>NW_026606115.1:26572500-27860000 GCF_029834395.1 Sorex fumeus
GAGAAGGCAGCTGGAATAGAGAAGGGATCACTAAGTAAATGGTGGTTGGAGGATTCGTTCAAGATGGGAGATGTGTGCTGAAAGTAATTAAAGGACTAAATGTGATAGCCTCTCAATATCTATATTGCAAACCATAATGCCCAGAAATAGAGAGAGAGTATGGGGGATTGTCTGCATAGAGGCAGGGGGAGGGTCAGAGAGGGGGAGTAATATGGGGACATTGGTGGTGGAGAATGTGCACTGGTGGAAGGATGGGTGTTCGATCATTGTATGACCAAAACTCAAACATGAAAGCTTTGTAACTCTATCTCATGGTGATTCAAAAAAATAATCAGAGGCTGAGGAAATTAAGTGCTTAATGACAAAGTACAATTCACCAACAATATACATCAAACTTAAATGTATATGTTAGTTATGAAGTATGCTCTAATATATCTTTTAAAATGAAAGATCCACAAACAGTAATTTATATATGTTTAAACAAGACATTGTAAAGAAGAAAAGCAGAAAAGATTAAGAATATTTGAATGAAAATGGTTTAGAATTTCTGTGCTCTTGCTTTATGTTATTCAAGCCACTTTTGATAAGAAGAGTGAGATTAATATATTTAGCACCTTATCACACATGGTTCATTGTATTTTCAAAATCATTTTTTCTAAAGCATGGTAGTCCAGAGAAAAAATAATATTTTGCTTCTATGCCTTACCCCTTTACCAAAAAGTCAGAACCCAAAGGCATAAAATTTATTGTGTATGCATATGATGGTGTGCATGTGTGTGTTTGTGTGTGGCATGTGAGAATGCACATGGAATTACTCATTTACAAATAGGCCCAAGTACTTACAAGCATTTTTATATAAATAAAAAGACTGAATTACATTGTTTTGCATGTTCCATAACCGTTTAACTATATTTAACTTGTAAATATAGTTAAAACTGCTCTTACATTCATGTTGGAAAATCAATGTCACATTTATCCATTTTCTTAGAAAGGACAGATAGAACTTTTTCAATGTTTGTCATTTTGAAATATACATTGTGTACCCTAAATGTGTACCCTAAACACAGTAACAACAAAGTCTCCAATGGAGACGTTACTGGGCCCGCTCGAGCAAATCGATGATCAACGGGAGGGCCTTTACCTTTACCTTTTACCCTAAATGTCATCAAAGATTAATAGTGGTTTTTACCATGACACCCTTGATGTAAGTAAGATAAAATTCAACTTCAATATCACATTACTTCTAATGTAAGAAGTATAAAATGAGATACACATATAGTATGGAAAATGATAGGCTATTAGCATCTGAGATAAGCATTCATATTCTCACAAAAAAATACAACTGAGCCTTTTCTTAATAAAAACAAACACTATCCTCCTGTTCATTGATTTGCTCGAGTGTGTCCAGTAACATCTCCATTGTGAGACTTTGTTGTTACTGTGTTTGGCATATCGAATACGTCACGGGTAGCTTGCCAGGATTTGCCGTGCGGGCGAGATATTCTCGGTAGCTTGCTGGACTCTCCAAGAGGGGCAGAGGAATCGAACCCGGCTCAGCCAGGCTGGCTGCGTGCAAGGCAAACACCCTACTGCTGTGCTATTGCCCCAGCAATATAGACTTCCAAAAGAAATATTTTCTATTGATTTGGCAAAAGTTTCATGGCAAAACCTCCACGTGTAATTCATAATAATTAATTACACAGATGGTTACAAAGATTTTGTTTTTGTTTTGTTTTATTGCCTAATCTTGGGTCAGAGTAAACAGTGATCTGCACTTTCTTCAGGTTCTGCTGTCAGTGATCATTCCTGGTAGTGCTGGGAGAACAATAAGGGTGGTTAGGGATGGAACCAATGAAGGCCATGAACAAGACAAGAAACCAAGTGCATCTCCAGAGCTCACCCCACCCAGAAGATTATTGTATTGTAAACACTGTCACACAACTTTCAAGATGATTTATAGATAGATTTAAGTGATGTTACATAGATACACATTTCAAAAAAGGTCATGGAAATCCCCACTTAACCCACATGAGTCCATCAGTCATGTGAAAAGATAGATGGAGGAAAAGAGGAATTATTAATTCAATGTACTGGCTGGAATGATAGCACAGCCATAGGTCGTTTACCTTGCGTGTGGCCGGCCTGGATGAGCCAGGTTCGATTCCTCTGCCCCTCTCAGAGAGCCCGGCAAGCTACCGAGAGTATCCCGCCTGCACAGCAAAGCCTGGCAAGCTACCCATGACATATTCGATATGCCAAACACAGTAACAGTCTCACAATGGAGATGTAACTGGGCCCAGTCGAGCAAATTAATTAATGTAAAAAGACACTGCCAATGAATCAGTTTAGTGCTCTAGTTCAATTGGTTTAATGATGACCTTTGTAAGCTGGTACACCAAAGAACCATATGTCTTCTTTTCAATTTTTTCAACAATATATACTTATTGGGATTACACGGTGCCAGGGGGCCAGTTGGTGGGTGAGACCCCCGCCTACTGGAGTTTGGAGGATCTGGGTGGAGGATGCCCGGCCCCAATCCGAGTAGGCTTGGAGATCTCGGCCCCGGAACCCGCGTGACTTTGTCCCTCTGCCAGTACCTTCATGTGTGCAGAGAGTGGTCTCAGCATGGTGATGGCTGGTCCTGGAGGTCTTTGTCTGCCGGAGCCCTGGTCGGAGCGGGGAGGAAAGCTACTGAATGTAGCCTGCCCACACGGCAGAGTCTGGCAAACTCCCCGTGGCGTACCCAATATGCCAAATACCAGTAACAATGATGGGTCTCATTCTCCTAAAGAGCCTATAATCTCAGGGCTAGGATGAAGGAGACATTACCGGGGCCTGCTCGAGGCAATCGACGATTAACAGGATGATTTGTGATTTTGTGATTTGTGATATACTTATTGAATCACCACGAATTGCAAAGTTAAAAAGCAATTCACAGCTGAGTCTCAGCCATACAATTTTTCAACAAAAATCCCACCACTACTGTCCATTCTCCCCAGCAATGTCCACAATTCCCTTCCTGTCCCCATGCATTACTTTTTAGCAGACATTGTTTTCTTTTTATTTCCTCCTCTCTGGGGCTGAGATCTCCAAGCCTGCTTGGATGGGGTCTGAGCTTCCTCCACCCAGATCCTCCATATTCCAGTAGGCAGGGGTCACACCCACCAACTGGCCCCCTGGGGCTGTGTAATCCCATCAACGGCCAAGATCCAGAGACTATAAAACCCAGCTCCCGGAAGCGACATCTTATTATCTCATTCTTACTTTGGACAGAATGGCAGGCTACCTAATGTAACCTGCCCACACGGCAGAGTCTGGCAAACTCTCCGTGGTGTACCCAATATGCCAAATACCAGTAACAATGATGGGTCTCATTCTCCTAACACTGAAAGAGCCTTTAATATGGCACTTTTTAAAAAATCTCAGGGCTAGGATGAAGAAGATCTTACTGGGGCCTGCTAAAGGCAATCGATGAACAACAGGATGGTCGTGATCGTGATCTCCAATAATATATGCACTGCTATTTTAATATCACTGATAGGGCATTAACTCTCATGTGAGTTTACCTCATTTAATGCCCACTCCTGGTCCAGAATGACACCTACCCTCTACTGGCACTGTAGTGATTTATATCTTGAACACTCCCACCTCCTCCCACCCCCTGCTCCAGTGCAAGTGTTCAACTAAGGCCCAGTTCTCCTGCTCTTTCCTGCCAAGGTTGTTGAAGGCTAAGGTTCTTATAGACAAAGTGTGTAAATTAAAATTTTGAGTGTAATGTTTAGAAGCTCAATATGCATCCAGAACAATTTATGTGCAAGGTCAATTTTTATTTTCTCAGAGTCAAATGTGTTATCCGTGATTTGGTGAATGTGTGTCCGGAGAAATCAGGGACATCCAAACTAAGACCCACTGAGGTCTCTGGCATTCCCAAACATTGATGGTTTTATCAATACTGTCAGTCACCACACAGTAGGTCATCTTATGGACATACAAGGTGGACACAAAATGAATATGCACTTTGACAGTCTTGATTATGCCTCCATAGAGTAATGGACGACTGGAATATTTAGAGGGAAAGAAAGAAGGATGGAGGGAATAAGCAATGAGCATGGAGCACTGGGCTCTGTCCCTTAAATGAAAGAGGCAGTAGAGCACAAACCCATGAGACCAGCCCTTGATTCTCTCCTACATGCTCTAGATCACTTTCTTTCATTTCTCACTGCCTAGTCTAAATTAGAGGGTCTCTGCTTCTGTGATCCCTCACTATGTATTTCTGTGTTATGACTCCACAGCCACACAAACTTTAAAGCTACTTCTTCTGTCCTTTTCTTATAACTCCCTCTGAACATGTACCCATGAGGCCTCTGTAAAGAGTTGTACCTGAGTGTTCCTCAACGTTTTATAGCTCCTGTCTTCTCAGGATGTTTTGTTGTCCTCTGTATCCTTAAAATTCTGCCCCATTCAGGAAGCCTCACTGGCTTTTCAGATTCAAGCTTCAGGCAGCCTCCTCACCATGGCACCCAAGGAATGTCACTGTGACATCATTAGACATGTAGCCATGAGCCTTGCTGCTATGGTTGCAGTTGGCTCCTCAAGCTTATAGGAAAGACCCCCTCTCCTGACACCAGAAGGACTTTGTCCTCTGTAGGACAAGAGGCTCTAAAGTCCTGCAGATTTGGTGAATACCCATAATCAACCATAAATGTCCTTAGGTCTTAATGGAATTCAACATGAAATTTAGGCAAAAGACTCGGTTGTTTAATTGCAATGAGGAAATGTTGTAAGTATTGCCTAAAACGATATTTTTTGCCATGAAATCTAGTGTCAACCAGTCCACCACATGAATAGAAGCACATTGAGAGATCATTGGCCTACAATCATATCTCCCACTAGCATAATCTAACAAAATTTTAGATCCTATTTGACCCTGATATCTTTCTGAGGGGGACTGTTTAACTGAAGAATTGCCTTCCAACCTTTGCCACTGAACCTGTTTGCTCTGATTGTTCCAATGTATTTCTTGCATGCGGCAGGGTGCTGCTTTCAATTTCCTTATCCATCCTGCCTCTTGATTGGTGAATTTAGCCCATTGACATTAAGAGAGATGTTTTTGTGGTGTTTTGTGCCATCTTTCTGCAGGAGTTTGTGTGTTTGTGGGACTTGCCTAAAGTTGTGCATTAGTTCTTCTTACAAGAATGTTTATCACTCTATGAAGTTCCAGAGTTGTAATTTATCTGTTGTGTATTGGTCCTTTGAATTTGAATAAAAGACCAACTTGATAAAGAATTCTTGGTGACGATGGCACATCTACACAGTGGAATACTGTGTTAGGAAAGATGAAGTCACAAAATTTCCTTATAAGTGGATAGACATGGAGAGAATCATCATATCAAGTAAAAACAGTCAGAAAGAGAGGGACAGACATAGAATGACTGCACTCATTTGTGGAATATAAAATAACATATTATGAGACTGACACCCAAGGACAGTAGAGACAAGGACCATAAAGCTTGCTTGATGGCTGGAAAACTTCCTCATGAGCTGTGGGAGAACACAGCTGGGAAAGAGAAGAGACCACTAAGTTAATATAGTTGGAGGGCTCGCTTGGGATGGGAGATGTGTGCTGAAAGTAGATAAAGAATCAAACATTATGAGTTTGTGGTATCTGTATTGCAAACCATAATGCCCCAAAGCAGTGAGAGAGAAAGAAGGAAATTGTCTGCCATAAAAGCAGGGGGTAGAGTGGAGTAGTGGTGATGGGAGGGATACTGGGGACATTGGCCATGGAATGATGAGTGGAGTGATGAGTGTTTGATCATTGTAAGACTGAAACTCAGTCATGAGAGCTTTTAAATATATCTGAAGGTGATTCAACAAAAAAGGGTGGGGGAATAAAAAAAATCATTCCTAGTGAGACATTCTTTTCATTGAATATTTTTTTACTCTATCCCTCCACTGACTTCAGCCCTGGAGGCTTTTGTCTGATAAGATGTTATAAATTTTCAGGACACTCCTTTTCCTGTTGTTTCCTTCTTTTGTCTTTCTACTTTCTGTATTCTATCTCTCTATTGTTGTCTTTCTCATTAGCATGTGGCTTGGAGTAATTTTATTTGTATTTCTTATAGCTGGTACTCTCATGCCTCCTGGATCTGATGTATTAGTTCTGGGAGCTCAGCACTGATGCCTTTGACTACTGCTCTTCATCATGGTTTGCTTCTGCCCCTCTGGAATCCCAATGATTCTTACGCTGTTCCTCTTCAATTCATAATTTTCTTGTCATATATTGGTTTATGTTTAGGCCTTTTTCCATCTTCTGCTGTTTGGGGATTTTCTGTACCTCTTTTTGGAGCTCACTGAGTCTGTCCTCAGCAGCTATTTTGCTGCTGCTCTGGCCTTTCATTTAGTTTTTCATTCCACCTACTGCACTTTTCAGATAGGTTATTTCTGGATGCATTTTCCTTATTTCTTCTTTCATATCCTCTCATTTTTTATTGATATTCATCCTACTGTTTCTTTGAGCTCTTTGTGCATCCACAATGAGTTTAACCAAATACAGAGAGGTTATATAGCTCATTATTACTGGTTGAATCATTTGGGGTAAGACTATACTCACTTAATCTGGGTGATTTTGCATTGATTTACTCTTATGACCTTTGAGTTTGGAGTAGTTTCTTGTGTCTTGTTGTCTGGTTAAGTGGTTACTATCCAGATACATTTGTATGTTTATTGTGAGTTATGAAGAGGTGATAAATGCATGACTGTTGTACATAATGGTACTGGCAAGGAGACTGTGTTTGGATGAGGGGGCAGTCCTGACCTGAGGCGCTAAATATTATTCCTCCATAAAATGCAGTGCCATGGACTTCTGATCAATGTCCTAAATCCAAGTCTGAACAGAGCCACTCCAGTGTGAATAAGCAGCCCTCTCCTTCCTCTGTACTTCATGGGTGGGAGGGCCTATCCTATTACCTTTTCCAGAGTATGCTGCTGAATTTTCATATATGTTTCCCAATTTTCACTTTTCATTGTTTTCTAATTTTACTGCACTATACTCAGATAATAGACCTTACTTATTTACATTCTTTAGGGATATTGGTTTGTTTTATGACCTAGAATATCTGTTCTGAGCCATATTCTAGGTACCCTTATGAAATATAAATCTGGCTACTATCATATAATTGTCATATAGATGTTAAGTCTAAATGGTTGATAGTATTGCTCAAGTAGTTTCCAGTTTATGTTCTGCCTAATTGTTCTATCCAATTTGGAAAATGCGTAATTATTGGAATCTCATTGTTATTGCTGACTTACCATTTATTGTAAAATAAAATTTCTCTCATTTATTGCTGAGGTGAAGCAATTGGGCTATAGACAATAGTGCTCACAGACTACCTTTGGTACAGTACTTTGGGATTGCTATTGGAGTAAGAAAATCAAATCCAGGCCTGCCACATGCAATGAGTTCACATTAGTGAAATGAGTCAGAGGGACAGGGAGAAATATAGAATAACTACAGTCAAGTACAGCATATGTAAGAATAATATTGGTGTGAGAATATATCGGTATGAGAATAATACCCAAAGGACATAGAGACAAGGGCCAGATAAGGATTTTGTTAAGAACAGATGGGAAGTGCAGTTTTGACAGGAAATGGACCACTATGGCAATGATAGTTGGAAATGATCACTCTGGACAAGATCTAGGTGCTGGAAGGAGTTGAAGTGATATGCATGCTATCCCTTCAGTAACACTATTACTCACCCCAGTGCCTAAAAAGGAAGCTGGTTAGAACTGTCCTCCCACTGTTCATCGATTTGTTCGAGCAGGCCCAGTAACGTCTCCATTGTGAGACTTGTTGTTATTGTGTTTGGCATATTGAATACGTCATGGGTAGCTTGCCAGGCTTTGGCGTGCAGGCGAGATACTCTCAGTAGCTTGCCAGACTCTCCGAGAGGGGTAGAGGAAACAAACCCCGGTCTGCCAGGTTGGCCGCATGCATGGCAAACGCCCTACCTGCTGTGCTATCACTCCAGCCCTCCTAAAAAGGAAAGGAAGGAAAAAATTAAAAAATGAAACTAGGGGACTGGAGCGATAGTACAGCAGGTAGGGCATTTGCCTTGCAGTAGCCGACTCGTTTTCGATTCCCAGCATCCCATATGGTCCCCCAAGCACCACCAGGAATAATTTCTGAGTGCAAAGCCAGGAGTGCAATGCTGGGTGCGACCCACAAGCCAAAAATAGAAATAAAAAAATAAGAAATGAAACTAGGGACATTGGTGGCAGGAAATGTACACAGGTGATGGGATGAGTTTTGAAATATTAAACAACTTTGTAATTGTGATTCAGTTAACATTTTCTTTTAAAAACTTCCCCACTAGGGACCGGAGAGATAGCATAGCGGGTAGGGCGTTTGCCTTGCACGCAGCCAACCTGGGTTCAATCCCTGGCATCCCATATGGTCCCCCAAGCACCGCCAAGAATAATTCCTGAGTGCAGAGCCAGGAATAACTCCTGAGCATCGCTGGGTGTGACCCAAAAAAGAAAAAAATAACCTTCCTCACTATATTTGAAACACCATGGTTAACAACATTGTTTATGATGATTTATTCCGGGTACTCAATATTCCAACACCGATCCCACCGCCACTATTACCTTCCCTTCACCTTTGTCTCCATTTTCCCAACCAGCTGCAAGCCTGAAGCAGGCACACAGCAATTTATTTTATACTACCTGTTACCCCTAAATTGCTAAAGGAATGTTCAAAAAAACTCCAGTAAAAGAAAGTTTGAGAAAATTGTTGTATTTCACCATGGGAGCATTAATTTATTTTTTGAGGTTTATTAAGTTGTTGGTGCTAGTTAATATTTCTAGGTTAATGTATTTTTGAGTGAAGCTTAGTTGGCTTCTACATTCCATTCCATTGCAATCTGTTGAAGTTCTACTGAGCATTTAGAGATGTCATTAAATCTAGAAATTTTAACAGGGTGTTATAGTTGGGGCTAAAGTTTTAGCAAGGATTGTTTTAGTATGTGGATGTGACTTCTGGGGCTTGGAAGTACAGGAGGTAGGAGGAGTAGCCCATCCCAACTCTGAGAAGGACTGAAATTTTTAGTCACAAGGACTCATGTACCTGAGTTTTATGCAGGTTAATTTCTCTGTGAAGCTCTCTCCTGAGTTGGTTGTGTCCACTGAATGCACATCAACTATTTTGGAGTGTGGGAGTGAGTGACTGCTGAGACTTTGGACAGGTGCTGACCTGCCCTCTTCTGAGAGCATTCCAGGGGTCTCTGGTTGGAATAGGGGTCTGAGAAGTTTCGGCAGCCAGTTGAAATCTTTTGAGATTTATTTATGAACCTCTCTTCATCTTTCTATTCATTAACACAATATACCCCCATTTCCAGTTATCCTCTTCAGTTTCTGTCAATAGTGATTTAATTTTCCGGTGTTTTAAGTTTTCACCTCTCAGTAATATCTCTCTCTGCTTTCAGTATTATGGTAGTCTTGTCTTTCCAGAAGATGCTTGGAATGACTCATGTTTCTTGAATAGTTTGGAAGTGTTTGTGGAGTATAGGTAATACTTCTTCAATGTTTTGGTAGAACTCAGTATTGATTCTGTCTGAACCTATGCTTTTATTCTTCATGAGATTTTTAAATACAGTTTCAATTTATTTACTTGTGATTGGTTTGTTCAGCATTTCCACTTCTTCTTGATTCCGTATTGGGTGTTTGTTTGAATATCAGAGATCAAACATTTCTTCCAGATTGTATGCTTTTGTGCATAGTTGTTTGCAGTAAACCCCTATGTTTGGTATTTTTAATTTTTCTGCTGTAATTTCCTTTAATCTCTAATATGACTTATTTATTTTTATGAGTTTTTCTAATGGTTTTCAATCTTGTTTACTATTACAAAACAGCTCCTGGATTTATGAGACCCTTTGTTTTATTTTCTTGAGAACTTTGTCATTGATTTCTATTGCTCTTTCTGTTATTTTCCTCCCAATGCTAAATTTTGAATTTAGTTCTTGTCCTTTTACTTTCTCAAATTGGTAGGTTAGATTGTTGATATGTACTTTTCCTTCTTTCACAATATAATACAGTATTGATATGCACACCTCATCCGTTAGCACTGCTTTTGCTATGTTCCATAGGTTCTGAGAGTTTATACATTTATTATCATTCATTTTGAGGATTTTTGTGTCTTTTTAAATTTCCTCTTTTTAGCGAATAGAGATTTAACAGTATGTTGTTCATTTCCCCCTGACTATGTCTTTGTAGTTTACCCCTCACTGTATTGTTGGAGTTTTCACTTACTGTATTTTTGTGTTAGTTTTCTAGATGATAGTATTACTATAATAAATATTCTATATGAATTATATTTAGTATACATGCCCCAGAAAATAAAATACTTTGGGGGGAGAGGATCCTGTATGTGCCTATTAATCCAATTCTTCCAATTCTTCAATATCTATTAATCCCAGTCTTCTAATTCCTCATTTACATTTTTTTCTTAACAGTATTTTGTCTTCCTTATCTGTCCAATAAAAAGTGTCAGGTGTTAAGAAAATCTCCTTGCTTCTCTTAGCAGTTTATTTTAAAAGGTAGTTGTGACTTCATTTGGTGCTTATGTGTTGATATGAGTTAAATATCTGTGTCCACTGATACTTTAACCAGTGTGTAATCCCTATCTATTAATTTCCTTTAGATTGAATGCTATTTTCCTAATACACGTTTGGGAATTTCTGACTTTTTAATCTATCATTATATTTTAAGATTGTTTTCTATCCTTTCAATCTGAGCTAATGTTTATCATCCATATTCAAGTTTTTTTTTCCTGTAAGAAACAGAAAGTCGGATTTGCTTTTCTAACCCACAACTGTACTCTTTGCTTTTTGATAGGAACATTCTGTCAAGTGATGTTTTGTGAGATAATTTATGTGAAGGAGTTATTGCCATTTTCTAAAATAATTTAGATTATTCTTATTTGACATTTGTCTTTTTAGAAGGCCATTCAGTAGACCTTGCAATACTAGTTTGGATGCAACAATGCATCAGTTTATTTTTTTTTTTTTACATATGAGAATGTTTATATAACTCTCATGAATTTGAGTAACAGCCTTGGAGGGCAGCAGACTGAAGATTCTTTTCATTCATTACTATGAATATGTCATTTCTTTCTCTTCTCGCTTGCAGAATTTCACTTGAGAAATCTGACATGATTTATATTCCTCTTATGTTTGAGATTTTTATTCTACCTTGACATTTTAAATAGTCTGTCTCTATTCTTTTCTGAATTTTTTTATGTTTCTCTGCTTATATTCATTTTGTTATACTCTTTGCTCATCCTATATCTGTGCACACACCACCATCATACTGAGTAAATTATTTACTATTGTCTTTCCATCATTTTTCCTTTTCTCTCTTTTCTTTTGATATTATTTCTTTGCTTTTTTCAGTCAAATATCTTAAAATTTCTTCAATTTTTGCAATCACTTTCCTATTGCTTTTTCTTTATTGATAATGATGTGTGCTTTGTCTTCAAGATTATCTACTCAATATCTGGCTTCCTTCATTCTGCTGACTCTACTGCATTACTGAGATTCTTAAATTATATTTAAACAAACTCCTTTGTAAGCCTATAACTGTACCTCATGGTGTTTCACTAATAAAAAAATATATTTAAACAAACTCTTTAAATTTTTAAAAAAATTTTTCTTCAAGTTTACTGAATTTCTACTAATAATATATCTGCTTCAGTGCACATCGAAAGGATTGTTCCTCTGAAATCATCCTTAGGCAATGGTAAAGAATCTGATACTCTTGTTTTAAAAGCCACATCCAAATGTATTCAGAGCTGGAGTGATAGCACAGCAGGTAGGGTATTTGCCTTGCATGCAGCTGCCCGGCTGACCTGGGTTTGATTCCTCTGGCCCTCTCCGAGAACCCGGCAAGCTACCGAGAGTATCTCGCCCGCACAGCAAAGCCTGGCAAGCTACCCGTGATGTATTCGATATGCCAAACACAGTGACAACAAGTATCACAATGGAGATGTTACTGGGCCCGCTTGAGCAAATCGATGAACAGTGCTACAGTGCTACTCCTGGCTCTGTGGTCAGGGATCATTCCTAATGGACTCGGTGGATCATATGTAGTGTCAGGGATCAAATAGAGGTTGGGTGACACCAAGGTAGACATACTACCCACTGTACTTGTTCTGGCTCCAGGGTCTGATGTTCTTGAGGACTCTCCTGGGCTTCTGTTCCCATCTATTAAATAACTAAATTCCTTTGTTGTTATTTCTATTGCTTCATTGATGCTCAGGGTGTAACTGAGTTTAGGGTGGTCTCGGTAGTGACTTGGTACTTCTTTTTATAATATCACGATCACAATCACCACCATCCTGTTGTCGATTGCCTCAAGCAGGCCCCAGTAACGTCTCCTTTGTCCTAGCCCTGAGATTTTTTTAAAAACTGCCATATTAAAAGTTCTTCAGGGTTAGGAGAATGAGACCCATCATTGTTACTGGTATTTGGCATATTGGGTACACCACGAGGAGTTTGCCAGACTCTGCTTTGTGAGCAGATTACATTCGGTAGCCTGCCATTTTGTCCAAAGGAAATCAGGCTTATAATATCAGGCTATTGTTTATGACTTTACTGATTTCTGTAAGTTGCTGCTGCCTTGTGAGTATTTCTCTCATAACTGGGGATGTAATGATGAAACTGCAGTAATCCTCAAGTTCTGACCAAGCAGAAATCTGGGGAAACTGGGCCGCAGGACTAGGTAGGTGGGAGGGTCCATAGCAATGGAGGGTGGTGGTATTGAGGGTGTAATGGATGAGGAACATAGCTGGCAACTGGTAGAAGAATAGTATTTAGAAGAAGAGTTTGGGTCAAAGACCATTAGGTGATGAATGCAGGAAACAAGTGTACTTGTTTGAGTATGTGGATAGATGGAAGTGCTGGAGTATCAAGATGATGGGAACTCAGGAAGCATTTATTGCATAAAAAGGAGGCTAAGAGCTTGAACCATGCTAAGACAATCTGTACAGGGGCAGATGGGTAAACCTGCTGGAGGATCAATGTGGGAAAGTTTTCAGGTACTTTAAGCCATGCAAGTTTGAGGCTGGAAACTCCAAGAGAGTAAAATTTTTAGCAATTCTTGATTTACTTCAAAAGTTAGAATATAGAATGGAAAGGTCAATAAAAAGAGATGAAGTTGAAGGGTAATCAGAGATTATATCAGACATATACATGTCTGAATATTTTCTCAAGGGCAGTGATAACTCAGTTGAAGCTTTGAGACAGAAAAGCAGTATGTCTAATTTGTTACTTGGAAGGATTTACTATAGCAGTTTAATACGAGTAAACTTCAAGAGGCAAAAGTGAAGCCAAGTAACAAAGTATTGAAGGAATATATATATGTACATATATAGGTTTTAGTAAAGTATTTGTGATTTTAATGCTTATTTCTCTATGTTAAATCTTAGAAATAAAATTTATTGGTCGAATGTATGCAAATGTTATAATTTTTAATTTATCTGTTCAAATATATCTTAGGAAATTGCAAATTTCCTTTCTTAGTGATAGTATGTGAGAGATTCATTTTTTGAACAATTGTATGAAATTGATTTTTTACAATAGAAGAAAAGACTAATTTAATATAATAAAATAGATTTTTTTAAATAATTGGCATCACACCCAGGTATGCTTGTGTCTTATTGCTGGCTCTGCCTGCACTAATGAATTATTCCTGGTTGTCCTCAAATATCATATGGGATGCTGTTGAACATTGAAATCTGGTTGGTTGAATGCAAGGCAAGCACCTACCTGCTATTCTATCTTTCCAGACCCTAAAATAGGATTTTATGTTTCTGTCAATGATGAGAGATTAGAGAGAAACTTCAACATCAGTGCAATAAAATTCACACTGATGATGGGACTGGTGTTTGAATATTCAATTCCTGAATCTATTATAAACAACTTTGTAAATCATAATGTCTTAATTGTGGAAAATATTATCCTATTATAATTCTTTCATTATCAGTACATTCATTTATAGGTATACGTGTGAATCTCATGATCATGATCATGAGAATGTGACTAGCTAAAGAAACATTATTTTATAGGATAAGTTTATAGAATTATTCGTAGAGGAGGGTGGAAAGTTCTGGTTAATTCATCTTTGTGGGCAGGTGTAAAGTATTTTAAAAATAAAAATATTATTTTTGGTTTAAATTGTTCCATGAAAAATGAATTTGTATAGATATTCTATAATAAAATAGTTGAGTTATTCTATATTTGTCGCTTTCTTTCTGAGTTATTTCACTTAGCATGTTACTCCCCATTTCCGTCCACTTATAAGCAACTTTCATGACTTAATTTTTTTCTAACAAATGTGTATTATTATATTGTGTAGCTGTAACATAGTTTCTTTAACTCAGGTTGTTTCCAGATTCTGGCTATTGTGAACAATGCTGCAATGAACATACAAATGCAGATGTTATTTCTGCTGTGTAGTTTTGTAGCCCGAGGTTATATTTCCAGAAGAGGTATTGTGGGTCATATGGAAGCTCAATTTCTAGTTTTTGAGGAATACCCATATTGTTTTCCAAAAAGGCTACACCGATCAGAAATCCGACTATCAGTGAATGAGATTGATTCTATTTCTCCCTGCATCTTTGCCAACTCTGGTTGTTCTTATCTGTGAGCTAAAAAGAAAAAAGAAAAAGAATAAGAAAACAAAACATAGTATGAGACTTGGGGGTATGGTGCTGCCAGCAGGTCAATCTGTACCTGTGAGGCAAGTGCATTAGCAGCCTGATGGTGCCTTTTGACTTCCAGATACCCCCAAAATTGCTGCTGTGCCTTTGGCCAGACCCCAAAAACTTGGGGCAAAGTTTACCAAGAAAGTAAATGGCCAAAAGTTAGGTATATGGGAAACACACCCACAAACCACCTCTGGCTCAGCTATATAATTGGAGACATGGCCTCTCTGGTTCCTGATTGAACTGCTTAGTGGCCATGACCCCAGGGACTCAGAAACAAATCTCGAAACCCAGCGCTTTTGGCAGAAATGCATCCAGTCCCTGCAGTAGGTTAACTGGTGCTGGGCCAACCCAGGAGGGAATAGGTTTCGTGCCTTGGCCTGTTGCTCCCGGTGGCCCAGTGGCCACCATCCTTCAGAGGCCACTGGACAGTCAGGTTTGGGCCCCCAGTGAGGAGACACGCAGGGCCTCACGGGATGGGGGTGGAGCTGGGCCTGTCCTCCCCACCCCAACGAGACCACAAGTCATCACTCACAAATGGCCTTTCTGGCTCCTGATCAAGCTGTTTAACGGCCATGATCCCAAAGACTCAGAAACAAATCTAGAAATCCAGCGGCTTTTGGCAGAAATGCATCCAGACCCCACAGTACATTACTGTTGCCGGGCCACATCAGGGAGGAAAGGGTGTTGTCACTCCGCCTGCTACCCCTTGGTGACTCAATGACTGTCATCCTCCAGAGGTCATTGGACAGTCAGGCTTGGACTCACAGTGACAAAGCTTGTTGGGCCCCACGGGATGGAGGGGGAGCTGGGCCTGTCCTCCCCACCCCAACGAGACCACAAGTCATCGCCCACAATGGCCTCTCAGGCTCCTGATCAAGCTGCTTAACGGCCTTGATCCCAGAGACTCAGAAACAAATCTCAAAACCCAGCGGCTTTTGGCAGAAATGCATCTGGACCCTGCAGTAGGTTACTGTTGCCGGGCCACCCCAGGGGGGAAAGGGTGTTGTTCCTCCGCCTGTTCTTTCATGGCAGCTCAGTGGTCGTCATCCTCCAGAAGCTTTTGGCAGAAATCCCTCCAGATTTAAGTGCTAAAATTTCGGAATTTCAAAATCACATGGCCCTACTGCAGTCACGCGACATCATATGTTATTCATAACCAGCAATAGAACACACATTGTCTACTGTTGCCTTTTCAGCAGATCTGAGTGTTGGGGTAAAATCTCAAATAATAATGGTGTGTCTGGTGTCAAAATATTGAATGTGATCAAAGTAGAGAGAGAGTAGTGTGGAAATCATCTACCCCACAGGTAGGGGGAGGGTGTGGGATGGGGGTATACTGGGGGTTTTGGTGGTGGAGAATGGGCACTGGTGAAGGTACGGGTGTTTCATTGTATGACCGAGACTTAGACCCGAAAGCTTTGTAACTGCTCTCACAATGATTCAACAAATAAAATTATAAAAAATAAAAAAAAGTAAGGTGGAGTTCATTCACAATTCAATCAGCTAATCAGTGGCTGAATAAATAGCAGTACTCCTACAAAAAAAAAAAAGATTGTATGAGACTAACACCCAAGGGAAGTAGAAACAAAGATCAGTACAATTGGTCCATGGTTGGAAGCCTGCCTCCAGGACTGGGGGAGAGGGTAGGTGGGACAGAGAAGGCACCACTATGATAATAATGGTTGAAAGGGATTGTTCTGTATTGCTGATGTGTGCTGAAAGTGGGAAAATGATCAAACATGATAGCCTCTCTTTATCTGTATTGCAAATGATAACGCCGAAAAGGAGAGAGAGGAGAGAGACAGGAGAGAGAAAAATAGTTTAATCCTTCTTAAATGTTTCCCTTTTGTCGCACCCAGTTGTGGTTAGGGCTTACTCCTGACTATGCCCTCAGTCATCACTCCTGGCAGTCTCAATAGATTATATGGGCTGCCAGTGATTGAACCCTGTACTGCTGTATGCCTGCCAATTGGTCTACCCTCTGTACATCTCTCCTTCTCTTAAATAATACTTAGATCTCTCCTGCTCTTTAATGCTTCTTTTGCCAAGTTGGGTATCTCCCAACTAGTGTTCAAAGAACTTGGTAGGCACTCATTTCAATACATAGCTCAGCAATGGAGTCCTTAGAGAGCTCTATATTCAGTGCGTCTAGGTCCCAGTGGTGGTCAGGGGTGTACCTGGTGTGTTTGGGGTAACAACTCATGTTCTCATTGTGTGAGAAGAGATCTTCAGATGACTGATGAATCTTCCTGGGAAGTGAATGTTTTATATAAAATTAACATACCACAAAAATTTGGTTATTTCCATGTTGTATATGAAAACTTAATGTTTCTTTAAATTTTTAAAAATTATTTATTGAATCACTGTGGGAAAAGTTACAAAGCTTTCAGGTTTAAGTCTTGGTCATTTCTGTGGCTCTGGAGGCATGGTGCCATGGATTAACGTATAGTACATTCACTTTTTTGCCACAATCTGCCGGGCTCTACATTAAGTCCTTGTGCTTCTGGAGCCATGGCCATGCCAGAGAGCCTCTCGTGGGGGGCAACCCGTGACCTCGGTAGGGTGTGAAGGACAAGCTGGGAATGCCCCCATTCCCATGAGGTTTCAGTTGCCCCGTCACCACCGTCTCATACCTGGCTCCAAAGAGCACCGAGGCGGCCGCCATCTTGCTGTCCATGGGGAAAAAGGTGGAAGGGAGCAACACCCTTTCCCTCACGGGCAGGCACAGTGCTGGAAAACTAAATGTTTTATATAAAAACGATATTAATATTTTATTAGTGAAACACCATGAGGTATAGTTGTAGACTTAAATATTTTTGTGTTTAGGTTTCAGTTATACACTGATCAAGTACCCATCTCTCCACCAGTGCCCATTCTCCACCACCAATGAACCCAGTAGCCCTCCCACATCCACCATCCCCCCACACCACACCACCTCTATGGCAGGACATTCCCTTTTGCTCTATCTTTACTTTAGGGTGTTGTGGTTTTCAATAGAGGTTAGGAGTGACCATCGTGTTCAGTCTATAGTCTACTTTCAGCTGGCATCTCACATCCGGAGAGAGTCCTCCAAACATGCTTTACTTGGTGTTCCCTTCTGTATCTGAGATTACTTTTCCCCCATTATGTACTGCCGGCTTCCAAGCCATGGAGCAGACCTCCAGGTAATTATATCAACTCTTCTTGGGTGTTTGTCTCATACTCTGTTATTTTATATTCACTAGATGAGTTCAGTCTTTCTAATTCTGTCCTTCTCTTTCTGATTCATATCACTTAGCATGATAGTTTTCATGTAGAACCACATGTTTGAAAATTTCATGACTTCATTCTTACTATTTTTTAAATTTTTATTAGTGAAACACCATGAGGTACTGTTGTAGAATTACAATATTTTGTGCTTGGGTTTCAATTATACAATGACCAAGTACCCATCCCTCCACCAGTGCCCATTTTCCACCACCACGGATCGCAGTATACCTCACACCCCGCCTCCTCCCATCCCACACTGCCTCTGTGGAAGGGCTTTTTTTGTCCTCTCTCTCCTTTTGGGCACTGTGGTTTGAAAAAGAGGCATTGACTGGCAATCATGTTTGGTCTATAGTATACTTTCAGCATGCTTCTCCCATCCTGGGAGGATCCTCTTAACACGCCTTAATTGGTGCTCCCTTCTATATCTGAGCTGACGTTTCCTCTAGCATGTGTGGCTGGCTTCCAAGCCATGGAATAAACCTCCTGGTACTTATCTCGGTTATTCTTGGGTATTAGTCTCCTATGTTGATACGTTATGATCCTAGATGAATGCAATCTTTCTATGTCTGTCCCTCTCTTTCTGACTCATTTTGCTTAATATAATGTTTTTCCTGTAGTACCACTTATATGTAAATTTCATGACTTCATCGTTTCTAACTGCTACATAGTACTCCATTGTGTAGATTTACCAAAGTTTCTTTAACCAGTCATCTGTTATCAGGCACTCAGGTTTTTTCCAGATTCTGGCTATTGTAAAGAGTGCTGCAATGAAAAAACAAGTGCAGATGTCACTTCGACTATACTTTTTTGACTCTCTGGGATATATTTCCAGGAGTGGTATTGCTGGATCAAATGGGAGCTCAATTTCTAATTTTTTTAGAATTGTCCATACTATTTTCCAAAAGAGCTGAATCAGTCGGCATTCCCACCAGCAGTGAAGGAGGGTCCCTGTCTGGCCACATCCGTACCAGCATCAGATGCTTTTTTGCTTTTGGATGTGGGCCATTCTCTGTGGTGTGAGATGATATCTCATTGTAATTTCGATGTGCATCTCCCTGATGATTAATGATGTAGAGCATTTTCTCATGTGCCTATTTGCCATTCGGTTTTCTTCTTTGAGAAAGTTTCTGTTCATTTAGTTACCCCATTTTTTGATGGGGTTGGATGTTTTCTTCTTGTGGAGTTCAACCAGTACTTTGTATATCCTTGATATCAAACCCTTGTCAGATGTGTATTGGGCGAATATCCTTTCCCATTCTGTAGACAGTCTTGGTAATTGGGTCACTGTTTCTTTTGAGGGGCAGAAGTATCTTAATTTAAAATAGTTCCATTTATCTATCTCTGTTTTCACTTACTCGGCCAGTGGCGTGACATCTTTGAAGATACCATTAGCTTCAATGTCATGAAGGGTTTTGCCAAATTTGTCTTCAATATACCTTATGGATTCCGTTCTGATGGTGAGGTCTTTAATCCATTTTGATCTTACTTTTGTACATGGTGTTAGGCAGAGATCTGAGCCCATTTTTTTTGCACGTAGCCTTCCAGTTTTGCCAGCGCAATTTGTTAAAGATGATGCTTTCCTTACTCTACTTTACATTTCTTGCTCCGTTATCAAAGATTAGATGATCATATGTTTGAAGGCAAATGTCAGTATATTCAAGGCTGTTCCATTGGTCTGAAGCTCTGCCTTTGTTCCAGTACCATGCTGTTTTAATTATTACTCCTTTGTTATTGTTGAAGTTAGGGAGGTTGATTCCTCCCATTTTCTTTTTCCAAAGAATTGCTTTAGCTATTCAGCTGTGTTTTTGTTCCATATAAATTTCAGGAGTGTTTGCTCCATTTCTTTGAAGTATGTCATGGGTATGGTTATAGGGATCACATTGAATTTGTACAATGCTTTGGGAAGTATTGCCATTTTGACTATTTTAATTCTCCCCATCCATGAGCAGGGGATATCTTTCTATTTTCTCGTGCCCTCTTTTATTTTCTGAAGTAGCGTTTTGTAGTTTTCTTTTCACAGGTTCTTTCCATCCTTCCTTAAGCTGATTCCTAGGTACTTGATATTCTGTGGCACCATTGTGAACGAGATTGTTTTAATCATGTCACGATCTTCAATCTCACTGATTGCGTATAGCAAAGCCATGGACTTTTGGGTATTGATTTTATAGCACGCAACTTTACTATAAAAGTCTATTGTTTCTAGGAGTTTCTTGGTAGAGGGTATAGGGTTCTCTATGTACAGTATCATATCATCTGTGAATAAAGAGAGCTTGATTTTTTACTTTCCTACCTGAGTGCCCTTAATACCTTTTTCTTGCCTAACCACTATTGCAAGTACTTCTAGTACTATATTGAACAGCAGTGGAGATAATGGGCATCATTTTCTCATCCCTGATTTTAGAGGGAAGGCTCTCAGTTTTTCCCCATTGAGGATGATGCTTGCTGTAGGCTTGTGGTAGTTGGTTTTAGCTGTATTGAGGAAAGTCCCCTCTATACACATTTTGGCAAGGGTTTTCATCATAAACGGGTGCTGGATCTTGTCAAATGCTTTCTCTCCATCTATTGATATGATCATGTGCTTTTTATCTTTTCTTTTGTTGTTATGATGAATTATGTTGATAGATATCCAAATGTTGAAACATACTTACATCTCTGGGATGAATCCTACTTAGTCATAGTGTATGATCTTTTTCATGAGTCGTTGGATTCTATTTGCTAATAGTTTGTTGAGAATCTATGTGTCTGTGTTCATCAGGGATATCGGCCTGTCATTCTCTTTCTTTGTGGTATCTCTGTCTGCTTCGGTATCAGGGTGAAATTTATTTTGTAGAAACTGTTCAGAAGTGTTTTTGATACTTCAATTTCGTTGAAAAGCTTAAAGAGGATTGGGAGTAAGTCCTCCTTAAAGATTTGGAAGAATTCACTAGTGAATCCATTTGGGCCAGGACTTTTGTGCTTGGGAAGACTTTTTATTAACATTTCAATTTCCTTGATGGTCCTAGATCTGTTCTGGTATTCCAGCTATTCTCGGTTCAGCCTTGGGAGTCTATAGGAATCTAGGGATTTATTCATTTTCTCGAGGTTTTCATGTTCCGTGGCATAAAGCCTCTCAAAGTACTCCACGAGGATCCTTTGAATTTGTAGTTTCTATCGTAATGACACCCTTTTCATTTCTGATTCGGTTTATTAGGGTTTTCTCTCTCCCTTTGTGAGTTTTGCTAGAGACTTATCCATCTTGTTTATTTTCTCGAAGAATCGGCTCTTGGTTACATTGATCTTTTGGATTGTTTTTTGGGTTTCCATCTTGTTAATCTCAGCTCTGAGTTTTTTATTTCATTCCTACTGTTTGGATTGGGCTCTTTTTGCTGGTTCTTCTCCAAGGTCTTAAGTTGTGACTTTAGGCTACTTATGTGGGCTCGCTCCTCCTTCCTGAAATGCTTGTAAAGCTATAAACTTTCCTCTTAACACAGCTTTTGCTGTTTCCCATAAGTTTTGGTAACTCGTGTCCTCGTTTCCATTCGTTTCCAGGAATCTTTTGATTTCCTCTTTGATTTCCTTTCTAAGCCTCACGTTGTCCAATAGTGACCTGTTTAGTTTCCATTATTTGATTTAGTTTTCTGTTTTTGTGTGTGATTTACTTCCAATTTCAGCGCATTATGGTCTGAGAATATTGTTGATAGAGTCTCTATCTTCTTAATTTTATGGAGGCATATTTTGTGGCTCAGCATATGGTCTATCTTGGAGAATGTCCATGCAATCTTGAGAACAATGTCTATTTAGCATTTTGAGGATGAAGTGTCCTGTATATATCTACTAAGTTCGTTTCTTCCATTTTTTCCTCAGATGAAGTATGTCCCTGCTAAACTTGGGACTGGTTGATCTATCAAGAGGTGATAAAGTGGTTTTGAAGTTTCCAACTAGTATTTTGTTGCTATCAATGTCTTTCTGCAAGTCTATCAGCAGTTGTTTTAAGTACTTTGCTGGTCTCTCATTAGGTGCATATACATTTAATATTGTAAGTTTTTCCTTTTGTACAGATCCTTTGATCAATAACAAAGGGTCTTCACTATCTCTTGTGACCTTCTTCACTTTGAAATCAATGTTGTCTTATCCTAGGATGGCTACCTGAGCTTTTTTATGGGAGCTGTTTGCTTGTAGGATAGTTTTCCAGCCTTTGGTTCTAAGCCTGTTTTTGCTTTGACTATTGAGATGTGTTTCTTGCAGGCAGCATAATATTGGGTTCAATTTTATTATCCATCCTGCCTCTCTGTCTTTTATTTGGTTCGTCTAGCCCATTGACCTGAGAGAGTTTATTGTTATGATGTCGTGTCCCATTTTTCTGTTGAAATTTGGTGTATTTGTAGGGCCTGTCTTGTCTTAACAAAGCCCATTTAGTTGTTCTTGTAACCATGGTTTTGAGCCTATGACGTTCCTGAGCTGTTGGTTGTCTGTGAAACTGTGCGTTGTTCCTTCTGTTATGAATGAGAGTCTCGCTGGGTAAAGTATTTTGGTGAGGCATTTATTTCCTTGAGTTTTTTACTATGTCCCACCACTATTTTCAGACTATGAGGGTTTCAACAGACAAATCAGCTGTGAATCGTAACGATGCTCCTTTATAAGAAATTTCTTTCTTTGATCTTGCTGCTTTCAGAATTTTGTCTCTATCTAAGGTTTTGATCATTTTTTTTCAGGATGTGTCTTGGGGTATTTTTATTTAGATTTCTTCTAGCTAGTACCCTTCGCTCCTCCTGAATGTGGTCACATGTTTTCTTCACCCCTGGAAACGTTGTAGCAATGATGTCTTTGACAGTCTCTTTTTCATCAGGGTTTTCGCCCTACCCCTCTGGGACTCCAATAATTCTTATGTTATCCCTTTTGGCTTCATCACAATCTTCTCTTGCCATCTGTTCTCGAATTGTCAGTCTCTTTTCCATTTTCTCCTCTTTTTTGGATAGTCTCTGAACTTCATCTTCGAGCTCACTGATTCTGTCCTCGGCAGGTGTTATTCTGTTGCTGAGGCCTTCCACTGAGTGTGTCAATGTGCCTACCAGGTTTTTCAGGTCTGACATTTCCGTTTGCATTTTCCTCATTTTACCTTCAAATCCTCTCGTCTTTTATTGGCATTGTTTTCCATTGTTTCCTTTAGCTTCAGTTCTAAACCCATAATTTTTGCATGTAGCCATTCAGTTTTTCCAGCACCACTTGTTAAAGAGGTTTTCTTGCTCCACTTTATATTTGTTGCTCCCTGTTCAAAGATTAGATGATCACATATTTGAGGGTCTGTTTAAGAACATTCAACTCTATTCCATAGGTATTCAGATCAGTCTTGTTCAATACAGTGCTTTTTTAATTATCACCGCTTTGTAGTACAGTGTGAGTTTGGGGAAGGTGATGCCTCCCATTTTTTCCCTAAGAATTATTTTAGCTATTCGTGGGGGCTTATTTGTCCATATGGATTTCAGTAGTGTTTTATCAATTTCTTTGATGAATGTTATGGGTATCTTTATAGGAATGGCATTGAATCTGTATATTGCTTTAGGGAGTATTTCCATTTGGACAATGTTGATTCTACTAATCTATGAGCAGAATATGTGTTTCCATTTTCTCTTGTGTTCTTTTATTTCTTGAAGTAGCGTTTTTTAGTTTTCTTCATAGAGTTATTTTACCTCCTTAGTTAAACTGATTCTGAGGTACTTGCTTTTCTGAGGTATTATTGTGAACGGTAAAGTTTTTTTCCTGTGACTTACATATCTCTCATTAAAATTAGGAAAAATAATTTTACGTCAAGGAAAATAATCAGAGGTTGAGGAAAGTTAGTGCTTAATGACAAACTATGACTCACCAACAAAATATAACATGCATAGATATACTTTCTAGTTATGGAATATGAACTAATATATCATCTTAAATGAAAAATCCACAAATAGTAATTTAAATATATTTAAATAAGTCATTCCCCTGAGCGTGCTCAGGGGAAGATGTGGTGGCAGTGATCAAACCCAGGTCATGCATGCAAGGCAAACATTCTACCCACTCTACCAACTTTTTGGCCACTCAAGCATCTTTCAGCCAATAAGATCCTTGTGAACTTCAAGAATCACAGTGCACGCCTCACTCTACAGTGCCAGGAGTGATCCCTGAGAGAAAAAAAAAAGCGTGGTTTCTTTCCTGTTATTGTGCTGAGGCTAAAGAAAAAGGGATAAAGTTTTGGGTTTGGGGGAATTGCTTTTTTGTTTGTTTTATGAGTAAGCCCTAGCTCTGTGCCCCGGGATTAACACTTTGCCCCCAAAATTTTTGTTGGTTTTATTGTTGTTCATCTGGGCTTTGGATTATATATTAGCAATTTATCTCAGTATGTGTATACTCTTTATTTATGCACACACATGTGTGTACATAAGTTTGGGAGGAGAGTGGTTTGCCACCGTCACTTCTTCCTGGCTTTATGCTCCAGGATCAGTCCTGTGCGTGCTCAGTTTCCATGTGTGGTCACGTGGAAGGCTGCAGTTTAACCCAGTACTAGCTCCAGTATTATTTGACACTGTTTCAGTAGACTTCCCCCCCCTCTTTGGCTTTTTGAGTCACCTGGAAATGTTCAGGGGTTACTCCTTGGCTCATGCACTCAGGAATTACTCCTAGCGGTGCTCAGAGGACCATATGGGATGCTGGGGATCGAACCCGGGTCGGCTGCATGCAAGGCAAACGCTCTACCTGCTGTGCTATTGCTCCAGCCCCAGTTTCAATAACCTTTAGGTCTTACGTTATTTTTGTAAGTTGCCTAGTCTTAATCCCATCAACGGCCAAGACTCAGAGACTATAAAAACCAGCTCCCGGAACCAGCTCCCGGACATCTTATTATGACATCTTATTATCTCATTCCTACTTTGGACAAACTGGCAGGCTACCGAATGTAGCCTGCCCACACGGTGGAGTCTGGCAAACTCCCCGTGGCGTACCCAATATGCCAACTACCAGTAACAATGATGGGTCTCATTCTCCTAAAGAGCCTTGAATATAATCTCAGGGCTAGGATGAAGGAGACGTTACTGGGGCCTGCTCGAGGCAATCGACGAATAACAGGATGATTTGTGATTGTGATTTGTGAAATAAGTCATTATAAATAAGATAAAACAAATATTCAGAGATACTAAATGATAATGGCTTAGTATTTCTGTGCTCTTGCTATATGATGTTATTCAAGCCACATTTGGTAAGCAGAGTAAGATTGATTAATATGTTTAGCAGCTTTATCAAACATGGCTCATTGTATCATTAAAATTATTTTTCTAAAGCATGGAAATACTCAGGAAAATATATTTGCCTTCTATGCCTTAGCCCTTTACAAAAAAGCCAGAAACCAAACATATAACAGGTATTTCTCATGTATATGATCTTGTGTATGTTTGTGTGTGGCATGTGACAATTCACTTGGACTTACAATTTGCAGATAGGCCCTAATAATACAAGTATTTTATATAAATGAAAGAATACAATACATTGTTATAAATGCTCCATTAAACCTTGTATTTTTAACTTGTAAATATAGTTCAAACTGCTGTTACATTTATGTTGGAAAATCAATCAAACATTTATCCAGTTCCTTAGAAAGGACAGACAGAACTTTTTCAATACTTTTGAAAATGTAATACTTTTGAAATGTACATTGCATACCATAAATTTCATAAAAGACAAATAGTGTTTTGTACTACAATACCCTTGATGTAGGATAAAATTCAACTTCAATGTCATATTAATATGAATCTAATGTAAGGAGTATACAACTAGATAAATATAAAATATGGAAAAATATTGACAATTAGCATCTGACATATGCAATCACTTTCTCACAAAAATATAAAATGTAGCCTTGCCTTTATAGACTTCCAATACCAATATTTCCTATTGGTTTGGTAAATGTTTAGTGACAAAACCTCTAGTGTGTAATCCTGAATAATTACACTGACGGTTACAACGATTTTGTTTTTTATTTGCTTTATTGTTTTATCATGGGCCATAGTAAACAGTGCTCTATACTTTCTTCAGGTTCTGCTGTCAGTGATCATTACTGATAGTGCTGGAAGGACAATACGGTATGTCAGGCATGGAACCGATGAAGCCATGAACAAGACAAGAATGCAATATGAGTCCCCAGAGCTCACCACACCCAGAAGATTATTGTATTGTAGATACCATCACAAGTCTTTAAAGTGGTTCATAAATGGATTTAAGTGATAATACATAGATGCATATTTCAGAAAAGAGCCTTGAGACCCACACTTCACCCACAAGAGGCCATCACTGAGGTGCAAAGATAGCAGAAGAAAACCAGGAATTATTAATTCAATGTAAAAAGACACTACCGATTCAGTTTAGTGCTCTACCTCACTTAGTTTAACGATGACCTTTGTAAGCTGGTATACCAAAACACCACGTCTTTTCAATTTTTTCAACAATATATGCTTATTGAATCACCATGAATTAAAAAGTAATAAAGCTCTTCACAGTTGAGTCTCAGGCATACAATTTTCCAAAAAAGTCACATCACCACTGTCCATTCTCTCCAGCAATGTCCGCAATTTCCCTTCTGTTCCCAAACATTACTCTTTAGCAGACATTGCTTTCTTTTTATTCCCCATCTTCCATGCTATATGCACTGTTATTTTAATATCATTGATAGGAATTAACGTATATGTAACTTTACCTCATTTAAGAACCATTCCTGGTCCAGAATGACACCTAGTCTCTACTGGTACTGTATTGGTCTATTTCTTCAAGAGTCCCACCTCCTCCCACCTCCTGCCCCAGAGCAAGTGTCCAACTAAGGCCCAGTTATCCTGCTCTTTGCTGCCAAGGTTGTTGAAGCCTAAAATACTTGTATACAAGTTATGTAAATGAAAATTTTTAGTTTAATGTTTAGAATCTCAATCTGCATCCAAAATAATTTACATGCAAGGCCAATTTTTATTTCATCAGAGCCAATTAATGCAGTGAGTGTGTGTTCAGAGAAATTAGGGACACCCAAACTGAGACTCATTGAGGTCTCTGGAACTCCCAAACCTTGATGGTTTGATCAATGCTGCCAGTCACCACACAGTGGGTAATCTTATGGACATCCAAGGTGGATATGAAGTGATTATGAACTTTGAGATACTTGATAAATCACCAGTTCTTATAATTTCATACACAAAAGGTTTTATCTGCAAAGCTCATGATGTCTTTAAAGATAACTTATAAATGGATTTAAGTGATGATATATAGATGCACATTTCAGAAAAGAGCCTTAAGATCCCTGACTTACTTCACCCACAATAGGTCATCACTCAGGTGCAAAGATAGCAGAAGTAAAGCAGGGATTATTAATTCATTGTAAAAAATACTGCCAACAATTCAGTTTAGTGTCTAGTACAACTAGTTTAATGATAACCTTTGTAAGCTGGTACACAAAGAACCACATGTCTTCTTTTCAATTTTTTCAACAACATATGCACTAGGACCCTGTGCTCCCAGTCATTGTTACCCACTAGGGTTATAACACCTTTGCCAGTGCTGATGTCCCACAAGTTAATCGTCTTGTCTCTAGATCCAGAGAGTAAATAAGGTGGCCCCATTGTTCTGTGCTAGCTTCCATTACTTACACAATGGAATAAGTGAACTTTCTGGAATCCAGGAAACACATGTTACAATGTGGTAATGTTCCCAAAACTCATTCTTGTATTGAATAGTGGCCGTATCCCAAACATGTGCAGTGTGGTGATGCAAACAGCATGCTATCAGCATTCTATCCTGATTGGGTAACACTATATGTATCCACGTTTTATGGCCAGTTAATGTCTGGAGCGATAGCACAGCGGGTAGGGCATTCGCCTTACAAGCGGCCAACATGGCCGACCCGAGTTCTATTCCTCCACTCCTCTCGGAGAGCCTGGCAAGCTACTGAGAGTATTCGATATGCCAGACACAGTAACAACAAAGTCTCCAATGGAGACGTTACTGGGCCCGCTCGAGCAAATCGATGATCAACGGGAGGGCCTTTACCTTTACCTTTACCTTTTAATGTCTTCAGACATAGTCCTGTATGTATATTCCACAACTAAAAGGTTGTATCCTGTGAGGAGGATATAATGTAATCTCCATTGTGAATGCAGGCCACTAAAGAAGCATTGTGCTCTGGCCATACAAGGTTCCAATGCAGACAGAATTCGTCAAATACCAGAGTTTGATGGCTCTATCTGCAGAATAGGAGGCTAGCAATTTCCCACTCTAGTCAATCAAAATATCCTGAATTAAGTTTACATGAACTTTCAAAGTTTGTTCCAAACCCCAGCTGTATAATCCCACGAATAGGTTATAGCATCTTCCGAGGAAGAAAAAATAATAGTGAATATGAGGTGGAAAATCACTCTAGTAATTGGGCTATTAGGTCCATTCAATGCAGTTTTTTGATAACAGGGGAGCCGTTTCAGGTCTTGAGTTTTTCCAAGTACTAAATTTCCTTTTGGGTTCTCTTTGGCTTCATTTAGTTTTAATTCTAAATCTTTGTCCTTTGTCTGTAATCTAATAACAGATGTTCATTACTTTTCCAAAAGTCTCGCATGTTTGTTTTCCAATGTTTGATTAAATCCACTTCAGCCTCAGTTTTAAAAATGGAATATGCCTTTTCAAAGCCATTTGAACAGGTAATCAGCTGTGGCTCTATTGAGTTCTCCTCATTGTCTGGGGGTCAGTGCCATTTTGCCTGCAGTGTCAGCTTACTTGATGAACTACTAGATCCCTTCTTGAAAAAGCAAAGCACCTTAATTCATGGCTGTATAATTCAGTAGGTCACTGATAGGATTTCAAAGAGGATACATTGTTTCCTTCACAAAGGTATTCAATTTTCTATCAAGAGGTGCCCAGTGAGTTTCTTTCTATGTAAACTCTGTGCCCTCCATCTCATCACAATCTCTTCCCACATTTGCCTCCCATTTTAGAGGGAAAGGAGGAAGGGTGTAGGGAAAGAGCAAGAAGCATGGAGCACTGGGTTCAGTCTCTGAAATTGGAAGAGGCAGTGGGGAAGCCCTAAATTCTTTCCTACACACTCCAGACCACTTCCTTCCCTTTCTCACTGCCTAGTCTAGACCTGAGGGTCTCTGCTTATGTGATTCCTCTCTATGTATCTTTGTGTCCTGACTGCACAGCCAATGAATCTCTAAAGCTCTTTCTTCCTTCCTTTTTTATAACTTCCTCTGCACATATACACAATAGGTCTGTGTAGACAGCTATATCTGATCGTTCCTCAATGTTTTAGAGCTCCTGTATTTTCTGGATGTTATCCTGAAATACTCCCTCATCCAGGAAGCCTCACTGGCCTTTGAGACCCAAGCCTCAGTCAGCCTCTTAACCATGGCATCCAAAGCATGTGTCTGTGACATCACTAAAAGGTTGCCATTAGCACTGCTGCTATGGTTACAGGTTGATTCTCAAGCTTAAAGCGGAAACCTTCTCTCATCCTAGCAGATGGACTTTGCCCTCTGTAGGATAACACTCTCAACAGTTCTGGCGATTTGGTCAAAATCCACATAATATATATATAATATAATATATATTTATATATCCTCAGTTGTTAATGGAATTCAATATGAAAGTTGTATAATACACTCAGTTGACTTTTCCCTGGATGCCAATTAGGGAATGATTTCACTATTACCTGAAACACAATATTTTTCCAAAGAAATCTTATGTCAGTTAGGTCATTGCAGTAATAGATGCACATCAAGAGTGTGTTGGCTTGCCACTGGATCTCCAGCTGGTTGAATGTATCAGATTTTGAGGTCCTATGGGGGCCTTATGTCTTTCTAAGGGAGGGGAGGTTATATGCCTGAAGATCTGCCTTCCAATCTTTTACTTCGAGCCTATTTTTGCTCTGACTCTTCCAGTGTGTTACTTCTGTGTAGTAGGTTGTTGGATTCAATTTATTAATCCAACCTGTCACTCTGTGCCTCTTGATTCTTTCATTTAGACCATTAATATTGAGAGATATTATTCTCATGGAGTTTGTACCATCTTTCTGCAGGAGTTTTCTATTTGTGGGAATTGATTTGCCTAAAGTTGCTTGTTTAGTTCTTTTTATAAGAAAGGGAGATTCAAGATTTTACTATTTAAGGATGACATGATACTACACTTAAAATATCCTAAAGAATTAATTTTTAAAAAGCTCTTGAAAACAATATTTTATTTAGTAAAGTAACAGGTTACAAAATCAATCTCCAATAGACCATTGCTTCCAATATATAAATAAAAAAGAGTTGAAATAGATATTACAAAAACAATCCCATTCAATCCCATGCCTCAGAAAACCAAGAACCCCAGGCTAACCTTAAATACAGAGGTGAAGGATGTATACAAAGAAAACTACAAAACACTGCTTCAAGAAATAAAAGAGGAAAGGAGGAAATAGAAATACCTCCTCTGCTCATGGATTGGGAGGATTAATATTGTCAAAATGTCAATACCCACCAAAGCACTATACAGATTCCATGCTGTCCAAATAAAGATACCCACGACATTTTTCAAAGAAACAGATCAAACACTTCTGAAATTCATATACAACAATAAACACCCATGATTATCTAAAGCAATCTTTGGGAAAATAAGACTGTAGTCAACGGCAACAGTTTCCTGAAATCATACTCTATAAAAAAAAAGTGGTAGTAATCAAAATATCATAGTATTGGAATAAAGCAGACCCGCAGTTCAGTGGAGCACACCTGAAGATCCAGACACTGACCCTCAAATATGAGATCACCTAATCTTTGAGAAAGGAGCAAGAAATGTGAAGCAGTGAAATGAAAGACTTTTCAAAAAGTAGTGCTAGAAAAACTGGACAGCTACATGAAAAAAATGAACTCAGATCTTTTTCTAATGTTGGGCAAAAAAGTCAGATGAAAGTATTACACATCCAATAAGGGTTTGATATTAAGGATATATAAAGCACTGGTTTAACTCTACAAGAAGAAAGCATACAACCTCATCAAAAAATGGAGTGATGAAATGAACAGAAACTTTCTCAAAGAAGAAATACTAATGGCTAAAAGGCACACGAGAAAACTCTCTACATCACTAACTGTCAGGGAGATGCAGATCAAAACAATGAGATCATTTCACACCACAGAGACCGGCCCACATCAAAAACAACAAAAGCAACTGGTATTGGCGCAGATGGGGCAAGAAAGGGACCTCCTTCACTATGGTGGGAATGCCGACTGGTTCAGTACTTCTGGAAAACAGTACGGACAATTCCAAAAAAATTAGAAATTGAGCTTCCATTTGACCCAGCAATTCCACTCTTTGGAATACATCCTAGAGAGGCAAAAATGTATAGTCAAAATGAAATCTGCACTTGTATGTTCATTGCTGCACTGTTCACAATAGGCAAAATCTGGAAAAAAAACCCCGAGTGCCTGAAAATAGATGATTGGTGAAAGAAGCTTTGCTATATCCAGGTACCTGCCTGGTGCCAGGGCCCCAACCCGGGCCTGTATAGCCAACTAGATACCCTGAGAACAGCCGATTTTCACCCTTAGTATGCAGTGGAGGACTGGAATTGAGGCACACCACATGAAAACAAAGCTGAACCACTGTGGGCACTCTCTCCTCATTCACCAGGTACCCGCCTGGCCCTAGGGCCCCTTCCTGGAGCCGCAGCCGCTAACACAGCCACAAGTTATTCTTCCCCTGCACATCCCATAGGAACCATAAATTACCCTTTTAGATAGAACTTTCACTACGTTAGCTTAACCACCAGAAACACATTACCCAATGATTCACTAAGCCCATCTCAATTCATTCTGCATTTCAAGCAGAATAGTAACAGTGAGCGTGAAGGTCTAAACTACACTGGTGACAATAGTAATGTAACACAAAAGTCCACCAATCTTTCTTATTGAAGAGAATAGCCCAGAAGACACCAACAGTAATGAAGTGTTAGGAAACCTTTCTGACAATGAATTTAGAAGGGAGCTACTGAGGATGCTTAGGATGCTTAGGAAGGCAATGCCAATAAAAGACGAGAGGATTTAAAGGTAGAAATGAGGAAAATGCAAACGGAATTGTCAGACCTGGAAAACCTGGTAGGCACATTGAAAAACTCAGTGGAAGGCTTCAGCAACAGAATAACACCTGCTGAGGACAGAATCAGTGAGCTCGAAGATGAAGTCCAGAGACTCTTCAGAAAAGAGGAGAAAATGTAAAAGAGACTGACAATTCGAGAACAGATGGCAAGAGAAGATCGTGATGAAGCCAAGAGGGATAACATAAGAATTATTGGAGTCCCAGAGGGGCAGGGAGAAAACCCTGATGAAGAAGAGACTATGAAAGACATCATTGCTAGGACGTTTCCAGAGCAGAAGAAAACATGTGACCACATTCAGGAGGCCCGAAGGGTACCAGCTAGAGGAAATCTGAATAAAAATACCCCAAGACACATCCTGATCAAAATGATCGAAACCTTAGATAGAGATAAAATTCTGAAAGCAGAAAGATCAAAGAAAGAAATTTCCTATAAATGAGCATCCTTAGGATTCACAGCTGATTTGTCTGATGAATCCCTTATGGCCATAGTAAAAAACTCAATGAAATAAATGCCAAAAATACTTTTCCCAGCAAGACTATCATTCATAACAGAAGGAACAACACATCGTTTCACAGAAAAACAGCAGCTCAGGAACTTTGTAGACTCAAAACCATGGTTACAAGAACAACTAAATGGGCTATGTTAAGACAAGACAGGAACCTCAAATACACAAAATTCCAACAGAAAAAATGGGACAAAATCCCATAACAATGATCTCTCTCAGTGTAAAATGTACAAAACTCAATAATTAAAAGATACAGACTGGCAGGATGGATTAGAAAATTGAACCCAATACTCTGCTGCCTGCAAGAAACACATCTCAATAGTCAAAGCAAACACAGGCTCAGAGCCAAAGGCTGGAAAACTATTCTACAAGCAAGCAGCTGCCATAAGAAAGCTGGGGTAGCCATGCTAGTATAAACAACATTAATTTCAGAGTGAAGAAGGTCACAAGAGTCAGTGAAGGCCATTTCTTATTGATGAAGGGATCTGTACAACAGGAAGAAATTACAATACTAAATGTATATGCACCTAATTAGGGACCAGCAAACTACTTAAAACAACTGACTTGGAGAAAGACAATTATAGCAACACAATGCTAGTGGGAGAGTTCAACATTGCTTTATCACCTCTTGATAGATCAACCAGTCTGAAGCTTAGCAAGAACATACTTCATCTGAGGGGGAAAAAAACGAAGAAAGGGACTCAGTAGATATATACAGGATGCTTCATCCTCAAAAAGCTAAATACATATTCTTCTCAAGCGTGCATGGAACATTCTCCAAGATAGACCACATGCTGAGTCACAAAACATACCTACATAAAATTAAGAAGATAGAGACTGTATCAACAATATTCTTAGACCATAATGCAATGAAATTAGAAGTAAATCACACACAAAAACAGAAAACTAAATCAATCACCTGGAAATTAAACAGTTCACTATTGGACAACGTGAGGCTTAGAAAGGAAATCAAAGAGGCTATTAAAAGATTCCTGAAAACGAATGAAAATGAGGACATGAGTTACCAAAACTTATGGGAGACAGCAAAAGCTGTGTTAAGAGGAAAGTTTATAGCTCTACAAGCATTTCAGGAAGGAGGAGCGAGCCCACATAAGTAACCTAACCTCACAACTTAAGAGCTTGGAGAAGAACCAACAAAAGGAGCCCAATCCGAACAGGAGGAAGGAAATAAAAAAAACTCAGAGCTGAGATTAACGAGATGGAAACCCAAAAAAACAATGCAAAAGATCAATGAAACCAAGAGCCGATTCTTCGAGAAAATAAACAAGATGCATAAGCCTCTAGCAAAACTCACAAAGAAAGGGAGAGAGAAAAACCCAACAAACAGAACCAGAAATGAAAAGGGTGTCACTACAACAGAAACTACAAATTCAAAGAATCCTCAGGGAGTACTTTGAGAAGCTTTATGCCACGGAACATGAAAACCTCGAGGAAATGAATAAATCCCTAGATTCCTATAGACTCCCAAGGCTGAACCAAGAAGACCTGGATTACCTCAACAGAACTATCACCACCAAGGAAATTGAAATGGTAATAAAAATTCTCCCCAAGCACAAAATTCCTGGCCCAGATGGATTCACTAGTGAATTCTTCCAAATCTTTAAGGAGGACTTACTCCCAATCCTCTTTAAACTTTTCAACGAAATTGAAAGAATAAATCCGAATGGCAAAAAGACACATGAGAAAATGCTCCACGTCATTAATCATCAGCAAGATGCATATCAAAACCACAATCGGATATCATCCCACACCTCAGAGTATGGCCCACATCCAAAAGAACAAAAGCAACCAGTGCTGTCACGGATGTGGCGATAAAGGGACCTTCCTTCACTGCTGGTGGGAACGCCGACTGATTCAGCCCTTTTGGAAAACATTATAGTTGATTCTCCAAAAATTAGAAATTGATCTCCCATTTGACCCAGCAATACCACTCCTGGGAATATATCTCAGAGAGGCAAAAAAAGTATAGTCGAAGTGACATCTGCACTTGTTTGTTCATTGCAGCACTGTTTACGATAGCCAGAATCTGGAAAAAACCTGAGTACCTGAGAACAGATGACTGGTTAAAGAAACTTTGGTACATGTACACAATGGAGTACTCTGTAGCAGTTATAAAAGATGAAGTCATTAAATTTATATACAAGTGGTACTACATGGAAAGTATTTTGTTAAGCGAAATGAGTCAGAAAGAGAGGGACAGACATAGAAAGATTGCATTCATCTAGGGTACATAAAGTAACATAATAGGAGAGAAACACCCAAGAATAGTTGATATAAGTACCAGGAGGTTTACTCCATGGCTTTGAGGCCAGCCACACATGCTAAGGGAAACGTCAGCTCAGATAGAGAAGGGAGCACCAATTAAGGGGTGTTAAGATGATCCTCCCAGAATGGGAGAAGCATGCTGAAAGTAGACTATAGACCGAACATGATTGCCACTCAATGCCTCTTTTGCAAACCACAGCACCCAAAAGGAGAGAGAGAACAAAAGGGAATGCCCTGCCACAGAGGCAGGGTGGTACGGGGGATAGGTGGTGGGAGGGATCCTTGGATCCATGGTGGTGGAAAATGGGTACTTGATCATTGTATAATTGAAACCCAAGCGCAAAAATTTGTGATTCTACATCTGTACATCATGTTGTTTCACTAATAAAATTAAAATAAAAATGAAATTACACTGACCAAGGAATTGGAAACAGAGTTAAACAAATGGGACTATCTTAAACTAAGAAGCTTCTGCACCTGAAAAGAAATTGTGACCAGGATACAAAGATAGTCTGCCAAATGGGAAAGGATGTTCACCCAATACCTTGCTAATAAGGGGATGATATCAAGGATATACAAGTTACTGTGTGAATTCTCCAAGAGGAAATATCCAATTTCATCAGAAAATGACGCAGTGAAATGAATAGAAACTTTCTCAAAGAAGAAATTCGAATGACCAAAAGGTACTTGAAAAAAATGCATTTTATCAATAATCATCAGTGAGATTCAGATGGAAACAATGATATATTATCTCACACCACAGAGACTGGCACACATCCAAAAGTAAAAAAGCAACTGGTGTTGTCATGGATGTGGGGAGATAGGTAGTCTCCTACATTTTTGGTGGCAATGCTGACTGGTTCAGCCTTTTTGGAAAACAATATAGATGTTTCTCAGAAAACTCAAAATTGAGTTCCCATTTGATCCAGCAATTCCACCTCTGGGAATATATCTGATAGTGCAAAAAAGCACAGTAGAAATCACATCTGCACCTGAACATTCGTTGTAGCACTATTTACAATGGTCATAATCTGGAAACAACTCACGTGCCCAAGAACAGATGAAGTTGCATATTGTTCCTTCAAATCTGAAGGAAAGTCTAACTGGGTAAAGCATTCTTTGTGAATAATTCATTTCACTGAGTTCTTTTTCACTCTATTTTTCCAATGTCTGGGCCTGGAAGTTTTTGTCTGATAAGGCTGCTGTAAATCTTCAGGACACTCCTCTTACTATTCTTTCCTTTTTTTGTCTTTCTACTTTCAGTATTCTATCTCTATAATTGTAATAATTCTCATTAGGATTTGGCTTGGAGTAATTTTATTTTACTTTCTTTCAGTTTTTTTGCCTCCTGGATCTTGGTGCATGTACTCATTAGTTCCGGGAACTTCTCAGCAATTATGTCTTTGACTACTGTTCTTCATCGTTGTTAGCTTATGCCCTATGATTCTTATACTGTTCCTCTTCAATTCATACTATAATTCTCATGCCATATATTGTTTTATTTTTATGCCTTTTCCCATCTTCTGCTATTGTCTCTAGATTTTCTTCACCCCTTCTGGGAGCTCGCTTAATCTGTCCTCAGCAGCTATTTTTCTGCTGAGTCTTTTCAGTGTGTTTTTCATTCTACCTACCACATTCTTCAGGTAGTTTATGCATGTATTTTCCTTATTTCTTCTCCCATAAACTGTCATATTTTATTGATAGTGCATTCTGTTGTTTCTTTGAACTCTTTGTGCAGCCTCAATAACATTATTCTAAATTCTCAGAGAGGGTATATAACTCATTACTACTGGTTGAATCATTGGGGATAAGATCTTCACTCAATCTGTATTATTTTTGCATCGTTTTACTAATGTGAACTTTGAAATTTGTTTCTTGTGTATTGTCTGGTTAGGAGGCTGCTATTTGGATGTCTTTGTTTGTTTATGGTGAGTTATGGAGAGATAAAGAAATGTGAGGCCTGGGTTCACTTGTACATCTAATATAAGATATACACAAAGTAACTTCTATATGTGGACCATGCCTAATATATGCATGGTTTGTGGGTTAGATTAAGAGGGATATTATGAGGGATATTTCTAAAGTGAAATGCTTTGCCATCCAGCCACCAGGTTTCTCTTTGTGTTGGATTCCTGACTTCAAGCTGGGGTACGGTGCATATCCTGCTGTACTTCACACACCTGAGTTTAAAATGTTAGACTGATGGTTCAGGGTTAGGGAGGAAGTGCCTGGCAAGGAAACAGTTCCAAGGGCAAAATGCTTCAGGGTTCATCTACCAGGCTTCTCTTTGTGTGAGTTACCAGGCTTCTGGCTCGGGGAGGGTGCATATCCTGACACAATTCATACATTTTAGTTTAAATTGTTAGAAGTCTTCATCATATTCAATACTTTCAATTCATGTATGCTGAGATTATCAGAAAAATAAACAGTTGTCTACTAAATTAAAGTTATAACTTAAATCCAGGTTTAATGACTTTAGGTAATTATACTTTTAAATTCCTATATAGTTAATCATGCGGATTTTGTTATCTGGTGGGAGTTATAGTATGTACACAGAGAAGATTGTTTAAGTTTTGAGAATATTCTTTTGTGTAGCAGAGGAACTGGTACTAAACATAGAGGTTATGAGAAGCTTTCCATATAGAAGCATGTTTTTCTTGCCGGTGCCATATTAAAGTAGATTATGTCCCTCCTTCCTGAAAACTTTGCCCACTCAGCTGAGCAAACTATTTGAAATTAATAGTGGTGCTCATATTTTTTGCCTGTATCAGTATCTCACATATACATTTATATCATTGTGCACAATCCAAATAATTTGTTGTAAGATCTGAGAACATTTCAATGAAACTATACCAAGAACTTCAATTTCTGAATCCTGGTTGTCTCATCTACAAATGTGAAAAGAGTGAACTAACTGTAGCCTAATAGCAATTCCAACTCTGAAATGTGATAATTTAGCAACAAGTACCCTTCTGTTCTGTTGAGAATATGAACTCACATACTAATTTAATTTAATTAAAAAATCACCTAATTATTCATATGTAACTTCTTTTTTTAAAATATTTTACTAACCTGTTTGGTTATAGTTGATATTATCCTGTGCATAGTATCCTCTATCCTAATGAATAATCTATCATGCATCCTAACTATCATCATTCCTATCCATAGTATCAGCTATCCTAATAATAATTTATCCTTATATTACTTGGGCTGGAGCGATAGCACAGTGTGTACGACGTTTGCCTTGCACGCAGCCAACATGGCCGACCTGAGTTCGATTCCTCCGCCCCTCTCAGAGAGCCTGGCAAGCTACTGAGAGTTATCTCGCCCACACGGCAAAGCCTGGCAAGCTACCCGGGACGTATTCAATATGCTAAACACAGTAACAACAAGTCTCACAATGGAGACGTTATTGGGCCCGCTCGAGCAAATCCATGAACAATGGGAGGACCGTGACCATATTACATAATCACTATGATTGCATCTAATAATATACAGAGAATTTGAGTTTTACACTATATCATTACTGACTTTCCAATAGATGGAATTGTTATGATTTCTGTGACATAATTTGACCCAATATATTTAAAAATTTGTAATAATAAACAATGTTTTCAGAAGACTCAACTATTTTTTACTTATGCATTATTTGTAAAAGTAAAATGTTTAAGAATATTTATACAGAAATAAACCCTAATATTACTCCTTGAGAGTTACATTTGCTGAGTATGTATTCCATTTTCAATTTTAACTCTGCAACGTTAAAGTCAAAAGGCCAAACCAAAAAATTTGGTTTCAAGATTGATTTATATCACAAAGAACATTATACACTAAAAACATTATGTACCATGCCAGTGAAATACATTTTTCAACATGTGAACCTATTGCTTTGGAACTTATTTTACACATATTCCAATTTTTCATCAACAATGAATATTTGTCACCGAGGGATATTTGTCTTGCTCAGTCACCTATTTTTCCCAGGATAGCATGGAAACCAAGAATTTAGCAACATCAACCAGCCAATCAATCTCCCTAACCATTGTAGCTTTAACATGCTATCATCTCTGAAGAAAAATTATGACATATGGTTAATAAAGTGATAAATCTGGAGTCAGAGCTATAGTCCAGTAGGTAGGATGATTGCCTTGCAAGCAGGCTATCTGAGTTTTATCCCTGGCACAACAAATATTGCCCTGAGCAAATCCAGGAATGATCTCTGAATGCAGAACCAGAAATAAGCCCTGAACACCATTGGGTATGGCCCCAAGCCTCTAAACCGCCAAGAGAGTTACAAATTACTCCTGAGCACAAGCAGGGGAATTCCTGAGCACAGAACCATAAAATAGTTCCTAAACACCATATGGTGTGGCTCAGACACCTCCTCCAACGCAGATAAAATAAAAATAATTTGTTATTACTTTGAAAAAAGAATATGCGATTTTTGTTTTGAGAGCAATGTGGTACATTGCACAGGCCAACAGACAGCTTTTAGAAAGAATCATATATAAAGTAAAAATTTTAGATTTTGTGGGCCTTAAAGCTCCATCACTAGTTGTGCTAATGATATAAAAAGCTCAAATTATAGGTGCTGGATAGATAGGACCATGGGACGGGGGGTTAACTTGCATTCAGCTAACTTGGTTTCAATTCCTGGCATGCCATATTGTACCCTGAGGCCTCTACAAGAGATAACTGAGTATGAGCCAAGAGTAAGGTAAGCCCTGTGACCTTCCTAGTGTGCCCAAAACCCAAATAATAATGATAAACAGAACACAAAGTACTAATGTAACAGGAGTGTATTGGAAGAGGAAAAGAGGGATGGAGATATAATGTAGTGGGCAGGATGCTTGCCTTGCATGTGGCTCCCTGGATTCAATCATTGCATTCCATATGGCTTACAAGCACTGCCAAGAGTAATCCCTGAATGAACAGTCAGGAGTAAGCTCTGAGAATAGTCAGATGTGTTCCAAGTCCCATCCACCCAAAAATGGGAGGAAAAGAGAAGATCCCAGATTAAGGGGCTTACAATTTATATCTTTTTTCTTTTTTCCATTTTTTTAATGAATCACCATGAGATATAGTTACAGACTTATGAACTTTAGTGATTACATTTCAGTCATACAATGATTGAGTACCCATCCCTCCACTAGTGTCCATTCTCCACCAACCAATGTTCCCAGTAATTCTCCCACTACCTCCTACCCCACCCCACCCTGCCTCTGCGGCAGGCACATTCCCTTTTACTCTCTATCCTTCTGGATCTTATGGTTTGCAATACAGTTACTAAGTGGCCATCACGTTTGGTCCATATCCTACTTTCAGCACGCATCTCCCATCCTGAGTGAGCCCTTCAAGCATCATTGACTTAGCGGTCCCTTCTCTATCCCAGCTTCCTTTCCCCCCAGATGTGAGCCCAGCTTCCAAGCTGTGGAGTGATCCTTCTGGCCCTTATCTCTACTATACCTGGGTGTTAGTCATTCTATGTCTGTCCTGCTGATTTCTTTCACTTAGCATGATACTCTCCATGTCCGTCCATTTATAAGCGCATTTCATGACTTTAATTTTTTCTAACAACTCTATAGTATTATATTGTGTAGATATATCATACTTTCCTTAGACAGTCATCTGTTCTTGAGCATTTGAATTGTTTTCAGATTCTGGCTATTGTGAACAGTGCTGTTAATGAACCTACGATAGCAGGTGTCATTTTTGCTGTTTTTTCACCCCCGCGGTATATTTCCACTAATGGTATTGCTGGGTTATATGTAAGCTCAATTTTTAGCTTTTTGAGAAACACTCATATTGTTTTCCAAAAATGCTGGACCAATTGGCTTTCCACCAATGAATGAGAGTCCCATCCTACTGGCATCCGTGGCAACATTGGTTGTTCTTATACTTTTTGATGTGTACCAGTCTCTGTAGTGTAGGGTGGTATAGTGTAGTGTAGCGTAGTCTCATTGTTCTCATTGTTAAAACTCATTTGATCTTCCTAATGGATTGAGAAGGGGCCATTATGATAATGATGGTTTGAAGGAATTGCTCTGGATGGGAGTTGTGCGCTGAAAGTGGGTTAAGGACCAAACATGATGATCTCTCAGTATCTGTATTGTGAACCTATATCAACACTTGGAAATTTTGCATTTTTATCACATTCAATGTACTTTTAATTCTATGCTTAGACTTTTATATTTATCTATAATTAATGTTTTCTTGGGCTGGAGCGATAGCACCGTGGGTAGGGCATTTGCCATGAACGCAGCCAACATGGCCGACCCGAGTTCGATTCCTCCGCCCCTCTTGGGGAGCCCGGCAAGCTACCGAGAGTATCTCGCCTGTATGGCAAAGACTGGCAAGCTACCCGTGACGTATTTGATATGCTAAACACAGTAACAAGTATCACAATGTTACTGGGCCCGCTCAAGCAAATCAATGAACAATGGGAGGACCGTGACCGTGAATGTTTTCTTAAACTATACACCTTTTATTTTAAACAAATTTAAAAAGATAATTATGATCGCATTACAGGCGTATATTGTTACAGTAACATTCCCTTACCAGCATTCACTACCCTTCTTCAATGTCTACAGTTTCCCTCCCACCCCCGCAACCTGCGTTTTTGACATGAAATTTTCCATTCCCCCTTGTCCTAATGTTCCCTTAGCTAACATCCCCTTCAGCCCTGTCCTACTATCAAGCTTCCTATTGAAGACCAGTTCTTCTTTTCATTCTATTTCTATTGGGAATTTGCTATTCCTCTATGAGATTTTTCTATATCCCACATATGAAAGATATCATTATGAGTCTGTAACTCTTCCTCTAGCTGATTTCACTCAGCAAGATGATCTCCAGATCCATATACATTGCAGAAAATTTCATGACTTTATATTTTCTTAAGTATTAATAGTATTCCATTTTATGTATGTACCATAATTTCTTTATCTACTCATCAGTTCATGGGCATTTGGGTTGTTTCCATATTTTAGCTATTGTATAGTATGGCAGTGAACATAGAAGGGCAGACATCTTTTCTGATTTGTTCTTTTGGGGCATGCTTCCAGGGGTAGAATTTCTGGTTCATATGGAAACTCAATTCTTAGTTTTTTTTAGGAATATCCATATTGTCTTTCCAAAAGGCTGGACCAGTTGACATTCCCACCAGCAGTGAATGAGGGTCTTTTTTGTCCATATTCTAGCCAACACTGATTGTTGTTGTTATTTTACTGAGTGTCAGTCTCTGTGGTGTGAAATGATAATTCATTGTTGTATTGAGTTGTATTTCTCTAGTGATAAGTGATACATAGCATATTTCATATGCTTTTTGCCATTTGGATTTCTTCTTTGGAGAAGTTCCTGTTTATTTCATCTCACTTTTTTGATAGGGTTGGATATTTTTATCTTGTAGAGTTCTAACATTGCTTCACATATCTTGGATACTAAACTTTATAAGATGAGTGTTGGCCAAATAATTTCTATCAGTCTGTGGGCTCTCTTTTTATTCTGGTCATCATTTACTTTGAGGGGCAGAAACTCCTTAGTTTAATGTAGTGCCATTTGTTTATCTCTGCTTCTACTTGCTTGGTTACTGGTTTTTCATCCTTAAAGATGCCTCTAGCTTCAATGTCTTGAAGACTTATATATATATATATATATATATATGTTCCTCTGCTTATGAGTTTAAGTCTGATATATAGGTCTTTAATCCATTTTGATTTGACTTTTGTGCATGGCATTAAAAAGAAGTCTGAGCTAAATTTTTGCATGTGACAATGTTTTCAACACTATTAGTTGAAGAGGATGTCCTTGCTACACTTCATATTTTTTGCTCCTTTATCAAATATTAACTGACCATATACCTGAGGGTATCTCTCTGGGTATTCTATTCTATTCTATTCTATTCTATTCTATTCTATTCTATTCTATTCTATTCTATTCTATTCTATTCTATTCATCTGAGGGTCTATCCTTATTCCAATACCATGCTGTTTCTTTTACTACCATTGTATAGTACAGTTTGAAGTTGAGGAAAGTGATACTGCACATCTTCTTTTACCCAATGATTGTTTTAGCTATTTGGGAGGTTTATTCTTTCATATGAATTTTATGAGGTTGTTTTTTGTTATTGATTCTTTGAAGATATATCATGTATACCATTATATGGAATGTAGTGAATCTGTATAATGATATGCGAGTATTGCCATTTTGATGATAATCCTTCCTATATATGAGTAGTGTACATTTTTCCATTTTCATGTGCCCTCTTTTATTTCTTGAAGTAGCGTTTCATAATTTTCTGTATATAGGTATTACACCTCTTAATTTAAGTTAACTCCTAGAGACACAATTGTGAATGGGACTTTTTTATTAGTAAAACACCATGAGGTACACTTGTAGACTTACAAACTTTCATGCTTGGGTTTCAGTTATACAATGATCAAGTACCCATCCCTCTACCAGTGCTCATTCTCCACCACCAATGAGCCCAGCAGCCCTCCCATCCCTCCATCCCATTCCCCCTACCTCGCCCCGCCTTTGTGGCAGGTCATTCCCTTTTGCTCTCTCTTTCATTTAGGGTGTTGTGGTTTGCAATAGAGGTATTGAGTCGTCATCGTTTTCGGTCTATAGTCTACTTTCAGCACACATCTTGCATCCTGGGTGAGTCCATCAAACATCCTTTACTCGGTGTTCCCTTCTCAATCTGAGCTGCCTTTTCCCCCAGCATGTGCTTCTGGCTTCCAAGCCATGGAGCAGACCTTCTGCTACTTATCTCAGCAATTCTTGGGTGTTCAACTCCCATTCTGTTATTTTATATTCTCTGACGAGTGCAGTCTTTCTATGTCTGTCCCTCTCTTTCTGGCTTGTTTCACTTAGCATGATACTTTCCATGTAGAACCACTTGTATGGAAATGTCATGACTTCATCTTTTTTAACAGCTGCATAGTATTCCATAGTTTAGGTGTACCACTCCGTTTTTTTCCAAAGTTTGGCTACTGTGAACAGTGCAGCAATGAACATACAAGTGCAGATGTCATTTCGACTGTACTTTTTTGCCTTTACAGGATATATTCCCAGGAGTGGTATTGCTTGGTCAAATGGGAGATCAGTTTCTAATTTTTTGAGAGTCGTCCATACTGTTTTCCAAAAGGGCTGAACCAGTCGGCATTCCCACCAGCGATGAAGGAGGTTCCTTTTCTCGCCATATCCGTGCCAACATCGGTTGCTTTTGTTCTTTTGGATGTGGGCCAGTCTCTGTGGTGTGAGATGATATCTAATGGTTGTTTTGATTTGCATCTCCCTGATGGTTAGTGATGTAGAGCATTTCCTCGTGTGCATTTGAGCCATTCAGATTACTTCTTTGAGAAAGTTTCTGTTCATTTTGTCACCCTATTTTTTCATGGGGTTGGATGTTTTCTTCTTGTGGAGTTCAACCAGTGCTTTGTATAACCTTGATATCAACCGCTTATCGGATGGGTATTGAGTGAATATCCTTTCCTATTCTGTAGACTGTCTTTGTATTTGGGTCACTGTTTCTTTTGAGGTTCAGAAGCTTCTTAATTTAAGATAGTCCCATTTCTATATCTCTGTTTTCATTTGAATGGGACTGTTTTTAAAATATCTTTTACTTATGTTTCTTTACATGGATATATAAAAGCTATGAACTTTTGAATGTTAATTTTATAGTCTTCGACTTTACAAGTAAATTGTTCCCAGAGCATTTTTGTAGAGTCTTTTTAAAATATATAGTCTCATATTATTTTCAAATAGTGAAAGCTTGACTTTTCCTTTTCTTATCTGAATGTCCTTGATATCTTTTTCTTGCCTACTTCCTATTGCAAGCAGTTCTAATAATATATTGAATAAAGCTGGTGAGAATGGGCAACTTTTTCTTGTGCCTGAAATTAATGGGTTTAGTCCATGATACATAAGTAATTAAAAATCATATAGATCGCTCTTTCTCTTCTGGAAATATTTATGTATTTATGCATATTTATGTATGTATAAAAGAAAAAGTATATATGCATATATATTTTCTCTTTCTACTGTGGCAACATTAATTTGCTATCCTGTCTTTTTTAAGCTCTATTTTTTATTAGAATAAGCTATGTTTTTTATTTTATTAAAGCACAAATATTAACAAAGTTATTTGTAGCTGAGTTTTAGATATAAAATGCTTCAGGACCGATCCTACCATCAGTGTCAACTTCCCTCCACTGATTTGCCAGGTACCATGCTGTAACCATCTCCTTCTCCACTACACATACAGAATGCCATCTTTATAGTCACCTTTTTAAGTTCTTTTGTTAAACCTTGGTTCTAATGATTCGATTGTTCTTGACTCTGTCTTTTGGATATTTAGCTCTATCAAGGAATACTCTATCTATAAAAATGTTTAAGTATGCATTTGATAATAACAATGAATATTTTGACAAAATTTTAAAATGATATTACAAATGTACTTCCTAATGACCTGTTACTTTTTTAATTATCTAAGAAATTGAAATATTAAGATAATATATGGGTTTTTTAAAGCAAAATAATTTTATTGAAATAAATTTATTGATATGTAAGGAAAGATAAAACACAGTGAGAGACATATGTTCATGATTGAACATTGTGTTTTCCTGAGTTTTAAAAGAGGAGAGAAAAAAATTTTGTTCAAGAGAGAACACAATCTCAGAAAGAATCGTATTTGTTATAAAGGGTTGATATCAAGGATATAAAAAGCACTGGTTGAACTCCACAAGAAGAAAACATCCAACCCCATGAAAAAATAGGGTGACAAAATGAACAGAAACTTTCTCAAAGATGTAATCTGAATGGCTCAAATGTACACGAGGAAATGCTCTACATCACTAACTATCAGGGAGATGCAGATCAAAACAACCATTAGATATCATCTCACACCACAGAGACTGGCCCACATCCAAAAGAACAAAAGCAACCGATGTTGGCACGGATATGGCGAGAAAAGAAACCTCCTTCATCGCTGGTGGGAATGCCGACTGGTTCAGCCCTTTTGGAAAACAGTATGGACGACTCTCAAAAAATTAGAAACTGAGCTGCCAATTGACCCAGCAATATCACTCCTGGGAATGTATTCCTGAGAGGCAAAAAAGTGCAATCGAAATGACATCTGCACTTGTATTTTCATTGCTATAATGTTCACAGTAGCCAAAATTTGGAAAAGAAACCGAGTACCGTAGAACACATGACTGTTTAAAGAAACTTTGGTACATATACAGAATGAAATACTATGCAGCTGTTAGAAAAGATGAGGTCGTGAAATTTACATACAAGTGGCTCTAAGTGTAAACTATTTGTTTTGTAAGACAAAGACTTTATTATATTTTCTATTTAAAAAATAAAATATGTAGGTAAGGGAATTTAGTGCTATACAGAATTTTGAGAAATGAAAGTAATTTTATTCTAATTGCCTTTTAGTTCTTTGAGTTTCTTTTGAGTAATTTACACAAAATTGAATACCAATTTATTACTAAACTTATTTTAAATTATATATCAGAGGTTCAGTTAGGTTATTGCTCAACTTTCTTAAAACAAAAAATTTAGGAATTACTTATGTTTTACATAGGTATTTCACAATAATTATTCATTTATCAATTATAATTTTTATTTTATCAATTATTTATTTATCAATTTATAAAATTATTAGTACAATTTTATGTGCACTCACGATTGGCTAACAGCAGGATTTTCTTTCTTATACAATGGATAAGATACATTCTTGAGAGTGCAAAAAATCACGCTAGAAATGATACCTGAACCTATATGTTTATTGCAACACTGTTCACAATAGCCAGAAACTGGAAACAACCTGAGTGTCCAAGAACAGATGACTGGTTAAAGAAACTTTGGTACATGTATATACTGGAGTACTATGCAGCTATTAGGAAAGATGAAGTTATGAAATTTGCTTATAACTGGATAGCCATGGAGAGTGAAATTAGTCAGAAAGAGATGGATAGACATAGAATGACTGCAATCATTTGTGGAATATAAAATAACAATATGAGACTGACACCCAAGGGCAGTAGACACAAGGGCCAGTAATACTGCCCCATAGTTGGAAGCCTGTATCATGAGTTGGGGGAGAAGGCAGCTATAATAAAGAAGGTATCACTAAGTCAATGATGGTTAGAGTAATCATTTGGAGTGACAGGTATGTGCTGAAAATAGATAAAGGATCAAATATGATCACCCCTCAGTATCTGTATTGCAGATCATAATTGCAGACTATATTGCCGGCCTCAAGGTAGAGAGAGAGTAAGAAGGAAATTGTCTGCCATAGAGGCAGGCAGAGGGTTGGAAAGGGGGGTATACTGGGGACATTATTGGTGGAGAATGTGCACTGGTGGAGGGATGGTGTTTGATCATTATATGATTGAAACTCAAACATGAAAGCTTTGTAACTGTCTCTCATGGCGATTCAATAATAAAAATTAAAAAATAAAGGACAGAGGGCTGTGGTGGAAGGAATTTGGCACATTTTGATGGGTGTGGTGAGTTTGTACACCAAAAAACTTAAAAATTTCCATCATATAGATCAATGACACCCCAATAAAAACAAACAAGTTTATAAGTGTGATTTGATTATTTTAAATTACCTGTATATCCTTTATAGAACTTCTCTAGCTCCATGTAGAACTTCTCGATTTCTCTTTTATCATAATGAGATGTTGGTGCGTAGACAACGAAGATAGAAACTACAGGCAGTGAGCCACATCTATTCAAATGTAAACGTCCGATTCAGGTTGTTAGGCATTCAAATGAATCAATGCTCATGGCCAAGTTTGTGTTGACAAGGACACCTACGCCTCCGACACCTCTTTTATCGCATGTTCCAAGGAACAATTCTTCTCCAGTGTCGAAAACGGCATGGTGAAATTCATGCCTTCTTGTCTCGATCAGACCAATGATGTTGTACTTGATCATTTGCGCTTGTACCATCAGGTCCTCGATAGATGCATCTGATGCTAGCGTACGTGCATTGAAAGTACAGACAATCATTTTTGTCTTCCTTCGTTGTGGCAGCCTAGTTCGGCCTTGAGATTTTGTCGGCCTCTCCTTGTCTCATAATCCAATAAAGAAGACCACACCTTCTACAAGATCATTGTGGGTCAATTTAATGCCAAGATAGGACCGAGAAGATCAGCTGAAGAACTTCACATCGGGACCCATGGCATAGAATGGAACGAACAGGGTGAGAGACTGTCTGAGTTCATCATGTCGACCAGGACCATCCATGGTAACTCACAGTTCCAGAAGGCAGAATCTAAACGTTGGACATGGGAGTCTCCCGGTGGACGATTCCACAACGAAATAAACCACATCATATTCAATCGACGGTTTTGTCTGACCAATGTCTCTGTTGTCCCAAAATTTCAAACGGGATCGGACTACCGTCTCCTTCGTGCAAAATTCTACTTCACAGAGCGGGGAGAAAGGGCTGCAAAGTTCAAAAACAGAACTCCCAGAACGACCACCAACTGGGAACTCTTTGGCACTATTGTGGCAACATGGGAAGATGCCATTGTTAACAACATTGACGAGGAACACGATCGACTGGTTCAGCACTTCCGTGAATGTGCGAGGAACGCCAAGAGAGAGATAGCCACAAAAAAACGCCTGTCTTCGAAAACTCTGGAGCTAATTTGCCAGCGTGGTTTGGCGCATGCCTCAGGCAACCGCAAGCTGATGTCCAAGCTCGCAAAGCAGTGCAGAGATGCGATCAAGGAAGACGTCAAAGAGAGAAGAGCAGAAGTACTGGTAGATGCAGCAGAAGCTGGGAAAAGTATTCGTAACACCCGCCTGTCCTTTGCAACTACAAGACCAAGATGACTGCCCTCCGACATCCTAATGGATCCATCACATCCTCCAGAACAGCAATGGAGAAGATTATCCATGACTTCAACTCAAATCTCTTCGATTGCCATGTCCACTTGCTGACATACCAAATTCCACAGGATGGATATGTCATCCCCAATGTTCTCCCATCTGAAATCCGACACGTCATTTCGTCGGTAAAGAAACAAACAGCACCCGGCCCAGACAAGGTCAGACCTGAACACCTGAAGAACCTGCCATCAGTACTCATCAATACACTGGCTCGGCTCTTCACTCACTACCTGTCTGAATGCAAGTTTCCATCCCAATGGAAAACAAGCAGGACCGTACTACTGTTCAAGAAGGGAGACATCCATGACATTGGCAACTATCGCCCGATCTGCCTATTGTCTGTCATCTACAAGTTGTTTACTCGAGTCATCCTAAATAGGATTGGCAGAACACTAGATGAAGGACAACCATGCGAGCAAGCCAGGTTCGGCAAAGGATTCAGCACCATCAACCATATCCACATGATAACCAAGCTCATTTAGGTTTCTCGGGAGTTCAATGTGCCGCTCTGTTTAACGTTCATTGATTTAACGAAGGCCTTTGATTCTGTTGAGATGGAAGCGGTCATTGAAGCCCTAGCCAATCAGGACATTCAAGCCCAATACATCAAGATCCTCCATGAGCTGTATTGCGAATTCACTACCAGGATCTCACCATTCTACAAAGAAGTGATCGTTGATGTCAAGAGAGGGGTTCGGCAGTGTGATACCATTTCACCGAAACTCTTCAGTGCCACCCTCGAGAACATCATGCGAAGACTGGAATGGGAAGAAATGGGAGTGAAGATAGATGGTAGGCAACTATACCACCTCCGCTTTGCTGATGACATTGTTTTAATACACCAAAAATCAGCCAAGCGGCACAAATGCTGGCCAACTTTGACTGTGAGTGTGGAAAGGTAGGACTACAGCTGAATCTTACGAAGACAATGTTTATGAGAAACAGCCTCGTTCCTGATGTCCCATTCGCTCTCAACGGAACGACCATCTCCGAATGCAACAGCTATGTGTACCTAGGTCGAGAAGTCAACATGACAAATGACCCGGCACCCGAGCTGCGCAGGAGGAAGAGAGCAGTTTGGAACGCCTTCAAGAACGTCGAAGAAATAGCTAAGAGGATGAAGAACCTCTGCCTCCGGGCACATCTCTTTGATTCCACTGTTCTTCCTGCATTAGCATATGCCTCAGAGACCTGGGCCCTATGCAAACAGGATGAGAACGCTATTCAGGTCTCCCAAAGAAGAATAGAAAGAGCTATGCTTGGAATATCACGTTTCACTCAAATGAGAGAAAGAATCCGGAGTTCCAACATCTGTCGAGGATCAAGAATCAGGGACGCTGTCTCATTTGCCAAGGTGTCAAAAATCAGATGGGCTGGTCACGTAATGAGATTTAAAGATGACCGCTGGACTAGAGCTGTTACCGACTGGATTCCACAGGATGTCAAAAGACTGTGTGGCCGCCCACCTACCAGATGGTCAGGCTTCTTCGTCAAGATCATGAATGATCGGTATGAGACTCTTCATGTTCCCAGAGCGAACAGATTGATTGGGCTACACTAGCACGCCACAGGGACAAATGGAGATGTTACTGGTGCCCTCTCGAGCAAATCGACGACTAATGGGAATTTAAGTGATAAGTGATAAATATATCCTTTGAAAATTTCACATTTACATCCTGGAACATACGTACCATGATTTATAGTACTTGATTTGAAACATATGTTATCATTGTTACTGGTCCTTTTCTTAAAAATATTATAAAATCTTGATGGCATAAATTTTATTTTTCTACTTTTTCTTGTCCTGTCATGATTCTATACATGTATCAAAAGCATTGTGAATATTACCTTAATCTAACTTGTTTTGAAGTTATTTCCTTTAAAAGTAAATGAGGTACATGTATACATATTGACAAAGAAAGTGAAAGTTGCAATATTATCAGAACAGGAGGTAAATAAAAGCTGAAAAAGAACAAACCAAACCAACCCAAAACATTTATTAGATAAGAATTATGGCAAAATATTTGTAAAATCTGGACTAAAATCACTAGTAATTTTTGGTAGTCTATGTGATTTTCTTCCAGTAGAATGGTTGGCTTTGAAACAATTGTCTGTTTATATAATTACCACACATATTTCAGGAACTAAAGCTCATGTTTCCCAAACTGTTGCTTATATTTTCCTCACTTCATTGCTTCCTTATGAGTTCTATGAACAAACAGAATATTTATGACTGTTTCATATAATATAGTACTTAACAATTTTCTATACTATGCTGATGTTGTATCTTGCATTTGTCTCATTTCTCCGAGTTAATTAGTAGTAGATATTTACTTTATTGTATAATGTAGACAAATTAGAAATGTTTGAGTTTTGAAAGTCCTCTTAAATGTTTCATAGCATGGCTTTGTCAATAAGAAGTGAAATTATTTGAAATACTGGATTTAGAACTGGAGTGATAGAATAGCATGTAAGGTACTTTTCTTACATATATCTGACCTGGTTTGATTCCTGGCATCCCGTATGGTCCCTGGTCACCTGCAGAAGTGATTCCAGAGAAGAGGGCCAGGACTAAGACCTGAGCACCACCAACTGTGACCCAAAAACCAAATAAAGAAAAATAAATATCAGTCTTAAGCCAAATATCTTGATTTCAAACAAGATTAATATTTACCACATTTTCTTTTATATTTTCTATAATGGCTTTTTTAAGAAATTATTGTTTTATTGCCAATAAAATTATTGTATTATGTCAAAAGGGATTATGAAACATTTGCTTACACAATTAGCAACTTTTTAATTATTGACCATAGACCTAAATTTGCTGCAGGTTTTGTACATTGTATCTGAATACCTACTACCTATTGGTGCTATTAAATTTGCAATTTATTTTGTTTGTTTGTTTTTGCTTTTTGGGTCACACCCAGTGTTACAGATGGGTTACTTCTGGCTCATGCACTCAGGAATTACTCATGGTGGTGCTCAGGGGAACATATGGGATGTTGGGAATCGAACCTGCATTTACCACGTGCAAGGAAAATGCCCTACCCACTGTGCTATCGCTCCCACCCTAAATTTGCAATGTTATAATGACCTTTGGCCTAAGAAAAAACAAATAACCTTGAAATAATTTTCTTACATTTTTATTCCTTCTCGGAGAGCCTGGCAAGCTACCCGTGGTGTATTAGATATGCCAAAACCAGTAAATACAATAGGTCCAATTACCCTGACTCTGAAAGAGCCACCAAAATGACAGTATTAAGAAGGATGAGGAAGGAGAGCATGATAAAATCTCAGGACCGAACTAGGCTGCCAAAATGAAGAAGGACAAAAATAACTGTCTGTACTTTTAATGCATGCACACTGGCATCGGATGCATCCGAGGACCTGATGGTGCAAGTGTAAAAGATCAACTATGATATCATTGGTCTGACAGAGATGAGAAGGCAACAATCACATCACTGGAGAATAACTGCTTCTTGGAACATAGGACAAAAGAGGTGTCGGTGGTGTCGGTGTCTGTTAACACGAACGTGGCCATAAACATTAATTCATTCTAATGCCTAACAACCTGAATCAGATGATTACACTCGAATAGATGTGGCTCACTATCAGTACTTTTTATCTTCGTTTTCTACGCATCCAATTATGATGAAGGAGAAATTGAGAAGTTCTACATGGAGCTAGAGAAGATCAATAAAGAAGACCATACCTTTTACAAGATCATTGTTGATAATTTTAATGCCAACATAGGATTGAGAAGATCAGCTGAAGAACTCCACATTGGGACCCATGGCCTAGAATGGAATAAACAGGGTGAGAGACTGTCTGAGTTCATGTCGACCAAGACCATCCATTATAACTCACAGATCAAGAAGGCTGAATCTAAATGTTGGACATGGGAGTCTCTCTGTGAATGGTTCCACAACGAAATTGACCACATCTTATTCAATCAATTGTCTTGCCTCACCAATGTCACTGTTGTCCCAAAATTCCAAATGGGGTCAGACCACCGTCTCCTTCGTGCAAAATTCTACTTCACAGAGTGGGGAGAAAGGGCTGCAACGTTTAAGAAGAGAACTCTCTGAATGACCACCAACTGGGAGCTCTTTAGCAGTATTGCGGCAACATGGGAAGATATTGTCATTGATAAAATTGACGAAGAATATGATCAACTGGTTCAGCACCTCTATGATTGTGCGAAGAATGCCAAGAGAGAGTTAGTCACTAAAAGACACCTGTCTTCGAAAACTCTCGAGCTCATTCGCAAGCATTGCTTGGCACAAGTCTCAGGCAACCGCAAGCAAACCTGCTAGTTCACAAAGCAGTGCAGAGAAGCGATAAAGGAAGACCTCCAAGAGAGAAGAGCAGCAGTGCTGGCAGATGCGGCAGAAGCCGGTAAAAGCATTCACAACTCCAGTCTGTCCTTTGCCAACTACAAGACCAAGATGACTGCCATCTGACATCCTGATGGATCTTTCACATCTTCCAGAGGGCAGTGGAGAGGATTAGCTATGACTTCTACTCGGATCTCTTCAATATCCATGTCCACCTACCCACATACCAAAGTCCACAGGATGCATATGTCTTTCCCAACGTTCTCCCTTCCTAAATCCAAAACACCATTTGATCAGTAAAGAAGTGAACAGCACCTGACTCATACAAGGTCAGACCCGAACACCTGAAAAACCTGCCGGCAGTACTCATTAATACACTGGCTCAGCTCTTCACATGCTACTTGTCTGAATGCAAGGTTCTGTCCCAATAAAAAAAAACAGCAGTACTGTACAAGAAGGGAGACATCTAAGACATTGGCAACTATAGCCCAATCTGCCTGTTTTCTGTCATATGCAAGCTGTTCACTCGAGTCTTCCTGAATAGGATCAGAAGAACACTAGATGCAGGACAACCATGTGAGCAAGCCAGTTTCCGAAAAGGATTCATCACAATCGACCATATCCACATGATATCCAAGCTCAATGAGGTTTCTCGAGAGTTCAAGATGCTGCTCTGTCTAACGTTCATTAATTTAAAGAAGGCCTTTGATACTGTTGAGACTGAAGCGGTCATTGAAGCCCTAGCCAAACAGGGCGTTCAAACTCTGTACATCAGGATCCTCTGTAAACTGTGTTAAGGATTCACTAGCAAGATCTCGCTATTCTACAGGGAGGTGATCATTGATGTCAAGAGAGGGGTTCGGCATTGTGATACCATTTCACCGAAACTCTTCAGTGCCACCCTCAAGAATGTTGTGTGACAACTGGAATGGAAAAGAATGGGAGTGAAGATAGATGGTCGGCACTATACCACCTGCATTTTGCTGAAGAGATCGTTCTAATAACACCAAACATCAGCCAAGCGGCACAAATGCTGGCCAAGTTCGACCGTGAGTGTGGAAAGGTCAGACTACAGCTAAATCTCACAAAGACAATGCTTATGAGAAACGGTCTCGTTCCTGACGTTCCATTCACTCTTTATGGAACGAACATCTCTGAATGCAACAGTTATGTGTACCTAGGTTGAGAAGTCAACATGACAAATTACCTGGCACCTGAGTTGCACAGGAGGAAGAGAGTGGCTTGGAACGCCTTTAAGAGCACTGAAGAAATAGCTAAGAGGAAGACGATCCTCCGGCTCCAGGCACATATCTTTGATACCACTGTTCTTTCTGAATTACCATATGCCTCAGAGAACTGGGCCCTATGAAAACAGGATGAGAAAGCTATTCTAGTCTCCCAAAGAGGAATCGAAAGACCTATGCTTGGAGTATCACGCGTCACTCAAATGAGAGAAAGAATCTGGAGTTTCAACCTCCGTCAATGATCAAGAATCAGGGACGCTGTCTCCTTTCCCAAGGTATCGAAAATCAGATTGGGCTGGACATGTAATGAGATTTTTAGACGACTGCTGAACTAGTGCCATTATGAACTGGATTCCACGGAATGTCAAAAACTCATGGGGCTGCCCACCTATGAGATTGTCAGACTTCTTCATCAAGACCGTGAACGATAGGTTTGAGGCTCTTCGTGTTTATAGAATGAGCAGACGCCATTGGGCTACAGTAGCATGCGACAGGGTTGAATGGAGATGTTACTGGCGCCCACTTGAGCAAATCGATGAGTAACTGGATGTCAAGTGATCAAGTGATCAAGTGATATTTTTATTCAATCTAATAATTTCTTAAAAGAAATATTTTCTCACATTTATCTTTTTTCTTGCTTTATTATTTTGCTTTGGTGGCCATGTCCAACTATGTTCAGGGTTTAATCCTGTGCTCAGTGGTTCAGTGCTCAGGCATCACTTCCTGGTAGTGGTTGATGGGGGTACATATGTGGTACCAATGATTGAATCTCTGTGGGATGAATGGTCACGCAAATACTTTACTCACTGTTTCTTTTTCCGTCAATCTTCTTTCCTACATCACTCTAGCCCTGTACATTCTTTCTAGTAAATGAAACATCTCATGGAGTTTGCAAGACAAGGAAAATAATCAATATATTGTTATTAAGAATTTCTAGAAGTTTTAAATTTTTGCATAAATATTTTCGATAAGTATTTTCTCTCTTCCATAAGATTAGTTTTTCTCCATATATGTTGAGTTTAGATTTTCAAAGTAAACTTACTTTCCTTTAGCTGTAGTTGTTACATTAGATGCTGGCTTTTCTTCAAGCTAATAAAAACATAAAATGGATTGTCTATATTAATGACAGAGTTTATTTAGTAATAACCCTACTCTGGAATGGTATTACTCTTTATAATTTTATCTTTTAGTTCTAGTATAATCTGACTCCGTGCAGGCATTGGACAAAGAGTTTCAATTGACAAAATTAATGCAATAACTGTGTTACCATAACCCATAATAGATTAGCAATGAATAAGAGTGTAAGTGGCTATTTACTAGTGATAATCATTGGCTTAATATATGTTTTGGGTATCTAATTGATGAATCAGCTCCATCAGTGATGATCCAGTGTCCTAGTCAGCTTGTACTACTATTGTAGAATACCATGTTCTGGTTAACTTATAAACATAGAAATTTATTTCTCACAGGTATGGATTATAGAATTCTAAGTGTAAGTTTTTTAGTCTCTACTGTAAAACCTCTTTTGTGTTGTAGATGTCTATTCTCCTATTGAAATTTCACTTAGTAGGGGAAGAGAATAATCTGAGATCTCTTTTATAAGGGAAATTTAATTTAATTTTAAGTTCATTAAATTAATTAATTATATTAATTCTATTATTTTAAAATTTCACTCATTTAATCTTACCCTTAAGTGAAATCTCTTTTCAAAGGCAATCACTTATTGCCATAAAAATAAACAGTCATTAAACAATCACTTAAATCATTAAACAATCACTTATTGCCATAAAAATTGCTTTAGGATTTCTAACATGAATATTTTTTGGTGTATGAACACAAAAGCTTAGCTCATAACACTCAGGTCAGGAATCACACAATTTCTTCCATTTAGTGCCTCAAGAGTTTCCATATAATCAGGATGCTTTGTTGAATCTTCTGTATTTTTCCATGAGTGAATTCAAGAAGAGACTTCTCCCCTTGTTCATTGATTTGCTTGAGCGGACCCAGTAACGTCTCCATTTTGAGACTTGTTACTGTGTTTGGTATATTGAATATATACTCTCGGTAGCTTTCCGGGCTCTCCTAGAGGGGTAGTGGAATCGAACCCGGCTGGGCTGGGCTGGCTGTACTCAAGGCAAATGCCCTACCACTGTGCTATGGCTCTTATTTAGGTCATTTTAACAGCCAAACCTTGGCAGTGTTATATATTTTCACCTATTTGTATGGGCAAGAATTAATCAAATGGTTTCACTTAGACTACGAGGTGTTCAAAAATAGTTTGTGTGCCCATAAAGAAGAAAAGGTTTAATAAGTGTTTAACCCATTAAACTTAAAGTATATTTTGCACAGATTATGTTAATATGTCTTCTGAATAATAACAGCGAACACCTATTTTCTGACTCATATGTCCAATATCTCACTCTTTATAGTATTAAAAGGATTTTTAAAGTTCCATATATATATTATAAGAACAAATAATGAATTTGTGCCATCCTTGTACACACACCTCATCTGGTAGTGGTGATAATATGATGGCAGAGATGATTGAAGAGATTTCAGTAGTATCATTCACAAAGAAAATATTAAATACAGGTAAAATATAGCTACTATAACAAACCTTTTTATTTAAAAAACAATGGATGTATCATGAGTATTTGGAAGTGGTGGTGAGCAGTAACTTAGTACATCAACACTATAAACTTAACACCATTGTAACTATATTATATGAATTGTAATGATCTTTTTAAAAAACAAGAAAGTTTGAACATTATTTACCATGTATGAGTGTATGAAATATTAATCAAGCTTATATTTTCTTATAGTTCATGTAAAATTTATACCTTTAAAAGTCTACAATATAGTATTTTTATTAACAAAATTAGAAATCTGTACAACTGTCTTCCATATTATTTTCTTCATCTACAAAATGAAACTTGTATCCAGCAGAAATTTTCCTAACTTGTGAGAGGGATTTTAAAAAAAAATAAGTCATCATTTTGAATAATTTTCATCCATGTTATTTTTCTATCAACACTGGATGACTTTCCATTTTTTTCTGTTATTCTTTAATTTATTTCAACCTTGTTTTGTAGGTTTCTTTGTACAAGGAGTTGAACATTTTTGTGAAAATTTCCCAAGCATTTAATTTGTTTAATACTATTGAAAATGGAATAATTTCCTAAATATTTCTTTTCATATTACTTGTCAGTGTATAAAATTAAATTATTATGTATTATTTTGTATATTGCAACTTTGCAAAAATCACTTAAGTTAAATTATCTTAGGTTTTTTGTGAATTTACTACAATGCTTCCCTATATACATCTGTTGAATTTGAAATGCAATTATTTTATTTCTTCCTTTTAAATTTAGATATCTATTTAGTTCCTCCTGTTCATACCTAATTTCCCTGGAAATGAGGAACTCCGGTACAATATTGAATAAAATGGCAAGATCAGATATCTTTGCCTTATTTGCATAGTAAGTGGAATTATATAATATTATATATAAATGTTGGGCTGGAACGATAGCACAGCGGGTAGGACATTTGCCTTGCATGCAGCTGATCTGGGTTTGATTCCTTCGGTAAGCTTCCGAGAGTATCCCGCCCACTTGGCAGAGCCTGACAAGCTACCCGGGGAGTATCCGATATGCCAAAAACAGTAACGACAAGTATCTCAATGGAGATGTTACTGGTGCCCACTCGAGAAAATCGATGAACAATGGGAGGACAATGCTATATATAAATTTTAGAATATCTATTAATGTTTCATACACTCAATTTATCAGTTGAGAAACTTCTTATAAACATAATTTGATAAGATCTTTATCATAAAATTGGGTTAGACTTTTTCTTTTTTAAACTTTTTCTATTGAATTATTGTGAGATTGACCATTACAAAGCTGTTCATGAGTGTTCATGAGTGGATTTTAGTCATATAATATTCAGTATTATAACACCCATCCCTTAACCAGTGTATATTTCTCAGCACCAGTGTCTCCAGTGTCCCATTACCCCCCACCCCTGCCCCCCATCTCTCTCTCTCTTTCTCTCTCTCTCTCTTTCCTATTTGGCATTGTGTTTTGCAATATTGATACTGAAAATTTATCAAGAATATCTCTTCCCTACTTTTAACCCTCAGATCTTGTCCAGTGTGAACATTCCCAGCTATTATTATCATACTGGTCTCTTCTCTATCCTTCCTAGCCTCAGTCCCACACACACTTGTGGTTAGTTCCAAACATTGACCAGTCCTCCTAACCCTTGTTTTTCCTGGCTGTGGATATTACTCTTCTAAAATACATTTTATTGTTCTTGGGTATTCAGTTTGTTTTCAGATTCTGGATATTGTGAACAGTGCTACAATGAACGATGAATGTACAGGCGCAGATGTCATTTCTACCGTGCTTTGTTAGACCCTTGGTATATATTCCCAGAAGTGATAATGCTGGATCAAATGGGAGCTCATTTTCTAGTTTTTGGAGAAACACCCATATTGTTTTCCAAAAAGGCTGGAGCTGAAGGAGAGTCCCTTTCTCCCTACATCCATGACAACACTGGTTGCTTTTGTTCTTTTGGATGTGTGCCAGTCTCTGTGGTGTGAGATGATATCCAATTGTTGCTTTGATATGCATCTCCCGGATGATTAGTGATGAAGAACCTTTTTTTCATGTGCCTTTTGGCCATTCGAATTTCTTCTTTGAGAAAGTTTCTATTCATTTCGTGGCACCATTTTCTTATGGGGGTGGATTTTTTTGTTTTTTTGATAGAGTTCAACTAGTGTCTTGTAGATCTTGGATTTTAACCCCTTATCAGAAGGGTCACGGTCACAGTCCTCCCGTTGTTCATCAATTTGCTGGAATGGGCCCAGTAATGTCTCCATCGTGAGATTTGTTGTTACTGTGTTTGGTGTATTGAATATGTCACGGGTAGCTTGCCAGGCTTTACTGTGCGGGTGAGATACTCTCGGTAGCTTGCCGGGCTTTCTGACAGGGGCGGAGGAATCTAACTTGGCTCAGCTCTGTGGGCTGTGCATAAGGCAAATGTCCTACCGCTGTGCTATCCTCCAGCCATCAGAAGGGTATTGGGTGAATATGTGTTCCCATTCTGTAGGCTGTCTTTGTAATGTATACTGTTCTTTTTTTTCTTTTGAGTTGCAGAAATTTCTTAGTTTAAGAAGCTTAGTTTAAAATAAACCATTTGTTTATCTCTGTTTCTTCTTGCTTGGTCAGTGGCATTTCATCTTTAAAGATACTTCTAGTTTCAATGTTTCGGAGGTTTTTGCTGAACTTTTCTTCAATGTACCTTATGGACTCTGTTCCAACGTTAAGGTCTTTAATACCTTTTGATCTGACCGTTGTGCATGGTGTTAGATAGAGATCTGAGCCCATTTTTTTGCACGTAGATGTCTAGTTTTGCCAGCACCATTTCTTAAAGAGGGTTCCTTCCTTCACTTTTTATTTCTTGCTCCCTTATCAAAGATTTGCTGATCATATATTTGGTGGTGTGTGTAAGAAAATTTAACCCTGTTCCATTGGTCTGTGCATCTGTCTTTATTCCAATACCATGCTGTTTTAATATTACTGCTTTGTAGTACACTTTGTGTTGGAGAAGGTGATGCCTTCCATCTTTTTCCCTAATAATTGTTTTAGCTATTCGTGTGGGCTTATTGCTCCATATGGATTTCATATGTGTTTGATAAATTTCTTTGATGAACATCATGGATATATTTATAGGGGTGGCATTGAATCTGTATAATGCCTTGGGGTGTATTGACATTTTGACAATGTTAATTCATCCAATCCATAAACAAGGGATGTCTTTTCATTTCCTTGTGTCATTTTTTATTTCTTGAAGTAGTGTTTTGTAGTTTTCTTTGTAGAGGTACTTTATCTTTTTAGTTTAGCTAATTCTGAGTTACTTGATTTTCTGAGGTATGATTTTCAATTTGATTTTTTTTCACATCCCTTTCTTCTCTCTCATTGTTTGCATATAGGAAAACCATGGACTTTTGGGTATTGATTTTATATCCTGTGACGGTGAGTCCGGCAAGCTCGGAGAGCCCGGCAAGCTACTGAGAGTATCCTGCCTGCACGAGCAGAGCCTGGCAAGCTCCCCATGGCATATTCAATATGCCAAAACCAGTAACTATAACAGGTCTCATTCCCCAGACCCCTGAAAGAGCCTCCAATCTTTGGGAAAGATGAGTAAGAAGAGGCTGCTAAAATCTCAGGGCTGGGACGAATGGAGACATTACTGGTGCCTGCTCCAGTAAATCGATCTACAACAGGATGACAGTGATACAGTGTTACAGTGATCCTGTGACTTTACTATACAAGTGTATTTTTCCAGCAGCTTCTTTGTAGAGCCTTTAGTGTTTTCTAAGTATTATGTCATTGCATATAGTGATTTGTTCCTTTCCTATTTGCATTCCCTTAATATCTTTTTATTCCCTAAATGCTATGGCAAGTACTTCTAGTACTGTATTGAATAGAAACTGCAAGAGTGGGAATCCTTGTCTTGTCCCTGATCTTAGAGGGAAGCCTTTCAGTTTTTCCTTATTGAGAATAATGCTTTTCATGTGCTTGTGGTATATAACTTTGACTATATTCAGGAAAATTTCTTCAGTTCCCATTTTGCTGAGATTTTTCATCATGTGCCAGTGCTGTATCTTGTCAATCGCTTTCTCTGCATCTATTGATATGATCACATGGTTTTTATCTTTTCTTTTATTGATATGATGGATTATGTTTATTGACTTGCGAATGTTAAACCATCCTTGCATCCCTGGGATGAATCCCATTTGGTCATGGTGTGCTGTTTCTTCATGTTTCTTTATTAATATGAGGGTAGATCCCTTGCCCTTTCCCCTGCTGTACCTGTGGCTGAGGGGCTCTGTATTGGTGCCAGTCTTGTATTAGAGTTCTACTTCTGGTGCACTTCTAAAACTGCATGAGTCCCCTCTGGCCTATGAGCTCATGTGGGCATCTTAGTGAGGAGAGGTTCCAGATCCCTGTAGCTGCTTGCGTGGCACACCACCCCAGAGGCCATGCCCCTGCCACCAGTGTACCAATGGGGGATAGACTCCTCTTGGTGGGCTAGATTTTTCTATTGTTTTTCTGTATCTCTTGAGATTTTATGTAGATATTTGCCTTTATTCTATTATCATGGCATGTTATAGTGATTGACTTTGTACACTGACGTATCTTTGTGCTCATGTAATAAACCATACCTGGTTAAGTAATACTTTGCTATGCTAGTGAGTTGTTTTTTATCATTTTTGAAAAATTTTGAATCTTTGTTTATAGGTAATATTGGGCACTGACTTTTTTCATCCTGATCCAAGTGTATTTTATTAGGACAACAGTGGCCTTGTAGGTTAAGTTGAGCAGTATTTAAATATATTGACCTATTTTATATTTTGAAATCTTTCTCAACAACTGGTCTGAATTTTCCTTAAACATTTTCTAGACTTTACCACCAAAGTCAATTAGTTTTAAACTTTTCATTTAGAAATTTTGGATAATTCAGTATTTTTACTTGTTATAGATCTATTTTATTTTCTGTTTATGCTTTAGTAGTGTTTGTCTTTGGTAAAATTAAGCATTTTATTTGTTTACATAATTTATTGTAGTAAAGTTATAAATACTACACTCATATTCATTTTTACTTCTCAAGGATTGTTACTAATGTTCATTTTTCATTCAAATTTTAGTCTTGAGTCTTCTCTTTATTTTATTTAGTCCAGTAAAACAACATAATTCAATTTTTTACAAAATAAAATTTTTTACCAAAAATCCATAAAATTTAAAGAATTGTAAAATTGTTTTTATTATGTAATGTAGTCTATATATGTCTATTAGATATAGTTGGTCTACAGTTTTGTTCAAGTTTGTTATTTCCCTGTTTGTGTTTTGCTTAAGTTTATTCATTTTAGTACTATTAGTAGAGCATTTGCCTTGCGCGCAGCCAGCCCAGCAGAGCTGGGTTTGATTTCTCCACCCCTCTCGGAGAGCCCGGCAAGCTACTGAGAGTATCTCGCCCACATGGCAAAGCCTGGCAAGCTACCCGTGACGTATTCAATATGCTAAACACAGTAACAACAAGTCTCACAATGGAGACGACGTTACTGGGCCTGTTCAAGCAAATCAATGAACAATGGGGGGACAGTACTATTAATTATTATTACTTGGGAAACACAACCAGTGGTACTCAGAGTCTATTCCTAACTTTGTGCTCAAGAGTGTCCATTGTCTATACTCTGGGGCCCATATTTTTTGCCTGGGATCCTAACATGGATTGCCTGCATACAAGGGAAGTGCCTTATCACCTGTACCATATCTCTAGCTCATTGTTCTATCCATGATTAAAGTGTGGTATTAGGATCTTTATTATTGTGGATATGGGTATGATTCTTCGATTCTACCATGGTGTGTTTGCACTTATAAATTCAGAATAATTGTATATTCTTTATATATTTATACTTTGTGATCATATACTGTCCTTATTTGTTTCTAGTTTTGGTCTTAATGCCTATTTTATTTTATATTAGGTCAGTGGCTATAGTTCACTTTTGGTTACTGTTTGCATGGGAAAACTTATATACTCTTACAATGAACCTATTTGTCTATTCATTTCGTTTTGTTTTTTATTTGACCTGATATACTTGATTATGTTTATAAATATATACTGGGTTATGTATTTCTTCCTGTCTGAAAATATTTCAGGCTTTATTTTCCAAATACCCTTTCTGCCCCCTTTTTATAACCATTGCTATAACTCCAACTGTGCCTGTGCTAATACAAGTTCATCACACTTTAATTAAAATTCAAAATATTTAATTTTATTAATTTTATCTAAGATTAAGTAAAATCAATTTATATTTCTTTAATTTCATCAATTTTTTTATGATTTGCTCTATTACGATGTCAAGTTTCATTACTGTAGTTTACTATTGTTCTTTCCAATTAAAGAATTTCTATTTGAGCTTCAATTTTTTTCTCTTATTGACATTCTATTAGGTAAAATAGTTTTATACGTTCCTTTCGGCTTTCACTCAAAGTTTCTGAAAGTAGTTGATAAAAATATTTCTTCTAATAATGCCAATGTTTTATTTTCTTGATGGACAGTTTCTGTCAATTTTTAAATTCCTGTCGCTACGCCATATTTTCTTGATATTTTGGATACTTTTAATTTTTGTTAAGAACTAGTTTTTAAACCATTTTTATAGAGAATTTTGGCAATTTCAGAAATAAATTTCTTTTCATTTCTTAATTATTCTTATTGATTTTTCTATTGTTACTAGTATACCAGATATTCTGATCTAATTATATAATACGTGTATTATTTTTATTTTTTAGCCACTGAATTCTCTGTTATCTTCCTAGTCACTTCATGATGAATACAGATTTCATTGTCTACATAATACATTGGTTCCCTTTGCTGAGGAGCTCTATGTTGAACTTGTTTTATGCCTTTAGGCAGGCAGTGGGCTTCCTTGTATCTATCCTTAATTTCGGTTTGTACGTGGCATTTTATATTCTCAAGTATAACCCTACACAGTACATATCATTCATCAGTTTCTCCTTTGAAATTTTTGGTTAGCCTAATGTTTATGCCTATTCTCATCCCACACCTCATGCAGCTCTGGTATAAAATAATTATTACTAATGTTTTCCCTATAATTTCTCCCAGGAAAAAGGTTTTTGTTCACTATTTATGCTCTGGTTCAGGTCAAATAAAGAAACATATTGTAAAAGACAAATTCCAGGTAAGCAACAAAGTGGTTAAATTGTGATATTGGTTTAAAAACTTGGACTTTAAAGGAGATTCAACCCTCTCCGAATGTCATTGGTTGCCACAGATAACTTTCACAATAAATGAGGTTATTTATTTTCAAGTTTGGGGAAATAACATTACCTTATTAACAAAGTTGGAGAGTGAAAAATGCACCAAGGGGCTGGAGCCATAGCACAGCAGTTAGGGCATTTTCCTTGCACTCGGTCAACCCAGGTTTGATTCCCAGCATCCCATATGGTCCACCGAGCACTACCCAGGAGTAATTCCTGAGTGCAGAGCCAGGAGTAACCCCTGAGCATCACCGGGTGTGACCCAAAAAGCAACAAATAAATAACTAAATAAAAATGCACCAAATTTTCATTATTACTTCAATTTTTTTCTTAAATACATATTCCTCAGTTGCTATACTTGTTTAATTTCATAATTCTGTATCTACTTAATATGATGTTTTCCAGTGTAACTTTTTAAAAATTTTATTGAATCACCGTGAGACAGTTACAAGCTTTCATGTTTGGTGTTTGGGTTACAATCACACAATGATCAAATACTTATCCCTCAACCAGTGCACATTCACCACAACCAATATCCCCAGTATACCCCCCCTTTCCCACCCTCCCCCTGACTCCATGGCAGACAATATTAACCATATACTCTCTCTCCTTTAGGGAATTACGGTTTGCAATACAGAACACTGATAGGTTATCATGTTTGGTTCTTTATCTACTTTCAGCACACATCTCTCATCCCGACCGGTTCCTCAAGCCATCATTTTCTTAGTGATCCTTTCTCTATTACAGCTGCCTTCTCCCCTTTGCTCATGAGGCAGGCTTCCAGCTATGGAGCAATCTTATTGTCCCATGTATCTAATATCCTTAGGTGTCAGTCTAATGTTGTGTTGTTTTATACTCCACAGATGAGTGCAATCCTTCTCTGTCTGTCCCTCTCTTTCTGACTCATTTCACTTAGCATGATACTTTCCATGTCTATCCATTTATAAGCAAATTTTATGACTTTATCTCTCCTAACAGCTTCATAGTATTCCACTGTGTACATGTACCAAATTTTCTTCAACCAGTCATCTGTTCTAGGGCACTTGGATTGTTTCCAGATTTTGGCTATTGTGAACAGTGCTGCAATGAACATATAGGTACAGATGTCATTTCTACTGTGCTTTTTTGTATCCTCGGGATATATCCTCAGAAGTGGTATTGTGGGGTCATATGGAAGCTCAAGTTCTAGTTTTTCAAGGAATGCCCATATTGTTTTCCAGAAAGGCTGGACTAGTGGGCATTCCCACCAACAGTGAAAGAGTGTCCCTTTTCCCCCAAATTCACACCACCACTGGTTGTTTTTGTTCTTTTGAGTGTATGCCTGTCTCTGTGGTGTGAAATGATATCTCATTATTGTTTTGATTTGCATCTCCCTGATAGCTAGCGATGTGGAGCATTTTGTCATGTGCGTTTTGGTCATTTTTATTTCTTTTTTGAGGAAACTTCTGTTCATTTCTTCTCCCCATTTTTTGATGGAGTTGGAAGTTTTTTCTTGTACAATTCTACTAGTGACTTGTATATACTGGATATTAATCCCTTATCACATGGGTATTGGGTAAATAATCTTTCCCATTCTGTGGGCTCTTTCTGTATTTTGGTCACTGTTTCTTTTGAAGTGTAGAAGCTTCTTAGTTTGATGTAGTCCCATTTGTTTATATTTGCTTCCACTTGCATGGCCAATGCTGTTTCATCCTTAAAGATGCCTTTGGCTTCAATGTCCTAGAGAGTTCTGCCTACATTTTCTTCTATGTACCTTATGGATTCATGTCTGATATTGAGGTCTTTAATCCACTTTGTTCTGACTTTTGTGCCTGGCATTAGACAGAGATCAGAGTTCATTATTTTGCAGGTAACTATTCAGTTTTCCCAGCACCACTTGTTGAAGAGACTTTCCTTGTTTCACTTCACATTTCTTACTCCTTTGTCAAAGATTCAATCAATCACTTGACTTCCTGTTAATCATCGATTTGCTCGAGCGGGCAACAGTAACGTCTCCATTTGTCCCTGTCACGTGCTATTGTAGTCCAATGGCATCTGTTCACTCTAGGAACATGAAGAGCCTCAAACCTATCGTTCATGATCTTGATGAAGAAGTTTGACCATCTGGTAGGTGGGTGGCCATGCAGTCTTTTGACATCCCATGGAATCCAGTCGTTAAAAGCGCTAGTCCAGCGGTCATTTCTAAATCTCATTACGTGACCAGCCCATCTGATTTTTGACACCTTGGCAAACAAGACAGCATCCCTGATTCTCGATCATCGACGGAGGTTGGAACTCTGGATTCTTTCTCTCATTTGAGTGAAATGTGATATTCCTAGCATAGCTCTTTCAATTCCTCTTTGGGAGACCCGAATACTGTTCTCATCCTGTTTGTGTAGGGCCCAGGTCTCTGAGGCATATATTAATGCAGGAAGAACAGTGGAATCAAAGAGATGTGCCCGGAGCCGGAGGTTCTTCATCCTCTTAGCTATTTCTTCAACGCTCTTGAAGGCGTTCCAAGCCGCCCTCTTCTTCCTGCGCAGCTCGTGTGCCAGATTATTTGTCATGTTGACTTTTTGACCTAGGTACACATCACTGTTGCATTTGGAGTTGGTCATTCCATTGAGAACGAATGGGGCGTCAGGAACGAGGCTGTTTCTGATAAACATTGTCTTCGTACGATTCAGCTGTAGTCTGGAAAGCCTGGAAAGCTACCGAGAGTATTCCGCCTGCAGGGCAGAGCCTTGCAAGCTATCCGTTGTGTATTCAATATGCAAAAACCAGTAATTTCAATGTCAAAGATTAAATGGTCATATATTTAGGGGTCTGTGACAGAACATTCATGTCTGTTCCATTGGTCTGTCGGTCTGTTTCTAACCCAATACCATACTGTATTAATTACTACTGCTTTGTAGTACAGTTTGAAGTTGGGGACGTGATGCAACCCATTTTCTTTCTTTCTTTTTTTTTTGCTTTTGTGTTTTTTTTTTTAAGTTTTATTTATTCAATCACCGGGAGAACAGTCACAAAGCCTTTCAGTTTAAGTCTCGGTTGGTCATAAAATGATCAAACACCCATCCCTTCACCAGTGCACATTTTCCACCACCAAGAACTCCAGTATACCCCCTCCCACCCACCCCCTGCTTGTGTGGCAGATTTCCACTTTACTTTTTCTCTCTACATTGATTACATTCAATATTACGACCAAAACCCCAACATTATTATTTGGAATTTTCCCCAACATTTTGACCTGCCAAAAAGACGTCATTAGATAATTTGTTTTCTATTGCTGATTATGAAGAGCATATCATGTCGTGTGGCCCCAATAGCGGCCACATGAATTTGGATTTCTGATATTTTAGTAATAAGCTTAAAGGGATTACTACCAAAAGCCCCTTGATTATGAGATTTGTTTGTGTGCCTCTGGAGTCATGGTTATTCAGGAACCAGAGGAGGCGTTTGTGGGTGGCAACCCGGGGCATTGTCATGGAGGGGAGCAGGGTTGATTCCACCCTTCTATCCCATGAGGCCCCAAGTGCCTCGTCAATGCAGTCTCATACCTGGCTGTTCATTAGGCTCTAAAAGGTGGAGACCACCATGCCGCCACCACAAGGGGTTGCAGGTGGAGGGACAAACACCCTTCTTCTCCCAGGGTGGCATAGCACCATAGTTACATGCACAGTCCAGATGCATTTTGGTTGGGCATTATATTTTGCTCAGATTTTCCCACCACCATTCAAGTTGTCTTTCAGGGGCAAACGCTAGATCATTTACTTTCTATTGATCACTTTGCATATCAGGAAATGTTGCGTGGCTGTCCAGGTGGTTCGGAAGAATAGTCCTGGTGCCTGCATACCAGAACCATGCTTGTAGAAGCTCATGGTTGACGGAATTCCTTCTCGAGAAGGCGGGGAGACAGCACCTACCCCATCTGGGACCTCCTGGTGATATTGGCTCAGTATGGGGCCTGGAGAATTCTCCAAGATTTGTGGAGCTCACTGGCCAGTTTTCTTCACTGCTGTGTGCTTTAAGATGGTGCTAGGGGCGGGTTGTGGGCATGACTTCCAGGATCAGGGGCTGACTGGGAACAGAGGTGGAACTGTCCAGCCTGCCGTATCCATGGGGTTCAGAAGAATGGTCCTGGTGTCCGCATACCAGAGCCATGCTTGTAGAAGCTCAAGTCGCAGGATTCCTTCTGGAGAAGGCGTGGAGACAGCACCTACCCCATCTTGGACTTCCTGGTGATATCAGTCAGTATGGGGCCTAGAGAATTCTCCAGGACTTGTGGAGCCCACTGGCCAGTTTTCTTCGCTCATGTGTGCTGTAAGATGGCACTGGGGGTGTGTTGTGGGCGTGATTTCCGGGATCAGGGGCTGACATGGGAACCTGGGCAGAACTGCCAGGCCCGGTGTCCCCATGCAGTTAGGAAGAATACTCCTGGTACCTGCATACCGGAGCCACGCTTGTAGAAGCTCATGGTCACAGGGATTCCATCTGGAGAAGACACCACCCATCTTCTTATTCCCAAGGATTGTTTTAACTATTAATGAGGGATTATTGTTCCATATGAATTTCAGGAGTGTTTTGTCTATTTCTTTGAAAAATGTCATGGGTATCCTAATAGGAACCACATTAAATTTTTATAGTGCTTTGGGCAGTATTACCATTTTGATAATGTTAATCCTTCCTATCCATGAGCAGGGCATGTGTCTCCATTTCCTAATGTCTTCTTTTATTTCTTGTAGTAGTGTTTTGTAATTTTCCTTATATAGGTCCTTCACCTCTTTGGTTATGATGATTCCAAGGTACTTGATTTTCTGAGGTACTATTGTGAGAGGGATTTTTTAATGACTCTTTGAACTCTTTCATTATTTGTATATAAGAAAGCTATGGACTTTTTGTGTTGATTTTGTAGCCTGCCACTTTATTAAACCAATCTATTGTTTCTAGGAGCTTTTTTGTATAGTCTTTAGGGTTATCTTAGTATCATATAGTCTTCAAATAGTGGTAGCTAGAACTTTTCCTTTCCTATATGTATGCACTTGATACCTTTCTCTTGCCTGTCTGCAATGGTCTGGACTTCCAATACTGTATTGAATAGGAGTGGCAAAAGTGGGCAGCCTTGTCTTCTGCCTGATCATAGAGGGAAGGCTTTTAGTTTTTCCCCATTGAGAATGATGCTTGCTGTAGGTGGTAGATGGCTTTGACTATATTGAGGAAAGTTCCTTCAATGCCTATTTTGCTGAGAGTTTTCATTATAAACAGGTATTGTCAAATACTTTCTCTGCATCTATTGATATGATCATATGGTTTTATCTTTTCTTTTGTTGTTACAATGAATTATGTTGATCGATATCCAAACGTTGAACCACCCTTGCATCCCTGGGATGAATCCTACTTGGTCATAGTGTATGATCTTTTTCATGAGTCGTTGGATTCTATTTGATAATAGTTTGTTGATGATCTTTGCATCTGTGTTCATCAGGGATATTGGCCTGTAATTCTCTTTCTTTGTAGTATCTCTGTCTCCTTTTGGTATCAGGGTGATATTTGTTTTGTAGAAACTTTTGGATGTGTTTTTGATACTTCAATTTTGTGGAAAGGCTTAAAGAGGATTGGGAGTAAGTCCTCCTTTAAGATTTGGAAGAATTCACTAGTGAATCCATCTGGGCCAGGACTTTTGTGATTGGGAAGACTTTTTATTACTATTTCAATTTCCTTGATGGTGATAGGTCTGCTGAGGTATTCCAAGTCTTCTTGGTTCAGCCTTGGGAGTCTATAGGAATCTAGGAATTTATCCATTAACCTCGAGGATTTTGTGTTTTGTGGCATAAAGCTTCTCAAAGTACTCCCTGAGGATCCTTTGAATTTCTGTAGTTTCTGTTGTAATGGTCCTCTTTATATTTCTGATTCACTTTATTATGGTTTTCTCTCTACCTTTTTTTGTGAGTTTTGCTAGAGGCTTATCGATCTTGTTTATTTTCTCCAAGAACCAGCTCTTGGTTTTATTGACCTTTTGGACTATTTTTTGGGTTTCCATCTCGTTATTTTCTGCTTTTAGGTTTATTATTTCCTTCTTTCTCTTCGGATTGCGCTCCTTTTGTTGGTCATTCTCCAAGCTCTTATGCTGTGAGGTTAGGTTTCTTATGTGGAATCGCTACTCCTTCTTGAAGAATGCTTGTAGAGCTATAAACTTTCCTCTTAACATAGCTCTTGCTGTGTCCCATAAGTTTTGGTAACTTGTGTCCTCATTTTCATTCGTTTCCAGGAATCTTTTGAGCCACTCGTTGTCCATAGTGAGCTGTTAAATTTTCAGGTGTGATTTAGTTTTCTGTTTTTGTGTGTGATTTACTTTTAATTTCAGCACTTCATGGTCTGAGAAGATTGCTGATACAATCCTTATCTTCTTAATTTTATGGAGGTATGTTTTGTGGCTCAGCATGTGGTTCATCTTGGAGAATGTTTCTGCACACTAGAGAAGAATGTGTGTTTAGATTTTTGAGGATGAAATGTCATAATGTCATATATATGTATATAACCACTTTCTTCGATTTCTTCCCTCAGATGAAATATATCTTATCTAAGCTTGAGTCTGGTTGATCTATCAAGAGGTAATAAAGTGGTATTGAAGTCTTTGACTTTGAGCCTGTATTTGCTCTGACTGTTGAGATGTGTTTTTTGTGGGCAGCAGAATGTTGTGTTCAGTTTTCTAAACCACCCTGCCACTCTGTGTCTTTTACTTGGTACTTTTATCTCATTGACATTGACAGAGATTATTGTTATGGGGTTTTGTCCCATTTTTCTGCTGAAATTTGGTGTATTTGAGGGGCCTTCTGTCTTAATGTAGCCCATTTAGTTGTTCTTTAAACCATGGTTTTGAGTCTATGAAGTTCCTGAGCTGTTGTTGTTCTGTGAAACTGTGTTTTGTTCCTTCTATAATGAAGGAGTCTAGCTGGGTAAAATATTTTTGGTGACACATTTATTTCACCGTTTTTTTTTTCACTATATCCCACCACTGATTTGGGGCCGTGAGGGTTTCACCATAAAAATTGGCTGTGAATCTTAAGGATGCTCCTTTATAGGAAAATTCTTTGTTTGACATTGCTGCTTTCAGAATTTTTTCTCTAATGTTTTGGTCATTTTGATCAGATGTGTCTTGGGATATTTTTATTTTCTTATTTGCTTGAGCGGGCACAAGTAATGTCTCCATTTTGAGACTTGTTGTTACTGTTTTTGGCATATCGAATATGCCACGGGGACCTTGCCAGGCTCTGCTGTGCAGGAGCATTGAGACTAATTATGATAATGATTTTTAGAGTACTATTATCCACTTTAAAAGATGCAAACAGCTCACATTAACTTAAAGCCATTTTTTTCTGCTGCTAACCTTTGTGTTAAAGATGAGATATCTGTTATTTTAATGATCAACCTTTCCTCAGAGTTATATATTCCCTTATAGTTATTATAAAATATAGAGAACTCTCTGTAAATAATGTCAATGTTCTTAATACTCAATCACTACAATAAAATCGAAAATATTAAGAAGTCAAATGTGATGTTTTAATCCCTTAAATGAGATAAGAAATGTTAAAACACAATTTCACTTTCTAATGTAGTTTAACTTCTGAGATTTCTGAGATTCTATTAGTTTTTCAATGTTCTTTGGGTTTCTTCTATATTCTTTATTGTTGTATCAGTATTATTTATCCTACCTAAGATTAGACAGTTTCAGCTGAATTCTTCTGTATGATGTGCTCTGGATATATATTCTTGTAATATTATTAGGGTAGAACTCTATCACTCTGTCAAATTTTAAAACCATTTCATAAACTTGAATTTAAACTTGATTTTAGTTTAGTGAAAACAAAAAAGAATATTTTTCTGCTTTATCAATGAATCACATATAGCGTCCCAAGTTGAGAATTTTATTTATACTGTCTAGAGCCTGAAACATTGTATAGGGGTTATCATGCTTGAACTTTATCCCACAAACCCAGATTTAAATCCCTGGTATCATAGTCCTGCAAGCACCGCCACAAGTCAGTATAATCTCATAAGCACTTCCTTGAGTTACAACTGAGGTCAGAGACAGAATACTCCTTATCACCCTGAGGTGTGGCACACTTTCTCCTCATACACTATTATCATACCTGGGATCATATATTACTAAGGTATTCTTTGCATTTCTAATATGTTCATTAAATATATACATGTGAAATGTCACTTCAAACTACAACTTGAATTTTATGGTGCTGTGTCCCAGTAAAGATTTACATGATTTGCTGAAGGTGTCTAGAAATTTAAAGTTCCATCAATTCCTATTTTTCAGGTAATTAATGTTCAAATCAAGAACTAAAAATAGTCAATTTTCCTTACATCTGAAAAAGATCAAGACTCAGAATTATTAATATATTTTATATCTATTCATACTGCAAGTCATAGAAATACTTGCAAGAAGAAATAAGGTGAATGTAAAATTGGACCAATTACTCAGATATTAATGGTGCTTGTTATTTCGGTTGAGTGCCTATAGACATTTACCAGTGTTTCATAATCATCTTGGGGGAAGAAAAGCTATCATACAAATGAAAAAAATCCAAATGGTCAGTAGACTGTAGTGTGAAAATAGACTTTTCAAGGTGAGGATCATTTAGTTTAGAAAGAATTAAGTTTGACAAGTAAAATATGGGTTTCTGTAAAATCCAGAGAAGGACAGAATGTCACATTGCTTTGGAAGTATTTCTTTTCTTTTCCTCATCAGAATAAACAGGCATCCACTTATAGGAAAGAAAGAAGTTAAGGTTTCACTATTTGCCTGTGACAAGATACTATATCTAGAAAACTCTAAACACTACAAAAAAGTCCCTAGAAACAATATATTTATATAGCAATGTGACTATAAAATTAACTGCAAAAGTCCATGGCTTGTGTATGTAAATAATTAAATAGAAGAGTGAAGTATAAAGAGAAAATGATGCCAATCACAACTCCTCCTCAGAAAATCAGGAATCAGCTTAATGAAAGAGGTTAAAACTCTATATAAAGAAAAACACTACTTAAGGAAATAAAAGGGGACATTAGGAAATGTAAACATCCCTGCCCATGGATTGCGAGAATTAACATGGTCATGCTCCCCAAGCATTATACAGATTCTGTGCAGTCCCTGTAACATAGCCATCACATTTAAAAATAGTTAAAACTAATGAAATTCATATGAAACAATAAAGACTTCCAGCCCTACGAATAGCTAAAGCAATCCTTGGGTAAAAGATGGAAGGTTTAATTTTCCCCAACTTCCAACTGTACTATAAAGTGTTAGTAATTAAAATGATGTGGTAATAAAATAAGAATAGACCCTCAGATCAATGGGCTAGGAAAGAAAACACAGAGATAGACCCTAAGTTATATGTTAAGTTAATCTTTAATAAAGAAGCAAAATATAGAAAGTGGAGTTAGGGAAATCTCTTCAACAAGTGGTGTTGGGAAAACTAGTCAGCCACATGCAAAAAAACATAAAATGTACTCAGACTTCTTTTTAATGCTATGCATAAAAATCAAATCAAAATGTCTTAAAGACCTCTATATATTATATCAGAATCCATAAGGTAAACAAGGTGTAAAATGAGAGACAGAACTCTCAAGACCACTGAAGCTAGTAGTTTCTTTAAGTATGAAATTCCACTGGCCAAGCATATGGAAGCAATACAAACAAATAGGACTACATTAAATTAAGAAGCTTCTTTACTTCAAAGGAAATGATGTTATCCAGAATACAAAGACATACCACAGACTGGGAAAAATATTTTCCCACAACTCACCTGATCAGAGGTTAATATCTAAGATATACATAGCATTATTAGAACTCTACATGAAAATAATACAACTGCATAAAAATGGACAGAAGAGTTGAACAGATACTTCCGCAGAGAAAAACACAAAAGGTTAAAAGTCATGAAATTCTCTAAATCACTAATTATTAGGGAAATGCAAATAAAAACAACAGTGAGACATTATCTCACACCACATATATTGGCAGTCATCAAAAAGAGCAATATCAAGTGTTATCAAAGATGTGTGGGAAAAGGGTTCCTCATGTACCACTGATGGGAATGTTCACTGGCCTGGTCGTTTTGGAAGACAATATGGACATTGATCAAAAAAACTAGAAACTTAGCTTCTCTCTGACCCATAAATTCTATTCCTGGGTATATAACCTAGGGGCCCCAAAGGATAGTGCAGAAAAGACTCCTGTATTTATTGCTGCACTATTCACAATAGCCAAAATCTAGAAATAACCTGTGTACAAGAACAGATGACCGAATAAAGAAACTATGGTACATATACATAATGGAATACTTCTAATCCATAAGAAAATACAAAGTCATACATTTTGCTGCTACATGGAGGAATCATCTTAAGTGAAATCAGTCAGAGGGGCAGGACAATATTTAGAATTATCTTTCTTACATATTGAGATACTAGGAAATTTTGTGGGGTAATATCAAACGCCCTAAGGCAATAGAAAGAGTTAAGAGGAGAACTGGCCTTTTGTAGGAAGTTTGTCACTGGGATGGGGGTGGGGCATAAGTTATGGACATTGGTGGAGGGCAATGGACACTGGTAAAAGGATTGCTTCTGTAGCATTTTGCACCTGAAAATCAATGATAAATATCTTTTTAACTTTGTAATTCATGGTGATTCAATAAAAACACTTGATGAATGAAAAGAACATAAACAAAAATAGAATCAAAATAGGAAGTCCCTCACCTCAACCTTTCCATTCTACTCTCTTTCTCACTGAGTGCCTTTCACCTGCTTTTATGAGTTCGTATGCGTACTATCATTTGTGCTTATACACTTATTATTATTATTTATTTGTTTTTTTTGTGCCACACAGGGCAGTGTTCAGGGCTTACTGCTGCCCCTGTTATCAGGGATCACTTGTGGTGGGCTCGGGGGATTATATGAGGTACCAGGAATTGAACCTTGATTGACTGCATGCAAGGCAAGTACTGTACCCCTTGTATTATCACTCAAGCCCTTCATCGTTATTATTCCATGGTTAGATTTATTTATCTGATGACATAACCTGGCTGCTGAGAATATCTTGTTCATTCTTTACAACTGTTGCATTATACACACACACAATGCTTGCATTTTGTTAGGCTCTGGGGACTTTGTGGGGTTCCAAAGATCACAGCTAAATATGGTCCTCTGAGCACTGCCAGGAGTAATTCCTGAGCTCAGAGCCAGGGGTAACTCCTGAGCATTTCCAGGTATGGCCGAAAAAAAATAACAAATAATATATTAATTCACACTTCTATGAAGACACCTAGGTTTCAAAATTTGCTACACTATCTAAATAATTATACATTAAACAGCTGAATTTTGTTATTTAATAGAAATCAATAAATTTTTGGTTGTGGTTTTGTTGTTGTTGTTATTAGGTTATACCAGGCAGTACTCAGGGCTTATGTTTTGTTAGCTCTGGGAACCCTATGAGGTTCCAAGGATCAAACCTAGGTCTGTTGTATACAAGGCAAATGCCTTACCTACTGAACTATCTCTCCAGTCCCAGTATATTTTTAATATATCCTCATTCGATTGCTATTATAATTCCTACTATGTTTATATTTGTAACATTTATTGTTTTCTCTTATGTATATGTGCATATACATAGTTTATTTCGTACAACACAGTGCTGTAGCATTATCTTGCACAGAAATAATATTCACAAACAATTGAACTCTGAGAAATAAGTGTGTACATATTCCTTATTTATCTGATGATATAACCTGGCTGCTGAGAATATCTTGTTCATTCTTTACAACTGTTGCATTATACACACACAATGAGACTTTATATAGAATATTAAATATGCCAATATTTTGAACATCAATTTGCCAAAATTATCTGATATTATGCACTAGTAATGAATAGGCAGCAATGAGTAGGTAGTTTTCATAGTCATATTTTATATAGATTTACAATACCTATATCTTTATATAGATTATTTTATGCACCACAGTGCATGGAGAATTAATTCACTGAAATATACTAACTGGATGTAATGAAAGCATACAATTCTTGAAACATATTTAGTTCGTATGAAGAGAAAAGAAGAAAGCTGAATATGGGGAATTTACCTAATATTCTCCTATCATTAAGACAAACGTTACCAAAATATGATATAGAATTCTAACTAAAAATTTAGCATAGAGCTTCAAAATTTCAGAGATGCCCAAGAGGCAACCCCACTGTGAAATTTTTCAAAGCTGCTCTAATGGATATACATGATATAGTGGCACTGAGAGGCATGGCTATGTATATTAATTCCCTGAGTGAACATTTACACTTCATACTTCTAGGGTACTAGACACTGAGGTGGAGGTACACTGAGTACCTTGGTGTCCCAGACACCAATCACTGTTTTCACATTTACTGAACTGGGAAGCAAGTGGCTAAATTCTAGAAGCTTCAGTGAGAGTCAGTGAATGGCACTGTCTCTATTGTTGGCAGCCTCAGTATGTGTCAACATTCCTGAAGTGGGTTCAGCCCATCCTGATAGCAAGGAAAGATCACTGTTGATGGATACTTTTTTATACAACAAGAGACTCAGTGCCTCCCAGCCCTCTCCCATCCTTACCAAGCAGGCCCTACCTTTATTTTTTCTTTAGTATTTTTATTAGTGAAACACCATGAGGTACAGTTGTAGACTTACAAATTTTGGTGCTTGGGTTTCAGTTGTATAATGATCGAGTACCCATCACTCCACCAGTGCCCATTCTCCACCACCACTAATCCCAGTATCCCTCCCACCCCCTTCATCCCCCCATCCCACCCTGCCTCTGTGGTAGGGCACTCCCTTTTGTTCTCGCTCTCCTTTTGGGTGCTTCGGTTTCAAAAGAGGCATTGAGTGGCAATCATGTTCGATCTAGAGTCTACATTTAGCATGTTTCTCCCATTCTGGGAGGATCCTCCTAATACCCTTTATTTGGTGCTCTCTTCTCTATCTGAGCTGCCTTTACCCCTAGAGTGTGCAGCTGGCTACCAAGCCATAGAGTAAACCTCCTGGTATTTATCTCGGCTATTTTGGGTGCTAGTTTCCTATTTTGTTACTTTATGTTCCCCAGATGAATGCAATATTTCTATGTCTGTCCCTCTCTTTCTGACTATTTTGCTTAGCATGATACTTTCCATGTAGTAGCACTTGTATGTAAATTTCATGACTTCATCCTTTCTGACAGCTACATAGTACTCCATTGGTAGATGTACCAACGTTTCTTTAACCAGTCATCTGTTCTTGGGCACTCAGGTTTTTTCCATATTCTAGCTATTGTAAACAGTGCTGCAATGAACAGACAAATGCAGATGTCGCTTTGACTATACTTTTTTGCCGCTCTGGGTTATATTCCCAGGAGTGGTATTGCTGAGTCAAATGGGAGCTCAATTTCTAGTTTTTTTTTTTTTTTTCAGAATAGCCACATCCAAAAGAACTAAAGCAACGGGTGTTGGCGCGGATGTGGTGAGAGAAGGGACCCTCCTTCACTGCTGGTAGGCCCTACCTTTTAAAGCATTTTCAAGTAACAAAGGACCGCAATGAATAGATATGCAACACCAGGAAGCTAGTGCAGTGACAGGAGAACCAGATACCTTTTTTTATTTAAAATCCTGTTTTATTTCATTCATATTGACATTTCTATGTTTATTTTTCATTAGTGAAACACCATGAGGTACAGTTGTAGATTTACAAATCCAGGTAGCTTTAAGTCCAGATTAATACACAGTTTACCTGTGCACACAGAAACCTCCATGTACACACACTGACATGTGAATTCAGGGTAGATATTTGACTGTCAGATTCTGATGATATACAGCCCATAATTACCATAAAGATTATCCCCCAAATAAGTGTTCAGGCACCATAGGACATTTGTGATCTTTTTTAAAAAGTTATTTATGCTCAGTATATTTATTTCTTTTATATTGAATCACCATGAGATACAGTTAAAAAGCTTTCATGATTGAGTTTCAGTCATACAATGATCAAACACCCATCTCTCCACCAGTGAACATTTTCCACCATCAATGTCCCCAGTATCCATCCCACCACCCCCACCTGACCCCAACCCTGCCTCTATAGCAGACAATTTTCTTCTTTCCCTCTCTACTTTTGGGGGCATTATGGTTTGCAATACAGATACTGAGAGGCCATCATATTTGGTACTTTATCTACTTTCAGCACACATCTCCCATGTGATCTTAAGGCTAATCTCCCAAAGTATATATGACCACGATTCCTAGTGATCAGGCTGGCCAGACATCAAATTCATATACATTGCAAGCCACCAGAAATTCAGAGTATAGGACTCCTGGACCTTCAACATTGTAGCTGCTGCAGTACACATTTGACTATATATCCTCCATAGATATTCAAGCAGACACAAAGTCAGTTCAATAAGTATTGACTCAATTTCACAAGTGTGAGCAATTGTGGTCGGCATACACAATGGAATATTAGGCAGCCAATGGAGAAACTGCAGTCACATATTTTGCAGTTTGTAACAATTTGAGGCAGAAGGACAAATACAGTTTGTTGTCTCTCATATGTGGTATATAGAGAAACATATCAAGGTTATAGACAATATTTATTGATAATAGCACTGCACTGTAGCACTGTCCTCCTGTTCATTGATTTGCTCGAGCGGGCACTAGTAACTTCTCCATTGTGAGACTTATTACTCTTTTTTGGCATAATGAATATGACATGGGGAGCTTGCAAGGATCTTCCATGAGGGCGGGATATTCTTGGCAGCTTGCCAGGCTCTCTGAGGGGGACAGAGGAATCGAACCCGGGTTGGCCACATGCAAGGCAAATGCCCTACCTGCTGTGCTATGGCTCCACCCCTTTGATCACTTGATCACTTGACATCCCATTACTCATTGATTTGCTCAAGTGGGTGCCAGTAACGTCTCCATTCGCCCCTGTCACGTGCTCCAAGTATAGCTTGGAGTAAATGCAGTAAATACAGTAAATCGCTCCAGCCCCTATTTATAATAAACCTGGATATCATAATACAGATCTCATGGTACCAGGTTTTGGGGGAACATTAAGGGAAACAAATAAGTTGCTAAGAGGTAATATTGGAAATTAAGTGGAAGGTCTTGAGCACATGGGTGGTGTTAAGGGAGGTAACTGTATACACTAAAACCATAATTATAGATAAAAATAATGAGGGAATAATTGAGGGTAGGAATATTTGATCGGACATGATATAGGATGGTGGGAGGGTCATGGGCACTTCAGTGGTAATGTGTGCTGTAATTTTGTACATCAGTAACTAGAATCTTGAATTGGAATACCAGAAATACTCTGAAACATTATTGCAATTGTATTGTCTATACCGTAATAAAAAGGGTAGAGGCTTAGGCCACATCCATTAGTGCTCATGGCTTACACCAGGCTCTGTACTCAGAGATCACTCTTGGCTGTGCTCAGGAGACCTTTATGCAGTATAAGGGTTAGTGTCTGTGTAGGCCATGTGCAAAGCAAATGCGCTTCCAGCTTTGCCCACTTTGTTCCGTATAATAAAATCTTTGAAAAGTGTGATGTGGGACTGGAGATAGTACAGTACATTTACCTTGCATGCAGCGGATTTGGGTTCAATCTTTCACATCACATAAATTCCCCCAAGCACTGTCAGGAGTAATTCCTGAGTGCTGAGCCAGGAGTAACCACTGAGCAAGACCAGCAAACACTCCCCTATTTTTAAAAAATGTTATACAAAAGTTTAATAAAGGAAAAGTAAAATACAGATTATTCTGGAAATGTAATGTTGGTTTGCAATTTCAAAAATCAGTTCTATAAGTTTACTAAATTAATAGGATACAGGAAAATAGATAACAATCACTATCACCCCATTGTTCATCCATTTGCTTGAACGGACGCCAGTAGCATCTCCATTCATCCCTGTCATGTGCTAGTGTAGCCTAATGGCATATTGGGGCTCTTTCAGGGTCAGGGGAATGAGGACAAACATTGTTACTGTTTTTGGCATATCGAGTATGCCACAGGTAGCTTGCCAGGCTCTGCCGTGCGGGTGGGATACTCTCGGTAGCTTTCCAGGCTCTCTGAGAGGGATGGAGGCTTTTGGAGCAGCCTCTAATCACCTTTACAGGTGTTCCCAGTCAGGCATATATATGCGGGCAAGATACTCTCGGCAGCCTGCTGGATTCTCTGAGCACGAGAACTAGACAATAAGAGGTCTTATTGTCTTCTGGGAGCTTGATTTTATAGTCTATGGATCTTGACTGTTGATGGGGTTACACGGCACTTGGTGGGTGTAACTATCTAGTTACTAAAGGATGGGGGATCTAGGTGGAGGAGTTCAGTCCTGATACGAGCAGGCTTGGAGATCTCAGCCCTGAGTCCCACACACCTGGATTCCTCTGCCAGTTCCTTCATGGGTGAGGCTGGTCCTAGCATGAGGAGAGTAGTCTCAGATAACTAAATTATTTTATAAAATTTTACATTACTGATGATAGATTTCAGCATTCTTTATTCCACAAAATATCTATATAAATATAGTTATAGGTAATAATACATGAAATCTTTAGTTTTGTAATCATGTGATACTTGTGGAAACACTTTCTAGAATAAGTACCTGATTGATCTCGAAGTGTTACAAATTTATTTGTGTGCCATTATTTCTTCTATCCTTTGAACATAGCCATTACTTTTGTTTTAAAATATTCAGATAAATATTATAACAAATATTTGTTTATATACTTTGAATTCTATGTCCCTAAAATTATTTTGTCTTAATAGAAAATATCAATTTTGAAACCTGTATTACCTTACATATGCCATTGTAGAATGAGGCTTTCTCCTTTAGACATCAGCTGGTTTTCTACATAAGTTAAAGCTTTTGTATATTAAACATATCACAAAACAATGCCACATTATTATAATACAACTTTTTTTAACAACTAAAGTGACATTTGAAATATAAGATTGTTATCAGTTTATTAGAGTACATTTTAATATCTTATTACTGAAACCTAGCCTCAGATTCTAATGATTAGAACCACACATAAAAAGTAGCCTATGCATCTGCTTTTAAACTTCATTATGGTGGACTGGAGAGATAGTGCAGTGGATATAGGGTGCTTGCCTTGCATGCAGCTGACTTAAGTTCAATCCCTGGCATCTGACATGATTCCCTGAACCGCGCTAGGAATGATGCCTGAATGCAGAGCCAGAAGTGAACCCTAAGCACCTATGGGTCTGGTCACCCCCCAAATCACAAAATATTTGTTGTTTGTTTTGCAGTCACACCTAGTGAGGCTTTCAGAGTACAGTGTGGTGATCACTCTCATTGGTATTCAGGAAACTATGAAGCACCATAAATTGAACCTAGTGCCCCTGCATGCAAAACAAGTGCTCCCGCTCTTTGAATCATCTCCCAGACTGCTATTTATTATCTTATAAACCACTAATAGTATTGCTGTTCCTATTTTGATCAGACAATATACAGCTCAATTTTTCAGAACCTCCTCAACCATGCAGTCATACAACTCATCAGTAACTTTCTCTACCACTGAAGTTCTTTGTAGTCTTCTTCAAGTGATTTTGTGACAGTTTTTCTTTTCTTTTTTTTTGCATTTTTGTTTGTGACATTTCCTTTTATCTGAGTTAAATGTAGGATGATCAGTAAAAAGTCACAATTTCTTTCATTTTACTCTCCCATAATTATAGGTTTTAGCTTAAATGAACAATGTTCTTTGTGCCATCTTTGAAACAGGGATGTTATCCTTTAATCAGACTAACAGTATAGTAAGAGAAAGGGCCAGAGGCAGCATTTAAGAAGATAATAGCCGAAAGTTTTTCTTAGCTAATTAAAGATACGAATCAAAGATTTAAGAAGCCTTAAAATCCCAAGGAAGAGAAATAAAAATAAATTGAATACGAGCCACATCATAATGAAATTACAGATTACTAATGATAAGAAAATATGGGGTGTTTCTAAAGAAACGAACATGGCAATGAAAAGGAAAAACTTTAAATTGCCTATTGACTTTACAACCTCAGTAAAGAAATCCAAAAACCAATAAAATATATTATTCTCAACTGTACCAAAATTATCAGTCAAAAATAATAACTCAATGGCAGTATTTACAAATGACGGAAAAACTATATGATGGAATGGTAAAAATGGGATTATATGTTCTTCAGTATATATGGTCTAGAAAGGGGTTAGATATTTTATCTTTTTATAACTGAGTTAAAATATGAATGGAATTATTTACAGGGAAATAAGAATAGAAATGGAATGTGTACCTTTAAAAAACAGTGTATTCTTGGAAGCTAATGGTACCTTCAAAGATGTCAAGCCACTGGCCGACCAAGTGAAAACAGAGATAGAAAAATGGGACTATCTTAAATTAAGAAGCTTCTGCACGTCAAAAGAAAAAGTTACCCAAGTACAAAGACAGTCTACAGAATGGGAAAGGATATTTGCCGAATACACATCCGACAAGGGGTTGATATCAAGGATATACAAAATACTGGTTGAACTCCACAAGAAGAAAAGATCCAACCCCATCAAAACATGGGGCGACAAAATTAACAGAAACTTTCTCAAAGAAGAAATCCAAATGGCTAAAAGGCACATGAAAAAATGCTCTACATCATTTATCATCAGGGAGATGCAGATCAAAACAACAATAAGATATCATTTCACACCACAGAGACTGGCCCACATACAAAAGACCAGAAGCATCTGGTGTTGGCATAGATGTGGCGAGAAAGGGACTCTCCTTCACTGCTGGTGGGAATGCCAACTGGTTCAGCCCTTTTGGAAAACAGTATGGACGATCCCCAAAAAATTAGAATTTGATCTCCCATTTGACCCAGCAATGCCACTCCTGGGAATATATCTCAGAGAGGCAAAAAAGTATAGTCGAAGTGACATATGCACTTGTTTGTTCATTGCAGCACTGTTTACGATAGCCAGAATCTGGAAAAAAACCTGTGTGCCCGAGAACAGCTGACTGGTTAAAGAAACTTTGGTACATCTACACAATGGAGTACTATGCGGCTGTTAGAAAAGATGAAGTCATAAAATTCATATACAAGTGGTACTACATGGAAAGTATCATGCTAAGCGAAATGAGTCAGAGAGGAACAGACATAGAAGATTACATTCATCTGGGAAACATAAAGTAACAAAATAGGAGACTAACACCCAAGAATAATCAAGATAAGTACCAAGAGGATTACTCCATGACTTTGAGGCCAGCTGCACATGCTAGCGGTAAAGGCAGCTCAGATAGAGAAGGGAGCACCAAATAAAGGGTGTTTTGAGGTTCCTCTCAGGATGGGAGATGTATGATGGGAGTAGACTATAGACTGAACATGATTGCCACTAAACGTCTCTTTTGCAAACCATAGCACTCAAAAGGAGAACGACAACAAAAGGGCCCTGCCACAGAAGTTGGGTAGGATGGAGGGGATTGGGAGTGGGAGAGATACTGGAATCAATGGTGGTGGAGAATGGGCACTGGTGGAGGGACGGGAATTCGATCATTGTATAACTGAAACCCAAGCACAAAAATTTGTAAGTATACAACTGTACCTCATGGTGTTTCACTAATAAAAATTTAAGGAAATAAATAAAAAACAATATATTCTAATTATAATTTGAGGAGCATGTTTACAAAAGTGTTAATGTTTATATTATTGATGTTATATTGTGTTAGTGTACCTCACCATCATCAAATTGCAAATGACTCAATACTACTGTCCCTATACAGTTTACTTTTTTATTCTTTTCTCCTTCACCAATTACTTGGTAACCTGAGTTCTTTAACACATATTTCTCACTATTCAATGCTGTGCATTCCCTTCTTTTGTCTCACATACCAGGAGATCATGTGTTATATGGTCCTTCTTCCTTTGAGTTACCTTTGAAACTAATAGAAAAGTATAATGCAACACAACAAATGCTCATTTTAAAAATAAAAAAGAAAAAGAAAACAAATATTTTAAAAATAAATTGATTATGTAACCCAAAGTAAATATGCATTTTGTTTAAACTTAATATAAACTAAATATAATATAAATATCTGAATTTCTTATGGATTGTAATGTATATATGATTGAGGGGTAAAATCACATATCCAAAAAAGAGTCAAAAAATAAAAACAAGAAACTTAAGCATCAGAGCATCAGCCACTAAAATTTTGTAATATGCCTGTCAAGTTGACAAGTGGGGGTTGAGTGAGAGTTGGGGTGAAGAGGTAATCTGGGAAGACTGGTGGAGGGAAACTGACAGTGCTGGAGGGATTGGTGTTGAATATATTGTATGCCTAAAACTTTGTAAATCATGCATCTTTAATATCTTTTAAAATTTATATGTAGTTTATAAATATAAAAAGTTTATATGTAGTTCATAAAAACATAGAAAATACTTATGTTTTATTCTAAAAACGTAAGTAAATGCAAGACCAAATTTCATAGGATAGGTTGCATTATACAATATAGTAAGATTAGTAATATAATAATATACCAGTAGAAGACAGGCTGGAGTGATAGCATAGCAGGTAGGGCATTTGCCTTGCATGCGGCCGACACAGCCGGCCAGAGTTCGATTCCTCCGCCCCTCGTAGAGAGCCTGGCAAGCTACCAAGAGTATCTTGCCCGCACGGCAAAGCCTGGCAAGCTACCCCGTCACATATTCGATGTGCCAACAATAGGTATTATTAACAAATCTCACAATGTTACTGGGCCTGCTTGAGCAAATTGATGAACAATGGGAGGACAGTGACAGTGACCGTGGAGAGTATGACTTATAATGATTCAATACTTTTTTACTTTGCGACATTTGTGAATACACATTCATTATAAATAATACTTAAAATCTGAATTTTGATGCTTTTATGGCCAAGCAAAATGCCCAGCTTGTGATGCTTGTCAGTGGCAACCAGCTACAGTTTGTGCAATCATGGAGGCATATAACCAATGCTATATTATGCACAGTTCTGGCAGCATTTTAAGACAATTTTATTTTCAACTTCTGATGGGATTGTCTAAATGTATCTCCACTGTATTTCAAGGAAAACATGTACCAGAAATACTCTATAAATGTACAAATTTGCCTAATTACAGAGTCACTACAGCAAAAGTCTTGTTCTTACTAGGAAAGTAGTGCAGAAAGTTATGTAACTTCTCATTACATCTCCAGCTTCCCATATGGTCCTTCTATCCCCAGCAGAAATAATTCCTCAGCACAGAGCCAGGAGAGGCCTTAAGTATTGATGGATATGCCTCCAAAACAAAACAAAACAAAACAAAAAAACAAACCAAAAAACCTGTAAAATATCTGGAGGAGAAAATAGTTAAAACAAAATATTTAATAATGGGATTTGAATTATTTGATCCCTCTTGTTAGAGATCATAGTATGATAATAATGACTCTATATGATAAATTCCAAGTGACATCATACTTAGTGGTTAAAAAATTAAAGCTTTTTATCTGAGGTCAAGAACAATTCATGAACTCTTACCATTTCTATTTAACACTGTACTGGAAGATATTACCTGATTAATTTGGTAATAATCAAAAACAATATACAGTCAAACTGGAAAATACATACAGATAGGTTCACTGATTACATTAATTTGTATAGGAAACAATAGGTATTATTAACTACAACTAGTTTTATGCCTCAATATTCACAGTAAATCATCCAAGGAACTTGCATATATCCAAACGTCGATACTATATGGCTATAAGAAAAGATTTAATCATGCATTTGACTCTAATGTAAATGGAGCTGGAGGTTATCATATTAAATGGAATAAGTCTGAAGGAGAAGGACAAATATCAAATGATCTCACTCATCTATGGAATATAGAGAAATGAAACAAGGTGATAGTATGGAACAATAACAAATACTTCACTTTGGATTAAGAAATTAGTGAAAAATAAAGGGGGTTGATTGGGAGGAATGAAGGTCCGCATAGAGGTGACATAGGGACAGTGATACAGGCTTGTGAGTGCATTGGTGGTAGTGGGATACAATCACCTTGTATATCAATACCATGAACATGACTATAACCAATTTATCTTATATATAATAATTTTTATTACAAATTCATTTGAAGCAGGATAAGTTTGGGATAAAACTAGGAATTATATCTAGGAATAAACTTAGTAAAGGAGGTGAAAACTTATGGTCTAGAAATAAAATATTGTAGAAAGCAAATTGAGAGACATCCTGTGCTCATAGATTATAATGCTTGATATTGTAAAAATGACATAAGAAAATGGAAAAAATTATAGGAGCATTGTAACTAGTTACATGTATATGTATTTACATATATACACTGCTATAAGAAAATATTTAATCATGCATTTGATTGTAATGTGAATGGAGCTGGAGGTTACCACATATATATAGCTGGCACCTCTCTCTGTGTCTCTCTCTCCCTCTCCTTTTGAGCATTACGGTCTGTAATACAGATACTGAGAGGATATCAATAAGAAAAACTTTTCTCCTGCAGGAAAACAATAGTACATATGTTGCCAATGATAAAATTTGTATTTTCAAGTACACACACACACACACACATACACATACCTTTGCCACTACACTGCAAAGAGGAGCATAAGGCTCCTGACCCTTGCCCCTATCTTACTTCCAGACCTCTTCTTCTTACCTTCATCCCTCAATTTCTGTGTTTCCATGACATTTTTTAATGTAGGAGTACTGCTATTTATTCAGCTACTGGTTAGCTGATTGAATTGGGCATGATCACCACCTTACTTTTTTTCATAATTTTATTTATTTTTCTTCTTATTTTTATTTATTGAATCACTGTGGGAAAAGTTACAAAGCTTTCAGGTTTAAGTCTCCGTCATACAATGATCAAACACCTTTCCCTTCACCAGTATTCATTTTTCACCACCAAGAACCCCAATATACCCCCCCTCTCACCCCTCTCAATGCCTGTGAGGCAGATGATTTCTACTTAAATCTTCTATACATTGATTACATTCATTATTTCGACAAAAGATGCACCATTATTGTTTAGAATTCCACCTCCCCCCAATAATCAGAATTGCTGAAAAGGCATTGTGAAATACTTTGTTTTCTATAGCTGCTTATGAGAATCATATAATGATTTTGGAGTTCTGCAAAGAGCCAGATAATTACGAGATTGGTTTCTGTGCGTCTGGTGTTATGGCTGTGTCAGAGAGCCGTTCGTGGGGGACAACTCGTGACCTCGGTAGGGCTTGAAGGACGAACAGGTACCGTCTGCCTTCCCATGAGGCTACAGCTGCCCCGTCACTGCCGGCTCATACCTGGCTTTCCAATAAGCTCTGAGGCAGCAGCCACCTTGTAAGCAGTCCAGATACATTTCTGCCAATAGCCACTGGGTTTCGAGATTTGTTTCTGAGTCTCTGGGATTATGGCCGTTAATCAGCTTGATCAGGAACCAGAGAGGCTGTTTGTAGGCAGCGATTCAGGGTCTCGTTGGGATGGGGAGGAAAGGGCTGGTTCCACCGCCATCTGGTGAGGCCCTGCGTGTCTCGTCACTGCAGGCCCAAACCTGACTGTCCAGTGGCCTCTGTAGGATGGCGGTCACCAGGCCACCAGGGGGAACAGGCCAAGGCACGAAAACTATTCCCATCTGGAGTGGCCCAGCACCAGTAACCTACTGCAGGAAAGGAAGCATTTCTGTCAAAAGCCTTTGGGTTCCAAGATTGGTTTCTGAGTCTCTGGGATCATGGCCGTTAAGCAGTTCGATCAGGAACCAGAGATGCCATGCCTACAATTATACAGCTTAGACGGAGGTGGTTTGTTGGTGTGTCTCCCAAGTACGTAACTTTTGGCCGTTTACTTTCTTGGTAAACATTGCCCCAAGTTTTTGGGGTCTGGCCAAAGGCTCAGCAGCAATTTTGGGGTATCTGAATGTCTGACAGTACCATCAGGCTGCTGATGCACTCGCCTCACAGGTATAGATTGACCTGCTGGCAGCACCATAACCCCATTCCATGGCACTTTTATTCTGCAACCTAGAGCCAGTATTTTATCCACTTTGCTGCTTCTCATTCCCTAGGTATCACTTGTATCACTTGTCATCCTGTTGCTCATCGATTTTCTTGAGTGGGTGCCAGTAACATCTCCATTCGTCCCTGTAACGTGCTAGTGCAGCCCAATAACATCTGCTCACTCCAGGAACATGAAGAGCATGAAAACCATTCATTTGGGGTCTTGAAAAAGAAGTCCAACCATCTTGTAGGTGGTGACCAGCTGTCCTTTTGATGTCCTGTGGAATCCAGTTGCTAACGTCTCTACTCTAGCATTCATCTTCAAATCTTTTTAGGTGTCCAGCCCATCTGATTTTCGACACGTTGGCAAATGAAGCAGCGTCCCAGATCCTCGATTTTTGATGGAGGTGAAAGTCCAGATTCCTTCTCTTTCTTGAGTGAAGTGTGATACTCCAAGCATAGCTCTTTCAATTCCTCTTTGGGAGACCCGAATAGCGTTCTCATCCTGTTTTCGTAGGGCCCAGGTATCTGAGGCATATGTTAGTGCAGGAAGAATAGCAGAGTCAAAAAGATGTGCCCGGAGCTGGAAGTTCATCTTCTTAACATCTTCTTCAATGCTCTAAAAGGCATTCCATGCTGCTCTCTGTCTCCTGCGCAGTTCTCGTGCCAAGCCATTCGTCATGTTGAGTTCTCAACCAAGGTACACATAACTGCTGCATTTGGAGATGTTCATTCCATTGAGAGCAAATGAAATGTCAGAAACTAGTTTGTTTCTCATGAATACTGTCTTCATGAGATTCAATTGCAGCTCGACCTTTCCACACTCACGGTTGAAGTTGGCCAGCATTCATGCCACTTGGTTAATATTTGTTGTTATTAGAACGATGTCATCAGCGAAGAGGAGGTGGTGTAGTTGGCAACCATCTATCTTCACTCCCATTCCTTTCCAGTCCAGTCGTTGCATTCCCTAGGTAGGTTACTCTATATATCACAAATTAGTGAGAATAATCATTGTTTTAATCTTTGGATTTTTTTTTTTTGCTTTTTGGGTCACACCCAGCGATGCTCAGGGGTTACTCCTGGCTCATGCACTCAGGAATTGCTCTTGGCAGCGCTCGGAGGACCATATGGGATGCTGGGAATCAAACCTGTGTTGGCCATGTTGGCTGCGTGCAAGGCAAAGCCCTACCTGCTGTGCTATCACTCCAGCCCCAGTTTTTTTTTTCATTTTATAAGTTAGTTCATATATTCCCCTGAGTCCCAGCAGGAGTGATCTCTGAGCACAGAATCAGCAGTAAACCCTGAGCAAGATTGTGGCCCAAACCCACAAAAGAATAATAGCAACATTTCATTATGTGATATTGAGATATAAAATTCTCAGATATAATATTTCCATGGGACCAAAATTGCATACAATTTACTATGTGATTTATATAAAATTCAGGAACTGTCATATCTATCAGCAACTTTTAAAAATGCTGTTTCCTGTTACTAATTAATTATCCATTAAAGCACTTCTGATTCTACTCAGGAAGATGTCCCAGGGTACCTTTCATTTACATTTTCTTGTCTTCTTGTTTGAGCAAGATTATTTTCCTATTATTTTCCTAACTGTTGAAAGCAATTGTATGATTGGTTGAGTTGCTGACTGGACTGGATCAAGGTTTTCATGGACTACAATTTTACATGAAAAACTGACAACATATAGTTAGTTTGGTATTTTGTAATTGAATCACCATGAGATAAACAGTTGCAAAGCTATTCATGATCGAGTTTCAGTCATATAATTTTCCAATAGTCATCTTTCCACCAGTGAATATTTCTCAACAACAATGACCCCAGTATCCCTCCTACCAACCCCCTCCCCAGCCTGTTTCTATGACAGGCACTCTCTCTCTTTCTCTTTCTCCTTTTAGGAATTATGATTTGCAATACAGGTATGGAGAGAGCATCAATAAGTAGAACTTGTTTCCTGTAGGAAAACTGCAGTGCATATGTTACCAATGATAAAATTTGTATTTTCAAGCTAATTTTTTGAGGTGGGACCAGGGAAATAGTACAGCAGGTAAGACACTTGTCTTGCATGTGACTGACTTGGGTTCAGTCTCTTGAACCAGATAGGATTCCCTGAGTACCTCCAGCAATGATTATTGACCATAGTGCCAGTAGTATGCACTAATGGATATAGCAGAAACCAAAGAAACAAAAAGTTAAAGTTATGGTTTTCTTATATAATCATTTTCCTGTTATGTTGAACCTACTTATGCCATTTAGGTTCAATTGGATCTCTCATTCATTTACAGTTATGTTTCCTTATTGATTTCAGTCTGGTTGTTTTGACCAATACCCAGTAGTGCTTCGGGGTCCATGTGTTCCAGGGCTTGGAAACCGAATATTCTGCATTCAAAGCAACTCAGCCTGTTGAATTATATCTCTGGCCCCAGATTCCTTATGTTTACTTTTTGGCGATGAAGTTAGTAATTATTTTACTAAGTGTGATTTTTTTATTATTATATAATGGAAAATGCCAACATTTGGAATATCTTCATAACTCAATAAGCCAATATGTTCCAGATGGTCATTACATGATGTTACAAAACTATTTGTATAAAACTTACTGGAAAACTCCAACTACATATATATTTTAGGCCAAATTTTCTTTCTATACTTTAACTGAAACAATATGTGGCTAAAGTCGTATAAGAAAATACTATTAAATTTTCTTTCCAAGAAAATCACTTTCTCCCATTATTCTGTATATTAATGCAAAAATTTAAATAGTCATTAAAAATAAATTGTAAGGAAAATAAAATTATAGAATATATAATTAATCACAATTACTAATGAATATGTAAAACACGTTCACTTTTATCAAAATTTTGGGATTTCTTGGGGGAGGGTTAGGCCACAGCCTGAGGTCTTCGGGGATTAGAGCCAGCTCTGAACTCAGAAATAATTCCTTGTCGTCTCACAGGAACGTCTGATATCCTGGGGATCAAACCAAGCTCAGCTGCATGCAAAGAAAGCTGCCATACTCACTGTACTATAGTTCTTGTCCAACTCTCAGTGTTTCAGTTTAAAAAAGTTAATTTAAAACATAATTTAAATTTAAAATTTTTATTTATGGTCTGAGAAGATAGTACAGGGTTTAGTGTGCATTCCTGTGTTAACCCAGATATAATCATTAGCACCACATGTCCTCCAATTATCATGGTTTGCTGCCATGGGGTTTCTCTCCCTCACTGCCTCTGTACCACTGAATATAGTCCGGAAGGTGTCTGGACATGGCTATAGTCACTCTGGTCGTTTCTGGTACCACAGAGCCCAAGCAACAGTGTTTTCTCTAGCCCTAGCAATGAATCTATGGCTCAGCCTTAATTTCTAATGTAAATAGACACAAGTGCTGACTTATTCCACATAACAAAACTCTTTTCCTCAATGTACTTTATAGTTTCTGGTCGGATCTCAAGGTATTTGATCCACTTTGAATGGACTTTTGTATGAGTTGTAATGCATGGCCCTCCCGTTGATCGTCGATTTGCTCGAGCGGGCCCAGTAACGTCTCCATTGGAGACTTTGTTGTTACTGTGTCTGGCATATCCAATACTCTCGGTAGCTTGCCGGGCTCTCCGAGAGGGGCGGAGGAATCGAACTCGGGTCGGCCATGTTGGCCGCTTGTAAGGCGAGCGCCCTACCCGCTGTGCTATCGCTCCAGCCCGAGCAAATCGTAATGCATGGATCTAGCTTTAATTTCTTATACGTAGTTATCCAATTTTCCAGCACCATTTGTTGAAGAGGCTCTCTTTACACCATTTCATGCTCTTCTTTATGAAAAATTAACTGCCCGTTATTACTGGAGTTTTGTTATAGGGTAAGTATCGATTTTCACTCATTGGTCAGAGGGTCTACCTTTATTCCAGTACAATGCATTTTTGATCATTATAGCTTTTTATAGCTTTTTAATACAGTTCCAAATTAAGTAATGAAATACCTTCCAGTTTCTTAATTTTTAGTATGGCTTTTGCTATTTGTAATATTTTCTATCCCAATTTTATTATTGACTTTTCTAGATCCTGGAAGAATGTATTTGCATGGGAATTGCATTGAATCTATATAATGAATTAAGTGGAATATTCATTATATATTTTTTATTTTTTAATTGATCATTGTGAAATAGATACTTTCAAAGCTGTTCATGATTAGGTCAGTCATAAGTGTTCCAATACCCATCCTTCCACCAGTGTACATTTCCTAGCACCAGTGTCCCCAGTTTCCCTACCATCACCCTCCCCCTGTCTGACTCTGTGCAGGCACCTTTCTTCTCTCCTCTCTCCCTCTCTCCCTCTCTCTCTCTTTTCAGAAATTGTAGTTTTCAATACAGATGGGATAGTCATTTTAATAATATTGAATCTTCCAATTAATGAACCCGGGGTATTTCCCCATTTCCTAAGGTTTTCTTCTCATTACTATGTGTTTTATTTATTCTTTTATAAAAATTATTGAATATCCATGAGATAGAACATTAAAAAGCTGTTCATAGTTGGGTTTCAGTCATATAATGATCCAACACCCACCCTTCCACCAATGTAAATTGCCCATTATCAATGTCTCTCACTTCTCTGCCACCAACCCCTCAACACCCCACCCCCAGCCTTCCTTTACGGCAGGCACTTTACTTCGTTGTATCTCTCACCATTTGTGTATTATGTATTGAAATACAGATATTAAGAGGCCACCGTGTTTGTTCAGGATGTTCAGTATTTTTATTGGGAAGGTAAGTCTGGAGAAGCTTTTCAAACTGGGTGGCAGCTTTGGGACGTGTATGTGACTGCTGAGGTTTCTGAAAGTACAGGGAAGTAGGGGTAGGTAGCCAATCCTGACCCCGAGAAAGCCTAAATATTTCAGTCACAAAATCCATATACCAGAAGTTTGAACAAATTATATCTTGTTGCAGTCCATCCTGAGACGTGGAATCTGGCCCGGGTAATGGTGGTAATTTTGTATTGTGGAAGCAAGTGACTGTCAGGAACTCTGCTTGTGCGGGGAACTGGCTGACCAAAGCCCCTCCAATTTACCCCAGTCTGTTCAACCTTGAGGGGATCCAAGATTTACTGCAGCTTTTGGTCTTTTAAATGATTTATTTTTGGGTCTTTGAAGTAGGGATGATAAATAAGCTTTTATAACTGAAAGATAGGCGGTTTGTGGGCGTGGCTACCACATACGTAACTTCTGGTCTTTTAATTCTCAGGAAACTTGGTCCTGAGTTGTTGGTGTCTGGCCAGATGCACAGCATCAATATGGGAGTCATCAACCTGATGATGCATTCATTCCACAGGTACATGTTGACTTGCTGGCAGCACTGTACCCTCTCTTAAGTGTTTTAAAGTTATCATAGTATAGATCTCTGGCATATTTTGTTAATCTGATTCCTAGATATATGAGATTTTTGGATACTATTTTAAATGAAATAGACTCCTTATGCTTTCTCCTCTGATTCATCCTTTGTATATAAGGATACGGCCAAATTTGTTATATTGACATTGTAGCCTAATACTTTGTTGTATTGATTTATTTTTTCTAGGAGTTTTTGTGTACTTCTTATGATATTCTATGTATGCCATAATATCATCTGAAAATAATGATAATCTGAGTTGTTCTTTTCCAACTTGAATCATTTTGATTTGTTTTTCTTGCCTCATTGCTACAGCCATGACTTCTATTACTATGTTGAATAGAAGTAGAGAAAGTGGACATCATTATTCTTATACCTGATATCAAAATAAATTCTTTCAGTTTATTATAGATAACACTGACTGTGAGCTTGTTATAATGGTCATTATAATCTTGTGGAATGTTCCTTTTATCCCTGATATGGTGAGAGTTTTTGCATAAATGTATGTTGGATTGTGTCAAATGCTTTCACTGCATCAATTGATATCATCATATGACTTTTTCATTTCTTTTATTAATTTAGTGTAATATGTTAATTTATTTGTGTACATTGAACTATTTGTGCATCATTGGGATTAATCCCACTTGATCAGGGTATATTATTTAAATATATCTATATATGTGAGTGTTTTATTGGATTTAGTCAGCAATGATATTTTATGGGGGTTGGGTCACACCCAGCACTGCTCAGGGATTAGCCCTGCCTCTGCACTCAGGAATCACTCCTGGGAAGTGCTCAGGGGATCATATGCGATGCCAAGGATCGAGTCTGAATTGATCACGTACAAGGCCACTCTACTATCACTCTGGTCCCAATTTGAGGATTTATTGTATTCCTACTCATCAGAGATATTGGTCTGAAACTTTCTTTTCTGGATGTGTCTCTGTCTGCTTTGGGTATTAGTGTACTGTTAGCCTCATAGAAGCTGTTAGGAAAGATTCATGTCTTTGGTATTTTGGAAGAGCTTAAGGATTATAGGTAGTAAATCTTCCTTGAAGATTTGAAAGAACTCACCAGTGATCCCATCTGAACCCATCTCAAAGAACTGAAACTTCAGTTCTTTGGGGAAATTATTAACTATTATTTCAATTTCCTTACTCATTACTGACCTGTTTAGACTTTCTACTTCCTTCTTATTCTGTTTTGAGAGATTATAAGACTCTAAGAATCTATCTATTTCACGTAGGTTCTCTGGATTAAGAGAGCAAAGTGTTTTACAGTAACCTCTCATTCTGAAGGGTCCATTGTAATTTCTCCCCTTTCATTTCTGATTTGATTTATTTGAAAATTTTTCTTTTTATTCTTGTGAGTCTACCTAAAGTTTTATTTATCTTGTTTGTCTTTTCAAAGAACCAATTCCTAATTTCTTTGAATGGCTTTCTTGGTATCAATGTTGTTTGTTTCTGTTATGGTATCAATGTTGTTGGTTTCTGCTATTTCTCTCCTTCTGCTGCTCCTTGCACTTGGGGAAAATATAGGCAGAATACTTCAAGATTTGGACGTCAAAATTATCTTCAATGATCTGAAAAAGGCAACAAAATTAAAAATAAATATATATGACTATGGAAAATGAAAGAACTTCTACATGGCAAAAAGTGTGCTAAAACTAAGACAACTAACTGAATGTGAAAATATTTTCATTGAACACTTCAGATAAAGTATATATAAAGTACTTACAAAAGAATTCTGAAAACTGTCAAAGATAGAGATAGGAAATAACTAGACATTAATCAGAAGAAAACAGGCAGATGACCAGTAGCACTGTAGCACTGTCCTCCCATTGTTTATTGATTTGCTTGAGCAGGCACCAATTGTGAGACTTGTTGTTACTGTTTTTGGCATATAGAATACACCACGGGTAGCTTGCCAGGCTTTGCTGTGCAGGCGAGATACTCTCTGTAGCTTGCCAGGCTCTCCGAGAGGGGCGGAGAAATCGAACCAGGGTCTGCACATGTAAGGAAAATGCCCTACCAACTGTGCTATCGTTCCAGCCCGCAGATGACCAGTAGACACATAAAATAAGATCAGACACATAAAATAAGGTCAGGATCACTCGACATGACAAAGATACCTTTAAGATGTTACATCCTCACAACAGTGGAAACAACCTGTATTGGCAGGGATATGGTAAGAAGAAACTCTCATCTACTGCTGGTGGGAATATTGTCTGGTACAACATCTCTGGAAAACACTCTGGAGACTTCTTGATCATATTAGAACTGAACTGCCACATGACCCAGAAATTCCACTTTGGGGCATCTACCCTGAGACATAAAAACAACCTCTCAAAAGAACATATGCACACCAGTATTCATTTCTGCACTCAGTAAAATAACTAAGATATAAAATCAACCTACGTGTCTAATGACAGATTAATGAATTATAAAGATGTGACATATGTACACGATGTAATACTATGTAGCTGCAAGGATTTATGAAATCATATAACTTGCTGCAAAGTTGTTGGAATTGGAAGATATCATTTTGAGCAAAGTAAGCTGAAAAAAGAAAAACAAACACATGATGATCTCATTTATCTTTGAAATATAGAAGACTGGAGGAGAAAAAGGGCTATGCCTATATCACCCTTTCCCCCAGCTTTTAGAGTGCAGTTCAGAGAAGGAAAGAATTAAGGGGAAAGAAGAGAGAAGGAATGGGTGATCAGGCATCAGAACTTCAATTATATCAGTGATAAATTGATCACTTGACTTCCCGTTAATCGTCAATTTGCTCGAGTGGGCAACAGTAATGTCTCCATTTGTCCCTGTCACGTGCTAGTGTAGCCCAATGGCATCTGTTCACTCTAGGAACACGAAGAGCCTCAATCTGATCGTTTGAGCAAAGCAGAGGTGGTGTAATTGCCGACCATCTATCTTCACTTCCATTCCTTCCCATTCCAGTCGTCGCATGATATTCTCGAGGGTGGCACTGAAGAGTTTCGGTGAAATGTTATCACCTCTTGACATCGATGATTACTTCTTTGGAGAATGGTGAGATCCTTGTAGTGAATCCGTAATACAGCTCACGGGGGATCTTGATGTATTGACCTTGAATGCCCTGATTGACTACGGCTTCCATGACCGCGTCCGTCTCAACAGAACCAAAGGCCTTCTTTAAGTCAATGAACGTTAGACAGAGCAGCATCTTGAACTCCCGAGAAACCTCAATGAGCTTGGTTGTTGTGTGGATACGGTCGATGGTGCTAAATCCTTTGCGGAACCCGGCTTGCTCGCATGGTTGTCATCATCTAGTGTTCTGTCAATCCTATTTAGGATGACTCGAGTGAACAACTTGTGGATGACAGACAATAGGCAGATCGGCGATAGTTGCCAATGTCATGGATGTCTCCCTTCTTTAACAGTAGTACAGTCCTGCTGGTTTTCCATTGGGACGGAACCTTGCATTCAGACAGGTAGCGTGTGAAGAGCCGAGCCAGTGTATTGATGAGTACTGATGGCAGGTTCTTCACGTGTTGAGGTCTGACCTTGTCTGGGCCGGGTGCTGTTCGTTTCTTTACTGACGAAATTGTGTGTCGGATTTCAGAAGGGAGAACATTGGGAACGACATATCCATCCTGTGGAATTTGGTATGTCGGCAAGTGGACTTGGTTATCGAAGAGATTTGAGTAGAAGTCATGGATAATCTTCTCCATTGCCGTTCTGGAGGATGTGATAGATCCATCAGGATGTCGGAGGGCAGTCATCTTGGTCTTGTAGTTGGTGAAGGACAGGCAGGCGTTATGAATACTTTTCCCGGCTTCTGCCGCATCTACCAGCACTTCTGCTCTCCTCTCTTTGAGGTCTTCCTTGATCACATCTCTGCACTGCTTTGTGAGCTCGGACGTCAGCTTGCGGTTGCCTGAGGCATGTGCCAAACCACGTTGGCGAATAAGCTCAAGAGTTTTTGAAGACAGGCGTTTTTTTGTGGCTATCTCTCTGTCTTGGCATTCCTCGCACAAACATGGAGGTGCTGAACCAGTCAATCGTATTTCTCGTCAATGTTGTCAACAATGACATCTTGCCATGTTGCCGCAATAGTGCCAAAGAGCTCCCAGTTGGTGGTCGTTCTGGGAGTTCTCTTTGTAAACTTTGCAGCCCTTTCTCCCTGCTTTGTGATAAATTACTGCAATGGTATATCCATATGTCCCAAACAGTCTCAAAAACACAGAAAACATGAGATTTAAGCGGCAAACCACTACAAATTTGTAACGTGCCTATCAAGTTAACAGGCAGGCAGGCATGGTGTGAGGGTTTGGGTGGGTAGTGAATATGAGATTACCGGTAGAGGGAAGTTGACATTGTTGGTGGATTATGTATGCACCTATCAATAAATAGGTGGATTAAAATGCAAGTATCAAGAAATGTATATCACAGAGACTGGCCCACATCCAAAAGACCAAAAGCAACTGGTGTTGGCACGGATGTGGGGAGAAAGGGACTCTTCTTCACTGCTGGTACGGATGTCAACTGGTTTGTCCCTTTTTGAAAATAGTATGGACTATTATCAAAAAATTAGAACCTTTACACTTTTAAAATGTAATGTCTATATAGAATTTTGGTCATGCCCACCAATTTTCAGGGGATACTCCTGTCTCTGCACTCAGAAATTATTCCTGTGCTTGGGTGACTGTATGGGATACTGAGGATACAATCTAGGTCAGTCAAGTGCAATGCAAAGGCCCTACCATGGTACTGTAGATCAGGCACATTACATGTTTTCTTAAACAATTCTATTAACTTTTTAGGAAAAATATAGTTTATAGCATGCCATTTTGTTACTAATTTTTTGAAATAAATTTCTTAATATGTTTCAAATAATAGCATCAAAGGCAATAAATTATTTAATACATTTTGTGTTTAAATGTCAAATTTTGAACAGAACAATTGGCAAAATCTCTGTTTTCAAAGACTGTTAGATTTGGATGCAGTTTTGTTAATCTAGTCACTAAATTTCTCTTCCTTTTTTTTTTTTTGCTTTTTGGGTGGCACTGGCTAGGCTCAGGGGTTACTCCTGGCTCTGAACTCAAGAATTACTCCCTGATGATGCTCTGGGGACCATATGGGATGAAGGGAATCAAACCCGAGTCGGCTGCATGTAAGGCAAATGCCCTACCTGATGTACTATCTCTCCAGCCCCAAGTCCCATATTTTATTAGTCTGGAGTTTTAAGAACTATATGAAGTCATCTAAATCCATGTGGTTACAAATTTTGGCTGTACTAAAATACAATATTTCTTAATATTTCAAGATTAATTTTTACCTTAAATTCAGCTATATAATGAATTTATGGTATTGCTGGCAGTGCTTCCCTCTGTTGCATTTCTTAGGTAAAATTGTGTGACTTGTATAAAACATTTGAGAAGTCCTAATGTATGTAGTCTATTATATGTTAAACTTTGTTGGAAGATACACATTCTGATTATTTAAGGATCTGAGTCTTAGAAATTCTTGAATATTGCAGCTGGGGGTTTGACTCAGTAGCTTGCAGGGGAATGACTAATGAAAAGCAGAAATCTGTATTTTGCCAAAATATCCCTAATTATCCATGTTTGTGATAATAATATGGTTTAACATTAATTCATAGACAGAGTTTATAAACTTACATCTAGTGGGTCAAGTAAATTCCAGCGTGTTTTCTTAAATAAAATGTTAATGACATGCAGGCATGCCTATTTTTTTTTCATTTATTGTCTATCAATGTGTCTGTATCACAGCAGCTGAGTTAAGTAGTTACGAGAGATGACAGCATGTAAAACATAACGTATGTACTGCCTGGCTCTTTGCAGGTATATGTTGACCTCTGTAATAAAATAAAATATAATTCAGTGAACTTCAGATTCATAGATATTTTTATGGGGTAGTTTGTATCAGAATTCATATTAGAAGTCACTTTTCTGAGTACTTGATCCAGAGCAATGTCCACTGCACCTTATAGTTTCTCGAACATAAGAAGAATATTAGAGAAAATGATTTATGCTTATGTTTAATTTACAAAAATTCTGTTAGTCAACTACTATAGAACATTTAAATTATATCTTTGTTCAAAGAAACTGGATTTGAATCCAGCAAGTCAAACTTGTGAGAGTTAAACAATTGAGAAAAAAATTGTTTTCCTCTAATCTTATTGCAGTATCCATGACACAATTTCTCTTTTCAACTTCTCACTGAAATGAGATCAAACAAAAATCAAATGATAATAATCATTTCCATTAATTTTCTTATCTCATATACCAAACACCAGAAAATATTTTTGGGGTCACGTCTAACTGTGTTCATGGCTAACTCCTGGCTCTACTCTCAAGAATCATTGTTTCTGGGGTTTTGGGAAAATATTTTGGTGCCAGGGATCAAATTTAGGCCCATATCATGCAAGGCAACCTGCTAAACTATCTCTCTAAGCCCACAAATATTAGAACCCTTTATATAAACAATTTCAATTATTTTCAAATTTCCTATCCATTTCCTCTGCATTTGTCTGTTGATATGATTGGCTTCCCATAAACTTTAATTTGAAAAAAGAACCTTTCTGAGGTTAAAATGATATACTTGCATAGAACTGCATTATCTCATTTACTGCTCACAACTTTCCTGAAAATTAGTATTAGGTTTCATTTAGATATAAGGAAATTATTAGCTTGAAATTGTGACCTTGAATCTCAAATGATGGAATTTGCACTCAATTAGGTTGACTGTACAGGATGTGCTGATGCTATCATGACACTTTGCTCAACTGAGGGAATTTAATTCTATAGATATCTTAGAAGAGTTTTCTTAAATTAGAAATTACTAAAGGAAGATAATGGAAGTCTCAAGAATGAGATAAGAAAATTGATAAAGTGCTTATCTTTGAGAGCTCATCATCATATTTACAAATCTAACTGAATGAATCAGAAGTGATTTTTGTTTTTCCTGTAAGTAACCATATATTTGTTAGTAACATGCAATAACTTCCTAAGTAACAAAGGCAATGTGTTTATGATTATGGAGCATTTGGTAGATGATCTTTACACAAAAGTATAATGGCTTTGTCACAACATTGACTAAATCTGACTTTATGTTTTTTTTTTAATTAGTGAAAGACCATGAGGTACAATTGTAGACTTACAAATTTTTGTGCTTGGGTCTCAGTTATACAATGATCAAGTACCCATCCCTCCACCAGTGCCCATTCTCCACCACCAATGATCCCAGTATCTCTCCCATCCCCACCCATTCGCCCCATCCCACCATGCCTCTGTGGCAGCGCATTCCCTTTTGTTCTCTCTCTCATTTGGCTGCTGTGGTTTGCAAAAGAGGCATTAAGTTTGATCACAGGTCTCCATTGAACTTTTCATTGTAGAGTTTCTACCTACAGGGATAACCCAGATTTCTTTTTCTTTTTGTTGTTATAGTTTAGATAACATGGTTACAGTAGTGAGAACTTTTGTGGTCCTTATGTACAGTTACTGCATCTTCATCACTACAAACACCTTGCACCACTGTTCTTATGTCTCTTATAGTCATCCTTTTCCTTATACCTCTCCCCTTACTTCTTGGTAATCTTAGTTTTGTAGTTAAAAGTCATAGTTCGTCATCATTAGATATTATTTCTCATTTTACTTCTCTACAAACTGCAGAAGAATGAGATTTTTGATTGTTATTCCTCTGATATACTTAACATTATGTGCTCTGATTCCATCTAAGTTGCAACAAATTGAAAGATTTTATTTTTGAACAACTTTGATATCTCTTCATATGTTTGTGTATATAAACCATATTTATTCCTCTGTCACAGTGCATGTTTTTCTACACTTTAGATATCCTATTTAGAGCTACAATGGACATAGGTGTGCACATATCTTTTTGCGTTAATTTTTATGTGTTCTTGGAGTAGATACCAAGAGGTGGAGATGCTGAGTCATAAGGAAACTATTTTTAAGCATCGACAAACTGTTTTCCATAGATAAACCAGAAAACATTTCCATAACAGTGAATGTGGGTGCCTTTTTCACAATATACCCACCACCACTGGTTTTTTACAGTTTTTTGTTTTTGTTTTTGTTGATCATTTTTTGGTTTTGTGGCCATACCTGGTGGTGTTCAGGGCTTTCTCCTTGTTTTATACTCAGGGATCACTCAATAATATTTTTGTTACTCTTCTAGGCACTGGGAAGGAATATAATTGATTATTTTTCTGGTGATGCTCATGTAACCATATGGTGTTCAGGGGATCAAGCCCAGGCCAGTCGCATGCAAGCACTGTGTCCACTATATAGTGTTTTTTTTTTAAATTTTAATTTTTATTAGTGAGACACCATGAGGTACAGTTGTAGACTTACAAATTTTTGTGCTTGGGTTTCAATTATACAATGATCAAATACCCATCCCCCCACCAGTGCCCATTTCTCACCACCACAGATCCCAGTATCCCTCCCACCCCAGTGTTTTTTTTTAATATCTATCTATCTATCTATATATATATTATATATATCTATATAGATAGATAGATAGATAGATAGATAGATAGATAGATAGATAATTTGTCCTGTCCTCCCGTTTTTCATCGATTTGCTCGAGCGGGCGCAGTAACATCTCCATTGTAAGACTTCTTGTTACTGTGTTTGGCATATTGAATACTCTCCGTAGCTTGCCAGGCTCTCTGAGAGGGGTGGAGGAATCGAACCTGATTCAGCCAAGCTGGCTGTGTGCAAGACAAACGCCCTACCGCTGTGCTATCACTCCAACCTCTCTCTCTCTCTCTCTCTCTCTCTCTCTATATATATATATATATATATGTATATATATATATATAGTGTATATATGTGCCATTCTCACTAGTGTGAGATAATAACTCAATGTCATTAATGTCAATTATATTGTTATATTTGCATTTGCCTGATAACAAATGAAGATAAACACTTTTTCATATATCTAAATGCCAACCATATGTCATTTTAAAGGAAATATCTCTTCATCACATAACCCTTTTTTTGGGAGGGGGAAGGGACAGACCTGGCTATACTTAGGGTTTACTCCTGGCTCTGCACTCAGAGAATAGTTATAGTGGTATTGCAGGACCATATGTGTTTCTGTGTATTGTGCCCAGCTCAATCACTTGCTAGGCAAGGAAGCTCCTTAAAGTTCCATTGTGGGTACTAGTTTTATATACAGTGGTTTAGTGGAAGCTACTTTCCCAGAAAGCATAAAACATTTGGAATTTTTGACCACATAAAATTTTCAATGATTGTCAGGGAAATATAAATTAAAATAAGTATTAGATTTTATCTCCTACCAGTGAAAATGGCATATATAAAAAACGCACAAAAACAACCTATGCTGGCCAGGAAGTAGTGATAAAGGAGGTCTCATTTATTATTTCAGGGCATTGTATCTGGTAAAACCTCTATAACAAAAAGGATTGAGGCATCTAAATATTAAAATAGACTACAATACTACCCAGTAATTCTACTCCTTGGTGTCTATCCCAAGAACACAAGAACACAAATTCAAGAATATATGTGCATGCCTATGTTTGTTACTGCACTATTTACAATAGCCACTATATGGAAACAGTCCAAATGTCCAATTATAGACGAGGAAAGAAATTCCATAATATATACACACAATCAAATGCTAATACTTTCTAAAAACAATAAAATCATGCCTTTTGAGTACAACTTGGTTGAACTAAAGGGTGCTCTTGAGCAAAATTCATCAGAGAAGAACAAATACTGGATGAGCTCACATATGTTTAGTATAGAAAGAAAGCAGGGGAATCTATAGTGACTAATGAAAGTAAATGCATGGACTCTGCCAACAGGACTGAAGTTAACAAGAAGATTCTGGCTGTGGGGAGGGATAAAGTACACAGGAAGTGCATAACGACAGTAGTGGAGGTATTTTGGTGCTTTGTTCTTTGTGAAGGTACAGTAAATTTGTATGCCAAAAGTACAAACACACTATTTTAAGTCATTGTCAAGCTAACTAGAAAAAAATGGATAGATACAGAATGATCTCATAAGAGGGACCTAAAGTTACAAGCAAGGTAGCAACAAAGTGTCTGAAGGCAACAAAACATAAGAACATATCCACACAATTGACTTAGTGTGGGGTGTTGAAAAGGAGGGCCATTTGTGTCCTTGGAGGAGAGGGATGAGTCACTGATGATGGGTAAGGTGTTGGAATTATATGAATGGTAAACCACCAATATTATAAACCACAATACTATTGTTCACCCCAATAAAGCAAAAAATGTATTTCTAAGCAACTTCAAAATATTCTACATAGGTATAATAATCATAATATCTTAGTTGGAGAATAAAAGAGACACTCAGATCAATGGAATGAAATCAAGATCCCAGAATTAAATTGTCAGATATATGAGCAGCTAACATATGACAAAGGAATAAAGAAAAAGAAGTGGAGTAATTTTCTTAAATAAATGGTACTGATAAAACTGTATAGCCATTTTAAATATATGAAATTTGATCACTACTACAATTTACACACAGTAGTAAAGTGGATTACATAAATATTCACTTGTATCACTTGTATCACTTGTCATCCCGTTGCTCATCAATTTGCTCCAGCGGGTGCCAGTAACATCTCCATTCGTCCCTGTCATGTGCTAGTGTAGCCCAATAGGGTCTGCTCACTCCAGGAACATGAAGAGCATCAAAACCATTCATACAGAGTCTTGACGAAGAAGTCTGACCCTCTCGTAAGTGGGTGGTCACGCCTTCCTTTGACATCACGTGAAATCCTTTCGGTAACGGCTCTAGTCCAGCGGTTGTCTCCAAATCACATTATGTGTCTGGCCCATCTGATTTTCAATGCCTTGGCAAATGAGACAGCGTCCCTGATCCTCGATCGTCAACGGAGGTTGGAACTTCGGATTCCTTCTCTCACTTGAGTGAAGCTACACTACATAAATATTATAAACCTAACTCCTAAAATACAATTGAAGAAAATATATGAAGATATGCCATTATTTTTGCCTTCTGTAATCAGTGTGGAAATTTGAAACAAATAGCAAAGGAAATAAAAGCCAGAATAAGCAAACAGGATCAGATGAAATTAAAAAAAATTATGAAAATGTTTCCTTACAATACATATGAGAAAGGGCTGCTTTCTAAGATACAATGTAAAGACTTAACAAGAAGAAAAAATCTCATCAAAAACTTGCAAGAAGTGCTGAAAAGACACTTGACAGTCAAGATATACAGATGGTTAATACCCATATTAAAAGTGATCATTAGCATTGATACCTGGTATATACTAATCAAGATTATAATAATGTCCTGTGAAAAACATAAATAATGTTTTATTGATGTGAAGAAAAAGGAACCTTTATTGCCAATGAGAATATAAATTGGTTCATTCTCTAAAGGAAAATATGTATATTTTCCAAACTATTTAAAGTAGACATGCTGTATGATCTAGGAATTCTACTCCAAGATATTTATCTAAAAATCCCCAAATATCCAATTTGAAAATATATGCATACCTATGTTCAATGTTGCACTATTTATAGTAATCAAAATACAGAAATAAACCTCATGCCCAACACCAGATGAATGAATAAGGAAAATCTACTGTATATTCACAACAAAATACTATTCAGCTATAATAAAATATGAATGCTTGCTTTTTTTATACCATGGGTGAAACTGGAATGCTTAATAATAGTGAACTAAATCAGGAGAAATAAAAGGTAACAGATGATCCCACCTGTAGGTGGAATATGTCAAAACAAAGCAAGGGAACAGATAAAACCAAACAAATATGTACTCATGGACTCAGACCACAGAACAAACTTTATAAGATAGAAGGGAGGTGAGGACTTTGGAAAGGTGGAGGGGGCCCAATGAACTGCCATGAATGAATGTGATACTGTGCTGTTAGATATAGTAATACATATGGTAATATGTTTACATATTTCTATGGCAATACATATTTTGAAGATATGTTACATTGTATTCTTAAAAGATATAATTATGTAGTTACCTCAGTGCATAATGTAAAAAGACAAATTAAGAATAAATATTTCCATAGTTTAGAGTTTATATTTATGTATGTTAATATCTGTTTTATTAGGCATTTTATACACATTCCAGATCTTTTTTATATAAGCACTGATGGAATTGAGAAATATGATCAATTCATTTTGTATAAGTAATGTGTTTATTTCTAAAATAATAATATTATTAAATTTGTGGAAAATGGAAATATAGCAAAATTTGGTGAAAACTTCTACTCTACTTTCTTTCTCATCTTGCTAAGTGTGCTATCATTCACTGAGATTTTCTGCCTAAAGGCAGAAATAAAATACAATATATGAAAATGATTTCCAAAATGACTGATGATTCTAACATTTGGATTTATAAAATTTAACTTTGTTGTAGAAACACTTTATATTTGTCAATGATGCTTCAAAAGAAAATTTAGCTATTTTGAATATTATTTAGGAAGACATTCTTCTGTAATCACACTTAAGCAGTTCCTTCAAAAAATAGGAAAGAAAGAAAAAAACTCTTGATGAATAGAAACAGCTGTCTTTTTATACAAAGGCTGAAACAAAATCTTTATAAAAAAATTTACTTGGCATGTAATACCCCTCATATTAGACTGCATAGTGTTTGAATTTCTTTGTGTATCTTCTGTGTGCTTGAAATAATTCATTTGCATGTAAATGAAAGAAAGTAAAATTATATTCTAAGGTTCATAAAAAGAAATCACTGATTTGCTCTTTAATTGGGCAAACAGCATCTGAACTACATTTTTATTTAGTTTTTGCCTTGACATTAACTTAAACCTCTAGTAAAAATTATGTTTGTGAATGTTTTCTGGTACATCTTGGCTGACCCAGGTTCAATAGTCAGCACTTCATATGTTACCTGAGACCCACCAGGAGCAATCCCTGTGCACAAAACCAGGAGTGGGCCCAAAGAACTCTTGTGTGTGGATACCCCAAAGGTAGTGTTTGTTGCATGTTCTAGTTAGCCCAAATATTATATCGTAGTGTATAAAGGAAAATAATATCTTAAAATTGCTCCTATGGCTATCGCTTTAAAGGATAAACTAAAATTTGAAGAAAGCAGCATTACTACTTTTTGGAGAATTTTTAGTGTCCTCATATGATCCTCACATTAATTCTTATTCACTCATGTTTTTCTAATTAATTGACTGCCCTGCCCTCTTCCTTAATTTATAACTTTTATAGAAAGCATACTTGTATCTTTTTCCTTTGGTACATAATATGAAATATTTATATTGTCTAGGAAGCTAACATCAAGAAACATAATGAAAGAAAAATCCACTTATTAAGAGCAGTATGATAGATACATAGAAATATTGATCTGTTATCTATGTATCTAATTTATATCTATTATCACCATCTATCTTAAAAATTACTATGAAAAGTGAAATATATATATATAATACATGATCCTGATTCAAGTCAAATATATGTGTATATATATGTGCGTATATATATATATATATATATATATATATATATATACACATAAGTAATACATAACCATGATTCTCCTTCCTAGCAGTCAATTTATAAAAATTCTGTTATGGATTACTGGTATGAGACACAAAGATCATGTAAAGCTATATGTAACATAAAATGACATCACTTATGGGGGTATGGTGCCGCCAGCAGGTCAGTCTGTACCTGTGAGGCGAGAGCATCAGCAGCCTCATGGCACCTTCAGACATCTGGATACCCCAAAATTGCTGCTGTGCCTTTGGCCAGACCCCAGAACCTTGAGGCAGAGTTTACCAAGAAAGTAAATGGCCAAAAGTTAGGTATGTGGGTGACACACCGACAAACCACCTCTGGATCAGCTATATAATTGGAGGCATGACCTCTCTGGTTCCTGATTGAACTGCTTAACAGCCATGATCACAGAGACTCAGAAACAAATCTCGAAACCCAAGAGCTTTTGGCAGAAATGCGTCTGGTCCCTGCAGTAGGCTACCGGTGCTGGGCCACCCCAGGTGGGAATAGGTTTTGTGCCTTGGCCTGTTCCCCCTGGCGGCCCGGTGGTCATCATCCTCCAGAAGCCACTGGACAGTCAGGTTTGGGCCCACAGTGATGAGACACGTGGGGCCTCACAGGATGGGGGTGGAGCCGGACCTTTCCTCCCCGTGCCAACGAGACCCCGAGTTGCTGCCCACGAACGGCCTCTCTGGCGTCTGATCAAGCTGCTTAATGGCCATGATCCCAGGGACTCAGAAACAAATCTCGAAACCCAGCGGCTTTTGGCAGAAATGCGTGTGGTCCACGCAGTAGGTTACTGTAGCTAGGCCACCCCAGTGGGGAAAGGGTGCTGCCCCTCCGCCTGCTCCCCCTTGGCAGCCTAGTGGCCACCATCTTCCAGAGGCCATTGGACAGTCAGGTTTGGGCCTGCAGGGACGAGACACGCTGGGCCTCACAGGATGGGGGTGGAGCTGGCCCTTTCCTCCTCCCCGCCCCAAGGAGACCCTGAGTTGCCGCCCACAAACGGCCTCTCTGGCTCCTGATCAAGCTACTTAACAGCCTTGATCCCAGAGTCTCAGAAACAAATCTCGAAACCCAACGGCTTTTGGAAGAAATGTGTGTGGGCCACGCAGTAGATTACCAGCTCTGGCCACTCCAGATGGGAATAGGTTTAGTGCTTTGGCCAGCTCCCCCTTGGCGGCTCTGTGGCCACCATGCGCCAGAGACAGTCAGGTTTGGGCCCACAGTGATGAGACACGTGGGGCCTCATGGAATGGGGGTGGAGCCAGCCCTTTCCACCCCACCCCAACGAGACTGCGAGTTGCCGCCCACAAAAGGCCTCTCTGGCTCCTGATCAAGCTGCTTAATTGCCATGATCCCAGGGACTCAGAAACAAATCTCGAAACCCAGCGACTTTTGGCAGAAGTGCATGTGGGCCACTCAGTAGGTTACTGTTACTGGGCCACCCCAGGGGGGAAAGAGTGCTGCCCCTCCGCCTGCTTCTCCTTGGCGGCCTGGTGGCTGTCATCCTCTAGAGGCCATTGAACAGTGAGGTTTGGACCCGCAGTGACGAGACACGCTGGGCCTCATGGGGTGGGGGGTGGAGCCGGCCCATTCCTCCCCGTCCCAACGAGACCCTGAGTCGCCACCCACGAACGGCCTCTCTGGCTCCTGACCAAGCTGCTTAATGGCCATGATCCTAGAGACTCCGGAACAGATCTCGAATCCTAGCAGGTTTTGGCAGGAAATCTCTCCAGACTTAATTGTTAAAATTTTGGAATTTCAAAATTGCGCAGTCACTACTGCAACTGCACGGCATCATATATTATTCAGGACCAGCAATAGAAAACATATTGTCTACTGTTGCCTTTTCGGCAGATCTGAGTGTTGGGGTAAAATCCCAAATAATAATGGTGGGTGTGGTGTCGAAATGTTGAATGTGATCAAAGTATAGAGAGAGTGACTTGGAAATCATCTGCCCCACAGGTAGGGGGAGGGTGTGGGATGGGGGTATACTGGGGTTTTTGGTGGTGGAGAATAGGCACTGGTGAAGGTACGGGTCTTTCATTGTATGACCGAGAATTAGACCCAAAAGCTTTGTAACTGTTCTCACGGCAATTCAATAAATAAAATTATAAAAAAATGAGAAAAAAAGTAAGATGGAGTTCATGCAAAATTCAATCGGCATAATCATTGGTTGAATAAATATCAGTACTCCTACATTAAAAAAAACATACGTCACTTATATCTACTGTGTAAAGGCTTGCATTCTACTTTAGGTAATAATTACCTATAAATATAAATAAATTTTTGTTAAGCTTAAGTCATGTCTTTATCATTACAAACTTTTCCAACTAAAGTTTTATAAGTTGTATATGAAAAAATGTATTTTTTTTAATTTTTTTTTATTTATTGAATCACCTTGGGAAAGGTTACAAAGCTTTCAGGTTTAGGTCTCAGTCATGCAAATATCAAACACATTTCCCTTTACCAATACTTTTTTTTTTACCATGAAGAACCCCAATAAAACCCCACCCCCCACCCCTCCCAGTCCCTGTGGGGCAGATGAATTCTAGTTAACACTCTATCTGCTTTGATTAGATTCATTGTTTCAATAAAAGATTCACCACTATAATTTAGAGTTTACCCCCCCCCCAAATCAGACATGCTGAAAAAGCATTGTGACGTGATTTGCTTTCTACAGCTGGGTTCAAGAATTAAATGTTGGTTTTGGATTTCTGCTATTTTACTTATTGACCCTGGAAGTATTTATACTGAAAGTCAGATAGTTAAGAAATTGGTTTCTGTGCTCTGGAGTCGTGGCCGTGCTGGAGAGCCGCTAGTGGGGGGCAACTGGTGGCCTCGGTAGGGCGTGAAGGGCGGACCGAAACGCCCCCTTCCCATGAGGTTTTAGTCGCCCCCCCACTCCCCCGGCTCATACCTGCTGTCCACAAGGCTCCCATGCGGCCGCCATCTTTCTTTCCAGAGAGGAGAAGGCGACTGGGGAAACACCCTTTCCCCTCCGGACAGACATGATGGCCTGGATTAACACATAGTCCTTTCACTTTTCTGCTCCAAGCTGCCGGGTTCTGCATTAAGTCCTTGTGCTTCTGGGGCTGTGGCCGTGCTGGAGAGCCGCTCGTGGGGGGCAACTGGTGGCCTCGGTAGGGCGTGAAGGACGGACCGGAACGCCCCCGTTCCCATGAGGTTTTAGTCGCCCCCACACCCCCGGCTCATACCTGCTGTCCACAAGGCTCCCATGCGGCCGCCATCCTTCTTTCCAGAGAAGAGAGGGCGAATGGGGCAACACCCTTTCCCCTCTGGGAGACTTGATGGCCTGGATTAACGCATAGTCCTTTCACTTTTCTGCTCCAAGCTGCTGGGTTCTGCATTAAGTCCTTGTGCTTCTGGGGCTGTGGCCGTGCTGGAGAGCCACTCGTGGGGGGCAACTGGTGGCCTCGGTAGGGTGTGAAGGACGGACCGGAACGCCCCCCTTCCCATGAGGTTTTAGTCGCCCCCACTCCCCCGGCTCATGCCTGCTGTCCACAAGGCTCCCAAGTGGCCGCCATCTTTCTTTCCAGAGAGGAGAGGGCGAATGGGGCAACACCCTTTCCCCTCCAGCAGATTTGATGGCCTGGATTAACGCATAGTCCGTTCACTTTTCTGCTCCAAGCTGTTGGGTTCTGCATTAAATCCTTGTGTTTCTGGGGCTGTGGCCGTGCTGGAGAGCCACTCGTGGGGGGCAACTGGTGGCCTCGGTAGGGCGTGAAGGACGGACCGGAACGCCCCCCTTCCCATGAGGTTTTAGTCGCCCCCACACCCCTGGCTCATACCTGCTATCCACAAGGCTCCCATGTGGCCGCCACCTTTCTTTCCAGAGGGAGGAGGGCGGAAGGGACCAACACCCTTTCCCCTCCGGGCAGACATGATGGCCTGGATTAACGCATAGTCCTTTCACTTTTCTGCTCCAAGCTGCTGGGTTCTGCATTAAGTCCTTGTGCTTCTGGGGCTGTGGCCGTGCTGGAGAGCCGCTCGTGGGGGGCAACTGGTGGCCTCGGTAGGGCGTGAAGGACGGACCGGAACGCCCCCCTTCCCATGAGGTTTTAGTCGCCCCCGCTCCCCCGGCTCATGCCTGCTGTCCACAAGGCTCCCATGTGGCCGCCATCTTTCTTTCCAGAGAGGAGAGGGCGAATGGGGCAACACCCTTTTCCCTCCAGCAGATTTGATGGCCTGGATTAACGCATAGTCCGTTCACTTTTCTGCTCCAAGCTGTTGGGTTCTGCATTAAGTCCTTGTGCTTCTGGGGCTGTGGCCGTGCTGGAGAGCCGCTCGTGGGGGGCAACTGGTGGCCTCGGTAGGGCGTGAAGGACGGACCGGAACGCCCCCCTTCCCATGAGGTTTTAGTCGCCCCCACACCCCCGGCTCATACCTGCTGTCCACAAGGCTCCCATGTGGCCGCCACCTTTCTTTCAAGAGGGGGGAGGGCGGAAGGGACCAACACCCTTTCCCCTCTGGCAGACTTGATGGCCTGGGTTAACACATAACCCGTTCACTTTTCTGCTCCAAGCTGCTGGGTTATGCATTAAGTACTTGTGTTTCTGGGGCTGTGGCCGTGCTCAAAGCTTAACTATGATTTTCAGAGAGAAACGTTAGGTGGTTTACTTCCCATGGATCACTTTGAATATAGAGAGATGTCGCGCGGCCGCATAAGCGGCCGCGCGGTTTTGAGGAAACGTCCTAGTTCCCGCATACTCGAGCTGTGCTTGTAGAGGTTTCTGGTCACCGGGGTTCCATCTGGGGGAGGCGGGATGCGGTACCTACCCCATCTGGGACTTCCCGATGATCTCGGCTCTTTTTGGAACCTGTTTTTTTTTTTTTCCTTCGGGATCTGTGGATCCCGCCCTCCATGTTGTCCTTCTCTTCGGCTAAATGCTGTCAAGATGGCGCTGGGGGGGCGGGCTGTGGGCGTGACTTCCGGAATCTGAGGTTACCTGGGAGGTGTAGTCCCGGCATTTTTGAGGAAAAGTCCTAGTTCCCGCATACTCGAGCTGTGCTTGTAGAGGTTTCTGGTCACCGGGGTTCCATCTGGGGGAGGTGGGATGCGGTACCTACCCCATCTGGGACTTCCCGATGATCTCGGCTCTTTTTGGAACCTGTTTTTTTTTTTTTCCTTCGGGATCTGTGGATCCCGCCCTCCATGTTTTCCTTCTCTTCGGCTAAATGCTGTCAAGATGGCGCTGGGGGGCGGGCTGTGGGCGTGACTTCCGGAATCTGAGGTTACCTGGGAGGTGTAGTCCCGGCATTTTTGAGGAAAAGTCCTAGTTCCCGCATACTCGAGCTGTGCTTGTAGAGGTTTCTGGTCACCGGGGTTCCATCTGGGGGAGGCGGGATGCGGTACCTACCCCATCTGGGACTTCCCGATGATCTCTGCTCTTTTTGGAACCTGTTTTTTTTTTTTCGTTCGGGATCTGTGGATCCCGCCCTCCATGTTGTCCTTCTCTTCGGCTAAAATCTGAAAAAATATTTATTATAAGGTACTACTTAGTATGCAGGGCAGAGCCTGGCAAGCTACTGTGGTGTATTCGATATGCCAAAAACTGTAACAAGTCTCACAAAGAAGAAGTTACTGGTGCCCGCTCCAGCAAATTGATGAACGATGTAAGGACAGTGCTACAGTGCTACTTAGTAGATTTTTATTATTGGTCTAGGCACTGGGAAGGAACATAAGTGATTGCTCTTCCAACAGCAGCCATACTGAAGCATGATGAATGTCATTATGAGAGATACAGTATATAATGATAACGAAGAAAAGATATAACTAACTTTCCTGGTTAAATTGAACCTCTTAAATATTTAAATGACTTTCTCTTCTGTAGATGTCTGAGAGGAGATAGTAATGGAAAAATATTCAGACTACCTTATGTATTCTAGTGGGGAAGAGATATGAGAAAGTGCTCCTTATAAATCAAACGTTTGTCATTTAGCATTTTAAAAGATGATACTTTGATTTAATTCTTTGATATCTATCTAGTGTTGTTTCTAAAATGAAATTCTCAAAAGATTCAGTAGGTCCTTTTTATATTGCTTTCACTAGTGTCAAAAATTTAATCATATCATTTATTACTCAGAAAAAAATTCCTTGACAAATTCAGAGATTAATTCTTTGGTGGCAAGCTACTCAGGAGATATTTCTACTTCTTTCCATAATAGAGATGCTCACAATTAAGGGGATAGGTTTAATAATATAACTTTGAATGAAATGTAAATAACTAAGTAAAAGAAATCAACGTGAAATTTTGACATGGTTCCAAATCAAAGTTAAATCTCTGAGAAATGTCAAAATTTTAGAATTTATTGCAAGAGCAGAATCTTTCAGATGAAAGATAAGAGTACCCAGTAAACAAGTAGTTTTTGTATAGCAAGAGAGAATGGTAAAATCAAAAGTCTTGACAGATATATAGAAAGTAGTCATCTACTTTTTCGTTGATATCACATTTTATGGGATGTTTGACAAAATCTACCCTTGCCAATTCGCTCAAGTGAGAACAGGTAAATTTATTGAAATTGTCTATTTGGAATTTGTTTATACAACTTCAAAGAAAATTTAGTATTATTTGCTGAGTCATTTCCAAAAGAACCCTACAAAAGATTCTAAGATTAATATTTATTGGAGGTTAAAATGTGATAAATGTATCCTTAACAACCAGCAAGAGCTAGAGAATGTGCAAAAATAAAACTTGTCCTACTATTACATAAACAAAAGCTGTTGCAATTCACAAAGACCTCTGCATAATAGAATCAATTTAATAACTATAATTGATTAATATTACTAAAATGTAACTATAGTATTAATCCAGTATAGAATTTTATAGAATATTATTATATAAATCTGTATTATCTTATAAGATTAACTGAATTTTAATAACTTTGACTATTTTATTGGTATCTTTCTTTTTTATTTTTTAATTTTTATTAGTGAAACACCATGAGGTACAGTTGTAGACTTACAAATTTTTGTGCTTGGGTTTCAGTTATACAATGATCAAGTACCCATCCCTCCACCAGTGCCCATTTTCCACCACCACGGGTCTCAGTATCCCTCCCACCCCCCACCCCCAATAACTTTTACTATTAAGTTAATCTCAAAGGTAGTTTTCTCTAAGTTACTAGACATAGGTAAAATATTTTATTTTATCTCTCTTGTCATATCAGCTCTTTCAAAATTATACAGAAAAATTTTAATTGAGGTAATATTTGCTCGAGCGGGCCCAGTAACGTCTCCATTGGAGACTTTGTTGTTAGTGTGTTTGGCATATCGAATACTCTCGGTAGCTTGCCCTGCTTTCCGAGAGGGGCGGAGGAATCGAACTTGGGTCGGCCATGTTGGCCGCTTGTAAGGCGAACGCCCTACCCACTGTGCTATCGCTCCAGCGATATAATGTAATTATATAGTAATATAATGTATATATAGTAATATAATGTATATATAGTAATATAATGTAATATAATGCTATCACTAGTAATATAATGTAATATAATGCTATACTATATAATATAATTATATAGTAATATAATGTATATATAGTAATATAATGTAATATAATGCTATCGCTCCAGTGATATAATGTAATTATATAGTAATATAATGTATAATAATTTTAATAATGAGCTACTGTGTACACAATCACAAAACCTAACTCATCACTACTGTACCCACCCACTTCCCACCCTAAAAGACCACACGTTGCTTCCTTCAAAGTCCTCTACCAAAAATTCACTTCTGTGGATCATTTTCCCAATGCTGCATTTGGTCTTGTAGTGTAATCTTGCTGTATATTTTTAAGACACAAATAAGATTATTATGTTTATGACTTAACTGTGCATGATATCGTCTAGTATTATTTATGTCACAGAAAATCACATTTTTTTTCTTAGAGCTGTAATTCTACTGTATGTATGTACCAAAGTTTCTCTTTTTTATTTTTTTAAATTTTTTTAAATTGAATCACTGTCAGATATAGTTACAAAGTTGTTTGTAAATTAGTTTTAGTCGTTCAATGTTCTGACAACTATCCCTTCACTAGATAAAATTTCCTGCCATTAATGTCCCAGTTTTCCTTTGGAACCCCTGCCCCACACATGCAGCCAGCCTCTATGGCAAACACAATTTTTTTTCTTTTCTCTCTTTCTTTCTCTCACTCTTATTTTCCTTTTAGATACTGTGTTTTGAAATACTATTACTGAAAGGTATAATTCCTATCATTTTTTAAAAATTTTTATTAGTGAGACACCAAGAGGTACAGTTGTAGACTTACAAATTTTTGTGCTTGGGTTTCAATTATACAATGATAAAACACCCATCCCTCCACCAGTGCCCATGTCCCACCATGTCTGTACTTGTTGGTAGATACCAAGACGTGATATGTATGATATTGCTGGTTTGTATGGGAATTCTGTATTTTTTTTGAGATATATCTTTATTCCTTCCTATCAAGGTTGAAATAGATGGCATTTTCATTAACAGTGGAACAGGATTTCTTTCTCACCACAGCCCCATCAACAATGGCTATTTCCAGGCTTTCTGACATTTGCCGTTCTTACTGACAAAAGATATCTCACTATTGCTTTTCCCTAATCACAAATGACAATGAGCATGTTTTCATTTGCCTATTGTCCATACATATATCTTATTTGGAAAAATGTTTATCCACTTTCACCTTTTAGGGATATGGTCATTGAATTCGATTTTTGTTGTTGAGTTTTGTGAGTACTTTATAGCTCTTGGATGTTAGAATTTTAATATATAGTATACATATCTTTTCTTCCATTGACTAGGGTGTCTTTTTACTACAGCTTTTGTTTCTTTTGCTGTGCAGAAGTTATGGAATTTGGTTTAGTTTATTTCGTCTGTTTCAGTTATTGCCTTTGCCTCTATGGTCATCTCCTTGAAGGCACCTCAGTGGTCAATTTCTTGAAGAATTCTGATCATGTTTTCTTTAAGATATTTTATGTAGTTGGTATAATTTCAAGGTTGTTAATACACTCTCAGTTTATTTTTGTGAATGGTGTGAATTGCAATTCTAATTCCACATTTTCACTTGGGGCTATTTAGTTTGCCCAGCATAAATTGTTTAAAAGATTTCCTTCAAATATTTAGTTCCTTTTCCATAAATGTCCACGAATCTGGGATTTAAGCTCAGCATCCTCAATTAGTTTTTATGGTTTTTGGTTCTATCTTTATTCCAGAACGACACAGTTTGATTATTACAGCTTTGCAGTCTACTTCAACATTGGGAAATGTAGTTTCTCCCTTTTTATTAAGATTTCTTTGGCTATTTGGAAAGTTTTATGGCTCCAGTAAAATTTTAGTATAATTATTACAAGTTTATTTTTAATGTCTTTGGAATTTTAGTGGGTACTGTACTTAATGGGCTGGAGCGATAGCACAGTGGGTAGGGCATTTGCCTTGCATGCGGCTGAGCCGGGTTAGATTCCCCCTTCCCGCTCCAAGAGCCTGACAAGCTACCGAGAGTATCTTGCCCGCATGGCAGAGCCTGGCAAACTGCCCGTGGCATATTTGATATGCCAAAAAAGTAACAAAAAGTCTCACAATGGAGATGTTACTGGTGGCCGTTCGAGCACACTGATGAACAGGAGGACTGTGCTACAGTGCTACTCTCATACTTTACGCTTTGTTTACTATTTGTGCCATTGTTTCTTTGAGTCATTTTACTTCATTATAATGTCATTAAATGAAATCCTCAATTGTTTACTGGTGTTGTTTATGTCTGTAGTGGTATTGTTTTTGTTGATTGAGCTTTGTGTGTTTCTATGCTTGGTGTATTTTCCCCATAGGTCTTCTAGTGTTCTTGTTGTGCTGGGGGTAAGTTTTGAAGTTAACTCCCTGGAAGGTGGTGAAGGATTACCTAGAAGTTGCTCTCTGTCTTCTCTACCTGCAACATGGAGCAGCAAGCAGGTCAGCCTGATGATTTCTTTATCTAGTCTTTCTTCTGTTCTTCCAATTTTCTCTCCTTATGTAATTCCTATCATTCTAAACATATTGCTCTTGACATTGTCAACAATTTACCCTATATTCTGGTTATTAATGTTCACTCTATTTTCTATTTTCTCTTCTTTCTGGCTGGGTTTGCTTACTATGTTTTTGAATACTGATTTCTCAGATTCATCCATACTGCTTTTAAAGCTTGCTACTGCATTATTAAATCCTGTTAGTTCTATCCGGATGATTTCTTTTTTGATATATCAAGCCTGCATCAAGTTTATTGATATTTTGCTTGAATGACGTTTTTGTCATAGAGCACTGATTAATATGATTTTTATGCAAAAGTCTTATTCAAGTAGAATACAGAAATTTGATATCACCGGTAATACCCCTGAGATTTTGTTATCTCCTGTTGTCTTCTCTGTGATCTTTTGTTTCTAAATTGTCTTAAATATATATTCACCACTGACTAAGATTAGATTGGGTTGGTGCTATTTGTGTCCACATGGTATTTTGGGAGGTTGGTGCTGGGGCTAGAATATATAGGTTTCTATTTTTCCTATAATTGAATCTAGGGATTTGCCTGTAGGATGAAGAGATATTTGTTTACATTTTCATTCATACTGAACTAGGATGTCCTCATTAATATAAATCTAACTATGTAATTTTGAATAATAACTTTAATTCTTGCCCTATTTCATACAAGTATTCTTTAATTATTGAAGTAAGCAGAGATTCTCTCCCTCCCTCCCACATGCTCCATGCTCTGAAATTTGTCTTTGTTTTTAATTTTTTTTTGGGGGGGGCATACACCATGACAGTCAGTGCTTACTCCTTCCTGGTCTATACTCAAGGGTGCCTTCTGGTGACAGTCAGGATACCTTATGCAGTGCCAAGAATCAACCTATGGTCAGCTACATCCAGCACAATTGCCTTAATCCCTTCATTATGTCTCTGGTCTCCTGAAAGGTGTCTTAGATAACTTATTAGCAAAATAATGTAGCTTATAAGGTATAAAATTACTCATGCAGCAGTCAGTATTTCAAAAATGCAAGGAGGTTATTTGAATGATGATATATTATGAGTTATACTGACTCTAGCAGGAATAAAGAATTTATAACATAAAAAAGGACTATGACTACCAATGTTGAATTTAGGAACTATTGCTGAAATGGAAAAATGATAATTTCCTCTGTTTTGGAGAAAGGACATAAATAATCAGTTCTATTTTTGAATCCTTGGTAAGTACAGTGAAAATTATTAGGATAAATTTAGAACAGTTGTTAATCAGTAAACCAAATACTGAGCATAATGTTAGTCTGATTAAGCTCCCATCAGCAGTGTATCTTTAAGATGTAAAGAAAAAATATGTCCCTGTTCTCAAATTTATTCTATAAATACATGTTAGTTTGAAAACATGAGTCATGCATATATATAAATGAATAAATAGATCAAAATAAATATTTTAAGTACTTTATATTTCAAAATATGTAAGACTGGTGACCTATGTCCGATTCTTACCAGTTTCATGTAATACTATTTCATTCAGATTGGGGTTTAAATGAGCTGATTCTTATAAAAATTATAGAAGAAACAGAATAATTAGATAAACTTTGTAAAGATAAGTTGATTTTAGGTAACGTGTTTTCGAAGAGGAATAAATACCAAAGTAACCAATAATGGGATACTGAAAACAGTTGTCTTTTTTGAAGGCTACATAAACAATCCTTGAATAAGCATGAGATAAAAAATATACAGATTCCATAAATATAATATTTGGTTCATTAAAAATTTACTTGTTTAGGGCTGGAGTGATAGCATGCGGGTAGGGTGTTTGCCTTGCACGCAGACGACCTGGGTTAGATTCCCAGCATCCCATATGGTCCCCTGAGCACCACCAACCAGGAGTAATTCCTGAGTGCAGAGTCAGGAGTAACCCCTGTGCATCTCCGGAGTTGTGACCCAAAAAGCAAAAAAAAAGTTTATTTATCTATATTTTCCAATATACATAAAAACAATATTTGAAAAGACCTTGAGTGTCCAGAACTGATGTGTGTATAAGAAAGATAGGGTGTGTGTGTGTTTGTGTGTGTATATATAATATATAAAATATATTATATATTATAATATATAATATTATATTTGTATATAATATATAATAATATATATAATATGACATATAATATGTAGCAGGCTAATATACTTTAAGAACAGAAGCTCAAAGAAAATATAATGTATAGTCTTTTAATACATCATGTCTAGAACTGACAGTTATAGCAGGAAAACTAAGTTAGAAGGAGAAAGAGAAATACCAAATGATTCTTTCATATGTAGTATATAGACAGACAAAGTAAGGGAACAGAGAATGAAAACAAACCTTTAGACTCCCACCATATAATTGAGGTTACCAATTATGTGGATAAAATTTAACTGAAAGGGTACTGTGGACTTTAGTGGAGTAATATTGACACTTTAATGGCAAGGGTACTGAGTTAACATTTTGTACCTAAATCCTAAACATCTGATATCTGTAGAACAAATGTTATTAATAAAATATTTTAATTGAAGTAAATGGTATTACTTTCATCTTATGAATTGGTCACACATTGATTGTAAAGTATATATGACATGCTGGGAACTTAGTAAGTACTAAACAAATATAATTGTTTTATTTTATCATAAATCATAAATTTTATTTAATTTACATGTATAATTATATAATTCTATTTAAAGTATAACATTTTATACTTTTGGGTAAATTCAGAGTTGTATAGCCATTATCAGAGTAAACTTATTATCCAAAAATAAACTGATAATCTTTGACAGTAGCTAGCCATCTTAAATGTTCATCTATTAGAGTAGGTATCAATACATCTTTATTATGTACTAGAATTCTATTGTATCAGTATACCATTTATCAATTGATAGACATGGTTTGTTATCATTTTTGGCTATTATGATTAATGCTCTATAAACAATGCATTCATATGTCGGAGGCTAATACACTATAGGAACAGAAGCTTTCTTTATTCTGAATTTTCCAGACCTTTGCCAATATGTTTTTTCTTCTGGTTATTCATCTGTATGAAGCTGGGTCTGCCACAAGCAAAGAAAGCACCTTACCCACTGTATTATATCTCTGGTCACAGAAGTAAAATGTTTTCCCCTTGTTGTCCATTTTATATGTGTTATTTTCTTTGTAACATTGTTACATGTTCTTTATAAATAATTATTCCATATCTGATTTTCAATTTTCCTCATTCTCAGGGTTGTCTTTTCACTTTATTAATTGTCTTTTTTATTTATTTTATTTTTTTAATGTGGGAGTACTACTATTTATTCTGCCATTGATTAAGCTGATTGAATTGGGCATGAGCTCCACATTACTTTAAATTTTTTTATATAGAATATCCATGAGATGGACCATTACAAAGCTGTCCACAATTGGGTTTCAATCATACAATGATCCAGCACCCATTCCTCCACCAGTATACGTTTCCCACTACCAATGACCCCTGTTTGTTTACCATATCCCCTAACACACACCCTCAACCATAGACTCCCTCTTTGGGAGGCACTTTCCTTTTTGTTTTCTCTCTCCTTTTCCTTTTGTTCATTATGGTTTGCAATACAGGTAATAAGATGTCATGGTGCTTGTACAGGGCATTCAGTATTTTTTTTCTGGACAGTAAGGTTGGAGTAGCTTTATGATTGGGTGGCTGCTTTGGGGTGTGAATGTGACTGAGGAGACTTCCGAGACTACAGGGAGGTGGAGGAAGGTAGCCCATCCTGATCCTGAAAAAGCCTAGAGATTTCAGTCACAAAACTCTCATCCCAGAATTTTCAGCAGAGTGTGTTTTGGTGAGATCCGACAGTGGAGTCAGGCCTGGGGTATGGAGGAGATTTTGAATTATGGAAACAAGCGTTGCCAGGGCCTCTGCTTGGACGTGCACCAGGCTGATCCACCGCCCTCCAAATTGCCCCAGTCTATTAAACCATGTGCAAGTCTGAGATTAACTGAAGTTTCTGAACTCTTTTGATATTTATTTATGAATCTTGGAATTAAGGCTGGTTGTAGAGCTTCCATGGTGATGCTGGAATTGGTTCATTGGGGTAACTGCCAGTGGTTCTAGGAGTATTGGGAAGTAGGAGGTAGGTAGCCCATCCCAACTCCAAGTAAGCCTGGAGATTTCAGTGACAAAACCCGCATATCAAATTTTCAGTAGATTATATCTTGGTTGAGCTGGAGCAATAGCACAGCAGTAGGGCATTTGTCTTGTAAGCAGCCGACATGGCTGACCTGAGTTTGATACCTTCGCCCCTCTCAGAGAGCCCTGAAAGCTACCCAGAGTATCTTGCTCGCACATCAAAGCCTGGCAAGCTACCTGTGACGTATATAATATGCCACACACAGTAACAATTGTCACAATGGAGACATTACTGGGTCCACTCGAGCAAATCGATGAATGGGAGGACAGTGACAGTGATATCTTGGTGAGGCCCATCCTGAGACGGCGGAGTCAGGCTGGGGGTATTGAAGCAATTTTGGGTTGTGGAAACAAGCGGCTGCCAGGGGGCTCTGTTAGGGCAGGCACCAGAATAAATTACCCCCCTCTGATTTACCCCGATCTGTTCAGCCATATTCAGTCTAGGATTAATTGCAGCCTTTGATCTCTTTCGATATTTATTTATGGGTCTCTGAAGTGAAGCCAGAGTAGTTTATGGTTATGGCTCTCATATATCTAAATTTTGGTCGTTTAATTTCTTAGTAAACTTGGCAGCGAGTTGCTAGGGTTCGGCCAAAGGCACAATAGCAACTGTGGGGTATCAGGAAGCCTGATTCATTTGAAAGCCTAACAATTTGAATCAAACGATTACACTTGAATAGATGTGGCTCACTGCCAGCAGTTTCTATCTTTGTTGTCTACGCACCATCTAATTATGAAGGAGAAATTGAGAAGTTCTACATGAAGCTGGAGAAGTTCTATAAAGAAGACCACACCTTCTACAAGATCATTATCAGTCATTTTAATGCCAATATAGGACCTAGAAGATCAGCTGAAGAACTCAACATCAGGACCCATGGCTTAGAATGGAATGAACAGGGTGAGAGACTGAGTTCATCATGTTGACCAAGACAATCCACAGTAACTCACAATTCCAGAAGGCCGAATGTAAAAATGGACATGGGAGCCTCCTGGTGGACGGTTCCACAATGAAATTGACCACATCATATTCAATAGTTGGTCTTGCCTGACCAATGTGACTGTTCTCCCAAAAACACAAACGGGATCAAAATTTTGTCTCCTTCATGCAAAAAGCAGGGAGAAAGGGATGCAAAGTTTAAGAAGAGAATTCTCAGAACAACCACGAACTGGGAGCTCTTTGGCACTATTGTGGCAACATAGGAAGATACCATTATTGACAACATTGACGAGGAATACTATCAACTGATTCAGCACCTCCATGACTGTGAGAAGAACACTGAGAGAGATAGCCACAAAAAGATGCCTGTCTTCGAAAACTTTCGAGCTCATTCGCCAACGTGGCCTGGCTCAAGCCTCAGGCAACCACAAGCGAACGTCCGAGCTCACAAAACAGTGCAGAGAAGAGATAAAGGAAGACATCAGAGAGAGAAGATCAGCAGTGCTGGCAGGTGCGGCAGAAGCTGGGAAAAGCATTCGGAATGCCTGCCTGTCCTTCGCCAACCACAAGATCAAGATGACTGCCCTCTGACATCCTGATTAATCTATCATATATTCCAGAAGGGCAATGGAGAAGATTATCCATGACTTCTACTCAGATATCTTCGATAGCCATATCCATCTGCCCATGTACCAAATGTTCTCCCTTCCGAAATCTGACACTTCATTGGTAAAGAAGTGAACAGCACCCTGCCAGACAAGTCACACCCGAACACCTGAAGAATCTGCTGGCAGTACTCATCAATACACTGGCTCAGCTCTTCACATGCTACCTGTCTGAATGCAAGGTTCCTTCCTGATATAAAACCAGCAGGACTGTACTACTGTACAAGAAGGGAGACATCCACGACATTGGCAACTATCATCCAATCTGCCTGTTGCTTCTTGTCTATAAGCTGTTCACTCGAGTCATCGTGAATAGGATTGGCAGATCACTAAATGAAGGACAACCATGCGAGCAAGTTGGTTTCCAAAAAGGATTCAGCACCATCGACCATATCCACACAAAAACTAGCTCATTAAGGTTTTTTGGGAGTTCAAGATGCCGCTCTGTCTAGCGTTCATTGATTTAAAGAAGGCCTTCGATTCCGATGAGACTGAAGCAATCATCAAAGCCCTAACCAAACAGGGCATTCAAACTCAGTACATCAGGATACTCTGTGAGCTGTATTTTGGATTCACTACCAGGATCTCACCATTCTACAGGGAGGTGATAATTGACGTCAAGAGAGGGGTTCAGCAGGGTGATACCATTTCACTGATACTCTTCAGTACCACCTTTGAAAATGTCATGCAACAACTGGAATGGGAAGGAATGGGACTGAAGATAGATGGCCGGCAACTACACCACCGCCATTTTGCTGAAGACATCATTCTAATAACACCAAACATTAACCAAGTGGCACAAATACTGGCTGACTTTGACCATGAGTGTGGAAAGATCGGACTACAGCTAAATCTCATGAAGACAATGTTTATGAGAAATGGTCTCGTTCCTACGTTCCTTTCACTCAAGATGGGATGAACATCTCCGGATGCAAAAGTTATGTGTACCTAGGTCGAGAAGTCAACATGACGAATGACCTGGCATCTGAGTTGAGCAGGAGGAAGAGAGCGGCTTGTAACACCTTCAAGAACGTTCAAGAAATAGCTAAAAGGATGAAGAACCTCCGGCTCTAGGCACATCTCTTTGATTCCACTGTTCTTCCTGCATTAACATACACCTCAGAGACCTGGGCCCTACGAAAATAGAATGAGAACTTTATTCGGGTCTCCCAAAGAGGAATCAAAAGAGCTATGCTTGGAGTATCACGCTTCACTCAAATGAGAGAAAGAATCCAGAGTTCTCACCTCTATCGACGGTCAAGAATTAGGGACCCTGTCTCTTTTGCCAAGGAGTCTAAAATCAGATGGGCTGGACATGTAACGAGATTTGGAGACGCTGACTGGACTAGAGCCATTACCGACTGGATTCCATGGGACGTGAAATGATCATGTGGCTGCCCTCCTATCAGATGGTCAGACTTCTTCATCAAGACCCTGATGGGTCTTGAGGCTGTTCGTATTCCTAGAAGGAGCAGATGCTATTGGGCTACACTAGCACTCGTCAGGGATGAATCGAGACGTTTCTGGCACCCACTTGAGCAAATAAATGAGTAAGAGGATGTCAAGTGATCCACTGATCAGGAAGCCTGAAAGCACCATCAGTCTGCTGATGTACTTGCACTGCAAGTACAGGTTGACTTGCTGGTGGCACCATACCTGCAGTGAATTTTGCTTTTATAACCAACTAATTATTTTTTGTTTTGTGCAATTTATCTATTTTTTTCTATTTTGCTGTTGTGCATTTGGTGCTACATCTAAGAATAATTCCCAGCCCAAGATTGTGAGCTTTTATACATTATTATATAAAAATATGTATTTTAACTTTTTAGTATTTTCCCAATCTAATGTAATGATTTTTTCTGAGAATTTTTTAGGGTTCTTACATTTAGGTATCATATTAAAATTTGCAAATTGAGAGACATAGGCATTAATATTAATTTTAATACTTTTGCAAGAAAATTTTATTTTTTAAATGCCATTATTTATGAGATTTTTCTTTCACATTTATTTATATCAGTATCTTTTTAAAAAATCAATATATCATAGACGTGTAGGTTTATATTTTCGTCACTTTCCATTAATTAATCTACATAACTATCCTTAGGCTAGGACTATATGCTCTTGATATTATTAAGCTTTGTAGTAATTTTGTATTAGTAAAACATGAATCCATTACATTTGTTATTCTGGCAATTCTGGGTTAGTTGCATTTCCTCATTAAATTTTAACTAAACTTTTCAATTTCTTCTAAAATTTATTGATGATGTTTTTATAGATTTTAAGGTGAATAATTAGATCAATTTGGGTAGTACTGAGGTTAAAATAATGTTAAGTCTTCTGATCCTTAGTCAAAAATAGTTTCCCATTGGTTTGCCTATCCCTAAAAACCTGTGAATGGTATTTTGAAATTTATGGTATATAAATAGTCTCTTCACTCATAAAATATACCTAAGCACTTATACTATTGTTCTTACACTACTTTAGTAAATGTAACCAATTTCATAACATTATTTTCAATTATATTGGTAGTTATAGTTTTATAGAATGGTGAGATCCTGGTAGTGAATCTGTAATACAGCTCACGGAGGATCTTGATGTATTGGGCTTGAATGCCCTGATTGGCTAGGGCTTCAATGACTGCTTCCGTCTCCACAGAATCAAAGGCCTTCTTTAAATCAATGAACGTTAAACAGAGCGGCATCTTGAACTCCCAAGAAACCTCAATGACCTTGGTTATCGTGTGGATATGGTCGATAGTGCTGAATCCTTTGCGGAACCCAGCTTGCTCGCATGGTTGTTCTTCATCTAGTGTTCTGCCAATCCTATTTAGGATGACTCGAGTAAACAACTTGTAGATGACAGACAATAGGCAGATCGGGCGATAGTTGCCAATGTCATAGACGTTACAGTAGTAAGGTCCTGCTGGTTTTCCACTGGGACGGAACATTGCATTCAGACAGGTAGCGTGTGAAGAGCTGAGCCAGTGTATTGATGAGTACTGACGGCAGGTTCTTCAGGTGTTCAGGTCTGACCTTGTCTGGGCCGGGTGCTGTTCGTTTCTTTACTGATGAAATGGCGTGATGGATTTTGGAAGGGAGAACGTTGGGAACGACATATCCATCCTGTGGAATTTGGTATGTCGGCAAATGGACATGCTATCAAAGAGATTTGAGTAGAAGTCATGGATAATCTTCTCCATTGCCATTCTTGAGGATGTGGTGGATCCATCAGGACGTTGGAGGGCAGTCATCTTGGTCTTGTAGTTTGCGAAGGACAGGCGGGAGTTACGAATACTTTCCCCGGCTTCTGCCGCATCTACCAGCACTTCTGCTCTTCTCTCTTTGAGGTCTTCCTTGATCGCATCTCTGCACTGCTTTGTGAGCTCAGATGTTCGCTTGCGGTTGCCTGAGGAATGCGCCAAACCACACTGGCGAATCAGCTCAAGAGTTTTCGAAGACAGGCATTTTTTTGTGGCTATCTCTCTCTTGGTGTTCCTCACACAATCATGGAGGTGCTAAACCAGTCGATCTTATTCCTAGTCAATGTTGTCAACAATGTATTCTTCCCATGTTGCTGCAATAGTGCCAAAGACCTCCCAGTGGTGATCATTCTGGGAGTTCTCTTTTTAAACTTTGAAGCCCTTTCTCCCCACTCTGTGAAGTAGAATTTTGCAAGAAGGAGACGGTGGTCCAATGCCGTTTGGAATTTTGGGAAAACAGCGACATCGGTCAGGCAAAACAGTCGATTGAATATGATGTGGTCTTTTTTGTTGTGGAATTGTCCACCGGGAGATTCCCATGTCCAACGTTTAGATTCTGCCTTCTGGAACTGTGAGTTACCATGAATGGTCTTGGTCGACATGATGAACTCAGAAAGTCTCTCACCCTGTTTGTTCCATTCTAGGCCTTGGGTCCTGATGTGAAGTTCTTCAGCTGATCTTCTCAGTCCTATGTTGGCATTAAAATCACCCACAATGATCTTGTAGAACGTGTGGTCTTCTTTATAGAACTTCTCCAGCTCTATGTAGAACTTCTTGATTTCTCTTTCATCATAATGAGATGTTGATGCGTAGACAATGAAGATAGAAACTGCCGGCAGTGAGCCACATCTATTCAAATATCACCATTCTACAAAGAAGTAATCATTCATGTCAAGAAAGGGGTTCGGCAGGGTGATACCATTTCACCGAAACTCTTCAGTGCCACCCTCGAGAACATCATGCGATGACTGGAATGGGAAGGAATGGGAGTGAAGATAGGTGGTCGGCAACTACACCACCTCCGCTTTGCTGATGACATTGTTTTAATAACACCAAACATCAGCCAAGTGGCAAAAATGCTGGCTGACTTTGACCGTGAGTGTGGAAAGGTAGGACTACAGCTGAATCTTACGAAGACAATGTTTATGAGAAACATCCTCGTTCCTGATGCCCCATTTGCTCTCAATGGAACGACAATCTCCGAATGCAATAGCTGTGTATACCTAGGGCGAGAAGTCAACATGACAAATGACCTAGCACCCGAGCTGCGCAGGAGGAAGGGAGCGGCTTGGAACGCCTTCAAGAACGTCGAAGAAATAGCTAAGAGGACGAAGAACCTCCAGCTCCGGGCACATCTCTTTGATTCCACTGTTCTTCCTGCATTAACATATGCCTCAGAGACCTGGGCCCTACGCAAACAAGATGAGAACGCTATTCAGGTCTCCCAAAGAAGAATAGAAAGAGCTATGCTTGGAATATCACATTTCACTAAAATGAGAGAAAGAATCCGGAGTTCCGACATCCATCAAAGATCAAGAATCAGGGACGCTGTCTCGTTTGCCAAGGTGTCAAAAATCAGATGGGCTGGTCACGTAATGAGATTTAAAGACGACCGCTGGACTAGAGCTGTTACCGACTGGATTCCAGGGGATGTCAAAAGACTGCGTGGCCGCCCACCTACCAGATGGTCAGACTTCTTCATCAAGATCATGCATGATCGGTTTGAGGCTCTTCATGTTCCCAGAGCGAACAGATGCCATTGGGCTACACTAGCACGCAACAGGGACAATTGGAGACGTTACTGGCGCCCGCTTGAGCAAATCGACGACTAACGGGAAGTTAAGTGATTAAGTGATAGTTTTATAGATCATTAATTCTGATAATTTATTGAACTTATTTATTATTTCTGACATTTTAATGGCTTTCTTAGGATTTCTTTATACACAGAACATCATATAATGTAGTTTGATTTTTTTTTTCAATATATCTGCCTTCATGTTTTCTTGAGGACTTAGCTTTCCAGCATAATGTTCAATAGAAATGGTGAGGGCTGATACCTTTTGCTTGCTTATACATGTAGGAGAAAGATTAAATCTTACACAATTATTATCTTTGTCATGATTTTTTAAAAATAAGGATGAAGTTCGCTTCTACTCTAAATTTTTGAGTTTCTTAAAATATACTTTGAGTATTGGATCTTGCCAAGTGACTTTTTTGCATCTGTTGAGGTGATGGTATGAGTTTTTACTTGCAATATAGTATGTTATATCGACTTTTTGGAATTGATTAAACATTGTAATTCCAGGACAATTATCACATTTTCATGTTACATCATCTTTTTTATATGATTGTGGATTTGGTTTAATAACAGTTTGCTGAAAAATTTTATGGCAATCCTGTGAATATGATTTGGTATGTAGTATTTCCTTATAATCCTTTTATTTTTTTGTAATGTATGACTTTACTCGGGCTGGAGGGATAGCACAGCAGGTAGGGCATTCGCCTTGCAAGCGGCCAACATGCCCAACCCCAGTTCGATTCCTCCGTCTCTCCCGGAGAGCCCGGCAAGCTATCGAAGAGTATCTCGCCCACACGACAAAGCCTGGCAAGCTCCCCGTGATGTATTCGATATGCCAAACACAGTAATAATTGTCACAATGGAGACGTTACTGGGCCCACTAGAGCAAATCAATGAACAGCGGGAGGACAGTGACAGTGACAGTGATGACTTGGCTCATGGTTAGTCTAGATAAAATTGAGACACAGGATAATTTCAAAGAATCAGCTTTTGGTTTTATTGATAATCCTCTATTTAATTCATTTCCTCTCTAAGCATAATTTCTTTCCTTTGCTATTTATGTTTAATTTGCTTTTCTTATGGTGAGGTTGTATTTATCTGAGCCATCAGTATGCTTTAACTGGCTAATGAACATTAATTTAAAAGTGTCAATTGCATACATATATTCATTGGTGCCACATCCATAAGTTGAAATCAATATAGGTAGGGATTTTATACTGCAGAAATTAGTAAAATAGAGTTATAAAAATAAAAAGTTTTGTGGGGGTCTATAAGCACAAAGTTGATGTGTTCAAAGCAACTGAACTTTGCTACTGGCTTTATTAAATGACTTTAGAACTACACTTCTAGGTTTAATTGTAGTTAATATTTTAATCACTGTTTCATTAGAAAAATTACAATTTTGCTGACATTTTCTGAAACTATTCAATTATTTAAGTTACATGCATGTTGTTATATTCAATTTTAGGGTATGAGAATTTAATTTACTTATTTTGGATCTGGGCTGGAGCGATAGCACAGCGGGTAGGGCATTTGCTTTGCACTCGGCCGACCCAGCTGACACAGGTTTTGTTCCTCCGCCCCTCTTGGAGAGTCTGCCAAGCTACTGAGAGTATCTCATCCACAAGGCAAAACCTGGAAAGCTACCCATGACACATGTGATATGCCAAACACAGTAACAAGTCTCACAATGGAGATGTTACTGAGCCTGCTCGAGCAAATCAATGAGAAATAGGAGGACAGTGCTACAGTGCTATTTTGGATCTATATTCTTATCTCAATTCCTTTGGTATTTGTAAAGTTTTCTTTTTATATTTTTGGCATAATAAATACTTTAGAAATTAAAATTAATGTTCAGAACATCAACTAATATTAATATTTTGAGATAAGGCCTTTTACTGAACTTGGTGTCCCTGTAATTTTTTTCCTGCAGTTTGCTTATTTTTCCAGGTACAAACACACATCTTCTGGAAAGGGTAAAGCAAAATCTTAAGTCAAACACATGACTATGAATTAAAATCAGATGCAAAAATCAGCTTTTTTTCATGTGAATTTATCCTACTTAAATTGGCTAAAAAAGAGTTTTATTTTAAAATTGCTCTTGAGTCACGACCTTTAATGACAAATCTCAGCCCAACATAGATTGATTATGGGTAAGTTACCAAGTACTCATACAGCATTCAGAATGGAATTGCTGACTGTGTGTGCCTTCAGTAGAGCCAGGCCAGCAGGTGCAGCAGCATTGTAGTTCATAGAAAGGTTTGCAAAGCCTTTGAAGCTAAAGTATTTATTGAGAATCTTATTATTTTAATATTAATGTACAGAGAATTCATTTTCTATTTGAAACTTAGTACAGAAAATGAGATGTTTTCTGAGATAATAGAATCGAAACTTGCTAATTTACTCAATCTTTTTTTTTGTTGTTTACTAACTGTAAACTGCAGTTAAATTTTGAGCAAATTTATTAGGATCTCGGAAGCTAAATTTACAGGAAAAGTATAATGCATATTATCCATTAATGTGGAACTCTGACTTGCAGTTACAATTTAAGTATAATGGATGTGTAATACTTACTATAATACACATTCTTTCTTTCTCTCTTTCCTCTCTCGTTCTCTTTCTTTCTTTCTTTCTTTCTTTCTTTCTTTCTTTCTTTCTTTCTTTCTTTCTTCTTTCTTTCTTTCTTTCTTTCTTTCTTTCTTTCTTTCTTTCTTTCTTTCCCCTTCCTTCCTTCCTTCCTTCCTCCCTCCCTCCCTCCCTCCCTCCCTCCCTCCTTCCTCCCTCCCTCCCTCCATCCCTCCTTCCTTCCTTCCATCCTTCCTTTCTTCTTTTCTTTCTTGTTTTCTGGTCACTGTTGTTTTGGGGTCACTTCCATTATTGCCTGGGTGTTACTACTGGGTCCATACTTGGGTATTGCTATTGGCAGTGCTGAGGGAACAATGTGGTGCTGGATATCAAAGCTGGCCTCATGCATGCTAAGCAGTCCAGATGTTTGAGCTACCTTCTATTTTACTGCTATTTGTCTTTTATGTTTTTCACATACCCAAAAAACTATTTTTCAGAACATGTTTTATTTCTTTTTTATTTATTTATTCAATTTTTGTTTTTTGGGTCACACCCGGAGATGCACAGGGATTATACCTGGGTCATGTACTCCAGAATTACTCCTGGCGGTGCTCAGGGGACCATATGGGAGGCTGAGAATAAAAACTGGGTTGGCAGCGTGCAAGGCAAACACCCTACCCACTGTACTATTGCTCCAGCCCCAGAACATGTGTGGTTTTGATGGTTAAAACAAATTTGTTTTATATATTAATTTAACTATTGTCTAACTTGTATGTAAATTTCATGACTTAATCTTTTGTTACAGCTGCATAATACTCCATTTTGTAGATGTACCAAAGTTTCTTTAACTAGTCATCTGTTCTTGGGCACTCAGGTTTTTTCCAGATTCTGGCTATTGTAAAGAGTGCTGCATTGAACAAACAAGTGCAGATGTCACTTCGACTATACTTTTTTGCCTCTCTGGGATATATTCCCAGGAGTGGTATTGCTGGGTCAAATGGGACATAAAATTCTAATTTTTTGAGAATCGTCCATACTGTTTTCCAAAAGGGCTGAACCAGTCGACATTCCCACCAGCAGTGAAGGAGAGTCCCTTTCTTGCCACATCTGCACCAGCACCGGTTGCTATTGTTCTTTTGGATGTGGGCCAGTCTCTGTGGTGTGAGGTCATATCTAATTGTGGTTTTGATCTGCATCTCCCTGATGATTAATGATATAGAGCATTTTCTCATGTGCCTTTTAGTCATTCAGATTTCTTCCTTTGGAAAGTTTCTGTTTATTTCATCAATCCATTTTTGATTGGATTAGATGAAGTCATGAAATTTACACACAAGTGATACTACATGGAAATCATCATGCTAAGTGAAAAGAGTCAGAAAGTGAGGGACAGACATAGAAAGATTGCATTCATCTGGGGAATATAAAGTAACAAAATAGGAGACTAACACCCAAGAATAGCTGATATAAGTACCAGAAGTTTCACTCCGTGACTTGGAGGCCAGCCTCCCATGGTAGGGGAAAAGGCAGCTCAGATGGATAAGGGAGCACCAAATAAAGGGTGTTGGAAGGATCCTCCCAGGATGAGAGATGCATGCTGAGAGTAGACTATATACCAAACATAATTGGCACTCAATGCCTCTTTGCAAACCAGAGCACCCAAAAGGAGAGAGAAAACAAAAGCGAATACCCTGCCCAGGGGTGGGGTGGGGTGGGGGTGATGGGGTGGTTGTAGGGATACTGGGAGCATTGGAGGTGTTGAATGGGCACTGGTGGAGGGATGAGTACTCAATAATTGTATAACTGAAACCCAAGCACAAAAAATTTGTAAGTCAATATGGAAAGTATCATGCTAAGCGAAATGAGTCAGAAAGAGAGGGATAGACATAGAAAGATTGCATTCATCTGGGGGATATAAAGTAACAAAGTATGAGATTAATACCCAAGAATAGCTGAGATCAGCACCAGGAGGATTACTCCATAACTTAGAGGCCAGCCGGGTATCCTAGAGGAAAGGGCAGTTCAGATAGAGAAGGGAGCACCAAATAAAGGGTGTTTGGAGGATCCTCCCAGGAGGGGAGATGCATGTCGAAAGTAGACTATGGACTGAACATGTTTGCCACTCAATGCCTCTTTTGCAGACCACAACACCCAAAAGGAGAGAGAGAACACAGGGGATTGCCCTGCCACAGAGACAGGGGGGATGGGGGGATGGGGGTGGGAGGGATATTATCCATGGTGGTGGAAAATGGGCACTGGTGGAGGGATGGGTATCTGATCATTGTATAATTGAAACCAAAGCACAAAAAATTGTAAATCTACAACTTTAAAAAAAATAAAATAAAATAAAGGGGAAAAAAAAAAGACTAAAAAAAAAATTTGTAAGTCTAGAACACTACCTGATGCTGTTTCACTTATAAAAATTAAAAATAAATTAATTAATTAATGAAAAAAGAAACAAGTGTCTCAGACTTTATCACAACGATGTTCTGAATATCACCTTGTATGTAGATGTTAAGTTGTTTAAGCTAGTACTTATTTGATTTTTTATTTATTCTTCATTTGATACATTTATAGAATTTTAAGTATCATTTATTTCAATCTTTATGTTCAAAAGCTGGGAAAAGCATTCGTAATGCCCGCCTGTCCTTCACCAACTACAAAACCAAGATGACTGCCCTCCGACATCATGATGGATCTATCACATCTTTCAGAAGGGCAATGGAGAAGATTATTCATGACTTCTACTCAGATCTCTTTAATAGCCATGCCCACTTGCCCACATACCACATACCACATGATGGATATGTCGTTCCCAATGTTCTCCCTTCTGAAATCCAACATGCCATCTCGTCGGTAAAGAAACAAAGAGCACCTGGCCCAGACAAGATCAGACCTGAACACCTGAAGAACTTACCATCAGTACTCATCAATACATTGGCTCGGCTCTTCACACGCTACCTGTCTGAATGCAAGGTTCCAACCCAATGGAAAACCAGCAGGACTGTACTACTATACAAGAAGGGAGACATCCACGACATTGGCAACTATCGCCCAATCTGCCTATTGTCTGTCGTCTACAAACTGTTCACTCGAGTCATCCTGAATAGGATTAGCAGAACACTAGATGAAGGACAACCAAGTGAACAAGCCGGATTCCGAAAAGTATTCAGTACCATCGACCATATCCACACGATTACTAAGCTCATTGAGGTTTCTCGGGAGTTCAAGATGCCGCTCTGTCTAACGTTCATTGATTTAAAGAAGGCCTTTGATTCTGTTGAGACGGAAGCGGTCATGGAAGCCCTAGCCAATCAGGGCGTACACACTCAATACATCAGGATCCTTCGTGAGCTCTATTGCGGATTCACCACCAAGATCTCACCATTCTACAAAGAAGTAATCATCCATATCAAGAGAGGGGTTCGGCAGGGTGATACCATTTCACCAAAACTCTTCAGTGCCACCCTCAAGAACATCATGTGACGACTGGAATGGGAAAGCATGGGAGTGAAGATAGATGGTCGGCAACTACACCACCTCCGCTTTGCTGATGACATCGTTCTAATAACACCAAACTTCAGCCAAGCGGCACAAATGCTGAACGACTTTGACCGTGAATGTGGAAAGGTCAGACTACAGCTGAATCTTACGAAGACAATGTTTAGGAGAAACAGTCTTGTTCCTGATGCTCCATTCGCTCTCAACGGAACCACCATCTCCAAATGCAACAGTTATATATACCTAGGTCGAGAAATCAACATGATGAATGACCTGGCACCTGAGTTGCGCAGGAGGAAGAGAGCGGCTTGGAATGCCTTCAAGAACGTTGAAGAAATAACTAAAAGGACAAAGAACCTCCAGCTACGAGCACATCTCTTTGATTCCACTGTTCTTCCTGCATTAACATATGCCTCAGAGACCTGGACGCTACGAAAACAGGATGAGAACGCTATTCGGGTCTCTCAAAATGGAATCAAAAGAGCTATGTTTGGAATATCACGATTCACTCAAATGAGAGATAGAATCCGGAGTTCTGATCTTCGTCAACGCTCAAGAATCAGGGATGCTGTCTCATTTGCCAAGACATCAAAAATCAGATGGGCTGGACACGTAATGAGGTTTACAGACAACCGCTGGACTAGAGCCATTACTGACTGGATTCCACGGGCCATCAAAAGATCACGTGGACGCCCACCTACAAGATGGTCAGACTTCGTCAAGACCCTGAATGATCGGTTTGAGTCTCTGCATATTCCTAGAACGAACAGGTACCATTGGGCTACGCTAGCATGCAACCGGGATGAATGGAGACGTTACTGGCACCCGCTCGAGTAAATCAATGAATAACGGGAATTAAGTGATTAAGTGATAAGTGATGTTCAAATAGTAGGTGTGAATATGATGATAAACATAAGAGTAAGAACTTGACTTGTCCAATTCATATAGCTTTTAAGTAAGAAAATAACCCATCTTAAAGACTTCTTTTAGTCTATATAAGGAACGTAACATGATTTAACCTAAAGTTAAGTAATACTACTGTCATCATACTTAGTTTTTTCTATAAAAATGTTGTATATCAATTTATGCCTTTCTATATGCTAGATTTAATGTGTACATTTCATTATTTGCTGAATGAATGCCCCTATCTTTATCAATTTCTATATAAAACGTTATTTTATCATAGTAAAACAGCATGAGGAGATGAAATTTTAACTTAGCTTGCTTTTAAAGGTTATACATTATCCATTAAAACTTTGATTTATATGTTTAGCTACATATTTACAATACTATTAACATTTATGGGTTTGATGTACAATCTAAGTCACCAAAATGCACAAAACCTCCATAAACTCTTGATGTTTTATAAGTTCAACATTTCACACTGCTCATGCCTCCCCTTTCTTGTTATTACCAATATTATTTAGTACTTTTTAGTTTTCCCACTGATTGTTTACTTTTTATGTACCACAAATGAATACCTGGTATGCAACTAAACATTTTTACAAAATTTCTGTGAAGGTCAGTCCTGTACTTTTGTGATTAGATACAACAGCAGTAATTCATGGTCACATATATCACACTAACTATCTAAGCTCTACATACATCACACTGACCATGTAAGCTCTACTACAAGATGTATAAAACTTTTATTTTTAAGAAACTTCTTTCTCATATCATGTTTAATGAACTAAGCCAGAAGAAAATCACAGGATGATCTCACTTATCTCTGGTATATAGAAAACTGAATAAGAAAACATACTGTAGTAAAGAGGAGATGCCTAGAACATCCTTAACTGTATGAAATCTCCAGGGGCTGCCAGGGGGAGACCCCGATGGCTCTTCCCCTATGGGCTGCTCCCATAGCTGGGGCGACCCAGGCCATGGGACAGATGGAAGAAGAAATGAGGGCCAAGCAGGTTGATGATCAGATGCTGTTTATTCCATTCTCCCAAGGATCCTGCCCCTGTCTCTCTGAGCCTCCCATTCTTGTCTCACATTGCCCCTCATTCCTGTCTCTTCCTGTCTCTCCTGCTCATCTCTCCTCGCTCCATCTCGCAGCCTGGGCTCTTTCTCTCCACGTGCCTGCTCTTGTATTATTCTTCTTCTACATCCTTCTACATCCTTCTCCCTCCCTTGCTAGTCTCTCTGTGGCCCATCTTGCAACCCTGGTTTCTCTCCCCTCTTTCCAATTCTCTTGTCTCTCCAACTACATAGCACTCTGGGTTGTACCCAGTCTGGTAGCCAAATCAACATAAGAAAGCCCTTCCTGACTGCCAGGCTCAAGGACTGAAATAAGACCTGGGATATTCCAAAGCCCTTCCTGACTAACCAAGGGCAAAATACCTCTTAAGGTGTTTTTCTCCCTTCCTCAGTACAATAACTCTATCAACATCCAATACTAGTTATTTTTGTATGGACACAGTGAGAGATACATTAAGGCTTGTAGGGTAGCTCTCCTGGAAACATCTTGCCACAGACTCAGAATACAGAGCTTGGGACAGATTAATTTTTCTAACCCTAGAAGAGTCCGAATATATTTATTACTTTCTGGATTATGACAACATTTGTCCATGACCAAGCTCTAAACTTGTAGTTAAGCACTATGGCACTTTGGCCAGGCCTATTTTGATGCCAGGATAACACACAGCTTACCGCTTGCCCTGGTTCCATCCAGTCCCTTCTCGGGACCCTGTCTTTGGGGGTGCTAGAAAGTGAGGGCAGCTGAGGCGTAGGTGAGAGAACAGATACCCAGGAGCAAAATATCACTGAGAGTTCATTAGCTCCTAAGTTACAAAAGCATAACATTTACTGTCTTCTTGTGTCCATACAAAAAAGACATTGCTCTGAAAAAAAACTATGCAAAGTACTTAAGGAGAAGAGAAAAAATATATTTACAAGTCAACAGAGCACAAAGAAAAAAGTTACAAATAAACACAGAGATATGGGAACACTGTGATGGGAGTAACCCAAAGCTACCTGAAGCTATGCAAGAAGGACAAAACAATGTTACTCTACATTTTACCCCAGTTTTTTGAGAGAAAAAGGATAGAGAAGAAAATAAATAAAAGGGGAAAGAAGATAATAGGAAACAATGGGTGAACAAACATCATGGCTTTAGTTATATTGGTGAGATGGGTGAGTGGTATAGCCATATGTTCAAAACACAGACTCAACAAAACTGAAAACATTAGATCTAAGCTGCAACCACTGAAACTTGGTTACATGCATGTCAAGTTAACAGGTCTATATGGGGTGATTTCTGGGGTGGGGATGGAATATGGAAACAGTGGTGGAGAGAAGTTGACACTGGCGTAGGGATTGGTGCTAAAATATTTTTTGCCTAAAATTTAACTAACAAGAACTTTGTAAATCACAGTTCTTTTATTTCAAAAACAAAATTATTTCTGATAGAAAGTGAAATTAATCACTAGAAACTATTGAAGAATGTCTCAACCACAATTGCAGATGTTTGTTTTTTTTTATCATAATCCACATTGTCACATTTGTTTGAACATGTGTTTACCCTGAAATTTTGACATGTGAATAAATTGATATAATTAATCATATAACAGATAGGCTACTGGAAATTTGTTTAGTAACTTTAAATGATCCAAAATAAATAACCTGTGACCTAACTTCCCCCACATTTGTGTACTATCCATCAAGTTAAATGTTTCCTTCTGAGTCTTATCACTTACCTTCAATGTAAGGTGTGAGGACTGTCAGGTCTTTTTAAATTTCTGTCAAAGGTCCCAGCTTCAAACTCTTTATTTTTGGAATTATTATTCATTTAGTTTTATTTTACATCATATGTCTATGTTTCTATAACTCCCAAACCAATGTTACAATTGTCTACTAAGTGCCTATATATTCTCTCTGAACTAGTGACACATGTTAATTGAATACACATGTTTTGAATGTTTTCACTGAAACTGTGGTGTTCTCTCTGAAACAGAATCGTCATAAAGAGAAATGAATGAAAGAGATCATCAGTGAATATGATACTCTTGTTTTGAGGAAGACTTGTAAACTAAGACAGAACTATAGAAGTTTGTCTTAATAGTGTTCTATATCAACCTAGAACAATCCTAAAGAGAAAAAATTGGCAGAGGAAGATGTAGTCCTCAATAGAGAGAGGACTTAAAAAACAGAACCCAAGATGTCTTCAAAATTTTTTAAGAGAAGTAGTGGAGAGATCCTAGATTATTCTTATTTCTACCGAAGTTTAACATAATGAGATTGGTCTGTGGTTTATGTTAAGCCAATTGTGAGTCACCAGTGTTACATATCATCATCAATGTGTTTAATATATGTGTTAGGTTGGAGAAATTATAGGAAAGGTATACAAACTGATAGCTGTTTGTGAAGGATCAGAGACAATAAATTATAGATGCAGGATTTACCATGAGAAATGACTTCAAGAAAATACCCTCTTCTTGTCATGTATATTAGCAGATATGAATAGTCAAAGATGAACGTAGCAGGAAGATGTTTAATAAAATTACTTAGAGGTTCTAAGAAAATATCACCTGTTAGTAAACAAATCTCATTATTTCAATATTCCTACTCTCTAACCTGTTGTCGGAATGGGGATCATGAGTTATAAAACTATCAGAGCTACTACTGGCTGAGTGGAGTGCCTTGATGACTAAACCAACATGAAAAAGTCTAGTATTGTCCCCTACCATTAGGATAGAAGATGCATATTATGACATGACAAAATTAACTTAGGAAAGAAGAAAAACAAGTAACAAAGGAGGACTAAGACAAAGGCCCAATTTAAATTCAAAGCTAGGAATTGTGTTTGCTCCTTCATAGAATTTAACTGCAGCAGAGAGTGAATGAAGCATAATCAACACTGTTAGGAAATATTCAGATATGGTTCATTTGTCTACAAATTAGGGAACATTTCTTTGTATCTATTCTTCAGGAATATTCTTTTATATCTCCCCATTTGTAATGAGGTACTGTAATTTGTAATACTGTTAATGACAGTTTATTGCAGACATCATCTGAACACCACCCTTCCCCCCACATCTGAGTGCCTGCTTCTCTTCACCAGAGTCTCAAAAGGCCTCTATTATTCATTCCTCTCCCTCCCTAAGGTAAACTGAATTATGTGGACCAACTCTAGAGAGTTCCATTGCCTTTGCCCATTTACTGTTTCCTTACTATGTATCTTGAATTTATTTGATACATTTATCACTTTACATCTCCATTTAAATTTTGTTCTTAATCTCTCTATATCCTAGATATGTTTTAAAAGTAGTTTTTCCTGCCCAAACAAACACTGTTTTCCCATTGTTCATCGATTAGCTAGAGCAGGTCCAGTAACATATTCATTTTGAGACTCATTGTTACTGTGTTTGGCATATTGGATATGTCAGGGGTAGCTTACCAGGCTTTGCTGCGCGGGCGCTCAGTAGCTTGCTGGGCTCTCTGAGAGAGGCGGAGGAATCAAACCCTGCTAGGCTGGGCTGGCTGCACACAAAGCAAACGTCTTACTGCTGTGCTATCGCTCTAGCCTTGCCCAACATTTGCTAGTTTATGGAATTTATTTCTGTAATGACGTAAACGTTTTCTTCCCATTTTTAATTTTAGCTTTTTCAAATTGTCTTTCCTATATTTCTATTGCATCATTTATATTGCTGAATTTCTTCCTGGAATATTTTTAAAGTTCACATTGGATTTCCAGTTTTATCTACAACATAGAGGCTTAAAAATAAACATGCCCATATTAACCACAGGAAAATATAACAGAAACATAGAATTCATGACTTTCCATAGAATATATATATGAGTCTGTAAAGCAAATAAGCAGAGGTACATATGTATAGTCATGGTAAAGCTTTCCCCCCTGGATTATAAATCACTGGAATCACTATCTAGTAGTAGGAATAATAAAATGATCATTTTGCTAAAATGATGAAATTTATTGTTCATATATTGAAAATAAAATTTTCTGAGATCTTTTGTCTTAGGGGAGTCTCCCATACTTCATGTGCTTTACCTAAGAACTCTATCAGGTTTTCAAGATGTTTATTCAAAAGAATTTTTTGTAGGTTTGGAGAAAAATCATGATATACTAGGAGTCTTCTCTATAACAAAAGTCTACTCTCTAGGGTTAAAGATCTTATTCACAGCATTAGTCAGTGGAGTAAAAGAAATCAATTTGATTTAATTCTGTGTAATATTAACTGCTTCACCTAAGTTATAGTCAGCACAGTTCAAACATTCATAGATGTAATCACTGAAAATTTTTTTGTGAATGTCAACAAATTGATTTTAATGTTTATATGGAAAACAAAAGATCCAAATAACAATGTTGAATATAGACAAATATATCAATTTAAAAGTATACATCCACATAATTATTATCAATTGAAATTTGACAAAAGAGAAATACAAACCAGAGAAAGGACTTTTTCAACAAATTGTATTGGTAGATTGAATAGCCACATGATGTCTAAAAATGTAGGCACAGAATTTAAACATTTCAAACATTAACTCAAATGCATCATAGACCTAACTAAAATGCAAATTCACAAATTTCTAAAGAATATAATACGATAGAAATTGTGTGATTTTAAATTTGATAATTTATTTTCAATAATAACACCTTTCAAAATAGAATTCCATGAACATAAACTTACTACATAGGACTTTAGTAAAATTATAATCTTATATAAAATATATAGAAATAACAAGGAGATAGAGGAATAAAAATACAAGCAATGCAACTATTGAAAGACTTGTATTTATGTATATAAAGCACATAAAGTGGCCTCCACCCACTTACCAACACATCCCAGTTCACCTGAGAGTTGGCATGTAGCTCCCCTACCTGGATTTTCCACAGGGTCTTGCTCCAGGTCATTTCAGAATGATCTTTGCCAAAAAAAAGCCTGCACAAAGATCCAGTCTGTCTGGCCCATATACCTCAATTACTCAAAGTCATACTAAAAATCCACAAAGATTTAATATAGACTGAAAAATCCATATACAATTAATGTAAACTCGCTGCAATTAAAATGTGGAAATTAGTATACCTAGGTCCCATAAACCATCTCTCCATTACAAGCACCAGCATGAGACTACTGTTTGAGCATAGAAAGCACCTACCCAACCCAAGAAAATATATCTAAACAGAGAAATACCAAGGCATATATCTATCAAACTGACAAAATCCAAAGAGAAACACTTATTAAAGCTCCAAGAGATAAGAGAGGAATTTTCTGTTCATTTCATCTCTCCATTTTTTGATGAAGTTGGATATTTTTTATAAAGTTCTGCCAATGCCTTATATGTCTTGGTTATTAACCACTTATGAGATGGGTAGCACTGTAGCACTGTCCTCCCATTGTTCATTAATTTGCTTGAGTGGGTCCAGTAACGTCTCCATTGTGAGACTTGTTACTGTGTTTGGCATATTGAATACGTCACGGGAAGCTTGCCAGGCTTTGCTGTGCAGGCGAGATTCTCTCGGTAGCTTTCCAGGCTCTCTGAGAGGGGCAGAAAAATCGAACCCAAGTCGGTTGGGTCGGCTGCACGTAAGGCAAATGCCCTGTCACCATACTATCTCTCCAGCCCTATGAGATGGGTATTGGGTAATAATTTCTCCCATTTCATGAGCTGTCTTTGTATCTTGGTCACCATTTCTTTTGAGGTGCAGAAGCTTGTTAGTTTAATGAAGTCGCCTTTGCTTTCACTTGTTTGGTCAGTGGTATTTTATCTTTTAAGATGCCTTTAGCTTCAATATAATGGAGGGTTCTGCCCACATTTTCCTCTATATAACTAATGGACTCAGCTCTGATATTGAAGTATTTTATCTACTTTGATTTGATTTTTGTACTTGTCATTGCAAAGAGATCTGTGTTCTTTTTTAATTTTGCATGTAGCTGACCAGTTATTCCATTATCACTTGTTGAAAAGAGTTTCCTTGCTCCACTTCATATTTATTGCTCCTTTATAAAAAATTAGGATGGTAATCTATTTGAGGGTCAGTGTCAGAATATTCAACTCTTATCACAGGTCTGTCTTTATTCCAGTATCAATGCTGTTTAAGTATTAATGCTTTGTAATACAGTTTGGAGTATGGGTAATTGATGCCTCCCATCTTCATTTTATCCTATATTGCTTTAGCTATTTGTGCAGGACACATTAAAAATGCTTTACATCACTAATTATCATGAAGATTAAAATAAAATCAACAGTGAGATATTATCTCACACCACAGACACTGCCACATATCAAAAAGAACCAGAGGGTCCAGTGCTAGTATGGATTTGGGAAGAAAGGGTTTCTCCTTCATTGTTGGTGGGAATACTGACTGTTACAGTCGTTGAGAGAATAAAATGGACATTCCTCAAAAAGCTAGAAATTGAGCCTCCATATGACCCAACAATACGACTTTGGTGAATATACCCCAGTTGCCCAAAAACACACTGCAAAAAAAGCCATCTGCACTTATATGTTCATTGCAGCACGATTTACAATAGCCAAAATCTGAAAATAATATAAGCATCCAAAAACAGATTAACATACAAAGTATCTATGATATATCTACACAATGGAATACAATATAGCAACCAAGGAAAAATTATGTCATGAATTTTGTGTATTAATGGATTGACTTGGAAAGTATGAGGCTGTGTGAAATGACTCAGAGAGAGAAGGACAGACATAGAATTATTAGACTAATTATGGAATATTAGAAATAGCTTGTGGCTAATACCCAAGAACAGTGTAAATAAGGGTGAGGACAAATGCTCCATGGTTGGAAGCTTGCTACAAGTGGTAATGGAGGGAGGGCCGCTAGGATAGAGAATGAACATCTCTACCAAAGATACTTGGAAATGACAATTGGAAAATAGCTGCTTGCTGAAAGCAGATAAAGGGTCAAATTTTATGACCTTTCATTACTTTGATTGCAAGCAATAATTCCCAAAACAAAGGTAGAGAGAGATAGAGAGAGAGACAGAGACAGAGACAGGAGACAGAGTCAGAGAGAAGAAAAAAATTGCCTGCCCTAGAGGTTGGCTAGAGCTGGGGGGGAGAGTTGTGGCACAAGAAAAACTGCAAACATTGGGGTGGGAAATGTGAAGTTGTAAGGCACGGGTGATGAAACATTTTGTGACTGAAAGCCAAACATGAACACATTTGTAACAGTGTATTTCATGGTAATTAAATATATATGTATACACATATGCATATTGATTATATTATGAGAGTAGAGAAACATTAAATATTGGGAAATAACATGAGAATCGCAACGGATCTTTCTTGTGAAATGTAAAGGAGATAAAAAAAAAGTGGAGCTCTCTCGCTTAAAAATAGTGGAATTGCATTTTCAAATTATTCACTGAAAAACCTTTCAATCTAGATTCCACTACCCTGCAAAGTTCTCAGTTAGATGGGAGGAAAGATAAAAACACTCTCAGATAAAAAAGAGATGAGATTTGCTGTAATTAAACAATCCCTGATGAAGCAACAACTCCACACAGTAAAATTGCAACACAACTGTTTATATCAATAATTTACTAGAATGTCAATGGACTGGAATTCTCCTATCAAAAGACAGAGTGGAAGGATGGATCAGGAAACAAACTCTGTCCATTTGCTACCTACAGGAAACACATCTAAAATCATAGGCTCAGTGTGAAAGGATAGAAAATAATCATACACCCAACAATAAATAGGAAAAAAGCTGGGATAGCCTTCCTTATATAAAACCAAACATCATTCAATATAAGAAAAATAATTACTGATAGGGGTGGTCACTACTTAGTAGTTAAGGGAAAATTAACTTAATTATTTGATTTAATAATTAATTGATTTTTCAATCCAATCACACAGAGCTGGACATTTAGGTTGGTTCCATATCTATTTATCTATTAATTAGTATATATGTACCAAATGTAGGATCAGCAAAGTTTTCGAAGCTTTTGCTCACACACCAAAAGAAACACACACACACACACACACACACACACACACACACATATATATATATATATATATAAAGGAAACATAATAGTAGTGGGGAACTTCAACACTTCACTGTCATCAATGGATAGATTAATCAGACAGAATGTCAATAAAGACATAAGATCAATAAATGATGAACTAGAAGAGCTGGAACTAGTATATATATACTGGGCCTTTCTTCCTCAAATGCCAAATAAATGTCCATTGCTAATACATACTGAACATTCCCCACAGTAGATCATATATTAGGGTAAAAGACTAGGTTAAATAAATTACAAACATATAAATCATACTGAGAATTCTTTCAGACCACAATGTCACAGAGATATAAATTAACCATACGAAAAAGAAGAGAAGAAAAACTAGGATTTGAAGAAAGAACAATATGCAACAAAATAACAGCAGGTTCAAAGAGGAAATCAAGGAAGAGATAAAAATGTTCCTTGAGACAAATGATAATGAAGAAGCAAGTTATCAAAACCTTTGGGACACAACAAAAACCATACTTATAGGAAAACTCATAGCATTATAGTTGTACATTGGATACAATTTTAAAAAATGAAATCAACAATCTGAATGTACATCTCAAACATCTGGAGGACCAATAATAAAGGAATTCACAGACTAGCAGAAGGAAATAATAAAAAGAACAAAAATCAATATTTACAAACCAAAAAAGCAGTATAACAACAATAAAAATAACCCAATGAAACCAGAAGCTGGTTCTTTTAAAGAATAAATAAGACAGATAAAGCACTGGGTAGAATCAAGTTGAAAAAAAAGAGAAACAACTGAAATGAGTAGGATCAAAACTGAAAGGAGATAAATTACAACAGACACTCGGAAATCCAAGACATCATGAGAGCTTGTTATAAAAAACTACTCTGTTAAGCTGGAGAACCTAGAAGAAATGGGAAAATTTCTAGAAATATGTAATCTCCCAAAACTGAATGAGGAGAAAATAGTAAATTGAAACAGGACAAATGCACACAAAAATTTAAATAGTAATTAATAATCTCCCTTAAAGCAAAAGTTCTGGTCCAGATGGGTATACTGATGAGTTTATGAAGCTTCAGAAGAGACTTACTGACCTTGATGCTTAAGCAATTGCAAAATATCAAAGAAATGGCAATCATTCCTAAGAACTCCTCAACAGTACCCTGATACCTAAAACAGAGAGACATTTATAAAATCAAAAACTACCAACCAATATCCCTGATGAACCTTGATGCAAAAATTCTTATCATGAAAAACTCAAAGGACAAGCAGGCGTGGCATTGGGGGATCTGAATTGAACTCAGAAGTGTCATTCTTCTCTGTAGGTATGAGGAAACCCATCCTGTAAAGGGGTGTGGAGGTGCAGGTAGCCATACTGGCTTGACAGTAACTAGATACTGGAGCTGGAAACTAAAATCACAGGCAGGGTTGGCATCGAAATCTCTGCATTTACCTAAGAGTGTCATTTTGCTTTGTAGGTATGAGTGAACCCCATGCGAGAAGAACTTGGTTATTTCACTTTGCTCTGTGGCCTTGCATTTCTTCACCTCTCCATAACTCACCATAAACATGCAAAGATATCCTAACTGCAGCCACCTAACCACACAGCAGTATGAAAAAAGCTCCAAACTGCAAAGGTCCCCATGGTAAAGCAACACAGAAACCCACCTGGTTTCATGAGGGAAGACTAGCCAAGATGACCCAAACAGTAATACCGAGCTATATAACCTCACTCATAAGGAACTTAGAATAGAATTGTTGAGGATGCATAAGGAGCTCAAAAAAATAATGGAATGCGCCACCAATAAAGTACAAGAAGTTATAAGAGCAGGAATGAGGAAAATACAAATAAAATACAAAGAGAAATGAGAGATCTGAAAAACCTAGTAGATGAAGTGAAAATCTCACTGGAAGACTTCAGCAACAGAGTAACATCTGCTGAGGACAGAAGCAGTATGCTCCAATATGAGATGCAGAAAATCTCTAGACAATAGAAGAAAATGGAAAAGAGACTCAAAAAATAAAAAAATCCAACATATGAGAAATTATATTTGGGATGAATTCAACAGCAACAACGTAAGACTAATTTTTAGTCCCTGAAGGAATAGAAATAAAAAACCTTGATAAAGAAGGAGCTGTCAAAACAATCATTTCTATGACATTGTCAGAGTGGAAGAGTTCATGCATCCAGATCCAGAAATACCAAAGTGTACCAGCTAAAAGAAATTAAAATTTAAACACTCCAAGACACATCCTAATCAGAATGATAAAACTGTATATAGAGATAGAGTACTGAAAGCAGCAAGATCAAAGGAAACAATATAAAAAGGAGAGTCCTGAAGATTTACAGCAGACTTATCAGATGAAAAATTCTGGGAGTCCTGTAGCACTCTCGTCCCTTGTTCATCAATTTGCTGGAGCAGGGACCAGTAACATCTCCATTGTGAGATTAGTTGTTACTGTGTTTGGCATATCGATTATGCCAGGGGTAGCTTGCTAGGCTTTGCCTTGGCCAGTGGGATACATTCTCAGTAGTTTGCCGGGCTCTTCGAGAGGGATGGAGGAATAGAACCTGGGTCGGCCATGTGCAAGGCAAACGCCCTAACTGCTGTGCTGTCGCTCCAGCCCAGTGGTGAGATATAGTGAAAAAATCAATGAAAAGAAAACCTCACTAAGAATACTTTACCCAGACAATCTCATTCAGATTTGAAGAAACAATACACAACTTCACAGATAACAACTCAGAAATTCTTAGAATCATTACTCTAAAAAAGCCATCCTTACAAAAACTAAATGGGCAGCATTAGACAAGAAAGTCCCACAAACACAACAAACTCATGCATAAAGACAGAAGAAAACTCCATAGCAATAATATCTCTCAATGTCAATGGGCCAAATGCACCAAATGCACACAGTGACCACACAGTGGCAGGATGGATTAGAAAAATTGAACCCAACACCATGTTGCAAGTAAGAAATACATTTGAATTGTAATAGCAAATACAGACTCAGAGTCAAAGGTTGGAAGACAGTTCTTCAGGCAAACAACCCCCCTCAGACTGATATCAGGGCTAAATAGGATATGAAATTTTGTTAGATTCTGCCAGCTGGAGATTCACTGGAAGGTTAATGATCTCATGATATGTGTGTATTCCTGTAGCGTGCTAGTTAACACTAGATTTCATAGCAAATATATTGTGTTTCAGGCAACACTGACATCATTTTCTCATGGAACCCCACCAAAAAAACCCTCAACTGACTGTTTCGACCAAATTTCATGTTAAATTCCATTAAGCAATAAGGATATTTATGGTTGTATATGAATGTTCACCAAATTGCCAGCACTTTAGAGCCTCTTGTGTTACAGAGGTCAAAGTCCTTCTAGTGTGAGGAGAGGAAGTGTCCCCTTTAAGCTTAAGCACCCACTTGCAACCATAGTAACAGGGATCATAGCAACATGTTTAATGATGTCACAGTAACATATCTTGGATGGCATGGTGCGGAGGCTGACTGAGGTTTGAGTGTGAAAGATCAGTGAGGTTTCCTGGATGGTATAATATTTTGAGAACACAGAGGACAAAACAATACTCTGTGAAGAAGGCAGGAGCTGGACATCATTGAGGAACACACAGGTACAGCTGTCTACTGAGGCCTATTGGGTATATGTGCAGATGACGGTTAGAAGAAGAGGCAGGAAGAAGTAGCTTTAGAGTTTGGATGGCTGTGGAGTCATGCACGGAGATGTATAATGAGGGATCAGAGAAACAGAGACCTTCAGGTCCAGACTAGGCAGTGAGAAAGGGAAGGAAGTGGTCTGGTGTGTGTAGGAGAGAAACCAGGCTGGTATCATGAGTCTGTGCTCTACCACATCTTCCCTTTTCAAGGACTAAACCCACTTCTCCCTCCTCCTTGCTCTTTCTCTCCACCCTTGCTCCTTTCCCTCTAAATTTTCCAGTTTCCCATAACTCTATGAAAGCAAAAGTGGGAAGAGGCTGTGTTGAGACAGATGGCACAGCTCTCATGGAAAGAAACTGACTTGTTAGGTATTTCTTGATTACCCATTGGATTCATCTGTGAAGGAAACAACGTGTCCTTTTTGAAATCCTATTCATGGTCTATTGAATTATATATCCATGAACTGAGAGGTGTTTTGCTTTTCCAAGAAGGGATCCCCTAATACATCAAATAAGTTGAACGCTTCCTGCAAAATGGCACTGACCCCCAGACAATAAGGAGAACTCAGTGGAGCCATAGCCAATTACCTGTGTTTAAATAGTTTTGAACAGGCATTTTTATTTTTTATTTTTATTATTATTATTTATTTATTTATTTATTTATTTTTATTAGTGAAACACCATGAAGTACACTTATAGACTAATAAATTTTTGTGCTTGGGTTTCAGTTATACAATGATCAAGTACCCATCCCTCCACCAGTGCCCATCCTCCCCCACCACGGGTCCTAGCATCCCTCCCACCCCCCATCCTCCCCCCCACCCCCCCGTCCCACCCTGCCTCTGTGGCAGGGCATTCCTCCCTGTTCTCTCTCTCTTCTTTTGGGTACTGTGTTTTGCCAGAGAGGCATTGAGTGGCAGTCATGTTTGGTCTATAGACCACTTTTAGCATGTCTCTCCCACCCTGGGAGGGTCTTCACAACACCCTTTATTTGGTGCTCTCTTCTCTATCTGAGCTTCCTTCTCAACTAGCACATGTGGCTGGCCTTCAAGTCATGGAGCTAAATTCCTGGTACTAATCTGAGCCCTTCCTGGGTGTTAGTCTCCCGTTTTGTTGCTTTATGTTCCTCAGATGAATGCAATCTTTCTGTGTCTATCCCGCTCTTTCTGACTCATTTCGCTTAACATGATACTTTCCATGTAGTACCACTTGTATGTAAATTTCATAACTTCATCTTTTCTAACAGCTACATAGTACTCCATTGTGTAAATGTACCAAAGCTTCTTTAACCAGTCATCTGTTCTCGGGCACTCAGGTTTTTTCCAGATTTTGGCTATTGTAAAGAGTGCTGCAATGAACAAACAATTGCAGATGTCACAAGAAGAAGCTGAAATGGATATGAATAAAAAATTCAATAACTAATAAACCAGACTGGAAAAGAAATGTACATCTCTTGTTAGATTATAGAAGGAGTTTGTAGATTTAGAACTACAAAACTAAAAGAAGTAACAGAAGACCTTAAAACATGGGCTCCCCTTTGCAACCAAAAAAACATACATTGAATGGACACAAGATCTGGTTACTAGAGTGATTTTCCACCCCATATTCATTATTATCATTTCTTCCTCAAGGATGCTACAATTAAATCCTGGGATTATGAGACTAGAGTTTTGGAATAAACTTTGAAAGGTCATACAGACTCAGTTCAGAATATTTTATTTGACCAGAGCAGGAACTTGCTCACTCCTGTTTTGCAGATACCACCATCAAACTTGGATTTTAGGAATTCTCTCCACCTTGGAATCATCTATGGCCATGAGCACAGTGTTTCTTCAGTGTCCATCATGCCCAATTGAGAATATATCTATCAGCCTCATGGGATACAACCTTAAAGATATACGTATAAACACAGGCTACAATGGGAAGATATTCACTGGCTGCAGAAAGGGAATCTGTATGGTGTGGTGCGACCCACCAGGCTAGCATGGTGATAGCAGGCTGTTCACATAACCACACTGTACATGCTTGGGATATAGCGACTATGCAGTGTAAGAGCAAGTGTTGGGAGCATAACTATGTCGTAGAATACATTTGCTGGATTCCAGAAAGTTTACATCCTTCCATTGTGCAAGCAATGAGTGCTGATACTGAACAATGGGGCCAGCCTGAACTTAATTTACTCTCTGAATCTAGAGATAAGAAGTTTAATAGGTGGGTTGTCAACACTGGCAAGAGTTGTATTATCCTATTGGGTCATAATGACTGGGTGTGCAGGATCCTAGTCCATCCTTTTGGGAACACTCATCATGAGCTGTGGAGATAACAAGACCTTATGTGTACGGAATTAAAGAATGGGTGATGCATCACGACCATCAAAGCACATAATAATTTCGTGTCCACCTCCGATGTCCATAGGAATTGCCCACTGTGTGGTGATTGGCAGGGTTGTTCAAACCATTATGGTATGGTATTGCCAAAGACCTCTATGAGTCTCAATTGGGTTCCCCAGTTCTCCTGGATATACACCACATCACAGTTAATCCACTGGGCTCTGATAGGAAAAAAAAAACCTTGTCTGTGCATATAAATTATTCTGGATGCAGATTGAGCTTCCTAAACATTACAATCAAAACATTCCTTTACATCATTTTTCTATAAGTAATGTACGTTTTAACATCCTATGCAAAAAAGAGCTGAAGTGGTTCTTAGGATGCTTGCCACTGATGGAGGTGCTAGAGTAATGAGTGAGAGTTCAGGAAATAATAATAGAGAGAAGTGGTCTTTCTGGAACAGGACTAGGTCCTGAAATGAAGTAATATGTATGCTGATACCATATCAATACAGTTTAGGGAACAGCAGTGCATAAAATAGGGGGGAGGCAAATGAAAAAGAAATAGTGCCCACCATAGAGGCAGACTGAGGGACTAGAGGAAAATCGTGGATATTGATCGACGGAATGGGCAATGGTGATGGGTTTGTCCTAGGAAAATTGTGTGCCTGAGACTTCACAATGAAAAGTATTTTTGTTTTAATTCATGGTAAATCAATGAGAATATTTTTAATTGATAAAAAAAGCAAAACTGAGTTACTTTGATCATATCAGTTCTACAAAGATAGTAAGTAAACTATTTGAACTAGAGCACTAAACTGAATCGTTGTGTCTTTTTATGTTGAATTATTAATGCCTGTTTTCCTTTCTGCTATGTATCCATACCTGACTTATGGCCTCATCTGGGTGAAGTGGTGTTGACAAGGACCTTTTATGAAATGTGTATGTTGTAACATCACCTAAATTCATTTATAAATCATCTTCAAAGATATTTGATAATGATAATGGCCATAATTCAAAAATCTTGAGGGTATGCTCTGGAGATATTACTGCAGGTAGGGTTCTTGCATTAGACACGAACTACATGGTTCCATCCCTGGCACTTCATATTGTTCTCCATGCAATACCTGGAATGATCACTATGGGTAGACCCAGATGCAATTGCAGAGCACTGTTGAGTGTGGCCCAAAATTAAACTGTAAAACAAAACTAAAACAAAGTCTTATCAACCATCCATGTTCAGGATTACACATAAGAGGATTTTTCCTATTGTGACAAAATATTTTTTTTCTATCCTAAACAGTTAAAACTAATTTTAACTCTGGGAAGTTTATTTTGGCTTAGGAGAACAAATTTCATTCTCCAACATGCCCCCATACTTTGGGCATAAAGCTGTTGATCTATCCCTTTTTTATTGTGACCCAGAGTTGGTAAAAGTAGGTTGTGAGAATTTCCTAGTGTGTGAGATTGAATATTATTAATAATAAAATAATAATAATAAAATTATTATTAATAATTCTTTCATTGTTTGATACAATCAGTGTTTTGTTATTGTTGGGCAACACATAGTAGTGATCAGGAGATAATCTCAGTTCTGTGCTGAGGGAGAAACTTCTTATGCTGCTTAGAGAACCATGTGCAATGCTAGAAGTCCAGCCCTGGATGCCCATTTGTAAACCAAGTGTCCGAATGACTTCACTCTCTTGCTACACTCAACAACAAGATTTTTTTCCAAAAGGTGATGATTTGAAAATTTTATGCAAATTAAATTATAAAGTAAATTTAACAGTCTTTTTTCTACACTGTATTTCATTTATTTGTCTAATAGTGACTTTTAAAATATTCTTTTTAGTATTTAATAGACCTTTGGTTCCTGATATAGGCAAACAGTTTGAGTTATGTCCTATAGATATACAAGCACAGATATCAGGCACAGATATTTATTCTGATGATATTTATATCCAGTTTATTTCTTTTTTTAACACACAACAATGAAGTTAAATTTATTCTGACCATAAAAAATTGTTTCAATATATAAATATCTATCCATGTATACTACCATATATTTGTTTAAGAAAAATTATGATAATCTTATTAAAGTAGAAAAATATTTGAAAAAAACAAATGTCATTAATGATGAATAACACGAAACTAGCAATAGAACTATGTTTGTTTGTTTCGTTTTTAAAAATTCCTGATAAATGTCTCTGAATGAGAAACTTTGGAAATTCTTTGGCTTTTTGCAGAAGAAAATCGCAACCTTAGCTTAATTTTTCAATATAGTAAAATCACTTTCAGGACAATATTGTCAAAATAACCCTGATCACATTGAAACATATTTTTGTTTCCATTTAGTCATTTTGAAAGAATATTTTAATAAAAAAATTTGAAAAATATCTGTTTATCTGCTGCTAATTTCAAAAATTTTGAAAATTACCTGTTTTTATGTCCTGTTTTGCTTAGAAACATAAAAACAGTGCATCTTGACATTTGTCTCTACCTGAATAAATGCCTTATATTTCAACTCATTTTCAACATATAACACAAATTGTGTTTTAGTAAGCCACAACATCTAGAAATTATTGATAGATATGTAAAAGCATGGGTGGAGATTGTACTGATTTTGGAAAAAAAAATAACTTCTATCCACTGGATTTTTTTTACTCTGCAGTGTACAGTGACTTGTTGATAAGGAGTAAGAAACTATTACTGAGCACACAGCAGCGAAGAACAAAACTGACTGGAAGGCCCCACAGCTCCCGGAGAATTCTCTGGGCTCCAACCAGAGCCGATATCACTGGGAGGTCCAAGATGGGGTAGGTGCTGCCTCCCCACCTTCTTCAGATGGAATCCCAGTTACCATGAGCTTCTGCATGCATGGCTCTGGCATGCGGGTACCAGAACTTTTTTCTGAACCACGCGGCCGTGACATTTCCTGATATGCAATGTGATCAATGGAAAGTAAGTGATGTAGCATTTGTCCCTGAAAATCAGGTTTGAGTGATGGTGGGAAAATCTGAGCAAAAGATAATGCATAACCGAATAATATCTGGACTGTGTATTTAACTATGGTGCTATGCCGCCATTGGAGGGGAAGTGTGTCTGTCCCTCCACCTGTCCCCCTTTGCGGTGGCAACATGGTGGACTGCATCTTTTAGAATCTAATGAACAGCCAGGTATAAGACAGCATTGATGAGGCATGTGGGGCTTCATGAGATAGGGGGTGAATTGGCCCTGCTCCCCACTATGACAATTCTCCATGTTGCGACCCTCAAAATCCTCCTCCAGCTTCTGATTGACCATGAACCCAGAGACACACATACCAATCTTGGAACCCAGGGGTTTTTGGCAGTAATCCCTCTAGGTTTATTACTAAAATATCAGAAATCCAAATTCACATGGCTGCTATTGTAGCCACACGACATCATATGCTCCTCAAAATCAGCAATAGAAAACAAATTATCTAATGATGTCCTTGTGACAGATCTGAATGTTGGGGAGAATTACAAATCAGAATGTTGGGTCTTTTGTCGTAATATTGAATGTGATCAACGGGGGGGGGGGAGAGAGAGAGAGAGAGAGAGAGAGAGAGAGAGAGTAAAGTGAAAATCTGCCACACAGGTGAGGGGTGGGTGGGAGGGGGGTATACTGGGGTTCTTGGTGGTGGGAAATGTGCACCGGTGAGTGGATGGTTGTTTGGTCAATGTATGACTGACCGAAACTTGAACTGAAAAGCTTTGTGACTGTTCTCATGGTGATTCAATAAATAAATAATAAAAAATAAATAAAAAGCGGCCAACATGGCCGACCCGAGTTCGATTCCTCCGCCCCTCTCGGAGAGCCCGGCAAGCTACCGAGAGTATTCGATATGCCAGACACAGTAACAACAAAGTCTCCAATGGAGACGTTACTGGGCCCGCTCGAGCAAATCGACGATCAACGGGAGGGCCTTTACCTTTTACCTTAAATAAAAAAGAAACTATTACTCTAAATTCATTAAAACATGATCCTTATATGGGAAAATTTCTCAGCCTGTGGCCTTAGTACAGTTGTCAATTTTTTTCTCCATTTAGTAGCAATAAATATTGAATCTCAGAGATGGCTTGCAACATGGATCCACATACATTGAACACAGAATTGAATAATAAAGAAGCTGTTGATGAATGATCCATGCATTAATTGATAACAGATTTGAAGACATTTCCTGCACTGTTATTAGGCACTGCCCTATTGATTCTTTCTGATTCCTCTGTTTTCTCTGTCTATTGTGTGACCCCTTATATACCTGGTATACCAATAATGAGGTTACTGGTTTTCATTGTAAGTAGATTAATCTACTCTTTGGTTGAGAGATTCACTTCTGATTTGTCAGATTATCAGCCTACTTTGTGATTAATTTCAGAACTAAAAACTTAAACATAGCTGAAGAAAACTAACAAGTTTTTAAATTTTACAAACCAAGATTTATACTTTGTTAATAATAGGGTGCAATTTGCAAAGAATAAATCAACACCACATCCAAAGCCAGTGTGTCCCCATTGAGTGAGGATCTGGAGGGATTGTCAGGATATGTCAGAATGGTAGAAGGTGTGATATTAGAACATATTTGGCATGAAAACATATCCTTAACAGTATTATATATCATGGTGACTAAAATTAAATAGTTCCTAAGTTAAGTAGAATGTCATAATTTACTATGATTTATAAACAATTAAAAGATTCACTGCCATTTTCCTGAGTGAATATCTGTTTTCTTATTCATCATACCCACAAACTGCCATCATGTAATCTCATCAATGGCCAAGATCCAGTGACTATAAACAAAGCTCCCAGAAGAGAGCGACACAGTCTCCTGGGTCTCCTGCCCCCACGCCAGGCTGTCTTCACTGGAGATCCTTGGAGGAAGGCGGGTTGAGTCTCTCTCCCTGCCCCAAGCAGAACGCTGGCAGCCGAAAACCTCCAGATACCAGCCACAGCCATGCTGAAGACCATTCTCCACATGCTAAGACGAACCTCACGCATGAAGGAACCGGAAGAGGAACCCAGGTATGTGGGACCCGTGGCTGAGTTCTCCACCAAGCCTGCTCATATCGGGATTGGGCCTCCTCCATCTAGACCCCCAGTTTTCCAGTAGCTTATCAAACACCCACAAACTGTCCCTAGTGCCATGTAATCTCATCAATGGCCAAGATCCAGAGAATAAAAAACAATGCTCCCAGAAGAGAGCAACACAGTATTTCCAGCCTTTGTCCCTCTTGGAGAGCCCGGCAAGTATCCCACCTGCATGGCAGAGCCTGTCAAGCAACCTGTGGCGTATTCAATATGCCAAAAACAGTAATAATAATGGGTCTCATTCCCCTGACGCTGAAAGAGCCTCCAATATGGCAGCTTTGGGAAGGACGAGTAAGGAGAGGCTGCTAAAATCTCAGGGCTGGGATGAATGGAGATGTTACTGGTGCCCACTCGCTCGAGCAAATCAATAAACAAGGGGATGACAAGTGACAAGTGATAATCATTAAAATCTCCTTACTAATAGGAACTAAGCCAAGGTTTGCTAAAATTCTCAATGTACTGATATATTTTGGGAAATAAGAAAGGGATATGGTGGGGCCTATTCACAGAAAGAATAGATGGTATATTCACTGGGTCTGAGGAGCTAACTAGTTTTTCGGTTGTGCTGTTCAACGTATATGTAAACAAAGATATTCTAGAATACTTGTCATAAACCTCAAAGTCTCTATGAGAATTTTCCCAACAGTGAATATAAATGGTCTACAATAAGGTAAGTCCCACAAACACACTAAATTGCTTTATAAGATGACACAAAAACCCATAACAATAATCTATCTCAATGTCAATGAGCTAAATGTGCCAATTAAGAGATAAAGAGTGGAAGAAGAAAAAAATTGAAACCAGCCTGTAAGAAACACATTTAAATAGTCAGAGCAAACATATACTCAAAGTCAACATGTGCAAAACTATTATTCAAATAAACATATCTGTCAAAATAGCCTTGGTGACTCTCCTAGTTTACTCCACAAATACTTCTGGCTGAAAAAAGTAAGAAGAGATGGTGAAGGACATTTCTTAATGATCACCTGATCTTTCTTTCAGGAAGAACTCACATTCCTAAATCTATATGAAAATAATGGGGCACCATCAAAATATTTAAAATGACTGTTAATCAACTTGAAGAAAGATATCGATAGCAAGAAATAGCAGCATGAGATTTCAGCAGCATTTTATTACCTCTTGATTAAATATAATGAATCTCCACAAGGAAATATAAATACTTTATTTGAAAGAAGAAATAGAGGAGAGTGCGAGAGTGTGTCTGTGTGTATTTGTGTGTGTTTGTGTGTGTAGCATTTCATCCTCCCATAGATAAATACAAATTCTTCTCTAGTGCCAGTGCACATGTGACATTCTTCAAGACAGATCAAATGCTGGGCACAAAACATACATCTGTAAAATCATTAGTATAGAAATTGTGTCATCTTTTCAGACCATGGTGATTGAAAATAGAACTAGACACAGAAATGGAGAATCATATCAAACACCTGGAAATTAAACAACTCACTACTGAACAACCAGTGGCTTAGATTGGAAGTCAAAGAGGAAACAAAAAGAATCCTGGAATGAAATTAGAACAAGGGCACGTGCTACTAGAACTTGTGGGACACAGCAACAGCAGCTTTAAGAGGAAAGTTTATAGCTCTGCAAGCATTCATCAGAAAGGAAGGAAAGGCCCACATAAATAACAAACTCACAGTTGAAGATCTTGGAATATGACCAACAAAGAGCCAAAACCAGGCAGGAGGAAGGAACAAATAAAAATTACAGCAGAAATTAACGGTTTGGAATCAGATAAAAAACAGTTAATGAATGAATTAACAGTTAATTAACAGTTAATCAATGAAACCAAGAACTGGTTCTTTGAGAAAATAAAAATGATCTATAAACCACTAGCAATACTGAAAAAAAGACAACCCTAAAAAACTGAATCAGAAATGAAAGAGGTTGAACATCATGACAAAATCAGAAATTCAAAGGATCATCAGTGATTGCTTTAAGAAACTTTATGCCACAAAATAAGAGAAACTTGAAGAAATAAAAAGATACCTGGATTCCTATAAACCCCCAATCCTAAGCCAGAAGATTTGACATGACTGAACAGACCTATCACCATTGAGCAAAATAAAATGGTAATCAAAATGTTCCCAAAAACAACAGCCCAGGCCCAGATGGATTCACTAGTAAATTCTTTCAAACCTTTAAAAAATTAAAGGTTTGAATGCTTTTAAAAAATTTTGAAAAAACAGAAAGACTTCCAAACAGCTTTGATGAGGAAAACATCACCCTGATTAAAAAAAAAAAAGCAGGCGGAGACAGCAGAAAAAAGAGAAGTACAGATACAGATCGCTGATGTACACAGATGCAGATATCCTCAACAAAATACTAGCAAACTGAGTCTAACTACTCATCAAATAGATCACACACCATGACCAAGTAGGATTTACCCCGGGGATACCAGGATAGTTTAAAATATGCAAGTCAATCAGCACAATACACTACGTAAATGAAAAGGTAAAAACATATGTTATATCAATAGATTCATAGGAATCATTTGACAAGATCCAGTACCCATTCATGATAAAACTCTCAACAAAAGGGGAGTTGAAGAACTTTCATTATAGTCAAAACCTTCAACCACAAGCCCACAGAAAGCATTATCATCAATGGGGAAAACTAAAAACCTACCCTCTAAATGCAGGACAAGATAAAATTGCCAGCTCTCTCCATTCCTATTGAATACAGCACTGGAAATAATACTCAAGGATGTTCCTCCCAGTCGGGAGTATGAAAGAAGGCTCCTAGAACCATGCCACAGTATTCTGTGCCAGGCTGTGGGGTGAGTGAGAGCCCTCCTGACCCCAAGGGAACCAGCCCTGGCAGCCAACCTCCACTGCCCAACCACCGCCACGCTACATGCCACTTTCCAGATCGCACGACACATTACAGGACATTTTCTACCCATTTATGCCTCTTGGAGAGCCCGGCAAGCTACTGAGAGTATCCTGCCCACACGGGCAGAGTCTGGTAAGCTCCCCATGGTGTATTTGATATGTCAATTACAGAAGGACAGTATGTCTCATTCTCCTGACCCTGAAAGAGTCTCCAATTGTTGGGAAAAGATGAGTATGAAGAAGCTGCTAAAATCTCAGGGCTGGAAGAAATAGAGACATTACTGGCACCCGCTCAAGTAACTCGACGGTTAACGAGATGACAGTGATACAGTGATACTGGAAATAGTTGTGTAATAGACAAGAAAGATTAAGGGCATCCAGACAGGAAGGGTAGAAGTGAAGCTTTCATTATTTGCAGATGGCAGGATACTATCCTTACAAATCCTAAAGAATCTACAAAAATGCTCTTGAAACATAGGATTTGTATTGAATTGGCAGGTTACAAAACATTGGTTTTGTCACTCAAGGGTGCATGGCTTTTCAATATACAAATAAAGAAAGAGATGAAAGAGATATTTTTAAAAAATACACTTCACAATTGTGCCTCAGAAAATCAAGTGCCTCATAATCAACTAAAGAGTAGAGTACTGATAAAAATAAAACTACAAAACACCATTTAAAGAAATTAAAGAGGAAAGGAAGAAAGTAAGACACATCCCCTGATTATGGATTTGGAGAATTATCATTGTCAAAATGACTATATTTCCCAAAGCATTATGCAAATTCAATGCAGTCCATATATGGATATACATATTATTTCAAATGAATAGATAAAGCACTGATGAAATTCACATGGAATAATAAACTCTCACTAATAGCTAAAAAATGCTTGGGCAAAATAAGATGGGAGGCATCATCCTCCCAAATTAAATACTGCACTACAAAGTGGTAGTAATTAAATCAACATGGTATTGGAATGAAGAAAGACTCTCAGATCAATGGAATAGAGTTGAATATCCTGGAACTGAACCTCAAATATATGATCACTTCATTTTGGTGAAGGAGTAAGAAATATGAAGTAAAGCATGGAACATCTCTCCAACAATAGGTTCTGGGAAATCAAGGCAGCTCAATTTTAAAAAAAATGAACTCAGACTTCTAAGGTCAGGCACAAAAATCAGAGTAAAATGGATTAAAACCTTCATATCAGACCTGAATCCATAAGTACATGGAGGACATAAGTACATAAGTACATAGGCAGAACCCTCAACAATTTTGAAGTTAAAGGCATCTTCAAAGATGAGACACCACAGACTGAGGAAGTGGATGCAAAGATAAACAAATAAAACTACACTAAAGTAAGAAACTTTTGCACATCAAAAAGAAATCTCAGGGGATGGAGCAATATCACAGCAGGTAGGGCGTTTGCCTTGCACACGGCTGACCAGGGTTAAATTCCCAGCATCCCATATGGTTCCCTGAGGACTGTCAGGGGTAATTCCAGAGTGCAGAACCAGGAGTAACCCCTGTGCATAGCTGGGTGTGACCCAAAAAGGAAAATAAATGAATGAATAAATAAATAAATGGGAAAACTTTTTTTAAAAAAAGAAATATCAAAAGATCATCAAAAGATCATCAAAAGAAATCTGAACAGTGAAACACTATGCAGCTACCGTGAAAAATGAAGTACTGGAATTTGCTTATATATGATAAATATTGAAGAGTTTCGGTTAAATGGTATCACCCTGCTGAACCCCTCTCTTGATATCGATGAATACTTCTTTGTAGAATGGTGAGATCCTGGTAGTGAATCCGTAATACAGCTCAAGGAGGATCCTGAAGTATTGACTTTGAATGCCCTGATTGGCTAGAGCTTCAATGACCGCTTCCTTCTCAACAGAATCAAGGGCCTTCTTTAAATCAATGAACGTTAGACGGAGCAGCATCTTGAACTCCCGAGAAACCTCAATGAGCTTGGTTATCTGTAGATATGGTCGATGGTGCGCAATCCAATCCCTGGGTCTCTGGTGGTTGGTGGAAGCAGACAGTCAGGATAGGGTGGGGCTCCTGATTTTAATCCCTTCCTCACCTGGGTTTGGTGGGAGCAAGCAGAGAATCTCTGTCCCTCGTTTCATTGAGCCTGGAGTCCAAGGTCTCAGAGTTCTGCTTATCTTGTTCTGTGGGGCTTCAGTCGTGCATGAGTCTCCGCTGGAGTGGCTGCGTGGGTCCGGAAAGCATCCCGGAGTGTGGCGGCGGCTGGGTAATGGAGGAAACAGGATGAGAATGCTATTCATGTCTCTCAAAGAGGAATCGAAAGAGCTATGCTTGGAATATCATGTTTCACTCAAATGAGAGAAAGAATCCGGAGTTCCAACCTCCGTCGACGATCAAGAATCAGGGATGCTGTCTCGTTTGCCAAGATGTCAAAAATCAGATGGGCTCGTCACGTAATGAGATTTAGAGACGACCGCTGGACTAGAGCTGTTACGACTGGATTAGACAGAATGTTAAAAGATCGCGTGGTCGCCCACCTACCAGATGGTCAGACTTCTTCATCAAGATCATGAATGATCAGTTTGAGGCTCTTTGTGTTCCTAGAGCAAACAGATGCCATTGGGCTACACTAGCATGCGACAGGGACAAATGGAGAAGTTACTGGCGCCCGCTCAAGAAAATCGACGATTAACGGGAAGTCAAGTGATCAAGTGAAGTGATGGTCAATGGTGCTGAATCCTTTGCAGACCCCGGCTTGCTCGCATGGTTGTCTTTCATCTAGTGTTCTGCCAATCCTATTCTGGATGACTCGAGTGAACAGCTTGTAGATGACAGAAAATAGGCAGATTGGGCTGTAGTTGCCAATGTCGTGGATATCTCCTTCTTGTATAGTAGTACAGTGCTGCTAGTTTTCCACTGGGATGGAACCTTGTATTCAGATAGGTAGCATGTGAAGAGCCGAGCCAGTGTATTGATGAGTACTGACGGCAGGTTCTTCAGGTGTTCAGGTCTGACCTTGTCTGGGCCGGGGGCTGTTCGTTTCTTTGCCAACAAAATAGCGTGTCGGATTTCAGAAGGGAGAACATTGGGAAAGACATATCCATCCTGTGAAATTTGGTATGTGGGCAGGTGGACATATCTATCGAAGAGATTTGAGTAGCATTAATGAATAATCTTCTCCATTGCCGTTCTGGAGGATGTGATAGATCCATCAGGACGTTGGAGGGCAGTCATCTTGGTCTTGTAGTTGGCAAAGGACAGGGGGGCATTACAAAAGCTTTTCCTGGTTTCTGCCGCATCTAACAGCACTTCTGCTCTTCTCTCTTTGAGGTCTTCCTTGATCACATCTCTGCACTGCTTTGCAAGCTCGGACATTCTCTTGCAGTTGACACGGCATGCGCCAAACAACATTGGTGAATAAGCTCGAGAGTTTTCGAAGACAGGCTTTTTTTGTGGCTATCTCTCTCTCTTGGCATTCCTCGCACAATGATGGAGGTGCTGAAACAGTCAATCGTATTCCTCTTCAATATTGTCAACGACGACATCTTCCCATGTTGCAGCAATAGTGCCAAAGAGCTCCCAGTTGGTGGTCGTTCTGGGAGTTCTGTTCTTAAACTTTGCAGCCCTTTCTCCCTGTTCTGTGAAGTAGAATTTTGTACGAAGGAGATTGTGCTCTGATCCCATTTGGAATTTTGAGAAAAAAGCTACATCGGTCAGGCAAAACTGTCAATTGAATATGATGTGGTCTATTTCATTGTGGAACCATTTACCAGGAGACTCCCATGTCCATCGTTTAGTTTCAGCCTTCTGGAACTGTGAGTTACCATAGATGGTCTTGGTCGACATGATGAACTCAGACAGTCTCTCACCCTGTTTGTTCCATTCTAGGCCATAAGTCCCGATGTGGAGTTCTTCGGCTGATCTTCTCAGTCCTATCTTGGCTTTAAAATCACCCAAAATGATCTTGTAGAAGGTGTGGTGTTCTTTACAGAACTTCTCCAGCTCCATGTAGAACTTCTCAATTTCTCCTTCATCATAATTGGATGTTGGTTCGTAGACAATGAAGATAGAAACTGCGGGCAGTGAGCCACTTCTATTCAAGTTTAAACGTCCGATTTGGGTTGTTAGGCATTCGAATAAATTAATGCTCGTGGCCAAGTTCATGTTGACAAGGACACCAATGCCTCTGATGCCTCTTTCATCGCATCTTCCAAGGAACAATTCTTCTCCAGTTTTGAAAACAGCATGATGTGATTGATGCCTTCTTGTCTTGGTCAGACAAATGATTTTGTACTTGATCTTTCGCGCTTGTACCGTCAGATCCTCAGTGGATGCATCTGATGCTAGCATACGTGCATTGAAAGTACAGACAATCAATTTTGTCTTCCTTTGTTTTGACAGCCCAGTTTGGCCTTGAGATTTTATCAGCCTCTCCTTCCCCATCCTTCTCAACACTCCCATATTGATGACGCCTTCAGGGTCAGGGGAATGAGACCCATTGTAATTACTGGTTTTGGCATATCGAATACACAATGGAGAGCTTGCAAGGCTCTTCACTGTGGGCAGAATACTCTTGGTAACTGGCCATGCTCTCTGAGAGGGATAGAGGCCTTTGGGGCGGCCTCTAATTGCCCTTGTAGGTGTTCCCATGGTTCAAACCATATTTGAACCCTATCAAATATGATGCGACATTTCTGGAAGATGGGTGTTAAGTGTCTTATAATGTGTTGTGGGGCCGATTTACAGCTGTGTGGTCCGGAAAGCATCCTGGAGTGTGGCGGTGGCTGGGTAGTGGAGTTAGTGGAGGTAGTTGAGGTCTGCAAGTGAGGTATTTTCTGGTACCAGTAGGGGTACAGTGGGTCTTCTGTGCGCAATCCAATTCCTGGGTTTCCGGCGGTTGGTGGAAGCAGCAGGTCAGGGTAGGGTGGGACTCCTGGTTTTAAGCCCTCCTTCACCTCTGGTTGGTGGGAGCAAGCAGAGAATCTCTGTTCCCGGGTCCGTTGAGCCTGGAGTCTAAGGTCTCAGAGTTCCGCTTATCTTGTTCTGTGGAGCTTCAGTAATGCGTGACTCTCTGCCCAAGTGTCCAGAAAGGATCCTGGAGCATGGTGGTGGCAGGGTAGTGTAGTTAGTGGAGGTGCCACCCTCGAGAACATCATGTGATGACTGGAATAGGAAGGAATGGGAGTGAAGAGAGATGGTTGGCAACTACACCAACTCCGATTTGCTGATGACATTGTTCTAATAAAACCAAACATTAGCCACGCAGCACAAATGCTGGCCGACTTTGACATGAGTGTGGAAAGGTCAGACTACAGCTGAATCTTATGAAGACAATGTTTATGATGAACAGCCTTCTTCCTGATGCTCCATTCGTTCTCAACGGAACGACCATCTCCAAATGCAACACTTATGTGTACCTAAGTTGAGAAGTCAACATGATGTATGACCTGGCACCTTTGTTGCACAGGAGGAAGAGAGCGGCTTGGAACGCTTTCAAGACTGTCGAGGAAATAGCTAAGAGGACGAAGAACCTCCAACTCCGGGCACATCTCTTTGATTCCACTGTTCTTCCTGCATTGACATATGCTTCAGAGACCTGGGCCCTATGCAAACATGATGAGAATGCTATTCAGGTCTTCCAAATAGGAATCCAAAGGATTTTATGCTTGGGGTATCATGTTTCACTCAAATGAAAGAAAGAATCTGGAGTTCCGACCTCCATCGACCATCAAGAATCAGGGACGCTGTCTCGTTTGCCAAGGTGTCAAAAATCAGATGGGCTGGATACATAATGAGATTTGGAGACGACCGCTGGACTAGAGCCGTTACCGACTAGATTCCCCGACATGTCAAAAGACCGTCTGGCCGTCCACCTACCAGCGGTCAGACTTCTTCATCAAGATCCTGAACGATTGGTTTGAGGCTCTTTGTGTTCCTATAATGAACAGCCGCCATTGGGCTACACTAGCACACGACACGGACAAATGGAGATGTTACTGGCACCCGTTCGAGCTAATTGATGATTAACGGGAAATCAAGTGATCAAGTGATCAAGTAAATATTGAGTCTATGTGAAAAGAGTCAGAGAAGGACTGACAGAATGATTGCACTTATTTGTGGGATATAAAAGCAGTAAGAAACTAATACCTAAAGACAGTAGAAATGAGTCCCAGAAGGACTATGTTATGGTTTGAAGTTTACAACTAATCGTGGTGGGTAGGCAATTAGAATAGAGAATGAACCACTATAACAATGACAGTTGAAAATGATCTCTCTTGACAAGAACTAAGTGCTGAAAGTAAATAAAGGGAAAATATATAGCCTTTCAATATCTGTATTGTAAGCTATAATGACACAAAGAAAAGAGACAGCTTGAGAGAGAGAAAAAAGAAATATGCCTGATAATCAATTGATTGATTAGCCAGTTAATGTGGGGGTGGCATTAGGAAAACTCAGGACATTTATGGTGGGAAATATACGTTAGTGAATGGACAAGTGTTGAACACTGTACAACTGAAACCCAATCATGAACAGCTTTGGATCTCTGTATTTCATAGTGATTCAATTAAAAAAACAATAAACATTTCAACAGAGATGAAAGGATGTTTCAGTATAAAGAAATCAATTAACATAATACCCACTAATCAGTAAAAGAAATAAAAACTTTTATGATTATATTAATCAATGCAGAGAAAAAATTTGACATTATCCCGTATGTATTTAAGACAAAATCCCCAACAAATTAGGAGTTGAAGGGACCTTCCTTGGGACTGTAAAGGCCATCTAAAATAAGCCCACTACAAATATTATTCTTAATTGAGAAAATGTGAAAGCATTCCCTCTGAGATCAAGTACAAGGCCAGGATATTCACAGTCTCCATTTTTTATTCAATATTATATTACAAGTCCTAGCAAGAGCAATCAAAATAATAAAGGAAATCAGAGAATCCCAAATCAGAAAGTAAGTTGAATTATCTCTATTTGCAGAGATCATGTTATTATGCATAGAAGACCAAAAATATTTTTACAAAGAACTTTTAGAAAAAAATAAAGCAATACAGAGGCATGTCCAGTTACAAAGTCAATACATAAAATTCAGAAACTTTCTTATATATAAAAATGTATCAGAAAGAAAGAGATCAACTTGACTGATTAAAGAATTTCTGATATATCTACACAATGGAATACTATGCAGCTGTTAGAAAAGATGAAGCCATGTAATTTGCATATAAGTGGATCAACATGGAAAGTATCATGTTAAATGAAATGAGTCAGAAAGAGAAGGACACACATAGAAAGATTGCACTCATCTATGGTCTATGAAGTAATGGAATGGGAGATTAAAACCCAAGAATAGTAGAAATAAGGACCAGGATGTTTACTCCACGGCTTGGAAGCCAGCCTCAAATGCTGGGGGAAAGGCAGCTCAGATAGAGAAGGGAACACCAAGTAAAGGGTTTTTGGAGGACCCTCCCGGGATGGGAGATGTGTTCCGAATATAGACTATAGATTGAACACAATAGACACTCAATGCTTCTATTGCAAACTACAACACCCAAAAGGAAAGAGGGAACAAAAGGGATGCCCTGCCACAGAGGCAGGGTGGGGAGGGGGGATGGGTTAGGGGGGTGGGAGGAAAACTGGGATCTTCGGTAGTGGTGAATGGGTACTCGATTATTGTGTGAGTGAAACGCAAGTACGAAAGTTTGTAAGTATGTAAATGTACCTCATGGTGGGTGATTCACTAATAAAATAAATAAATTTTAAAAAAACTTTAAAAAAGAATCAATGGGGGCAAATTGGGAAAAGAGTTAAAAAGAATTACAAACTTTACATAGAGTTTTAACTCAGAGTATTTTCGCATGGAAAATAGTGCAATAAATATTTTCTTTCTGTGGCAGGGCATTCCCTTTTGTTCTCTCTTATTGGGTGTTATGGCTTGCAAAAGAGGCAGTGGGTGATAATCATGTTTGGTCTATAGTCTACTTTCAGCATGTTTCTTCCATCCTGGGAGAATCCTCCGAACACCCTTTATTTTGTGTTCCCTTCTCTATCTGAGCTCCCTTTTCCCCTAGCATGTGTTGGCCTCTAAGCCATGGAGTAAAATTCCTGGTACTAATCTTGGCCATTCTTGGGTGTTAGTCTCCTATTTTGTTACTTTATGTTCCCCAGATGAATGCAATCTTTCTATAGTCCGAACATGATTGCCACTCAATGACTTTTAGCAAACCGCATCACCCAAAAGGAGAGAGAGAACAAAAGGGAATGTCCTGCCACAGAGGCAGGGTGGGATGGGGGGGATGGGAGGGTGGGAGGGATACTGGGATCAGTGGTGGTGGAAAATGGGCACTGGTGGAGGGATAGGTAGTTGATCATTGTATAACTGAAAGCCAAGCAGAAAGATTTGTAAGTCTACAACTGTACTTTTTGGTGTTTCACTAATAAAAATTCTCTCCTGGAAGAGAACAGCTCAGAGTCTCCTGCCCCCACGCCTGGTTGTCCTCACCAAGGACCCTTGGAGGGGAGTGGATTGAGTTCCCCCCCGCCAGCCCTGACCAGAGCTCCGGCAGCCAAAGACCTCCAGAACCAGCCACCACCATGTTGAGACCACTCACCACACGCATGAAGGTACCGGCAGAGGAACAAAGGCATGCGGGTCCTGGGACTGATATCTCCAAGCCTGCTTGGATCGGGGCTGAGCATCCTCCACCCAGATCCTCCATATTCCAGTAGGCAGGGGTCACACCCACCACCTGGCGCCGTTTAATCCCATCAACGACCAAGGTCCAGAAACTATAAAACCCAGCTCCCGGAAGTGACTTCTATTATCTCATTCTTACTTTGAACAAACAGGCAGGCTACTGAATGTAACCTGTCCACATGGCAGAGTCTGACAAACTCCCCATGGGGTACCCAATATGCCAAATACCAATAACAATGATGGTCTCATACTCCTAACCCTGAAAGAGCCTTGAATATGACACTTTTTAAAAAATCTTGGGGCTAGGACGAAGGAGACGTTACTGGGGCCTGCTCGAGGCAATCGATGAACAATAAAAATTTTTTAAAAATGTTCTTTGTTCTTTTTTTTAAAAAAGGAAAGAGATCAAAGAATTTATACCAATTAAAACAGGGTCCAAGAATACCAAGTACATAAGAATCAACTTAACAAAAAAGTGGGAGTTCTATATTCATAAAACTTCACAACACTTAAATTATTAAAAGAAGAACTTAGGAAATGAAAAAAATATCCCATTCCTTGGATTTTATAAATAAATATCGTCAAATTGACTGGCCTACCTAATCTGAAATAAAATCAATACAAACCCTATATAAAATCAAACAAAGACTTAGAATACTACTTATTGTCTGTCATCTACAAGTTGTTCACTCGAGTCGTCCTGAATAGGATTGGCAGAACACTAGATGAAGGACAACCATGCGAGCAAGCCAGGATCCACAAAGGATTCAGCACCATCGACCATATCCACACAATAACCAAGCTCATTGAGGTTTCTTGGGAGTTTAAGATGCTGCTCTGTCTAACATTCATTGATTTAAAGAAGGCCTTTGATTCTGTTGAGAAAGAAGCAGGCCTAGCCAATCAGGGCATTCAAAGTCAATACTTCAGGATCCTCCTTGAGCTGTATTATGGATTCACTACCAGGATCTCACCATTCTACAAAGAAGTAATCATCGATATCAAGAGAGGGGTTCAGCAGGGTGATACTATTTCACCGAAACTCTTCAGTGCCAGCCTCGAGAACATCATGTGATGACTGGAATGGGAAGGAATGGGAGTGAAGATAGATGGTCGGCAACTACACCACCTCCACTTTGCTGATTACATTGTTTTAATAACACCAAACATTAGCCAAACAGCACAAATGCTGGTTGACTTCAAGCGTGAGTGTGGAAAGGTCGGACTACAGCTGAATCTTATGAAGACGATGTTTATGAGAAACAGCCTTGTTCCTGACACTCCATTCACTCTGAAAGGAACGACCATCTCTGAATGCAACAGTTATGTGTGCCTAGGTTGAGAAGTCAACATGATGAATGACCTGGCACCTGAGCTGTGCAGGAGGAAGAGAACAGCTTAGAACGCCTTCAAGAGTGTTGAAGAAATAGCTAAGAGGACGAAGAACCTCCGACTCCAGGCACATCTCTTTGATTCCACTGTTCTTCCTGCATTGACATACGCCTCAGAGACCTGGGCCCTATGCAAACACGATGAGAATGTTATTCAGGTCTCCCAAAGAGGAATTGAAATGGCTATGCTTGGAGTATCACTTTTCACTCAAATGAGAGAAAGAATCCGGAGTTCCAACCTCCTTTGAAGATCAAGAATCAGGGACTCTGTCTTGTTTGCCAAGGCGTCAAAAAATCAGATGGGCTGGTCACATAATGAGATTTAGAGACAACCGCAGGACTGGATTCCATGAGACGTCAAAAGACCACGTGGCCGCCCACCTACTAGATAGTCAGACTTCTTCATCAAGATCCTGAACGATCAGTTTGAGGTTATTTGTTTTCCTAGAATGAACAGACGCCATTGGGCTACACTAGCACGTGACAGGGACAAATGGAGATGTTATTGGCGCCCGCTCAAGCAAATTGACGATTAACCGGAAGTCAAGTGATCAAGTGATGGAATTACAAAGAACTATGAATAGCCAAAACCATACTGAAAATAAGAAACTGGAGTATTTATTTATCTAATTTGATAATATACTATAAAACTATAGTGATTAAAACAGCATGGGTTATAATAGAGTATCCAAGGAAAAAAGTCCCTGAATACATGCTCAGTTAATTTTTTTAAAAGAGCCTGAATGACCGACTGATAGGCCTATTAGATAAGCCAAATAACCAATTGTAGAATCCACAATCATGCACAGTAAAATGTAAAAAACAACTATTTATATTAGTAATATCCCTGAATTGACAATGGACTGAATTCTCACATAAAAAGGGATAAAGTGGAAGTTTGGATCAGTCTACAAGATACATTCATATTCTGTTTACAGGAAACATCTAAATTCACACAGTAGACACATGTTCAGAGTTAAAGGATAGAAAACATTCGTACAAGTCAATAGATAACAAAAAAAGTTGGGACAGTCATATTTATATCAGAACAAATTGTCTTCGGTATAAATATAGTAATTAGAGATAGAGATGAACACTGCTTATTGATGAAGGGAACAATAGACAAATAAATTGTAATTCTAATCTATATCTATATCTATATCTATATCTACCAAAAAATCAGAGCAGCAATGTTTGTAAGACTTTCACTCACAAACCTAGAGAAACACGTGGAAACATAAACACCCTGCTATCACCAGTGGAAAGATCCACAAGATAGGATTTCAATAAAGAGAAAAGAACCCTAACAGAGAATCTAGGAGAGCTGTGTCTAATGGATTTTTATAGGGCCTTACATCCTCAAAAAGCTATATACTCATTCATCTGGAGTGTGCACATGGAACATTCTCCAGATAGATCATATTTTAGGACCTAATTGTAACTTACATACATTCACAATCACAACATGATAGTAAGCATCCTATTATATCCCAAATCCAAGGCAATAAAAATTAACCATAAAAAGAAGAAGAGGAGAAAGTTTAACACCTGCAGAATGAACAATTATTGCATGATGGCTAGATCAAAGAGGAAATCAGGGTGAAAATAAAAAGATTCCTTGAAATTAATAATAATGAAGAAAGAAGTGTCCAAAATCGGAGTAATTGACCCTGGGACACCACCTTCCCTGCGTCTCGGCCCCAGGCGTCCTCTTGGACCCTGAATCGCGCACCCTCCCCAAGCACCTTCCTGTTCGTCCCCAATGCCACAGCCAGTTTTCTCCCTCTCCCAAATCAGTGAATAATTTACCCCAGGATGCCATCTTCCCCATGCGCAGGCCCCACATGTCCTCTCAGACCCTGGGAGGCTCACCCTCCCTGAGAACCAATCTATTTGTCCCCAATGAGGTTTTCTCCCTCTCCCAGGTACCCAATGAGGGTGTGGACTCTGCATAAGTGGGTGTGGCCTCTGCATAAGTGGCAATGGCCTATTTGAGGATGGGCAGCCTCTCACTCTGCCACAGTTATCTTACTCATTCCCAGCAATCTGGTGACAAATACCAGTCTCCATAACACCACAACAATTTGAAGAAAAAGAGCAAATTCATACCACGAGTAGAAGACGATGAAAAGAGTCCAGAAGCCTCAACAGGCGTTACTCACAAATGTGAGCTCTCCAAAAAATAATTCAGAGATGAACTATTGAAGATATTCAATGAACTCAAAGAAATGGTGGGACAGATATCCAGTAAATTAAAGGAGGACATGGAAGAAACAATGAATCGGCGAATTGAGAAATCACAGGAAGAAATCAGAACAGAAATTGAAAAGCTACGCACAGAAGTGTCACGAATACAGGATTCGGTAGATGAAATAAAAAAAAAAACTCAGTGTGTGCCCTCAACAGTAGAATGGCTACAGCCGAAGACAGAATCAGTGAGCTGAAAGATTAGCTGCAGGAAGCCTACAGGCAACAGCATACAATGTCAAGAGACCTCAAAATAGCTCTAGAGTGAATCAGAGTCCTAGGGGATGATTTCAAGAGGAACAACATTAGAATCATTGGAGTATCAGAAGGTTAGGGAAGCAATCCCAATGAAAAAGCCAAAGTTAAAGAATTCATTGCTGAACAGTTCCCAGAGCTGGACAATGCAGGCATCCAGATTCAAGGACTCCAAAGAGTGCCAGCTAAAAGAGACCCTAACAAAAACACTCCAAGACATATCACAGTTATAATGATGGATGCCATGGATAGAGACACAATACTGCAAGCAGCAAGATCAAAGAAGGAACTCACATAGAAAGGAGCACCACTTAGATTCACAGCAGGCCTACAAGAGGAAACCCTCCAAGGCAAAGGCAATGTTGGGATATAGTGAAAAAACTCAATGAAATGAATGCTTCACCAAGAATACTTTATCCAGCTAAACTCTCACTCAAACTTGAAGGGACGGTACACTATTTTCTGGATAAACAACAGCTCAGAAACTTCATAGACTCAAAACCAAACCTAAAGGAAGGGCTAAAGGGGTTACTGTAAGAGAAGACAAACCCCAACAAATACAACAAACCCTTACAGAAAGATGCCACAAACCCCCATGACAATAAACTCTCTCAAGGTCAATGGTCTAAATTCACCAAGAATTTATCAGATTCCTAGAAATACGTAATCCCAAAATTGAATGAAGAAGAAATAAACTGCCTGAACAGGCCAATCAAATAAGGAAATTGAAAGAGTAATTACAGATCTCCCCAAGGATAAAATTCCTGAGCCAGATAGCTTTATGGGTGAATTTTATCAAACCTTTAAAGAAGATTTATTGCGATTGATCACTTGGTAAACTTGATCACTTGACATCCTGTTACTCATCGATTTGCTTGAGCAGGGGCCAGTAACGTCTTCATTCATCCCTTTCACATGCTAGTGTAGCCCAATGCATCTGCTGACTCCAGGAACACAAAAAGCCTCAAAACTGATCATTCAGGGTCTTGATGAAGAAGTTTAACCATCTCGTGACCACCCACGCGACCTTTTGACATGCCGTGGAACCCAGTTGGTAACGGCTCTATTCCAGCTTTCATATTCAAATTGCATTACATGTCAGGCCCATCTGATTATTGAGGCCATGGAAAATGAGACAGAATCCCTGATTCTCGATTGTCGATGGAGGTTCGAACTCCTGATTTTTTCCCGGATCCGGAGGTTCTTCATCCTCTTAGCTATTTCTTCAATGCTCTTGAAGATGTTCCAAGCCACTCTCACCTGCGCAACTCAGGTGCCAGGTCATTCGTCATGTTAACTTCTCGACCTAGGTACACACAACTGTTGCATTCAAAGATGTTACTTCCATTGAGATAAACATTGTCTTTGTGAGATTCAGTGGTAGTCCAACCTTTCCACACTCATGGTTGAAGTCTGTTAGCATTTGTGCCGCTTGGCTAATGTTTGGTGTTATTAGAATGAAGTCATCAGGAAGTGAAGGTGTCTAGTTGCTGACTGTCTAACTTCACTCCCATTCCTTCCCATTTCAGTTGTCGCATGACGTTCTTAAGGGTGGCACTGAAGAGTTTTGGTGAAATGATATCACCCTGCCAAACCCCTCTCTTGATGTCAGTGATCAACTCCCTGTAGAATGGTGAGATCCTGGTAGTGAATCCGTAATACAGCTCACGGAGGATCCTGAAGTATTGAGTTTTAACACCCTTTTTGGCTAGGGCTTCGATGACCACTTCCATCTCAACAGAATGAAAGACCTTCTTTAAATCAATGAATGTTAGACAGAGCAGCATCTTGAATTCCCGGGACACCTCAATGAGCTTGGTTATCGTGTGGATATGGTCGATGGTGCTGAATCCTTTGCAGAACCCAACTTGCTTGCATGGTTCTCCTTCATCTAGTGTTCTACCAATCCTATTCAGGATTATTTGAGTAAACAGCTTGTAGAAGACAGACAGCAGGAAGATTGGGTGATAGTTGCCAATGTTGTGGATGTCTCCCTTCTTGTACAGTAGAAGAGTTCTACTGGTTTTCCATTGGGATGAATCCTTGCATTCAGACAGGTAGTGTGTGAAGAGCTGAGCCAGTGTATTGATGAGCACTGATGGCAGGTTCTTCAGGTGCTTGGATCTGACGTTGACTTTGCCAGGTGCTGTTCTCTTCTTTATCAATGAAATGGAATACAAATTGGAAAAGAGGTAGTCAAACTTTTTCTATTTGCAGATGCCATGATGCTATACATTTAAGGCCCTAGAGAGTTCATTCGGGTTGAAGAAGTGGTTATGAGGACGAAGAACTTCCAGCTCCGGGCACATCTTTTTGACTCCACCATTCTTTCTGTACTAACATACTCCTCAGAGACCTTGGCCCCATGAAAACAGAAAGAGAACGCTACTTGGGTCTCCCAAAGAGGAATTGAAAGGCTTTACTTGAAGTATCATGCTTCACTCAAGTGAGAGAATGTATCTGGAGTTCTGACCTCCATCCACAATCAGGGACGCTGCCTCATTTGCCAAGGCATCGAAAATCAGATGGGCCGGACACATAACGCGATTTGGATATTACCACTGGACTACAGTTGTTACCGATTGATTCCAGAGATGTCAAAAGAACGCCTGGCTGCCCACCAATGAAAAGGTCAGACTTTTTCATCAAGACCCTGAATGAACAGTTTGAGTCTCTTCATGTTCCTGGAATGAGCAGATACCATTGGGCTACACTAGCTCGCGACAGGGATGAATGGAGACATTACTGGCACCAGCTCGAACAAATCAATGAGCAACGAAATGACAAGTGACAAGTGACAAAGAATTCATTCAAAATATCCTAGAAAGAATGAACTAATATGCCAAAGTACCTGGCTATCACAGATCACAGATCATCCTGTTATTCGTCGATTGCCTCGAGCAGGCCCCAGTAACGTCTCCTTCATCCTAGCCCTGAGATATTCAAAGCTCTTTAGGAGAATGAGACCCATCATTGTTACTGGTATTTGGCATATTGGGTACGCCACGAGGAGTTTGCCAGACTCTGCCGTGTGGGCAGGCTACATTCGGTAGCCTGCCAGTTTGTCAAAGTAGAAATGAGATGTCATAATAAGACAGTTGGTGGCCAGTTGGTGGGTGTGACCCCCGACTACTGGAATTTGGAGGATCTGGGTGGAGGATTCTTGACTCCAATCCGAGTAGGCTTGGAGATCTCGGCCCCAGAACCCACGTGGCTTTGTCACTCTGCCGGTACCTTCAGGTGTGCGGAGAGTGGTCTCAGCATGGTGGTGGCTGGTCCTGGAGGTCTTCGGCTTCCGGAGCCCTGGTCAGGGCGGGGAGGAAAGCTCAACCCGCTCCCCTCCACGTGGGTTCCGGGGCCGAGATCTCCAAGCCTACTCGGATTGGAGTCGAGAATCCTCCACCCAGATCCTCCAAATTCCAGTAGGCGGGGGTCACACCCACCAGCTGGCCCCCTGACGCCGTGTAATCCCATCAGCGGCCAAGACTCAGAGACTATAAAAACCAGCTCCCGGAGGGAGAACAGTGCAGTCTCCTGCCCCCGCACCTGGCTATAAAGGCAATACAGAAAAATTGGTTGCATTCCTGTATACAAATAATGAATCAGAGGAGAAAGAGATCTGAGTCTACCCCATTAAATAGTGTCATAAAACATCAAGTAAGTATAAACCTAATGAAAGAGGTGAGAGACCTATACAAAATAAACTTAAAAACACTCAATAAAGATATTGAAGACCTTAGGAAATGGAAAACCATTCAATGCTTATACATTAGAAGAATCTGCATTCAATATTCCACCACTATATCCTCTATCAGTGTGTCAGTTTCACTTCATCTGAAGGTCCTTTCCCATCCATTCCCTGCTCTCTGTCCTTGTTATACTCCATTGTGTAGAAAATCACAAAGGTTCTATTTTATTTGGTCATATATTTCTTTCTTTCTTTCTTTCTTTCTTTCTTTCTTTCTTTCTTTCTTCCTTTCTTTTGTTTCTTTTCTTTCATATTTGTATTACCATAAGATATACAGTTACAAAGATGTTTGTGGTTGAGTTTTAGTCATACAATGTTCCTACACCTATTCCTTCATCAACATACATTTCTAGCCACCAGTGTCACCAGTTACTTATACACCCCTGCCGTAGTTCTGCATCTTGTCTCAATGGCAGACTTTCACTCTGTCTTTCTCTATCTTGTCTCTGTCTCACTCCCTTTATCATTTTGCCTTTTGCTTTATGATCTGTGTTTTGCAATATTGTTACTAAAAGGGTATCATGCATATCAGTTTGCATCCTTTCATCACTAATTTTTATTCCCCATGTTTCTTAATATCACTCTATGAGCAAGATAATTCATTGTCCATGCCTCTTCTTCGACTGACTTCACTCAAAGCATAGCACACGAATATATATATATATATATATATATATATATATATATATATATACACACACACATAAAAGGTTCTCCACACTATTTTCAGAGCTGAACTGATTAAATTCATTCTCAACAACTGAGTACCAGAGATCCTTATTTCTCCACATTATCCTAAACTTCTGCTGTTGCTTCCAACTTTTTTTTTTAAATAAATCGATTTTATTTGGAGAACTTTTAAGGTGTGGAGGGGGAGAGAGTGAGAGAGTAATGTACTCAAGAGAGAACATAGGCTTCTCCAAGGGCGGAGAGAGCCTCTACACACATCCTAGAATTAGACACGAAAGCATGAAAGTACACATCTCCAGAGGGAAGATGCGGGCGACACATGTGCTCCGACTAGTGGGCGCAAGCAGCACGTGGGCTCAGGCAGCATATGCACGCCCTTCCTTTGTTCAAGGTGGCCTTTATAGGGCTTCTCCAACCTGCCTCACGTGGGCCTGTTGCTAAGGAGGTTACCAGGGGGGTTGGGAAAGGTGATGGTCTTCTTTGAAATTCCTTTCCTGGCCTTTTTTTCTGGCAGGAGCTTCTTTGGGTCTGTTGCTGGAGCCAGGAGAGGGTCTTATTAAGCCTTAGTTCCTGTTTTCCTATTTACTGCAGGGCTGGCTTTAGCCATTGTCTTGGTAGGAGGCCTTCCCTGTCTACCTTTCTACATCATATCCAACCCTAGATATTTCACCACCTTAAATCTTTAAGGGGAAAATTGTCGGTGGTCCATCTTTTGAAGCTGCTTCATGCTGACAGAGGGGCGCAGACCCTGCCTGTGCAAAGGGGATATCTCATGCTACCTTAGTTTATAATGGTCCCCAGACAATGAATTGAAGTTATCTGAAAGAAAAGATTAGGTCGATTAGACTGAGGGATATCACTTTGAAATGGTTAGACCCTGGAGGAGTATGTCCTTTCTAACCCAGTAAGGACAGAGTTGTTTGTTGTCTTAAAAAACAAAAGTTAAAGCAACAGAAACCAAAGCAACACAGTACTATACCCATATATATCATTAAAATAATGGAAAGGAATAACTCTACCCACAGGTTTGGTTGATAGAAAAATGATTTCCTGTGTCCAGATTTTTCTAATGGACACAGAAGCACCAAGCTATTCTCTGGCTTTCTCAGTACAGATTGGAAAAGCTTCTGCCCATAAGCTGAAGCTATCAATAAGAACCAACAGATATTTATACCTTGCACATATGAGCATATTTGATCATTTGCATGAGGTCAAGCTGCTGATCCTTCTCTAAGTTCCTTGATGTTGAACAGGTGTTAGGAGGCTCAAGATTTTCACTAGGTTCATTAATGGCACAGAAAGCACTTTTCTGAGTTCCTTCCCATGAAAGATGGTTTTCATTAGTGTTAAGGCATAACCCTTTATAATATTCCATTGCATTGGTCCAGGGGTTAGCAACTTTCCTTGTTGGGTAAAGCATCCATAACTTCCTTTTGGAAACCTCCAATATCCATTGTTCCTCTTCTGCAGAGCATTCTGGCTTAGAGGAAATATTCTCTGGTATTAATCCCATGATGCCACAAATATTAAGAGCCGTTACTATCCTTGTTCTTTCCAAATGACTGTTCATAGAACTAAAAGTGAAGGTAGAAAGTATAGGAAGAAAAATCACAGTATTTTAGAAGTAGATATTAATCTATTCTAATTTAACCAGTTTAGATGCCCATTTTTGCCACTTTGGCCAATTCACAGACTGGGGAAAGCAATTAATTCCGCACTTTGAGCTGAGATTCCCACTAGTAAAGCTCTGGCTTCCAATGCTCTGATCAGACTTGCAACAGCATGTAGAACATTGAGTTCCTTTATAGATCAGGCTATTTACCTACAACCAGTAAATTTCCCAAAGGGGGTACCTTTTAGATGAAGATTAGAATACATTTATTCAATCACCTCTGTAGAATTAGAATCTGATTCTTACAAAGAGCATGCTACATAAATATGGTTTTCTCTTCACCTTCATTTTAAAACTTTGCCAGATAGCTTAACAAACTTGGCTTTTTCTTTTGCAGAAACAAAGCAAGAATAGAGAACTCTCCATTTGGGATACCCCATTATTTACTGAGAAGTCTTGGGGTTGGCTGAAGACAGGAGACACACCAATAGCGGCATTAATCTTATCTGGCACATCAGAGTTACCCAGGCCTGGCCAGAAGATATCCCGCAATTAACTGGATGGCCTCGAGCCTTCAGATTGAACTGGATGTGGCTTTGGGACTTATTTTCCACAGAGATGTCCTGGAAGAAAGGAGTCCATCTCATCCCTTCTTCAGGGTTGGGAGAAATCCTGGTTTCCCGGTTTTTCCTTAATGCTGAGAGTACACCCATACTGAGTTAGTCATTGCAGAGTCCTAGATTCCTCATTCTCCATAGCAGTGATGATTTCCAGTCTTTTCTTAAGCCACCCTGCCTCTAGGGTCACCCTGAGGTTTGTAGGATACTTGAAACAGTATCTGTTAAATACCTGCTCCTGTGATTTAGACAGATTCCCTGACTATTTCCCTGGAAGGGGGCTTTGAGGTCCCATAGCTGGTTTTTCCTGTCTGCATGAGGGGTAGACCCTATTACAGAGAGGAAAGACTTATCTGGATTTATGCAAATCAACATAGTGCAATGAAGCATCAAAAACATACTGAAGGTACAAAAGAAGAGAAAATCAAGCATTTCACTTTACTCAGTGAGATGTAATACACCCGTTTGCTGTGGGCCCTAGCCAAAAGAAGCTTAAATCTGTAGAAATAAAGCATACAGTTTAACATCATGTTTAATTCATTCAATTCCATGTTGAAAACCTTGACTTCCTGCAACTTTTGAAAAAAATAAATGATCTTTAGAGCACTGTAACAGGAGTCCAGACAATCCATCCAGTATCTTTTTCATAGATCTTACCAAAAAGGTACTAGAACAATTTTGCATGTGATTTAAAGAGTTTCTTATACAAAACAATTTGATCAGTTCCTTTTCTTAAAACACAACTTCAAACCTTCTACACATTCCTTTATATTCATTCTGTAACTTTCATTCATTTAAAAATCAACTTCACTTTAACAGGATTCCTTTGATTTTTCCCACTGATATTTCCATCCATTATTTTCTGACTTAAAACACACATCTATATTCCTTACCATCATCCCACAAGTTTAAATTCTTATTTTACTGAACTTAGTACAACATGATCTCCCAAGATTGGACACTAGTTACCAATCCTCATTTAACATGGCAAAACTACTCTGTAGTACCATTTCAAAAGCATTACATCAGTTCTATAGATATTTAAAAAGGCTTTAGAGATGCTCACAACTAAAGTTCTTACAACAGATATTCACTAGGCAAAAGTTCACTTCACATTAGAAATTAACCAGTAGACATCTTAGAGTTCTGATTTCCAGGAAAACACAAATATAAAAAGGTTAAAACACTCACAGATTACCATGAAACAGAAAGGATTTCACACTTGTGTACCAAGTTCTCTGAAAGACAGGACTAGGTTGATACCTGGAGACAAAGCTTTGCATGAAATAAAGTTATCATATTAATAGCATGCATTTTCACATACTGGACAGGCTGATTAATAGTAAAAGTTCCCACATTTTCCATGAAATTCTCCATTCTTATCTCAATTTTTTTATTAGTGAAACACCATGAGGTACAGTTGTAGACTTACAAATTTTTGTGCTTGGGTTTCAGTTTTACAATGATCAAGTACCCATCCCTCCACCAATGCCAAGGAACAATGCTATGGCTTCAGACTATCAGGCTGACATCTGAGATCAATTATAATTACTTGCTAAGTATAAGTGGCTCTAGAAATTTCAGTTACCAAAAGTCTCAGAGATCAAAAAAGGCACTGGTAGGATAAGTTTTGCAACCAACTTTATAACTCTAGAAACTCATGTTTTTAAATTAAACCATTACCCTTTGAACCTGTTTTTATGTACCACATTATTTCAACTCACAAGATTTTCTAGGTCAAATATTCTAATAATCCAATGCAGATACAAATATGTACATTGATATAGCAGCATAAAACCTTTGAACCACCAATTCTTATAAAACATGCTAAAAACTTCTTTGACTTAATTTCAATAGTTCTTGTACCTTAGTTATTTAAAATAATGAGATTTCTACACCAAATACTTTTAACAATTCCACAAGAATACAAATATGCTTTCATACACAGAAAAAGCCCTTTGGATTTTTTGATATAAGCATAAGAAAATACTTGAATTGCCACTGCTTATGAAAATGAGGAAACTTTATTTTAATGGCTTCTGTACCCCTCCCTGTTGTTTGTAAAAAGGCATAACTTTTCATTAAAATTAGCTGAGGCTTGTAAGATAAGGTCTTGCATTCTCTGAACTCTTATTTCACTTTAGTTATAGGCTCTAGTTCTGCAGCTTTTCCTGTATAGTACAGATACTTAAGTTCAAAAGAATTACAACTGTTAATAACCATTAATGTTATTCCAATAATAAATTTAGATTTAGAATTCTGCTTTCTCTGTAGGCAACATTCTGATAAAAAAATCTTCGTTTAAACCTTGTCTAACAAGTTCCAAAAACAACTACACTTCTTAAATCACTGGGTTGCATATCACTGACTTCTCTAGAATTTCTACTCTAATTTTAACCTGGTTCCAACACTCAAGTGTTCCACATAGACAGACAGATAGACAGACAGACAATGAACTGACTAAAAACATCACACTTACATGTGCACACGTCTGCAGTTGATAGATCGATTTGACCCTTCAAAAATGGCAGGGAGAAAACTGATGGGCTGAGAAAGGAAGGGACAGTCCCCAGGGCAAAGAAGCCCTGTCGGCCGATTGGGAACACTGCTCCCTGTTTCCCAGCCTGACCAGCTAGTCTCCTGCTTGTAAAAATGGGGCAATGAAATGAACAGAAACTTTCTCAAAGAAGAAATCTGAATGGCAAAAAAGCACATGAGAAAATGCTCTACATCATTAATCATCAGGGAGATGCAGATCAAAACCACAATGAGATACCATCTCACACCTCCTAGACTGGCCCACATTCAAAAGAACAAAAGCAACTGATGCTGGCGCGGATGTGGCGAGAAAGGTACACTCCTTCACTGTTGGTGGGAATGTCGACTGGTTCAGCCCTTTTGGAAAACAGTATGGACGATTCTCAAAAAATTAGAAATTGAGCTCCCATTTGACCCAGCAATACCACTCCTGGGAATATATCCCAGAGAGGCAAAAATGTGTAGTCGAAGAGACATCTGCACTTGTTTGTTCATTGCAGTACTCTTTACAATAGCCAGAAACTGGAAGAAACATGAGTGCCCAAGAACAAATGACTGGTTAAAGAGACTTTGGTACATCTACACAATGGAGTACTCTGTAGCTCTTAGAAAAGATGAAGTCATGAAATTTACATACAAGTGGTACAATATGGAAAGTATCATGCCAAGCGAAATGAGTCAGAAAGAGAGGGATAGACATAGAAAGATTGCATTCATCTGGGGGATATAAAGTAACAAAATATGAGATTAATACCCAAGAATAGCTGAGATGAGCACCAGGAGGATTACTCCATAGCTTAGAGGCCAGCCGGGTATTCTAGGGGAAAGGGCAGTTAAGATAGAGAAGGGAGCACCAAATAAAGGGTGTTTGGAGGATCCTCCCAGGAGGGGAGATGCATGTAGAAAGTAGACTATGGACTGAACATGTTTGCCACTCAATGCCTCTTTTGCAGACCACAACACCCAAAAGGAGAGAGAGAACACAGGGGATTGCCCTGCCACAGAGGCAGGGGGGGTGGAGGGATGGGGGTGGGGGGATATTATCCATGGTGGTGGAAAATGGGCACTGGTGGAGGAATGGGTATCTGATCATTGTATAATCGAAACCCAAGCACAAAAAATAGTAAATCTACAACTGTACCTCATGGTGTTTCACTAATAAAAATTTTTTTAAAAATTTTAAAAAATGGGTCAAAAAAGTGCCTTTGTTGATATAAGCTGGCAAAATAAACTATGGCAAAGTTGTTGAATCCTAAGTGGTCATATGTTACCATATTTTGGTCAAAGCTAGTTCTGAGGCTGGGAGCTAGTATCTTCTTATCAGACATGGGGATAGGCTGCCTTAATGACACACTTCTTTATTTCTGATATCAAAAATCATATGATCTTGCTTCATTTTCCTGCCTCCTCTGCTTTGATAATCCTATTTCTTTTGTTACCTGCAAATACCTGACTGCAAAATGATCTGGTAATGCAAACTGTCATTCACTGGCTATCCTTCCCAATGTTCTATCTTATACTCAGACCATGTGGTGTTACAGAGGTCAACAAGAAACTCCTTATCTAAACTTCCTAAACTTCCTAGTTGGAAGCTCCCCGGATGTTTTAATAAGCAACCCAATGAAGAATCTTTAGGTATCGATGTGAAATTTTCCATATTTCCTAATTGCAAGCAATAATCTATGAAAAGAATGGTTCCTTGGCAAAACTTTTCTCCAGGTCTTTCACTTTGGCCTCTCCCAAGGACTCAAGCCCCTTGTATATTGGCCTCTACTCTGGCCTCTCCCTAGGTGTCTCTAACCGCCCCCCCCCCACTGTAAATTGGCCTTAACTTTGGCCTCTCCAGAGGGGACTCTAACCCCCGTATATTGACCTTTACTCAGAGGCTCATTGGATTTGAACCATCTCCACCAGTGGCCTCTGCTTCCACCACAGGCATCCCTGGGTGGGCCTGGTATTGGGCACACCCACAGCTGTGTGCCCGAACCAAACCTAGTGCTGTGGTCTTAAAACTCTGCTCCTTGAAAAAAGTTCTGCTTTTCTTAGCTTGCTACCTCTTCCCTGCTTTTTGCTGGCTTGCTGCTTTTCTCAGGCCTCTTACCAGCCTTTTTTGCTTTTTTTTCTTTCTGCCTTACCTCTGGACTGCCTCCATTAGAATTTCAATTGACCTCTAACTGATCTTCCATTAGACTGACAATGGGTGGGGAAAGGACTTTTTGCCTAGGATTTGATCTCTTGCCTTACATTTTCCAGAAGCTTCTTACTAGTGGGTTTTCCTCCCATTCCTCCAATAGTGAATGGTGACACAAAACAGACAATGGAGACGTGTCTCTTTGCAGAGACCATTCAGATGCTTGCCTGGCCAGTGAAGAACTTTGCCTTAGTGGTTCAACATTGTGACTTGTGACCAGCAGCTATGCCAGTGCCACCCTTTACCATACGTTCTCTGTGGGATCGCAGGCAGCCCACTCTTGAGTGACTTTAGAGGTACTTTAAGAGTGCTAGGTCATGGAGCTACAAAACCAAGCCTGATAGGAGGACCTATCAGGGTGCTCATGCACACACACACATTCACACAAAGGTTATCACATTCCTCCCACATCCCCCCTCCCTAGATATTTCCATTGATTAGTTGGGGTTGTTCATCTTTAGGAACATTTCCAACCCTAATAGTAATTCAATGACAGAGACAAAACTCATGGGAAATTCACAATAAAAATAATTTATTTCAATCAGGTATGCTTTTATTCCAAAAATATCATGTTATCTTCATTTACACAAATAGCAATTTTATATATTCCTAGATGTATAAAAATAGATTCCAGGTGATATAGAAAATGAAGAAATTCTAAATGAATGAATCAGTTTTCCATAAAATGCTTCTGCAGTGCAAAAAAAAGCTATAAAATGATCACAAATTCTACTATTTGAGAGAAAATATTAGCATACCATAAATATGACTAAGGGCTAATATCCAAAATATATATGCTCATGGCAGGTTCTTCAAGTGTTCAGGTCTGACCTTGTCTGAGCCGAGTGCTGTTCATTTCTTTACCAAAGAAATGGAGTGTCAGATTTCGGAAGGGAGACCATTGGGAACGACATATCCATCCTGTGGAATTTGGTATGTGGGCAGGTGGGCATGGCTATCAAAGAAATCTGAGTAGAAGTCATGAATAATCTCCATTGCCATTCTGGAAGATGTGATAGATCCATCAGGAAGTTGGAGGGCAATCATCTTAGTCTTGTAGTTGGTGAAGGACAAGCTGGCATTACGAATGCTTTTCCCAGCTTCTACTGCATCTACCAACACTTCTGCTCTTCTCTCTTTGAGGTCTTCCTTGATGACATCTCTGCACTGCTTTGCGAGCTCGAAAGTTTGCTTGTGGTTGCCTGAGTCATGTGCCAAACTATGTTGGTGAATAAGCTCAAGAGTTTTCGAAGACAGGCTTTTTTTGTGGCTATGTCTCTCTGCCTTTTGATCTGACTTTTGTCTGTCATCTACAACCTGTTCACTTAAGTCATCCTGAATAGGATTGGCAGAACACTAGATGAAGGACAATCATGCAAGCAAGCCGGGTTCCGCAAAGGATTCAGCACCATCGAGCATATCCACACTATAACCAAGCTCATTGAGGCTTCTTGGGAGTTCAAGATGCTGCTCTGTTTAACGTTCATTGATTTAAAGAAGGCCTTTGATTCTGTTGAGATAGAAGCAGTCATTGAAACCCTAGCCAATCAGGGCATTCAAAGTCAATACTTCAGGATCCTCCTTGAGATGTATTACGGATTCACTACCAGGATCTCACCATTCTACAAAGAAGTAATCATCGATGTCAAGAGAGGGGTGATACCATTTCACAGAAACTCTTCAGTGCCACCCTCGAGAACATCATGCGACAACTGGAATGGGAAGAAATGGGAGTGAAGATAGACGGTCGGCAAATACACCGGCTCCGCTTTGCTGATGACATTGTTCTAATAACACCAAACATTAGCCAAGCAGCACAAATGCTGGCCAACTTTGACCGTGAGTATGGAAAGGTTAGACTATAGCTGAATCTTATGAAGACAATGTTTATGAGAAACAGCCTTGTTTCTGATGCTCCATTCGCTCTCAATTGAACGACCATCTCCGAATGCAACAGTTATGTGTATCTAGGTAGGGAAGTCAACATGATGAATGACCTGGCACCTGAGTTGCGCGGGAGGAAGAGAGTGGCTTGGAACACCTTCAAGACCATCGAGGAAATAGCTAATAGGACGAAGAACCTCTGGCTCCAGGCACATCTCTTTGATTCCACTGTTCTTTCTGCATTGACATATGCCTCAGAGACCTGGGCCCTATGCGAACAGGATGAGAATGCTATTCGGGTTTCCCAAAGAGTAATTGAAAGAGCTATGCTTGGAGTATCACGTTTCACTCAAATGAGAGAAAGAATCCGGAGTTATGATCTCTGTTGATGATCAAGAATCAGGGATGCTGTCTCGTTTGCCAAGGTGTCAAAAATCAAATGGGCTGGACACGTAATGAAATTTAGAGATGACTGCTGGACTAGAGCCATTTCTGACTGGATTCTACGGGACATCAAAAGACCACGTGGCCGCCCACCTACCAGATCATCAGACTTCTTCATCAAGATCATGAATGATTGGTTTGAGGCTCTTTGTATTCCTAGAACGAACAGATGCAATTGGGCTACCCTATCACGCAACAGGGACAAATGGAGACTTTACTGGCTCCCGCTCGAGCAAATCGATGATTTGTGGGAAGTCAAGTGATCAAGTCAAGTGTGATATGCTCATGAAATTCAGTAACAATAAAGATAAAACAAACTCTTAAAAAATAGGGGATCATGTCCTTCTCACCGTGCCAAGACCACGAGTTGCCCCCCACGAGCAGCTTTCCAGCACGGCCATGGCCCCAGAGGCACACAGACCTAATTCAGAACGCAGCAGGTTTTGGCAGAAATGTGAATGGACTATGCATTAAATTATGTCGCTGTGCCCCGCCCCCGGAAGGGAAAGGGTGTCTATCTCTTCCACCTTTTCCCCCACTGGGCGGCATGATGGCTGCCGCCTCAGAGCTTATTGGACAGCCAGGAATGAGCCAGCAGTGACTGGGCAACTTTGGCCTCATGGGATGGGGGTGGAACCATGCACGTCCTTCCGGCCCCACTGAGACCACGAGTTGTAGCCCACAAGCGGCTCTCCAGCACGGCCATGAGCCCTTAGGCACACAATCCAATCTCACATCTATGCAGCTTTGGGCAGCAATCCCTCCAGACTTAATTAGCAAAATATCAGACATCCAAAATCTTGTCTGCGCGGCATCATATGCTCTTCATAACTAGCAATAGAAAACAAATTATTTCACAATGCCTTCTCAGCAGGTCTGATTGTTGGGGGAAAATTCCAAATAATAAATGTTGCATCTTTTGTCAAAATAATGAAGGTAATCAAATGTAATCTATGAACTAAGCCATAACTAAACTATGACCATAGACAGAGAGAGTTAAGTGGAAATCATCTGCCTCCCAGGTAGGGGAAGGGGTGGGATGGGGAGTATATTGGGGTTTTTGGTGGTGGAAAATATACACTGTTGAAGGGATGGGTGTTTGATCATTGTATGACTGAAACTTAAACCTGAAAGCTCTGTAACTGTTCTCACTGTGATTCAATAAATAAATTTTAAAAAATTAAAAAGTAGGGGATAATATATGAACAGACATTTGTCCAAAGATATACAGCACATGAAATAATGTCCTTCATTACTGATATTAGGTAACTTCAAATAAAAATTATAATTAGATTATAATCACACAACTGAGAATGACCTGTATCAAAAAAGCCCAAATCAAAAACTGCTTATAATCTGTAGGAAAAAATACCTTACTTCTGTTTGGGGAAATTTATAGTGGTTCAGCTTATGTGAGAAGTAGATCAGAGAATTCTCAACAATTAAAAAAAATAAAGAGCTAATGTATGATTCAGCAATTCCATTCCTTGGTATCTAACCCAAAGTACATAAGTAGTAATGCAAAAACATAAAAGTCATATGTATTTATTATAATGTTATTTAAAGTAACCTTACTGGAAACAGCCCTTGCCCAAACCCAGATACAAATGATGTAATTGTAGTAGAGGGACCAGGGAGATGGTTCAACTGGTAGAAACTTGTGTTTTACATTTGAGAGCCCTGAGTTTGATCCATATCACTTCATGGTTCTCCTAGCACCCATAGAGTGAGCTTTGTCTACTACAAGGGGGATAACACCCTCCAATTTGCTGAGTGGTGTCCAAAATAAAAACAAAACAAAAAAGCAGTTTTGGTATATAAACACAATTGAATGCTACTCAGCTAAAAAATAGATGACATTTTGGCTTTTACTACAAATTGATTGACACAGAGTTTGCTGTATTAAGCAAAATACTCGAGGCAGGAAAATGACAAATATGAGATGGTCTCACTCATAAGTGTTCTATAGATAAATGAAGTCATGAAATGCCAAGTTCAATAAAACAGATCTCATTATAAAACAGATATCATTATAAAATAGATTTATTATAAATTATGCTTGAATTCATTATTCTAATTCGAAGTTAACACATGAGATCTATATGGGGGGAGTGAACCTCTTTGAAGAGTAGGGTAAACTTTATGATGAAAACAAATCCATATATATGTCCTCTTACTATTTTTTTCTTTGGGAGTGGTTGTTTGATTTGGAGCCACTCCCTGTAGTGCTCTGGGTTTATTCATGGTTCTGTGCTCAGAGCCCAATCCTGGTAAGATTCAGGAGACCATATGAAATGATGGGGGTGTGATCCATATAAGGGCAAACAGTGATCTACACTTTGTTCTATCACTCTATCCCTATGTGTGTCCTTTTAAATGTTAGTTCATAAATAGGCACCCTAGAAATATCAGGCTGTTTTTTGATGTTATATTTTTATTTCATTTTCTAAAATTTTCTTTTGATATAATTATAATACTTATGTTCCCAAGAACGAAAAAAATTAACTGGAAACTAGATTTACCATGTAATGAATCATTACTACCATTTTGTATACTTCTGGTAATATTAACTATGATTATATGGGAACATTGAATAATCCAATTATCTTTTGATTTGGTTATGTTCTGATAAGAGGAAATTGCTAAATACTTTCAGATTCTACCAACATTTGGAGACTGTTCATCCCTGGGACAGGCATAGGGACAATTTGGCCTAGTTATTTTACTGCAGTTGGTTGGAACATGATGTTTTTAGTTTGAGTGTTTCCCTAAAAATATTGTTTGTCATGGGATGAAAAATAAAATCTCTCAGAGACAGATGGGCACCTACTGGATTTGCTGTGTCAACAATTTTAAAGATTTTGACATTTAGTAAATGTAATTGAAATGTCTTCTTAAAGTTCCATGTTAGTTACTTCTATATGCAAAGAACACTTATGTCTTAGGCATATTAGTTTATCTAGAAGTTTGATATAAGTGCACAGTTTATTGGAGAACATCTTAGTTCACATACTTTTTTTACTTCCCCAAACATTCCCAGGAATCTTAAACCATAGTTATCAACTTGTATGACTTAGATGTGGTGTTAGGAAAAGGTACATGAAGTGCCTAGAGTACACAATTGAAGAGGGTACTTATTCATGAGAATATTTTAATTTATTTAAAAACTTAGTCACCGTAAAATTATAAAGTTAGTTTTGATTGGGTTTCAGACATACAGTGTTTCAATAGTGATCCTTTCACCCGTGTCCACTTCCTTCCACCAATGCACCCGACTCCCACTCTTATATATATTCTTGCAATGTAATTTATAGTACTGTTGCTGAGAGAGTTGAAAACATAGCACTTTACCATCTTTGAACAGATGTCCTCATTTGTTGTCTTGCATTCATTTACTTCACACTTAATTATGTCTCTAACCAATAATCACTTATTTATAAGACTGATAGTATGTCTTTAGATTTAAAGGAAAATAGACTAAGAACATGTTTCACTTATAGACTACTAAAATGTTTTAAAATACTATTTTAAGTAAATATTATATAATAATTTAAGCTTTTAATAAATAAAAATAACAGACATGAAAATAGACTTTTTCCATTTGTGGCTGTAGTCACATATATATGTATGTATATACATATATATGTATTCTAGACAGTTAAAATTAAAAAAATAAGAGGTCAGGGATTTAGTGCCAGGATGAAGTATTTGGTTTGCATTCAGTCAATCCAGGTGAAACTCTGGCACTACATAGAGTTACCCAAGTACCACCAGGAGTCATCCATGAATCTAGAGCCGCCAGGAGCAAGCATAAGCATTGCGAAATAAAAAATCAGTCTGGTGCAATTTAGCAGAATCAGAGCATAAAATATTTAAACAAAAGAGAAATAAACCATGATCACTTTCACTTTGACTGGTGTTTGTGGATTATGTGTTCTAGATAGTCATCCATTTGTGTTTTTCATAGATTGACTTCAATTTTCCCTAAGAAAGCAAAATGCTAGTATGCTAAGGTCAATTAATTAAAATGGCACTAGATATTCATAATATCTATAGACTATCTTCTATATATTTTAAATTATCTCTTTAGGTTCTATACAGTACCTAATATAATACAAATGCTATATAACATAATATGAACTTGTAATGTATAATTATTTGTTCCTTTTCCTCCCATTGTTCATTGATTTGCTCAGGTGGGCACAAGTAACATCTCACAACAAATTGTGAGAATTGTTGTTACTGTTTTTGGCATATCAAATATGTCACAGGTAGCTTGCCAGGCTTTTCAAGTCTCAGAATACTGAGACTAGCAAGATGAAAGAAGGAAGCAATATAAAAAGGAGCATCCTGAAGATTTATAGCAGCTTTATCAGACAAAAACCACCAGGCCTGAAAACAGTTGTGAATTTCAAAGAAGCGTGGGCACGTAGGAGGAATTCGTTCAGTGGCCGAGACCGTTCCCCTGGCTGACCCAGGACGACAGAGAGTTGAAGGATGGGGTAAGAGGAAACAGAGGAGCAGAGACCCAGGCTGGTTGATCGACAATATATTTTCTTTCTCCTTCCCAACATAGTTTGATCTCTCCCCTTACAACATTGATATTGCTCCTCCTTTCTCCCAAATGTAGTTTGACCTCTTCTTTTGTACCATAAAAAATTCTTTTTTTCCCCATCATCATCCTTCTCTTCCCTTTTCCCTAGTCTAGATAGACCTCTTCCCTTGAAGCATGACAATTTCTCTTCTCCCCACTCTAGTTCCCCTGCCTCCCCTTACAGCATAGTTTATATAGAAATCTGAAGGGTGGAGGTACACATAGGTGGGGTTGAACATTGTAATAACAACAGAGGCAAAACTTCAGGAGAAGTTCTAGGAGATTAACTCAAGGAAAAGATCTTATCTGAGAGTACAGGACTCTAGATTATTAGAAAATCCGCTCAACGGGGGATTTCATCTAGGGTATATTGCTTTCTCCTTTCCTTGGCTAGTAATTCATTTAATCACTCATAGTAAATTAACTTCTTACTAATAATTCTAGTCATTTTGTATGAACACAGCAAGAGGTATATTAAGCTTAAAGGTTGGCTTTTCCCGGGGACATCTCCTATATATCCCAGACTAGAGTCCCCAGGCCAGATTTGTCTTTCCTAACCCCAGCAGGGTCCTTATTCAGTTACTTCTTTTGGGGTCATGACAGAGTTTGTTCCATGATTATGCTCTTAACTTATTAAACTTATGGTGGTTATCTTGTCCCCTTTCGATGCCAGGGTTGCTTACCGCTTGCCCTGGGTCCATCCTTGTCCCTTGCTGGGACCCTCCTTTTTAGGGGTGTTAGGAAGTAAAGGCAACTGAGGCTTAAGTCAAGTAAATACTACGGAAGCCCTGGAGTAAATATTATTTGCAGTTAATTAACTCCCATGTTACAGAAGTATAGTATAAACTGTCTTCCTGTGTCTATACAAAAAGGACATTGCTGAATAAACCATTCAAATGACATAAAGGAAAGATAAAAGCAATATAGGATTTTTAGTGCCTGATGGGATGGGTGTGCCTCAGGAGCACTGTTTTGTGAGTAACTCAATAAAACTAAGCTCCCTGTGGGAGAAGCAAAGACAACTCATTGTTATCCAACAAACAGTGGTCATATAGAGTGAAAAACCTCAATTAAATGAATGCTCACCAAAAATTTCTTTCCCAGTCAGACTTTCATTCAGATTTGAAGGAAGAATACAAAATTTCACAGATAAGCAACAATTCATGATATTTCTTAGATTTTTAACCATTCTTATAATAACTAAATTGGCAAATTTAGACAAGACAAGTCCCACAAACACACAGGACTCCTGCAAAAACAAGTCCCAGAAACACACAGGACTCCTGCAAAAACATGGCACAAAACTTCATAAGAAAAAGTTTTCTCAATGTCAATGGGCTAAATGCACCACTAACGAATCACAGAGTGGCAGGATGGATTAGTAAATTGAAAGCAACACCCTGCTACGTGCAAGAAACATATTTTAGCAGTCAGAACAAACACAGATTCAAGCCAAAAGCAGATGACAAATTTTCAAACAATTCCCTCTGAATGATGTCAGTTTTCTATAGTATGTTAAAGTCTCTTATATTATATCAGTTGGAGATCCAGTGGCAGGCCAATGACCTTATGTTGTGCACCATTTTCTAAGTGCCATGGTTCACACTAGATTTCATGATAAATATGTCTGTTCTTTGGCCTTTTGACAGAATCTTCATGACTTAGGAGGCTCTTTTCCTTCAAATGGCAAAATCCTTCTGATGGGAGGAGAGGGAGTGCCCTCTTTAAGCTTTACACCCACTTGCAACAAGTTTCATAGCAACGTCTTTAGTGATGTCACAGTGACATTCCTTTGGGTACCATGGTGAGGAGGCTGACCGATCTTGAGACTCACAGGCAAGTGAGCCTTCCTGGATGGAACACTACTTCAAGGACACAGAGGATAACAAAACAGTTCTGTCTTCCTTAGAAGACAGTTCTAAAACATTTAGAATCATACAGGTACAGATGTCTGCAGGGACCTCTTGGGTACATGTGCAGATGGGATTATAAGAAGAGGGAGAAAGAAATAGCTTTAGAATTTGGGTGGCTATGGAGTTAGTACACACAGATACCAATTGAGTTAACAGTGAAACAGATACCTTCAGGTGTAGTCTAGCAATGAGAAAGGGGAAGAAGTGGTCTGCTATATGTAGGAAATAAACAAGGACTGGTATCATGAGTCTGTCTTCTACCGTCTCTTCCCTCTTCAGCGACTGACCCAGTGCTCCATCCTCCTTGCTTTCTTCCCATCCTTGCTCCTTTCCCTCTAAATCTTACTCTAGGAAAAGCAAAGGTAGGAAGAGGTTGTGCTGAGATGGAGGGCACAGAGGTCTCATGGAAAGAAACTGACTCCTTGAGTATGTCTTGATTACAGATTGAATTAATCTGTGAGGGAAAAAGTGCATCCAGTTTGAAATCCTATCAGTAGTCTATTTAATTATATATCTATGAACTGAGAGGCTTTTGCTTTTCCAAGAAGGGAATTCATAGTACATCATATAAGCTAAATACTGCAGGAAAAATGACACTGAATCCCAGAAAAATAGAAGAATTCGTGGAATAATAGCTGATTACCTTTGTTCAAATGACTTTGAAAAAATATATTCTGTTCTTAAAAAGGAAGCTGGAGTGGATATGAATCAAATACTCAATAGTAAACATGCAGCAGAGGAAAAGAAATGGATATCTGTTATTAGATTAGAGAAGATCGTGTTGATTTAAAATTAAAACTAAACAAAGCAAAAAAAGACCTGATAGTAAGTTTGTTGCTTGGAAAGAATCAAGATCTGATAGAATGGGCTGCTCTTGAAACCGAGAAAAATGCATTGAATGGACCCAAGAGCCTGGTTGCTAGAGTAATTTTCCATTAAATATTCACTATTATCATTTCGTTCTCTTGAAATGCTGCAATTATTGTCTGGGATTATCAAACTGGAGCTTTGGGTAAAACATTTAAAGGTTATACAGACTCAGTTCAGGATATTTCATTTGACCAGAGTGGGAAGTTGCCAGGCCCCTGTTCTGCAGATACAACCATGAAACTGGGTAATTTCAGAATTCTCTCTTTATTAGAACAATCTATGACCACTAGTTTAATGTTTCTTCAGTGGCCATCATGCCCACTGGAGATTATATCATTTAAGCCTCATGGGATATATTCTTAAAGATGTGGGATATACACACGGGCTACTGCATGAAGTCATTCACTGAATACACAAAATGGGTGTGTCTGGTACAATCAGATCTGGGTGGATGCTGATAGCAAGCTGTTTGCATGACCACACTGTACGTGTTTGGGATGCAGGCATTATGCAGTGCAAGAGCAAGTGTTGGGGACATAAGTATGTTGTAGAATGTATTTTCTGAATTCCAGAAAGTTCACATTCTTCCATTGTACAAGCAATGAGTGCTGACACTGAACAATGAGGTAAGCCCTGGCCTTATTTACTATCTAGAGATTTTATGATTAAGGTGTGGGGTGTCAGCACAGAAAAGAGTCTTATGACCCTAGTAGGTCAAGATGCCTGGGTTTTCAGGGTCCTAGTGCATCCATTTGTGACCTTCATCAACTGCTGTTCAGATCACAAGAACTAAATTTATGTGATGCATCAAGACTATGACAGTGCATAATCATTTCATGTCCTTCTTGGATGTCCATAACATGGCCCTCTATGTGGTCACTGGCAGTGCTGACCAAACCATCAAGCTATTGTAGTGACAGAGACCACAATGTTTCAGTTTGGATGTCCTTGGTTCCACTGGACATGCACTCACCACATCATCATTAACATATTGGACGCGAATGAAATTAAAATAGTCCTTGCATATAAATTTTTCAGGATGCAATTTGAGCTTCTAAACATTACACTCAAAATGCTCATTTACATATTTTGTCTAGAAGTACCATAGGCCTTAAAAACCTGAGCAGCAAAGAGCAGGAGAACTGGGCCTTAGTAGGATCCTTGCTATTGTTAGAGGGGATAGGGGGAGGTGTACAATTAAGGAAATAGATAATTACAATATAATAATTGAAGATGCTTGTCATTCAGAACCAGGTTAGCTCCTGAAATGAGCTAAAGTAGTATGCATGCGGTTACTATATCAGTAAGAGTATTAAAATAACAGTGGATAAAATAGCAGGAGAGGGAAAGGAAAAGAATACAGTACCTACCTCAGAGGTAGACTTGGGGAGAGAGGAAATCTTTGGACATTGGTGGAGGGAATGGACACTAGTAATGGGATTTTTGTTGTATGAGATACCCAACCATAAAGAGCTTTTGAATTAGATAATTAATGGTGATTCAAAGAGAATACTTTTTAAAACTGAAAAGGAAAACACCCACGGTGTTCAGGTCATATGAGATTAAAAGGAAGTCGTTTAAGCTAATTGAACTAGAGCACTAAACTGAATCATTGAAAGTGTCCTTTTACATTGAGTTATTAACTTCTGCTTTCCTTTCTATTATCTTCCTGCCTGATTCTTGGTCTCATTTTGGTGAAGAGGCAATACAGAGCACTATTAAGTGTGACCCAAAGTTTGACAACAAAACAGATAGACAAAACAGCCCCCAAATCTTCTCAACCATTGGTGTGACTAGTTAGGTTTACAAATTGGAAGTTTCATCATTTAGCATTTGCCAACTTAATAGAAAATGTTTGTTTTGGGAAGTTTATTAAGGCAAATCTCATATGTATATTTTTGTGAAAAAATGAATGCATATCTCACACACTGATAGCTAATCGTTTTCCATATTAGATATACTTCTAGTTGTATTCTCCTTCCAATAGACTGTGTGTTATTGTGAAACCCAAGTTGAATTTAATCTTACACCAAGGGTGTCATGGAATAAACCACTGTATGTCTTTGATGACATTTATTGTACGCAGTGTACATTTCAAAATGACAAATATTGAAAAAGTTATGTATGTCCTTTTGTAGAAAATGGAGAAATGTGAGTTTGATTTTCCAACATGAATCTAGGAGCAGTTTGAACTATATTAACAAGTTGAAAAGACAAGATTAATGGAGCAAGAACAAACATGTACTGTATTATTTTATTTATTTGTACATGCTTATAATTACATGGGCCTATCTGCAAATGTGTATTCTCACAAACATACATGCACATGCATATACACATACAAAACACCTGTTATGTTTCTGGGATCTGGAATTTTGGTACAGTGCTAAGGCATAAAAGGAGCAGAAGCTTCCTCAAGAAAAAAATACAAAGGATCGAAAGGCTCATGAAAAAAAAAATGCTCCATATTACTAATAATCATGGAGATGCAAATCAAAACAATGAGATATCATCTCATGCCACAGAGACTGGCACACATTCAAAAGAACAAAAGCAACGAAAGCTGGCATGGATGTGGGTAAAAAGGGATGCTGTTTCACTGTGGGTGGGAATGCCCACTAATCCAATCTTTCTGGAAAACAATATGGACATTCCTTCAAAAACTACAAATTGAGCTTTCATATCACCCGGCAATACCACATCTGGGAATATATCCCGAGGGTGCAGTAGAAATGACATCTTCACCTGTATGTTTATTGCAGCACTGTTCACAATAGCCAGAATCTGGAAATAACCCAAGTGTCTGGAAACAGATGACTGTTTAAAGAAACTTTGGTACATCTACACCAAGGAATAATACATAGCTGTTAGGAGAGATGAGGTCATGAAATTTGCTTACAAGTGGATGGTCATGGAGCGTATCATGCTAAGTGAAATGAGTCAGAAAGAGAGGGACAGACACAGAAGGACTGCATTCATTTGTGGAGTGTAAAATAACAAAACATGAGACTGAAACCCAAGAACAGTAGACACAAGGGTCAGGAGGATTGCTCCATAGTTGGAAGCCTGCCTCATGAGTGGGGGTAGAGGGCACCTGGAATAGAGAAGGGATCACTAAGAAATAATTGTTAGAGTGATGGGCCTGGATGGGAGATGTGTGCTGAAAGTAGATAAAGGGCCGAACATGATAACCTCTCAGTATCTATATTGGAAATCATAATACCCCAAAGTAGAGAGAGAGTATGGGGGAAATTGTCTGCCATGGAGGCAATGCGAGGGTGGGAAAGGGGGGATATACTGGGTAGATTGGTGGTGGGGAATGAGAACTGATGAAGGGATGTGTGTTTGATCATTGTATGAATGCAACTTAAACATGAAAGCCTTTAACTATATCCCAATTGATTCAATAAAATTAAAAAAAAGAAGCAAAGTAAGTTTTTTTCTGAAATACTATAAAGGTAAAGGTAAAGGCCCTCCCGTTGATCGTCGATTTGCTCGAGCGGGCCCAGTAACGTCTCCATTGGAGACTTTGTTGTTACTATGTCTGGCATATCGAATACTCTCAGTAGCTTTCCAGGCTTTCCGAGAGGGGTGGAGGATTCGAACTCGGGTCGGCCATGTTGGCCGCTTGTAAGGCAAATGCCCTACCGCTGTAAAAATAATTTTGAAGATATAATGTACCCTGTTAGATAAAGATCACAATCACGATCATCCTGTTGTTCATCGATTATCTCGAACGGGCACCAGTAACGTCTCCTTCTACCTAGCCCTGAGATTTTAAAAGAGCCATTCCAATGCTCTTTCAGGATTAGGAGAATGAGACTCATCATAGTTACTGGTATTTGGCATATTGAGTACAACACGGGAAGTTTGCCAAGCTCTGCCGTGCGGGCAGGATATTTTTTGTAGCCTGCCAGATTCACCAAAGGAAAGATAATAAGATGTTGTGCAGCCGCAAATGCGGCCGTGCGCTTCTGAGAGCTGGATTTTATAGTCTCTGCATCTTGGCCGTTGATGGGACCAACCTGGCGCTGTCGGCAGCTGGTGGGTGTGGCGCCTACCTACTGGAAGATGGGGTGTCTGGGTGGAGAAACTGGGGCTCCGGACGTCCTCAGCTGCTGGGGCTCTGCTTGAGGCGGGGGGGGGCGGGTAGAGAAACTCAACCCTCTCCCCTCCAAGGGGCCCCGGTGAGGACAGCCAGGCGTGGGGGCAGGAGACTGCCCAGCAGCTGAGGACCTTCGGAGCCAGCCACAGCCATGCTGGGGCCACTCTCCACGCCTCATGCATGAAAGAACTGACAGAGGAACCCAGGTATGCGGGTCCCGGGACTAAGGTCTTCAAGCCTACTCGGATTGGGACTGGGCCTTTCTCCACCCAGCCCCCCCCCCCATCTTCCAGTAGGTAGGCATCACACCCACCAGCTGCCACCAGCGCCGGGTTGGTCCCATCAACAGCCAAGATGCAGAGACTATAAAACCCAGCTCCCATAGGAGAACAGCATAGATAAAGATACTAAACCTGTTAATTAATCCAACTCCTCTCTCCAAAAATTGACTTGAATGACATCATAAATCTCTTGCACAGGAATACTAAACTGTTATCATTCAAGTATCCTTAATCCTTCCTGTTGATCTGATTTATAATGTCTTGTTTAAATATATTTAAATTAGTATTTGTGGATCTGTCATTTAAAATATATCTGCTAGATCATAATACTAAACTAGCATATACATCTAAGCTTATTATATTCTTTTGGTGAATCATAGTTTATCATTAAGCACTGACTTCCTCGTCCTCTGATTATTTTCTTTGACTTAAAAGTATTTTTGCCTAATATTAAAATATTTTAGAAAGAAAATTAATAAATCATTACTTTTCTGAATACAAAGTTCTAATCTTCATCAACGGTCATCTGTGATGCTGTCTCATTTGCCAAGGTGTCGAAAATTAGATGGGCTGGATATGTAATGAGATTTGGAGATGACCGCTGGACGAGAGCCATTACCGACTAGATTCCACGGGACATCAAAAGATCACGTGACCACCCACCTATGAGATGGTCAGACTTCTTTCTCTAGAGCCTGAATGATCGATTTGAGGCTCTTCATGTTCCTTGTCATTGGGCTACATTAGCACGCGACAGGGATGAATGGAGACGTTGCTGGCTCCCACTTGAGCGAATCGATGAATATTGGGATGTCAAGTGATCAAGTGATCAAGTTATTACTTTCCCATCGTAACCAGGTTGGAAACTTGTTCTGACTCTGGGAATTATTTTTTGCTAAAGAACTAGTACTTTCATTCTCCACTTGCCCCTTATAATTTGGCTGTTAAGCTGTTGACACCTCACTTATATATTGTGATCCATAGTGGCTAAAAATATATGTCACAATTTCTTAATCTTTGACATTGGGTAAAATATTATTTTCAGATTCCTTATAAATTATTTCATTTTTTCGAGCTTTACAAAATGAATCATTTATTTAGCCTTTAATTTATAATTTTGTAGTGTATTTATTAACATGCTCGAGTGGGCCCAGTAACGTCTCCATTGGAGACTTTTGTTGTTACTGTGTCTGGCATATCGAATACTCTCGGTAGCTTGCCGGGCTCTCCGAGAGGGGCAGAGGAATCGAACTCGGGTCGGCCATGTTGGCTGCGTGCAAGGCAGACGCCCTACTCGCTGTGCTATCGCTCCAGCTGGATTTTATAGTCTCTGCATCTTGGCCAGCTGGAGCGATAGCACAGCGGTAGGGTGTTCGCCTTACAAGCGACCAACATGACCGACCCGAGTTCGATTCCTCCGCCCCTCTCGGAGAGCCCGGCAAGCTACCGAGAGTATCTCGCCCACACGGCAGAGCCTGGCAAGCTCCCCGTGATGTATTCGATATGCCAAACACAGTAACAACAAAGTCTCCAATGGAGACGTTACTGGGCCCGCTCGAGCAAATCGACGATCAACAGGAGGGCCTTTACTTTACTTTACTTTACTTTATTAACATAATTTCAACTGATTTTTATATATAATGAAAAAAATATTCTTTAACTTTCTAACTATTATTGTGTGTGCCATGAGGAATGATTTGGTTTTATGCTGCAAGGTGTTGTCATCTTTCCATATCCAAAATTTCTTCATGACCCAGATGTCTAAACAGTTGACTCAGTATCTAAATTCAACAAATAGTAGGACTGCCCTGACACTATATATTTTTTTTAATAAAAAATTTTTAATAGTGAGACATCATGAGGTATACTTGCAGACTTACACATTTTTGTGCTTGGGTTTCAGTTATACAATGATCAAATACCCATCCCTCCACTGGTGCCCATTTCTGACAACCATGGATCCCAGTATCCCTCCCACCCCCCATCCCCCCCATCCCACCCTGCCTCTGTGGCAGGGCATTCCTTTTGTTCTCTCTCTCTTATTGGGTGATGTGGTTTGCAAAAGAAGCAATGGGTGACAATCATGTTTAGTCTATAGTCTACTTTCCGCATGCTTCTCCCATCCTGGGAGGATCCTCCCAACACCTTTATTTGGTGTTCTGTTCTTTATCTGAGCTCCCTTTTCCACTAGTATGTGTGGTTGGCCTCCAAGCCATGGAGTAAAAGTCCTGGTACTAATCTCGGCCATTCTTGCGTGTTAGTCTCCTATTTTGTTACTTTATGTTCCCCAGATGAATGCAATCTTTCTATGTCTATCCCTTTCTTTCTGAGTCATTTCACTTAACATGATACTTTCCATGTAGTACCACTTGTATGTAAATTTTGTGACTTCATCTTTCCTAATAGGTACACATTACTCCATTGGGTAAATGTACCAAAGTTTCTTTAACAGTCATCTGTTCTTGGGCACTCAGGTTTTTTCCAGATTCTTGCTATTGTAAAGAGTGCTGCAATAAAAAGACAATAGGAGATGTCACTTTGACTATACTTTTTTGCCTCTCTGGGATATATTCCCAGGAGTGGTATTGCTGGATCAAATCACTTAATCACTTAATCACTTAACTTCCCGTTAGTCGTTAATTTGCTCGAGCGCGCGCCAGTAGCGTCTCCATTTGTCCCTGTCGCGTGCTAGTGTAGCCCAATGGCATCTGTTCGCTCCGGGAATATGAAGGGCCTCAAACCGATCGTTCATGATCTTGACGAAGAAGTCTGACCATCTGGTAGGTGGGCGGCCACGCGGTCTTTTGACATCCCGTGGAATCCAGTCGGTAACAGCTCTAGTCCAGCAGTCGTCTTTAAATCTCATTACGTGACCAGCCCATCTGATTTTCAACACCTTGGTAAATGAGACAGCGTCCCTGATTCTTGATCGTCGACAGATGTCAGAACTCCGGATTTTTTCTCTCACTTGAGTGAAACGTGATATTCCAAGCATAGCTCTTTCTATTCTTCTTTGGAAGACCTGAATAGCATTCTCATCTTGTTTGCGTAGGGCCCAGGTCTCTGAGGCATATGTTAATGCAGGAAGAACGGTGGAATCAAAGAGATGTGCCCGGAGCCGGAGGTTCTTCGTCCTCTTAGCTATTTCTTCGACGTTCTTGAAGGCGTTCCAAGCCACTCTCTTCCTCCTGCGCAGCTCGGGTGCCAGGTCATTTGTCATATTGACCTCTCGACCTAGGTACACATAGCTGTTGCATTCGGAGATGGTCATTCCATTGAGAGCGAATGGGGCGCCAGGAACAAGGCTGTTTCTCATAAACATTGTCTTCGTAATATTCAGCTGTAGTCCTACCTTTCCACACTCACGGTCAAAGTCAGCCAGCATTTGTGCCGCTTGGCTGATGTTTGGTGTTACTAAAACAATGTCATCAGGAAAGCAGAGGTGGTGTAATTGCCGACCATCTATCTTCACTCCCATTCTTTCCCATTCTAGTCGTCGCATGATGTTCTCGTGGGTGGCACTGAAGAGTTTCGGTGAAATGGTATCACCCTGCCGAACCCCTCTCTTGACATCAACGATCACTTCTTTGTAGAATGGTGAGATCCTGGTAGTGAATCCACAATACAGCTCACGGAGGATCCTGATGTATTGGGCTTGAATGCCCTGATTGGCTAGGGCTTCAATGGCCGCTTCTGTCTCAACAGAATCAAAGGCCTTCTTTAAATCAATGAACGTTAAACAGACCGGCATCTTGAACTCCCGAGAAACCTCAATGAGCTTGGTTATCGTGTGGATATGGTCGACGGTGCTGAATCCTTTGCGGAACCCGGCTTGCTCGCATGGTTGTCCTTCATCTAGTGTTCTGCCAATCCTATTTAGGATGATTCGAGTGAACAACTTGTAGATGACAGACAATAGGCAGATCGGGCGATAGTTGCCAATGTCATGGATGTCTCCCTTCTTGAACAGTAGTACGGTCCTGCTGGTTTTCCACTGGGACGGAACCTTGCATTCAGACAGGTAGCGAGTGAAGAGCCGAGCCAGTGTATTGATGAGTACTGATGGCAGGTTCTTCAGGTGTTCAGCTGCCCTGTCTGCTTCCATCAACCACCCAGGGATCGAATTGCGCACAGGAGAACCACCCTACCCAGATAAATACCCCACTGGCAGACTTCCACTATCGACACTACTCCCACTACCCTGCCGTCGCCACACTCCAGGACGTTTTCCGGACCTGCTCGGCCGCTTAGCGGCCGTTCGACACATCATAAGACATTAAATACCCATCTTCCGGAATTGTCATACCGTATTTGATAGGGTTCAAATATGGTAACACCTACAAGGGTAATTAGAGGTCACCCCAAAAGCCTCTATCCCTCTCGGAAAGACTGGCAAGCTACCGAGAGTGTTATGCCCGCACGGAAGAGCCTGGAAAGCTATCCGTTGTGTATTCGATATGCCAAAACCAGTAACTACAACTTGTCTCATTCACCTGATCCTGAAGGCTTCACCGACATGGCAGCACTGAGAAGGATGAGAAAGGAGAGGCCGGCAAAATCTCAAGGCCGACCTAGGCTGCCACAACGAAGGAAGACAAAAATGATCCTCTGTACTTTCAATGCACTTACGCTAGCATCAGATGCATCCATTGAGGACCTGATGGTACAAGCGCGAATGATCAAGTACGACATCATTGGTCTGACCAAGACAAGAAGGCACGAATCTCCCCATGCCGTTTTCGACACTGGAGAAGAAGTGTTCCTCGGAACATGCGATAAAAGAGGTGTTGGAGACATTGGTGTCCTTGTCAACACAAACTTGGCCAAGAGCATTGATTCATTCGAATGCCTAACAACCCGAATCGGACGTTTACATTTGAATAGATGTGGCTCACTGCCTGCAGTTTTTATCTTCGTTGTCTACGCACCAACATCTCGTTATGATGAAGGAGAAATCGAGAAGTTCTACATGGAGCTAGAGAAGTTCTCTAAAGAAAACCACACCTTCTACAAGATCATTGTGGGTGATTTTAATGCCAAGATAGGACCTAGAAGATCAGCTGAAGAACTTCACATCGGGACCCATGGCCTAGAATGGAACGAACAGGGTGAGAGACTGTCTGAGTTCATCATATCGACCAAGACCATTCATGGTAACTCACAGTTCCAGAAGGCAGAATCTAAGCGATGGACATGGGAGTCTCCCGGTGGACCATTCCACAACGAAATAGACCACATCAAATTCAATCGACGGTTTTGCTGGACTGATGTAGCTGTTGTCCCAAAATTTCGAACGGGATCGGACCATCGTCTCCTTCCTGCAAAATTCTACTTCACAGCGCGGGGAGAAAGGGCTGCAAAGTTCAAAAAGAGAACTCCCAGAATGACCACCAACTGGGAACTCTTTGGTACTATTGCGGCAACATGGGAAGATGCCATTGTTGACAACATTGACGAGGAATACGATCGACTGGTTCAGCACCTCCATGATTGTGCGAGGAACGCCAAGAGAGAGATAGCCACAAAAAATCGCCTATCTTCGAAAACTCTTGAGCTAATTCGCCAGCGTGGTTTGGCGCATGCCTCAGGCAACCACAAGCTAATGTCCGAGCCCGCAAAGCAGTGCAGAGATGCAATCAAGGATGACCTCAAAGAGAGAAGAGCAGAAGTTCTGGTAGATGCGGCAGAAGCCGGGAAAAGTATTCGTAACGCCCGCCTGTCCTTCGCCAACTACAAGACCAAGATGACTGCCCTCAGATGTCCTGATGGATCCATCACATCCTCCAGAATGGCAATGGAGAAGATTATCCATGACTTCTACTCAAATCTCTTTGTTAGCCATGTCCACTTGCCAACATACCAAATTCCACAGGATGGATATGTCGTTCCCAACGTTCTCCCTTCCGAAATCTGACATGCCATTTCGTCGGTAAAGAAACAAACAGCACCCGGCCCAGACAAGGTCAGACCTGAACACCTGAAGAACCTGGTGGATCAAATGGGACCTCAATTTCTAATTTTTTGAGAATCGTCCAGACTGTTTTCCAAAAGGGGTGAACCAGTTGGCAGCCCCACCAACAGTGAAGGAGTGTCCCTTTCTCACCACATCCGCGCCAGCACCACTTGCTTTTGTTCTTGTGGATATGGGCCAGTCTCTGTTGTGTGAAGTGATATCTCATTGTGGTTTTGATCTGCATCTCCCTGATGATTAATGATATGGAGTATTTTCTCATGTGTCTTTTAGCCATTTGGATTTCTTCTTTGTGAAAGTTTCTATTCATTTCATCTCCCCATTTTTTGATGGGGTTGAATGTTTTCTTTCTGTGGAGTTCAACCAGTACTTTGTATATCCTTGAGATTACCCACTTATCAGATGTGTATTTGGCGAATATCTTTTCCCATTCTGTAGACTGTCTTTGTATTTTGGTCTCTGTTTCTTTTGAGGTGCAGAAGCTTCTTAGTTTAAGATAGTTCCATTTGTCTATCTCTGTTTTCACTTGCTTGGCCAGCGGTGTGACATCTTTGAAGACACCATTAGCTTCTATGTCATGGAGGGTTTTGCCAACATTTTCCTCAATGTACCTTATAGATTCCGGTCTGATGTTGAGGTCTTCAATCCTCTTAGATCTTACTTTTGTACACGGAGTTAGGCAGAGACCTGAGCCCATCTTTTTGCATGTAGCCGTCCAGTTTTGCCAGCATAATTCTCTGCCCCACTTCAATTTTCTTGCTCCCTTATCGAAGAATAGATGCTCATATGCTTGGGGGGAGTTGTCAGTATATTCAACCCTGTTCCATTGTTCTACATCTCTGCCTTTGTTCCAGTACCATGCTGTTTCAATTATTACTGCCTTGTAGTAGAGTTTGAAGTTAGGGAGGTTGATTCCTCCCATTTTCTTTTTCCCAAGAATTGCTTTAGCTATTTGTGGGGGCTTATTGTTCCATACAAATTTCAGAAGAGTGTGCTACACTTCTTTGAATAATTTCTTGGGTATCCTAATAGGGATTGCGTTGAATTTATACAGTGCTTTGGGAAGTATTGCCATTTTGATAATGTTAATTCTCCCGATCCATGAACAGGGGATATTTTTCCATTTCCTCGTATCCTGTTTTATTTCCTGAAGTAGCGTTTTGTAGTGTTCTTTGTACAGGTCCTTTACTTCCTTAGTTAAGGTGATTCCTAGGTACTTGATATTCTGGGGCACAATTGTAAATGGGATTGTTTTCTTCATGTCACTTTCTTCTCTTTCACAATTTGCATATAGGAAAGCCATGGCCTTTTGGGTATTGATTTTATATCCTGCAACTTTACTATACAAGTCTATTGTTTCTAGAAGTTTCTTGGTAGAGGTTTTAGGATTCTCTAAGTATAGTATCATATCATCTGCGAATAGTGAGAGCTTGAGTTCTTCCTTTCCTACCTGGATGCCCCTAATATCTTTTTCTTGCCTAATCGCTATTGCACGTATTTCCAGTACTATATTGAACAGCAGTGGGGAGAGTAGACATCCTTGTCTCGTCCCTGATCTTAGAGGGAAGGCTCTCAGGCTTTTGCCATTGAGGACGATGCCTGCTGTAGGCTTGTGGTAGATTGCTTTAACTATATTGAGGAAAGTCCCCTCTATCCCAATTTTGGCCAAGGTTTTCATCATAAATGGGTGCTGGATCTTGTCAAATGCTTTCTCTGCATCTATATGATTTTTATCTTTTCTTTTATTGATATGTTGTATTATACTGATTGATTTCCGCGTTTTAAACCAGCCTGGCATCCCCGGGATGAATCCTACTTCGTCATGGTGTAAGATCTTTTTAATGAGTAGTTGAATTCTATTTGCTAGTATTTTGTTGAGAAGCTTCGCATCCATGTTCATCAGGGATATTGGCCTGTAGTTTTCTTTTTTCGTGGTGTCTTTGTTTCCTTTGGTATTAGAGAGATATGGGCTTTATGGAAACTGTTTGGGAGAGTTTCCCTTTTTTCAATTTTCTGGAAAAGATTGAGAAGGACTGGCAATAAGTTCTCTTTAAATGTTTGGAAAAATTCGCTAGTGAATCCATCTGGACCTGGGCTTTTGCTTTTGGGAAGACTTTTGATTACAGTTTCTATTTCGTTGATGTTAATAGGTCTATTCAGGTACTCCAGATCTTCTTGATTCAGCTTTGGGAGCTTATAGGAGTCCAGGAATTTGTCCATTTCTTCTAGGTTCTCTTGTTTCGTGGCATACAGACTTTCAAAGTAGTCTCTGATTATCTTTTGGTTTTCTTTGGTTTCTGTTGTGATATCCCGCTTCTCATTTCTGATTCAGTTTATTAGGGTTCTCTCTCTCTGTTTCTTTTTGAGTGTTGCTAGTGGTTTATCTATCTTGTTTATTTTCTCAAAGAACCAGCTCTTGGTTCCATTCATCTTTTGGATAGTTTCTTTGGTTTCCATGTCATTGATTTCTGCTCTAAGTGTTATGATCTCTTTCCTTCTGCCTGATTTAGGCTCCTTCTGTTGATCCTTTTCTAAGTTCTTGAGCTGTGATGTCAAGTTGTTTCTGTGCATCCTTTCTACATACCTAAGATATCCTTGCAGAGCTATAAATTTTCCCCTTTAATACGGCTTTCACTGCATCCCATAGGTTCTGGTAGCTCATGTCTTCATTCTCGTTTGTTTCCAGGTATCTTTTGATTTCGTCCTTGACTTCGTTCCTGAACCACTCATTGTTCAGCATCGAGTTGTTTAATTTCCAGGTGGTTAATTTGGTTCTCCGTGTCTCTGTGTGATTCACCTCTATCCTCAGTGCATCATGGTCTGAAAAGATGGCTGATACTATTTCTATTTTCCTGATTCTGTTGAGGTATATTTTGTGTCCTAGCACATGGTCTATTTTGGAAAATGTTCCGTGTGCACTGGAGAAGATAGTGTATTCTTACTTTTTGGGGTGTAAAGACATGTATAGGTCTATAAGCCCTCTCTCTTCTATTTCTTCTTTCAAAGCCAATGATTCCTTGCTGGGTTTTGTTCTTGTTGATATGTCCAGAGGTGATAGGGCGATGTTGAAGTCTTCAAGTACTATTGTGTTGCTTGCAATGTCCTCCTTAAAATCTGATAGCAGTTGTTTTAAATATTTAGCTGTTCCCTCATAGGTGTGTAAGCATTTAAGAGTGTGATTTCTTCCTGTTGTATGTATCCCTTGACTAAGAGAAAATAGCCTTTACTGTCCCTTCTAGTCTTTTTCAAGGTGAAATTAATGTTGTCGGATACTAGTATGGCCACCCCAGCTTTTTTTGCAGGCGCTGTTTGCTTGCAGGATTATTTTCCATCCTTTGACTTTGAGTCTGTGTTTGCTCAGAGTGTTGAGATGAGTTTCTTGTATGCAGCAGATTGTTGGGTTCTGTCTCTGTATCCATTTTGCCACTCTGTGTCACTTAAGTAGTGAATTTAGACCATTGACATTGAGAGAGAGAGAGAGAGAGTATGGTTATGGGGTTTTGTGTCATGTATCTGTGCGGGTGTGTTGTGGTTGTAGGGTTTGTCTTGTCTTATACTAGCCCCTTTAGCCCTTGTTTTAGGTTTGGTTTTGAGTCTATGAAGTTCCTGAGCTGCTGTTTATCTAGAATATAGTGTACCGTTCCTTCAATTTTGAGTGAGAGTTTTCTCATTCGGATAGAGTATTCTTGGTGAAGCATACATTTCAGTGAGTTTTTCTTACTATATCTCGCCACTGCCTTCGGGCTTGTAAGGTTTCCTCTGATAGATCTGCTGTGAATCTCAGGGGTGCTCCTTTGTATGTGATTTCCTTTTTTTCCCTTGCTAATTGCAGTATTGTGTCTCTATCGGCAGCATCGATCATTCTAACTATAATATGTCTTGGAGTGTTTCTGTTAGGGTCTCTTTTAGCTGGCACCCTTTGGGCTTCTTGAATCTGAATGGCTGTATTGTGGAGCTCTGGGAATTTCTTGGCGATGATTTGTTTAAGCATGGTTTTTTCATTGGGACTGTTTCCCTGAGCTTGTGATAGTCCAATTATTCTAATGTTGTTTCTTTTGGAATTGTCTCCTAGGACTCTGATTCTCTGTAGAGCCATTTTGAAGTCCTTTGCCATTGTTTGTTGTCGCGTGTTGGCTTGGTGCAGCTGATCTTCCAGCTCACTGATTCGTTCCTCAGCTGTGGTCATTCTATTTTTGAGGGCACAGAGTGAATTTTTGATTTCATCTATGGAATCTCTGATCCGTGCCATTTCTGTGCGAAGCTTTCCAATTTCCGCTCTCATTTCTTACTGTACTTTGTCGATTGTACGATCGATTGTTTCTTTCATGTCCTCTTTCAATTTAGCTGATATCTGTCTGACTGTTTCATTGAGTTGATTGAACATCTTCATGACTTCATATCTGAATTCCTTGTCAGAGAGGTCCCTAAGGTGGCTAGCACCTCCTGAGGCTTCTGGACTTGTTTCCTCGTCGTCTCCCTGTGGCGGGGATTTGCGTTGTTTCTTCATGTTGTTGTGTAGGTGTATGGGGTCAGATTTATTGATTTGAGTAAACTACCTGTGTCCGCGTAAGCAGCCGCCTGCTGAAAGTTAGGCAACGCCCACCCTTTAAAAGCCACGCCCACTTCTTTTTTTTTAATTTAATTTTTATTAGTGAAACACCATGGGGTACAGTTGTAGACCTACAAGCTTTCATGCTTGGGTTTCAGTTATACAATGATCCCATCCCTTCACCAGTGCCCATTCTCCACCACCAATGATCCCAGTAACCCTCCCACCCCTTCCAACCCATCCCCCCCTTTTGTTTTCTCCTTTAGGGTGTTGTGGTTTGCAATAGAAGTATTGAGTGGCCATCATGCTTGGTCTATAGTCTACTTTCAGCATGCATCTCCCATCCCGAGTGTGATGTTCCCTTTACTCGGTGTTCCCTTCTCTGTCTAAGCTGCCTTTTCCCCCAACATGAGCTGCCGGCTTCCAAGCCATGGAGTAAACCTCCTAGTACTTATCTCGACTATTCTTGGGTGTTCGTCTCTCATTCTGTGACTTTATATTCCGCAGATATAGAGTGCAATCTCTCTATGTCTGTCCCTCTCTTTCTGACTCATTTCACTTAGCATGATACTTTCCATGTAGAACCACTTATATGCAAATTTCATGACTTTATCTTTTCTAACAGCTGCAGAGTATTCCAACGTGTAGATGTACCAAAGTTTCTTTATCCAGTCATCTGTTCTACGGCACTCAGGTTTTTTTCCAGATTTTGGCTATTGTAAACAGTGCAGCAATGAATATACAAGTGCAGATGTCATTTCGATTGTACTTTTTTGCCTTTCCGGGATATATTCGCAGGAGTGGAATTGCAGGGTCAAATAGGAGCTCAATTTCTAATTTTTTTCTTAAAGATCGTCCATACTGTTTTCCAAAAGGGCTGAACAAGTCGGTATTCCCACTAGCAGCGAAGGAGAGTCTCTTTCTCCCCAAATCCGTGCCAACACCAGTTTCTTTTGTTCTTTTGGATGTATGCCAGTCTCTGTGGTGTGAGATGATATCTCGTTGTTTTGATCTGCATCTCCCTGATGATTAATGATGTAGAGCATTTTCTCATGTGCCTTTTAGACATTTGGATTTCTTCTTTGAGAAAGTTTCTATTAATTTTATTGCCCCATCTTCAGATGGGGTTGGATGTTTTCTTCTTGTAGAGGTCAACCAGGGCCTTGTATATTCTTGATACCAACCCCCTATCGTATGGGTATTGGGTGAATATCCTTTCCTATTCTGTAGACTGTCTTTGTATTTTGGTCACCGTTTCTTTTGAGGTGCAGAAACTTTTTAGTTTAAGATAGTCCTATTTGTTTATCTCTGTTTTCACTTGCTTGGCTAGTGGCATGTCATCTTTGAAGATACTGTTAGTTTCAATGCCATGGAGGGTTTTGCCGATCTTGTCTTCAATGTACCTTATGGATTCTGGTCTGATATTGAAGATTTTAATCCTTTTTTCTTCTTTTTGGGTCACACCCGGCCATGCACAGAGGCTACTCCTGGCTCTACACTCAGGAATCACCCCTGGTGGTACTCAGGGGATCATATGGGATTCTGGGAATCGAACCCAGGTTGACTGCGTGCAAGGCAAACACCCTACCCACTGTGCTATTGCTGCAGCCCCCTTTAATCCATTTTGATCTAACTTTTTTTTCCTTTTTTCCCCCTTTATTTTATTTTATTTTATTTTATACAGTTGTAGATTTACAATTTTTTGTGCTTGGGTTTCAATTATACAATGATCAGATACCCATCCCTCCACCAGTGCCCATTTTTCACCACCAAGGATAATATCCCTCCCACACCCATACCCCCATCCCCCCTGTCTCTGTGGCAGGGCAATCCCCTGTGTTCTCTCTCTCCTTTTGGGTGTTGTGGTCTGCAAAAGAGGCATTGAGTGGCAAACATGTTCAGTCCATAGTCTACTTTCGACATGCATCTCTCCTCCTGGGATGATCCTCCAAATATCCTTTATTTGGTGCTCCCTTCTCTATCTGAACTGCCCTTTCCTCTAGGATACCCGGCTGGCCTCTAAGTTATGGAGTAATCCTCCTGGTGCTGATCTCAGCTATTCTTGGGTATTAATCTCATACTTTGTTACTTTATATCCCCCAGATGAATGCAATCTTTCTATGTCTATCCCTCTCTTTCTGACTCATTTCGCTTAGCATGATACTTTCCATATTGTACCACTTGTATGTAAATTTCATGACTTCATCTTTTCTAACAGCTACATAGTACTCCATTGTGTAGATGTACCAAAGTTTCTTTAACCAGTCATCTGTTCTTGGGCATTCAGGTTTCTTCTAGTTTCTGGCTATTGTAAAGAGTGCTGCAATGAACAAACAAGTGCAGATGTCACTTCGACTATACATTTTTGCCTCTCTGGGATATATTCCCAGGAGTGGTATTGCTGGGTCAAATGGGAGCTCAATTTCTAATTTTTTGAGAATCGTCCATACTGTTTTCCAGAAGGGCTGAACCAGTGGACATTCCCACCAACAGTGAAGGAGTGTCCCTTTCTCGCCACATCCACACCAGCATCGGTTGCTTTTGTTCTTTTGAATGTGGGCCAGTCTCTGAGGTGTGAGATGGTATCTCATTGTGGTTTTGATCTGCATCTCTCTGATGATTAATGATGTAGAGCATTTTCTCATGTGCTTTTTTGCCATTTGGATTTCTTCTTTGAGAAAGTTTCTGTTCATTTCATTGCCCCATTTTTGGATGGGGTTGGATGTTTTCTTCTTGTGGAGTTTAACCAGTATTTTGTATATCCTGGATATCAACCCCTTGTCAGATGTGTATTTGGCCACGCCCACTTCTAATGTGGCCACACCCCCACGAATACCTGGTGTGTATCCGGGGAGTAAAGACTGGGTGGGGAGAAGAGACCAGCTCAGCTTGGGCGGCGGAAAGGGAGAGGCAGAGAGGCTCAGGTCTGCTTTGTCTCCTGTCATCCAGGGGACGCTTTGGGGCTTGCGTGGTGAAATCCAAGTCCCGGGTTCGAGAAACAGCATGAAGACTGACCTGGGAGGTGGGGAGAAGAGACCAGCTCAGCTTGGGCGGCGGAAAGGGAGTGGCAGAGAGGCTCCGGTCTGCTTTGTCTCCTGGCGTCCGGGGGACGCCAATTATTTCATTTTTTTTGGTAACCAGTGGTGTTCATTGTTGTTGTTGGGTTATACATGGTAGTGGTCAGGTTAAACTATCAGTTCTGTGCTCAAGAAGTAGCTCTCTATGCTGCTTGCGGAATCATTGGCAGTATCAGAAATCCAGCCCTGGGTCTACATGCAACGCAAGTCCTTTAATCACTGTAATGTGACTTTGACACTAGTAACAAGTATTCTTTTGTTAAAAGAGATATTTTGAAATATTTATACAAATTAAATCACAAAAATAAGTGTAACAAAGACATTTATTTCCAGGGCTGGAGTGATAGCACAGTGGGTAGGGTATTTGCCTTGCATGCAGCCAACATGGCCGACCTGAGCTCGATTCCTCTGTCCCTCTCGGAGATGCCGGCTATCTACCGAGAGTATCTCGCCTGCATGGCAAAGCCTGGCAAGCTACCAGTGACGTATTTGATATGCAAAACATAGTAATAACAAAATCTCACAATGGAGCTGTTACTCGGCCCACTTGAGAAAATCGATGAACAACAGGAGGACAGTGACAGCAATTTATTTACAATTGTGTTTCATTTTTTGTATAATAGTAATTTTTATAATATCCCTTTTATTATGGGCTGGAGCGATTGCACAGTGGTAGGGCATTTTCCTTGCATGCAGCTGGCCCGGCAGACCCAGGTTCGATTCCTCTGCCCCTCTCAGAGATCCCAACAAGCTACTGAGAGTATCTCGCCCGCAGCTCAAAACCTGGCAAGCTACCCATGACGTATTCAATATACCAAAACAGTAACAACAAGTCTCACAATGGAGATGTTACTGGGCCCGCTTGATCAAATAGATGAACAACAGAAGGACCATGCTACCGTGCTACCCTTTTATTATTTTATGGACTTTTGGTTCCTAAAATTGGCAAAGTGTTTGAGTTATGTTCTTTTGAGATACACACACAGATAGCAGGCCATATATTTATTTTGATAAACTTTATATCTGACTTGCATATTTATTTTTGTTTGCTATTTTTTTAATAATTCCTGAAAAATAGTCTGATTATATAAGTGTCCTGAGACTCAAGGGCTTTTTGCCGAAAATTACAATCTTAGCTAGTATTTTTAATATATTAGAATCACTTTCAGGATGATATTGCCTCATAACCCTGATCATATTGAAACATGCTTGTTTCCCTTTAGTCATTTTGAAAGAATATTTTTGTAAAGGTTTTAAAAACATCTTTGTTCTTATCTGCTTCTATGTCAAGTTTTGCTTAAAGAGGTAAGTATGTCAAAATGGTGCATCTTGACATTTGCTTCTAACTGTATAAATGCCTTATATTTCAATTCCTTTTTAGCATGTAACAAAGGAAATTATGTTTAGGTAAGCCATAACATCTAGAAATAACATATAGATATTAACAAACTTGAGGGGAAATTGTACCGATTTTGGAAAATATGAAACTTCTGTCCACTGGATTTATTTTCTCTGCAGTGTACAGTGAAATTTGTTAACCAAGGAGTAAAAAACTTTTCTCTAAACTCAGTAAAACGTGACCCTTGCATGGGTAATTTTCACAGACCACTGCTTAGTCAAATTTGTCAAATTTGTCCTTCATTTAAAAGCAATGAATATTCTATCTCAGGCATGGTCCGCAACAAGGATTCCCGTATATTGATGCCAGATAGAATAATGAAAATGCTGGTAAGGAGTTATCTGCACACTCTATGATATCAGCTTTGAAAGAAGTTTCCCAGAGTGTTGTTTGACACTGCTCTATTGATGCCCTCCTTCTTCCAGCTACCTCTGTTTTCACTATGTACTGCATAACCCTGTGCTTGCCTGCTATACCGATAGTGATGTTATACTGATTTCCTTTGTCATTAGAGGAATGTACTGTTTGGTTGAGAGGTACATTGCTATGACACTAGAAACAAGTGTTCTTTTGTTAAATGAGATAATTTTTTGAGTTTGACATTGAGATTTGTTAGATTCTCAACCAATTTAGTCATTGATTTCAGAACTTAAAACTTCAACTTCCTGAATAAAAATATTTACTGCCACTGTCCTGTTGTTCATCGATTTGCCACAGCGGGCCCAGCAACCTTTCCATTGTGACACTTGTTACTGTGTTTGGCATATTGAATACATCACGGGTAGCTTGCCAGGCTTTGCCATGCGGGCGAAATACTCTCAGTAGCTTGCTGGGCTCTGCGAGAGTGGTGGAGGAATCGAACCTGGGTCTGCCAGGTCGGCAGCATGCAAGGCAAACGCCCTACCTGCTGTGCTATCGCTCCAGCCAAATAAAACTTAGGAACCATGATTTATATCTTGCTATTGATAGGGTGAAAGTGCAAATAGTACACCATCCTCCACCAAAGTGTCTGTCTCCCTGAGGGAGAATCTGGAAGGATTGACAGGGAGTGACACTCTGGTAGAAGGTGTGGCATTGGAACATCATATGCATGAGAATATATTCATAACACTGTTAGATATCAGGGTTTCTAAAAATTAATAATTTAAAGCAGTTAATGAACTAAGCAGAATGTCATCATTAACTATCATTTATGATCAATGAAAACATTAACCACCATTTTCCTAAGCATACTTAAACTTTTTAATGATTAAAATATCCTTAGTAGTAGGAACTAAGCCAAGACCTGCTAAAATTATCAGTGTACTGACAGATTTTGGTAAATAAAAAGTGATGTGGTGGGGCCTAAGCACAGAAAGAGTAGGAGCCCTATCCTTGAATGGTAGTTATTATGTGGAGTGATCTAGTTTTCTAGTTGTGCTGTTCAGAATAGATGTAATAAAGTTATTCTGGAATCCTTGCCATAAACCTAAAAGTCCCTATCAGAATTTTCTCCTACAAATTGGATATAACAAGCAAATCACAACAAGATTCTTAAGAGTTAGAGCTTGACAGAGGACCCATAAAATACTGGATTCTAGCCTGTTGTTTTAATAACCTTTCATTATGTTTCCTAAAATATATTAAATTTAATTTTAGACTGGCATTTTGCATTTTATATAGTGTTTAAGTATATAATATTTCTCAAATACTTTATAAACAGACAGTACTACCCTAACTCACAGCTTCCTCTTAACTCAGCACTACTAAGTCCATTTCCTTGACTGTCAACTAAACAACACTAGTTCTTAAAGAAAGAGTTCCACAGAGTTCTATTTTAGTACTGAAGTCATCTGGAATAACTTGATAGGTATAGGTCTGAGTGAGTATGGCCTGATTGGTATGTGTGATAGGTATTTAAGTAGTCTTCTTAAATATCATTACTCTTTTTAATATTGGTAAATCTATCATTATAAATGAGTACTATGACCATCTATCCACCCCTCTCACTCAAGTTTATTTGTTGCAAAATGCTGTACACAGGCACAATGATAATCACTCAATATACAATAATCCAGTTTAAAACAGTTATTTGCTTGAGTGGGGATATATACTCACACTAAAGTTTTTAAAGACTTTTTAAAAAACAATTTTTTTAAAACCACTTTTTAAAATTTTTTTAAATTTTTTTAAATTTTTGGGTCACACCTGGCGATGCTCAGGGGTTACTCCTGGCTCTGCACTCAGTAATTGCCCTGGCGGCACTCAGAGGACCACATGGGATGCCTGGGAATCGAACCCTGGTAGGCTGCATGCAAGGCAAATGCCCTACCCCCTGTGCTATCGCTCCAGCCCCAAAAGCACTTTTGTTGACCCACATCCCTCAGCCACCACCATGTAAACTCACCAATCAGCACTGTTCCAGAGAATCATAATTAAATCTTCAAGAGATCAGTTAGCTACAAAAATTTCTCAGATACACTTCTCAAGAAATGTATCTCCATGACAATCTAAGGAGGGCAGTGGGCAATATTCCCACCCTCCTAAATCTCCAGCAGCTTCCACGATGTCTCTAGCTGGACTACACAGATCATCAACTGATCTCCACAGAAATGCCAAACTGTCAAAAAATTCAGATACACACCTTTTTTTTTAATTTTGTTTTGTTTTGGCTGAAAACTCCAAGTCTTTTCAACTTTGGGTTGGGTGACCACCCCCTCATCACCCTGTCTTTCAGAAGCCCAGAGAGCCAAACCCATATGCTACTGCCATCATTGTGTAAGTTCTATGCCCAGTTAAATCTTATGGATTTTATAGAGTAACATCTCCAAACTATAGCATTAACAACCCAGTAGTAGCATACCATCTTGCATGGGATGTAGTGTAGAAGTCAGCTAATGTTGACTAACAAAAACACTAACATAGTAGTTATAACCTGTAACATCTTAGTAACCCATCAGACAAGAGATAAAACAATTTTCACTAATTTTATTTAAGTATCTTTTGATCATTATGTTAACAGTTTCTTGGTAACAAGCTATATAAAATATATTACTGTGGGCATGCTAGGGGAGCAGGTTTGAGGAGAGGCTGGGAAATCTGGAAACAATGGTGGAAGGAAGGTGATAGTTGTGGTAGGATTAGTGTTAATATTGAAAGCTATTGCTCCAGCCCAGAATGTACACCACTAAAATGAAAATGGTATGAGAAAAGTCCATTAGTCCATGAAGGAATTGTGAGTGAAAATAAATTGGAAGGTCTTTCATTTCTTAACTTTAAGTTATACTATCTCTAAAACATCATAATCAACACAGCATAGCACTGGAATAAACTGAGTTCAATTGAATAGTACAGAGAACCCAAAAATAAAACATCACATTTATGGATAGTTAATCTATGATAAAAAGTCTAAGAAAATTCAACTGGTGCTGGGAAGATTGGAGTACCACATGCAAAAAAATAAAATTGGATAGATATTCCAAACCATATATGAAAGTTAATTTAAAGGTGATTGAAGACCTCAAGATTTAACTAGAATACTTAACACACATGGAGGAAAATATAGGTAGAGCTCTAAGATATAGACCTCAGGTGATATTTTTAAAATTATTTGACTCCACTGGTTAACAAAAATATGAAAACAAGTTTCAATTTAAAAGATTTTGCCTGGAAAATAACTCATGTCCAAGAAAAAGAGATACCATCCTACTGAGTGATAATATTTGTACATAATATATAAAGGGATAATAGTCAAAATATATAAAGAAATCAGCCCAAACTTGAGCAGCAAAAAACTAATCACCTAAATAAAAAGAGAATTAAGAGATGCAAATACAAGTGGTACTACATGGAAAGTATCATGTTAAGCGAAATGAGTCAGAAAGAGTGGGATAGACACAGAAAGATTGCATTCATCTGAGGAACATAAAGCAACAAAACGGGAGACTAACACCCAGGAATGGCTCAGATTAATACCAGGAATTTTGCTCCATGACTTGAAGGCCAGCCACATGTGCTAGGTGAAAAGGAAGCTCAGATAGAGAAGAGAGCACCAAATAAAGGGTGTTGTGAAGACCCTCCCAGGGTGGGAGAGACATGCTAAAAGTAGTCTATAGACCAAACATGATTGCCACTCAATGCCTCTCTGGCAAAACACAGTACCCAAAAGAAGAGAGAGAGAGCAAGGGGGGATGCCCTGCCACAGCGGCAGGATGGGATGGGGGGGGAGTTGGGAGGTGGGAGGGATGCTAGGACCCGTGGTGAGGGAGGATGGGCACTGGTGGAGGGATGGGTACTTGATCATTGTATAACTGAAACCCAAGCACAAAAATTTATAAGTCTATAAATGTACTTCATGGTGTTTCACTAATAAAAAAAATGATTAAATAAAAAAAATTAAAAAAAGAGATGCAAAAACACTTCCTAGAAGAAGATACACATAATGTTAATTGACATATGAAAAAAGGGGTCATCAGCAATTATTATTATGAAAATGCAAATCTAAACAGCAATGATATATCATCTCATGTCAGTGAGAAGGGTATATATGAAAACAATAACAACAACAAAGTGGAAACTCCATGTTGGTAGGGATGTAATGGATAATTAACCCTTATTTACCATTGGTGGGAATGTTTTCTGGTCCAGTCTTTATGGAAACCATTTTTTTCTTGTTAATATCTACCCATTCGTAGTCAAAACAAACCCCCATAAACTTGAAAGAAACATGCACATATATATTCATTGCAGTGCTTAGTATAATAATCAGGATATGGAATTTCCCCAAACGTCAAGCAAGAGTTGAATAAAGTTGTTGGGCTCAGAGTGACATTACAGCAGGTAGAACGTTATGTCTTTCATGCAGTTCACCCGCGGTCCCCAGGCTCCACTCTTTATGGTTCCCCAGGCTCCGCCAGGAATAATACTGAGTTCAAAGCCAAAAGTAAACTGTGTCATTGGTTGTGACCTCCCCCAAACCAAAAGTTGTATACATTCACAATGTAATATTACAACACTATAAGAAAAGATAAAATCATACATTATACTGAAACTTGGATGTGGAAAAAGGAAAATACCAGATTATTTCATAGATATGTTATATACAAAGCTATAAAACTAGGGAATAGTAAGTATTGAATGGTAACAAACACAAATACTAGGGTTTGAGTTATAATCTGAGATTACCAGCACTGGGAAGATTGGGGAGGAAAGAAGAGAAGTAATATAAGGACAGACGTCAAGGGTCTTGGACGCTTTGGTGGTGTTTGAGATGCAATGTGTACCAAAAAACCCATAAATGTTAACGTTATTGTTTTTCTATGGAAAAAGAATAAATACAACTTATTTTCCATCAAGAAAAAAAGTGAAGAGTTCTTTGCTATAGCTTTCCATGGCTCAAAATGTGCTTCAGATTGCTATTGCTTCAAAATCATAAACTCCGATGAAGCAAGCGGGCTATAATTTCCTAATACAATAAAGCTGCCTTTGGGGAATTATGGTAGGAGGCTGAAGAGCAAAAAGTGTTCAGCAGAGTTATTGAAGCAGCATGGATCTTAGATATTTGTGATTTTCATCCTGCTTAATAAACTTTAAACAAAGATGTGATTATATTGGTTATCATTTATATTAAGTAGGCTTGAGAATTACATGCTCCAATTATATGCCTTACAACAGAGTGATTGCTATGAATCTGTTCTCTTAGCAATATTGATCAGCAGTACTTTGGAAAAACACAAGACAATCAAAAACACTCCATCAATGAAGCAGTTTACATGAGGTGAAAAAATGACACTGCTTATGTTAGCCCTTTGACAGTCAATGAAGATGTCCTTTGTAATTCTTCCCTTCTTTTTATTTCCACATCTTGTAAAAAATGAGTTTTTAAATAGTTGAGAAGGAAAAGTCTTTTCAGGACAATGTCTTTACGCATATTTTGAAACTCACTAAGATAGGTAATGGGAAAAATAATTTATAACAAATAGTTCACTAGTATGAACCTGTTTGCATTCAGAAAACTATGAACTGATAAACAAGCATGTTGATATATTTTTCAACTAATATCTACATTTCATAAATTTTTCCTAAAATTTTAATAATTAGGAACTAATATTTGTGAAATAAATTACTTTCATCCTAAATGTTCTATTTGACATATATAATGTATAATACTATATTTTATCAAAGAAATTATGATGATACTTCTTTTCATGTTCTTTAAAAATACTTCTCTGCAATTGATTTGTATAGTAAAGTGGCAGGCTACAAAATCAACACCCAAAAGATCATGAAGTTACTATATACAAAAAATGAAAGAGATATTAAAAAACAATCCCATAGACATAGAAAGATTGCATTCATCTGGGGAACATAAAGTAACAAAATAAAAGACTAACACCCAAGAATGGCCGAGATTAGTACCAGGAATTTTGCTTCATGGCTTGGAGACCAACCACACATAGGGGAAAAGGGAGCTTAGATAGAGAAGGGAACATCAAATAAAGGGTGTTGGGAGGATCCTCCCAGGATGGGAGAAGCATGCTGAAAATAGACTATAGACCAAATATGATTGGCACTCATTGCCTCTTTTGCAAACCACAACACTCAATAGGAGTGAGAGAACAATAGGGAATGCCACAGAGGCAGGATGGGATGGGGGCACGGGGGGTGGGAGGGATACTGGAATTCGTGGTGGTGGGAAATGGGCACTGGTGGAGGGATGGGTATTTGATCATTGTATAATTGAAACCCAAGCACAAAAATTTGTAAGTCTACACCTGTACCTCATGGTGTCTCACAAATAAAAATTAAAAAATAAATAAATAGAAAACAATCCCATTCACAATAGTACCTCAGAAAATGAAGTACTTTGGAATTGGCTTAACTAAAGAGGTGAAGGACCTATACAAAGAAAATTACAAAACACTATTTCAAGAAATAAGAGAGGGCACTAGGAAACGGAGACACATCTCTTGCTCATGGCTAGGAAGGATTGATATTATTAAAATGGCAATACTCCCCCCAAATGATACAGATTTAAAGTGGTCTCTATCAGGATACCCATGATATTATTCAAAGAAATTGACAAAACACTCCTGAAATTCGTATGGAGCAATAAACTAGCACAAGTAGCTAAAGCAGTTCTTGGGAAAAAGAAAATGGGTGGCATCGCCTTCCCCAACATCAAACTGTACTACAAAGCATTAGTAATTAAAACAGTATGGTATACTACTAGAAACAGAACCACAGAACAATGGGATTGAGTTAAATATTCTGTCACAGACTCTCAAACATACGATCACTTAATCTTTGATAAAGGATCAAGAAATATGAAGTGGAACAAGGAAATTCTGTTTAACAAGTGGTGCTGAGAAAACTGGACAGCCACTTACATTTAATAAAAGAAAACATAAACTCTGAAGTCCGTCTAAAGACAGGCACAAAAGTCAGATCAAAGTGCATTAAAGACCTCAATATCTCAATATCAGGCCTGAATCCATAAGGTACATGAAAGAAAATGTACGTATAATCCCCTATGACATTGAAGCTAAAAGCATCTTTGAGGATGAACCATCACTGACCAAGCAAGTGGAAGCAACCATAAACAAATGGGACTACATTAAACTAAGAAGCTTCTGAACTCAAAAGAAACAGTGACAAAATACACAGAAAGCCCACAGAATGGGAAAGAATATTTACCCAACACCTATCTGATAAGGGATTAATATCCAGGATATACAAGACACTAGTAGAATTGCAAGAAAAAAACTTCCATCCCCATAAACAATGGAAGGAAGAAATGAACATAAGCTTCCTCAAAAAACAAATACAAATGGCCAAAAGGCACATAGAAAAATGCTCTACATTGCAGCCATCGTGTGTGGTACATGGTCTACTTTCGCTACATATCTACCATCCAGAGAGATCCCTACAACTATCATTTTTTACATGGGGGTGGCAGGAGGGACACTGGGAACATTGGTGTTGGAGAATGGGCACTGGTGGAGGGATGGGCACTCGAACATTGATTGAAACATAATCACGAAAGATTGTAAGTTTGTAACTGTATCTCATGATCATTCATTAAAATATAAATAAATAAATAAATGCTCTACATCACTAGTCATTAGGTAGATGCAAATCAAAACAACAATGAGTTATCTCACACCACAGACTGCCACACATCAAAAAGAACAAGAACAACCAGTACTGGCACGGATGTGGGGAGAAAGGGACTCTCTTTCATTGTTGGTGGAAATGTGGACTGGTCCAGCCTTTTTGGAAAACAGTATGGGTATTCCTTATGAAAAAAAAAACTATAAATTGAGCTACCATAAGACCCAGCAATATCATGATGTCTGTGAATATATATATATATGTATACACACACACACACGGTAAGTCTAAGTTAAATTTGCTTTATTCATCTGATGGCAAAATAGTCATAATCTAGAAATTAATGCAATGATGATAATATTGAGCTATTTGGCTTCCTATAATGAACAGACTAAAAAAATCAGAATCTTGAAAATTAGCCATTTCTTGAATCCTTACATTTTGCAATTTTGTCATTTTAACAAGTTGGCTTTTTCTGTATAATTTTGATATTTAAAAAGGATTGTATTTGTAGACACCAGCAATAGTATTTTGCAGCAACTATTAATATGTTGTCTAAGAAGACAAAAAATTAAATGCAGAGAGGTTTATGTAAGAAAAGCTAGGCAAATTTAAGTTACATAGGTGGAACAAGGTGTTACAAGGCAGGAAATAACAGTCTGTCAGCACATAACAGGTAAATAGAGCTACATAATTGTACAACGCCAGGTGCCACCATTCACATCACAGCCTTCCTAATAGTCTCCTAAGTTGTACAATATACAGCTGGAATGGAAAAGGCGATAACTCTGAAGACAAAGTATATAAAGAGTCAATGTCAGAAAATTCAGATAACATACAGAAATGAGAAACATACAAGACATAGGAAATGAAATTCTGAGTCAGGATTTTAATCTCCTAGACTATATAATATAAAGAAAATATAAAATCATATTTTTTATTTGCTCGAGTGGGCCCAGTAACGTCTCCATTGGAGAGTTTGTTGTTACTGTGTTTGGCATATCGAATACTCTCGGTAGCTTGCTGGGCTCTCCGAGAGGGGCGGAGGAATCGAACTTGGGTCAGTAATGTTGGCCGCTTGTAAGGCGAACGCCCTACCCACTGTGCTATTATTTATTTATTGTTTGCTTTTTGGGTCACACCCGGCGATGCACAGGGGCTACTCATGGCTCTGTGCTCAGGAATTACCCCTGGTGGTGCTCAGGGGACCAAATGGGATGTTGGGAATTGAACCCAGGTCGGCCGCGTGCAAGGCATATGCCCTACCCACTGTGCTATTGCTCCAGCCCCTAAAATCATATTTCAAAGAAACTAAGGTACTGCATGAAACCTTAAAAACAGGAAACTGTGACCTAGCTCTAGATACTGGAAATAATGAGGCAGAGACATATTTGATAATAGAAAACAAGTCAAAAAAGTACTCAGACACTGTGCCGTGTTAGAATGGTATCCTTGGGTCTGGAAAGAAATTTCAATTGACTGAGTTTATGCTTTGCATGGAAATGGCCTTGGTTTGATCTCAGTATCACAAGCCCACTGAGCACTTGTAGTGGCAATTGTCAAGCACGACTGGTTATGGCAAAATAATCCCAGTTTTAATTTTAAACAAGGATAAGAATTGCATTTTGGCAAATACACTGTTTGGAAGGAAAAGGATCTATGGACTATAGTGGCTGGACACTGTAATGGTGGGCATGATGTGGTAACATTGCATTCTTAATGTGGTAACAATGTGTTCCTAAAACAGATACACTTTTGGAAAAAAATATTTTCTTGCTATACAAAAGAATACTTTATCTTTAAGCTGAACACCATAGTTTGCTTAAATTCTCCTTATTAAATAATATTGTTGTCATAAATTTTGATAATTTAAAAACTATTTACGGTAGGTGAGTGACTTATTTTGGAGTTTCATGTTTGTTGCTGTGATGTTCTCAATATACTACTGTATTGTTGTTATTATTTTATTGTGCTTATTCCTGGTCCTGTGATCAGGAATCAGATCACTTCTGGTGCTGCATGGGGGACAATATGAGGTGCCAGGTATCTAATCAGGTCAGCCAGGACAGCCTAATGCAAGACGCGTACCATATTCCCTGTACCATATCTTTGGCCTGGGATTTTTTAAATTTTTATATGCTTAATTTGATGTGCAATGCATAAAAAGTTGCTTGTTATAAATGTTCAAGTACTTAGAAGTCAGAGTACCTGACTTTAAATTTTAGCTTCATTACTTACTAGTTGGTGTTAACTTGGAAAAGTTATGAATACTCTCAAAGCTAGTTATTTAATCTGTACTTTAGAACAATTAAAGTCTATATGTCAATGATTGTTAAATCAAATGAGTTAGTATATGTAAAAGCATTTGGATCTTTTCATGTTAGTGCTCAAAATAATTTCATCTTGATAATAGTATTTCCTCTACAGTGTTTTGTGTTACTTGTATCTCTACAGAGGAAGAAATGCCAGCATATATTTATAAATCAGAAAAAGACTGAGAAGGAGTTAAGAAACTGAATTATAGGCTTGATATGGCACTGTTTAATTTTAGGAGTATAGACTCAATTGAATGACAGGAAGAAATTTTAGATGAAATGTATTCAAGTGAGAAAATGAAGGCTAATAAGAAGAGATTGGACACTGAGGGTGGTCAGTCACCTATAGAAAGAAGTTTAGCTGTAAATGGAAGGAAATAAACTAGAAGGAATCTAGAAAGAAAGATCAAGTAAACATGATTTTTCAGAAGCAAAACATAATGGACCTGCTGGTCACTGTATCAGTTTTTAACTTGAAGTAACATATTTCTTCTCTCCTTTCCATTTCTGAGATTATACAATCAGTGCTAATGACTCAGCAGTTTGCAAACTCAATTATTTTTCTAACTTTACTTACAATTTTGTGTTTCAATATCTCCCTTCCTTGTTTTGTTAATGGGCTTCTCTCCTCTCTTAAGAAAAGTGTAAGGAGGAGCTATGCAATTTTCACAGAGGGCACAATTGTCCTCCAAGAGGGAAAAAACAAAGGTTCTAATTTCCTCTGCATCTGGACTCAGCATGCTCTTTTTGATGACCTACTCTCCAAAGTAAATTTTCCACTGTGGCCTCTAATTTGGTGCATAAGATTCTTCTCAAGGTTACAATCTAGTTGCAGGTGCAAAAAAAAGTGCCATGTGAGGGAAAATATTCTAAATGGAATCTGTGTCTCATCAAGCTGTCTCCAACTTCTCCTATTTACTTAAACACTGATTTTTTCCATTACCCCACAAAATATATGACAGCATGGCAGCTGTAGTCATAATCAGGGCAAAGCTGACTGATAGTTTCTGGTTGGCTTTCTTGAAATAAGTATGCTTTCTTGAAATAAGTAGAATCTGTCTTGTTCCAGTACAAGTTCCTGAACTCTGGAGGTTATTTAACTGATGTATCAATATCTAAATAATAAGAGGATAGATTAGGAATAAGAACAGGAGCATACTATATTATGTGTATGTCAAGTGACATCCCTATCTTAGCACCAAGTCACTTTAAAATAAAATTTATGAATTCTAGTGGACATTTCTTTTCATTTGGAGAATAATGAAAACTAAAAAGTTTCTCTCCTCCAAAACAGAATAAAATGCTAATACAAAATGAAAATTTTGTATACTGATTAAGGGCCTATACTGCATAAAAACATGGAGTTTGATTCACATTATAATTTATATCAATGATTCCTATGGAGGTTACTACAGAATTTGTGAACTTTGGCAAAGACTCTGACAATGCTATTCTATGCTTCTCCTTCCTATTAGCTAATGGATTTTGAGAAAAAAATAAAACACGGGCAGTGGTGTATGGGATAGAAAATAAATACGAATGTAAGCTGATTTGCTAATTGTTTTATAACAACAATAAATCAGTTCAGAGTATATGCCCTATACAAAATAATAAAATAAAGGCTAAAAATTATTCAGGATTAACTAATTCCTGAGGATCTGTAGGACTTTATAGTCCACGCTCTTACTACAACCTTTTTTTATATCAACACAATTCCTATTAAGTGCATACTTTCCATTCATCACATTTCAGTGATAGCATAGTGGTTCCCAAAAGTTATTAGTTAAAATTAACTAATAAAAATAAAATTAACTTGATAGAGCCCAACAATTTCTATTTTGAAAAGAAAAGTCCTTGCAGATTTTATAGCAAATAGTCATTGAAATTTCTGAATATAAATACCCCTAAAACTACCATTCGCCTTTTCCTAAAGTATTCTCTATAATTTGATACTGTTGGTCATAATTTCATTTTTATTAAATAAATTAGTCCATGCTATAATGATTCTTGCTACTTTTTAAATAGTGCTTACAAGATTTGTCTCTAAAGGGTGTAGTCTTTCATCTTTGAGTTGCAAAAACATTTAGAAATACATTCTAAAGTACAATGTATTTTTAAGAGATAAGTTAGAAATTCAGTGTGAATCTTTTCATTCCTTACTTGAGAAATTTATTTAGTCTAATTCTATTCTGGTTACTGCCAAATGTTCACAGCATGGCTGATTTCCAATAGTACTCTCCTTAAACTAAAACATTTTATTTTTTAAATCATTTTACTTTGCCTGGTTGCTTCTAATAGTCTATATCTGGCTTTCTTGTCTGTTTGTATCCTTTAACTCTCCTGGAAAGTTTTCTGTATAGATTATCAATAATGTTGACAATACTTTCCCCTTTACTACCGCTAAATTTAATTAACATGACATTTAACTTCTTTTCAAAAACAGATATAACACCATCCCCCTTCAATTAGCAATAATATCAAGCAAACAAGGCCCATGTTTCAATTGTTTTCACTCCATTAGTGATAAATAGGGAAAATATATTATAATCATGACATTATACATATCTAAAACTTTCAACTAGTAATCATGAATGTGAACTAAATCACAGGATTCACAAATAAAAATTTAACCTTTTGGGTGTACTTAGAAAATTGTGGTATAATAATGATGCATCTTACTTCCTTCCACTGACCACAATTCTTGTAGTAAATGTTTGAATACAGAAAATCTGGGAAAAAATCAGTATCTGTGTGATGAGCATAAGGAGTCCTATTTTAGTTTGTGGATTCAACTTCAAGTCATCTTTGTTAGATACTCTTAGATCTCCTGGTTGTTTCAGGTTTTTGTTGTTAAGTTAAGGTGGGCTCCCAAGCCTGCTGGAGGCCAGCAAGGCTACACTCTGCCATGCTCAGCAGGCCATGCAGTGCAAGGATCAATTCCAGGGTCCTATGCATGCCAGAAACACACTCGACATATTCGAATATATATTCAAGTCTTTGGAACTGCCTCATGGTCTCTGTTATTTAGTTCATCAAGTCATATTTCCCCCTTTGATCAAGATTTATATTAACTGGGATCTATAATTTCCACATATTTTCAACTTTCAAGGTATTCCCAATTCTAAGACGTGAACCTTTGCTTCCTCTTCATTAAGAATACTCCAAGAATACTACAATCCAAAACATAAAATGAAGCTCAAATTTAAAGATTCTTGTAACTGCTTGAAGATCTCACTGATATTGCCCCCTTTCCATGTGTCTATGATCTCAATCTTTTGCTATGCATTTTATATAATATATTCTTGAAAAACTACTTAATCACAGAAGCATGCAATGATATATGTGTGTGTGTGTGTGTGTGTGTGAGACTTCTATGTACATGGGATGTTTCCCTATAGGAATAACTTTTAAACCTTTAAAATTAGCTGAAAGAAATAAACAGGAGACAGAACACTTCAGGGAGTGTTAGATAAAGCCTACCCACATCTTTCTTGAATGTCTAATAATCATAAAATGCTTGGAATTATCTCAAAATAGAACTTTTTGTCTCTTTTCTCTCTTTTTGGGGGGATGGCAGGACACCCGGTGTGCTCAGAGATCGTTTCTGGCATGGCTCAGGGGACCATATGTGTTGTTGGGAATCAAGTGCCTAACCTATGTAATATCTCTCCAACCCACTTGTCCTGTGTCTCTTACCATCATGAATAACAAAACTTCAGTCTTTAATATTTATTATCTTTTGTCTTAATGTCATGGTCATGGTCCTCCCATTGTTCATCCATTTGCTCAAGCGGGCCCAGTAACGTCTCCATCATGAGACTTGTTGTTACTGTGTTTGGCATATCAAATACGTCACTGGTAGCTTGCCAGGCTCTGCCATGTGGGCGAGATACTCTCGGTAGCTTGCCAGACTCTCCGAGAGGGGAGACACATGGAAAGGGGACAATATCAGTGAGATCTTCAAGCAGTTACTAGAAACTTTAAATTTGAGCTTCATTTTATGTTTTGGATTGTAGTATTCTTGGAGTATTCTTAATGAAGAGGAAGCAAAGGTTCACGTCTTAGAATTAGGAATACCTTGAAAATTGAAAATATGTGGAAATTATAGATCCCAGTTAATATAAATCTTGATAAAAGGAGGAATCGAACTCGGGTCAGGCATGTTGGCCACTTGTAAGCAAATGCCCTTCCCGCTGTGCTATTGCTCCAGCCCTGTCTTAATGGATAACATCTAATATCCTTTAACATCTATTGGTAAAAATTTTAATTTTTATAAATCCACACTGCCATATATGTTCCTTATAATTTAATATTATGACTGTTAATCTAAATTTTATTAGCATATTACTTAACACATGTAATTTTTTTCCAAATTTGATTTATTTGAATTAAAGAAATGAGGGAGGGATTCAAAAAATACCATTTGATCTCAGTGCCTGTATTCCTAAAGTTTAGGCACCTAGAGGATTACATGCACCAAAATCTTAGTTGCCCAAAGTATCTCATCAAAAATAGACCAAGCAAGCTCCTAGACATATTGTACTTAAAATGAAACATTGTAAAAACAAATAAATAATATTAAAAGCAACAAGACCAGTAATACACTTTGCACATAAAGAAGACCTCAGAGTTTCACAGCAGATCGATCAAATGGAACTACGAAGAATGGAGAGACATAGTATAAAAACTCTATACAATGAATGTCTCACCAAAAATATTCTACCCAGCTAGATTACCAATCAGATTTGAAGGAACGATGCAAAACTTCAGTGAAAGGAAATAGTTTAGGGAATTAATTGCCCTGAAAACAGTTTTATAAGAAGAGTTAAATGAAGTTCTTTAACAGATAGGACAAACTTATCAACATATGGCATTGAGTATGGCATTCACTCATGATGCATATATGTGGTTTGATTAAGGAAGGTAAGTTTACTCTTAATTCACTAAGGACTTTATACATTTTCAATAATAAAATAACATCTATTTTACTGTGAATGTGCTATGTCTTATTAATCTTTTCAATAGTCCCTTTCTGGGGACAAAATGCTTTGCACTTTTATTGTCCTATTCAGATTTTCCACTTAAGTTTTCTTAATTCTATTCACACTTACTAAATTTTACAGTTGTAGGCTTTACATATTTCATGTAAACTCTATAATATATTAGTGAAAAATTTAAAAAGCTCTACTAATTACAAGGAAGACGGCATTTTTACCATAATGAGACACAAGTACAAAATAAAAGTTAATGTATTATATTTTAGATACAAGAGTTGAAAACTTATTTATGTAAATAAGAACAGGCATTTATTGTATTAATTCACTTTAATTTATTTATTTGCATAGGGTAGCATCATACAGCAATCAAATATCACAGATAGTCTTTTATTTACTTTCTTATCATTGCATTTACCATTCCTCTAAGTTTTCTCAAAGCAAGGAATAAGAAGTAAATTTGTTTTCTGCCTGTTAAAGGGTCAGGCTCTGAAGGAGGGAAACTGGGGGCATTTGCGGAGAGAATATGATGATGTTATATCCGTTATGTTTTAGATTACAGCTGTTTTTGACATTGGTGGCCACTACTGGTGGTTAGATTTGTGTTGGAATATTGAATAACTAAAACTATGTAGTATGAACAACTTTGTAGATCACAGTTATTTAATAATTAGGGTGACACACCCAATAATACTCAGGGCTAACTCCTGGCTCTTTGCCCAGGGATCACTCCTCGTGGGGCTTTGAGAACTATATGGAGTGCTGAGGATTGAACATGGGTAGGCCACATGCAAAGCAAGAAATCTAACTGCTGTACTATTGCTCAGGCCCCTAATAAACAATTTTATAAAAATCTACCATTTGAGAGCTTTACACACCAGTCACATAAATCACTTTGTTATGATGGAGCTATTTCTGTCCAAGTATAGGAAAGTTGAGACTAGTATTCAAAGAGGTTGATTAAGTTTCTGAATTATTAAATGATGGAGAGCGGATTTGAACTTGAATGTCTAATTCCAAAACCAATGCTTAATTTTTTTCAGGACTATAAATATCTGGTGAGTTTATTTGTACACTTAATTTATAATTATTTAGTAACATATCTGAAGTCTAAGAAAGGATTTTTTCTCCACTTGTTTTGGGGTCATACTTATCACTGTTTAAGAGCTATCACTGGCTCAAAGATTAGGGTATCTCTCTATGGTATTGTTCAGGGATCAAAAACAGGCCTCCTGCATGTAAACCATGGGTTCCGGCTCTTTCAGTTCTCTCTCTGCTCTGATAAAAGATTTTTAGTTTTTTAAATTTATTTATTGAATCACCATGAATACAGTTACAAAGTTTTCAGGTTTAAGTTTCAGCCATACAATGATCAAATACCCATTCCTTCATCAGTGCATATTTTCCACCACCAAGAACCTCAATATACCCCCATCCCATCCTCCCCCAGCCTGGCAGGCAAATGATTTCCACTTAACTCTCTCTCTACTTTGATTACATTCATTATTTTGACAAAAGATGCACCATTATTATTTGGAATTTCCCCCAACAATCAGACCTGCTGAAAAGACATTGTGAAATAATTTGTTTTCTAATGCTGGTTATGAAGAGCATATGATGTCACACAGCCACAATAGTGGCCGTGAGATTTTGGATTTCTTATATTCTATTAATTAAGTCTGGAGGGATTTCGATCAAAAGCCACATAGTTCCGAGATTGGTTTGTGTGCCTCTGGGGCCATGGCTGTGCCGAGAGCCGCTCGTGGGTGACAACTTGTGGTCTCGGCGGGGCAGGAAGGACGTGCTGATTCTGCCTCCTCCATCCCATGAGGCTGCAGTTGCTCCATCACCGCCAGCTCATAACTGGCTGTCCAATAGGCTCTGAGGTGGAGGCCACCGTGGTGCTGGCGGGGGGATGTGGGGGGGGGGAAGGCAGAAGAGACAGACACGCTTTTTCTCCTGGAGGTGAGGGCACTGCTTAATGCACAGTCCGTTCACATTTCTGCCAAAAGCTACTAGGTTCTGATTTAGGTCTGTGTACCTCTGGAGCCATGGCCATGCCAGAGAGCCACTCGTGAGGGGCAACTCATGATCTCAGAGGGGCGGGAAGGATGTGATAAAAGATTTTTAAATGTCTCAAGAGAACAACATTTGTTGCTTCATCTTTTAATTTACTTTTTTGGGGTGTATAGTTAAAAAGAGCTTTTACTGAAAAAAACTTGAGAGAGGTGTATGTGTGTTTGGGGGGGACAAGAGAGGGAAAAGCACAGGAGATAAAGGGAGACATCGAGTTATAGACAAGTTCTTATTTTTGACACTACCATTAAAAATTTGGGAGATATTTTCAACTGTATTGTGTATACATCAAAAGAGCTGCATGGACTGTTTTTGAGTCTTATATAATTCTTTTGAGTGTACTGCTCAATATTCACTGTCACTGTCCCTTTCTTCCCGTTGTTTATCGATTTGCTGGAGTAGGTCCAGTAACGTCCAACATTGTTAGACTTGTTGTTACTGTGTTTGGCATATTGAATACGTCATGGGTAGCTTGTCAGGCTTTGCCGTGAGGGCAAGGTACTCTCGGTATCTTGCCAGGCTCTCCAAGAGGGGCGGAAGAATCGAACCTAGCTCTGCTGGGCAGGCTGTGTGCAAGGCAAACACCCTACCACTGTGCTATCGCTCCAGCCCTGCTCAATATTACAATAAAGTAATTTAAAGATTATCTTATAAAAATAAGTTTTTTTTTCTTTTTGGGTCACACCCGGTGATGCACAGGGGTTACTCCTGGCTCTGCACTCAGGAATTACCCCTGGCTGTGCTCACGGAACCATATAGGATGCTGGGAATCCTAGTTTGGACGCGTGCAAGGCGAACGCCCTACCCGCATTGCTTTTGTTCCAATCCCATAAAAATAAGTTTTAAAAGAAGAAAAAGATCATGGGCTTAAAAAATGCAAGCAACTCTACTTGCTAAGAGTCATATGACTATTATAACATGCTTACTTTATGAGGTAAACATTATTTTATAATTTACAGAAAAGCCCCATTGTAATTTTGATTTCTAATCACATTTATGTATTGAAATCAAGTAGGTTGACATATTTCCAATCTGAGTAAAGAATGAACCTCCCATTTTATTCGAGTTTATATGTGTCCTCCATCGAAATTTTATAGTTTATTCTTGTAGGCTCTATTTGTTACATATCCCATGTTTTGTTAATTGGGCAGGAGGAGTTGTTCACATTTGACAGTGCTCATGGTTTACTCCTGACTCTGTACACAGAGATCACTCCACAGAGATCACTCCTGTGCTCCATATGTGACTCAGGGACCATGTGGAGTGCTAGAAATAAACTGGAGGTTGAGTATTTGCGAGCAAGAGTCTTACCCATTATACTATCTCTGGTCAAGTTTTGTTAAATTTTTATTATTTGTATGAGAGTATATGCACAGATCTCTTTCAGTTTATATATGAATTGTATATAAATTTATAAAATTATACAAATTTATAATCTATCACTGTGCAATAATTTCAGAAATATCTGTCCAACCTATATTGACTACTTTTATTTTATTTTCATTGTTTGCTTTTTATTTTTTATTGTCTAATTTTTTTCATTGTCTACTTTTTATTTTTTTGTTACTTTTCAAATGATAAATTATTTGAGACACAATTATATATAGCACATACAAATATTGAGGATAGGTATACATAAAAGCATGTGTTTGCAATATGAGAATGATGCCAAATTTATCTACTAAAAAAATGGTGTGGTTTTTGTAGTAATCAGCTTCAGTTACCATAGCAATTGGCTTAAAGAATAGAAAGAGGTTTTTCACAGTTAGGGAGATTGTGAAGTCCAAGGACAAAATGCTAATAAGGTAGGTTTCTTCCTGAGAACTTCTCCTTTGTCTTACAGAAGAGCATCATCTCACTGTGCTTTTATGTGACCTCTTATGTCTGCATGACATAGAGGGAGCAATACAATAGTCAGTTGTCTAAGCATTTCAAATTAAGTCCTACTCCTCTGTCAACATTCCCTGTTAATTGTCACTTTCTAAGATGTATCCAAATACAGTTACTTGGAGGATTATAGCGTCAACATATAAATTTGAGGACAAGAAGAATACAAATCAGCCAATAGCAATTCAGCTATTTTAATAAATTCTCACTGTTTCTTTTTTCATGATCATCTTCTGAGATTTATAGATAAATAACTATCAGAATATAATTACAATAGTTCAATATTATTTTACCAATTTCTTTATCTTATTTTACTATTTAACATTATGCATCAGAGCATAAGAAATGTTAAATAATTATAGTAATAGTACTGAAGTTTTATAGCCTGATTATCTGATATGGAAGCAGATGTAATATTTATCGTTAATATTATACAAACTTATATTATCTATTTCAGTTCATCATATGCCTATTTTCCTGTTGGTTCTGTTATTACTGTTGCAAGCAACAACATATCACTTAACACTTAAATATATTGTATCCTTGGAGTAAAAGCTACTTTTTCTTTTGCATATTTTTAAAAATGTTTTATTAGTGAATCACCTTGAGGTTGTTACAGTCTTACAAACTTCCGTGCTTGCATTTTAGTCATACAGTGGTCCAGTACCCATCCCTCCACCAGTGCCCATTTTCCACCACCAATGATACCAGCATCCTTCCAACCACCCGCACCCCATCCCCTCCACCCCACCCCGCCTCAAAACCTACTTTTTCTTGTGGTTTACTGTTCCTTTATTTTAACCTTAGATTACATTCATTAAAATACAACTTAAGATGCTCACAACTATATTTGAACATTGAAAAAATGTTCTAGTACTCTAAGAAATGAATTCTCATCAGAACTGTATGCTCCAGCCCCATTATCTTAAATATTTTATCTGTAATCATTTTCTTTTATTGCTATTGTTTTATGATTTCTTTTGTCCTTTATTATCAAAACTTTTGCTGTACTTTTTAGATTTTGACCACTTTCTCATCTCTAATCTTTATTTCACTACATTCAAATTTAGTGCTGATTTTTAATTTTTATACATCTTCCTTTGCCATAGCTTAGTTTTAGTTATTTATTGTCTTTTCTCTTAAGTTATTCCACTAGTGTATTTTTTTATCTCCAAAAGAAGATGTTTATGTACTTTACTTTGCCTTCAATACATTTGCCTATCTTAAATGTAAGAATTTTCTTTTCCCATGAATCACTCACTGCAGATATCTTCAAATAGACCGTATCTTTTAACTTTTAACAATTTTATTTAAGGAGACAGTTTTATATTATATATATACATATTGCTAATATTTTAAGCAATGAAATGTGCTGCATCTTCATTTAATTTACTAATTCTAAATTTTAATTTTATTGCTTTGTGGTACAGAATCTGATTTGTGATATTTATAACTTTAACAATTGATTGTTGTTTGCTTTGTGATAACTATATTTTCATTTAAAATTATTATTCCATATTAGTTTTTCCTTCATTGTGAAATAAATCATTAAAAATAATACCTTTGTGGCTGGAGTGATAGCACAGTGGGTAGGGTTTTTGCCTTGCTCGTGGTGTACCCAGGTTCCATTTCCAGCATTCCATATGGTCCCCCGAGCACCACAGGAGTAGTTCCTGAGTGCATGAGCCAGGAGTGACCCCTGTGCATCGCCGGGTCTGACCCAAAAATTTTAAAAAAAGCAACTTTAAAACCAGCAACTGTTTATCTCAAAGTTTCCATGGGTTGGGATCAAAATGCAGAGTCTTTCGCAAGTTCTCCAGCCCCACTATCTTAAATATTTTATCTGTAATTATTTTCTATTATTAGTATTGCTTTAATATTTATTTTCTTTTGTCCTTTATCATCAAAACTTTTTCTTTACCTTTTGGGTTTTAACAAATTTCTCATATCTAATCTTTACCTTAGGATCTCACAGTGCAAAAGTCAAGGTATTAGGCTGAGCTCTTGCTAAGAGATCTGAGGGATGATTTACCTCCAGCCTCATTTAATAGACATAAAGTTAGTTGTTTGAGATCTTAGGACAAAGGTTCCAATTTCTTTGTTAAAAATATAGTTACATGTTTCTTTTTATTTATTTATTATTTTTATTAGTGAAACACAGTGAGGTACAGTTACAGGCTTACAAACTTTCATGCTTACATTTCAGTCATACAATGATCCAGTACCCATCTCTCCACCAGTGCCCATTTCCCACCACCAATGATCCCAGCATACATCCCACCATCCCCACCCCGTCCCCACCACCCTCCCCCGCCTTTGTGGCAGGGCATTCAGTCTTGCTTTCTCTCTCTCTCTATTTGGGTGTTGTGGTTTGCAATAGAGTGGCCATCATGTTTGGTCTATTGTCTACTTTCAGCTAGCATCTCCCATCCCAAGCGGGTCCTCCTGGCACCCTTTACTTGGTGGTCCCTTCTTTATCTGAGCTGCCTTTTCCCCCAGCATGTGAGGCTGGCTTCAAAGCTGTAGAGTGATCCTTCTGGTCCTTATCTCTACTATTCTTGGGTCTTAGTCTCCCATTCTGTAACTTTATATTCCGAAAAAAGTACAATATTTCTATGTCTGTCTCTTTCTGACTCATTTCACTTAGCATGATACCTTCCATGTAGAACCATTTGTATGCAAATTTCATGACTTCCCCATGTCTAAACAAGCAATAGTACCATCAAATCTTCTTGGTTTAACTCTTTCCAATCTCTGTTGCAGCACTCTGACTAATCAGAGATAATTATTTCATTTTGGGAGTGAAAGTGATGCTAGTGGTTCAGATGTGGATCTGACAGTTCCTTACTGGTGCCAGACAATGAAGTACTGCTTTGGCAGGCAGTGTAAAGAGCCACCAGGACCCCAAAATCATGTGATATGCTTATGTAACTAGATTGGGCCCACCTAGATAACTGAAGATGCATTACCTGTATCAATATCTATCAACATCTACATATGTACAACTGTAACCTATATAATGTTATAAATCAATCTTAGCTCAGTAAATCATTAAAAAAGACATCTTAATTTTATTTGAAATTTGAAATTAATTTTATTTGAAATTTCTTATGCCATATAACATATTCACAGCGTCCAAAATTTAGGGTGTAGAAATATTTTGGAGTCCATTCTGTCTACTATATGTGCTTATATTTAATTGAAAAACATCAGATATGTGTTTAATTATATCACACATGTGCTATTTAGAAAATATTTTCAGAAAGGGGGACCTTGGTCCACACCTAGTATTCAGGGTCCTCAGAGGACCATATGTAGTGGTGGGACTTGAAACATGCCAACCACATGCAAGATAAGAAGTTGAACTCCTGTAATATCTATATAGCCCCGGAACATATATATGTATATATATACACATTTACATATATGTATGTGTGTGCTACACATATAAACATACATATATGTTATATGTTTGCTATGCATTATAGAAGAATTTCTTTTTCTATTTCATTGACCATATCTGAAAGCTTATGACTTTAGTCAGCTATGTCAGTTGTTATACCTTAGACATGATTCTATGTGTTTCACATATAACAAACACTTAACACAGAAATACCATGAGCTAGTTCTTCATGTGAGTTTTTAAATTTGTTTTACTTTATATATTTTATGGTTTCTTATTGAAATTAATGAGTACAGATGTTGAGTAATTTACATCATTTATCTAATTGATAATGGAGTCAGGATTTAAAACCAGCAAAGCTAGATTAAGAGTTCATGCTGTTGACTACCATAAAATCTTATACTTCATATATTCACATTTCTTTATTATCTTATCTTTTGGCTAAAAAATAATTAAATGATTATCATGGTGGAATATATCTATTTTCATTTTTAAGTGTCTGTTTCTCCTAGGCTTCAAATTAATATTTAATTTAGGTCAATTTGAATTAAAGTACGAATTTTATCATTACTTGTTAGTAAGCCATTGGCTGAGCTAATACGCACCTCATCTTAGAGACCACTTACATGGGATAAGAATTTATGAAATAAATTTCAGCTGATTAAAAGTCCTCAATCAGAAAAAGAAAATAATAATCACATAATTTCTAAACTACAATTTTAAGTAAAATGACTTTAACAAAACCAATTTTATCCTGTGCAAATCAAAGGAAACAACAGTTATGAGCCTATGGTACATATTTTATGGCAACAATTTCCTCAATCCCATATTAGGACCCTAATAACTTTAGTATTAAATAATATTTTGCATTATTTACTCATTTTCAAAGCTACTTATTCCAGTTAAGATTCTTGAATTATCTGAGTTTCCGCCCGCTCTCCGATCACAAAGCATGAATCTTCCCTGGACCACATACCCTACATTGTCAAGGATTCTGTATGTGGACACACAGACGGATATAGTCATTCTGTGACAAAACAGCCCAATAAATCTAACATATAAATTTATGAGATGTTGTAGTAACCACCAGAATATTATATATTATATATGTATATTATATATTACATATTATATGTATACTCCACATTAACAAAAATGCCACCTTGGAATTTTAATGTTTTCTCACAAGTGTTACCAAAAATACCAATTTAACAAAAGAATGCTATTTAAAAATCTGCTATATAGAATCTGGAAAAAACCTGAGTGCCCGAGAACAGATGACTGGTTAAAGGAACTTTGGTACATTACACATTGGAGTACTATGTAGATGTTAGAAAAGACGAAGTCATGAAATTTACATACAAATGGTAATACATGGAAAGTATCATGTTAAGTGAAATGACTCAGAAAGAAAGGGATAGACATAGAAAGATTGCATTTATCTGGGGAACATAAAGTAACAAAATAGGAGACTAACACCCAAGAATGGCCAAGATTAGTACCAGGAATTTTACTCCATGGCTTGGAGGCCAACCACACATGCTAGGGGAAAAGGGAGCTCAGATAGAGAAGGGAACACCAAATAAAGGTGTTGGGAGGATCCACCCAGGATGGGAGAAGCATGCTGATAGTAGAGTATAGACCAAACATGATTGTCACCCATTGCCTTTTTCGCAAACCACAACACCCAATAAGAGAGAGAGAGAACAAAAGGGAATGCCCCGCCACAGAGGCAGGGTGGGATGCAGAGGATGGGGGGTGGGAGGGATACTGGGATCCGTGGTGGTGGAAAATGGGCACTGGTAGAGGGATGGGTATTTGATCATTGTATAATTGAAACCCAAGCACAAAAATGTGTAAGTCTGCAACTGTACCTCATGATGTCTCACTATTAAAAATTTTAAAAAGTGAAAAAAAATAAAATAAAATAAAAATCTACTATATATATCAATTGATTAATTGTTTAAAAATATATTAAACATTGGCACCCCCCGGCCCCCGACGCTGGGAGGAAAAGGGGATCTCCGTCTCTCTGCCTGTCCCTTTGGTCCGGCCGCCCATCAGAGCTGCTTCCTTATCCCCCATCCCCCAGGTTGGTCTTTGCGCCTCCCCTCTGACCTGGGACGCAAACAGTGAGAGAGAAGAAAGCAACATGAAAAAAAACAATCCCGTTCACAATTGTGCCCCTGAAAATCAAGTACTTAGGAATCAGCTTAACTAAGGAAGTAAAGGAACTGTACAAAGAAAACTACAAAACGCTACTTCAGGAAATAAAAGAGGACATGAGGAAATGGAAAGATATCCCCTGCTCATGGGTCGGGAGACTTAATATTGTCAAAATGGCAATACTACCGAAAGCATTGTATAAATTCAATGCAATCCCTATAAGGATACCCATGACATTCTTCAAAGAAATGGACCTGCAAAGAAACAGTGACCAAAATACAAAGACAGTCTACAGAATGGGAAAGGATATTCGCCGAATACACATCTGACAAGGGGTTGATATCCAGGATATACAAAATACTGGTTAAACTCCACAAGAAGAAAACATCCAACCCCATCCAAAAATGGGGCAACGAAATGAACAGAAACTTTCTCAAAGAAGAAATCCGAATGGCAAAAAAGCATATGAAAAAATGCTCTACATTATTAATCATCAGGGAGATGCAGATCAAAACCACAAAGAGATACCATCTCACACCTCAGAGACTGGTCCACATTCAAAAGAACAAAAGCAAAACGATGCTGGCAAGGATGTGGCGAGAAAGGGACACTGTTTCACTGTTGGTGGGAATGTCGACTGGTTCAGCCTTTCTGGAAAACAGTATGGACGATTCTCAAAAAATTAGAAATTGAGCTCCCATTTGACCCAGCAATACCACTCTTGGGAATTTATCCCAGAGAGGCAAAATTGTATAGTCGAAGTGACATCTGCACTTGTTTGTTCATTGCAGCACTCTTTACAATAGCCAGAAACTGGAAGAAACCTGAATGCCCAAGAACAGATGACTGGTTAAAGAAACTTTGGTACATCTACACAATGGAGTACTATGTAGCTGTTAGAAAAGATGAAGTCATGAAATTTATATACAAGTGGTACAACATGGAAAGTATCATGCTAAGCGAAATGAGTCAGAAAGAGAGGGATAGACATAGAAAGATTGCATTCATCTGGGGGATATAAAGTAACAAAATATGAGATTAATACCCAAGAATAGCTGAGATCAACACCAGGAGGATTACTCCATAGATTAGTGGCCATTCGGGCATTCTAGAGGAAAGGGCAACTCAGATAGACAAGGGAACACCAAATAAAGGGTGTTTGGAGGATCCTCCCAGGAGAGGAGTTGCATGTCGAAAGTGGACTATGGACTGAGCATGTTTGCCACTCAATGCCTCTTTTGCAGACCACAACACCCAAAAGGAGAGTGAGAACACAGGGAATTGCCCTGCCACAGAGGCAGGGGGGGATGGGGGATGGGGATGGGGGGGGGATATTATCCATGGTGGTGGAAAATGGGCACTGGTGGAGGGATGGGTGTCTGATCATTGTATAATCAAACCCAAGCACAAAAAAATTGTAAATCTACAACTGTACCTCATGGTGTTTCACTAATAAAAAAAAATTTTAAAAATTTTTAAAAAAAAGAAAAAAAAAAGATCATACACCATGACCATGTAGGATTCATCCCGGGAATGCAAGGGTGGTTTAACGCTAGGAAATCAATCAACATAATCCACCACATCAACAAAAGAAAAGATAAAAATCATATGATCATATCAATAGATGCAGAGAAAGCATTTGACAAGATCCAGCACACATTTATGATGAAAACCCTAGCCAAAATGGGGATAGAGGGGATTTTTCTCAATATAGTTAAAGCCATCTACCACAAGCCTACAGCAAGCATCGTCCTCAATGGCGAAAAACTGAGAGCCTTCCCTTTAAGATCAGGGACCAGACATGGATGCCCACTCTCTCCACTACTGTTCAATATAGTATTGGAAGTACTTGCAATAGCAATTAGGCAAGAAAAGGATATTAGGGGAATCCAGGTAGGAAAGGAAGAAATCAAGCTCTCACTATTCGCAGATGATATGATACTATACTTAGAAAACCCTAAATCCTCTATCAAGAAACTTCTAGAAACAATAGGCTTGTATAGTAAAGTGGCAGGTTATAAAATCAATGCCCAAAAGTCCATGGCTTTCCTATATGCAATAGTGAAAGAGAAGATAAAGACATGAAGAAAACAATCCCAATCACAATTGTGCCCCAGAAAATCAAGTACCTAGGAATCAGCTTAACTAAGGAAGTAAAGGACCTGTACAAAGAAAACTACGAAACGCTACTTCAGGAAATAAAAGAGGATACGAGGAAATGGAAAAATATCCCCTGTTCATGGATCCGGAGAATTAACATTGTCAAAATGGCAATACTTCCCAAATCACTGTATAAATTCAACACAATCCCTATTAGGATACCCAAGACATTATTCAAATAATTGGAGCAAACACTCCTGAAATTCATATGGAACAATAAGCCCTCACGAATACCTAAAGCAATTCTTCGAAAAAGAAAATGGGAGGAATCAACCTCCCCAACTTCAAACTCTACTACAAGGCAGTAATAATTAAAACAGCATGGTACTGGAACAAAGGCAGAGCTGTAGACCAATGGAACAGGGTTGAATATACTGACGTCCCCCCCAAGAATACGAGCATCTAATCTTTGATAAGGGGGCAAGAAAAGTGAAGTGGAGCAGGGAAAGCCTCTTTAACAGATTATGTTGGCAAAACTGGACTGCTATATGCAAAAAAATGGGCTCAGATATCTGCCTAGCTCCATGTACAAAAGTAAGATCTAAGTGGATTAAAGACCTCAACATCAGACTGGAATCTATAAGATACATTGAGGAAAATGTTGGCAAAACCCTTCATGACATAGAAGCTAATAGTGTCTTCAAAGATGTCACACCGCTGGCCAAGCAAGTGAAAACAGAGATAGATAAATGGGACTATCTTAAACTAAGAAGCTTCTGCACCTCAAAAGAAACAGTGACCAAAATACAAAGACAGTCAACCGAATGGGAAAGGATATTCACCAACTACACATCTGATAAGGGGTTAATTTCAAGGATATACAAAATACTGGTTCAACTCCACAAAAAGAAAACATTCAACCCCATCAAAAAATGGGGAGATGAAATGAATAGAAACTTTGACAAAGAAGAAATCCGAATGGCTAAAAGACACATGAGAAAATGTTCCACATCATTAATCATCAGGGAGATGCAGATCAAAACCACAATGAGGTATCACCTCACACCACCGAGACTGGCCCATATCCACAAGAACAAAAGCAACCGGTGCTGGTGCGGATGTGGTGAGAAAGGGACACTCCTTCACTTTTGGTGGGAATGCTGACTGGTTCATCTCTTTTGGAAAACAGTATGGATGATTCTCAAAAAACTAGAAATTGAGTTCCCATTTGACCCAGCAATACCACTCCTGGGAATATATCCCAGAGAGGCAAAAAAGTATAGCCGAAGTGACATCTGCAATTGTCTGTTTATTGCAGCACTCTTTACAATAGCCAGAATCTGGAAAAAACCTGAGTGCCCGAGAACAGATGATTGGTTGAAGAAACTCTGGCACATTTACACAATGGAATACTATGTAGCTGTTAGAAAAGACGAAGTCATGAAGTTTATATACAAGTGGTATTACATGGAAAGTATCATGTTAAGCGAAATGACTCAGAAAGAAAGGGATAGACATAGAAAGATTGTATTCATCTGGGGAACATAAAGTAACAAAATAGGAAACTAACACCCAAGTATGGCAGAGATTATTACCAGGAATTTTACTCAATGACCCGGAGGACAACCACACATGTTAGGGGATGGGGGAGCTCAGAAAGAGAAGGGAACATCAAATAAAGGGTGTTGGGATGATCCGCCCACGATGGGAGAGCATGCTGAGGGTAGACTGTCGACCAGCATGATTGCCACTCAATGCCTCTTTTGCAGACCATGGAACTCAAAAGGAGAGAGAGGGAAATGCCCTGCCACAGAGGCAGGGTGGGATGGGGGTTGGGGGGGTGAGGGGATGCTGGGATCCGTGGTGGTGGGAAATGCGCATTGGTGGAGGTATGGGTGTTTGATCATTGTATAATCGAAATCCAAGCACAAAAATGTGTAAGTCTACAACTGTACCTCATGGTGCCTCACTATTAAAAAATAAATAAATATAATAAAAATAAATAAAATATATTAAACAAATTCAAAACTGAAGTACAGAATGGCAATTATTCTGTGAAACAACTTACGTCACAGTGTAACACAATATAATATCAAACATAAGTCTAGGGAAGTATGTGTATACACCCAATGTAAATATCTAATACATTTCTGTTTCCATTAGCATAGAAGAATTATATGGGTTTTTACTGGATAGCTTTCTTTGGTTACTATATTTGGACTGCTATGTGATACGTGCGTAATGAATGTATATAAAATATGCTTTTTATGATAAGATCAGGGATTACTACTGGTTCTGTGATGAGGGCTTACACCTGGGGCTCAGAAAATCATAAAGGATGGTGGGAATAAAGTCCAAGTTTGTCATATGCATGTCAAGTCTCTTACCCACTGCACTATCTCTTTGACCCCCAACGATATTTTCTTTTTGAATATTACATGTGTCTTGCCAGCCTTCTCTATGATATATTTAAAATATTCATACATTTAGACTGAGATCTCAATCCTGAAGTTACCAGAAAGAGAGGAGGAAGTGGAAAATTAAAGGGGAATGGGGACAACAAACTGTGGAAGGATACTATCACTTTTTTTTGCTTTTTGGGTCATACCCAGCAATGCTCAGGTGTTGATCCTGACTCTGCACTCAGGAGTTACTTCGGGCGGTGTTGGGGAACCATATGGAATGCTGGGGATTGAACCTGGGTCAGCCGCATGCAAGGCTAAAGCACTATCCACTGTACTATTGCTCTGACCCAGATACTGTCCTTTGATGGAAGTGTTTGGTAACATATCTTAGAGACATAAATTGTACCCTTAAAAACACGCACACAGTCATATAAATTATTACTTCAATAAATAAAATACAAAACAGAACCCTTAAAATGATAAAGAACTCATTCAAATGAATAGAAAAAATAATTTAAATGTGTGTAGTCTGAATTGATGATTTCACAAAGAAAAAAATACACCAACACACACATGAAAAGGGTGCTTAATAATACCACAGGGAAAGGCAAATCAAAACAATGAGATTTCACGTTCTTTGAAATGGCTATTATCAAAAAGATAAAACAAATGTTAGCAAATACATGGAGAAAAGAGAGCGCTCTCACATAGACGGTAGGAATGTAATTTAGTATGGTCTTGGTGGAAAACTATGTTCAGGTTGAAAAATCAAAAATTGAACTGCCATATTATACAGATCCCACTTCTGGATTTTATTCCAGGGAAATAAAATTAACTAATATATATATATATATATATATATATATATATATATATATATATCACAGCGGTAGTGCATTTGCCTTGCGCACAGCCAGCCTGGCCGAGCTGGGTTTGATTCCTTTCGGAGAGCCCAGCAAGCTACCGAGAATATCTCGCCCGCACGGCAGAGTCTGGCAAGCTACCCGTGTCATATTCAATATGCCAAACACAGTAACAACAAGTCTCAAAAAAAATGGAGACGTTACTGGGCCCGCTTAAGCAAATCGATGAACAACAGGAGGATATATATATATATATATATATATATATATATATATATAGTTTATTACAGCATTATTTAAAGTACTCAAGAAATAGAAATGATCTGTGTCTATCAGTGAATGGATGGATAAATATGTGTGATGCACGAGTCTGTACACACACATACACACACAAAATGATGCTTCTAACTCATAAGAAAGAAGGAAATTTGGCAGTTGTTAATAATACACAATGACCCCAAGACATTATGCTAAGTGAAATAAGTCAGAAAATGGTGAATCTCTTTTTAATCTCACTTTTATGTGGAATCTTAAACTTTAAAATTAAATTAAGTTATAGATACAGAGAATGAATCAATAGTTTGCAGAGTGTTCGTGGTGGATGAATAAAAATGTGTGAGAGTGGGGCCAGCAAGATAGTACAGCAGGTAGGATGCTTGCCTTCTACATAGCCAACAGAGTTTTTTCTCTGCCAACCCATAAATTCCTCTAAGCCGTGACAGGAGTGATCTCTTTAGTGCAGACTCAGAAATAAGCTTTGAGCACCACCAAGTGTGGCCCCCAAAACAAAAAAAGTCTGAAAGTTTCCACAAATAGAAAATTATAATTATAACATAAATAAGTAATGAGTATTTGAAAAGCAAAGAAACACGTAGGGAGAATTATAATATCAAAATTATATAATAAATAAGTCTTCAGTGAACAGTCCAAAGACCTATACTAAGCACTATAATGTCAAACATAAAATTGATAAGTAGTCAGAAACATTCTTTTCATACTAATTTTAAAATATTCCATTTTAAAATCTTCCTCCCTCACATGAGGCTGATCTTGACTAGGTTCCTAGTATCACATTGTCCCCTGAATACCACTGTGAAAACTTCCTGGCACAGAGATTGAAGTAGCCTTTCTCACGCAACACCAGGTATGATCTAAAACTTCTAAAATAAAATGTTCCTCCTTCCTTCCATATCATTATATATTCTGTTATGTCATTTGCATAAAATTTTTCTGTGTCAGGTTCTGCAGCTATAGTACAACAGGTAGTGCTCTTGTTTTGCACATAGATGACCTATATTCAATCTCCAGAACTGTTTATTATCCCTAAACTTGCCCTAGGAATGATCCCTGAGTGCATAGTTAAGAATAAGCTCTGGTGTCGCAGGGTGTGGCCCCCCAAACAAGAAACTAATTAAAAAAATAAAACAACAAAACGTTTTTGTCAGCATATTTGAGAACAGGAATTACATCCTCTTCATCCCATTCATATTTAAACTGACCAATAGCACTAAAAGAATTTCTGGTGCACAACACCGGTTAAACCATGGGATATTTTATAAATATGAGTAATTGAGTGATACATCTACTCTAGTGATCAAACTATGAGAATACAAACCCTGTCACAGAGAAGAAACTTGTCATTTGAAAGAAAATTATACTTGATAGGTACCTCCAGAGGCTGATTTACTCTATGCCAGATGTTTTATGAGAGCTATATTTGGTATATTTTTCTTTTGATAAAGAGACTAAATTTGCAAAAGCAAGTCATATATCAGTTCAAAAAACATCTATTCCATTATTCATAGCACATAACTCTTATCAATCTGAACATTTGCTCAATAATTTGTGCAAATTGAAAACAATTTTGAATAAAATGTTTTACTCTGCTAGAGGTAGTACACCAACCATTATAGAAAGGTGAACTGGCCCTTTGGGCAAAAATATAAATAAAGCTTTATCTTTTCCATAATTATATGTAAATTTTATTATCATATATTACTAAAATTGTATAATAAACTATATCTAAAGACATTTATCTGAGTTCAATCTAGAACTGTATTCACTTTTCACTTTTACTTAAGGTTTATTGGAGACAGACAATTGAAAAAATACATAAAATATAATATTAACTATATCTTTTAAAAATTTATAGACCACTAAATTCATGATTATTTAATATTAGAACACAGTGAATCACGCTATATGACATTCTCCATTAAGAAAAAATTTAATTCACTCATTTAATTAACATTAAATTACTTCTTGAGTTATGTTGGAAGATTAAAAGTGAACTGACATATATACTAAACTTAAGGAACTATCAAGAGGATAAGTGATTTCATACATTATAAGGTAAAAAACTATTGAAAAATAAGGAAAGGTCATGCTTACTAGAGGAAAATGTTTGTATAATTTTTCTTCTGGTTGTAGAAGACATGGATGACTACATGGTGGAGGCAGAATTATTGATTGATTGATTGATTGATTGATGGTTTCGAAGCTACACCAGGCTTTGCTGGGCTAACTTCTGCCTCTGAGATCAGGAATCATACCCGGCAGGGTCTAGAGAACCTTATTCAGTAATCAAAGCAGGTCAGATGTATGGAAGGCAAATGCTTACCTCTGTTTGATCTCTTCAGCCCCAGGAGGCAGCATTTATTTTTTAAATTAATTCACGATGAATTAATAAAGTTATGAAGTTATTCATGATTAACTACCTGGTGGGCAATATTCCAACACCTCCCTTTACCAGTGTGCCCAAGTTTATTCCGAACCCCCATCCTAGCTACCTGAAAAACATTATTTACATTTTATTTTCTCTATTAGGCACAGTGTTTTACAATATTGCCATTGACAGGGTATTATGCACATGACTTTCCCTCCTTTCAATACCCAGTCCTAGTACAGAGTGACTACTTCTCTCTATCATTGTCCAAATGATCCCTTTTCTGACCTGTCCCACCATGTGCTAGAGGGAAAGGTTTCCTTCTAAGGAACAGTTCTCCTACACTTCATTTCTATAATCAAGGAGGCTGCATTTTAAACTGCATATAGATAGGGAGGACTTAAATATACTATGATGCATGGTGAAAGTCTTACCAAGTGGAGAGAAGAGTAAATGTAAGCAGGGAAGCACAGGGAACTGTGGTAAATGTGACTAGTTCAAATTTCCTTAGGCATAGGGTTAATAAAATAAACTTTTTAAGTTTTCATGAAACAACAAAAATAAAAATAGTCCCAGATTTAAGTGTCACTGAGATGAGTCACCTCATTATCTGTAGCACTGTCATCCTGTTGTTCATTGATTTGCTCTAGCAGAAGCCAGTAACGTATTAATTTGTCCCAGCCCTGAGATTTTAACAGCCTCTATTCTCATCCTTCCCAACTCTGCTGTGTTGAAAGCTCTTTCAGAGTCAGGATAAAGAGACTGGTTATTGGTACTGTTTTTGACATATCAAATATACCATGGGTAGCTTGCCAGGCTCTGCCGTGTGGGTGGGATACTCTTGGTAGCTTGCCGGCCTCTGTGAGAGAGACTGAAAATATGTATGTAGGCATATATACATATTTACCTCTATGACTTGTTGCCTACTGTCTGAACCCCATCAAGTATGGTGTGATAATTATGAAAAATGAGTAGGGAATATGTCTTAAGATGTGTCGGCTGCGATATCCAGGAATATGTTCATTTTATACTCCCTTCTGGGAAAAGCAGCTGTGAGTTCTGAACGGTGGCCAATGAGGAGGTTATCTGGCACAGGCAGGAGGTGGCATATAGGTGTGGCCCCTGGGTCGTTGGAGACTGGGGGAAAAAGGCAGAGGGTCTCTGTTCCTGGGTCCCATTGAGCCTTGAGTCCAAGGTCACAAAGTTCCACATTACCTGGGTTCCATGGGACTTCATTCATGAGTGAGACTTGGCTCAAGCTTGTGGAAAGCAGCCTGGAGCATGGTGACTGTTGAGTTGTGGAGGTCAGCTGCCGGTGCTGGGTCCCTTGGGATGGGGAAGGCTCTCACCCACCCCCTCTGGGGCACCCCAAGTGAAAACAGCCTGGTGCAAAGTCCAGTGACATGGTTATAGGGGCCTTATTTTTATGCTCCCTTCCCGGAGAAGCAGCTGTGAGTTCTGGATGGTGGATGATGAGGAGTCCAAGGTCACAAAGTGAAGTCCCATGGAACCCAGGTAAGGTGGAACTTTGTGACCTTGGACTCTGAGCTCAACAGGACTTGGGAGCAGAGATCCTGTGCCTGTTTCTTCCCCCAGTCTCTAGTAGCCCAGGGGTCATGCCTATAAGCTACCTCCTGCCAGTGTCAGATAATATCCTCATCTGCCACCCTCCAGAACTCACAGCTGCTTCTCCCAGAAGGGAGCATAAAAATGAGGTCCCCATAACCATGTCACCAGACTCTGCACCAGGCTGGGGGACAGGTGAGAACCCTCCCTAACCCAAGGGACCCAATCCTGGCAGCCGACCTCCAATACCCAACCGGTGCCGTGCTCAAGTCTGCTTTACACATGCTCAGGTCGAGCCTCACACATGAGTAAAGTCCCAAGGAATCCAGGTAATGCAGAACTTTGTGACCTTGGACTTATCTATTATAAGGACCAGGAATACAAATTTCTCTTTTTAAGCCACCAAGAGACATAATAAATTTCTAAGAAATAGATTTTCATTTTCAGAATATATTTCAAACTAGGGCTGGAGCGATAGCACAGCAGTAAGGCGTTTGCCTTGCATGCAGCCAACATGACCAACCCGAGTTCGATTCCTCTGCCCCTCTCGGAGAGCCTGGCAAGCTACTGAGAGTATCTCGCCCACACGGCAAATCCTGGCAAGCTACCCGTGACGTATCCGATATGCCAAACACAGTAACAACAAGTCTCACAATGGACACGTTACTGGGCCTGCTCGAGCAAACTGATGAACAACGGGAGGACAGTGACAGTGACAGTGATTTCAAACTAGAAATAAGATCTCTAATATCAGCCCAGAAGGAGAATGTGGAAAGGTCAGGCTCTTGCATTGTATGGGGTCAACCTATATCGGATCCTCAGCTCCACATATGGTTGCTTGGGCCCACTGGGAGTGATCCTTAAGCACATAATCAGCAGTAAGCCCTGAGTATACCTGGGTGTGGTCCTCCAAATAAACAGAACAAAAATAATTTTGTACTAGGGTAAGTTACTACTAACAAAGTAAAAATAAGAGATTTAGTCATAGAAGCACACAATGAAATTTGGAAAGTGATATTGAATTTTGAAACCACATGCTGAAGGTAAGTAATTATTATGACTGAAATTTCAAGCCTACTTGGAAAGATGATCACTGTCACTGTCCTCCCGTTGTTCATCAATTTGTTCGAGCGGTCCCAGTAACGTTTCCATTGTGACACTTGTTACTGTGTTTGGCAATCAAATATGTCACAGGTAGCTTGACAGGCTTTGCCGTGAGGGTGAAATACTCTTGGTAGCTTGCCGGGATCTCCAAGAGGGGCGGAGGACTTGAACTCGGGTTGGCCATGTTGGCCACTTGCAAGGCAAATGGCCTACCAGCTGTGCTATTGCTCCAGCCCTGGAAAGACGATACTACCTTTAAATAACATCATAATATTGATGATAAAATATTCTGGAAAAGAAAATACTGTTCTCTGTCATTATTATATCTTATTTGTTTCTATTTCAATTATGTCATACTAATTATGACTACATAGTGAGAAGTTATCATTGCAAAAAAGAACTTCGCAAATACATTTATTCCTTCATTTGGTCATGCAACAAACAATGCTGGGAGAAAAAAAGATTTGTTTGTATTGTAGATGTCTTACAGTGAATCTCCTTTAACCAAAACTTTCTTTCCAATAAGAAAGTAAAATTTTTCTGAGAATTAAATAAAAATATAAATGCTAAAATATAAAAAATTAACAATTTTTATAAATATATCTAATGGGTGTTGTCAATTGACAAACGTGTGAGAAGCCTTGAAAATATTTAGTGGTGGAGAAAAATGTAAAATTTCAAGGAAAAAAAGAAAAACTAAAATTTGAAAATTCCCATCCTGCTGGAAAGGGTGTTTCTATGTTAAATTTTAACGTATCTTATACTTGATTACAATGAAGACTTCAGTTCAATTAAATTTTCTTTTTGTCATTTAAGCTAAATGACAATACAATCGAGTAGTTAAGCACCTCCATGATTGTGCGAGGAATGCCAAGAGAGAGATAGCCACAAAAAAACGCCTGTCTTCAAAAACTCTTGAGCTTATTCGCAACGTGGCTTGGCACATGCTTTAGGCAAACGGGAGCAAAAGTCCGAGCTCACAAAGCAGTACAGAGATGCGATAAAGGAATACCTCTAAGAGAGAAGAGCAGAAGTGCTGGTAGATACGGCAGAAGCCGGGAAAATCATTCGTAATGCCAACCTCTCCTTCACAAACTACAATACCAAGATGACTGCCTTCTGACCCCTGATGGATCTATCACATCTTCCAGAAGGACAACAGAGAAGATTATCCATGACTTCTACTCAGATCTCTTTGATAGCCATGTCTACCTGCCAACTTAGCAAATTCTGCAGGATGGATATGTCATTCCCAATGTTCTCCCTTCCGAAATCCGACACGCCATTTCGTTGGTAAAGAAATGAACAGCACCTGGCCCAGACAAGATCAGACCTGACCATCTGAAGAACCTGCCATCAGTACTCATCAATATGCTGGCTGGGCTCTGTCTGAGAGACGCAGGTGCTACCTGTCAGAATGCAAGGTTCCGTCACAATGGAAAACCAGCAGGACTGTTCTACTGTACAAGAAGGGAGTCATCCATGACATTGGCAATATCGCCTGATCTGCCTATTGTCTGTCATCTACAAGCTGTTCACTCGAGTCATCTTGAATAGGATTGGCAGAACACTAGCTGAAGGACAACCATGAGAGCAAGCCGGATTCTGAAAAGGACTCAGCACCATCGCCCATATCCACATAATAATGAAGCTCATTGAGGTTTCTTAGGAGTTCAGAATGCCGTGCTTTCTAGTGTTCATTGATTTAAAAAAGGCTTTTGGTTCCGTTGAGACAGAAGCGGTCATTGAAGCCCTAGCCAATCAGGGCATTCAAACTCAATACATCAAGATTCTCCGTGAGCTGTATTATGGATTCACTACCAGGATCTCACCATTCTACAAAGAAGTGATCAACCATGTCAAGAGAGGGGTTCGGCAGGGTGATACAATTTCACCGAAACTCTTCAGTGCCACCCTCGAGAAAATCATGTGACTACTGGAATCGGAAGGAATGAGAGTGAAGATAGATGGTCGGCAACTACACCACCTCCACTTTGCTGATGACATTGTTCTAATAACACCAAACATTAGCCAAGCAGCACAAATGCTGACCGACTTTGACATTAAGTGTGAAAAGGTAGGACTACAGCTGAATCTCATGAAGATAATGTTTATGAGAAATAGAATCGTTCCTGATGCTCCATTGACTCTCACGGAATGACCATCTCTGAAATCAACAGTTATGTGTACCTAGGTCGAGAAGTTAACATGACAAATGACCTGGCACCTGAGCTGCGCAGGAGGAAGAGAGAGGCTTGGAACACCTTCAAGAGCTTCGAAGAAATAGCTAAGAGCATGAAGAATATCCGGCTCCAGGCATATCTCTTTGATTCCACTGTTCTTCCTGCATTGACATACGCCTCAGAGACCTGGGCCCTACACAAACAGATTGAGAACTATATTCGGGTCTCCCAAAGAGGAATTGAAAGAGCTATGCTTGGAGTATCACGTTTCACTCAATTGATAGAAAGAATTCGGAGTTCCAACCTCCGTTGACGATCAAGAATCAGGGATGCTGTCTCGTTTGCCAAGGCATCAAAAATCAGATGGACTGGACACATAATGAGATTTGGAGATGACCGCTGGACTAGAGCCGTACTGACAGATTTTCATGGCATGTCAAAAGACCATGTGGCTGCCCACCTACCACATGGTCAGATTTCTTTGTCAAGACTCTGAACAATCGGTTTGAGGCTCTTCGTGTTCCTAGAACAAACAGACGCCATTGGGCTACACTAGCACATGACAGGGACAAATGGAGATGTTACTGGTGCCCACTCGAGCAAATCGTTGATTAACGGTAAGTCACGTGATTAAGTAATTTAAGCTAAGAAATGTTGTGAATATGTTGTGAGTATAATATATAATTGTTTTCATTGTTGCATTCCTAGTTTTCGGTGAAGTATATTTCCACCCTACTTTATCCATATTACTCAACCTGGTCATTCTTAATATATATGATTAGAAGACACGGATACCAGTACCTTTTGCTGTAGATGGCTGTTGACCATGCCTGGTTAAAAGGAGTTATACCTTATTCAGGCCACAAAGTCTGGTAAAAGAATGAGCACATAATATAAGCTTAACAAACAAAATCAATGTTTAGAGCTTTGTCTGGCCTCTTGGCAGAGAGATTACCTTTCTGGAATCCAATGATTCAAAGTTTAGTGAATGTATTAGAGTTGCCTGTGGCTGCCCTTGTCTGAGATTGAATTCAATTCAAATGTAGAGTGTCTACTTAGGATACCGTGGATCCATATACTGGATCAATACCAAACCTTTAATTTATGTTAACTAACATACTGTAGCAGAATATGTCACGGGTAGCTTGCCAGCATTGCTGTGCAGGCGAGATACTCTCGGTAGCTTGCCAGGCTCTCCATGAGGGCCGGAGGAATCGAACTCGGGTCGGCCATGTTGGCTGCATGCAAGGCAAACGGCCTACTCGCTCTGCTATCGCTCCAGCCCACTAATATACAATCTATCTTAAAAAATATTATTGTCACTTCTACATGTATCATTTCTAAATTGCAGATAAGAAAGCTTCTAGGTATTTTATAGAAAGCTTTTATTTTGGTTTTTGGGCCATAGCCAGCACTGCTCAGAACTTACTCCTTGTTCTGTACTCAGGGATCACTTTTGGTGGAGCTCAGGGGGAACATATGAGATGCCTGGAGATCATGTCCTGGTCAACCACATGTAACTGTTCTTTGACAATTATTCATCAAATAATATTAACAGTGGCCACTCTGAGAATTTATTTTTCAATATAAATTATGTGTTAAAATGCTTTCTATCTCAAAACAAAGGTTTATTTTTTATGTAATAAAGATAAGCCTATTTATTTACTATTACACTTTACCTCAAGAACACACAGAACTAGATTATATTATCTAAATTGAGCTTCCATATCCCAATAATTCCATTACTTGACATCTACGACAAAAGTCCAGAAGCATTATTTCAAAAAGAAATTTGTCCTATGTTCATTGCAGCACAATACTCTGTAGTCCAGATCTGAAAACAATCCAAGTCTCTAAGAGCAGGATGACTGGATAGGAAACAGTGGTATATATGTACAGTGCAATACTACTTAGCTATGGGTACATAAGCAACCATGCAATCTGCTGCTATTTAGATGGAATTGGAAGGTATCATGCTGACTGAAATCAGCAGAGGGGCATATGCAGAATTATCTTATTCATGCCTTATGTATGAAGAAAAATATCATGGAAACAAAAAATTACAAAAAAAAAAAAAAACCGAAACCAAAACTGGCCTACAGAATTGGGTTTACCTGGCAGGGGATAGATTTGTGGGAGGGGTCCTTATGACATTGTTGGAGGAAAGAAGGAAGTAAGCACTATTGTGGTGTCTGTGGTGTGGGAAAAATGAATGTATGAATGAAACCCTGTCATTAAAAATACTGTTAACGATAACGCTCTAAATAAAAAGAATACATTTAAAAACTGTACGAGCGTTCAATGTCATCAATTTCATCCCATTGTTCACCCATTTACTCGAGTGGGCACCAGTAATTTCTCCATTAATCCCAGCCCTGAGATTTTTTTTTTATTAGTGAAGCACCATGAGGTACAGTTGTAGACTTACAATTTTTTTGCTTGGGATTCAGTTATACAATGATCAAGTACCCAACCCACCACCAGTGCCCATTTTCTACCACCACGGGTCCCAGTATCCCTCCCACCCGCCATTCCCCCCATCCTACCCTGCCTCTGTGGCAGGGCATTCCCTTTTTTCTCTCTCTACTTTGGGGTGTTGTGGTTTGCAAAGGAGGCATTGAGTGGCAATCATGTTTGGACTAGAATCTACTTTCAGCATGCTTCTCCCATCCTGGGAGGATCCTCCCAACACCCTTTATTTGGTGCTCCCTTCTCTATTTGAGCTGCCCTTTCCCCTAGAGTGCCCTGCTGACCTCTAAGCCATGGAGTAATTCTCCTGGTACTAATCTCGGGCACTCTTCAGTGTTAGTCTCCTATTTTGTTACTTTATGTTCCCCAGATGAATGAAATATTTCTATGTCTATCCCTCTCTTTCTGACTCATTTCGCTTAATATGATACTTTCCATGTAATACCACTTGTATGTAAATTTCATGACTTCGTCTTTTCTGACCGCTACACAGTACTCCATTGTGTAGATGTACCAAAGTTTCTTGAACCAGTCATCTGTTCTCAGGCACTCAGGTTTTTTCCAGATTCTGGCTATTGTAAACAGTGCTGCAATGAACAAACAAGTGCAGAAGTCACTTCGACTATACTTTTTGCCTCTCTGGGATATATTCCCAGGAGTGGTATTGCTGGGTCAAATGGGACATAAATTTTCTAATTTTTTGAGAATCGTCCATACTGTTTTCCAAAAGGGCTGAACCAGTCGGCATTCCCACCAGCAGTGAAGGAGGGTCCCTTTCTCGACACATCCGCGCCAGCACAGGTTGCTTTTGTTCTTTTGGATGTGGGCCAGTCTCTATGGTGTGAAATGATATCTTATTGTTGTTTTGATCTGCATCTTTCTGATGATTAATGATGTAGAGCATTTTCTCATGTACCTTTTGGCCATTCGAATTTCTTCTTTGAGAAAGTTTCTATTCATTTTGTCGCTCCATTTTTTGATGGGGTTGGATGTTTTCTTCTTGTGGAGTTCAACCAGTAACTTGTTTAACCTTGATATCAACCCCTTGTCAGATGTGTATGCACTGAATATCCTTGTTCATTTTGTAGACTGTCTTTGTATTTTGGTCTCTGTTTCTTTTGAGATGCAGAAGCTTCTTAGTTTAAGATAGTCCCATTTGTCTATCTCTGTTTTCACTTGCTTGGCCAGTGGCGTGACATCTTTGAATATACCATTAGCTTCAATGTCATGGAGGGTTTTGCCAACTTTGTCTTCGATGTACCTTATGGATTCCGGTCTGATGTTGAGGGCTTTAATCCATTTTGATCTTACTTTTGTACATGGTGTTAGGCAGAGATCTGAGCCCACTTTTTTGCATGTAGCCGTCCAGTGTTGCCAACACAATTTGCTAGAGTGGATTTTCGTGCTCCACTTCACTTTTCTTGCCCCCTTATCGAAGATTAGATTATCATATGCTTGGGAGGAGATGTCAGTATATTCAACCCCGTTCCATTGTTCTACAGCTCTGCTTTGTTCCAGTATCATGCTGTTTTATTTATTACTGCTTTGTAGTGGAGTTTGAAGTTAGGGAGGATGATTCCTCCCATTTTCTTTTCCCCAGAATTTCTTTAGCTATTTGTGGCAGCCCTGAGTTTTTAGCAACGTCTCCTTTCCCGTTTTTCCAAATGCTATTGTATTGGAGGATTTTTCGGGGTCAGGTGAATGAAACCCATCATTGTTACCGTTTTTGGCATATTGAATATGACACTGGTAGCTTGCCAGGCTCTGCTGTGCATACAAGTGTTATTATATTTAACTATTCTGTATTAAATATAATTATTCCCTCTCAGAAAGCCTGGCAAGCTACCGAGAGTATTCCGCCAGTAGGGCAGAGCCTCGCATGCTATCCGTTGTGTATTCGATATGCCAAAACCAGTAATTACAATGGGTCTCATTCCCCTGACGCTGAAGGTGTCACCAATATGGCAGCATTGAGAAGGATGAGAAAGAAGAGGCCAATAAAATCTCAAGGCCAAACTAGGCTTCCACAATGAAGGAATACAAAAATGATCGTCCGTACTTTCAATGCACGTATGCTAGCATCAGATGAATCCATTGAGGACCTGATGGTAAAAGCTTGAAAGATCAAGTACGGCATCATTGCTCTGACCGAGACAAGAAGGCACCAATCTCATCACGCCGTTTTCGACACTGGAGAAAAATTGTTCCTCGGACCATGTGATTAAAGAGATGTTGGAGGCGTCCGTGTCCTTGTAAACACAAACTTGGCCAAGAGCATTGATTCATTCGAATGCCTAACAACCTGACTCGGACGTTTGCATTGGAATAGATGTGGCTCCCTGCCGAGAGTTTCTATCTTCGTTGTCTATGCACGAACATCCAATTATGATGAAGGAGAAATGGAGAAGTTCTACATGGAACTGGAGAAGTTCTACAAAGAAGACCACACCTTCTACAAGATCATTGTGGGTGATTTTAATGCCAAGATAAGACCGAGAAGAACAGCCGAAGGACTTCACATTAGGACCCATGGCCTAGAATGGAACGAACAGGGTGAGAGACTGAGTTCATCATGTCGACCAAGACCATCCATGGTAACTCACAGTTCCAGAAGGCCGAAACTAAACGTTGGACATCGGAGTCTCCTGGTGGACGATTCCACAACGAAATATTCATATTCAATTAACGGTTTTGCCTGACTGATGTCACTGTTGTCCCAAAATTCCAAACGGGGTCAGACCACCGCATCCTTTGTGCAAAATTCTACTTCACAGAGCGGGGAGAAAGGGCTACAAAGTTTAAAAAGATCACTCCCAGAACGACCACCAACTGGGAGCTCTTTGACACTATTGCGGCAACATGGCAAGATGCCATTGTTGACAACATTGTCGAGGAATACGATCGACTGGTTCAGCACCTCCATGATTGTGCGAGGAACGCCGAGAGAGATAGCCACAAATAAACACCTGTCTTCGAAAACTCTTGAGCTTATTCGCCAACGTGGTTTGGTTTGGTGCATGCCTCAGGCAACCGCAAGCGAATGTCAGAGCTCGCAAAGCAGTGCAGAGATGCGATCAAGGAAGACCTCAAAGAGAGAAGAGCAGAAGTTCTGGTAGATGCGGCAGAAGCTGGGAAAAGTATTTGTAACACCTGCCTGTCCTTCGCCAACTACAAGACCAAGATGACCGCCCTCCAAAATCCTGATGGATCTATCACATCTTCCAGAATGGCAATGGAGAAGATTATCCATGACTTCTACTCAAATCTCTTCGATAGCCATGTCCACCTGCCAATATACCAAATTCCACAGGATGGATATGTCGTTCCCAATGTTCTCCCTTCCGAAATCTGACATCCATTTTGTCAGTAAAGAAAGGAACAGCACCCGGCCCAGACAAGGTCAGACCTGAACACCTGAAGAACCTGCCGTCAGTAAATCATCAATATGCTGGCTCGGCTCTTCACACGCTACCTGTCTGAATGCAACGTTCCGTCCCATTGGAAAACCAGCAGGACTGTACTACTGTACAAGAAGGGAGACATCCACGACATTGGCAACTATAGCCCAATCTGCCTATTGTCTGTCATCTACAAGTTGTTCACTTGAGTCATCCTGAATAGGATTGGCAGAACACTAGATGAAGGACAACCATGTGAGCAAGCCAGGTTCCGCAAAGGATTCAGCACCATCGACCATATCCACATGATATTCAAGCTAATTGAGGTTTCTCGGGAGTTCAAGATGCTGCTCTGTTGAACGTTCCTTGATTTAAAGAAGGCCTTTGATTCTGTTGAGATGGAAGCAGTCATTGAAGCCTTAGCCAATCAAGGCATTCAAACTCAATACATCAGGATCCTCCATGAGCTGTATTACGGATTTACTACCAGGATCTCACCATTCTTCAAAGAAGTAATCATCGATGTCAAGAGAGGGGTTTGGCAGGGTGATGCCATTTCTCTGAAACTCTTCAGTGCCAGCCTCGAGAACATCATGTGATGGCTGGAATGGGAAGAAATGGGAGTGAAGATAGATGGTTGGCAACTATACCACCTCCGTTTTGTTGATGACATTGTTTTAATAACACCAAACATTAGCCACTTGGCACAAATGCTGGCCCACTTCGACCATGAGTGTGGAAATGTTGGACTATAGCTGAATCTTACGAAGACAATATTTATGAGAAACAGCCTATTCCTGATGCCCTATTCGCTCTCAATGGAACAACCATCTCTGAATGCAACAGCTATGTTTACCTAGGTCGAGAAGTCAACATGACAAATGACCTGGCATCCGAGCTGCGCAGGAGGAAGAGAGCAGCTTGGAACGCCTTCAAGAGCGTCGAAGAAATATCTAAGAGGACGAAGAACCTCCGGCTCCGAACGCATCTCTTTGATTCCACTGTTCTTCCTGCATTGACATACACCTCAGAGACCTGGGCCCTATGCAAACTGTATGAGAGAACGCTATTCGGGTCTCCCAAAGAGGAATTGAAAGATCTATGCTTGGAATATCACGCTTCACTCAAATGAGAGAAAGAATCCAGAGTTCCGACCTCCGTTGATGATCAAGAATCAGGGATGCTGTCTTGTTTGCCAAGGTGTCAAAAATCCGATGGGCTGGTCATGTAATGAGATTTAGAGACGACCGCTGGACTAGAGCTGTTACCGACTGTATTCCACGGGTTGTCAAAAGACCGTGTGGCCGCCCACCTACCAGATAGACTTCTTCATCAAGATCATGAACGATCGGTTTGAGGTTGTTCGTGTTCCTAGAATGAACAGACTCCATTGGGCTACACTAGCACACGACAGGGACAAATGGAGACATTACTGGCGCCCACTCAAGCAAATCGATGATTAACGGGAAGTCAAGTGATCAAGTGAAATATAAATAATGCTGCAAACTTATTTGGATATTTTAGTCAGTGAAACATGATTTCTTTTTTTGCAGTACCATGAATTGAATTCATGTCCTCCACAAGCATGTCATGTGCTCCATCAACTGCTGAACCATATCCACAACTGAAAACATGACATGTTTATTAAAAATGAATTATAGTTCTTTTCAATACTGACATTTTTAGTAATGTATTTCAAATAGATATATAATATCATCTAATCAATAATTCCTTTGATTAAGAGAGAATCAATCACAAAACGTTATGTAAAATGGATTTGAGAGATTATGTATTCTAGATAAATCCTTTTATTTTACATATAAAGACCAAATTATTTATTCCAAATTTTATGTCTGTTTACTAGCAGATAATTGATTTGATGATGCAACATGATCCCTTATAATCTCTATATTTTCTGTATTCTAGTTCTAAATACACTATCCACTATCAATTTTATCTATTATGTCTTATCCCAAAATTCCTGAGTGCGTAAGCCAGGAGGAACTCCTGTGCACTGCCGAGTGTGACACACACACAAAATAAAACTCTTTCAAATTGTGATGTCTTTCATGTCTTATGCAACTCTTTTAAAAATAAATAACAATAGTTTATGCCATCATAATGTGCCAGTTTTCTCGTTAACCAATGAAGGAGACGTTTTAATTTTTGTTGATGATGATCCCTTCACCACCATTGACTTGAGTTAATTCCTACTTTTTGATACCCTTATCTTTCTATTGCAAGACATATTCCTACTAATTCAGAAAATCTTGTCAAGTGAATTAGTATGCCAATACCTCAGAGAACATTGATAACTATTCAGCATAATGAGGGATGGGGTATCTGGTTAGTGAGAGTTAATTGGAGTTGGTTGGCCTAAATTTTGAAGCTTTATTTCCTGACCTTTTATTACATTAAAATACATGTCAAGTCTACAGATGAAATGCACATGTTTAGGGAATGAAGTACAATAGCCTGTTTCCATACTTCTGGTTCTTTTGTATATTCCTACCACACATCCAGATTGTACAGATTCATTTGATCATTTAATTAATCCCTGCTACTTTTCATAAACTAAGCCGAAAGAAAAGATTGTTATGATGATTGTTCACAAACTGAAGCATAGAGGTCATGAAGAAAGGTAACATTGGGGCAAATGGAGAGAGATCATTAGGCAGAGAGAAATGAGTACTTTGTATGTAGAAGGCATAGATAAGTTCCCCAGCACCACACAGTTCCTCAAGCATAGAATTCCTAGTGGACTTGAGCTCCACTGAGTGTGACCACAAAACAAAATAAAAAAAAGAAAAAGTTTCTATAAGAAAAGCAAAGATTTTTGAATTTTGTTCCAGTCATACATAAAATAATCTCTCCTTTGGAAACAAGTCATTCTTCAAGCATATTGGCTATTAAAAGTAGCTGGAAGATAAGGTTAACCCTTGATAATATAGTATCCACATAGTTATGGGTTCATGGGCCTCCCACTGATCTCATTTTTCTGTTTTGTGTAAAATGAAATCAAGAAAATGTTATCTTCTATTGAGTATTTATTGTAGAGGCTCTCTGCTAGACACTTTCACTCATATGTTATTTCATTATTACACTCATTAAGGTTAGCTAGTAGGTATGATGAACTTTCTAAAGATCAAGAAATTTTCTCCAAATAAAATAAGTACATTTCTATAAATTATATAATAAATAGCACTGCGAATGTACAAAAAGTTCAGAGAGTTCGAATTTCAGTTGTTTACTGTCTTCATTTTATCAGTTTCTCTCTCTTATGAATCATTTTATTGATGTTGCATTGTTTAAATACTACGATTTTTTGTCTTGGGGTGGAATATCCAGTGGTTCTCAGAGCTTACTTCTTACTCTGCACTCCGATATAATTCCTGGTCGGCTTGAGGACCCATATGAGGTACTAGAGATCTAATCCAGGTCAGAAGCATGCAAGGCAAGCACTTTATTCACTGAAACTTCTTTATGACCCATTAAAATATTCTTAAAGTTGTTTTACATTTGTAAAGCCACTTCACCAATCTTCTTATCCTTTCACCAATATCCCACAGTTGGTTCTCCCTCCCTGATCCCTAGCCTCCTCAGTTCACAATGCTACTAATCATGTACCAGTATTTGTATTAGAGAGTTTCTAATCTTTGTCTTTGTTTCTTTACATTCCTAATACAATTAACACCCTCCTGTATTTATAACTTACTTTATGTAACATGACATCCTTTATTTCCAAGTTTCACTAAATTGCAATATCTCATCTGTTCTCATAGCTGAATGAATAATATTCCATTATATATATGTGTGTGTGTAATACTATGCCTATACACACACTATATATATATAGTGATATATATATATCTTTCTGTCTACCCATCTGTTAATTGGAACTTAGACAGTTTCCATGTCTTGGATATTATAAATAGTGCTATGGTGAACATAGGTGTGCATTTGTGTGTGTGAAAATCAGTTTGGAAACTTCTCAAAACATTACAAATGTGGCATCTATATTATAGCAGTATTTTGGGGGGTCACACTCAGGGGTTACTCATGGCTCTACACACAGGAATTACATCCAGCAGTGTTCAGGAAACCGTATGGGGTGCCAGAGATCAAACGTGGACCAGCCATGTGCTCTAGGAGTAATTTTGTTCCTTGACATTTACCTCACAACAAGAACAAAAAAGTAGTTATATTAGCTCTTAATTTCTTTGACAACTATGTCATATTTGGAATTTACATGTAACCATCACAAAAATATGATAGGGAAAGATGAAAAGTCTTATGGTAAATTGTAAGTTACCACAATATTTTAGTGGAGAAAATTAATTAGAAAAGGGGCTATTGTTCAACATTCTTCAACTCACATAATAAATTATTCTGCTCATACATAAGAAAAGAGCATTTAGGTGAGGCCATGAAAGAGCAAAAATTGGGCAGGGATTTACTACTGATAATTCTACCAATTGTACTCTGAATACTAAAATATAATGTGAAATGCAGTTTAAGTTTTTCCAACACATCAGATCTAGGTCTATATTATATCCATTAAATACATGTGCATTCATGAGTGCATATGTACACATGAACGTGGGCACACAAGTTCATCCTCAACTAGTCCATAATCACAGGTCATTTGAAGGTATTTTAATTATTAGATAATAAGACAATAGGTATCAGTTCTGGGTCACAGGAAAGTCAATGGCTTGGCTCAAAGAGCTGTGTCAAGATTAACTAAAAGTTTGGAAAGTAAAAGCAATTCTGTGCTATATGTACAATCAGGAAAAATATTAAGCTGCTGACATACTGGTAAGTTGTTCCTTTCATCATCCACCTCGTCTCTCAAACATATTCTTACTTGATTTTTAAAATATTGCCATACATTCTAACACAATCTATCCTATCAAATCAATTTTATATTTGCATTTTGAGAAAAAGCGCATATTTTGAATGTTGGTCTCATTTATGTAAACTACCTTAATACAAGTCTTTGTAATATGCTCTACTTTCAGGAGATCATTTTAATAAGATGAGATTTCTAATACTTATTCATTGTGTGGCTTTGAGCAACTTACTGAACTTATCTGAGTATTGGTTTAATTGACAATGAACAAGATTATATATATATATATATATGTATATATTTGTTAGTGAGACACCATGTGGTACAGTTGTAGACTTACAAATTTTTGTGCTTGGTTTTCAATTATACAATGATCAAATAACCATCCCTCCACCAGTGCCTTTTTAAACAGTTATTAAAACATTACAAAAAATAATACATGTAATATTCTCGGAACAGTACCTCATGATAAATTATCACAACAAAATTATTATAAATACTACAATAAATTTGATTAAATTGTTCACATAAAATAGAATATGTAATAATTCCATAGTACTCACATAAAGAGCTGCTTACTAGCCTAGATTTCACTATATTCACCATTCTTTCACATTCTTCCATTCCTACCGTCCAAAGGATGCCTAGCACAAAGAATGATTTGGTACATTTTTAAGTGCTTCTTATGAATCTTGCAAGAATGCCTGATGAACACATAATCAACAGTAAAGCATGATATATTGAAATCTGACTGGCAGTCAGCCACCACACTGATTATAGTAGCATCCATGAGGGAAATCATATTGGATGAGAAGATAGAACTGTAGCAATTCCCTGTATAACACTAATCAGAAAGGCTCCTCAAGCGGTGAGACTGGTATTTCTAGCCTAATGAGCAGCGAATTATAATGAGCAAGTCTTTCATTCAGATACATTGTCTAAACATACAGGAACATGAATTAGAGTCTCAAAAGTGAACCCTGCCATATTATCATCATAGGGCATTTTTTTTTAAATTCTGAAATGTGAATTTTGAAAAAGGGTTCCGTGTTCTCCTCATATGCTACTCAGTTAGTTTTAAATCCAAGATATCAGCAATAAAAATAAATTAAAATGATCCATGATATTGAATACACTGTTTTCTAGATAAAAAGTACAAAACTTAAAAATTAGAAAGAATTAGTAAGGAAGATGAGACAACATTTGAACCTCTTCCAAAACACCACAAGTGTTTACAGTGGGGAGAGTGTTTTTTTTTTTTTTGGTCTGTCTGTGGCACATGGAATCACATATGGTACCAGATGTAGATTATGGCAATACATCCCAAACATCTTTACATGACTGTACAAATAAAAATGCTAACATATTTGTATAGCATTCCAGGAGTAATGAATGAAAATTGACCTTTTCTTCCTTTCACATAGGAAATAACCTATTTTAAAATGTAAACTAAAGCTAAGCTACAAAAGGAAATCCCACTTATCCTCAAATAGGCATCTGTATTCTACATATGCTTGCTTAAAGGTTATAAAAACTATCCTTCCATTTTCTATTTTTCAATACCTAACCTGGGCACAATGAAATCATTCACAGAAGTTCTTTCCAACTGAGTAGAACTCTTTACCTTATTTAAAAATAGAGCCTTACAAGGATGAAATGGGTATACATGATAGGAAGAATAATGACTTTCAAAAAAATGCCAATGCCACAATTGCTGTAATTTGTGAATATACTAAATTACAAGGCAAAAGAGAATTTAATGATTTAATGGAATTAAGTTTTCTATTGGAATAAGATTATCCTGGATTTTCTAGTTGGTGTAATATAATAATAAGGGCACTTAAAAGAGAAAGAGGAGGGCAGAAGAGTAGGTTTCAGAATGAAGTAATGTGAGGAATATTTTCTTATTCATCAGTGGTTTCGAAAATACCAATGAGGTCACAAATCTAAGTAATCTGGGAAGGCTCTATTGCTGGAAAATACAAGAAAACACAATTTTCTAGAATCTCCTGAAAATAAAACAGACTTTCTGACACTTTCATTTTAGCCACGTAGTACCATTTTAGATTTCTGCGTTTTAGAACCTTAAGATAATACAACTGTGTTGCGTTAAGTCACAAGTTTTATGAACTATGTTAGAGTAGGAATGTGATATTAACAAAATACAATCTATAAAAAGATAAAGACAATAATTTACTCTATAAATAAATGAAGGAGCTATGTCTTGTGGTTTCTTTCTAGTTAGATATAAGGAATGATTAACATATTCCCAAGTAGTAGTATTAACAAGGATGTATAATAAGAATTGTAGAGTTTCAGAGAGAGAACAAAAGGGAATTCCCTGCCACAGAGGCAGGTTGGGATGGGAGGGTGATGGGGGGGGGGGGAGGGATACTGGGATCCGTGGTGGTGGGAAATGGGCACTGGTGGAGGGAAGGGTATATGATCATTGTATAATTGAAAACCAAGCACAAAAATTTGTAAGTCTACAACTGTACCTCATGATGTCTCACTAATAAAAATTTAAAAAATAAAATAAAATAAAAGAATTGTAGAGTTTCATCAGAGAGTTATTAAAGACCTTCTTACAAAAAATGATTTTAACAGCTTGTCACACTCCTAATTTTACCTATACAAAGTTCTATGAAATGAAGTAAGTGTGCACTTTCATACAAAGTGGTCATTTAAATAAATATGAACTAAAATCTATACTTTTCAAAGTGTACATTTTTTTGGTGTTAGGAACACCACAAAAATTTTTTGTACCTTACTGCATAAATCTGGAATGTATATTTTACTTTAAGATAGTTGGGAACAGATAAAAACATAATTTTAATATTAAAGCACACTTAGGAATGCTCAGAAATAAGTTAACTTTGTATGAATTTAAAGACAAAAGAAAAGGGGTCAGAGAGATAGCACTGCATGTATGCTAGTACTGCACTCAGCAGACCCAGGTTTCAATCTTGGCATAGAGAATAAATACATAGGGTTCCCTGAGCACCTTCGGGAGTGTTCTCTCAGTGCAGAACCAGTATTAAACCCTGAATAACACTAGATGTGGCCTAAAAACCAAAAGTAAAAAAGATAAGAGGAAAAATGTCTCATATAAAATAATATTTATAAGATCAAATCCAAGCCTTACCTGTGGATTAATTGAGCTTTCCTTTTCTTCAGACAATGATGAAAAGTACTAGAGAAAAATCAATATCTATTGTTTTCAATTTTCTCATGTGTTTATATTTAATATAGCCAAATAGAATGCAAGTTTCTCAAAGAAAAATTCTATCAGTTCTATGTTGTTGGCCTTCTTATTGAAGTCCCTTATGCAAGAGCTCCAATTTGAAGAGATATCAAATTCTTCTCAATAGATAAGATTTTTAGGGGACCAAGTCTTATTGAATAAATGCGTGTCCACAAATTGATCTAATCATGTGTATATTTTATTGTCAGTAATTATAAGGAGTGGTCACAGGAGCAAAGCATAGAGGTGGTACAAACAACTATAGGGGAGGACTACTGGCACTGTGGTGGTAGCTTTGATGTAATAAGTGTGAACATATATTCCAAAATATAGACAGCACTTTAAAGCAATGTTACCTCAAAATTAAAAAAAAACCTATAACAAGCACCAATAGAAAGGTCTACCAGTAAATAGTGCAGGGTGAAAGTTTAAATCAGTTATGTAATAAATTAAGCCACGGGGAAATATTACCAGACTGCATGGATATTTAAAACATGCCCTCACATTATGCAACCATCTGCTTCTGACCCACTGGAGTAACAAGTGGAAGAGAGAAAAATACATCATGGCAGGATGTTCCACAAGATTCTAAGGACAGAAATTCTGTTCTTTGCTTTTGGCTTCTACTGCTTTTCATTCCAAACTGGTTTCTGAATTCAAAGGGAAAAGCAAAAAATAGCCAGGCATTATTTAGAAGAGTACTGGCGCAGTCTAATTTGTAGGCAGTGGAAAATTTGCATTTGTATATACCCTATGTCTTACCCTGCATTATTTTTTCTGAATGCTATTGATTTGGCCTTTCAGCAGAATGAAACTTAATTTCTTTCCTTGATAAGTAGTGACCATACAAAGTAAACCATTACTCACATTTATAAAATGAAACTAAAACAAAATACCTGATGGAGAAGTAATAGATCAACCAACTCTTTGTTTTGGCAGCATGGTACATAGATAAATAAGTATGTGGAGTTTTATATGTATATGTTTGTAAAATATACATAAACATGCAAATAAATAAGTTTGTTGGGTGTTTTTTGGGTGGGTGTTGGATCATATACTGCAAAGCTCAGGTCTTGCTCATGGCTCCTGATGGTGCTCAGGGAACCATGTGAATTGCTGTGTATTCATCTGGATCATCAGTGAGCAAGACAGGCACCTTAACTCCTAAACTATGTTTCTGCCAAAGAAATTAATGTTTTTATACAGTCATGTTTAATTGGCATCATAGCCAAGTATACTCTTACTCCTTACTTTGTTAGGGCAGAGTATTTAGCTCTAATAAATTTGTGAAATATAAAATGTGTCCTCTTATTTCCTTATATTCTCAGGGACTTTTTACGCAAGGGTATCTTGTGCATCTAGATCTTTAATTTTCCTGCTGCCATTCTTTTCATTACTCTTGTGTTTTTATGTCCTAATCTATGCTTTCAGTTGCAAACAGGATTTTTTTGACAAGCAAACCCAGAAATTAACATGCAGAAAGTATATAGCTGAACACTCTTTGGATAAAAACCTGAGGCAGGGAGTAGAAGAAAACAGGATTAGATTGGAAGAAATTGAGCTGCCATACACTGCCAACAAAGATCCCAAGAAATCCCACTGAAATTGGCTATTAGTATAGTGAGACCTAAACTTTCATGAGTCAGTTCTTGATATTAAATGCAGCTGGGTGAAACATTTTTCGTCCTTCCACCTACAAAGTAAATAAGTGCTTTATTCCTCAGAGATTGTGAGCAAGCAATGTAGCACAGTGTATCCATATTATTGATAATTTAAAAGGAAATAAATTTCTTCTAAATATCATCATCACTTAATAGTCAAAAATATATTTCCTTGAGATTACCTTTACTGGACTGGAGCGATAACACAGCAGGTAGGGCATTTGCCTTGCATGTGGCCAACCTGGGTTCTAGTCCTCCCTCCCTCTCAGAGAGTCTGGCAAGCTACCAAGAGTATCCTGACCACATGGCAGAATTTGGCAAGCTCCCCATGGCGTATTTGATATGCCAAAAACAGTAACAAAAAGTCTCACAATGGAGTCGTTACTGGTGCCTGCTTGAGCAAATTGATGAACAGAGGGAGGACAGTGCTACAGTGCAGTGCTACCATTACACAAAAACTGGGACAATTTTTACCTTATGACAAATGAGCAGAAGAGATAATTCTTCAAGTCCTTTTTAGTTGTTCCATAAAAACAAATACTCACTTTATCAACAGTAAGGACAAAATTTAGAATAAGTTAAACTTAGATGAGGATTTTTTTTTAATGTTTGGAGACCATATGTGGTGATAGTGCTTAAACACTTCAAAGCAGCTTGTGCTCAAGGTTGCTTCTGATATTGTAAGGGGGACCTTTTGATACCAAGAAATAAACTCAACCCTCCACATGGAAATCATACAGTCAATCAATAAAGAGCTCTACTTACAGCCCAGATGAGAAATTTTGACCATTAAGTTTCTTTAACTTAGCTAAGTCAGTTAATTTCTCAGAGCTTCCATTTTCTCAGCTATAAATACGGCTACTAATAGCATCTACTTCATAATTTCGTTAGTGTTACTAAATGAGATCATTTAGGTAGAGTTCTTAGGATAGTGGTTAGCTAGTAAGAGTCATGACAATGTTGTAAAGTGGTTAAAATATATTCTTTAGAACCAAAATACTAGCTTTCTTACTCTTTGCATAACCTTGTATAAGTTACTTAACATATATAAGCACTTAGCTTATTATTACTATGAAAGTTGGGTAATAATAATGCACAAACACTCATACATGAAAATTATTTGATCTTTATAAAGGAGAAATCCCCATGTGAAACCACACAGATGAACATTGAAAATTTAAGTGAAATTGTCATAGAAGGATAAGTACAAAATAATGTAATTTATATGAAGTATATAACACAAACAGAAGTAGAATGATGATAACTAGGGACATGTTAGTGATCTCATTTATTACTGTACAAATGATAAGAAGTTTGACTAATACAAAATGATCAAACATTAGATATTTTCATATTGTATAGTTAAAACTTAAGAGGGCAAATTTTATTATAAGCACATTCAATGCCCTTGAATATTTTGTTTTAAAATTCAACACAAGTAGGAGAAAAGTAAAGTAAATATGAGGTTACTTCATGTGTATGACTACTTTAAAAAACAAAATAGAAAATTAAAAATATAAAATATAACACAAAAGCTTTATATCATCCTTCAATTTCTCTAGATATCAAAATCTCCATATACACTAAATTTCTTTTAATGTATTATTTTACCAGAACTTATAAAAAAGAGAATGTCATGACTATAGAATATTTCAGCTAAGCATGTATTTTGTTAGGGAATCATGATTTAGAAAGTAATGCATAGTAGAGATTCGGGAATATAATGTTCCTACGCTAATCCCACCACCAGTTTCTACCAATATGCTCCATTTCCTTCCTATCCTTACCTTCCAGCATGATTGTTAGTAGAGACATTTTTATGTTTACTTATTGTTCTTAAGGTCTAATACCCAAGTATTGTTGGCTTTGTTATATTATATATAATATATCACGATCACGATCACGACCACCCTGTTGTTCGTCGATTGCCTCGAGCAGGTGCCAGTAACATCTTCTTCGTCCTAGCCCTGAGATTTTATTTTTTTAAAAGTGCCATATTCAAGGCTTTTTCAGGGTTAGGAGAATGAGACCCATCATTGTTACTGGTGTTTGGCATATTGGGTATACCACGGGGAGTTTGCCAGACTCTGCCGTGTGGGCAGGTTACATTTGGTAGCCTGCCAGTTTGTCCAAAGTAGGAATGAGATGATAAGATGTCGCGTGGCCTAGGAGAATCTGCCTTGTTCTCTCCCGGGAGCTGAGTGTGATAATCTCTGGATCCTGGCCATTGTTGGAGTTACACGGCAGTTGGTGGGTATAACTGTCTAGTTACTGGCAGGTCCAGTCCCAAACCGTGCAGGCTTGGAGATCTCAGCCCCGGGTCCCACACACCTGGGTTCCTCTGCCAGTTCTTTTATGCGTGAGGCTCATCCAAGTGTGTGGAGAGTGGTCCCAGCATGGCCTTGGCTGGGCCCTGCAGGTCTTCAGCTGTTGGGCCCTGGTGGAGATAGTCAGGTACAGGGTAGGAGACTCTGCCTTGTTCTCTCCCAGGAGCTGAGTGTGATAATCTCTGGATCCTGGCAGTTGTTGGAGTTACACAGCAGTTGGTGGGTGTAACTGTCTAGTTACTGGCAGGTCCAGTTCCAAACCGTGCAGGCTTGGAGATCTCAGCCCCGGGTCCCACACACCTGGGTTCCTCTGCCAGTTCTTTTATGCGTGAGGCTCATCCAAGTGTGTGGAGAGTGGTCCCAGCATGGCCTTGGCTGGGCCCCGGTGGTCTTCAGCTGTTGGGCCCTGGTGGAGACAGTCAGGCACAGGGTAGGAGACTGAGCATTTTTCAGAATATAATATATATGCATATATATTTTCTTATAACCCACATCTATACAAATGATGTGCTCAAGAACATTGGCCCATGCTTTGTTATCTCCAATTTGCCTCTTCTAATTTTCTCCTTGTTTTATTTCCTTTTCTGGTTTCAATTCTATAATCTAGGGTCAAAAATAATCTAGGTACTCTCACTTCGATACCTTTCATTCCCTTGCTCTGTTATTATAAATACTACAAATAAGTGATATTATCCAGTATTTATCTTTCTGAATTATTCCACTTAACATGAGATTCTCCAGTTCTATGCAAAATATTGAAATGTCATTTTCAGCTGCATAGTATAATATTGTGTGATCTTGCTACTCCATCATTATCCAACCACTTGTGTTTTGACACCTGGGTTGATTCTATACCTAGTTATAGCACCAAATGCTGCAATGAATAATGGTGTGAATCAGTGTTTTTTGATGAATGTCACTGCGTCGTGCTGGTAGATACCAAGAAGACATATGGGTCACATGCCAGCTCTATTATTACTTTTCTGAGAAACATTCATACTTATTTTCTTGAGGCCAGAGTGATAGTACCTCAGGCAAGGCTTTTGCCTTGCATGCAGCTGATCTGTGTTGGATCCCTGAAATCCTATAAGGTCCCCTGAGCACTTCTAGAAGTAATTCCTGAGAGTGTGAGTCTTGAGCATCACTGGGTATGGCCCAAACACTAGAAAAAAAGAAGACTCCATAGTAATTTTCTAAAAGTTGAAAGAGACAATATTCCCACAATTCAGTAGATGAAAGTTTTTTTATCACCTCCCCACCAACAAAGTTTGTTCTTAATTTTTAAAATATGTGGTGCTTGGGGACCATATTGAATGCCAAGTATTGAAACTGGGTAATGTGCATGCAAGGAAAATGCCTTGCACACTTTATTCTCTCTCCAGCCCCTATTTTTTTATTTTAGTAAAGTACTATGATTTACAAGTAGTTGAGTTTAAGACTCAATATTCCAGCAGCAATCCCACAACTGCTGTTAACTTTCCTCCACCAGTGTCCCCAGGTTACCTACAAACATCTACCCCAACTTTCCACTTTGATAGACACACTTCCAAGTTTGATTCCTGAAGTCAAAATCTCATGTTTTCAGTGTGTTTGCCTCTGTAGTTTTAATATATAATTATGTCACTCCTCTACACAACCAATGTACCCAAATCCCCCTATCCCCTGCCCCTGGTGCTTCCCTTTTGTCTCCGAATTCCTCCCTCAAGTTATTTAATTCTCTGTCCGTCTTCTCCCTATACTCTAAAATTAAGGTTTATCTAGGCATCTTCCTGTGAATACATTGAATTTACATCATCTAGTTATTCTATAGTCCACATAAAATGGCATCATACTGTTTTCATCCTTATGGTTTACTTAATGTAAAATCTTCCAGTTCTATCCATGCTGCAGCAAATTTCATGGTGTCATCATTACTTATAACTTGTACAGTATTTCATTGTCACTGTCACTGTCCTCCCATTGTTCATCAATTTGCTCGAGTGGGCCCAATAACGTCTCCACTGTGAGACTTATTGTCACTGTGTTTGGAATAGCATTTGCCAGGCTTTGCCGTGCGGGCAAGATAGCTTGCTGGGCTCTCTGAGAGGGGTGGAGGAATTGAAGCCAGGTCAGTTGGGTTGACCGCATGCAAGGCAAACACCCTACCACTGTGCTATTGCACCAGCCATTTCATTTTGTGTATATATTTAACACAAACATATACACCACATATTAATAATATTAATATAATAATGTCACTGTCACTGTCCTCCCATTGTTAATCGATTTCCTCGAGCAGGCCCAATAACGTCTCCATTGGAGACTTTGTTGTTACTGTGTTTGGCATATCGAATACGTCACGGGGAGCTTGCCAGTCTTTGCCATGCAGGCAAGATACTCTCGGTAGCTTGACGGGCTCTCTGAGAGGGGTGGAGGAATTGAACTCAGGTCGGCCATGTTGGCTGTGTGCAAGGCAGACTCCCTACCCGCTGTGCTATCACTGCAGCCCAATATAATAATATAATATAACAATACTAATAATACATGCATCTGATATTGGGCACTTAGCTTAATTCCTTATCTTAGTACTAAATGCAGTAACAAATACTGGTGTTAATAAGTCCATTTGAATGACAGTTTTTGTGTTCTGGGATTAGATAGATACCCCAAAGTGGAATTAAAGATTCATATGGCATCTCAATTCTTATCATACTTAGAAATTTCCATACTACTTTCCATAGGGGTTGAACAAAATAACATTACAACCAGTAGTTGATGAGAGTTCCTTTGTTCACCAAACCCTGCCAACACTAAATACTTCTGGTATTTTTGATATTTGCCATTCTCACTGGTGTGAGGTGATATTTCATTGTCGTCTTGATTAAAAATATTGTTAATAATAAATGATCATAATTTTAAATGCCAATTGGCCATGCATCCACTTAGAGATCATACCTGGCAGGAGTTGAGTGGACAATATGGGTTCCTGTGTTTGATTGTGGGTTGATTCTGTGTAAGTCAATTGCCCTACCCAATGTAGAATCACTCCAACCTCCACAAGTTATTATTTCTTGGTATATTGTTCCCCTAGCCAATAAGTAGTGTCCAACATTTCTTTGGCTTTTTGGGTCACACAAGATGATTTTCAGGAGTTACTCTTGGCTTTGCACTCAGCAATAACTGCTGGTGATGCTGGAGGGACCATATGAGATACCGGGGAGTATGGCTATTTTCTTTTGTGTCTACCATTTGGTAGTGTGATTGTTTTCCATTCGTTCACTATAAGTCCATAATTATTCCATGAAGTTACATATGATTCCTGAAAGAAGCAAATAGTTGAAAATTTTTCTTGATTCATTGAACTATTTATGTTTTATGATGGGGAATTTTTTCTATTGACATTCAGAGATAATATATTATCCAAATACATATCATTATATAATATATTATCTATTATATAGTAAAACAATACCATATTATTAAGTGTTATTATTTTATAACATAATATATAATAGTATAGATAGCACTGTAGCACTGTCCTCTTGTTGTTCATTGATTTGCTCAAGCAGGCACCAGTAATGTCTCCATTGTGAGACTTATTGTTAGTGATTTTGGCATATAGAATATGTCGTGGGGAGCTTGCCAGGCTCTGCTGTGCAGGCAAGATACTCTCAGTAGCTTTCCAGGGTCTCCAAGAGGGATGGAGGAATTGAAGCCTGGTTGGCTGCATGCAAGGCAAACACCCTACCCGTTGTGCTACGGCTCCAGCCCAAAGTATAGATAATATATTATATTTATACATATATATGTATATATATACAGGACTGAGTTGTTATTTTCCAATGGTGGATTTGTTTTTCCATTTGACAAACTTTATTATTTGGCATTTAAGATTTAAGTAATTTTTCAGTTTTGGTTCAGTTGTAGCATATTTCAACAATTCTTGTTTCTCTGAGAATATTTTTATCTCTCCCTAAAATGTGAATGATAGATTAGTAAAACAGAGGACTCTATTTGAAAGTTATTTTTCATTCAGAACTTTGATATATCATTCCACTCCTTTCTACATTGTATGATTTCATATGGGAGATTGGTTATGCTTCTTATATTAATTGTCTTGTATTTGAGGAATTAAATCTCTATTAATGCTTTATTTATTTGTCCCTCCCTCTTTGCTTTTAGTTTTGAATAAAATGTTCTTGGTATTGTTCTGGTTGTATCTATTTTGTTTACTTATGTTTGATCCTCTGAGTCTGTGAGCAAGTGAAAACAGAGATAGATAAATGGGACTATCTTAAACTAAGAAGCTTCTGCACCTCAAAAGAAATAGTGACCAAAATACAAAGACAGTCTACAGAATGGGAAAGGATATTCGCAGAACACACATCTGACAACGGGTTGATATCAAGGATATACAAAATACTGGTTGAAGTCCACAAGAAGAAAACATCCAACCCCATCAAAAAATGGGGCAATGAAATGAACAGAAACTTTCTCAAAGAAGAAATCCAAATGGCAAAAAAGCACATGAGAAAATGCTCTACATCATTAATTATCAGGGAGATGCAGATCAAAACCACAATAAGATACCATCTCACACCTCAAAGACTGGCCCACATCCAAAAGAACAAAAGCAACCGATGCTGGCACAGATGTGGAGAGAAAGGGACACTGTTTCACTGTTGGTGGGAATGTCGACTAGTTCAGTCTTTCTGGAAAACAGTATGGACGATTCTCAAAAAATTAGAAATTGAGCTCCCATTTGACCCAGCAATACCACTCTTGGGAATTTATCCCAGAGAGGCAAAATTGTATAGCCGAAGTGACAGCTGCACTTGTTTGTTCATTGCAGCACTCTTTACAATAGCCAGAAACTGGAAGAAACCTGAATGCCCAAGAACAGATGACTGGTTAAAGAAACTTTGGTACATCTACACAATGGAGTACTATGTAGCTCTTAGAAAAGATGAAGTCATGAAATTTATATACAAGTGGTACAACATGGAAAGTATCATGCTAAGCGAAATGAGTCAGAAAGAGAGGAATAGACATAGAAAGATTGCATTCACCTGGGAAATATAAAGAAACAAAATATGAGATTAATACCCAAGAATAGCTGAGATCAACACCAGGAGGATTAGTCCATTGCTTAGAGGCCAGCCGGGCATTCTAGGGGAAATGGCAGCTCAGATAGAGAAGGGAGCACCAAATAAAGGGTTTTTGGAGGATCCTCCCAGGAGGGGAGATGTATGTTGAAAGTAGACTATGGACTGAACATGTTTGTCACTCAAAGCCTCTTTTGCAGAACACAACACCCAAAAGGAGAGAGAGAGCACCAAGGATTGCCCTGCCACAGAGGCAGGGTGAGATGGGAGGGATGGGGGTGGGAGGGATATTATCCATGGTGGTGGAAAATGGGCACTTGTGGACGGATGGGTATTTGATCATTGTATAATCGAAACCCAAGCACAAAAAATTGTAAATCGTCCTCCCCTCCAGGTGGGTAGGGGGCGTCCAGCCAGGAAGCGCTCCTGCCCCCCAGCCCCGTCTCCATTCCCGCCTGAAGCCCAGTGGGGAGACTTGTCTGTCCAGCTGCGCGGGACCGCCCACCAGTCCATCGGCCCCTCCCCTCCAGGTGGGTAGGGGCGTCCAGCTGGGAAGCATTCCTGCCCCCCAGCCACGCCTCCATTCCCGTCTCCATCCCTGCCCAGCTGGGAGACTGTCCACCACCCTTCCTCCATTCCAGGATCCTGGGTGGGAGTGGCCTGGGACAGGCTAGGGGCGTGGCCACCAGGAAGGGGGCGTTGGCTCCCAAAAGTGGGCTTGGCCTTCTCCTCAGCCGGCGGCCCGCTAGTTATATCATTCACATCAGGCACTCAGGACTCTCATCCGACAACTTGTCGCCTAATACCAACCAAATATTTCCCACCTCTTCTACTACAATCCAACAACATCCCACTCGCCTACTCCATTTCCAACAAAGACCTGTTTGAAAATAGCTGTATAAGCCCAGTACCAAATAGCACCTCCTCAAAAAGTTTCATTCAATGTCGGTTATAAAACAAAGAATAACACCTGATTGAGAAGAAGGTCAAACTCAGAAATGTAGAAGGGTGCCTACCATAGACCAACCTTTTCCAAAATCCTTTCCCACCATAGGAGGGAACAGTATGATCTGCGCCAGATGGGAACCGAGGCCCATATTACGGCAACAAAACTGAACGACTCCTTGCGGTCTCTCCTCATTCAACCAGGTACAGCCTACCCCCATGGTTTGGGACTCTCCCTGGGTATGCGCAGCTAGCTCGATCCCCTAGAATAGCCGGTTTTCTCCCTTGACCTGAGCGGGACGGGAAATGAGGCAACATCCCATCTCACAGCAACAAAGCTGAAATGATCCGGGAACTCTCTCCTCGCTCAACCAGAATAGTAACAGTGAACATGAAGGACTAAACCACACTGGTCACAATGGTAAAGCAACAAAAAAGCCCACCAAACTTTCTTATTGAAGAGTCTAGCCCAGAAGACACCAAAAGTACTGTAGTGTTAGAAAACCTTTCTGACAAGGAATTTAGAAGGGAGCTACTGAGAATGCTTAGGGAACTAAAAGAAACAATGGAAAGCAATGCCAATAAAAGACAAGAGGATTTAAAGTCAGAAATGAGAAAAATGCAATCGGATATGTCAGACCTGAAAAAACCTGGTAGGCGAATTGAAAAACTCAGTGGAAGGCCTCAGCAGCAGAGCAACAGCTGCTGAGAACAGAATCAGTGAGCTCGAAGATGAAGTTCAGAGACTTACCAGAAAAGAGCAGAAAATGGAAAAGAGTCTCACAGTTCGGGAACAGATGGCAAGAGAAGATCGCGATGAAGCCAAGAGGGATAACATAAGAATTATTGGAGTCCCAGAGGGACAGGAAGAAAACCTTGATGAAGAAGAAACTGTCAAAGACATCATTGCTACAACGTTTCCAGAGCTGAAGAAAACTTGTGACCACATTCAGGAGGCCCGAAGAGTACCAGCTAGAAGAAATCCGAACAAAAATACCCCAAGACACATCCTGATCAAAATGACCAAAACTTTAGACAGAGACAAAATTCTGAAAGCAGCAAGATCTAAGAAAGAAATCTCTTACAAAGGTGCATCCTTAAAATTCATAGCTGATTTTTCTGATGAAACCCTCATGGCCCAAAAACAGTGGTGGGTTATAGTGAAAAAACTCAATGAAATAAATGCATCTCCAAAAATACTTTACCCAGCGAGACTCTCATTCATAATAGAAGGAACAACACACAGTTTCACAGACAAACAACAGCTCAGGAACTTCATTGACTCAAGACCATTGTTACAAGTACAACTAAATGGGCTACTTTAAAACAGGACAGGCCCCTCAAATACACCTAATTTCAACAGAACAATGGGTCAAAATCCCATAACAATAATCTCTCTCAATGTCAATGGACTAAACGCACCAATTAAAAGACTCAGAGTGGTAGGATGGATTACAAAAGTGAACCCAACATTCTGCTGCCTGCAAGAAACACACCTCAATAGTCAAAGCAAACTCAGACTCAGAGTCAAAGGCTGGAAACAATCCTACAGGCAAACAGCTCCCATAAAAAAGCTGGGGTAGCCATCTTAATATCAGACCACATTGATTTCAGAGTGAAGAAGGTCATAAGAGACAGTGAGGGCCATTTCTTATTGATCAAAGGATCTGTACAACAGGAAGAACTTACAATAATAAATAATATGCACCTAATGAGAGACCAGCAAAGTACTTAAAACAACTACTCATAGATTTGGAAAAAGACATCAATAACAACACAATACTAGTGGAAGACTTCAACACCGCTTTATCACCTCTTGATAGATCAACCAGACTCAAGCTTAGCAAGGACATACTTCATCTGAGGGAAAAATGGAAGAAAGAGACTTAGTAGATATCTACAGGACACTTCATCCTCAAAAGGCTGAATACACATTCTTCTCAAGCGTCCATGGAACATTCTCCAAGATAGACCACATGCTGAGCAACAAAACATACCTCCATAAAATTAAGAAGATAGAGATTGTATCAACAACCTTCTCAGACCACAATGCGCTGAAATTAGAAGTAAATCACACACAAAAACAGAAAACTAAATCAAACACCTGGAAATTAAACAGTGCGCTATTGAACAACGAGTGGCTTAGAAAGGAAATCAAGGAGGAAATCAAAAGATTCCTAGAAACGAATGAAAATGAAGACACGAGTTACCAAAACTTATGGGACACAGCAAAAGCTGTCTTAAGAGGAAAGTTTATAGCTCTACAAGCATTCCTCAGAAAGGAGGAGCGAGCCCACATAAATAAACTAACCTCACAGCTTTAGAACTTGGAGAAGGACCAACAAAAGGAGCACAACCCGAACAGGAGGAAGGAAATAATAAAACTCAGAGCAGAGATTAACGAGATAGAAACCCAAAAAACAATCCAAAAGATCAATGAAACCAAGAGCTGGTTCTTCGAGAAAAATAACAAGATCGATAAGCCTCTAACAAAACTCACAAAGAAGGGGAGAGAGAAAACCCTAATAAACCGAATCAGAAATGAAAAGGGCTCATAACAACAGAAACTACAGAAATTCAAAGGATCCTCAGGGAGTACTTTGAGAAGCTTTATGCCATGGAACATCAAAACCTCGAGGAAATGGATAAATTCCTGGACTCCTACAGACTCCCAAGGCTGAACCTAGAAGACCGGGAATACCTGAACAGACCTATCACCACAAAGGAAATTGAAATGGTAATAAAAAGTCTCCCCAAGCACAAAAGCCCTGGCCCATATGTATTCACAAGCGAATTCTTCCAAATCTTTAAAGAAGACTTACTCCCAATCCTCTTTAAGCTTTTCCACGAAATTGAAATATTAAAAACACTTCCGAACAGTTGCTACGAAGCGAATATCACACTGATACCAAAAGCAGACAGAGATACCACAAAGAAAGAGAATTACAGTCCGATATGCCTGATGAAGACAGACGCAAAGATCCTCAACAAACTACTAGCTAATAGAATCCAACTACTCATCAAAAAGATCATACACCATGACCAAGTAGGATTCATCCCAGGGATGCAAGGATGGTTCAACATTCGGAAATCAATCAACATAATCCATCATATCAACAAAAGAAAATATAAAAAGCATATTATCATATCAATAGATGCAGAGAAAGTATTTGACAAGATCCAGGACCACTTTATGATGAAAACCCTAGCCAAAATGGGTATAGAGGGGACTTTCCTCAACATAGTTAAAGCCATCTATCACAAGCCTACAGCAAGCATCATCCTCAATGGGGAAAAATGAGAGCCTTCCCGCTAAGATCAGGAACGAGACAAGGATGCCCATTCTCTCCACTGCTGTTCAATATAATACTGGAAGTACTTGCAATAGCGATTAGGCAAGAAAAAGATATTAAGGGCATTCAGGTAGGAAAGGAAGAAATCAAACTCTCACTATTCGCAGATGATATGAGACTATATTTAGAGAACCCAATAACCTCCCCCAAAAAATCTCCTAGAAACAATAGACTTGTATAGTAAAGTTGCAGGCTATAAAATCAATACCCAAAATTCCATGGCTTTCCTTTACACAAACAGTGAGAGAGAGGAAAGCTACATGAAAAAAACAATCCCGTTCACAATTGTGCACCAGAAAATCAAGTACCTAGGAATCAGCTTAACTAAGGAAGTAAAGGACCTGTACAAAGAAATTTACAAAACGCTACTTCAGGAAATAAAAGAGGACATGAGGAAATGGAAAGATATCCCCTGCTCATGGGTCAGGAGACTTAACATTGTCAAAATGGCAATACTACCGAAAGCATTGTATAAATTCAATGAAATCCCCGCAAATCACTAAAGCAATTCTTGGGGAAAAGAAAATGGGAGGAATCAACCTCCCTAATTTCAAACTCTAACCCAAAGCAGTAATAATTAAAACAGCATGGTACTGGAACAAAGGCAGAACTGCAGACCAATGGAACAGGGTTGAATACACTGACATCTCCCCTCAATCATATGATCATCTAATCTTTGATAAAGGTGCAAGCAATGTGAAGTGGAGTAAGGAAAGCCTCTTTAACAAATTGTACTGGCATCACTGGATGGCTACATGCAAAAAAATGGGCTCAGAACTCTGCCTAACACCATTTACAAAAGTAAGATCAAAATGGATTAAAGACCTCAACATCAGACCAGACACCATAAGGTACATTGAAGACAAAGTTGGCAAAACCCTCCATGACATTGAGGCTAATGATATTTTCAAAGATGCCACACCACTGGCCGAGCAAGTGAAAACAGAGATAGATAAATGGGACTATCTTAAACTACGAAGCTTCTGCACCTCAAAAGAAACAGTGACCAAAATACAAAGAAAGTCTACAGAATGGGAAAGGATATTCGCCGAATACACATCTGACAAGGGGTTGATATCAAGGATATACAAAATACTGGTTGAACTCCACAAGACGAAAACATCCAACCCCATCAAAAAATGGGGCAATGAAATGAACAGAAACTTTCTCAAAGAAGAAATCCGAATGGCAAAAAAGCACATGAGAAAATGCTCTACATCTTTAATCATCAGGGAGATGCAGATCAAAACCACAATGAGATACCATCTCACACCTCAGAGACTGGCCCACATTCAAAAGAACAAAAGCAACCGATGCTGGAGCGGATATGGTGAGAAAGGGACACTCCTTCACTGTTGGTCGGAATGCCGACTAGTTCAGCCCTTTTGGAAAACAGTATGGACTTTTCTCAAAAAATTAGAAATTGAGCTCCCATTTGACCCAACAATACCACTCCTGGGAATATATCCCAGAGAGGCAAAAATGTGTAGTCGAAGAGACATCTGCACTTGTTTGTTCATTGCAGTACTCTTTACAATAGCCAGAAACTGGAAGACCGGAATGCCCAAGAACAGATGACTGGTTAAAGAAACTTTGGTACATCTACACAATGGAGTACTATGTAGCTCTTAGAAAAGATGAAGTCATGAAATTTACATACAAGTGGTACAATATGGAAAGTATCATGCTAAGCGAAATGAGTCAGAAAGAGAGGGATAGACATAGAAATATTGCATTCATCTGGGGGATATAAAGTAACAAAATATGAGATTAATACCCAAGAATAGCTGAGATCAACACCAGGAGGATTACTCCATAGTTTAGAGGCCAGCCGGGTATTCTAGGGGAAAGGGCAGTTCAGATAGAGAAGGGAGCACCAAATAAAGGGTGTTTGGAGGATCCTCCCAGGAAGGGAGATGCATGATGAAAGTAGACTATGGACGGAACATGTTTGCCACTCAATGCCCCTTTTGCAGACCACAACACCCCAAAGGAGAGAGAGAATAAAAGGGAATGCCCTGCCACAGAGGCAGGGTGGGAGGGGGGAGATGGGGGGGATATTATCCATGGTGGTGGAAAATGGGCACTGGTGGAGGGATGGGTATTTGATCATTGTATGACCGAAACCCAAGCACAAAGATTTGTAAATCTACAACTGTACCCCATGGTGCTTCATTATTAAAAAAAAATTGTAAATCTACAACTGTACCTCATGGTGTTTCACTAAAAATAATAAAAATAAACAAATAAATAAATAAAAAGAAATCTCACACCAGATAATTGAGAAATTCTGAGCTAATATCAATTCCATCAGTTTCAATTTTTCTTTCCTTCTGGTGTTCGTACAATTCACAGGTTATTACTCTTGATTTTATCCACTACCTCCACTACCCAGCCACCTCCACGCTTCAGGAACCTTTCCGGAAGCTCTGGCCGAGACGCATGCACGAGTGAAGCCCCACAGAACCAGGTAAACGGAACTCTGTGACCTTAGACTCCAGGCTCAGAGATCCTCTGCCTGCTCCCACCAATCTTCAGTGACAAAGGGATTAAAACCAGAAGACTCACCCTACCCTGCCCTGTCTGCTTCCACCAACCTCCCTCCCACCCAGGGATTACACACAGAAGATCCACCCTACTGGTACCAGATCAATACCTCACAGGCAGATCTCCACTACCTCCACTATCACCACTATCCAGCCGCTGTCACGCTCTAGGATGTTTTCTGGACACATCATACGACATTTAATACCCATCTTCCAAGATTATTGCACCATATTTGATAGGATTCAAATATGGTTTAAGTCATGGGAACAAGGGAGATTAGAGGCCCCCTTAAAGCCTCTATTTCTCTCAGAGAGCCTGGCAAGCTACTGAGAATATCCCGCCCACACGGCAGAGCTTGGCAATCTATCTGTGGCGTATTTGATATGCCAAAATCAGAAAATACAATGGGTTTCATTCCCCTGACCCTGAAAGAGCCACCAATATGGCAGTGTTAAGAAGGTTGAGGAAGGAAAGTCTGATAAAACCGCAAGGCCGAACTAGGCTGCCAAAACGAAGAAGACTAAAATTACTGTACTTTCAATGCACATATGCTGGAATAAGATGCATCAATTGAAGACCTGATTGTATAAGCACAAAAGATCAAATACAACATCAATGGTCTGACCAAGATGAGAAGACATCAATCATATCACACCGTTTTCAGCACTGGAGAAGAACTTTTCCTCAGAATATATGACAAAAGAGACCTGGGTGGTGTCTGTGAACTTGTCAACACAAACTTGGCCATAAGCATTGATTCATTCGAATGCCTAACAACCTGAATCAGATGATTACACCTGAATAGATGTGGCTCACTGCGTGCAGTTTCTATAATTGTTATCTACATACCAACATCCAATTATTATGAAGGAGAAATGGAGGAGTTCTACATGTAGCTGGAGAAGTTCTATAAAGAAGACCACACCTTCTAAAAGACCATTGCCGGTGATTTTAATGCCAAGATAGGACCAAGAAGATCAGCCGAAGAAATCCACATCGGTACCCATGGCCTAGGATGGAATGAAAAGGGCGAGAGACTGCCTGAGTTCATCATGTCAACCAAGACCATACATAGAAACTCAATTCCAGAAGGCCGAAACTTAATATTGGACATGGGAGTCCCCAGTGGGCAGTTCCACAAGGAAATTGAACATATCATATTCTATTGATGGTTTTGCCTGACCGATGTCACTGTTGTCCCAAAATTCCAAACGGGATGGGACCACCATCTCCTTAATGCAAAATTCTACTTCAAAGAGCGGGGAGAAATGGCTACAAAATTTAAGAAGAGCGGAACGACCACAAAGTGGGAGCTCTTTGGCACTATTGCAGCAACATGGGGAGATGCCATCCTTGACAACATTGATGAAGAATATGATCCACTGGTTCAGTACCTCCATGATTGTGCGAGGAATGTCGTGAGAGAGAGAGCCACCACAAGACGCCTGTCTTTGAAAACTCTCGAGCTCATTCACTACGTGGCTTGGCACAAGCATCAGGAAACTTCAAGCAAACCTCCGGCCTCTCAAAGCAGTGCAGAGAAGTGATAAAGGAAGACCTCAAAGAGAGAAGAGAAGTAGTGCTGGCAGATGTGGCAGAAGCTGGGAAAAGCATTCGCAACACTGGCCTGTCCTTTGCCAACTATAAGACCAAGATGACTGCTCTCTGACGTCCTGATGGATCTATCACATCTTCCAGAAGGATGATGGAGAAGATTATCCATGACTTCTACTCAGATCTCTTAGATAGCCACATCTACCTGCCCACATACCAAATTACGCAGGATGGATATGTCATTCCCAACATTCTCCCTTCCAAAATATGACACGCCATTTCATCGATAAAGAAGTGAACAGCACCCGGCTCAGACAAGGTCAGACCCAAACACCTGAAGAACCTGCCATCATTACTCATCAATACACCTGCTCGGCCCTTCACACGCTACCTGTCTGAATGCAAGATTCCATTCCAATGGAAAACAAGCAGGACTGTTCTACTGTACAAGAAGGGAGGCATCCACGACATTGGCAACTATCACGCCATCTGCCTGCTGTCTTTTGTCTGGAAGCTTTTTACTCCAGTAATATTGAATAGGATTAGCAGAACACTAGATGAAGGACAACCATGCAAGTAAGCTGGTTTCCAAAAAGTATTCAGCACGATCGACCATATCCATACCATAACCAAGTTCATTGAGGTTTCTTGGGAATTCAAGATTCCGCTCTAACATTCATTGATTTAAAGAAGGCCTTTGATCCTGTTGAGGCTGATGTGATCATCAAAGTCCTAGCCAAACATGGAGTTCAAACTCAAAACATCAGGTTCTCCGTGAGCTGTATTATGGATTCATTACCAGGATCTCACCAAACTACAAGAAAGTGATCATCCATGTCAAGAGAGGGGTTCGGTGGGGTGACACTATTTCACCGAAACTCTTCAGTGCCACCCTCAATAATGTCATGCAATGACTGAAATGGGAAGGAATTGGAGTGAAGTTAGATGTTTGGCAACTATATCACCTCCACTTCGCTGATGACATGTTTCTAACAACAACAAACATTAGCCAAACGGCACAAATGCTGGCTTATTTCAACTGTGAGTGTGGAGTGTACGGACTACAGCTGAATCTCACAAAGACAATTTTTATGAGAAACGGTCTTGATCCTGATGTTCCATTTGATCTCAACCGAACAAACATCCCCGAATGCAAAAGTGATGTGTACCTAGGTCGAGAACTCAACATGATTAATGACCTGGAACCTGTGTTGCATAGGAGCAAGAGAGTGGCTTGGAATGCCTTCAAACGTGTTGAAGAAATAGCTAAGAGGATGAAGAACCTCTGGCTCTGGGCACATCTTTTCGATTCCACTGTTCTTCCTGCATTAACGTATGCCTCAGAGACCCGGGCTCTACAACAACACAATGAGAAGGTTATTCAGGTCTCCCAAAGAGGAATCAAAAGAGCTATGCTTGGAATATCATGCTTCAGTCAAAGGAGAGAAATAATTTGAAGTTCCGACCTCATTTGACGACCAAGAATCAGGGATGCTGTCTCCTTTGCCAAGGCATCGAATATCAGATGGGCTGGACACGTAATGGGATTTGGAGATGAGTGTTGGACTAGAGCCATTACCAACTCATCCCACGGGATGTCAAAAGATTGCATGGCCTCTTACCTACGAGATGCTCAGACTTCTTCATCAAGACCCTGAACGATCGGTTTGAGGCTTTTCATTTTCCTAGAATGAGCAGATGCCATTGGGCTACACTAGCACGTGACAGGGATGAATGGAGACGTTACTGGGGCTCACTCATGCAAATCGATGAGTAACAGGATGTCAACTGATCACATATACAGTATCTTACTTTCTCTTTCATTATTTTATTTCTCTTTTTTTGTCTCTTAATTATTGAAGCTGTCCTATATTTTGTCTTCAAATTTCCTGACATCATATGCATGTCCACATTCAGAATTCTATTGCTGTGGCATGCTACTGTATTCTTTAACTCCATCAATTCTATTTGTATGGATTATTTCATGCTCTAAATCAATTCTTCTTTGAGTTGACTCAATTTCTTTTCCAGAGATTATTTAGTTTCCCTTGCCATTGCATAGAGTATTAATTTGAGGTCCTCTGCAACCCGAATCAATATTTTTTTTATGAATTGAGGGCTTGCCTGGTCTTCTGATACTATCCCCAAATGCAGATAAATTCCTTTGTTGTACCAGATGTCTTGAAGTTTTGTGGTTGCTGACAGTATAACTTTAGAACCCTGGTTATATGAGTAGTGAAGTACTGATGTGATTCATTTCACGCTAGCAGAATATTGCTATCCCTCTGTTATTCTATTTTCAGTGCCATCTCATTGTATTTCAATGAGAGAGGCAGTTGTTGATCTACTTTTTCCCTGTTTATTTCAAAGGTTCTTATGTGGGTAAAATAGCATGTTTTCCCCCACTGGTCTTAGAGTGTGTGAATTGTGGAGAACAGAAGTCACATAATGTACTAGCATCAGCATTATACTGTGTCAACCTGACCACTGAGTTAGGGAGTATTGTGAAGGGGAGATCTTCCCAAAGTGAGATAGAAGTTATGGGATCCCTGTTCTGACAAAACAGCTAATTAGCAGGAGTGTTCAGAAGTTGGGATCAGCTTTTAAAGATACGAATATGTGGTGACATGGGGCACTCCCCAGGCTCTACCTATGTATGGGAGGCCTGGGGACTAGTGAGTGGTGGCAAACATTGAGGGAGAACCACAAAGGGAAAGCCTAAGCAAATGTTTTTATTTCATTGGTTTGGGACTACATCGACTGTGCTCAGGTCTTATTCAAAGCTGTGTGCTCAAAGATCACCGTTGGTGCAAGGGTACCTTATGCATTGCTTGACTGAAACCTAGGCTGGTGGCATGAAAAGCAATTGCCTATTTGCTTTGCTATCACTTCGGTCCCACCCAACCATATAGCACATAGTGATACTTACACAAGCCTTACTTGAAAGTGATGATAAGAAAATCACAATATTCAGTTGGCTCTCAGCTAAAACATATCAATCCATGTGACCTATAAATAAGAATGCAAACTGGGGATCTGGAGCGATAGCACAGCAAGTAGGGCGTTTGCCTTGCACGTGGCCAACCTGGGTTCGATCCCTGGCATCCCATATGGACCCCGAGTACCGCCAAGAGTAATTCCTGAGTGCAGAGCCAGGAATAACCCCTTTGAATTGCCGGGTGTGACCCAAAATGCAAAAAAAAAATGCAAACTGGCACAGCCATCATGGAAAGTAATGTGGGATTTCATAAAAAAAAGATAACTATACAACAAATCTATGTATGGATAAACATCTAAAGGAAACAAAATCGTCATCTGTAAGAGATATGTGTTCTCCCTCATTCACTGAATCAGTTTTCAAAACAATCAGTAGGTAATCTAGGAATGCGTCAAAAGACCAAAGACATAGTATAGTGGATAAGGCATTTGCTTCGCACAAAACTGACCTGGGCTCAGTTTTCCACACCTCATGAGGTCCACTGAGCACCAGTAGGAGTGATCCTTGTGAAGTCAGAAGTAAGTAGGGTGTAGCACCCAAATAACCCCCAATTTTGATAGTATTATAAAAATAATAATAAATAAATAAAACTGTCAAATGATCTATTTATTGATAAGGACGTTTATACCATATAATATAGATTACAGATACTTACTTAAAGATATATGAGTAATTCTGTGTGCTTGGTTAATTGACTAAATTTAGACTTGGCTAAATAAAGTTAAGATGCAAGAAACCTCTAGAGTTGAAAAAAATGACAACAGGCTTAAATTGGAATCATTTATGCTAAGTCCCAAGTTACCAAACTTAATTACAATTTCATTTCTCTCAGAACTGGAATCTTAAACCGGTTAATCAGTAATTGCCTAATCAACATTAATTAGGTAATCTTCCTGATAGACATCTGCCAGTCCCTAAAAGAAAATGACCTTGGTATAATTAATCCGCTATTTTCCTAGTATACCATCCTTGTTCTCACTCTCTTCTATCTATAAATACTTTAATTTTATATGTTCTTCACAGCTCACTGCTATCTGCTAGATTAAGGTCTTTACATTTTAATCAATTAACTTTAACGTTAGTTATAATATATAGTAAACACAAAGTTTTGTGTAAAAAATAACAGAATGATTATCTAACATAACATACTAGCACATCCTCTGCATCATATGTAAGAGTTCAGAAGACTATTCATTTTTACACTGAAAAATCCTGTGATGAAGATAACACAATTATATTTGAAAAATTCTATGAGGGGTGTACCAGTTTGGGGATGAAAGGAACAGATAATATCACTCTACATGGCCTCTAATTTCAGTAGGTATGACGGTATCTCAAGAAGTCAGATGTCAAATAACAGCACACATGACGCCAGAGGCAATGCAGCCAGGGTTAGTAATGTTGATAGAAGACTCATTTTAATAATCTCTTTTTAACCCTATAGTATCTTTGGGAGAGGAAATCTAACTCTCAAGTACCTTGGAGTGAAACAGATAGGAAGTCCACCAATGTTTTGTCTGACTTGCAAAATTCATAAAAATTCTAAATCTGACTAAAATATTCCACCAAAATGGTTAATAATCACATCCATTCAGATCACATTCCTCAATATAGTTAGTAAACACATAAAATATGAATGTAGGGGAGGCAGAAATTCTTGAGTAAGTCTCTTGTGGTGAAAAAAGAAAATAATAAAAGCATGGGCTCATGCATTGTACAAACATGTCACTGTCACTGTCCTCTTGTTCATCGATTTGCTCAAGTAGGTCTAGTAACATTGTGAGACTTGTTACTGTGTTTGGCATATCGAATATGTCACGGGTAGCTTGCCAGGCTTTGCTGTGTGGGCAAGATATTCTCGGTAATTTGCCAGGCTCTCCGAGATGTGTGGAGGAATTGAACTAGGGTCGGTTGTGTCGGCCGCATACAAACATGTATTGTACAAAAATTACTCATATCATTCCAGATAACATGACACAGTTCTCAGATAAAATGATATCTAAGATTATTCAGATACTGAGAAATACCTCAATTCAATCATGAAAAAGAAGATTTATAAATTCAGTTAACATAGATGGTTTTGAGTTTAGCATACCTCTAAATATATCCGCAGTTATACTTCAGTTCTAGTATGTAATTAAAACTAATTTACTCAACAACAAAAATAATACCTACATTGGCTAGTTGAAAAATTAGAATATGGATTATGGAATAACTCCTGGACTACCATACAAACTAAAATAGTGTAGGCAAATAAAATTTATAAATCAAATCACCATCACAAGCTTCAATGGTATGCACCTACTCCTATATTCATTTCAATAATAATTTGGTGTGTGAACAATACGAAGTCATCTTGAAGCAAAACAACAAAATATTTTAAACTTAATCGTGAGGTGCCTCCAGTTGCAGCTGCAATTTAGATAAACTTTCTGGAACAAATCAATATAATCTATCACACCTGGTATGCAGCTATGGCGCTGGAAAATATTCTCCCACCCCTACTACTAGTAAGCAAAAAAAAAAGAGTGAAATATCTCACTTGGTAGGCACAGTTTCAAATATTTATCATATCGCTTCAGGGATGCTATTCATTCTGCATATATGTACTATAATTTAGCCACAGGGATATTTATCATGCCACAGGATATCACACTTGTTGATACGAAAAAAATCAGTATGATAACAGGACTCAGGTGTAGCAGTAATCCTACAAATCTTGATCAGAAATATACCTGTCAGAACATAAGCTAAATACTATGAAGAACTGGAAACCTGAATATCATCAAAACTCACTAGCAGTTCAATGGCCTGGAGAATGATATAACTTTTAAAGTGAGAGACATGTCGCACACATTTTCTCCAATAAATATTCAGAGGTAAAATACCTGGGCCTGGGGAGATAGTAGTACAATAGGAAGTGTGCTTGTCTTGCATGCAGTTAACCTGTGTTCAATCCCTGGCACCACATATGATCTCCCTAGAAAAGCTTAGAGTGACTTCTGTGCATAGTCAGGATAAAGCTGTCAGCATGCGGAGTATGGTCCAAAAATCTAAAAATTTTAAAAAGAGGTACAACGCTTGATAAGACTCTAACTACATTTGAGTGTACTATTCTAATTTACATTCAAGCTAATCCAAATAAATATGATCAGACATAAAAAATGCACTTTGCCACTACACGGATGGAATGATGGAACGGGGGGGGGTATAATGTGAGTAAAGTTATCTAGAAGAAGAGGGACAGGCACAGAATGATTTCTCATATGTGTGATATAAAGAAACATTATATGAAAATAACATATGATCAGAGAAAACAGAACCTGAGAACTTGTTTACAGAACTGAGTTTATAAAGGGTGTGTGGAAGGATAAGGGACAGTTGTGAAGAGACAGTAGTAGAAAGAAGCAGACAGGCAGGTGGATATTGCACTGTTAAAACGTTGTATGCATGAAAAACTAACAGTACTGTAAGTCATCATACTTAAAAAATGAAAGGTTCCCCAGATGAATGCAATGTTTCTATGTCTATCCCTCTCTTTCTGACTCATTTCGTTTAACATGATACATTCCATGTAGTACCACTTGTATGTAAATTTCATGACTTCATCTTTTCTAACCGCTACATAGTACTCCATTGTGTAAATGTACCAAAGTTCCTTTAACAAGTCATCTGTTCTCGGGCACTCAGGTTTTTTCCAGATTCTGGCTATTGTAAAGAGTGCTGCAATGAACAAACAAGTGCAGATGTCACTTCGACTATAATTTTTTTGCCTCTCTAGGATATATTCCCAGGAGTGGTATTGCTGGGTCAAATGGGAGCTCAAGTTCTAATTTTTTGAGAGTTGTACATACTGTTTTCAAAAGGGCTGAACCAGTTGGAATTCCCACCAGCGGTGAAGGAACATAAAGTAACAAAATAAGAGACTAACACCCAGAGTGGCCGAGATTAGTACCAGGAATTTTGCTCCATGGCTTGGAGGCCAGCCACACATGCTAGTGGAAAAGGGAGCTCAGATAGAGAATGGAGCACCAAATAAAGGGTGTTGGGAGGATCCTCCCAGGATGGCAGAAGCATGCTGAAAGTAGACTGTAGACCAAACATGATTGCCACTCAATGCCTCTTTTGCAAACCACAACACCCAAAACGAGAGAGAGAACAAAAGGGGATGCCCTGCCACAGAGGCAGTTTGGGGTGGGGAGGATGGGGTGTGGGAGGGATACTGGGACCCGTGGTGGTGGAAAATGGGCACTGATGAGGGATGGGTACTTGAACATTGTATAACTGAAACCAAAGCACAAAACTTTGGAAGTCTACAACTGTACCTCATGCTGTTTCACTAATAAAATTTTTTAAAAAGTTGAGAATAATAGCATATAAAATTTAAAAAATGAAAGGTTCTTCAGATATTACAAATTACAGTGCCATGCAAGTTTTAAATCAAAGCAATGTGTCATCTAGTAAATAACTATTATGCTTTATGAAAACATTTTAGGCTTACTGGTGACCCCCTCTAGGTCACTAGTGATTGACAATGAAGAAAATCTTAAATCTTGCTGTCATCACACTCTATATAACACAAGAATGATTCTATTTTCAAGTAGAAGTGGTACAACTTCTTGATATTGAAAGAATTTGTTTGGAGGTACTTGTAAATTACATAAACAGCTGCAAGTGGTTTACAAAAAATAGTTTTCTCATCTTTATCATGCTGCCATTACTACTATGCAGAACTAAAGTTTCTTTAGGAAATCCTTAAGAGAAGAGGAAAGAGAGGAGCTTCATTCAGAACTCACCCGGGGTCAAGACCCCTCTGCAAGAAGCCCATTGCCTGGCTTGGTTACACTCTGCCTCTTCTCCCTAGTAACAGTGCTGCATTGGAACACTGTTAGAGGCTGCAGTCAGAGGCTACCATTTTGGCCCCCAGGTCAGGATACCTCCAGTGGGTGCCAGCTGCCTGGCTTGGCCTCACAACACTTCATTATATTTCACAGAGAGCACATACTAAAACTGTTAACTGTCAACACAATTCTCCTCCAGACTGCAAAAGTCATAAAGCTAAAGCAATGCAGCATCCTACCATACTGAATGGGGGAAGATGGTAGCCCTGAAGATTCAACCAATGATAACCAGCTATATAAATTTCAGATAAAGACTTTAAAGAGGAAATGGTGAAGATGTTTCAGAAGCTCAAAGAAACAATGGAATGGACAGACAATAAAACTCAAGAGGATATGAAAGTAGAGATGAGACAGTTATAAGCATAAACAATAGAACTAAAGAATTTGGTTTGTAAAATAAAAAACTTATTGGGAAGCCTCAGCATCACATTAGTAGTAGATGAGTGCAGAATCAGTGAACTCCAGATTGTGAAGCAGAAAACCTTCAGACAAAAGCGAAGATGGGAAAACACCTCAAAACCAATAAACAGCAGCCAAGAGAACCCTTGTATTAATTCCAGGACATTATAAGAATTATAGGTGTTCCAGAGGCTCAGAAAGGCAACTCAGATGAAGAAGCAATAGTCAAAGAAATCATTATTAAGATATTTTCAGAGTTTTTAAGTGCCTGCATTCAGATTCAAGAGACCTGAATGGGGACTGGAACAATTGTACAGCAGGTAAGGTTGTTGCCTTGCATGCAGCTGACCTAGGTTTGATCTATGGTATTCCATATGGTAACTATCACACCACTAGGAGTAATTCCTAAGTGCGAAGTCAAATATAACTCCTGAACACCATTGGGTGTGGCCCAAAATAAAACAAAACTAACAAACAAACAAATAAACAAAAAAGAGAACCCGATTGGTACCAGCTAGAAGGGACCCAAGTAAAAACACTCTAAGACACATCATAATCAGAATGACAAAAGTCATTGATATAAAATACTGAAATCAGCAAGATCCATGAAGGAAATCACATACAAAGAAGTGTCCTTACAATTTACAACAGATTAACGAAATAATAATCTGTAGTCCCCCCAAAAAATGGTGGGATATAGTAAAAACAAAACTCAATGAAAGAAGGCCTTACCAAGTATACTTTGCCAGGCACATTTTTATTCATATTTGACGGAATGATGTATAACTTCACAGATTTAAAAATGAAAGTTTAGCGAGTCCATAGAATTGAAACCAATTTTACAAGAAGAACTGAAGGGGCTACTTTAAGACAAGACAAATCTCACAAGCATGCAAAACTTCTACAGAAAGATGACATTAAACTCCATGATAATAATCTGTTTCAAATGTCCATGAGCTATATCCACTAACTAATGAACACATAGAGGTGGGGTGTATTAAAACATTTATTCCATTGCTCTGGTACCTGAAACAAAGGTATTTATACAGTAAGGGCAAACATAGACTTGAAGTCAAAGGTTGGAAGAAATAGATGCATTATCTGTAGCACTGTCCTCCCGTTGTCCATCAATTTGCTCAAGCGAGCACCAGTAATGTCTCCATTGCGAGACCTGTTACCGTTTTTGGCATATAGAATACACCACGGGAAGCTTGCCAGGCTCTGCCTTGCGGAGGGGATATCTTGGTGGCTTGCAGGGCTCTCTGAGAGGGACAAAGGAATCGAACCCAGTTTGGCTACAAGCAAGGCAAACGTCCTACCCACTGTGCTATTGCTCAAGTCGGAAGAAATTGATAGGGAAAAAATCCATAAAATAGAAAGGGTTGCCATACTTGTATTAGATAACATCTACCTCAGGAGTAAAAGAGTTATGAGACAGTTATTACTTGATTATCAATGGATAAGTACTTCAGAAGAAAAAATCACTCCTAAACATATATAAAATCCAGCTCCCAGACGAGAACAGTGCAGTCTGCCCCGCACCTGGCTGTTCCTTGCCGGGGCCCGTTGGAGGGGAGCGGGTTGAGCTTTCCTCCCCGCCCCGACAGCCGAAGACCTCCAGGACCAGCCTCCACCATGCTGAGACCACTCTCTGCACACCTGAAGGTACTGGCAGAGGGACAAATCCACGCGGGTTCCGGGGCCGAGATCTCCCAGCCTACTCGGATTGGAGTCGAGCATCCTCCACCCAGATCCTCCAAATTCCAGTAGGCGGGGGTGACACCCACCACCTGGCCCCCTGGCGCCGTGTAATCCCATCAACGGCCAAGACTCAGAGACTATAAAATCCAGCTCCCGGAACCACGCGGCCGCATTTGCGGCCACGTGACATCTTATCAGGACATCTTTTATGACATCTTATCATCTTAGTCCTACTTTGGACAAACTTGCAGGCTATCGAATGTAGCCTGCCCACAGGGCAGAGTCTGGCAAACTTCCTGTGGTGTACCAAATATGCCAAATACCAGTAACAATGATGGGTCTCATTCTCCTAAAGAGCCTTGAATATAATCTCAGGGTTAGGATGAAAGAGACGTTACTGGGGCCTGCTCGAGGCAATCGACGAATAACAGGATGATGAAATGAAATGAAAAAAAAACATATATACATAAACGAGGGACCAGAAATATATTTAAAAAAAACTGCTAATCACTTGAAGAAAAACACTCAGAGAAACACAATAATAGTTGAAGACTTGAACATCACTCTGTCATACATCAACTAGACTATAACACTCAAGGAAATACTAGCTATAATGAGGTAAAGGAGGTAAATATATAATAGTTATATACAATATATGAAATAATTTTATTATTATATATAATTTTACTACACACATTTATTAATATATTTTATATAATATTTTGTGTAATATATATGGCTTCTAATACCCTCCAAACCGAATATGCATTGCTCTTTAGTGCACTTTCTCTCAGATAAACCACACACTAAGCAAAAAAGAAACATAGTTCCATAAAGTCAAGAGAATAGAAATTGTTATAAACTAGCTTCCAAGAACATGATGCACTGAAATTAGAAGTTAACCCCAAACAGTAATGGAGAAATAATTCAAGTACCTGAGAATTAAACAACTCACTACAGAATAACTAGTGGGTCAGAGAGGAAATGAAAGAATAAATAAAACAATACCTGGAAGCAAATGAGAATGAGTACAAGAGATACTAGAACTTGCGGGACACAGAAAAAGAGGTTTTAAGAGGAAAAAAAATACTAGCTATACAAACATTTACTGGTAAAAAGGTCCACATAAATAACAATAGTACTTCACAAAATGGAAAATAACAAATAAAAGGAACCCAAAGCATGTGGTAGGAAGGAAATAATGAATCTTGGAGCAGAAACTAAAATTGAAAAGGAATTTAAAAATTGAAAACTTGATGAAACCAGAAATTCGTTCTTTCAAAAAATAAGTTCGATTCCTCTGCCCCTCTCGGAGAGCCCGGGAAGCTACCGAGAGTATCTCACCCGCACGGCAGAGCCTGGCAAGCTACCTGTGATGTATTCGATATGCCAAACACAGTAACAACAAGTCTCTCAATGGAGACGTTACTGGGCCGGCTTGAGCAAATCGATGAACAACGGGAGGACAGTGACAGTTAAAATAAACCACAACAAAACTCACAAAAAAAGATTATCCTAATTAACCTTATCAGAAATGAAAAAAAAAAGGACATCGTAAGAGATTCTAGAGAAATTCAAAGGATTGTTAGGGATTTTCAGGGTTAACTTTGAAAATCTTTGTGACAAGAAACAAGAGAAACTAGAAGAAATGGGTAAATTTTTATAACCTCCCATGAATCAATCAAGAAGATATAGAACACCTGGACAGACCTATCACTATGAAGAAAAGAAAAATGGTAAAAAATCTCCCCTCAAAATAAGTCTCTGGCCCAGATGGATTCAATAATGCATTCTTTTAAACCTTTAAAAGAAAACCTACTTCAAATTCTTTTAATGCTCTTTCAGGATATCAAGGACACAGAAACACTCCTAAACAGTTTACATGAAGTAAACATCCTGATACAAAAAGCAGGCAGAGACATGAAATTATGAGAATTGTGTACTTATATTCCTGGTGAACATGTATGCAAAAATCCTCAATAAAGTACTGGCAAATTGAATCCAACAACTTATCAAAAAGATCTTGATCACTTGAGATTCATCCAAAATTTGCAAGTATGGTTTAACATACACTAGTTAATCAGTGTAATAAACCATATTTAATACAAAAAAGTAAATATCATACCAGCATATAAACATGGGCAGAGAAAGAATTTAAGAATATTAAGCACCCATTCATGACAAAAACCTTCAATAAAATTGTTACTGAAAGAACTTTCCTCAACACATCCAAAGACATTTACAAGTCTACAGCAGAAATACTCAGTGGAAGAAGCCTTTCCTCTAATATCAGACACAAGAAAAGATTGCCCACTCTCACACCTTTTATTCAATACAGTACTGGAAGTACTTGCCGTAACAATTAGGCAAGAAGAAGATGTTAAGGGCAGGCAGATAAGAAAGAATGAAACCAAGCTTTCACTATTTTTGGATGACATGATTTACCCTAAAAACTCAACAAAAGAAGCTCCTAGAAACAATAAGATTTGTACAGTAAAATGTCAATCTACATAATTGACATTCAATATTACATGGTTTTCCCAGACACACAAAATAAAATAGAGGAGGGGTTAGTTTTTAAAATCTCATTCACAATTATGCCTCAGAAAATCAAGTACCTAGGAATCATCTTAACTAAAGAAGTTAAAGTCTTATATAAAGAATACTAGAAAACAATACTTAAAGAAATAAAGATGTATGTGAAGAAATGAAAATACATACCCTGAAATGGATTGGGAGGATTAATGTCTTCAAAATAGCAACATCTTAAAGTGCTGTAAAGATTCATTACAGTTTCTAAAAGGATACATATGCCTTTTTCCAAGGAAATAGACCAAAGACTTGTAAAATCTATTTGGAATGAAATGCATTCCTCACCACACACACATAACAAATATCCAAGGAAATACTCAAGAAAAAATAAGATGGGAGGCATCACTTTTCCTAACTTTAAACTGTTCTCTAAAGTGATAATAATTAAAGCAGCATGGTATTAGAATAAGGACAGACCCTCAGATAAATGGAATGGACTAAAAATACAAAGACAGGTATATGCTCAGTTAATCTTTTATGAAGGAGAAAAAGCTATGAAGTGGAGCAAAGAGAGCCTCTTCAATAAGTGGTGCTGAGAAAACTGGTTCGCCACATGCAAAAAAAATTGAACTCACACCTTTTTAAATGCCACATAAAAGGTAAAATTAAAATAGTTTAAACACATCAATATTATACATGAATTCATAGGACACATAAAGGGAAATATAGGCAGAACTCTTCATTGCATTTAACTAGAAGCATCTTTAGAGGATGAAGTGCCATTGACCAAGCAAGTGACAGCAAAGATTTACAAATCGAACTATATTGAATTAAGAAGCTTTTGCACCTTTAACGAAATGATGATCAGAGTACAAGACAGCTGAAAGACTGGAAGAAATTCTTTGCTCACCACTAATCTGTAATGGATTAATATCCAAGATATACAAAGCACTGTTAGGACTAAAAAGTAAAAGTACCCCACCCTATCAAAAACTAAGAGAAGACATGAACAGAAACTTCCTCAAAGAATACAAATGGCTAAAATACATATGACACATGTTCTATATCAATAATCACTGAGGAAATGGAAATCAAAGTAACCAGTTCACATGAAAAAGATGGTCTCTGAACAAAAAGAAAAACCTCTGTCTGCATGCATCAGGGTGGGGAAAAAGGGACCCTCATTCACTGCTGGTGGGCATGTCAACTTCTCCAGCTGTTTGGGATGACAATATGGATATTTCCCCAAAATTAGAAACTGAGCCTCCATACAACCAAGAAATTTAACTACTAGAAATTTACCTCATGGGCACAAAAGCACAATGCAGAAAAGACATCTTCAAGCTTTTGTCCATTGCAGCACTGTAAATAATAGCTAAAACCTGGAAATAACCCAAGTTCTCAAGTTTAGATGACTGGATAAAGAAACCCAATCATGAATAACTTTGTAGTATCATGGTGACTAAATATAAAGAAAACATAAAAAGCTATTTAAATATACACAATGGAATATTACTTGACTTTAAGGAAAGATAAACTCATGCAATTTACTGATCCATGCTTGTATCTGTGAGAATATTCTGAATGAAATGTGTCAGAGGGAGGGGAATAGACACAGAATGATTTCACTTATACCTGGGATATGAAGAAACATAGTAGAAGAACTAATGACCAAAGGCAATAGAAAAAAGGGCAGGGTAACTGGTTCTTAGTAGCTATCTTTAAAGTTCTGGACAGAATAGGTCAGGCAAGAGACCACTAAAACAATCATAGAGGAAAGTGGTCACTCTGAACAAGGACTAGCTGCTGAAAAGAAGATACACATATACCCTATCAGTAGCAGCTTGATAAACCACAGTGCCAAAGGATAAAAGTGAAAATGAAAATTAGAAAGTGCCTGTCATAGAGGCATGCAGGAAGGCAGGAAGGAAATCAGGGTTATTGGTGGAGGGAGTGGACGATGGTGAAGGGACTCGTGTTGGAACATTGTATGCCTGAAACTAAATCATGGATGACTTTTAAACCTTTTATCTCACAGTGTTTCAAATACAATTTTAAAAACAAAAACTCTATATCTGTCCCTGTCCTTATGACTCATTTCACTCGGCATGATACTCTCCATGTCCATGCATTTATAGGTAAATTTCATGACTTCATACTTCCTAACAGCTGTGTCATATTCCATTGTGTAGATGTGCCATAGTTTATTTATCCATTCATCTGTTATTGGACCCTCAGGTTGTTTCCAGATTCTGTATTTTGTGAATAGTGCTGCAATGAACATAGGAGTACAGATGGTGTTTCTGCTGTGTGGTTTTGAGCGCTCCCTGGGTATATTCCCAAAAGTGGTCTTTCTAGGTCAAATGGGAGCTCAATTTCTAGTTCTTTAGTAAATTTCGATATTGTTTTCTTAAAAGGCTGCAGCAATCTGAATTCCCATCAGAAATAATTGCATTCATTTGTGGTATATAAAATATATAGTAGAAGACTAATTAATATCCAAGGCCTGGGCAAACAGGCGCTAGGAGGACTGGCCAATGGTTGGAATTTGCCACAAGTGTGTGTGGGGTGGAGGGTAGATAAGATAGAAAAGGGTCCAGTATGACAATAATAGTTGGAAATGATCATGCTGGACAAGAACTGAGTGTTAAAAATAGGTAAATGAATATACATGGATAACCTTCCAGTATCTGTATTGCAAACCAAAAATACCTAACAAGAGAGAAAGAGATAGAGATAGATAGATAGATAGATAGATAGATAGATAGATAGATAGGGAGAGAGAAAGGTGCCTATCATAGTGTCTGGGGGTAGGTGGGGAATAATAGGAGGAAAACTGGGGACACTGGTGCTGGGAAATATACACTGGTGAAGGGATGGGTGTTGGAACATTGTATAAGCTGAAACCTAATCATAAACAGCTTTGTAAGGGTCTTTCTCATAGTGATTCAATAAAAAAAAGGAGAAACTCAGAAAGGATTGGAAGATGCAAAACTTGGCTGATTTTCAGCTGAAGGAAAAGACAACTCTATCCAGTGCCTGTGCAGGGATAGACAGAAACAGGGACATAGCTTGCAGTATCAAGGCAAGCATCCAACATGACATCTCAGGGTTCCCAGAGAGAATTCCAAAGATCCATAACTTTGCTTTCAAGCAACAAAGAATTTGTAGTCACCTTCATTCTACCTTCCCATGATATAATTAGCCACTGAAGTTAGTTTTAATATTGCAAATGGTACGCATAATGGTTACCAGGATTGAAAGAAAACATTAACGTTTCCTTGCATATTTGTTTTCTCTCTAAAGCTTTACCACTATTTGGATTGACACTTGAATTCTTGGTCCATAGTCAGAAGTGATATAAGAAACACCACACAAAGTGTATAAAAAGATGAGTGACACATATGCTGTACACTCTAAGACAGGATAACAGTGATACTTGCTATGGTGGTCTTGATTTCAGAGCATTTCTATATATTCCAGTTTGCATATACACAATTAAAAAGAGTTATGTTTCATATTACCACTATATTTGAATGCTTGTAAATTCCAAAATTCAAAAATCTCAGTCTTGCCTGAAAGGAATGGGAAGATGCAGTAAGAAGTCAATAGGAGAACTCATTGGGCTGAAATGAATGCAAAGTATAACTTGCTTTGCATGTGGGAAGCTAAAGTCCAATTATCAGTACCACAAGGCCCATTTGAATACTGCCAAGAGTGACACTAGAGCACAAAGCTAGGTATAACACTTTAGAACTTACAGCTGTGACAATAAAAACAGAAATATATTAGCACTCTGCAACCCAGAGGGGAGTCTTTATCCACACCTAACCTTGTGGCTCCTGGCTCTAAGATGTCTAGCCTCAGAACTCTGAGCAGAATTCTATTGCTTATAAAATACCCACTTTGTTTACTACAGCCCAGACTAACTAAGGTAATTACCAAATTTTCACTGAACTTTTCATATGAAATAAACAAATGAATTAAAATAAATATATATGGTATATGGAATGGTAGGATAAATGAATACAAGTTATTAAAAGTGGCATACCTATATCAACCTTGACTCTAGAGTATAGGAAGGGTGACAGGGAAAAAATAAATCAAGGGGAAAATAAGAAGTGGTGGAAAGGAAGTAAGGAGTGTAAGAAAGGGCCTTCGGTATATTGGTACTATAGAGGTGTGGTATATGTATATATCCAAACCACAGATTCAACAACACTGGAAGCATGAAATCCACATTACTACAATAATCAAATTTAAAAATGTCCCTGTCAAGGCATGCTTAGGGGAGGGTGTAATTCTGAGGACACTGGTGTACGGACATTGACACTGGTCTTAGGATTGGTGCTGAAACATTTTATGTCTGAAACTCAGTTGTGCATAATATTTCAACTTAAAGTACCTTAATATAAAAAAAACTAAATAAAAGAAGGGGGAAAATTAAAGTTCACTTAAAGCTGACTTTGCTATATACTGGTACCTTGCTGAAGTCTATTAACTCAACAATACAGTACCATTTAATGATGGCCCTAAATAAAGTCAGAAAAAATTCTTCCCAATGTTAGTACAAGAAATTGGATTCTATTATTTCCACTATGCTTGTATGAAGAGAATATATGAGAGAGGTATCTACACAAATGTATAAGCAGCACACAATTGTTTGGCAATATTTTGTTGAATTTAAACACACTGTCATAGATTGGAAGAGCAGTCACAAATATTCCATATGATAGCCATTTTATTTAGTATCCACAATATTTTCCAATACGTTAATGTATAACTGTGGTCAGAGTACCATGTATTTTAATTCTCTAAATGATTTTCATCTTGTCAATATTAATTAACTACAATTTTTGGTCAGGTCCTATTAAATTTAATTGTATTTCTTAAAAATCTACATAAAAACCTACTGGCTAGGATCACAGATATATTACAGTGGTGACACTTGCTGTGGATGCAACCAACGTGGGTTTGACCCTCAGCACACCTGATGATCCCCTGAACCCACCAGGGGTGATCCATGAGCACTGAGCCTGGAATAAACACTGAATGCTACAACGAAGGTGTGCCCCCAAAGCAGAATAAAAGACCAGTGAATAAAATTACAATAATTTATTAAGCTCACACTTTTGAAATATTACCATGAATTTGGGTTGGTGACTCCTCTGAAGCAGTGTCAACTGCAGTCCAAATGGACACCATAATTTCCACTTCAATGTGACTCGCTCCTAACAGGCATTTGAACTTCTAGGTTGACTTGGGAGCTGGGTAGGGCTAAAATTTTGAAGTCTCATTACTTATACATAGGGCTTCTCCTGGAATGCCTGATTTCCTCATAGCATGATTGTTGGGTAACAAAAGCAAGCATATCAATTGAAACTACTCTTTGACCTAGCCTTGTGATATACATAATGTCAATTTCAACACACACTATTGGTTTCGTCAGTCAACAGCATCCACTCATAAGAAATGGGAAGGATGGGCTGGAGCAATAGTACAGTGGGTAGGGCGTTTGCCTTGTCGCGGCCGACCCGGGTTTAATTCCCAGCATCCCATATGGTCCCCTGAGCACTGCCAGGAGTATTTTCTGAGTGCAAAGCCTGGAGTAATCCCTGTGCATTGCCAGGTGTGACCAAAAAAAAGCAAAAAAAAAAAAATGGGAGGGAACACAAACTCCATCTCTTCATGGAGAGGAAAGAAATATTCAGTAGATAACATAGGTCACTTGATCACTTGATACCCCATTACTCATCGAATTGCACAAGCGGGTACCAGTAATGTCTCCATTCATCTCTGTTGTGTGCTAGTGTATCCCAGTGGCATATGCTCGCTCCAGGAACACGAAAACCCTCAAAACAATAGTTCAGGGTCTTGACTAAGAAGTTTGACAATCTCGTAGGTGGTTGGCAATGAGATTTTTTGACATCATGTGGAATCCAGTCGGTAATAGCTCTAGGCCAGTGCTCATCTCCAAATCGCATTACGTGTCCAGCCCATCTGATTTCCAACGTCTTTGGAAGTTAGCATCCCTGATTCTTGATCGTGGATGAAGGTCAGAAATCCAGATTCCTTCTCTAACTTGAGTGAAACATGATACTGAAAGCATAGTTCTTTCAATTCCTCTTTGGGAGACCTGAATAACATTCTCATCCTGGTTTCATAGGGCCCAGGTCTCTGAGGCATATGTTAATGCAGGAAGAATGGTGGAATCGAAGAGATGTGTCTGGCTCTGGAGCTTCTTCATCCTTTTACCTATATCTTCGATGCTCTTGAAGGAATTCCAAGCTGCTCTCTTCCTCCTGTGCAACTCAGATGCCAGGTTATTCGTCATGTTGAATTCTCAACCTAGGTACACATAATTGTTGAATTAAGAGATGTTCATTCCATTGGGAGCAAATGGAACATCAGGAACGAGTCTGTTTCCCATGAACATTGTCTTCATGAGATTCAGCTGTAGTCCAACCTTTCAACACTCATGGTAAAATTTAGCCAGCATTTGTGCTGCTTAGCTAAGGTTTGGTGTTATTATAATGATGTCACCAGCAAAACAGAGGTTCTGTATTTGCCAACCCTCTATCTTCACTCCCATTCCTTCCCATTTCAGTCATCGCATGATGTTCTCAAGGGAGGCATTGAAGAGTTTTTGTGAAATGGTATCACCCTGCCGATCCCCTCACTAGATGTCGATGATCACTTCTTCGTAGAATGGTGAGATCCTGGTAGTGAATCCATTGTACATCTCATGGAGGATCCTGATGTATTGAGTTTGAACGCCCTTTTGGTCTAGGGCTTCAATGACCGCTTCAGTCTCAACAGAATCAAAGGCCTTATTTAAATCAATGAACGATAGACAGACAGGCATCTTGAACTCCTGAGAAACCTCAATGAGTTTGGGTACCGTGTGGATATGGTCGATCATGCTGAATCCTTTTTGGAAACTGGCTTCCTCACATCGTTTTTCTTCATCTAGTGCTCTGCCAATCCTCTTTAGTATGACTCTAGTGAACCACTTGTAGATGACAGACAACAGGCATATAAGGCGATGGTTGCCAATGTCGTGGATGTCTCCCTTCTTGTACAGTAGTACAGTCCTGCTAGTTTTCCACTGGGATGGAACCTTGCATTGACAGGTAGCGTGTGAACAGCCGTGCCACTGTATTGATGAGTACTGAGAGCAGATTCTTCAGGTATTCACGTCTGACCTTGTCTGGTTCAGGTGTTGTTTGTTTCTTTATCAATGAAATGGCGTGTCAGATTTCAGAAGGGAGAACGTTGGGAACAACATATCCATACTGCGGAATTTGGTATGTGGGCAGGTGGATATGGCTATGGAAGATATCCAAGTAGAAGTCATGGATAATCTTCTCCATTGCCCTTCTGGGAGATGTAGTAGTAGATCCATCAGAACATCAGAGGGCAGTCATCTTGGTCTTGTAGTTGGCAAGGGACAGGCTGGTGTTGCGAATGCTTTTCCCAGCTTCTGACGCATCTGCCAGCACTGCTGCTCTTCTCTCTTTGAGGTCTTCCTTTATCGCTTCTCTGCACTGCTTTGTGAGCTCGGGCATTCGTTTGCAGTTGCCTGAGGCTTGTGCCAAGCTGCGTTGGCAAATGAAGTTGAGAATTTTTGAAGACAGGTGTCTTTTGTGGCTATCTCTCTCTTGGTGTTCCTCGCACAGTCATGGAGGCGCTTCGCCAGTCAATCCTATTCTTTGTAAATGTTGTCAAGGATGGCATCTTCCCATGTTGCCACAATAGTGCCAAAGAGCTCCCAGCTTGTGGTCGTTTTGGGAGTTCTTTTTGCAGCCCTTTCTCCATGCTTCGTGAAGTATAATTTTGCTTGAAGGAGAATATGGTCCAATCCCGTTTGGAATTTTGGAACAACAGCAACATCAGTGAGGCAAAACTGACAATTGAATATGATGTGTTCAACTATGTTGTGGAACCGTCCACTGGGAGACTCCCATGTCCACGTTTAGATTTGGCCTTCTGGAACTGTGAGTTACCATGGGTAGTTTTGGTTGACATGTTGAACTCAGACAGTCTCTCACCGTTTTTGTTTCATTCCAGGCCACGGGTCCCAATGTGGAGTTCTTCAGCTGATCTTCTTGGTTCTATCTTGTCATTAAAACCACCGACAATGATCTTGTAGAATGTGTGGTCTACTTTACAGAATTTCTCCAGCACCATATAGAACTGCTCGATTTCTTCTTTTTCGTAATTGGTTGTTGGTGCATAGACAACGAAGATAGAAAGTGCCAGCAGTGAGCCACATCTATTCAAGTGTAATTGTCTGGTTCCACGTTGTTAGGCATTCGAATAATTTAATGCTTATGGCCAAGTTTGTGTTGACAAAGACACCAACACCACTGATGCCTCTTTTGTCATAAGTTCCGAGGTATAGTTCTTCTCCAGTGTCAAAAATGGCTTGATGTGGTTGATACTTTCTCATCTCAATTAGACCAATGATGTCATACTGATCTTTCACAATTGCCCCATCCATCAGGTCCTCGATGGATGCATATGATGCCAGCATAAGTGCATTGAAAGTACAGACTGTCATTTTAGTCCTTCTTCATTTTGGCAGCCTAGTTCAGCCTTGAGATTTTATCAGCCTTTCCTTACTCATCCTTCTTAACACTGCCATATTGGTGGCTCTTTCAGTGTCAGGGGAATGAGATACATTGTATTTACTGGTTTTGGCATATCAAATATGCCACAGATAGCTTGCCAGGTTCTGCCGTGTGGGCGGGATATTCTCTGTAGCTTGCCAGGCTGTCTGAGAGGGATAGAGGCTTTTAGGGCAGCCACTAATCTCCCTTGCAGGTGTTTCCCTGGTTCAAACCATATTCTAACCCCATCAAATATGGTGCAGTAATCTTGGAAGATGGATATTAAGTGTCTTATGATGTGTCCGGTAAGTGGCCTGTAGTGTGGCAGCAGCTGGGTAGTGGAGGTAGTGGAGGAAGTAGAGGTCAGCCAATGAGATATTTATCTGGTTCCAGCAGAGTGGGGCTTCTGGGTGTGATTCCTGGGTCTTCGGTGAGTGGTGGAAGCAAGCAGGGCAGGGGTAGGGTGGGGCTTCTGTGTTGATACCTGGGTTAGTGATAGCAGGCAGAGGATCTCTGTTTCTGAGTACCATTGAGCCTGGAGTCCAAGGTCACAAAGTTCCACTTACCTGGTTCTGTGGGCCTTCACTCATTCGAGAGTCTAGGCCGGAGAGTACAGAAAGCGGCCTGGAGCATGGTTGTGACTGGGTAGTGGAGGTAGTGGATAGATAAGAAGATAAATAGACATATTTGGAGGTAGTTGAGGTCTGCCGGGCTGCTGGAAGCAGGCAGAGGATCTCTAAACGTTGGACATGGGAGTCTCCTGGTGGATGGTTCCACAACAAAATTGACCACAACATATTCAATTGACGGTCTTGCCTGACCAATATCGCTGTTGTCCCAAAATTCCAAACGGCATCGAACCACCGTTTCCTTCATGCAAAATTCTACTTCACAGAGCAGGGAGAAAGGGCTGTAAAGTTTAAGAAGAGAGCTCTCAGAATGACCACGAACTTGGAGCTCTTTGGCATTATTGAGGCAACATGAGAAGACGCCGTCATTGACAACATTGATGAGGAATAGGATCAACTGGTCCAGCACCTCCATGATTATGTGAAGGCCTAGAGAGAGACAGCCATAACAAGATGACTGTCTTCAAAAATTCTCGAGTTCATTCACCAACATGACTTGGTGCAAGCCTCAAGGAAACGGCAAGCGAACGTCCGAGCTCGCAAAGCAGTGCAGAGAAGCGATATAGGAAGACCTCAAAGAGAGAAGAGCAGCAGTGCTGGCAGGTGCGGCAAAAGCTTGGAAAAGCATTTGCAATGCCTGCCTGTCCTTCGCCAACTACAAGACCAAGATGACTACCCTCTGACATCCTGATGGATCTATCACATCTTCCAACCACGTCAAAAAATAGGGAGAAGAAATGACCAAAGGTTTTCTCAAAAAAGAAATAAAAATGGCCAAATGTTCATAAAATAACTCTCCACATCGCTAGCCATCAGGGAGATAAAAATCAAAACAACAATGAGATATCATCTCACACCACAGATACTGACACACATTCAAAAGAACAAAAGCAACCAGTGTTGGCATGGATGTGGGGGAAAAGGGATACTCTTTCACTGTTGGTGGGAATGCCCACTAATCCAACCTTTCTGGAAAGCTATATGGACAGTCCTTCAAAAACTAGAAATTGAGCTTCCATATGATCCCACAATACCACTTCTAGGAATATAACCCAAGGATAAAAAAAGCACAGTAGAAATGACATCTGTACCTATGTGTTCATTGTAGCACTGTTCACAATAGCCAAGATCCGGAAACAACCCAACTTCCCTAGAACAGATGACTAGTTAAAGAAACTTTGGTACATCTACACAATGGAACACTATTCATCTGTCAGGAGAGATGAAGTCATGAACTTTGCTTATAAATGGGTAGACATGGAAAGTATCATGCTAAGTGAAATTAGTCAGAAAGAGAGGGACAGACAAAAAAGGACTCCACTCATTTGTGGAGTATAAAATAACATAACATGAGGCTGACACCTAAGAATAGTAGATACATGGGACAGGAAGATTGCTCCATAGCTGGAAGTCTGCCTCATGATCAAAAGGGAGAAAGTAGCTGGGATAGAGAAGGGATCACTAAGAAAATGTGGCTTGAGGAACAGGTCAGGATGGGAGATGTGTGCTGAAAGTAGATAAAGGACCAAACATGATAACCTCTCAGTGTCTGTATTGCAAACCATAATGCTCAAAAGTTGCGAGAGAGTATGGGGAATATTGTCTGCCATGGAGGCAGGGAGAGGGTGAGAAAGTGGGCTATACCAGGGATATTTGTGGTGGGGAATGTGCACTGGTGGACAGATGGGTGTTTGATCATTGTGTGATTGTAACCCAAACATAAAAGCTTGTAACTATCTCACGAGATTCAATAAAATTTAAAAAAAGAAAGAAAATTCATGTGGCAATCAGAAGAAATAAAAGATGGGGCTATCCAAAAAAGGGGTGCATCACCAATCACTGTGGCATTCTGTTTTTCAAGTTCCAGCTTCCAAAACTGAGAAAAAGTTACTCTTGTATGTAAGTAAGCTAGTCTATGGAACTTAATTTTAGCAGTCCAGCAGACAAAGAGAAATAGACGTGACTTATTTTTTAGATGAATACAGAGGCCACATAAAGGGTAGTATGTAAATGAAACTGATAATAAATTCCAGTTGTATAAATGAGGACTGAAGTAGAAATATGGTGTGTTAGTCCTTCAAAGTTTACATTTTAGTTCACAAGTTTCAATTGTTTAAAATGTTTCTGATCAAAATATCAAAAGACAGATATCCAGGATGTCAAACGATGAGATTGTTAAGGTTTCTTCCTTTAGTGTACTGTGTATGTTTGTATGATTCCTATTTTCTCATGACATTTCACAAACAAATCACAAATCATCCTGTTATTTGTCGATTACCTCGAGCAGGCCCCAGTAACGTCTCCTTCATCCTAGCCCTGAGATTATATTCAAGGCTCTTTAGGAGAATGAGACCCATCTTTGTTACTGGTATTTGGCATATTGGGTACGCCACGGGGACTTTGCCAGACTCTGCCGTGTGGGTAGGCTACATACGGTAGCCTGCCAGTTTGTCCAAAGTAGGAATGAGATAATAAGATGTCATAATAAGATGTCGCACGGCCGCAAATGTGGCCGCCTGGTTCCGGAAGCTGGTTTTTATAGTCTCTGAGTCTTGGCCGTTGATGGGATTACACGGCACCAGGGGGCCGGTTGGTGGGTGTGACCTCCGCCTACTGGAATTTGGAGGATCTGGGTGGAGGATACTCGACCCCAATCCGAGTAGGCTTGGAGATCTCGGCCCCGGAACCCGCGTGGTTTTGTCCCTCTGCCAGTACCTTCATGTGTGCGGAGAGTGGTCTCGGCACGGTGGTGGCTGGTCCTGGAGGTCTTCAGCTGCAAGAGCCCTGGTCAGGGCGGGGAGGAAAGCTCAACCCGCTCCCCTCCAAGGGGCTGCAGCGAGGACAGCCAGGCGCGGGGGCAGGAGACTGCACTGTTCTCTTCCGGGAGTCGGTTTTTATAGTCTCTGAGTCTTGGCCGTTGATGGGATTACATGGCGCCAGGGAGCCAGTTGGTGGGTGTGACCCCCGCCTACTGGAATTTGGAGGATCTGGGTGGAGGATGCTCGACCCCAATCCGAGTAGGCTTGGAGATCTCATGACATTTAGTAGTATCATACAGTTTATTCTTATTTTTGAAATAAGAATATCAGAAAGATATATCTCCAGAAATAGTCCATGAGTACCCAATACTTAATTACAGTGGACATGTGTCTTACTTAGCTGTTTACTACACTTATATCTGATAAGTGTCCACAATGAAAGTCCCATCTTCCTAGTATGGTATAAAAAACTTAATTTTCCTCCATATCTATGCAGGTAACACTGCACTGCTTCTATAGTAGTGAACCATCTATCCTGATTGTCTAAAAGACTGAAAGTGTCCCTCTGGCCCTCTGGACCCTAAACATTGTTTAGAAGACCCCATAGTCTCAAATATATGATATTAGTAACTAATGCTCACAGATGTATTCTCTTGGTACATTATACATATCACTGTATCACATGATCATCCCATTGTTGATCGATTTCCTCGACCAGCCACCAGTAACGTATCCATTTGTCCTAGCCCTGAGATTTTAACAAGTACCACAATGGAGTCTCTTTCAGGGTCAGGAGAATGATACCCATAATTGGTACTGGGTTTTGGCATATTGAAAACGCCATGGGGAGCTTACCAGACTCTGCCATGCAGGCAGGATAGCCTGTCAGGTTCTTTTTAGTTTTATTTTAAAATAAGCATGGCCGCGCATTTCTAGCAGCTTGGTTTTATAGTCTCTGGATCTTGGCTGTTGATGGGATTACAGAGCACCAGGGACAGTTGGTGGGTGTAACTGTCTACCTATTGGAAGATGGAGGATCTGGGTGGAGGAGACCCAGTCCCGATCTGAGTAGGCTTTGAGATTTCAGCCCTCACACCTGGGTTTTCTGCTGGTTCTTTCATTTGTGAGGCTCATCCGAGTGTGTGGAGAGTAGTCTTGAGCATGGTTGTGGGTGGGTTCATGAGGTCTTCAGCTGCCGGGACTCTGCTCAGTGCGGGGAGGGAAACTCAAACTGCCCCCCCCAAGGGACCCCAATGAAGACATCCAGGCGCTGCCTTTTTATTTTTTATTTTAAGTTCTAAAGTATTAAAGTTTTTGGTATTGATGTATAAAGTTGCCACACCCCACCACCAACAAGTGCCTTGACTTTCTACCACTGTTCCTATGTAATTTCATATCTCTCACCTCTATTAGCAACTAATGCAATTCCTTTTTTAATATAATGCATCCTAGATACCTGAAATACATTTGAAATGAAAATTTCTATGCTTAAGTTTTGCCTGGTATGTTGTTTTCCATTCTTTTACCTCAATTATCTGAATTGTCTCAAGAGCTTTTTACCAAATTTTTCAAAAACCCAAGATAATTGTACATGTTTTTGTAAAGCAATTTAACTCATATATACTATAATCAGAGTCAATACCAAATTTAGAATTACCCATTCCATTACTTTGATTTATTTTTATATTTTTTGGGTACCTCCGGTACCCAGCCACAGCTCAAGGCCACGATCAAGTTCTCAAGGCCACAGCTTAAGTGACCAAAGCCACTTTCCACACTCAAACAAGCCTCACGCATGAAGGAACTTGCAGAAGAACCCAGGTGCGTGGCTTTCGGGGTTGAGATCTACAAGCCTACTTGGATTGGGACCGTTCCTCCTCCACCCAGATCCTCCATCTTCCAGTAGCTAGACAGTTACACCCACAAACTGCCCTCAGCGCCATGAAATCCCATCAAAGGCCAAGATCCAGAGACTATTAAACAAAGCGTTTTTAAGTTCTAAAGTGTTAAAGTTTTAGACACAGACCCCTTCCCGCATGCCAGACTGTCTTCACCGGGGCCCCTCTGAGTGGGAGCAGGTTGAGTTTCCCTCCCCACCTCAAGCAGAGCCCCGGAAGCCAAAGACCTCTGGTAACCAGCCAGGCCATGCCACTCTCCACACACTCAAATGAGCCTCACTCATGAAGGAACTTGCAGAGGAACCCAGGTACGCAGTTCCCAGGGCTGAGATCTCCGAGCCTGCTTTGACCTCTTATAGTCTACTTTTCCTTCTCAGAGAACCCAAGAAGTACCCTTGCATATGGGATGCTGAGGATTGAATCCGGGTTAGCTGTTTGCATGGCAAACGTCCTACTCTCAGGCTCCTGATTTCATGTTTTTTAAGTAAACAAAATAATTGTAATACCAGTTTTCTACATCACGAGGTTGTCAAACTCTGGTGTATGTATTCAAATAAAATCTTTTCATCATTTAAAAAAATTGTCCATTCAGGCCAGAGATATAATTTCATGGGCGGAGTACTTGCTTCTCATACAGGAGCCCTGATTTTGATTCCAAGAACTGCATGTTTCCCTGATTGTGACAAGGAGTGAACTTTTGAGTACTGAATCTACTGAACACTGCCAGTTGGGTGCTCCCCAAATTAAACAAACAAACAAACAAACAAAAAAGAGTCATGATTTCATTAAGAATGTTTTTTACAGTTTTCAACAGTATTGTGTACTCTATATAGATATCAGCATTTACTAGCTATCTCAAGTGCAAAATATTTACTATTTAAGAAGATTTTTGTTTAGCACTGGTCTAAAGTTAATCACTAACCATATGTTTCCACTAAGTAAAATGCAAACTTTCACCCACGTTCTCTGACTTCTTCCTTTTTCCTAGAACAAATGTACATGGAATATGAAATATGTGCTATAAAGCATTTTATCCAGGGAGCAGGACATTTTGGAATCCAGGGTTTTATTTCCCAAAGACTATCAATTTATTTAAGGTGGGTTAGTTGGAAGTTCTCAAGGCTTAACTACTGCTATGTGCTCAGGGATCATTCCTGGCAGTGCTTGGAAAATCATGTGTGGTGCCAGGGATTCATGCCAGGGATCAAACTGTGTTGGCAACGTTGTAGGTAAACACCCTACCCTCTGTACTAACAATTTAGCACAAGAGGGCTATACATTTTACCTCCATTGATCAACTAAATCAAATTAACTAAGAACTCCCATGGGAAGAATCAATCATTTCTACTAAATGCTTTCTCTTCAAGCCAATGTTAGCTTTTGAACATGTGTCTCACCAATATTTTTTTGCTTGCTTATTCCCAGTCTAGAGAAACCTGTGTTCTCTCTCAAACATATATTTTTCTTTGGGGAATTATGATTTGCAATACAGATACTGAAAGGTTATCAATTATAGCTCTTTACCAACTTTCAATATTCAGTTCCTGTCCAAGTGATCATTTCCAACTATTACTGCCACACTGGTCCCTTCTCTATTCTAACTGCCCTTTGCTCCCCAGACACTTGTAGCTAGCTCCCATACGTTGACCAGTCCTCCTGATCCCTGTTTTCCCTGGCCTTAGATATTAGTCTCATACTATTTTATTAATATCACAAATGAATGCAGTGATTGTATGTCCATCTCTATCTGACTCAAAACTCAGCATGACTCTCTTGTCTGTCCATTTGTAGGCAAATTATATGACTTGAGTTTTCCTAATAACTGCATAGTATTCCATTGTGCAGATGTACCTTAGTTTCTGCTAAGATATATAAGGTATCCAAGATATCTGATTCAAGATATATAAGGTACTTCTAAAACTTTACAGAAAATAAAACATCCAACCGCATCAAAAATTAGAAGAAATGAAAAGAAACTTCCTCAAAGAAGAAATTAAAATGGCCAAAAGGCATGTGAAAATCCATTCTACAAACTGATCATCAGGGAGATGCAAATAAAAGCGACACTGAGATATCATCTCACACCACCCAAACTGGAACACATCCAGGAAAACAAGAACAACCTGTATTGGAGCATATGCAGGGAGAAAGGGACTTTCATTCATTGTTGGTGGGAAAGCCAACTGAATCAGCCATTTTGGAAAACAGTAGGAACATTACTCAAAACAATCAAAATTGAACTCTAATTTGACCCAGCAATACAACTTCTGAGAATATACCTTGGGGGCCCAAACACTCAGAAGAAATGTCATCTGCACTTCTATGTTCACTGCAACACTATACATGATAGCCAGAATCCGAAAACAAATCAAATGTCAAAGAACAGATGACTAGGTAAAGAAACAATGGTAAAATAAAATTTCACTGTCAATGTCACTGTCCTCCCATTGTTCATTGATTTGCTCAAGCGGGCCCAGTAACGTCTCCATTGTGACACTTGTTACTGTGTTTGTAGCTTGCCAGGCTTTGCCATGCAGGCGAGATACTTTCCTTAGCTTGCCGGGCTTTATAAGACGGGTGAGGAATTGAACCCGGGTTGGCCGGGTAGGCCACGTGCAAGGTGCTACCCACTGTGCTATTTGCTCCAGCCCCAAATAAAATTTGATGATAATAATAATAATAATAATAATAAATATTTAAAAACCATTTTGGTTATTGATTGCTAAATAAAAGCAATGTTGGTCTATATTTGAGCTTAATTTACCCTTTCTTGGTCTATATTGATAATGACTGAATAAACAGCCAAACTAGGATTTTATTGGTAAAGTAAATGGTTCTTTCGTCTGACATTTTACCACTAAGAAATAAAATATTTCTTCCTTTTCTCACCCTTTTAAGTGGAAAGCAACTCTGTGATTTGAAATACACGTACATATATATACATACACACATATACATATAAATGTTATATAATTAATAGCAAAGTTATGGTATATAGAGTAAACAGAGAAATAGTAGTTACTTTTTTTAAGAAGAGAAAGTAATTTAAAGATTATCACTTGACACTATATTCAAATTCAATTTAGACATTTAGGTAAGCTACCTAAACTCTATGACCTTCACCTTACACACCTGAAAAGTAAAAAGTATATAATATCTCCTTGATGATATGATGTGTATAGAATAAGATTGCAAGCCCTATCCATGCTGTACTTCAAAATAATGACTGCTATGAGGTAATACTGTGTTTGGCATATCGAATACTCTCGGTAGCTAATAATAACACATTTCAAGTGAATTTTAATTTTGTACCCATAAGAAAGAAAGACACTGTGCTTTAGCTCTGTTAAGCCCATTAGAATTAAAATTCAACTTATAATACATATTTTATCAGTTTTAATGTCAAGTCAATAGATTTATTACTTCATATGTCTTTGTATCCTTTCAAAGATACTAAAGATTGTTCTACTAGCACTGACCTGATCGAAGTGCCCTAGGAATGCTCTGGTTATGCTTATTGGTGAACAAGACAGCCTATAATTATTTTCTCGTTTGCATTTATTTAAACAACATATTGTCGTTTCATTTCTCCTTGCCCAGACCTCTTGAAGTTAATGGTGCCAAAAGGGCAATATAAAGCATGGCTAATTTTTCTGTTTTATATTCCCACATTTATCCTCAGTAAAGAAGGTAGTAGTAAAGGACCAGAAAAAGTTTTTTTAAAAAAATCTACCATGAACCACCCCCAACAAATTTGTAGTCACTTAGCACACCAGACTCTTAGTTCTAAATCTAATATTGTCTCAAAAATATAAAACATTTATAATTCATTTTTGCTTACTTATAATTCCATTCCTCTGCCTTAATTACAAAAAACTAAAAGCAACACTTATGTTTTGCATTGTTTCAAATTCAATACATGTATAAATAAGGAAATTTAAAATATAAAGTCATAGATGAGGAATTTTGATATTATTGAATATGAAGCATCTCATCTCAGGAAATGGTTTTAACATAAAAAACTAAATAGCTCAGGGTATTTTGAGTTACAAAAATAAATCATTGCAAGTATATGAAAATTAGCTACATTTGGTTAACATACCATAACTTTTTTTCCAGTCAGGAGAATTTTTTAATTATGTGTTTGTCTATACCGTGAAATGTTAACCAATATATGTTTATTCTCCAGAGGAAGATGACTTAATCTCTGGGAATTTGGGCAAATGCATTGAAAGTTGGGTTTCTAAACATAGGTTGAGATTCACTATTTAAGCATAGTTTTAATCACTCATTAGACCCCCCGGGAAAATTCTAATGTAGTTCAAGGTAAGACCAATTACAACAGGCCTTTTAGTCCTATATAAATTTAGAAAGGTTGGAGTTCAGATATTTTTTTTTTTAGTGAAACATCATGAGGTACAGTTATAGACTTACAAATTTTTGTGCTTGGGTTTCAGTTATAAAATGATCAAGTACCCATCCCTCCACCAGCGCCCATACTCCACCACCAGGGGTCACAGCATCCCTCCCACCCCCATCTCCCTCATCCCACCCTGCCTCTGTGGCAGGGCATTCCCCCTTGTTCTCTTTCTCTTCTTTTGGGTTCTGTGTTTTGCAAGAGAGGCATTGAGTGGCAATCATGTTTGGTCTATAGTCTACTTCCAGCATGCTTCTCCCACCCTGGGAGGATCCTCCCAACACCCTTTATTTGGTGCTCTCTTCTCTATCTGAGCTTCCTTTTCCCCTAGCACACGTGGCTGGTCTCCAAGTCATGGAGCAAAATTCCTGGTACTAATCTCAGCCACTCCTGGGTGTTAGTCTCCCATTTTGTTGCTTTATGTTCCCCAGATGAATGCAATCTTTATGTGTCCGTCACGCTCTTCAGATTTTAAAGCCAAAATTTTTTAAAAAACAAGCATTGTCATACAACTTTTATATAATACAAATTATAAGTAAAGTAAAGTAAAGTAAGTAAAGGCCCTCCCGTTGATCGTCGATTTTGCTCGAGCAGGCCCAGTAACGTCTCCATTGGAGACTTTGTTGTTACCGTGTCTGGCATATCGAATACTCTCGGTAGCTTGCCGGGCTCTCCGAGAGGGGCGGAGGAATCGAACTCGGGTCGGCCATGTTGGCTGCGTGCAAGGCAGACGCCCTACCCGCTGTGCTATCGCTCCAGTGATACAAAATAATTTATTTTTAAATTAAAAAGTATTTTGTTTTGAGTCACACACAATAGAAGCTCTGTGCTCAGAAGTTGTTGCTGGTAGTTCTTGGGGGACCATATACAGTGCCAGGGATTCAAACCATTATCCAGTGCATTTGATCAACCCATTGAGCTCTCTGGTCTGGTACAAAAGTATTTCAAATCCAAAGGACAAATATACCTATGGTCTTTATTTCTTCTTCCCTCCTAGATGAGTTCCCAAACAGAAGTAATATTTGAACAATCAAGAATTATTGTCAAATGTAACAATACAAGATATCATTGAAAGAAGTAGATATTTCCTTAATAATCAATAATCAGTTTTTTTTTCAGCATAGGATAAGGAGATCTAAGTTTTAAACTCACATTGCTCTGATTGCCATCTTATACCACACTTAATTCTAACTACTCAACAAATAGAAACTATAAAGAATTATGCCTCAAGTCACACGTGCCAGTTACACACTGGCATCTGTTAATTTGAAATTATACAATGACAACAGAAAATATACTATACAAACCGTCTCCATGTCAACTCACCCACTGGTCCTCCTCTTCAGATTCATAAACTAAATTTCCCAGGAGATGAAAGCCAAGCAGCTGAATTTCATGAACAGTCCCTATGACTGAAAGCTGTGACACCCTCTTAAGCTGGTGGGCTGAGTCTCCATTCTACGGAAAGCCCTACAGCCACACTCACACCCCACTGATGCTGCCACTCCAGTGACTTAACCCAATGGCTTCACTTGGAATCTTCACAGACTCATTCCAGTTCTATGGTTGCTGGGGTTTCTGAAATTCTAGTAGGAGCACAACAAATTAGATGAGAAAATAATAAAATTCAACTAACCTCAACAAATAAAAGCAATAACACAGAAGTCTCAACTAGAGATGCACAGCTTAATGAATATCTACAAATCCATTTAAAAATCCATTTGTGAGATAGAACAATTTTCACAAATTCTCTTTTCATGAAGTATTTTTGATAATTTCTTTATCCTTTGTAACAAGCAATATAAAAATTATTGTGTATATGCTAAGGGGACAGTTTTGGGGGTGTTTGGGAAAATTTGGAAAACGTGGAGGGCAGTCTGTCAGGTTGTGGAATTGGTGATAGAACATAAAATCCCATAACAACTGTATTATGAACAACTTTGTAAGCCATGGTGTTTAAGTAAAGTTAAGAAAAAAATCACATTTAGTTATTGTCATTTCACTTAGATATTTTTGTATTTGTTGTTACTTAATTTTAATTTTAATCCTCTCAAATTGATTAATCTATTATTTGAAGAAAAAGAAAAGTAGTCAACTACAACTCCAGGAAAGGCAGGAACTTTGAAAAAATAGGCCATGGAACAAAAAACTAGTTCAAAACATTTTGTTGTCCAAAAGGCTATAAGAAATTTTGCCATAGTCTCAAAGTAATACCACCTAGCATGTGCATGATTATCAAAGTGTACAGTGTATAATAGACTCAGCAAATAATGTGATAGGAGACACTTAAAGATCCTATCTGCCACCTCTAAGTTATTTTTTTTGTAAACAAGAACATTTTTCAAAGTTTTTAACAACATTCCAGTATCGTTCACTTTTGCCATACCTATAGATATAATTATAGGTTGCTCTTTTGGTTTTGTATTTGTTTTCAAGCAATACTCAGCGGTACTTAGAGCTTACTCTTGGCTTGTGCTCAGGGCACCATATGCGGTTCCGAGGATCATACTTGGGTTGGACGTATGCAATACAAATGACCTACCTGCTGTATTAACTCTCTGCCCTTAATTTTTTAAAATATATCTTATGAAAATAAAAGGCATTAAATTTTTAACTGGATGGCGACTTTGGAGCCTGAACACATCTCTGCAGCTTATTGAATAAAGATAGAAGGTATGGCTGTTAAGTTCACCCAATCACTCCACAGGTATGCATAACAGATTTCAGTCACAAATATAAATATCTGGTAAAGGTAAAGGTAAAGGCCCTCCCGTTGTTCGTCGATTTGCTCGAGCGGGCCCAGTAACGTCTCCATTGGAGACTTTGTTGTTACTGTGTTTGGCATATCGAATATGTCACAGGGAGCTTGCCAGGCTCTGCCGTGCGGATGAGATACTCTCAGTAGCTTGCCGGGCTCTCCGAGAGGGGCAGAGGAATTGAACTCGGGTCGGCCATGTTGGCTGCGTGCAAGGCAAACGCCCTACCGCTGTGCTATCGCTCCAGTCTCAATTGTCTGTTATGACAAGAGCTGGTAAAATATGTAAAATATCTTTCAGACTCATTTTGGCATATTTCAATAAGAAACACAAGGAGTACATATTGATAAAGCTCCTGTAAGAATTACATTCATAGTGCTCACTGTGTACAGATATGCAATAATTCATATGAATATTCTCAAAGTCCAAAGGTAATTTCTTCATTGTGATTTCTAAACAATTTCTATGTCAAGGCCACTCTACTATAGTGCATATTTAGTCAGTTATAACTACTGGACAGTGGGACTTCTAAAAATATTAAGAAATAAGGTCTGTATTCAGATGTTGAAAAACATTGGTATTGTACTGAGAAATGGTAGTGATAGCGTTTTCCCTCTTACTGGAACATTCTTCATTCACATGCTGCATATTATGTGATGCCTTTCTAAAGCTTTTAATGCCTCTCTCTTTGTTAGGAACCTATCCATTGGTATCCCATGTCATCCTATGATTTTTCTCTAAATTAGTAATTATTATTATTCATAGAAAATCATCTCTATTATAAATTAAGCAAAATATATGTCAATATTATTCACAATTGTATAAATATTTATTAAAACTATGAACAAATGACAAAAAATGTTCCTGATTCCAATTCTTTTAAGATAACAGTTCATATTACTCCACTTGGGAGTCTTGCTGAATTCAATGTTATATTCTAAAAGAAGTTTTATGCAGAGATAACTTCAGAGTGAAATTGCAAGTTAATATGTAACTCTAATCTGAAGGATCTCATTAATATCACATTTTTAGAAGCTAATTAAATTATTTTATATATAGAAAATAAGGTAAGAGCAGCAAGAGAGATAGTGAGTGTGTAGGTTGCTTGCCTTGTATGAGCCCAACACAGGTTCATCTATGGTCCCCCAAGTCCTGGCAGGAGTGATCCCTAAGCACAGAGAAGAAAGCTCTGAGTAATGCCAGATGTGTTTGAGTGACCAAAAAAGAGTAATAAGGTAATAGATATAGCACAGCGGGTAGGACGTTTGCCTTGTATGCGGCTGACCCGGGTGACCTGGGTTCGATTCCTCCGCCCCTCTCGGAGAGCCCAGCAAGCTACCGAGAGTATCTCGCCTGCACAGCAAAGCCTGGCAAGCTACCCATGACGTATTTGATATGCCAAACACAGTAACAACAAGTCTCACAATGGAGACGTTACTGGGCCTGCTTGAGCAAATCGATGAACAACGGGAGGACAGTGACAGTGACAGAATATTTTATCTGCTTTTGGGGGGGTATATTTTATCTGCTCTATTCACTATTTCCTACCAATATAATGAAAAATTCATACCATACACATTATACAACGTTGTTATAGAGTATATTTTAAGTTTCAATAATAGCAAAAGAAAAAAAGTTTGTGATGAGCCCTTGCATGCAGGATGCGCAGGACTCAAGCATCAGGTGGCTGAGAGCTCCCTCCACGGGGCAGAATATGGGTGGCAGATGGGCAAAGGAATGGAGAAACAGGAACCAGGCCCCAGAGCTGGTCAGCAGTCAGTTTATTTCTCCCTCTTCCCCAGCATCATCAGATCTCTCCCTTTACGGCACAGTCATAGTCATAGTTTTGGCCATAGTCCCAGTGCTCAGAGTTCCATCATCCTCGTCTCCTCGTAGACCTCAAAGTCCTTTCCTTCATTATTTCTTCTTCCTTGTCTAAATGTCTCATCATCAACTCTCTATCCCCAGCATCTAATCCCCAGCATCTAGTCTTCAGTGTCTAGTCTTTATCTGCCTCTGAGTATCACCTTCTCAGCATCTCCTTCCCAGATTCCAGCTCCAGAGTCTCATTTCAGAGTAGTTCTGTTTTCCTTCCCCAACATCTAGTTGGTTCTGTTCTGTTCTGTTCTGTTCTGTTCTGTTCTGTTCTGTTCTGTTCTGTTCTGTTCTGTTCTGTCCTGCTTTGTTTCTTTTCCTCTTACCCCTTACAGCATAGTTATATAGACATCAGGAAGGGTGGAGATACAAAGGTGGGTTGAGCTTTATCATAAAAACAAAGAAAGGTAAGGCTACTCCTTCAGGAGATTAACTCAAGGACAAAATCTCATCTCGGGATTCAGCACTCCAGATTAGTTGGAGATCCACTCAAGGGCGGGGTTCTATCCAGAGTGTTTAAATTGCTTTCTCTTTTCCTCAGCTAGTAATCCATTTAAACAGTCATAGTAAAATTATTTCTTACTAATATTTCTAGTCATTCTGTAAGAACACAGCAAGAGATATATTAAGCTTAAATGTGGACTCTTCCTGGGAACATCTCCTATATGTTCCAGACCATAGACCTCAGACCAGGTTAGTCTTTCCTAACCCCAGTAGTGTCCTTATTCAGTTACCGCTTTTTGAGTAATGGCAGAGTTTGTCCATGACTATGTTCTTAAGTTATAGTTAAGTATTATGGCACTTTGTCTGGCCAATTTCGATGCCAGGGTATCTCACAGTTTGTCCTGGGTCCATCCAGTCACTTGTTGGGGCCCTGATCTTGGAGTGCTAGGAAATATGTGCAACAGAGGCTTAAGTCAAGTAAATATGGATGCCCAGGAGTAAATATTATTTTGGAGTCAATTAACTCCCATGTTACATAATATATCATCAATTGTCTTCTTGTGTCTATGCAAAAAGGACATTGTTGAATAAACTATACTCCCCCTGTGGGAGCAGCAAGGACTACCCAGTGTTATCCAGCAGTATATTACAGGGTTGCTCAAATATGATTAAAATATAATTTTAGAGCATTTTTCTACCTCCAAAAGAAATCCACCTTTTATTCTCTGATAAATATTTGAGTCATAGTTGAGTCGAAAGTAAAAACATTGCAATTTTATGCTATACATCTTTATAGAAAGTGTGATATTGGGTTAAAAATGTTTACCCAATATCACTCTTTCCATAAATACTAATACCCTCTATAATCCACTTTGATCTTCCCTAAATATGCACGATAAACCTTTCATTATTCTACAAAAGGCAGAATAAGTATGGGACAATATACTCACATTCTAACACATTCGCCAACACTGGTATAACACAAAGTATACTACAGTGCCAATAATAATGTAATAGCATATTATCTTAGAGAAAGTTTGACAGATGATTTTATGCTTTCTGTAATCCTGTTCCATGTTTTCTCAGTGAAAAGGGCAAAAATAGATGTCCTATTTTACTGGGAAGCAATAAGCTAATAGAGATGAATGCTATAATGAAAAAGTTAAATAGCTTTGGCCAGTGAGAAAAAAAAAACCATGGACACTGGATATATATATATATGCATACATATATATATACATATATATATTAAAGAAGTGTAAAGTACCAAAGAGAAACTTTGATGTTTTGACAACTATCCTCAGACCTAACACCAGACAGAAAAATAAGTTAGTAAAACAACTAAGTGATGATGTTTTCTAAAATTACACTACACTTTGAGATACACTGATCCAGAGATTTCATGCAGGAAAAGTCACGCTATTATATATTCCCTTGCTCTGTACTTAATTGGAATAAACAAGATTGATACTGTGATGCATATAAGTACTACTTATATCCTTCCACATAATTGTAAACTGAAAAAGTATACACATAGTACAACAAAACTTATTAGGGGATTGTTTATTCACCAAGAGGAATCTGTTTATTTCAATGTTATTACCCTGCTTAGTTTATAGGCATAAACCTTAAAACTAAGTTGATAAATTTGTTTCAATATTTTCACTGTAATATTTTATGCTTCCCTAAACCCTCAACGTTCAAAGAACCTTCATAAGAAAATATTGGCCTACAGTTATAAAATTTTGACAACAATCCTTTAAAATAAAAGATTGGCAAGTTTTTCATTTACTAAAATCAATAGCACACCACCAAAATTTGTCTTCATAGCAAAAACATAGCATTCCAGAGACAATATAAAAAGTTATAAGCTCTACAAACAGTGGTAACCAAAATTATATCAATTGTATTAAATAAATAGAATTATTAACTAAATAGAAATTGTATAAATGTTCATAGTGAAATACAGGATGTGCAAGATAATGTGCAATGCCAATCAATAATGTTAATTCTTAAACCTTATAATATATACTTTCATGTGCAGTATAATACCATAGATAGTGAGTGATGTTTATTTTTTGGGAAAACAATCACAAAATGTGTGCATTTCTAGAAGAGAATTTTCTCTATAATATTCCATTGAACTATATAAAATTGCATCATTCCCTAAAAACTATTTCTGCTACATAATCACCTCTTTCCAAATGCTACTTTTACTGTTCCTGAAAAGAACGGAAAGCCATCTGAAAATGAAAAAAAAGCCTTAATTTTCAAAGGGTTATTTTTAAGTTTGATTAAGTAAACTGGAATAAATGTGAAAAAATACTTGCTGATCACTTTCTTTTATTACATTTTCCTGTAGTACCTTAGTAAAATGGAACTAAAGTGGGTTAAGGGAATTTAGTTTAGTAACATTCCCCAGTACACCATTTTTCAGTGAAATTGGTTTTTGTCACATGTTACAAATGACTATCACCATTTATTATAGCAGATCATTTTATGAAATCACCATATGTAAGGCATCGTAGTACTTAATATTTCTTGTTTTACTAATCCTCCCTATTTCTTTATTATGCACTTTAGTCACATTTCAGAGAAATAAACCAAGAATAACAGAGAGTAAGATAATTCTGCAAGTCTGTACAAAAAAAAGACAAATTTATCTTTATATAATTATAAAGTATATTTACATATTCATAGAGAGCAATATAGCTCTTTATCTCAGGTTTTTTTAAAAAATCTATAAAGCTAAGCGAGAGCCCCTTGGGGCTTGCACCGTCCCCTCCTTCCCCACCCCCACCAGGGCTGGCGTGATAGCAAAGTGGGTAGGGCATTTGCCTTGCATGCGATCGACTTAGCCCACCTGAGTTCGATTCCTCCACACCTCTCGGAGAGCCTGGCAAGTTACCAAGAGTATCTCACCTGCCTGGCAAAGCCTGGCAAGCTCCCTGTGACATATTCGATATGCCAAACACAGAAACAACAAGCCTCACAATGGAGACATTACTGGGCCCGCTCAAACAAATCGATGAACAACGGGAGTTGACAATTGACAGCTGACAGTTGACAAAGCTAAGTGAAGCCATCAGCACCTTTTTGGCTACTGGGGCGCATAATGGTTTGAGACTTACCCCACGGGACTCTATTTATACCAACCATACAGCTGCAGACTTACTGCAATGTAAATATCTCTGTATTTAAGATACAGAGTACTAGAATACTCTTGTAGATAGGCTACTATGGTTGTATCTTTATTGAACATGTGAAGACTTTATTTTTGTTATTATTCCCTAAATAATACAGCTGTTATAATATTATAATATAGTATGTCATAAAATATATTAGTATATATTATATTATTCATTATACAACAATATATTATACATTATTCGTAACAACAAAGTCTCCAATGGAGACGTTACTGGGCCCGCTCGAGCAAATCGATGATCAATGGGAGGGCCTTTACCTTACCTTATTATGTAATAATATAGTTTATGATAATTATATAATTACATATTAATATATATCATTTGTATTATATTAGGTACTGTAAGGAATCTAGAGATTATTTAAATATATAAAAGGTTGTCTATATAAAATATAAAAATAAAGTGACATCTCATATAATTGAACTAGCATACTAATATTTTGGAATTTTAGAAAAAATTGAAACCCATCCACCAAAAACATGAAAGGATATACTTAATATACATAATATATACAGGATATACAGGATATATATAACACATGAACACATAGAAAAATTAGTCCAAGTGAGACTGAGCATGGTTTATATATCGTTTGTTTTAATATTTTATGCTCTGATACTGCTTAATTGCACCAGATTTTGATTTTTGATTTAGCAATGTTTACACTTGCTTCTGGCTCTAGGTTCGTGGATGATTCCTGGTGGTACTTGGGGAACTCTATGCAGTGCCAGGGTTTCACCTGGGGTTGACTAGGAGCAAGGCAAATCCTTTATCCTGGTACTAAATCTCTGGCCTCTCATTCTATAATTTTTACTATCTAGAATACATGTTCTTATGCCTAGCTATAACCACAAATGGAGAAACTCGAATTTTGTATCTATTTTTTGATTTATTGGAGACTTATATGCTTGTAGAATAATTCCTTAAAACAGCATTTTTAAACATCTTAGTAGTCTATAAATGAAACAATTTCTTAATCTATTTTGTTTTAAATATAAATCCATACTATCAGTGTTATAAATAACTGATTATTGGCTAGGGACATAATTAAGTGTGAAGTAAACAATCTCAAGAAAACAAAAGGGGGAACTCATTCAAATATGGTAAAGTGTTATGTATAAAAATCTATCAACAACAATACTGTAAATCACATTGAAAAACTATGTTTAAAAAAAGTGCCTCCCAGGGCTGGAACGATAGTACAGTGGGTAGGGTGTTTGCCTTGCACACAGCTGACCCGGGTTCGATTCCCAGCATTCCATATGGTCCCTTGAGCACCGCCAGGAGTAATTCCTGAGTGCATGAGCCAGGAATAACCCCTGTGCATCTCCAGGTGTAACCCAAAAAGCAAAATAAAATAAAATAAAATTAAAAAGTGCCTCCATCAGCCACACATGCTAGGGGAAAAGGCAGCTCAGGTAGAGAAGGGAGCACCAAATAAAAGGTGTTGGGAGGATCCTCCCAGGATGGGAGAAGCATGCTGAAAGTAGACTACAGACCAAACATGATTGCCACTCAATGCCTCTTATGCAAACCACAACACCCAAAAGGAGAGAGAGAACAGAGGGGAATGCCCTGCCACAGAGGCAGGGTGGGTGGGGGGGTGGGAGGGATACTGGGATCCGTGGTGGTGGGAAATGGGCACTGGTGGAGGGAGGGATCATTGTATAATTGAAACCCAAGCACAAAATTTGTATGTCTACGACTGTACCTCATGGTGTTTCACTAATTAAAAAAAAAAAAGGCAAAAAAAATTGCCTCCCTGTTTGTTCATTGCAGCACTATTTACAATAGCCAGAATCTGGAAAAAAACTGAGTGCCTGAGAACAGATGACTGGTTAAAGAAACTTTGGTACATCCACACAATGGAGTGCCACGCAGCTGTTAGAAAAGACGAAGTGATGAAATTTACATACAAGTGGTACTACATGGAAAGTATCATGTTAAGCAAAATGAGTCAAAAAGAGAGGGACAGACATAGAAAGACTGCATTCATCTGGGGAACATAAAGTAACAAAATAGGAAACTAACACCCAAGAGTGGTACTGGGATCCGTGGTGATGGAAAATGGGCACTGGTGGAGGGATGGGTATTCGATCATTGTATAATTGAAACCCAAGAGATTCATGCTGAAAGTAGACTATAGACCAAACATGATAGCCTCTCAATGCCTCTTTTGCAAACCACAGCACCCAAAAGGAGAGAGATAACAAAGGGGAATGCCCTGCCACAAAGGCAGGGTGGGATGGGGGGTACTGGGTGGGAGTGGTAGTGGGATCCGTGGTGATGGAAAATGGGCACTGGTGGAGGGATGGGTACTAGATCATTGTATAATTGAAATCCAAGCACAAGAATTTGTAAGTCTGCCACTGTACCTCAAGGTGTTTCACTAATAATAAATTAATTAATAATAAATAAATAAATAAAATTTTAAAAGTGCCTCTCCTAAAAGCAGGGTGGGAAGCGAATGAGGGTGAGGTGTGTAGGTGGAAAGAAGTGTACACTGGTGAAGGAATCACTGCTGAAACACTACGTCTGGAACCCAATCAAGAATGACTTTGTAATTACATGGTGTCTAAATTTTTAATGATTTAAAATATTAATAATTAAAATAGTAAAAAATATTTTGTGAATAATATAACAAAATATCAACAAATTTGTACTCCAGGCACATCTATCCTAAGGTACATCTTAGGATAGAACACCTTATCTTAACACCTCATCCAGGTCATAAAGGTAGAAAATTATGATTTAAGAGTCCTGGTAATCATTGGGGATTAACAAAGAATGTGAATTGAGGTGTTCTCCAATATGCAGTACACTTATATCGAACTCGTAGATACTTCTAATACACAAGTGTACTTTGAAAATTGAAGTAATGAAGATGGAATTTCAAATAGACAGTAGTATTCCTTCTACTTAAAGTCAAAATCTTTAAAATTGTTGACAGCAAATCCAGTAGGTGCCCATTTGTCTCTGAGCGATTTTGTTTTGCACCCCATGACAAATAATAATTTTATTTTTGTTTGTTTGATTTTTTTTTTTTGGATCACACCCGGCAATGCTCAGGAGTTACTCCTGGCTCTGCACTCAGGAATTACTCCTGGTGGTTCTCGGGGACCATATGGGATGCTGGGAATCAAATAAGGGTCAGCCGCTTGCAAGGCAAACACCTTACCCACTGTACTATTGCTCCAGCCCCACAAACAATAATTTTAAAGAAACCCACAAACTTAGCTTCATTAAGTGTAAACACCAGGTTCCATTCAGCTGCAGTAAAAATAACTAGGTCAAATTGTCCTTATTCCTGCCCCAGAGAGGCACAGTCCCCAAACATTGGCAGAGTTTGAAAATATTTAGCAGTTTCCTCTTATCAGAACATAATAAAATCAAAGATAATTACATTATTCTATGTTCCATCTAACCATAGTCAATATTAGTAGAAGTATGCAAAAAGGTGGTTATAATTCATTAGATGGTGAATCTAGTTTCCAGTTAATTTTTTTATTCTCATGAACACAAGTATTAAAATTACATCAAAAATCCTTTTTAGAAGATGAAGTAAAAATATAACACCATAAAACACCCTGACATTTCTAGGGTGCCTTTTATGATCTCACATTTAAAAAAGACAACATAGTGGCTAGAGTGATACTACAATGGGTAGTCCTCTTTGCACTAATCGGGTCCTCTGAGTCCTATCAGGAATGATACCTGAGAACAGAAACCAGAGTAAACTCTATGCACTTCTGGGAGTGGCTCCAAAACAAACCAACCCTCCAAATTAAAAAATATATAGTAAGAGGACATGCATATGGATATGTTTTTCACCATAAAGTTTGCCATACTCCTTCACTCCCCGCATAAAGATCTCATTAAAATGGCTCCCTGAAGATGCAGATCAAAACCACAATGAGATACCATCTCACACCTCAGAGACTGGCCCACATTCAAAAGAACAAAAGCAACCGATGCTGGCGTGGATGTGGCGAGAAAGGGACACTCCTTCACTGTTGGTGGGAGTGTCCACTGGTTCAGCCCTTCTGGAAAACAGTATGGACGATTCTCAAAAAATTAGAAATTGAGCTCCCATTTGACCCAGCAATACCACTCCTGGGAATATATCCCAGAGAGGCAAAAATGTACAGTCGAAGTGACATCTGCACTTGTTTGTTCATTGCAGCACTCTTTACAATAGCCAGAAACTGGAAGAAACCTGAATGCCCAAGAACAGATGACTGGTTAAAGAAACTTTGGTACATCTACACAATGGAGTACTATGTAGCTGTTAGAAAAGATGAAGTCATGAAATTTACATACAAGTGGTACAATATGGAAAGTATCATGCTAAGCGAAATGAGTCAGAAAGAGAGGGATAGACATAGAAAGATTGCATTCATCTGGGGGATATAAAGTAACAAAGTATGAGATTAATACACAAGAATAGCTGAGATCAGCACCAGGAGGATTACTCCATAACTTAGAGGCCAGCTGGGTATCCTAGAGGAAAGGGCAGTTCAGATAGAGAAGGGAGCACCAAATAAAGGATGTTTGGAGGATCCTCCCAGGAGGGGAGACGCATGTCGAAAGTAGACTATGGACTGAACATGTTTGCCACTCAATGCCTCTTTTGTAGACCACAACACCCAAAAGGAGAGAGAGAACACAGGGGATTGCCCTGCCACAGAGACAGGGGGGATGGGGGGATGGGGGTGGGAGGGATATTATCCATGGTGGTGGAAAATGGGCACTGGTGGAGGGATGGGTATCTGATCATTGTATAATTGAAACCAAAGCACAAAAAATTGTAAATCTACAACTTTAAAAAAAAATAAAATAAAATAAAGGGAAAAAAATATTTTCTGATAAAAAAAAATGGCTCCCTGAAATACATATAACCAGTTCATAGAAATAATGCTGATGAATACTACATACAGTATATATAATAGTATCAATCATGTTCATAATTTAAGCAAGTAAACTCATGTATGTATACTTAAAAGTAGTTTATATACTAGCATCTGGCCAAAAAGTTATATATTTGAATATTTCCAATATTTTTACTTCAAATTAGAATAATGAACTCAAACATAATTTATAAGGAGATCTGTTTTACAATGAAATATGTTTTATAATGAGATCTGTTTTTACTGTTACTTTACCTTTATAATTTTTTTAATTTAAAAAAAAAAGAATGTACCAAAGAGCACATAGAATATAGTCATCAGAAAAGTATTTCTATATATAACGCAGGGCTCAGAAACTCTCTTAAATGTTTGGAAATATTATCAAACACAGTATCTATTATATTTTAATCCAATATACTTTTATTAAAAATATAAGTAAAATGAAAAAACATGTCAGTGTTTTATGTATTTGGATATTAATACTTTTTTTTCTGATGAGTGGTGAAAAATAATTTCTCCAAGTCTATTGGCTGTCTTTGTATTCTGATCATTATTTTCTTTGAGGTTCAAAAACTTCTTAATTTAATGTAGTATTATTTGTTTATTTGAGTCGACTTGCCTGACCAAAGAATGCCTTGCATCCTTACAAATGCCTCTAGCTTCAATCTAATGGAGACTTATGCCTGTTTTCCTCTTATGAATTCAATTCTGATACCGAGGTATTTAATTGATTTTGATTTGACATGTGAAAAGGGTTTGAGCTCATTATTTTCCTGCATTTGGCTAACCAGTTGTCTGAACACTGCTTGTTAAAGAGGATTTCCTTACTCCACTTCTTTTTATTTTGTTCCTCTATCAAGGTGTCATATACCTGAGGATTTGTCCCTGGATTTTCAATTTCATTACATTGATCTGAGAGTATATCCTTATTCCAGTACTACACTGTTATAATTACTCTCACTTTATCATATAGTTTGATGTTGGGGAGAACAATACCTCCCATCTTTTTTCCTGAAGACTTCTTTGGCTGTTTTTAATTGTTCCATATGAATTTCAGAAAAGTTTGACCTCTGTATGGATATCCTTACAGAGACTGCATTGAATCCATATAATGCTTTGAGTATTGCTATTCTGATTATGTTAAACCTCCCATTTCATGAGCAGGGTTCTCTTTTATTTCTTTAAGTTGTGTTTTATAGTTTACTTTGTACAGGCTTTTCACCTCTTTTGTTTGTCTAATTCTCAGTACCTGATTTTCTGAGCCACTATAGTAACAGGATTTTTTTAAAATATGTATATCTTCTATTTCATTATTTGCATATAAAAAGCAATGGAGTTTTGAGTGTCAAATTCGTAGACTGCCACTTTACCGCACAAGTTTTTTCGATTTCAGGAGCTTCTACTTAAACAAATAAAACTCTTTTAGATAGCTCAAACTTTTTTTTTGATGATACTAGAGTATATAAAGTTTATTATCTGTATTGCTATAGTTCATTGAGATAGGTTTAGAATAAGCTATTCTTTTCAAAGAGGGCTTACCTTTATTTTTTTCATATTTTTTTCTAATTTTTATAAAATTTTTATTAGTGAGACACCATGAGGTACAGTTGTAGACTTACAAATTTTTGTGCTTGGGTTTCAATTATACAATGATCAAATACCCATTCCTCCACCAGTGCCCATTTTCCACCACCATGGATCCCAGTATCCCTCCCACCCACATCCCCCCATCCCACCCTGCCTCTGTGGCAGGGCATTCCCTTTTGTTCTCTCTCTCCTATTGGGTGTTGTGGTTTGCAGAAGAGGCAATGAGTGACAATCATGTTTGGTCTATCAGCATGCTTGTCCCATCATGGGAGGATCCTCCCAACACCCTTTATTTGGTGCTCCCTTCTCTACTGTGCTCCCTTTTCTCCTAGCATGTGTGGCTGGCCTCCAAGCCATGGAGCAAAATTCCTGGTAATAATCTCGTAAGATGGCTCAAAATTTTAAATAAAAAATAAGTCAGAAAAGTACTAGAAAATATTAAGTTATCTTTTAAATAAAATTGGTTAAAGACAGTCACTTTTTAATGCTAAAAATAAAATAAAATTTAAAGGGTAAAATTGATAAATTGTGCTAAATAAGAAGTCACAGTCACAGTCACAGTCCTCCCATTGTTCATCGATTTGCTCGAGCGGGCCCAGTAACGTCTCCATCGTGAGACTTGATGTTACTGTGTTTGGAATATCGAATACCTCACGGGGAGCCTGTCAGGTTTTGCCTTGTGGGCTCGATACTCTCGGTAGCTTGCCGGGCTCTCCGAGTGGGACAGAGGAATCGAACTCGGGTCTGCCATGTTGGCTGCGTGCAAGGCAAATGCCCTACCGCTGGGCAAAGCTTACCAAATAAGAAATATTATGAATATTTAGTTAAAACATCAAAAATGAAATATGTGTATAAACATATATAAATTGTAGGTTTGAGTCATCCCCCAAATTCCAGATAGTTTTTTTCCAAGATATATTGAATAGCCCACCACCTGGCCCCCTGGCGCTATGTAATCCCATCAACGGCCAAGACTCAGAGACTATAAAATCCAGCTCCCGGACGAGAACAGTGCAGTCTGCCCCCGCGCCTGGCTGTTCCTCGCCGGGACCCGTTGGACGGGAGCGGGTTGAGCTTTCCTCCCCACCCCGACCAGGGCTCCGGCAGCCGAAGACCTCCAGGACCAGCCACCATCATGCTGAGACCACTCTCCGCACACCTGAAGGTACTGGCAGAGGGACAAATCCACGCGGGTTCCGGGGCCGAGATCTCCCAGCCTACTCGGATTGGAGTCAGGAATCTTCCACCCAGATCCTCCAAATTCCAGTAGGCGGGGGTGACACCCACCACCTGGCCCCCTGGCGCCGTGTAATCCCATCAACGGCCAAGACTCAGAGACTATAAAATCCAGCTCCCGGACGAGAACAGTGCAGTCTGCCCCCGCGCCTGGCTGTTCCTTGCCGGGGCCCATAGAAGTGGAGCGGGTTGAGCTTTCCTCCCCACCCCGACCAGGGCTCCGGCAGCCGAAGACCTCCAGGACCAGCCACCATCATGCTGAGACCACTCTTCGCACACCTGAAGGTACTGGCAGAGGGACAAATCCACGCGGGTTCCGGGGCCGAGATCTCCCAGCCTACTCGGATTGGAGTCGAGCATCCTCCATCCAGATCCTCCAAATTCCAGTAGGCGGGGGTGACACCCACCACCTGGTCTCCTGGCGCCGTGTAATCCCATCAACAGCTAAGACTCAGAGAATATAAAATCCAGCTCCCGGAACCGCACAGCCGCGAATGCATTTGCGGCCGCGCGACATCTTATCAGGACATCTTTTATGACATCATATTATCTCATTCCTACTTTGGACAAACTTGCAGGCTATCGAATGTAGCCTGCCCACAGGGCAGAGTCTGGCAAACTCCCCGTGACAAACCAAATATGCCAAATACCAGTAACAATGGTGGGTCTCATTCTCCTAAAGAGCCTTGAATATAATCTCAGGGTTAGGATGAAAGAGACGTTACTGGGGCCTGCTCGAGGCAATCGACGAATAACAGGATGATGAAATGAAATGAAAAAAAAATTGAATAGCCCCATTTGGATTTATGTCTCCTGGGTATGTGGATATAAAATCAACTAAGACTCTTTGAAGCTTAGAATAATAGCTTTGCTAACTTTAAAAAATAAAAAAATTACCAATATTTAAGGTTGTCTTTAGAATAATCTTTTTATTGAACAAATTTATCTTTTTTTAAAATTTTTATTAGTGAAACACCATGAGGTACATTTGTAGATTTACAAATTTTTGTGCTTGGGTTTCAGTTATACAATGATCAAGTATTCATCCCTCTACAAGTGCCCATTATCCACCCCCACCAATCCCAGTATCCTTCCCCATCCCCCCATCCCACCCTGCCTCTGTGGTAGAGCATACCCTTTTGTTCTCTCTCTCCTTTTGGGTGCTGTGGTTTGCAAAAGAGGCACTGAGTGGCAATCATGTTTGGTCTATAGTCTACTTTCAGCATGCGTCTCCCATACTGGGTGGATCTTCCCAGCACCCTTTACTTGGCCCTCCCTTCTCTATCTGAGCTGCCTTTACCCCTAGAGTGTGTGGCTGGGTTCCAAGCTATGTAGTAAACCTCCGGGTATGTTTCACAGCTAGTCTTGGGTGTTAGTCTCCTATTTTGTTACCTTTACCCCTGGAGTGTGCGGCTGGCCTCTAAGCCATGGAGTGAACAACCTGGTATTTATCACAGCTACTCTCAGGTGTTAGTCTCTTATTTTGTTACTTTATGTTCCCCAGATGAATGCAATCTTTCTATGTATGTCCCTCTCTTTCTGGCTCATTTTGCTTAGCATGATACTTTCCATGTAGTAGCACTTGGATGTAAATTTCATGACTTCATTTTTTCTAACAGCTACATAGTACTCCATTGTGTAGATGTACCAAAGTTTCTTGAACCAGTCATCTGTTCTCTGGCACTCGGGTTTTTCTCATATTCTAGCTATTGTAAACAGTGCTGCAATGAACAAACAAGTGCAGATGTCACTTTGACTATACTTTTTTGCCGGCTTTGGGGTATATTCCCAGGAGTGGTATTGCTGGATCAAATGGGAGCTCAATTTCTAGTTTTTTGAGAATTGTCCATACTGTTTTCCAAAAGGGCAGAACCAGTCGGCATTCCCACCAGCAATGAAGGAGGGTCTCTTTCTCGCCACATCTGCACCAACACAAGTTGCTTTTGGTCTTTTGGATGTGGGCCAGTCTCTGTGGTGTGAAATGATATCTCATTGTTGTTTTGATCTGCATCTTCCTGATGATTAATGATGTAGAGCATTTTCTCATGTGCCTTTTAGCCATTTGGATTTTTTCTTTGAGAAAATTTCTGTTCATTTCGTTGCTCCATTTTTTGATGTGGTTGGATGTTTTCTTCTTGTGGAGTTCAACCAGTACTTAGTACATCCTTGATATCAACCCCTTGTCGGATGGATATTGGGCATATATCCTTTTCCATTCTGTAGCCTGTCTTTGTATTTTGGTAACTGTTTCTTTGGAGGTGCAGAAACTTCTTAGTTTGAGATAGTCCCATTTGTCTATCTCTGTTTTCACTTGCTTGGCCAGTGGCGTGACATCGTTGAAGATATCATTAGCTTCAATGTCATGGAGGGTTTTGCCAACTTTGTTTTCAATGTACCTTATGGATTCTGGTTTGATGTTGAGCTCTTTAATCCATTTTGATCTTACTTTTATACATGGTGTTAGGCAGAGATCTGAGCCCAGTTTTTTGCATGTAGCCGTCCAGTTTTGCCAGCACCATTTGTTAAAAAGGCTTTCTTTACTCCACTTCACATTTCTTGCTCCTTTATCAAATATTTGATGATTACATGTTTGAGGGGAGATGTCAGTATATTCAACCCTGTTCCATTGGTCTGCAGCTCTGCCTATTGAACAAATTTATCTTAAGACAATGCAAACATCTAGAGTCAATGATTTGTCATCTGAAAGCCCTTTTCTTTTTTTGATATTCCAGTCTTCTATTTCATATTTTAGATCACCATATAAACACTCAGTTCATCAAATTTATTTTAAACATGCATATACAATTAAATTAGGCCTTCTAATCTGTCTGGGTTAATTTTTTTTCTTGCCCAGCTTGAGAAGAAATTGGAGAGCTAGAAAAGTTTGTCTCTGTGTTCTCACAATACGTACACTAATATGTATAAAACAGAGCAAGAAAATTAGGATTTTTTTCTAGGTATGTCAGTCAACTGGCTCACTAATTATTATGAAAAACCTAAACAAAAACCAACAGGCTCATTCATCCAGGTACCCGCCCACTGTTCCCTGGGCTGCGTGTCTAACTAGACTCCCTAAGAATGCCAAGCTTACGTTCCTTGGTCTCTGGCGGATGGGAATCAAGGCACAGCACACACACACACCCAAAGAAGAACATTTTGGGCACCCTCTGCTCCCTCATCCAGGTACTCACCAGGCAGCAGGGTTCCTTCGCAGAGCCACGGCCACTAATGTGGCCGCGAGTTATTTTCCCCTACATATACCATAGGAACCATAAGTTACCCTCTTAGATGGAATTTTCACTAGGTTAGCTTAAGCACCAGAAACACATTAGCCAATAATTCATTAAGCCCATCTCAATTAATTCTGCATCATAAGCAGAGTAGTAAGAGTGAGTGTGAAGGTCTAAAGCACAAAGGTCACAATGGTAAAGCAATTCAGAAGCCCACCAAGCTTACTTGTTGAGGAAACTAACCCAGAAGATCCCAGCAGTAATGAAGTCCTAAACAACCTCTCTGACAAGGAATTTAGAAGGTACTACTGAGGATACTTAGGGAGCTAAAAGAAACAATGGAAAGCAATGACAATAAAAGACAAGAGGATTTGAAGGTAGAAATGAAGAAAATGCAAACGGAAATATCAGACCTGAAAAACCTGGTAGGTGCATTGAAAAACTCAGTGGAAGGACTCAGCAACAGAGTAACAGCTGCTGAAGACAGAATCAGTGAGCTCGAAGATTAAGTCCAGAGACTCTCAAGAAAAGAGCAAAAAATGGAAAAGAGAATCATAATCTGGGAACAAGAGCTCAGGAACCTCATAGACCCAAAACCATGGTTACAAGAAAAACTAATGGGCTACTTTAAGACAGGACAGGCCCGTCAAACACACCTAATTTAAACAGAAAAATGGGGAAAAAAACCCATAACAATAATCTCCCTCAACGTCAACATGCTAAACACACAAATTAAAAGACACAGAGTGGCAGAATGGATTAGAAAATTGAACCCAACATTCTGCTTCCTGCAAGAAACACATCTCAACCGTCAGAGCAAACACAGGTTAAAAGTCAAAGGCTGGAAAACAATCCTACAGGCAAAAACTCCCATAAAAATCTGTAGTAGCCATCCTAGTATCAGACTACATTGATTTCAGACTGAAGAAGTTCAAAAGAGATAGTGAAGGCCATTTTTTACTGACCAAGGGATCTATACAACAGAAGAACTTATAATACCAAATGTATATGCACCTAATAAGGGACCAGCAAAGTACTTAAAACAATTATTCATAGACTTGGAGAAAGACATCGATAGGAAAACAATACTAGTGGGAGACTTCAACACCTCTATATCACCTCTTGATAGATCAACCGGACTCAAGTTTAGCAAGGACTTCTTCATCTGAAAGAAAAAATGAAAGAAAGGGACTTAGTAGATATATACAGGACACTTCATGCTCAAAATGCTGAATACACCATTCTTCTCAAGTGAACATGGAACATTCTCCGAGACAGACCACATACTGAGCCACAAAACATAGCTTCATAAAATTAAGAAGATAGAGATTGTATCAACAATCTTCTCACACCATAATGCGCTGAAATTAGAAGTAAATCACACACAAAAACAGAAAACTAAATCAATCAAACACCTGGAAATTAAACAGTTCACTATTAGACAACGAGAGGCTTTGAAAGGAAATCAAAGGGGAAATCAAAAGATTCCTGGAAATGAATGAAAATGAGGACACGCGTTATGAAAACTTATGGGACACAGCAAAAGCTGTATTAAGAGGAAAGATTATAGCTCTACAAGCATTCCTCAGGAAGGAGGATCAACCCCGCATAAGTAACCTAACCTCACAGCTTAAGAGCTTGGAGAATGACCAACAAAAGGAGCCCAATCCGAACAGAAGGAAGGAAATTATAAAACTCAGAGCAGAGATTAATGAGATGGAAACCCAAAAAGCAATCCAAAAGATCAATGAAACCAAGATCTAATTCTTCTAGAAAATAAACAAAATCGATAAGCCTGTAACAAGACTCACAAAGAAAGAGAGAAAACCCTAATAAACTGAATCAGAAGTGAAAAGTGGATCATTACAACAGAAACTACAGAAATTCAAAGGATCTTCAAGGAGTACTTTGTAAAACTTTATGCCACGGAACATGAAAACCTAGAGGAAATGGATAAATTCTTAGATTCCTATAGCCTCCCAAGGCTGAACCGAGAATACCTGAAGTACCTGAACAGACCTATCACCATCAAGGAAATTGAAACAGTAATAAAAATTCTCCCCAAGCACAAAAGTCCTGGCCCAGATGAATTCACTATGAATTCTTCCAAATCTTTAGAGGACTTACTCCCAATCCTCTTTGAACTTTTCCACAAAATTGAAGTATCAAAAACACTTCCAAAGAGTTTCTGTGAAGAAAATATCACCCTGATACCAAAAGCAGAGATCCTACAAAGAAAGAGAATTACAGGCCAATATCTCTGATGAACACAGATGCAAAGATCCTCAACAAACTATTAGCAAATAGAATGCAACAACTCATCAAATGATAATACACCATGACCAAGTAGTATTTATCCCAGGGATGAGGATGGTTTAACATTAGGAAATCAATCAACACAATCCATCATATCAACAAAAAATAAGATAAAAACCATATTATTATATCAATAGATGTAGAGAAAGCATTTGACAAGTTCCAGCACCCATGTATCATGAAAACTCTCAAAAAATAGGCATTGAAGAAACTTTTGTCAATATAGTCAAAGCCATCTACCACAAGCCCATGGCAACTATCATTCGCAATGGGGAAAAAATCTAAAAGCCTTCACTCTAACATAGGCACAAGACAAGGTTGCCCACTTTCGCCTTTCCTATTCAATATAGTTCTGGATGTCCTGGCCATTGCAGTTAGGCAAGAGAAAGCTTTCAAGGCAATACAGATAGCAAAGGAAGGGGTCAAAGTATCCCTATTTGCAGACAATATGACACTATACTTAGAAAAACCTAAAGATTCTACAGAAAAGCTCCTAGAAACAATAGGTCATTTTAGTAAAGAGGAAGGCTACAAAATCAACACCCAAAAGTCCTGTGCTTTCTTGTATATAAATAACGAAAGAGAAGAAAGAGACATTTAAAAAACAATCCCATTCACAATAGTACCTCAGAAAATTAAGTATCTCGAAATCAGCTTAACCAAAGAGGCGAAGGACCTATACAAGGAAAATTACAAAACACTACTTAAAGAAATAAAAGAGGACATTAGGAAATGGAGACACATTCCCTACTCACAGATAGTGAGGATTAACATTATTAAAACGGTAATACTGCCCAAAGCACTATACACATTCAATGCAGTCCCTATCAGGATACCCATGACAGTTTTCAAAGAAATAGACAAAACACTCCTAAAATGCATATGGAACAATAAACCCCCACGAATAGCTAAAACAATCCTTGGGTAAAAAAATATGGGTGGCATCACCCTTCCCAACTTCAAACTGTACTACAAAGCAGTAGTAATTAAGACAGCATGGTACTGGGCTATAAACAGACCTGTAGTCCATTGTAACAGAGTTGAATATTCTGTTACAGTCCCCCAAATATATGACCACTTAATCTTTGACAAAGGTGCAAGAAATATGAAGTGGAACAAAAAAAAAAGCCTCTTCAACAAATGGTGCTGGGAAAACGGGATAGCTATCTGCAAAAAAAAAAAAAATGAACTCTGACCTCCGTCTAGTGCCAGGTACAAAGTGAGATAAAAGTGCTTGATTAAAGACCTTAATATCAGCCATGAATCCATAAGGTACACATAGGAAAATGTAGGCAGAACTCTCCACGACATTGAAGCTAAAAACATCTTTAAAGATGAAACAGCACTGACCATGCAAGTGGAAGCAAACATAAACAAATGGTACTACATAAAACTAAGAAGCTTCTGCACTTCAAAATAAACAGTAACCAAAATACAGAATGAGCTCACAAAATGGGAAAGAATATTTACCCAATACCCATCTGATAAAGGATTAATATCCAGGATATACAAGACACTAGTAGAATTGTACAAGAAAAAACCTCCAACCCCATCAAAAAATGGGGAGAATAAATGAAGTTTCCTCAAAAAAGAAATACTAATGGCCAAAAGGCATATGAAAAATGCTCCACATTGATATCCATCAGAGAGATGCAAATCAAAACAATGAGATATCATCTCACACAACAGAGACTGATAAACATTCAAAAGAACAAAAACAACCACTGAATCGTGGATGTGGGGAAAATGGACAGTCTTTCACTGTTGGTGTGAATGCCCACTAGTCCAGCCTTTCTGGAAAACAATATTTACAGTCCTTCAAAATCTAGAAATTGAGCTTATATATGACCAGACAATTCCAGTATCCCTAGGATGCAAAAAAAGCACAGTAGAAATGACATCTGTACCCATATATTCATTACATCACTGTTCACAATAGCCCAAATCTGGAAACAACCCAAGTGCCCTAGAACAGATGACTGGTTCAAGAAACTTTGGTACATCTACACAATGGAATACTATGCAGCTGTCAGGAGAGATGAAGTCATGAACTTTGCTTATAAATGAGTAGACATGGAGAGTATCATGCTAAGTGAAATGAGTCAGAAAGAGAGGGACAGACATAGAAGGACTGCACTCATTTGTGGAGTATAAAACAACATAACATGAGGCTGACACCTAAGGATAGTAGACACACAGGACAGATAGATTGCTCCATAGCTGGAAGCCTGCCTCATGAGCAAAGAGGAGAAGGCAACTAGAATATAGAAGGGATCACTAAGAAAAAGATGGCTGGAGGAATCTTTCAGGATGGGAGATGAGTGCAGAAAGTAGATAAAGGACCACACATGACGACCTCTCAGGGTCTGTATTGCAAACCATAATGCCCAAAAGTAGAGAGAGATTATGGGGAATCATGGCTGCCATGGAGGCAGGGGTATGGTAGGAAAGGGGGGGGCATATTGGGGATATTTGTGGTGGGGAGTGTTCACTGGTGGAGGGATTGTTGTTTGATCATTGTGTGATTATATCTTAAACATGAAAGCTTATAACTATCTCACGGTGATTCAATAAAATTAAAAACAAAACAAAAAAACAATAATCAACAATACTGGTAATTTATGAAAGAATAAATATCATCATGAACAAATATGAGCCATGCATTTCCTTTCGAATACTTTATGGGGCTTTTACCCTCATGACTGTCTTTGAGATACACTAGTTACTTTAAAGAGTACTACCCCATACCGGGAAAATGGCCCTCATTCTTTCTGAGATGTATAGCATGCTGTATCTGTTTTGGAGAAGACTATGTTCCCTCTTGAACACATTTCTCCTTCTCTCTTCTCTCGCCCATTATTTACCTGATAAACTTATTTTACATCAAAGATACAAATTATGTGACAATAGCTGTAACTAGACACACGCAAAAAAAAAAAAAACCTTTTTAGCCTATCAGAATGACAAAGATAAAAAAAAAGTCAGAACTTCAAGTAGAGAATGTTGTATAACAAAAATACTGTTTCTGGCAAAGTTTTAAGTCTCTATTCATTTTGACCCAATGAATTAATCCATAAAGCTTTATCCTAAGGAGAAAAACTGATGATTTGGGCGTATGCTTGACATTTTATTTTACATCATTTTTTCTATTAAACATAAGAATATTATAATTGCTTATAATAAAGTTGTCATTAGCAAAGCAGAGGTGATGTAGTTGCTGACCATCTATCTTCACTCCCATTCCTTGCCATTCCAGTCGTCGCATGACGTTCTCGAGGGTGGCAATGAAGAGTTTCGGTGAAATAGTATCACCCTGCCAAACCCTTCTCTTGACATCAATGATCACTTCTTTGTAGAATGGTGAGATCCTGGTAGTGAATCCATAATACAGCTCACAGAGGATCCTGATGCATTGAATTTGAATGATCTGATTGGCTAGGGTTTCAATGACCACTTCAGTCTCCACAGAATCAAAGGCCTTCTTTAAATCAATGAATGTTAGACAGAGCGGTATCTTGAACTCCGAAGATACCTCAATGAGCTTGGTTATCATGTGGATATGGTCAATTGTGCTGAATCCTTTTTGGAAACCGGCTTGCTCGCATGGTTGTCCTCCATCTAGTATTCTTCCAATCCTATTCAGGATGACTCGGATGAACACCTTGTAGATGACAGACAATAGGCAGATAATAGGCAGATTGGGTGATAATTGCCAATGTCGTGAATGTCTCCCTTCTTGTACAGTAGAATGGTCCTGCTGGTTTTCCATTGGGACGGAAACTTGCATTCAGACAGATAGCGTGTGAAGAGCTGAGCCAGCGTATTGATGAGTATTGACAGAATGTTCTTCAGGTGTTCAGGTCTGACCTTGTCTGGGCCAGGTGCTGTTCGTTTATTTACCGACAAAATGGCGTGTCGGATTTCTGAAGGGAGAACATTGGGAATGACATATCTGTCCTGTGGACATCGTTCTAATAACACCAAACATTAGCCAAGCAGCACAAATGCTGGCAGACTTCGACCATGAGTGTGGAAAGGTCAGACTACAGCTGACTCTAACAAAGACAATGCTTATGAGAAACATCCTCGTTCCTGATGCTCCATTCACTCTCAAAGGCATGACCATCTCCTAATGTAACAGTTATGTGTACCTTGGTCGAGAAGTCAACATGACGTATGACCTGGCACCTGAGTTGCACAGGAGGAAGAGAGCAGCTTGAAACACCTTCAAGAGCATCGAAGAAATAGCTAAGAGGACAAAGAACTTCCGGCTCCAGGCACATCTCTTCAATTCCACTGTTCTTCCTGCATTATGATATGCCTCAGAGACCTGGACCCTACGCAAACATGATGAGAACGCTATTCGGGTCTCCCAAAGAGGAATCAAAAGAGTTATGCTTGGAGTATCACGTTTCACTCAAATGAGAGAAAGAAACCAGAGTTTCGACATCTGTCGATGGTCAAGACTCAGGGACACTGTCTCGTTTGCCAAGGCATTGCACATCAGATGGGCTGGACACATAATGAGATTTGGAGATGACAACTGTACTAGAGCCATTACCAACTGGATTCCATGGGACTTCAAAAGAACACGTGGCCACCCACCTACGAGATGGTCAGACTTCTTCGTCAAGACCCTGAAAGATTGGTGTGAGACTCTTCGTGTTCCTAGAATGAACAGATGCCATTCGGCTACACTAGGATGTGACAGGGATGAATGGAAAGGTTACTGGCGCCCTCTCGAGCAAAACGATGATTAACGGGAAGTCAAGTGATCAAGTGATAATAAAGTTGCATGAAAATTAGTGTACTCTTTTTGTTTTCATAAATAGTGTCTAAAAATATTATAATGCACCGAATCAAAGTTTTTTATTGTGAAATTCTTCCTCTTTTATACTTTTTGAAAGACTGCTCTTTTTCCATCCAAACAAATAAAGGGGGAAAATCACACTGGATTGCCTCCAGAAATGAATATTATAATTAAAATATCACTGAGTCTGTATAATATCTCATGGTAAAATTCATAAATTAACAGATTTAAACTAAATATCCTTCTTTACTGGAAAAACAAACAAATTAAACCTATATTTAATGTTTTTCTTTCTTTGTGGACCACACCCAGCAGTGCTCAGGACCTTACTCCTAGCTCTACACTCAGGAATTACTCCAGGTTTGGCTTGGTGGATGATGTGTGCTGCCATGATTGAACCTGGGTCAGCTGTGTGCAAGGCAAGTGTTCTACCTGCTTTACTATAGCTCCAACTCCTGCATCGTTAGTTTTGATATGCTTAATAATAAAGAAATACTTTATTCATCCATGTCTTTTGGGATATACAATATTAATTTTACTGTAGCTAAAGACATCTCATCAAAGGAATAGCATCCAGATGCTTATATATTTACCACTCCTGTAAATTCAAATAAGCAATAAACATATCTTGGAAAATGCCCAGAAATAATGTCTAGCTATTTAGAATTAGTTCTTATAAACACAAAAATAGAGGTTTACACAATGAGCTTGCATTTCACACTGTTAAGAATTGCATATAATAAAATGCTTGGCAACAAGAGTTGGCAAGAGTGTGGAGTAAAAGGAAAATAGTACACTATTGGTGGGAATTTAAATTGGTACAGTGTCTGTGCAAAGTGGTAAGGATATAACTTAAAAAAATTAAAATGGGTTTACCATATGTTTCCACAATACCACTCCTAGGCGTTTATCCAAAGGTTATAAAAACAGCTACTGAAAAACAGATACTGCATTCTCATAGCACCATTGGTCCAAAGAGCCAAAACACTAAATCACTGAAAATGTCTATCATCGTATGACTAGATAAAGAATCCGTGTTACATATACTCAGTGGAATACTACTCTCCATTTAAGAAGATTAAATTACACCGTTTGGAAAGAAACAGATGGAACTTGAGGCCACTATGCTATGTGAAATAGCTAAGGAAGTAAAAAGGCAATTACCAGATGGTTTCCCTCAGATGTAAATATGAATAGCCAAATAAGAAAATTTGAAAAATAGCAACAAAACATCTAGAATTGGTGAAAACTATGGTGGTCGCTGAAGGAAAGCTAAGGGAGATAAGAAAACTAACTAAACAGATCTTTTTGATAGTGAAATAGCATTGGAATTTTAGTGGTTCTTTGCAGTATTTTACACATATAAAGGAACAAAATTAAACCTTTGGGAGTTCATAGTATATCAAACCAATGATAAATAAATTTGAAAACAAAAAGCAAGAAGATGTGTTTTAAAATGGACATCCAGGGAGCTTGAGAGATAGTACATCAGATAAGGCAATTGTCTTGTAACCTCCTGACATAGGTTTGATCCCAGGCATCCCGTATCACTTCCAGGAGTGACTCCTGAGTTGAGTCAGGAATAATCCCTCAACACCACTAGTGGTGGTCCAATCCTCCCAAAATAAAGAAATGAAATGGACATTAATATATCCATATATAATGACAAATACTCTGTCAAATGTCAACCTCTTTTATAACCTCTGGTTTACACTTGTGAAAATGTTGAAAACACACTGCTCTAAATTGATAAAACACTTTAACTCGCAGTCATATATAACATATATTAATTATACATGTAGATATATTTTAATGTAATTCATAGGCATGAAAACTAACTGTTAACAAATATTTATAATTTTCTAATTAGAGCTATTAGAATGTTTAAGCCTAAATTATATATTTAGTTTATATTTCATGCTTTATAACAAATGGAAAACAATCTCATATATGAAGATGTCTGAGCATATATTATTCATGAAGTTTCAAATAATTGTATAAAGCAGCTGACAAAGAAATTAGGAAAACAGATTTAAAATAATTTAATTTATGTTACAAATTTACAATCAGCTAAAATATAAAGAAGACTAACTGAATTGTATATATAATAATATTAATTGTTAATTTTATGACGTTATCAAGAAATGATACATTACCATACATATGTGTATAGATAGAGACATATAAATGAAAGTGTAAATATCAAATATAAGTGCTGAATAGAGAAACAGTTGAAACATATGAAGAGAAACAGAAAGTGTTTAAGTGTTCTAAAAGTTTCTTTTCTGCAATACAAAAAATTCCTTTTTTGTAATTCTTTTTCTGTAATGTATACCACATTATTTTGTTCTTTTCTCTAAATTGACAAACTATACTTTTAATGCCTTTGAACAAAAGAAAGCTACCATTTTACAATATACAACAGTATTCTTTACACCTTAGAAAGCAAAAAATAAGCTCTATACCATAAAATTTAAAAATAAGTAAATATTTTAAAATAAAACATAAAATACATATTTATAAATATATTATATCAGCTGTTAAATATGAACATGATGAACTCTTACTTTTGTTAGCTATATAATAGAATAATAGACTATAGAAGAAAAATAGTGTTGTGTCTTACATTAATTTGGAATACAATTTATGCAGAAAATCTCTTTAGGTAAAAGATTTATCTCCTCTGAGAAGAAAGCAGTGTATGAGAAAGAATGTTTTTTTTACACTAAATAATTGCAATTTAAATGCAAACAAAAGGTACACAAGGGGTTGCAATATATCAAATAAAGTACAATTCAAGAAATAGAATTAAGTGGGATAAGAATTCACTTTATATTTATAAAGCATAAAATTCTTAATGCATTAAACATTTTACTCAATAATAATTAAGTAATTATCTGGCATAATACACGGAACTGTTTTATTGAATTCTCTGAACTCTGTGAATGGTGAATAATGATTACTTTTATTATTTCTTTTCAATTCACTGCCTTCAGTCATGCCCTGTTGATAAATGTCTTCCCATCCCATTTAATGACATTTTTAGTGTTTTCCACAGTTGGTCACTTTCAGCGATTAAGCTACACATCATTCCAATTAAATCCTGAAAATCATTTTCTCCCTTCTCTCCAGATCATCTTTGACTTTTATATCAATGCAAGTATATTCTTATAACTCTCTTTCATTTTTTTCTGGTTATAGCTCCCATGACATAAAATTTTTAAAAAGGAAATAAAGGATTAGTAGGGGATCTTTTTAAGTAATTGTGTGCCTGCGTGAAAACTTTGCTTTATATTGGTGTTTCCCTAGTAAACATCATCTTTCAATTAGTATCATCTATTAGGCAGGTATTCAAAGTCAGATCTTTTGCAGGAAATATTATTGGTTTTTAAGGGAGTCCCAAAGATGTTGTTTCCTGAAAAGAGTAAAATGAGTCAGAAGGAAAGGACAGGTATAGTATGACTGCATTCATTTTGTGGTATAACACTGTCCTCTCGTTGTTCATCGATTTGCTTGAGTGGGCACCAGCAAAGTAGCACAGTGGGTAGGGCATTTGTCTTGCACGTGGCTGACCGGGGTTCAATTTCTCCATCCCTCTCGCAGAGCCCGGCAAGCTACCGAGAGTATTCCGCCCACTCGGCACAACCTGGCAAACTGCCTGTGGGGTATTCAATATATGAAAAACAGTAACAAGTCTCACAATGGAGATGTTTTGTGGTATATAAATATATTAATATAGTAAAAGACTAATATCCAAGGCCAGGTTAAACAGGAGCTAGGAGGACTGGTCAATGGTTAGAATCTACCACAAGTGTGTGTGTTGTAGGGTAGGTAAGATAGAGAAGGGACCAGTACAAAAATAATAGTTGGAAATGATCACGCTGAGCAAGAGCTGAGTGTTAAAAGTAGATAAAGTTATATACACAATAACACTCAATGTCTGTAATGCCCAAAAGGAGACAGAATGAGAGTGAGAAAGAGAAAAGAAAGAGAAAGAAGGAGGAAAGGAGGAGAAGAAGGAGAAGAAGGAGGAAAGGAGAAGGAGAAGAAGAAGATGAAGGAGAAGGAAAAGAAGGAAAAGAAAGATAAGAAGAAGAGGAAGAAGAAGAGAAGGAAGAAGAGGAGGAAGAGGAACAGGAAGAAGAGAAAGATGAAGAAGAGGTAGAAGAACAAGGAAGAAAGAATAAGAAGAAGGAGGAAGAGGAAGAAGAGAAGGGGTAGAGGAAGAAGAGGAAGGAGACGGAAGAGGAGGAGGAGAAGAAGGAGAAGAAGAAGAAGGAGAAGAAGAATGAGGAGGAGGAAGAGGAGGAAGAGGAGGAAGAAGAGTGGCTTTGGAGGTTGGGGTTGTGGGAGGGAAAAACTGTTGGCACTTGTGGTCGGAAATGTACACTGGTCATGGATGGGTGTTGGAACACTGTATGACTGAAACCTAATCATGTACAGCTTTGTAAGTGTCTATGTTGGAGTTATTCTATAAAAATTAATTTAAATAAATAAAATGAAATAAAAAGATTTTTTAAATCAACTGTTAGATTTGACCTCTTCAAGCTCTTTGTATTCCAGAACTAATACTCTATAATGTACTAATGTATTTTATACTTTACAGTGGGGCTTCTGTTAATTCATTTTTCCCCCTTCCCTAGGTGTGTGTGTGTGTGTATGAGTGTGTGTGTGTGGAGAGATCATACTTAACTCTGCTTAGGGTTCACATTTGCCTCTGCTCTTAGGGATCATCACCCAAGTTGGGCTCAGTATGTTATGTGATGGTAATCAAACACAGGTTTGCTGCTTGTGAGGCAAATGTCTCATCCAATGTACTATTTCTTCAGCTCGTGGTTCTCTTCCCTGATTGCCATCCCTTTTTAATTGAAGATTGGGGATGACTTAAAGTCATCTAATTTCTTCAATGTCCACTTGATTTGGGGAGGGAAGGAATATATATAAATTTGAGCATCTGGAGCATGTAGGTGGTGTTAAGAAAGGCATGAATAGTCCCTGAGCCAACTGTCAACCCATAAAGAATGTAGGGATGCATGGGAGGGAAATAAAGTCAGATATGAGTGACACAGGTACACCGTGAAGAGTGATGGGCTTAGATGATATGGGGTAATCATGTACATCAGTATTTAAGCGTTAAGTCTATATTTAGTTGATAAATTTTCTGTGCCACTTTTCAAGAAATCTCGAAGCTCTGAACCTGTGCGTTAGTTCTTGGGAACATTTCAAATTACTATTCAGTTTACTTATGATTGTTCTCTTTAGGTTTTCTACTTCCTACTCCTTCAGTCTTGGGGAGCTATGTGTTTTTTTTTCACTTTTTTTTATTTTGGTGTATGGCTTGAGTCACACCTGGCAATGTTCAGGAATTACTCCTGGTTCTGCTCACAGATGGTGCTCAAGGGACTAGTTGTGGAGCTCAGAATTCATAATGGGTCTGAGACAAGGAAGATGAGAACCTGACCTTCTGTATTATCTCTCTGTCCCTGAGAAGTTATATGATTTTAAGAATCCATCCATTCCTTTTAGGTCATCCAGTTTAATAACATATAATTGCTCATGGTTATTTCTTACAACATTTTATATTTCTGAAGTATCTGTTATTTATTTGAGCTTATATCTCAGCAGTGATCAGGATTGCACCTGACTCTACACTCAGGGATTATTACTGGAGGGCCTATGGGGAATCATATATGGTGCTGGGTATTGAACTCAGATCATGCACATACAAGGCAAAAGCCCTGTATGCTATACTCTCTCTCTCTTTGGTCCCTTTTCTCTTTTTATTGGTGGGGGAGGTGCATGGCCACACACAGCAGTGCTCAGTTCTTATCCTCATCTCTGTGCCAGGAATAAATCCTGAAGTACTCTGGGGACTATATTTGATGCCTGTGTTTGTACTGGAGTCGGTTGCATATGAAAAAAGAATGAATTTATCCAACTATATTCTACCTTTTCTATAATTTTAGTAATTCTGATAAACCATGAATGGAAGCTGAGGCACTATTACATACAGTATTCCTTGATGTCTGAAATGTTTTATTTTTTCTCCCCAAGAAAAACTCAAAGATAGCTTAAGTCAAAGAAGTTAAGATTCTTTCTAACATCTTCTACAAAGCTAAACTTTTCCTAATTCCAAAAGCAGACCGATATTATTTAAAAAGAAAAAGAAAACTGTAGGACACTGTTTGATAAACATTGGTGAAAAGATCCTCATAAAAAACTTTAAGTGAACCAAATCCTACAATATCATATACTATGATCAAGTAGTATTCAATTCAGATATGCACAGAAGTTCTGTCAAAAACTGTCCAAACACTGTCCTCCGATTGTTCATCGATTTGCTCAAGCTGGCCCAGTAACGTCTCCATTGTGAGACTTCTTGTTACTGTGTTTGGCATATTGAATACTCTTGGTAGCTTGCCAGGCTTTACGAGAGGGGTGGAAGAATCGAACCTGGCTCAGCCAGGCTGGCTTCGTGCAAGGCAAATGCCCTACCGCTGTGCAAATCAATTAACATAATATACCATACACCCTGGTAACAAAAAGAACACTAAAAATCGTCATCATGTCAATTAAGGCAGAAAAGATTTGTCATGTTTTAATATCCATTCATGGTATAAACCCTGAACAAAATGGGGATGAAAGGAATGCATGTACCTCAAGATAATGATAGTCATTTACAACAAACTTAGAGCCCAATATTACTCAATGTTGAAACATTTACAGCCTTTCCTCTGACATCAGGAACTGTAGGATAACACTGTTCTCTCCTTCCTGCATAGCCTCAGGAATAGTTGATAGTTGATAGTTTATTGGACTGAGGAAAAGAGAAAAACACCTTAAGGAGATATTTTGCCTGGAGCAGTCAGGAAGGGCTTTAGAATACCTTTAGGTGGGCCCTCACGAAGGGCTTTCTTACATTGATTTGGCTACCTGACTGGGTGGAGTGTCAGCCCAGATTAGAAGGGAGCAGGAGAAAGAGAAAGCAGGGCTGCAAGATGGACCACAGAGAGACTACTAGCAAGGAGAACATGTGCTTGAGAGAACCTAGGCCCTCCATAACATACATTTCTTCTATGAGATAAATTTCCTTGTAATAAACTGCTACAAAGATCAACCGGCCTGGCCCTCGTCTCTTCCTTCGTTTGCCCTTGGCCAACAGCTGTCCCGATCCAGGCCACACACAACGGCTCTAGGGCACCGAACTCCGGGTGATAAGATAGAGCCATCTGGAGAGCCCTGGAACACACAACCTTCTGCGTGCATAGTTTTTTACAAGGAACAAGATAAGCATATCTACTTTCATTAGTATTATGGAATACAGTTTTGGAAGTCTCTCCTGTGGTAACTATGCAAGAAAAACAAATCTAAGAAATCCAAATTGGAAAAAAGGAAGATAATCTAACAATTTTCAGATGACATGATCAAATAGAGAGATAAACTAATGACTCCACTAAAACACTCTTAGACACTATAAACAAATATAACAAAGTAACAGCTTATAAAAATAAATACAAAAAGATCTGTTGAGTTTCTACAAGCAAGGGATTAACTAGAAGAGAAAAATAAAAGACAAACAATTTACTCTAGTGTCCAAAATTACACAATGCCTTGGTTTCTATTTAACAAAGGATGTGAAAGACTTACACCTTAAAAATTATGTAGTCAGTATTCAAACAAGTAGATAAGGACATGAAAAAAGTTTCAAATACCCCATTGTTAATGGACTTGAAGTGTTAATGTTGTCAACATAAACATTCTACCCAAAGCTCTGCACAGATTTGAATCATTTCCCATCAAAATCCTAATTATATTTTTTAAACCCTAAAACAAACTCCACTAAAATTTGTATGAGATCATAAAACTCCATGAATAACCAAAATCTACTATGAGAATAAAGAATAGAGGAGAAATTTTATTTCATGACTTTACACTATAAAGTTATGAGATAAAAGTGCATGGAAATAGAATCAAGATAGACTATGAGACAAGTGGCATATAATTGAGAACACAGGAATAAAGCCTCAGATCTATGAGCAGTAGATCTACAGGAAAGAATCTGGGTACATGAGTAGAGCATGGAAAGCCTTTCAACAAATTGTTTTGGGAAAACTGGATGGCTATAGAAAAAAAAGAAAATAGTTCAATATCTTACACTGCCCAAATATTATTTCTAAATTAATTAAGAGCCTTTATATTATATAAGATACTATATTATATAAGATTCTATAAAATACATAGGCAAAACTCTCCAGGATATGTGTCTTAGGAGTATTTCTAATCATTTTACTTCATTGGCAAAGAGAGAATCTAAATCACAAATTAAAAATGAGAGTACATCGATTGCCACTCAAAGCCTCTCTTGCAAAACACAGTACCCAAAAGAAGAGAGAGAGAACAAGGGGGAATACCCTGCCACAGAGGCAGGATGGGACGGGGGGGGGATGAGGGTGGGGGGGATGCTGGGACCCATGGGGATGGATGACGGGCACTGGTGGAGGTATGGGGACTTGATCATTGTATAACTGAATCCCAAGCACAAAATTTGTAAGCCTATAACTGTACCTCATGGTTTTTCACTAATAAAAAAAAAAAGAACCAAAAAAAAAAAGGAAAAAAAAAATGAGAGTACATCAAAAGAAGTTTTTAGGGTTGGAGCAATAGCACAGCGGGTAGGGCATTTGCCTTGCACGCGGCCGACCTGAGTTCGATTCCCAGCATCCCATATGGTCCCCTGAGCACCGCCAGGAGTAATTCCTGAGTGCAGAGCCAGGAATAACCCCTGTGCATTGCCGGGTGTGACCCAAAAAAGCAAAAAAAAAAAAGAACAAGTTTTTACATGGAAAAAGAAACCTGACATAAAATAAAATATTACTATAAAAGGAGAAATTTTTCATATACCATATATCAGATAAATGCATATCCAAGGTACACAAAGCACTCAGAAATAGGAAAACCAATAACCGCATCACAAAACTGAAGAGAAAAATGGGGCCAGAGAGATTGTATAGCAAGCGGAGTATTATTTGCCTTGAAATTTAGCCAATTTGTGTTGGGTCCTAGGCCGCACTTATGTCCTCTGGGTCCCACCAACAGCGACCATTGAGCATAGAAGTATTAGAAACACGTGAGTACTCCAGGTGTGGCCCAAAAGCAAAAACTAAAATTAAAAAATAAGAAGAGATGAGAAGAAGTAAACAGAAAGTTGCAGGGCCTATAGGGTAATCAGAGTAAGGTTATGGAAAAATTTTTAGTGTCAAACATTATCAAGGAATTGCAAATCAAAATGACAATAAGATATCATCTCACACCTGTAAGAATGTCATGTATTGAAAACATAGGAAACAAACTGCAGGAGATGTGTGAAAAAGAAACAAACATTTACTGTTTGTGGGAATGATATCTGGTTCAGCCATTATGGAAATAAGTATAAAGACTTCTTAAAATTTAAAGACTACCATACGATTCAGCAATTCTGCTCTTTGGCATTTATATCAATAGTAAAAAAAACTAGAAACAATATATGCACTCCTATCTTCACTGTAATACTTTGTACAGTAGCTGATATATGAAAACAGCACAGATACAAAACTACAAATGGATCAAGAAGTTTTAGAATACAAACACAATTAAATATTGTGCAGCTATAACAGACAGAATAAATCTGTTCATTTTCTTCAACCTGTATTTAAATAAAGACTATCATGCTAAATAAATGATATAGTGAAGGAAAAATAGCAAATGATCTCACTCATCTGCAATAGATGCAATAAAACAAGGAAATAGAAAATATCAAGCTACGGCAAATTCTCAACCTTTAATTACAAAACTGACATTCTTAAGTGTTGTGGTGGAGGGGGCGTTAATAGGCAAACTAGATGCAATGTTAGGAATAGGTAGTGAGCATCATTGTAGCAGTGAATTCAGTGCGTAGCAATAACATAAACATTGGCATTATTGTAAACACGATAACTAAACTACAACAATGATTTTTAAAACTTTTTTTAAAGGTGAGGACTGGAGTGTTATTACAGAATGTGGGACATTTGCCTTGTACACTCCCATCCTGGATTCAATCCCTGGTATCCTGTATGGTCTCCCTGAGCACCACCAAGTGTGATTTTCTGAGTGCAGAGTCAGGACAAAACTTGAACACTTTGAGGTATGGCCCCAAAATTATATAATTATATAATTATGTCACTGTCACTGTCGCTGTCATCCTGTTGTTCATCAATTTGGTCGAGCAGGTGCCAGTAACATCTCCATTCATTCCTGTCATGTGCTAGTGTAGCCCGATGGCATATTGGAGGCTCTTTCAGGGTCAGGGGAATGAGGACCATAATGAGCTGGAGCGATAGCACAGCAGTAGGGTGTTTGCCTTGCATGCGGCCAACTAGGCAAACCCGAGTTCGATACCTCTGCCCTTCTCAGAGAGCCTCGCAAACTATCGAGAGTATCTCACCGTCACGGCACAGCCTGGAAAGCTACTCTTGTCGTATTTGATGTGCTAAACACAATAACAAGTCTCACAATGGAGACATTACTGGGCCCAGAAAAGAGATCTATGGGATAGCATCAATAATAACATTTGCACCATGGTGGTTCCAGAAGGGATTGAAAGAGAAATGGGTGAAATTATTACATGAAAAGGAATAGCCAAGATTGTTCCCCAAATGAGAAAGAGGACAGATTCTCAGAGACAAGAAGGTACAAGAGTACCAGAAAAAAGCCAAAACAGCAGCAGTTATAGAGACATTATAATTAAAGTGACAAAACTAAAGATAAAGAGAAAATTTAAAAACAAACAAAAAGAGTGCTTATAACTATTGGAATAAGCATTATGATAATTTCAAAACAAAAATACTTTAGAAAAATACAAGAAGAAAAATACAAATGAAATCTGATAATTGTTCAAAGGCAGATATTAAAGTACAAAGGAGAAAATAAAAGAAAACAGTGAAATAAAATCCAGAATCTACTTAAAAAGGCAATATATTCTTGGCCAGTATAAATGACAGAGTGGTCTAATGGGTCAGGAAAAATCTCCAGCCTTCTCTTGTTGACAGTTGATGAAATTAAATTCCAATGATAAAAATAGACTCAATGGACTAAAAAGATAGCTAAATGGGCTTAACACATGGTTTCAATATAAGAAATCTGGGCTCAAGCCCTTGCACCATATGGGTACTTAAGCATGACAAAGAGAAACCTCCAATCACGGAGTCAGAAGTATGTCCTGAGCACCACCAAATGTGGTTTCAAAGAAAAACAGAGGTTTAAAATAAATGACTTTAACCAGTCATCTGTTCTCGAGTACTCGGGTTTTTTCCAGATTTTGGCTATTGTGAACAGTGCAGCAATGAACATAGAAGTGCAGATGTCATTTGGACTATATTTTTTTGCCTCTTTGGGATATATTCCCAGGAGTGGTTTTACTGGGTCAAATGGAAGCTCAATTTCTAAGTTTTTGAGAATCGTCCATACTGTTTTCCAAAAGGGCTGAACCAGTTGGCATTCCCACCAGCAGTGAAGGGGAGTCCCTTTCTCACTACATCCGTGCCAACACCAGTTGCTTTTGTTCTTTTTGATTTGGGCCAGTCTCTATGGTGTGAGATGATATCTCAATGTTGTTTTGATCTGTATCTCAGTGATGTTTAGTGATTAAGAGCATTTTCTCATGTGCCTTTTAGCAATTCAGATTTCTTCTTCGAGAAATTTTCTGTTCATTTTGTCACCCCATTTTTTGATGGGGTTGGATGTTTTCTTCTTGTGGAGTTCAACCAGTACTTTTTATATCTTTGATATCAACCCCCTTTCGAACAGGTATTGGGTGAACATCCTTTCCCATTCTGTAGATTGTCTTTGTATTCTGGTCACTTTATCTTTTGAGGTGAAGAAGCTTCTTAATTTAAGATACTACCATTTGTTTTTCTCTGTTTCTACTTGGTTGGACAGTGGAGTGTCGTCTTTGAAGATACCGTTAGCCTCAATATCCTGGAGGGTTTTGCTGACCTTGTCTTCAATATACCTTATGGATTTTGGCCTGGTGTTGAGATCTTTAGTCCATTTTGATCTGACTTTTGTGCATGGTATTAGATCGAGGTCTGCGCCAAATTCTTTGCATGTGGTTGTCCAGTTATGCCAGTACCACTTGTTGATGAGGCTTTCCTTGTTCTACTTCACATTTCTTTCTCCCACATCAAAGATTAGATGTTCATACATTTGGGGTTGTGTGTACGGATATTCCACCCTGTTCCATTGGTTGGGGGCCCTGCCTTTGTTCCATACCATGCTGTTTTAATTATTACATCTTTGTAGTAGACTTTGAGGTTGGGGAGGGTAATGCCCTCCACGTCTTTTACCCAAGAATTGCTTTAGCTATTCTTGGGTGTTTGTTGCTCCATAAGAATTTCAGGAGTGCTTGATATATTTCTTTGAAGAATTTCATGGGCATCCTTATATGGATCACATTGAATCTGTAATAATGCTTTGGGGGAGTATTGCCATTTTGACAATGTTAATTCTTTCTATCCATGAGCAGGGAATGTTTTTTGACTTTTGAAACATTTTTAATGGAATCTAAAATATTTTCTTATTTTTTAAAATTTTTTAAATTTATTTATTTTTAAATTTTTTATTAGTGAAACATCATGAGGTACAGTTGTAGACTTACAAGTTTTTGTGCTTGGGTTTCAGAGCAGTGTCTTGTTTTGGTTTGGGGGCCACACCCTGTGGCAGTACTCAGACTTTACTCCTGGCTTTATGCTCAGGGGTCACTCCTGGCAGCCTCAGGGGATCATATGGGGTGGCAGGAATCGAACCCAGGTCTACTGTGGCAAGGCAGGTGCCTTACCACTGTACTCTCTCTGGCCCCTTAAAGCATTATCTTACAGTACACTTGAACACCCTTATGCTGAAACTATGTACGTGTTTATCTGTTTATCCATACATACGCATGCATAAAGCATACATTCACTGCTGGAATCTATAAGTATTATTTGTTTGTTTGTTTGCTTGCTTGCTTTTTGTGTCACACCCAGAGATGCACAGGGGCTACTCCTGGCACTGCACTCAGGAATTACTCCTGGCAGTGCTCAGGGAACCATATGAAATGCTGGGAATAGGACCCGGGTCGACTGCGTGCAAGACAAACACCCTACCCACTGTACTATCGGTCCAGCCCATTTTTTTTTCCTTAAAAATTTTTGTTAGTGAAACACCATGAGGTACAGTTGTAGACTTACAAATTTTTGTGCTTGGTTTTAGTTATACAATGATCGAATACCAATCCCTCCACTAGTGTCCATTTTCCACCACCACTGATCCCAGTATCCCTCCCACCCCTCATCCCCCCCATCCCCCTCCTACATCTGTGGCAGGGCATTTCCTTTTGTTATCTCTCTCCTTTTGAGTGTTGTGGTTTGCAAAAGAGACATTGATTAGTAATCATGTTCGTTCTATAGTCGACTCTCATCACGCATCTCCCATCGTGAGATGAACCTCAGGTAGGGGATATTTTTACATTTCCTCGTGTCCTCTTTATTTCATGGAATAGCGTTTTGTAGTTTTCATTGTAGAGGTCCTTTACCTCTTTATTTAGGCTGATTCTGAGGTATTTGATTTTCTGGGGAAAAATTGTGAACGGGATTGTATTTTTCTTTTCACTTTCCTCTGTCTCATTATTTGTATATAGGAAGGCTACATGATGGAGTACTATGCAGCTGTTAGAAAAGATGAAGTCATAAAATTTACATACAAGTGGTTCTACATGGAATGCATCATGCTAAGTGAAATCAGTCAGAAAGAGAGGGACAGACATAGAAAGATTGCATTCATCTGGGAATATAAAGTAGCAAAATAGGAGAGTAACACCCAAGAATAGTCGAGATAAGTACCAGTAGGTTCACTCCATGGCTTGGAGGCCAGCCACATATGCTAGGGGAAAAGGCAGCTCATGTAGAGAAGGGAGCTCTAAGTAAAGGGTGTTGGGAGGATCCTCCCAGGATGGGAGAAGCATGCTGACAGTAGATTATAGACCAAACATGATTGCCACTCAATGCCTCTTTTGCAAACCATAGTACTCAAAAGGAGAGAGAGAATAAAAGGGTTACAGAGGTGGTGTGGGATAGGGGGATGGGGGGATGGGAGGGATACTGGAATCATTAGTGGTGGAGAATGGGCACTGGTGGAGGGATGGGTACTCAATCATTGTATAACTGAAACCTAAGCACAAAATTTGTAAGTCTACAACTGTACCTCATGTTGTTTCACTAATAAAAATTGAAAAAAAAAAACCCTGACAATTAAATAAATAAATAAATAAAATGACTGGGAAATAATACATGTACATTTTAGTCTAAAATGGAAGGGATAGTTTATTTATACTAAACAAAATTGCCTTCAAATTATTTTAAGGTATCGTGAAATAGGAACACTCATTACAAAATGATTAAGACAGAAATACACTCAAGAAGATTCAATACTCATTGAATATATGCACCAAGTGATTGAGTATCAACATATATAAAACGACTATTAACAGACCCGTGGAAAGAAACTGAGAGCAGCAAAATAAATGTAACTAGACTTTTTACATAGCACTTCAAACAATAAACTAATAAACCATTCAGAAAAATCAGTAAGGAAGCAGATAGCCTTACATTAGTAGTTGAGTGAGCTGGGATTAATAGATATTCACTGGTCTATCCACCCCAAAGAATCCAAGATACATTATGCTTTCGTGTGCATGAAACATCCTTAAAGCAGATCATATGTTGGAACATCAAATAAATGACAATGATATAATAAAGTTTAAAATAAAATCAAGTATGTTTTCAAATTATAGTGGAATAAGATTAGAAGTCAGTAATTAAAAGAACGTTGCATAAGCCTGGAGAGATTGTATCCTGAGGAAGGCGTTTGCCTTTCAAGGAACTGACTCATGTTCTATACCTAGCACTGCATAGGGTCCTCAAACCGAGAGAGAGAGACAGAAAGACAGAGACAGAGAGACAGAAAGACAGAGAGACAGAGACAGAGAGACAGAGAGAGACAGAGACAGAGAGACAGAGACACAGAGACACAGAGACAGAGACAGAGAGAAATATAGACAGAGTCAGAGAGAAACAGAGTGAGATTAAACAAATTGCTACTGGATAACTATAGAATTTATGAGGAAATTTTAAAAATATCCCTGGAAATAGAGTGAAGATAGTATCTATGAAATCATTAGGAACCAGAAAAATATACCTAGTTTTGTTCATAGGAATACAAACTTACATCTGGAAACAAGAAAAATCTTCAATAAATATAAATCATCACGTCATTAGGAAATATTAAAAAATGCAAAATAAAACCATCAGGAAGAAATTAAATAATTGATGTTATAAAAATTAATAGTATATTAATTTTATAAAGAGAACAAGAAAGAGTCTCCTACCCTATGCCTGACTGTCTCCACCAGGGCCCAACAGCTGAAGACCACCGAGGCCCAGCCAAAGGCCATGCTGAGAGCACTCTCCACACACTTGGATGAGCCTCACGCATAAAAGAACTGACAGAGGAACCCAGGTGTGTGGGACCCGGGGCTGAGATCTCCAAGCCTGTACAGTTTGGGACTGGACCTGCCAGTAACTAGACAGTTACACCCACCAACTGCCGTGTAACTCCAACAACGGCCAGGATCCAGAGATCATCACACTCAGCTCCTGGGAGAGAACAAGACAGAGTCTCCTACCCTATACCTGACTGTCTCCACCAGGGCCCAACAGCTGAAGACCACCGAGGCCCAGCCAAGGCCATGCTGAGAGCACTCTCTACACACTTGGATGAGCCTCACGCATAAAAGAACTGACAGAGGAACCCAGGTGTGTGGGACCCGGGGCTGAGATCTCCAAGCCTGTACAGTTTGGGACTGGACCTGCCAGTAACTAGACAGTTACACCCACCAACTGCCGTGTAACTCCAACAACGGCCAGGATCCAGAGATCATCACACTCAGCTCCCGGAAGCGCGACATCTTATCATCTCATTCCTAATTCGGTCAAACTGGCAGGCTACCAAATGTAACATGCCCACACGGCAGAGTCTGGCAAACTCCCCGTAGTATACCCAATATGCCAAATACCAGTAACAATGATGGGTCTCATTCTCCTAACCCTGAAAAAGCCTTGAATATGGCTCTTTAAAAAAAAAAAATCTCAGGGCTAGGACGAAGAAGACGTTACTGGCACCTGCTCGAGGCAATCGACGAACAACAGGGTGGTCGTGATCGTGATCGTGATAAAAATTAATTAAAAAAGAAATCTAAATGATTAATGAAATCAAAAGCTGGGTTTTTAATTTTTTTTGTTTTCTTTCTTTCTCTTCTTTTTTTTTTTCTTTGGAAGAGAACAACACCTAGCAATGCTCAGGGATTACTTGTGGCTGTACACTGAGGAATTACTCCTTTTGGGGTTTGTGGACCTCCATATGGGATGCCAGGGACAAAAAATACGGGTCAGCCACATGCAAGGCAAACACCATTATCCCCATAATATCTCTCCCGTCCCAATCAAAAGCTTTTTTTCCCCCTAGTAATATGGACAATTTTTTTTATTATTATCTTCAGTTTCATTTCTTAAAAGGTAAAAGGCAAAGGCCCTCCCGTTGATCGTCGATTTGCTCGAGCGGGCCCAGTAACGTCTCCATTGGAGACTTTGTTGTTACTGTGTCTGGCATATCGAATACTCTCGGTAGCTTGCCGGGCTCTCTGAGAGGGGCGGAGGAATCGAACTCGGTTCGGCCATGTTGGCCGCTTGTAAGGCGAACGCCCTACCCGCTGTGCTATCTTGTAATTTGCAGGGTGCATATCCTTTTTGGTTAGGTTTATTTCCAACTATATTTTCTTTTTTGTGTCCCCAGGTTCCCTTCCATCACTCCCCACTCCCTAACCCCACTCCCCTGCATGCCTCTACAGCAGGTGCTTTTCTTGTCTCTGTATCTCTCTGTGTTTCTCTGTGTCTCGCTGTGTCTCTCTCACTTTGGGATTGTAGTTTGCAATATCGATACCGAATGGTTATCAAGAATATCCCTTTACATACTTTTAACACTCAGATTTTGTCCAGCATGATTATTCCCAGTTATTATTGTCATTTTGGTCTCTTCTCTATCTTACCTACCTTCTGCCCCACACACACTTGTGGTTAATTCCAACCATTCACCAGTCCTCCTACACCTTGTTTTCCCTGGCCATGGATATATAACAAATATGTAGTAAAGACTAATATCAAGAGCTCTTTTTTAAAAGAATAAGTAAGATTGACAAAACAAAACTTTAGCTTTAGAAAAAATAAAAGAGACAGCAAGGCCTAATAGTTTCAGAAATGAAGGAGGAGATGTTTTAACAGATGCCATAGAAACCCAAAAGATCATTAGAGACTACTATGCCACTATGTTGGGGAACCTTAACCAATTGGACAAATTCATAAAATCATATGACCTCTGAAGACTGAATCAGGAGTAAATGGATAGCCTGACTGACCTATAACAAGAAAATAAACTCAAACAACAATCAAAAGCTACCCTAAAATGAAAGCCCAGGACCAAATGGTTTGACAAGTTAGATCAGCTAAACCCTCAAAAGTAACATATATTTTCATGTTCTTTTAAAAAATTGAACACTTTGGAATTTTCCAGACACTTTTTATGTGGTCCAAATCATTCTGACACTGTAAGTATTCCAAATACAAATATAATGTAACTTGAAAATTGTTTAAGAGAAAAAGTCTAGAATTTTCTCTATATGTATACTATCAAAAATTAAATTGTATAATAATTATTATAATTGCGAAAATAACTCCAAAGCAGAATTATAATTCTACTTATGAGATTGAAGTAAAGGAATTGAGGCAATAAAAAAAATGACTGCTCCCTGAAATAGGGAAGTCAAAGATTAAAAAAAAGGACTGAAATATTCTAAGATTGTGCTTCAATATACAAAACTTTTATCTGTCTAAATTTTCCATATTATCTTATAAACTAAGCCATGGACTTTCCATATTTACTATCTAATCTATAGATCTATCTACTCTGATGCATAGATGCATAGACACACAGACACACAGACACAGACACACATCTCACTTTATTTATAAACTATACAAGACCAGATATAATAAGTATTATAACTTTGTCATTATCATTTTCCTTAGATCCTTCCACTTAGTAAGCCCATATTTATTTAAACCCTAAACTGCTAAAAACTGTGGTCTGTGGACCGATACATAAGAATCCTCTGAGAATCTGTTAGAAATACAGAATGTCAGATATTCTTGACATAGAGAATAAGAATCTACATTTCAATAAGATCCTCAAGTGACTAATTTACACAATCCAATTCAAAAGCACTATGCTAAAATATTAGCAATTGGAATGAAGACTTTTGTAGCAACATATTTCAAGTTAACATATAATCCTTGTCAATATTGTCAAATAATTCATTTTTCCCATGTCAAGCTTTTCATTTTTAAAAACATTTCCCGAAAAGAGCATCTACCAAGCAATATGTTTTTCCATATGAAAAAGAGCAGTGTGAAAATGTGGACAAAAGAAGAGGAATAAGGGGAATGAGAAAGAAATCTTTAAATTTGAGTCAAGCAATTATTTCCCCATATCTAAATTATTTCTCAATTGTCACACTGCCTTAGTTATGCCTTACATAGTTCATTTTATGATATTAATTTCTTATAAATCATCTGGTGATTGCTCAAGGGGCATAAGGAAAATTAAACAAGAAATCTATATATAGCTAATATGAAGAAATCAATTTTAAAGAGTCAGTGTGATACCTAAAACTGTCATTACTTCTTTCCTTTTGTCTCAACTACTCTGACAATTACAATAACATAATTTATACACATTTTGCATTTCTTTTCAATGCCAGTACCTATTCCCACATTATAATTATGATGTATTTTACCATGCATTCTAAGAGAGCTGGATCAAAACGTCAACAACAAATATAATAAACATATCTTAAATGGGAACAGTTATTTTTAATTGTGTTGAAGAAAATTGCTCACTTTATTTTAAAAGAAAAAAATTATTTATCTAAAGCAGTTTCTTACTGAGAAGGATCATAATATGTGACCTCAAAGTATGCCATTTGGCCTATGGACTCTTAAACTAAAAGCATTCAGGACTCAAAAAGCCTTCAGAAAAAAACTTTAAAAAACACCCTTAACTAAATAAAATATTTTTTATTTAAAGCTAATTACAGAAAGGGAAAGACAAAATGAGTTAATACTAATGAATAATGGAGCTTAATTTGGTAGACAAGAAATATGGAAAAATTTTTGTTTAAATTCCTTCATAGGCCATATTATGAAGGGCGGGGGGGGGGGCAGTTGGTGGGTGTAACACCTATGTATTGGAAGATGGAGGAGGCCCCAGTCCCAATCCGAGCAGGCTTGGAGATCTATGCCCCAGGTCTCGCACACCTGGTTTCCTCGGCATTACACCCACCAACTGCCCCCAGCGCCATGTAATCCCATCAACGGTCAAAACCCAGAGACTATAAAACCCTGCTACCGGAAGAGAACAGTGAAGTCTCCTGCCTCCACGCCTGGCTGTCCTCACTGGGGCCTCTTGGAGGAGGGTGGATTGAGTTTACCTCCCCACCCTGAGCAGAGCCCTGCCAGCTGAAGACCTCCGGTTCCAGCCACTGCCATGCTTAAAACCACTCTCTACACGTTGGGACGAGCCTCACGCATGAAGGAACTGGTCGAGGAACCCAGGCGTGCGGGACCTGGGGCGTAGATCTCCAAGAAAGACCTACAGAAAACAAAAAAAACTACAACTACAAAACACTACCTCAAGGAATAAGAGGACACAAGGAAATGGAGACACATTTGGATTGGGAGAGTTAACATTGTCAAAATAGTAATCCTCCCCAAAGCTTTGTACAGATTGAATATAATCCCAATAAGGATACGTTATGCAAAGAAATAGATCAAATACTCCTGAAATTCATGTGGAACAATAACCCCTCATGAATAGCTACAACAATCCTTGAGATAAAGAATATGGGAGACATCATATTGCTGAAGTTCAAACTGTACTACAAAGTGGTAATAATTTAAAGAGCACCACGTTGGAGTACAGACAGACCCAAGGATCAATGGAATACAGTTGAATATCCTGATACAAACCTTCATATATATATATGATCATTTGATTTTTGATAAAGGAGCAGAAAATATGAATGGGGAGCAAGGAAACCCTCTTCAACAAGTGATCCTGGGATAACTGTACAGCTACATGCAATAAAAATAAAAAGCAAATTGAGACCTCTTTCTAATGTCAGGTACAAAATTCTGATATAGATATATAAATGATCCCAATGTCAGAACTGAACCGTAAGGTACTTGGAGGAAAATGTAGGCAAAACTCTCTATAGCACTGAAGCTAAATGTGTCTTCAAAGATGAAACACCACTGACCAAACAACTGGAAGCAGAGGTAAACAAATGGGACTACATAAAAATAAAAAGCTTCTGTACCTCAAAAGAAATAGCGAGCAAGATACAAAGGTACCTATGGAATGGGAAATACTATATACCCAATATCCATATGATAGGGACCAATAGCAATGTATGTATATATATATATATATATAGGCATAGATATATGGCACTGGTAGAATATTACAAGAAAAAGACATACAATCTCATCATAACATGGATAGAATAAACGAATATAAACTATCTCAAAGAAGAAATTACAAATGACCAAAAGGTACTTGAAAAAATTCTCTGCATCATGAATAGTAGGGGAGATGCAAATAAAAACAACAATTAGATATCACCTTACACTATAGAGATTAGCATGCATGCAAAAGAACAAGAACACCGTTGCTGGCCCAGATGCAGGTAGAAGGGGACTTTCATTCATTGTTAGTGGAAATGCCATCTGGTCCAGCCTTTATGGAAAACAGTATGAAGATTTCTAAAAAACTTGAAAATTGTTCCCATTTGACCCATCAATACCACTTCTGGGAATACACCATAGGAGTCCAAAAAGAAGAAATATCGTCTGTCTATTTCCATTACAGCACTAGCCCAATTTCTAGAAGCTGTAAAGAACCAGAGTGCCTGACAACAGGCTACTGGATAAGTATACCTGGTACATCTATACAGTGGAATACAACGCAGCCACCGCAATAAAATAAAGTCACAAAATGTGCCTATAAAGGAATGGAAATTGAGAGCATCATGATGAGTAAAATGAGTCAGAATGAGAGGGACAGACATAGAATGATTGCAGTCATTTTGGAGATATGAAAAATCATAGTATAAGACAAATATCCAAGGACAGTAGAAACAGGGCCCAGGAGAAATGGTTCACAATTGGAAGTTTGCCACAAGTGGTGACAGGGAGGGCAGTTAGGATAAAGCTAGGACCACTGTGACAATGACAGTTGGAAATGATCACTCTGGACAAGAACTGAGTGCTGAAATTTGGTAAAGGGTTACACATGATAACCTTTCAGTACCTATATTGCAAACCATAATGCTGAGAGAGAAAGAGAGAGAGAGGGAGGAGGGGAGAAGAAAAGTCCCTGTCATAGAGATAAGACAGGTGGTGTATGTGTGTCTGTGTCTGTGTGTGTGTGTGTGTAGAGGGTACTGCCAGGAGAGTGGCTTGGGGACATTGGTGGTGGAAAGTGTACACTGGTGAAGGAAGGGGCAGGTGTTTGAATATAGCATGTCTGAAATCCAATCATGAACAATTATGCAACAGTGTATCTCACAGTGAATAAATTTTAAAAATTAAAAAAAATAGAACCTGTAAAAAAAAAACTCTTCCCGAATGCAAGAATCATTCTACAATAAAGATTGTGAACTGAGTGCAGAATTATCAGAAAAAAATTCAACTTACTATGATTTACATGTTTACATATTTAAGATTTTAGATGTAGCACTGTAGCACCGTTGTCCCGTTGTTCATCGATTTGATTGATTGGGAACCAGTATCATCTCCATTTGTCCCTGTCGCATACTAGTGTATCCCAATGGGGTTTTCTCACTCCAGGAACATGCAGGACTTGTTGTTACTGTTTTTGGCATATTGAATACGCCATGGAAGTTTTCCAGGCTCTGCCATGTGGGCAGGATATTCTCAGTAGCTTATCAGGCTCTGTGAGAGGGATAGAGGAATCGAACTTGGGTTGACCACATGCAAGGCAAACGTTCTACCCACTGTGCTACTGCTCCAGCACTTCTGGTGGGAATGCCAACTGGTTCAGTCCTTTTGGAAAACAGTATCGACGGTTCTCAAAAAATTAAAAATTGACCTACCTCCCATTTGACGCATCACTACCACTCCTGGGAATATATCACAGAGAGGATAAAAAGTACAGTCGAAATGATATCTGCACTTTTATGTTCATCACTGCACTATTCACAATAGCAAAAATTTGAAAAAAACTAGAGTGCCCAAGAACAGATGACTAGTTAAAGAAACTTTGGTACATCTACACAATGGAATTCTATGCAGCTATTAGAAAAGATGAAGTCATGAATTTACATACAAGTGGTTCTACATGAGACCCATTGTATTTACTGGTTTTGGCATATTGAAGACACCACGGATAGCTTGCCAGGCTCTCCAAGAGGGATAGGGTGGCCTCTAATCACTCTTGTAGGTGTTCCTATGGTTCAAACCATATTTGGACCTTATCAAATATGGTGCAGCAAACCTGGATGATGGGTATTAAGTGTCTTATGATGTGTATGGAAAGCATCTTGGAGTGTGGCAGATGCTGGGTATTGGAGGTACTTGAGTTGCGCAGGGGAAAGAGAGCAGCTTGGAACGCCTTCAAGAGCATCGAAGAAATAACTAAGACGACAAAGAACCTCTGGCTCTGGGCACATCTTTTCAATTCCACTGTTCTTCCTGCATTAACATACACCGCAGAGACCTGGGCCCTATGAAAACAGGATGAGAACGCTATTTGGATCTCCCAAGGAGGAATCAAAAGAGCTATGCTTGTAGTAACCCGCTTCACTCAAATGAGAGAAAGAATGCAGAGTTCTGACCTCCGTCGATGATCAAGAATCAGGAGCACTGACTCATTTGCCAAGGCATTGCAAATCAGATGGGCTGGACTGGTAATGAGATTTGGAGATGACCACTGGACTAGAGCCATTACCAACTGGATTCCATGGGACATCAAAAAACTGCTTGGCCTTCCACCTACAAGATAGTCAGACTTCTTCATCAAGACTCTGAAGGATTGGTTTGAGGCTCTTCATGTTCCTAGAACAAACAGACGCCATTGGGCTACACTAGAACGTGACAGGAATGAATGGAGACATTACTGGCGGCTGCTCGAGCAAATTAACAATTAACGGGAAGTCAAGTGATCAAGTGGTTCTACGTGGAAAGTGTCACACTAAGTGAAATGAGCCAGAAATAAAGGGACAGACATAGAAAGACTGCACTCATTTGGGGAATGTAAAGTAACAGAATGGGAGACGAACACCAAAGAATAATTGAGATAAGTATCAGGAGGTATGCTCCAGGGCTTGGAAGCCCGCCTCACATGCTGGGGGGTAAGCAGCTCAGACAGAGAAGGGAACATCAAGTAAAGGATGTTTGGAGGACTTGCTCAGGATGCGAGATGCATGCTGTAATTAGACTATAGAACGACCACGATGGCCACTCAAAACCTGTATTGCAAACTACAACACCTTAAAGGAAACAGTGAGCAAAAGAGAATGCCATGCCACAGAGGTGAGGTGGGATGGGGGGGGATAGGGTGAGGGGGTGGAAGGGCTACTAGGATCATTGATTGTGGAGAATGGGCACTGGAGGAGGTAAGGGTACTCGATCATTGTATAACCGAAACCCAAGCACGGAAGTTTGTAAGTCTACATCTGTACTTCATGGTGTTTCACTAATGAAAAAAAAGGAAAAATAAAATCTAAAATAGGATTTTTAGGTACATTGATCACTTGATCACTTGACTTCCCGTTAATCGTCAATTTGCTCGAGCAGGCACCAGTAACTTCTCCATTTGTCCCTGTCGCATGCTAGTGTAGTCCAATGGCATCTGTTCGATCTAGGAACACGAAGAGCCTCAAACCAGTCATTCAAGATATTGATGTAGAAGTCTGACCATCTAGTAGGTGGGCGGCCACTCGGTCTTTTGATGTCCCGAGGAATCCAGTCGGTAACGACTCTAGTCCAGCGGTCATCTCCAAATATCATTACGTGTCCAGCCCATCTGATTTTTGATGCCTTGGCAAACAAGACAGCATCCCTGATTCTTTATCATCCATGGAGGTTGGACTCCGAATTCTTTCTCTCATTTGAGTGTAACGTGATACTCCAAGCATAGTTCTTTCAATTTCTCTTTGGGACACCCGAATAGCGTTCTCATCCTGTTTGCTAGGGCCCAGGTCTCTGAGGTGTATGTTAATTTAGGAAGAACAGTGGAATCAAAGAGATGTGCCCAGAGCCGGAGGTTGTTCGTCCTCTTACCTATTTCTCTGACACTCTTGAAGGAGTTCCAAACCACTCTCTTCCTACTGCACAACTCAGGTGCCAGGTCATTTGTCATGTTGACTTCTAGACATAGGTACACATAACTGTTGCATTCGGAGATGGTCGTTCCGTTGAGAGCAAATGGATCATCAGGAATGAGACTGTTTCTTATAAACATTGTCTTGGTAAGATTCAGCTGTAGTCCGACCTTTCCACACTCACGGTCGAAGTCGGCCAGCATTTGTATTGCTTGGATAATGTTTGGTGTTATTAAAACAATGTCATCAGCAAAGCAGAGGTGGTGTAGTTGCCGACCATCTATCTTCACTCCCATTTCTTTCCATTCCAGTCATCGCATGATGTTCTCGAAGGTGGCACTGAAGAGTTTCGAAACTGCCGAACCCCTCTCTTGACATCATGATTACTTCTTTGTAGAATGATGAGATCCTGGTAGTAAATCCGTAATACAGCTCACAGAGGATCCTGATGTATTGAGTTTGAATGCCCTGATTGGCTAGGGCTTTAGTGACCGCTTCCATCTCGACAGAATCAAAGACCTTCTTTAAATCAATGAACGTTCAACAGAGCGGAATCTTGAACTCCCAAGAAACCTCAATGTGCTTGGTTATCATGTGGATATTGTCAATGGTGCTGAATCCTTTGTGGAACCCGGCTTGCTCGCATGGTTGTCCATCATCGAGTGTTCTGCCAATCCTATTCATGATGAATCGAGTGAACAGTTTCTAGATGACAGACAATAGGCAGATTGGGCGATAGCTGCCAATGTCGTGGATGTCTCCCTTCTTTTACAATAGTAAAGTCCTGCTGGTTTTCCATTGGGACAGAACCTTGCATTCAGACAGGTAGCGTGTGAAGAACCGAGCCAGCATATTGATGAGTACTGAGGGCAGGTTCTTCAGGTGTTCAGGTATAACCTTCTCTGGGACGGGTGTTGTTAGTTTCTTTACCGATAAAATGTCGTTTCGGATTTCAGAAGGGAGAACATTGGGAACGACATATCCATCCTGTGGATTTGGTATGTGGGCAGGTGGACGTGGCTATCCAAGAGATCTAGTAGAAGTCATGAATAATCTTCTCCATTGCCTTCTGGAAGATGTGATCGATCCTTCAGGACTTCGGGCAGTCATCTTGGTCTTGTCATTGGCGGAGGCAGGTGAGCGTTACGAATGCTTTTCCTGGCTTCTGCCGCATCTACCAGTACTTCTGCTCTTCTCTCTTTGAGGTCTTCCTGGATTGCATCTCTGCACTGCTTTGTGAGCTGGGATGTTTGCTTGCAGTTGCCTGAGGGATGCGCCAAACCACGTTGGCAAATAAGCTCAAGAGTTTTCGAAGACAGGCTTTTTCGTGGCTATCTCTCTCAGCGTTCCTCTCACAATCATGGACGTGCTGAACCAGTCGATCATATTCCTTGTCAATGAAGTCAACAATGGCATCTTCCCATGTTGCAACATTAGTGCCAGAGGGCACCCAGTTGGTGGTAGTTCTGGGAGTTCTCTTCATAAACTTTGCAGCCTTTCTCCCCACTCTGTGAAGTAGAATTTTGCACAAACGAGACGGTGGTCCGATCTTGTTTGGAATTTTGGGACAACAGCGACATCTGTCAGGCAAACCGTCAATTCAATATGATGTGGCCTATTTTGTTGTGGAACCGTCCACCGGAAGACTCCCATGTCCAATGTTTAGATTCGGCCTTCTTGAATTGTGTGTTACCATGGATGGTCTTGGTCGACACGATGAACTCATCCAGTCTCTCACCCTGTTTGTTCCATTCTAGGCCATGCATCCCGATGTGGAGTTCTTCGGCTGATCTTTTCAGTCCTATCTTGGCATTAAAATTACCCACAATGATCTTGTAGAAGGTGTGGTCTTCTTTATAGAACTTCTCCAGCTCCACGTAGAGCTTCTCAATTTCTCCTTCATCATAATTGGATGTTGGTGCGTAGACAACGACGATAGAAACTGCCTGCAGTGAGCCACATCTATTCAAGTGTAAACATCTGATTCGGGTTGTTAGGCATTTGCATGAATCAATGCTCATGGACAAGTTTGTGTAGAAAAGGACACGGACACCTCCCACTCCTCTTTTATTGCATGTTCCGAGAAACAATTCTTCTCCAGTGTCAAAAACGGCGTGATGTGATTGATGCCTTCTTGTCTCAGTCAGATCAATGATGTTGTACTTAATCTTTTGTGCTTGTTCCATCAGGTCCTCGATGGATGCATCCAATGCTAGCATAGGTGCATTGAAATTTCAGACAATCATTTTTGTCTTCATTCGTTTTGGCAGCCTACTTCAGCCTTGGGATTTTATCAGCCTCTCCTCCCTCATCCTTCTCAATGCTGCCATATTGGTGACACCTTCAGCGTCAGGGGAATGAGACCCATTGTAATTACTGGTTTTGGCATATAGAATACACACTGGATAGCTTGCGAGGCTCTGGTATGTGGGCAAAATACTCTTGGTAGCTTGCCAGGCTCTCTGAGAGGGATAGAGTTTTTTGGGATGACCTCTAATCGCCCTTGTAGGTGTTACCATGGTTCAAATAATGTTTGAACCTTATCAAATAAGGTACGGCAATTCTGGTTGATGGATATTAAGTGTCTTATAATGTGTCACATGGCCTCTTTGCGGTCGCGTGGTCCGGAAAGCGTCCTGGAGCATGACGGTGACTGGGTAGAGGAGGTAGTGGAGGTAGTGGAGATAGTGGAGGTAGTGGAGGTAGCGGAGGTCTGCCGGTGAGGTATTTATCTCATACTGGTAGGGGTAGGGTGGGTCTTCTGTGTGGAATCCAATCCCTGGGTCTCTGGCGGTTGGTGGAAGCAGACAGGGCAGGGTAGGGTGGGCTTCCTGATTTTAATCCCTTCATCACCTGTGGTTGGTGGGAGCAAGCAGAGAATCTCTTTCCCCGGGGTCCATTGAGCCTGTAGTCCAAGGTCTCAGAGTTCTGCTTATCTTGCTCTGTGGGGCTTCAGTAGTGCGTGAGTCTCAGCCCGAGCATCCAAAAAGCGTCCTGGAGCATGGCAGTTACTGGGTAGTGGAGGTAGTGGAGGATACATTTAATACATTTAGATACATTTAATAATCAAAATATCCTGAAAGACAAAATTAAGCTTTTTCAAAAACATTAATATGAAAAAGACATCACACAATAGATAATATTTGGTAAGTTTAATAATTAATTGGGGAATTAACCATCACATCAATTACAAATACTAATTTTTTATAAAATCTACATGTTTTAAGTTATGTATAGAAATTTTAGTGTCAGGTGCTCAATATTGAATGGAAATAATTTGAATAAGTCAGAGTTCACTTGATGTTTTCCTGATACTTGAAATATATTTAACATTGTCATAAACACCTTCATTTATATATTCTTCATAGTCTTTGGTTACTATGTGACTTTTCATTTCATTGTTTCCATATATGCCTAGAATCCTATCTTATTTTTAGAATATATTTTCCTCTATGCCACTCCCAATATAATGGCACTGACTATTCAATTCACCCAGGCCAAAGTTTTCTCCATATTCTTTTATTTCCTTCTTTTTGTTTTACTTTTTCCCCTTTTGCTCATATCCTAATTTACCAACTGAAACAAAATACCCCCTTGGATTCTCTCATAAAAAATGTAGACACACACACGCACACACATGCACAGGCACATTTTTTTCTTATTTTACTTTTAATTTACTCTTATGTATCATTATGCTCTTATTATGTCTAGAGTATTTTGAACAGAACACAGTCAGCTGGACTCAGAGGGTACTACTAATACATTGCACAGGGACCATTCTCAGTATTGCTCAAGGGACCAGGAACTGTCAGGATTGTAATGAGGCTCCTTAAACTTACTTTTGTTTTGTATTTTTATTTATTTATTTATTTATCTACTTTTACTGAATAACCGTGAGAAGCACAGTTTCAAAGCTGTTCATGATTAGGTTTCAGTCATAGAGTGTTCCAACACCCATCCCTTCACCAGTGCACATTTCCCACCAGCAATGTCCTCAGTGTTTCTCTTTCCACCCCACACCCCCAGCCTCTATGGGAGGAACTTCCCTTCTTTATCTCTCTCTACTTTTGGCCATTATGTTTTTCAATACAGATATTGAGAGGCCATCACGTTCGATCCTTTGCCCACTTTCAGTATGCAGCTCCCATCTAGAGTGATCACTTTGAACCATACATGTCACAGTAGTCTCAACTGCACTCTCCCTCAGCACTTGAAGCAAGATTCCAACCCTGGACTAATCCTCCTGGCCTTTGTTTCAACTGTCCTTGTATATTGATCTCATACTATGGTTTTTTTCTGTCCCCCAATGAGTGCACTTATTTCATGTCTGGTCTCTCTCCTTCTGATTCATTTCACTCAGCATGATATTTTCCATTTCCATTTATTTATAAGCAAATTTCATGAATTCATTTTCTCTTGTGACTTTGTATTATTCCATTGTGTAGATGTTCCGTCCCGTTTGGAGCAAATCGACGATTAACGGGAAGTCAAGTGATCAAGTGATCAAGATGTTCCATGTGTTTGTTTTGTTTTGTTTGATTTTACCAGTCATCTGTTCGTAGGCACTCGGAATTTTTCCAGATTTTGGTTAAAAACACAGAGCACAAATGACATCTCCTTCAACTTACTTTGAGCTCTGTTTATTGTTATTTTTCTAATTTTTTCCCTTTTTAATTTTTTATTAATTCACCGTGAGATACAGTAACAAAGATTTCATGTTTGAACTTTGATCATACAATCATCAAACCCCCATCCCTTCACCAGTTCACATTTTCCACCATCAAAATCTTCAGTATCACCTCCCCCCCCATTCCTCCCCCTGCCTGTGTGGCAGAAAATTTGCAAAGTATTCTTTCTCTACTTTAGTTACCTTCAATTTTTCGAGACCAGTCCTACTACCCCTCATACCTGCTGAACATACAATTGCTAGACAATGTGTTTTGTATTGCTTGTTATGGATCTAATGTAAAGTCGTGTGGCTGCTCTTGTGGCCATGCTCTCTAGGAATTCTAAGATTTTAATAATTAGGGTCTGAAGAAATCACTGCCACAGGTTGCCCAGGTCTGAGATTCCTGTGTGTGTATTTGGATCCTGGCAACATGTGAGCTGGTGCTTCTTGCTGGCTTCTAGAAAATGGTGACCGCTGGAGCTGTTAGAAGGCAGGTGGTGGAACGGTGCCTGCACCCATCTGGAGCAGCCCAGCGAAGAAGGCCTATTGCAAAGTCCTTGGCCATTTCTGCCGCAAGTTGCTCGGGTCCAAGATTTCTGTGTGTGTCCTATTTTTCTAATTTCTTGAGATGTAAAATTTGTTTATTTATTTATTTTTCTCTCAGTGACTGTATTGCTCCTTTTACAACTTTTGCTCTGCCTTATATGTTCTAGTAGTTTGCATTTTCACTCTCATTTGTATCCAGGTATCTTTTTATAAATGCATTTATTATTTCCTCTTGGATATAAACATCGTTCAGTAGTGTGTTGTGCAGCTACCAAATGTTTGTAGTTTACCAGTTTTCTGTCCATGATTTATTTCCATACTTAAATCATCACAAACTGAGATAATAATTGATTATACTTCTAGTTTCTTGTCTTCTTGGATAAATGTGACCCAGCCTGTGGTGAACTCTAGAGAATGATACGTGTACACTGGAGAAGTATATATATTCAGACTTTGGGGGATGGAGAGGCCTATAAATATCAGGTTCAGTTCTTCAATTTCTTCCACCAAGATCTCTTTTATTAGGAGAGAGAGAACAAAATGGAATGCCCTGCCACAGAGGCAGGGTGGGATGGGTGGGATGGGAGTGGGAGGGATACTGGGATCCATAGTGGTGGAAAATGGGCACTGGTGGAGGGATGGGTATTTGATCATTTTATAATTGAAACACAAGCACAAAAATTTGTAAGTCTACAACTATACCTCATGGTGTCTCACTAATAAAAAATTTTAAAAAATATATCTTTTATTGATTCTGTCTTGGTTGATGAATGCTTTGGTGACTTGGTGGTGTGAAACACTTCTATCATTGGGCCAGAGAAATAATACAGTGGGTAGAGCATTTGCTTGCACATAGCTGACCAAGGTTCAATCCCTGGCACCATTTGTGGCCTCCTGAGTGTGGTAGGAATGAACCCTGAGCAAAGACAGAAGTTAGCCTTGAGTATTACGTGGTGTGCGCCCTAACTCTTGAAAATGAAAAGAAAGGGAAAAAAAGAAAAGAGAAGGAAAGGAAAGGGAAGGGAAGAGAAGAGAAGAGAAGAGAAGAGAAGAGAAGAGAAGAGAAGAGAAGAGAAGAGAAGAGAAGAGAAGAGAAGAGAAGAGAAGAGAAGAGAAGAGAAGAATGGACTGGAGAGATAGGACAGCGGGTAGGGCGTTTGCCTTGCAAGCGGCCAACCTCGGTTCGATTCCTATCATCCCATATAGTCCCCTGAGCACCACCAGGAGTAACTCCTGAGTGTAGAGCCAGGAGTAACCCCTTGTATCGCCGGGTGTGACCCCCCCCCCAAAAAAAAGAAAAGAAAAGATTAACAACTCATATTATTTTGTATTGCTGTGGATATCTTTGCACATACCTGTTGCTATTTACTTTATATATTTTAGTGTCCTTCCAATTAGGTGTATATATGTTAATGACTATTAAATACAGCATATTTCACTACAAAATCATTACAACTATAATTAAGCACTATGATTAATAACAATGGGCTGGAGTGATAGCACAGCAGTAGGGCATTTGCCTTGCACGCAGTCAACATGGCCGACCCAAGTTCGATTCCTCCGCTCCTCTCGGAGAGCCCGGCAAGCTACTGAAAGTATCTCGCCTGCACGGCAAAGCCTGGCAAGCTCCCCATGATGTATTAGATATGCCAAACACAGTAACAACAAAGTCTCATGATGGAGACGTTACTGGGCCTGCTTGAGCAAATCGATGAAGAACGGAAGGACAGTTTAGTGCTATTAATAACAATAATATTAAACTGTTATTAACAGTAATATGCGTTATGCCATATTAATAGTAATTTAAGTAATATTAAACTCTATTTTTTCCTTTTTATAATTTTATTTATTGAATCACCGTGAGAACAGCTTTCGGGTTTGCGTCTCTGTCATACAATGAAACACCCATCCCTTCACCAGTGCCCATTTTCCACCATTAAAAACCCCAGTATACCCCCATCCCACACCCTCCCCCTACCTGTGGGGCATAGGATTTCCACATTACTCTCTCTACTCTCTCTCTACTGTGATTACATTCAATATTTCAACACCAGACCCACCACTATTATTTGGGATTTTACTTCAACACTCAGATCTGCTGAAAAGGCAATAGTAGACAATTTGTTTTCTATTGCTGAAGTCACGTGGCTGCAGTAGTGGCTGCGCTATTTTGAAATTCCGAAATTTTAACAATCAAATCTGGAGGGATTTATGCCAAAACCTGCTGGGTTCTGAGATCTGTTCCTCAGTCTCTTGGATCATGGCCATTAAGCAGCTTGATCAGGAGCCAGAGAGGCCATTCGTGGGCGGTGATTTGGGGTCTTGTTAGGTCAGGGAGGACTGGCTCCACTCCCATCCCGCGAGGCTCCGCATGTCTCATCACTGGGCCCAATCCTGACTTCCAATGACCTCTGGAGGATTGTGGCCACCAAGCCACCTCGGGGGAGTAGGCAAAGGGACAGCACCCTTTCCCTCCTGGGGTGGCCCGGCAATAGTAACCTACTGTGGGGTCCAGATGCATTTCTGCCAAAAGCCGCTGGGTTTAGAGATTTGTTTCTGAGCCTCTGGGATCATGGCCATTAAGCAGCTTGATCAGGAGCCAGAGAGGCCATTTGTGGGCAGCAACTCGGGGTTTTATTGGAACGGGGAGGAAAGGCCCGACTCCACCCCCAGCCCATGAAGCCCCTTGTGTCTCGTCACTGCAGGCCCAAACCTGACTGTCCAATGGCCTCAAGAGGATGGTGGCCACCGAGCCACCAAGAGGGAGCAGGTGGAGGAACAACACACTTTCCCCTTTGGGGTGGTCTGGTGCCGGTAACCCATCTCGGGGACCAGATGCATCTCTGCCAAAAGCCTCTGGTTTCCGAGATTTGTCTCTGAGTCTCTGGGATCATGGACGTTAAGCTGTTAGATCAGGAACCAGAGAGGCCTTGCATCTAATTATATAGCTGAGCCAGAGGTGGTTTGTGGGTGTGTCTCCCACATACCTAACTTTTGGCCATTTACATTCTTGATAAACTTTGCCCCAAGTTTTTGGGGTTTGGCCCAAGGCACAGCATCAATTTTGCGGTATCTGAATGTCTGACAGCGCCATCAGGCTGCTGATGAATTCGTCTCACAGGCACAGATTAAATTCTGGCAGCACCATACCCCTAAACCCTACTATTGAAAGTAATATAAATCACTGTCTGCAACTTTTTTAAAGGAAAATTATTCCTTTACATTCTCTTAAGAAGCTTCTTCCTCATATGCAGCCACTGCTAAGCATATTTTTCTGAGAATTGGAGATGTGATTTCACCAAGGGTAGCATGTTGTATTTACTCAAATTTCTAGGAAAACTTAACTAAACTTCTAGCATCAGTTTGAGGTCAATAATGTTTTATTACAACATATCAGTAAAGTATGAGTAAAACATGCAGACAACAAGACTTTTCTGAATAGCTTCTAAAAATTGGAAGCAAAGTGAAATTTTTGTTTTACCTTACTGATTTCAAAGAATACAAATTTTGGATGTGAGAATTTAATTAAAATTATTATTTTAATTAACTTGGGCTGGAGCAATAGTGCAGCGGGTAGGGCTTTTGCCTTGCACACAGCCAAACCGGGTTGGATTCCTCCATCTCTCTCAGAGAGCCCAGCAAGCTACTGAGAGTATCCCGCCTGCATGGAAGAGCCTGGCAAGCTCCCCATGCTGTATTCGATATGCCAAAAAGAGTAACAACAAGACTCACAATGGAGATGTTATTGGGCCCGCTCTAGCAAATCAATGAACAATGGGAGGACAGTGCTACAGTGCAGGGCATTTTAATTAACTCAATTATTTGAATTAACAGATATTGATCATATGCTGGGCTAGAGCAAAGCACAGCGGTAGGGCATTTGCCTTGCAGACAGCCGGCTGGCCAAGCCGGGTTCGATTTCTCCAACCCTCTTGGAGAGCCCAGCAAGCTACCGAGAGTATCTCGCCTGCATGGCAAAGCCTGGCAAGCTACCCGTGATGTATTCGATATTCCAAACACAGTAACAACAAGTCTCACGATGGAGATGTTACTGGGCCCGCTTGAGCAAATCGATGAACAACGGGAGGACAGTGCAGTGCAGATCATATGCTGACGCATATTAAGTAAGTAAGTAAAGGCCCTCCCGTTGATCATCGATTTGCTCGAGCGGGCCCAGTAATGTCTCCATTGGAGACTTTGTTGTTACTGTGTTTGGCATATCGAATACGTCACAGGGAGCTTGCCAGGCCCTGCCGTGCGGGCAAGATACTCTCGGTAGCTTGCCGGGCTCTATGAACATATATTTAAAATATGACTGCAGTCACAAATTAGTTGAATTAATAGGGAATTGTCCTAGATAACTTGGTATGACTTGTTGAGTCTTTTAGAGGAACTTAAAAGCATAACTAAAACATCACCAGGAGAGAAATAAAATTCCACCTGAGAAATACTGTTTCATTCCATCCTCATGGCATTTCAGCATCTCATAATTTCCCTTCCTGATGGCCTCTCAGAGATATTCTTGACTTGATAGTTTCCACTAACTTTAAGTTGGTTATTTCTAATATCTCCCTTATTTCTTCTCCTCCCTGAAAATATTTTTTCATAACTTTGTTCAAAAAAGGACATATGTACAAGAAAAAGTAAAATATGTCAAATTACCTGAATTATAAGACACACTAATCTCAGTATTTTCATAAATATATTTTGTGATCTTGCTTAATATCTAAAATTATTTGAATTATGTATAAAGGAAATTATTCTCAATATTAAAGATTAACTTCATTTGATCAACGAAAGGTATTATACACTAAAAATTAGGATTCTTTGGGAAGAAATAAATTGTGAAAGATAAAAATATAGAAAAATAGAAAAGATATAGTTCTCACATATTTTATCAATTGTTCTTATATATGTTATATAAAATATATAATGCATACTATACACATATATACTTATATATCCAAATGGGTAAGTTACAAGTCAGTAAAATTTGCTGTACTATATTCTACCATAAACATATATACATATATTTGCATATATAGAGAAAGCTTACCATCTAGTGAAAAGATCACTTGATCAATTGACTTCCCATTAATCTTCGATTTGCTTGAGCGGGCGCCAGTAACGTCTCCATTTGCCCCTGTCCCGTGCTAGCGTAGCCCAATGGCATCTGTTCACTCTAGGAACACGAAGAGCCTCAAACTGATCGTTCATGTTCTTGATGAAGAAGTCTGACCATCTGGTAAGTGGGCGACCACGCGGTCTTTTGACATCCCGTGGAATCTGCTTGGTAACGACTCTAGTCCAGCAGTCCTCTCTAAATCTCATTACGTGACCAGCCCATCTGATTTTTGACGCCTTGGAAAACCAGACAGCGTCCCTGATTCTTGATCATCCATGGAGGTCTGAACTCTGGATTCTTTCTCTCATTTGAGTGTAACGTGTTACTCCAAGCATAGTTCTTTCAATTTCTCTTTGGGACACCCGAATAGCGTTCTCATCCTGTTTTTGTAGGGCCCAGGTCTCTGAGGCATATGTTAATGCAGGAATAACAGTGGAATCAAAGAGATGTGCCCAGAGCCGGAGGTTCTTTGTCCTCTTAGCTATTTCTTCGACATTCTTGAAGGCGTTCCAAGCCGCTCTCTTCCTCCTGCGCAGCTCAGGTGCCAGGTCATTCGTCATGTTGACTTCTCGCCCTAGGTACACATAACTGTTGCATTCGGAGATGGTCATTCCGTTGAGAGTGAATGGAGCGTCAGAAACGAGGCTGTTTCTCATAAACATTGTCTTCATAAGATTCAGCTATAGTCCGACCTTTCCACACTCACGGTTGAAGTAAGCCAGCATTTGCGCTGCTTGGCTAATGTTTGGTGTTATTAGAACAATGTCATCAGCAAAGCGAAGGTGGTGTAGTTGCCGAGTATCTATGTTCACTCCCATTCCTTCCCATTCTAGTCGTCGCATGATGTTCTTGGGGGTGGCACTGAAGAGTTTTGGTGAAATGGTATCACCCTGCCGAACCCCTCTCTTGACATCAATGATTACTTCTTTGTAGAATGGTGAGATCCTGGTAGTGAATTCGTAATACAGCTCACAGAGGATCCTGATGTATTGTGTTTGAATGCCCTAATTGGCTAGGGCTTCAATGACCACTTCTGTCTCAACAGAATCAAAGGCCTTCTTTAAATCAATGAGTGTTAGACGGAGCGGCATCTTGAACTCCCGAGAAACCTCTATGAGCTTGGTTATCGTGTGAATATGGTCGATGGTGCTGAATCCTTTGTGAAATCCAGCTTGCTCGCATGATTGTCCTTAGTCTAGTGTTCTGCCAACCCTATTCACGATGACTCGAGTGGACAACTTGTAGATAACAGACAATAGGCAGATCGGGCGATAGTTGCCAATGTCGTAGATGTCTCCCTTCTTGTACAGTAGAATGGTCCTGCTGGTTTTCCATTTGGACGGAAGCTTGCATTCAGACAGGTAGCATGTGAAGAGCCACGCCATCGTATTGATGAGTACTGACGGCAGGTTCTTCAGGTCTTCAGGTCTGACCTTGTCTGGGCCAGTTGCTGTTTGTTTCTTTACTGATGAAATGGTGTGTCGGATTTCGGAAGGGAGAACATTGGGAACGACATATCCATCCTGTGGAATTTGGTATGTGGGCAGGTGGACACGGCTATCGAAGAGATTTGAGTAGAAGTCATGGATAATCTCCATTGCCCTTCTGGAAGATGTGATAGATCAATCAGGACGTCGGAGGGCAGTCATCTTGGTCTTGATTTGGCGAAGGACAGGTGGATTCTTATTCTGCCCACACAGCAGAGCCTCGCAAGCTATCCATTGTGTATTTGATATGCCAAAACCAGTAATTACAATGGGTCTCATTCCCCAGACCCTGAAGATGTTACCAATATGGCAGCATTGAGAAGGATGAGAAAGGAGAGGCTGATAAAATCTCAAGGCCGAACTAGGCTGCCACAACGAAGGAAGACAAAAATGATCATCTGGATTTCAATGCACATACACTAGCATCAGATGCATCCATCGAGGACCTGATGGTACATGCGGGAAAGATCAAGTACAACATAATTGTTCTGATCGAGACAAGAAGGCACCAAACTCATCACGCCGTTTTCGACACTGGAGAAGAATTGATCCTTGGAACATGCTATAAAAGAGGTATCAGGTGCCTCGGGGTCCTTTTCAACACCAACTTGGCCATGAGCATTGATTCATTCGAATGCCTAACAACCCGAATCAGACGTTTACACTTGAATAGATGTGGCTCTCTGTAGGCAGTTTCTATCATCGTTGTCTATGCACGAATATCCAATTATGATGAAAGAGAAATTGAGAAGTTCTACATGGAGCTGGAGAAGTTCTATAAGGAAGACATACCTTCTACAAGATCATTGTGGATGATTTTAATGCCACGATAGGACCGAGAAGATCAGCAGAAGAACTTCACATCGGGACACATGGCCTAAAATGGAACTAACAGGGTGAGAGACTCTCTGAATTCATCATGTCGACCAAGACCATCCATGGTAATTCAAGGTTCCAGAAGGCCGATTCTAAACATTGGACATGGGAGTCTCCCGGTGGATGATTCCACAACGCAATAGACCACATCATATTCAATCGACGGTTTTGCCTGACCTTTGTCGCTGTTGTACCAAAATTCCAAACGGGATCGGACCACCATCTCCCTCGTACAAAATTCTACTTCACAGAGCAGGGAGAAAGGGCTGTAAAGTTTAAAAAGAGAACTCCCAGAACGACCACCAACTGGGAGCTCTTTGGCACTATTGCAGCAACATGGGAAGATGTCATTGTTGACAACATTGACGAGGAATACGATCGACTGGTTCAGCACCTCCATGATTGTGCGAGGAACGTCAAGAGAGAGATAGCCACAAAAACCGCCTGTCTTCGAAAACTCTTTAGCTTATTTGCCAACGTGGTTTGGCACATGCCTCAGGCACCCGCAAGTGAACGGCTGAGCTTGCAAAGCAGTACAGAGATGCGATCAAGGAAGACCTCAAAGAGAGAAGAGCAGAAGTGCTGGTAGATGCGGCAGAAGCCAGGAAAAGTATTCATAACCCTCACCTGTCCTTTGCCAACTACAAGTGAAAAGATAAATAATAAATATTCAGAGTACAATTATATTAAAAGACTAAAATAGATAAAGTCAAATTTACTTGAGTATTCAAAGGAGGTAGTTATAAACTTGAAAAGCCCAGTAAGAGTAAAACCTAATGATATCTATTTGTACATGGTTTTATTTAGAGTGCTTCTTACAATAGCAATTTTCTGCAGAAAGTGTTTTACCCATATTTCAAATGTATTCACTGTAAACTCTTGAAAAATTGGCTGTTTCATGTTTATATGTGTACATATACAATATATGTCAAATTATAGATATATTGAGTAATCAAAATAAATCAAATTATTATGAATTTTTAGTGTATTTATTCATCATATACTTTTGTTCAACTTGGCTACGAAAACCTTTGTTTTGAGGGACTAATATATTTATTGTAATTCTTTGGCATCTTATACACACAATTTAGTTAAGAGGGAGATAATTAGATTACAATGTCAAAAGGACAATGGATATTTTCAATTTAATATTTCACCATGCCCCATGCAATCTGATCCCATTTAATAAATACAAATAAGTATGTCACTGGCAACACTGTATCTAATTCTGGGGAAAAAATTAAAAATTAAATTTAGGTCAATCTTAATATTACCAACATGCTACTAGACAATCTATATAATAAATAATAGATATCATAGTTATTATATAAATAACCTCACTACAGTTGTGCATTTGATTATAACTCTAGCATACCATGTTTCCCCCTTATCATTTTTCTGTCATTTCACTTTGAATGTAAGTAGCTTGAGATGAGTGAGTTTCTTCAAGGAAAGAAAAAAGAAATAAGATACAGCAATCAATGAATCTCAATCTTCCAGAAAGTGATAAAAGAATTAAATTACACAGGAATCATTTCCCAGCTAATCAAGATTTTATTGTCAATTACACTCTTTGATAAACAAAATATCAGATTTAAATGGAATAAAAAAATTCTCTCAAAGCAATATAGATAGAGTGTTAATACTGTAAATTTTGGTAAATTGCTCTGTCTACCTGTTGACATTAGTTTACTGCCATTTTAAAACTGCCATTCACTGTTACCTCCCGGATGAAAAAAAGAAACTCCAAATATAGTTATATGTCCCCTTCTACTCATTACAGGGTCCTCCTAGCATGTTGCAGTATTTCTCAGGAACATATATTATGGCATATAATTATTATGAGTCCTACTAATAAATCCATCTGGAATGGCATATCTGAGAAGGGCAAATGTGTTTTTTATAGAGTGATTGTTTTATCATTGGTTTTTCAGCCACATCTAGCTGTGCTCAGGGCTTACTCTTGGCTCTGCACTCAGGGAATCATTTCTGTTGGAGCTGCAAGGGATCAAACCCAAGCAAACAGCTTCCTGAAGGAGCAAATGCATTCTTTCATTAAAATCCACGTTCCTTCCATTCACTGACAGAACAGGTGGTAAGAGTTCAAAAAGTTGGTTCCTAATGTAGTTTTCGAAGAAAAAAATTAAGTTCACAAACAATTTAACACAAACCTAAGTCAAACTGAAGAATTTGGAGTTGGCAGATATAGGAATGGGCTTAGTTATTGACTAATAAATTCTGGAATTGGGTTCAATTTCCAGCAACACACATAATTCCTTGAGCCCCACCAGGAGTGATCGCTGAGCGCAGAGCCAGGAGTAAGTCTGAGTACCAGCAGGCGTGGACCAAAAATTAAAATGAAATTCATGTATAACATAAAATAAAAAGAAAATAATCTATAATTATATTAGTCAATCAAGTGATAAAAGAGTAATTTTCTTTAATAAGTGAATGGTTTAACACAGGTGGCATTGAAATAATACTAGAGCAATAAACAGGAATGACTATTAATATATAAAAGCAACTTTGATGGAATTCAAAGCTAATTGTGCTGAATATGAAACTAATCTCAAATTACATAAGTGTCTCAATATGTTCAGTAAAATATTAGTCAATAAATTTCAACATCTCTTGAAATATTAAACAATTCTACACATATATATGTATAAGTATATGCAAAGTAGGCAAAATTATTCCGTATAATTTATGACACTCATTTGACTCTAGACCATGATTTTTAAAAGTAACTGTTAGAAGGACTTAAATGCTGACAGAATAATTATCACTTCAATTCTCTTCTTTTAATTTTGTACATGTGGAAAAATTGTCATCTCTTTTGAGTGGGTTTTAAGTCACACTCAACAGTGATCAGAGATAACTCCTAGCTCTGTGCTCAGGGATAAGTGCTGGCAGTGCTCATTGAACTATATGTGATGCCAGGGATCAAACCAGGGTTGACAGTAAACAAGGCAAGCACATGAAATACTATAATATACCTCTTCAGGACATATGGAAAAAATTCAGGTAATTGAGAACTTTAACTTTATACAAGTTAAAAGGAAGATGCTTTAGTTTTATTTTCAGTGCAAATCATTGTCAGTGTGGGTTTAAGACACTATGCTGCAAACAGTAGCACTGTAGCACTGTAGCACTGTCCTCCCATTGTTCATCGATTTGCTTGAGCGGGCCTATTAACGTCTGCATTGTGAGACTTCTGTTACTGTGTTTGGCATATTGAATACGCCACGGGTAGCTTGCCAGGTTTTGCCGGTTGGGCGAGATACTCTCAGTAGCTTGCGAGGCTCTCTGAGAGGGGCGGAGGAATCGAACCCAGCTTGACTGGGCCAACCGTGCACAAGGAAAACACTAAATTTGGTTTATGATGAACTACTAGAATGTACAGTAGGGGAAAGAATGAAAAAAAAACTAACAGCAGAGTTCAAAACAGAGTTAACTATTTTGAAAATAATTGTAGAAAAAAATTTTCAATCATAAAGGAAGAAATAACACTCTCTGGAGAAGTAAGTTTGATGTTGTAGGTTTAGTTATGTGACTTTACCTACGCACACGTAATCTTTTGTTTTGTGAAATGATCTTATGTGTTCGTAATTCTAATTTTCTTTCCATTTCTCATTTTACACAATAAGGTGAAATTCTATATATATAGAAACTGTATATATAATACAAATATATGCAAAATAGGGAATGATGTTAATCACTGTTGCTTTGAATAGAAACTTGAGGGAATGTAACAGTATTTTCTAATTATAAGTTTGCTCTGAGTCACTTTTCAAATCCATTAGATTTACATTCTGGTGACTGATTTTATAGATACTTATTTGATTATCACTATTATAGAAATATTTTGATCTTAACTATCAGAAACATGATAATAGAATGAAGGATAGCACCATAGAGATAACTCAGACTGCATGCAGTCAAATCCAATTTTATCCTCATCACTGTATATGGTACTCCAGGTTCCTTTAGGAGTGTTCCCCTGAGCACAGAGCCAGGAGTAAGCTCTGAGCATTTCAGGGGGTGGCCCAAATTTCCAGTTCACAAAATAGTGGAAATCAATGTTTTCTGAGTTATTCTCTGAATTATTCATAGAAAATTCACAGTAAAATAGTCAATAAACTCATCATTAATACTACAGTGTAACTTTCCCTTGTAATAACTAACTATAAATCTCTTGAATACCACACATTATATATTTTATTTTATTGGTGAATCATGGTGGCATCGCATTGAATAACTTAGAGAGTTTTCAAAACTAAGAGAAATTTTAAGAATAGTCTTTCACCTATAGAAACATTGATAGGATTTTTCATATATTTCCATGCTCTGTGATTAGTTTTTCATAATCACACCTTATATTAGTGATGCAATTGTCATAAGTGGTGAATGAATACTGGCTTGCTATCATTAACTAAACTCTATAGTACATTCTTAGTAATTTTATAATACATAGTCTTGTAAACAAATATTATTGAAATTTTAAAAAGAAGCTATAAAAACACACCTTTAATTTAAAAACATATTTATGAGAGGAACTAGTCAAACTTCAAAGGCAATATATTTTATGATACCAATTTGTTGTGGGGCTGTTTGTTTTGTTGTTGTTGAGTTTGGTTAGTTCTTTGTGTATCTAGGATATTAGTCCTTTTCAAATGTGTGGATTAAAATATTTTCTTCCACTCATTAGGGTTTTGTTTTGCTTTAGTGGTAGTTTATTTTGCTTTGCAGAAATAACTTCATGGTGTTTGCTTTTTGTTTCGTCTTGTAGTTTTTTCTATAGTATGTTCCATGTGCATACAACATTATATCTTGGATTTCTCAGGGTATAGAATCCTGTGAATGTGTCATCCAACATTTATGTACGCTTTTTGTTTCCTTTACTGATTTTTTATGACTCTGTCTATTAATTGGAATAGTGTGTTCAACGTCCCTAGTTTTATTATGTAGCTCTTAATGTCTCTCTTCAAGTCTGAAGAGTTGCTCTATATATGCTTATCCTCAGTAATTTGGTGCATATTTGTTAATTATCAGTGAAGAAATATGTGAGGTCCACTTCCTTGAGATGTCTACCTATGGTTTCTTCAATGCATTTCCAAAATTCTGCTCTAATTTTCTCACATTAAATAAACTTTAGATTAACTTTTTTGTGAATGGTGTGAGATACAGTTTTGGTTTCATTTATTCACTTGTGACTATTCATTTTCCTGAATGATTTTTTAAAAGAGATTTACCTTGCTGAAACCATTTACTATAGTACAAGTTAAAGTCAGGAAATGAAATGCATCGCATTTTTTATAGCTTATAATTGCTTTGGCTATTCAGACTATTGCTTTGGCTATTCAGAGAGTATTACTGTTCCATACAAGTTTTAATAGAGCTTATTCGAAATTCATGAATGACTTCAAAATCCGAAGGGATTGTGTTGAATCTTTATAATGTTTTGGGTAATAAGTTCATTTTAACAATGTTGATTCTTCCAAAACACAAATGAGGTATTTTTTCATTTTCTGGTGCCTTCTATATTTTTCAGTTGTGCCTTACTGCTATGGCATGGACTTTCAACATTATGTTTCATAGATACAGAGAAAGTGATTATCCTTACCTTGTGCTTGATTTCAAGGATGAAGGATTTTAGTTTTTCACCTTTAAGAATGGTATTGGCTATGAGTTTGTTGTAGATGGCTGTTGCTATCTTGAAGTATGCTACTTCTATCCTTATTTTTGAGTTTTTTTATGATGAGTGGATGTTGTATCTTATCCAAAGCTTCTACAGTAACTAATGTAATCATATAACTTTTATTCCCTTGGGGTATATGGTGTATTTCATTGATTAATTCATATTTATTGATCTTTTCTTGTTTACTGGGGTGGATACCCAGTTGATTGTGACATATTATTTTTTGCTATGTTGTTGGATTTTATTAGCTAAGATTTTGATGGAGATATTTGCATTATTTTCCAATAGTCTATAGTATGAGCTTATAATTTTATTTTCTGGTAATTTGTTTGTTTTACTTTGTTATTAATGTAATGTTAGATTCATTAAAGCTTTTGGGAAGAATTCTTGTTCAACTTTTTTGAAGAGCTTGAGAACTGTTGGTACTAAGTCTTCTTTGAAATTTTGTTAGAACTCATTAGTGAACCTATCTGGAACAGGGCTTCTTTTCTTGAGGAGATTTAAAACTACAGTTTCAAATTCCATACTAATGAGAGGTCTATTTAGATTTTATACTTCCTCTAGATTAAAATTTAGACATGATAAGATTCTCAGAATTTAACCATTTCTTTTAGGTTCTCAAGCATGGTAGCAGAGTTTTCATAATTAACATTTTATTATCTTTTGTATGTCTAATGAACTTGCTGTAATTTCTCATATTTCTCTTCATTTTACATGGACGGTCTCTCTTTTCTTTGGCAATATGGCAAAGGATCTGGCCATTTTGTTTATTCTTTTAAAAATCCTGGTTTTATTAGCCTTTGTATGCTTTCCTTGTTTTCTATATAATTGATTTCGGCTCTATTTTTATTATTTTTTTAATATTTATTAGTAAAACACTATGAGGTACAGTTGTAGACTTACAAATTTTTGTGCTTGGATTTCAATTATACAATGAACAAATACCCATACCTCCACCAGTGCCCATATTCAACCACCACGAGTCCCAGTATCCCTTCCACCCCCATCACCCTCCATCCCAACCTGCCTCTGTGGCAGGGCATTCCCTTTTGTTCTCTCTCTCCTTTTGGGTGTTGTGGTTTGCAAAAGAGGCATTGAGTGGCAATCATGTTTGGTCTATAGTCTACTTTCAGCATGCTTCTCCCATCCTGGGAGGATCCTCCCAACACCCCTTATTTGGTGCTCCATTCCCCTATCTGAGCTCCCTTTTCCCTTGGCATGTGTGGCTGACCTCCAAGCCATGGAGCAAACCTCCTGGTACAAATCTCAGCCACTCTTGGGTGTTAGTCTCCTATTTTGTTACTTTATGTTCCCCAGATGAATGCAAAACTTTCTATGTCTATCCCTCTCTTTCTGACTCATTTCGCTTAACATGATACTTTCCATGTAGTACCACTTGTATGTAAATTTCATGACTTCATCTTTTCTAACAGCGACATAGTACTTCATTGTGTAGAAGTACCAAAGTTTCTATAACCAGTCATCTGTTCTTGGGCACTAAAGTTTTTTTTTCCAGATTCTGGCTATTGCAAAGAGTGCTGCAATGAACAAACAAGTGCAGATGTCACTTTGACGATATTTTTTTTTGCCTCTCTGGGATACATTCCCAGGAGTGGTATTGCAGATCAAATGGGAGCTCAATTTCTAATTTTTTGAGAATCGTCCAAAAGTTTTCCAAAAGGGCTGAAGCAGTTGGCATTCCCACTAGCAGTGAAGGAGGGTCCTTTTCTCGCTACATCCACACCACACAGGTTGCTCTTGGTCTTTTGGATGTGGGCTGGTCACTATGGTGTGAAATGATATCTCATTGTTGTTTTGATCTGCATCTCCCTGATGATTAATGATATAGAGAATTTTCTCATGTGCCTTTTAGCCATTCGGATTTCTTCTATGAGAAAGTTTCTGTTCATTTCATTGCCCCATTTTTGATGGGGTTTGATGCTTTCTTTTTGTTTTTAAAGGAATTTTTGATGGGGTTGGATGTTTTCTTTTTGTTTTTAAAGGAATCTTTTTGTGGAGTTCAACCAATATTTTGTATATCCTTGATATCAACCCCTTGTCGGATGTGTATTTGGTGAATATCCTTTCCCATTCTGTACACTGTCTTTATATTTTGGTCACTGTTTTTTGGAGTGCAGAAGCTTCTTAGTTTAAGATAGTTCCATTTGTCTCTTTCTGTTTTTACTTGCTTGGCCAGTGGTATGACATATTTGAAGATACCACTAGCTTCAATGTTATGGAGGGTTTTGCCAACTTTGTCTTCAATGTACCTTATGGATTCCGGTCTGATGTTGAGGTGTTTAATCCATTTTGATCTTATTTTGTACATGGCGTTAGGCAGAGATCTGAGCTCATTTTTTTGCATGTAGCCATCCAGTTTTGCCAGCACAATTTGTTAAAGAAGCTTTCTTCGCCCCACTTCATTTTTCTTGCCCCCTTATCGAAGATTAGATGATCATATGCTTAGGGGGAGATGTCAGAATATTCAACCCTGTACCAGTGGTCGACAGCTCTGCCTTTTTTTTATAGTACCATGCTGTTTTATTTATTACTGCTTTGTAGTAGAGTTTGAAGTCAGGGAGTTTGATTCCTCCAATTTCCTTTTTCCCAAGAATTGCTTTAGCTATTTGTGGGGGCTTATTGTTACATAAGAATTTCAGAAGTGTTTGCTCCAATTCTTTGAAGAATTTCATGGGTATTCTAATAGGGATCGCATTGAATTTGTACAGTGCTTTCAGATGTATTGCCATTTTGACAATTTGAATTTTTCTCATCCATGAACAGGGGATATTTTTTTCATTTCCTAGTATCCTCTGAAGAAGGATTTTGTAGTTTTCTTTATACAGGTCCTTTGCTTCCTTAGTTAAGCTGATTTCTAGGTACTTGATTTTCTGTGGCACAATTGTGAACAGGATAGTTTTCTTCATGTCACTTTTTTTCTCTTTCACTATTTGCCTATAGGCAAACCATGGACTTTTGGGTGTTGATTTTATAGCCTGCCACTTTACTATACAAGTCTATTGTTTCTAGGAGTTTCTTGGTAGAGGTTTTAGGGTTCTCTAAGTATAGTATCATATTATCTGCGAATAGTGAGAGCTTGATTTCTTCCTTTCCTACCTGGATGCCTTAAATATATTTTTCTTGCCTAATCGCTACTGCAAGTACTTCCAGTACTATATTGAACAGCAGTGGAGAGAGTGGGCATCTTGTCTCGTCCCTGATCTTACAGGGAAAGCTTTCAGGTTTTTGGCATTGAGGATGATGTTTTCTGTAGGCTTGTGGTAGATGACTTTAACTGTATTTAGGAAAGTCCACTCTTTCCCCATTTTGGTGAGGGTTTTCATCATAAACGGGTGCTGTCTCTTTTGAAATGCATTCTCTTCATGTATTTATATGATCATATGATTTTTATCTCTTCTTTTGTTGATATGATGGATTATGTTGATTGATTTCCAAATCTTAAACCATCCATGCATCCCCGGGATGAATCACAGTTGGTCATGATGTATGACCTTTTTGATGAGTTGTTGATTTCTATTTGCTAGTATTTTGTTGAGAATCTTCACATCCGTTTTTCAGGGTTATCGGCCTGTAGTTTACTTTTCTTTTGGTGTCTTTTTTTCCTTTTGGTATTATAGAGAAATGGGCTTCATAGAAACTGTTTGGGAAAGTTTCTGTTTCTTCAATTTCCTAGAAAAGCTTGAGAAGAACTGGCAGAAAGTCCTCTTTAAATGTTTGAAAAAAATTGCGAGTAAATCCAGCTTTTGTTTTTGGGAAGAGTTTTGATTACACTTTCAATTTCCTTGATGTCAGTAGGTCTATTAGGGTCCTCTTGATCTTCTTGATTCAGCTTTGGGAGATTATAGGAATCCAGCAATTTATCCATTTTTTTTCTGGGTTCGCTTGAATCGTGGCATACAGACTTTCAAAGTAGTCTCTGATAATCTTTTGAATTTCTTTGATTTCTGTTGTGGTATCCCCATTCTTATTTTTGATTCATTTTATTAGGGTTCTCTCTCTGTTTCTTTGTTTCTTTGTGAGTGTTGTGAGTGGCGCTATTGGTTTATCTATCTTATTTATTTTCTCAAAGAACCAGCTCTTGATTTCATTGATCTCTCGGATTGTTTCTCTGGTTTCAATGTCGTTGATTTCTACTCGAAGTTTTATGATCTCTTTCCTTCTGCCTGATTTGGGCTCCTTCTGTTGATACTTTTCTAAGAATCTTGAGCTGTGAAATCAAGTTGTTTATGTGTATCCTTTCTTCTGTCTGAGATATGCTTGAAGAGGTATAATTTTTCCCCTTAACACAGCTTTGGCTGCATCCCAAAAGTTCTGGTAGCTCGTGTATTCATTCTCATTTGTTTCCAAGTATCTTTTGATTTTGTCCTTGACTTCCTTCCTGATCCACTCGTTGTTCAGCATTGAGTTTTTTTTTTTTATTTTCCAGGTGTTTGATTTGGTTCTCCATGTCTGTGTGTGATTCACTTCTATTCCCAGTGCATCATGGTCTGAAAAGATTGTTGATACTATTCCTATCTTCCTGATTCTATTGAGGTATGTTTTGTGGCCTAGTACATGGTCTATTTTGGAAAATGTTCCATGCGTACTGGAGAAGAATGTGTATTCATTGTTTTGAGGGTGTAAAGCCCTGTATAGGTCTATAAGCCATTTCTCTTCTATTTCTTCTTTCAAAGCCAATGTGTCCTTGCTGAGTTTTGTTCTTGTTGATCTATCCAGTGGTGATAAGGCGATGTTGAAGCCTCCGGTTACTATTGTGTTGTTAGCAATGTCCTTCTTAAAATCTGTTAGTAGTTGTTTTAAATATTTAGCTGTTCCCTCATTAGGTGCATATGCATTTAAGAGTGTGATTTCTTACTGTTGTACATATCCCTTGATAAAGAGAAAATAGTGCCTTCTAATCTTTTTCAATGTGAAATTAATGTTGTCGGATACTAGTATGTACACCCCAGCTTTTTTGCGGGAGCTGTTTGCTTGCAGGATTGTTTTCCATCCTTTAACGTTGAGTCTCTGTTTGCTCTTACTGTTGAGATGAGTTTCTTTGAGGCAGCAGAATGTTGGGTTCTGTCTCTGAATCCATTTTGCCACTCTGTGTCTCTTAATTGGTGAATTTAGACTGTTGATATTGAGAGAGATTATTGTTATGGGGTTTTGTGTCATCTTTCTCTAAGTGTGTGTTGTGCTTGTAGGTTTTGTCTTGTCTTATAGTAGTCCCTTTAGCCCTTTTTTTAGATTTGGTTTTGAGCCTATGAAATTCCTGAGCTTCTGTTTATCTAGAAAATAGTGTACCGTTCCTTCAATTTTGAGGGAGACTTTAGCCGGATAGAGTATTCTTGGTGAAGCATTCATTTCAGTGAGTTTTTTTCACTATATCCCGCCATTGCCTTCGGGTTTGGAGGGTTTCCTCTGATAGGTCTGCTGTGAATCTAAGGGGTGCTCCTTTGTATGTGATTTTATTCTTTGACCTTGTGGCTTGCAGTATCGTGTCTCTATTGGCAGTATCGAACATGCTAACTATGATATGTCTTGGAGCGTTTCTGTTAGTGTCTCTTTTAGCTGGCACCCTTCAGGCTCCTTGAACCTGAATGGCTGCATTGTCAAGCTCTGGGAATTTTTCAGCAATGATTTGTTTAACCATGGCTTTTTCATTGGGATTGTTTCCCTGAGCTTCTGGTATTCCAATGATTCTAATGTTGTTCCTCTGGAATCATATCTTAGGACTCTGATTTTCTCTAGAGCTATTTTGAGGTCGCTTTCCATTGTTTGTTGTCGCCTGTTGGCTTGGTGCAGCTGATCTTCCAGCTCATTGATTCTGTCTTCAGCTGCAGTCTTTCTACTGTTGAGGGCACAGACTGAGTTTTTTATTTCATCTACGGAATCTTTTATTCATGACTTTTCTGCTTTCATTTCTTCCCATAATTTGTCAATAGTTTCTGTCATGTTACTGGATATGTGTTGGACTGTTTCATTGAGTTCCTTGAACAACTTCATGACTTCACATCTGAATTCTTTGTCAGAAAGGTCCCTTAGGTGAGCAGAACCTACAGAGACTTCTGGATTCTTTCGTTCTCCTCTCCATGAGGTGGGGATTTGCGTTGTTTCTTCATGTTGGTGTGTAGGTATGGGGACTAGTTTTCTTGGTATGGGTAAATGACCTGCGGCCAGGTGAGCATCCTCCTGCTGAAAATTGGGCCACGCCCACTTCTACAGATACCACGCCCACTTCTGAAAAGGCCATGCCCCCACGGGTACTTGGTGTGTGTGGGGGGAAGTAAAGACTGGGTGGGGGAGAAGTACAGCACTGCTTGGAGGATGAAGAGGAAGAGGCGGAGGCAGAGGCTCAGGGCTGCTTTTCTCCCAGGTTCTGACAGGACGCCTGGGGGGCTTGCAGGGAGAAATCCAAATCCCGGGTTCAAATACCTACGGATAAACTGACCTGTGTTTGGGAGAAGACCAGCACAGCTTGGGGAAAGAAGAGGAAGAGGCAGGGGCTCAGGACTGCTTTTCTCCCAACGTCGGAGACGCCTGGGGGACTTGCAGGGATAAATCCAAGTCCCGGGTTCGAAAACCAGCGTTTAAACTGACCTGGGTGGGGGATAAGACCAGCATAGCTGGGTGGGGGAGAAGACCAGCACGGCTTTGGGGATGAAGAGGAACTCTGCTCTATTTTTAATACCTCTTTCATTCTACTTACTTTAGTATTCATTTGTTCTTTTTAGGTTTCTCAAACAGTGCAGTTCAATATTGACTTGAAATTTTCTTTTTTCCCTGATATAGACCTGTGTTGGTGTCAACTTCCCCATTAGTGCTGCTTTTTCTGTGTACCATATATTCTGACGTGTTTATATTCTCACATGTTTCAAGGAATCATTTTATTTCGTCTTTGATTTTCTCATTGGTCCAATTGTTATTTAACAGACTGCTTTTCAGTTTCCTTTTGTTGGAATTTTCCCAAACTTTGTTTTTATAAATATATTTCTACCATTGTTACTTTTTATTCTGAAAAGTTACCCGGTATGATTTCTACTTTGTGAGTTTAGAGATATTTGAATTATGCCCCAGCATGCGATTTATCTTGCATAATTCTCCATGTGAACTGGAGAAGGTTGTGTCATTTTTTAATCAATTGTACATCAATATTTTCATATGATTCTTTGTAATGTGTTAGTTATGTTATTAGATGAACTATTTTCCCCGTTTTAAATGTTTTGTTTTTTAACATTGAATTCTATCAGTTCTTTTTAAAAATGTTTTAGTCATAAGTAGTATACTAATTACTTGCTTAATTAATATTTTATCCCAGTATGTGTCTTATATTTTCACAGTTTTAAAGTCTCTTTGACAGAGACAAAGTTTATAATTTTATTAAAGTACAATTCTAATTTTTTATGATGAATCATTTTTTGCCATATAAAAAAGACTAATGAAAGCAAGGCACAGTTAAAATCTTGAAGCATTACTTTACAATATTAAATGAGTGTTATAATAAATATAACATAATTCAACATCTGTATATGGTTATCATACTAACAACACCAAAGCTAATATTGTTTTGTTTCTTAATGGTGATATACAGTCCTCGCAAGAAAAACTATGCAGGTGTTATCCAGTCTATAGCAATTTTATAGCTATTTTTATCCCTATGATTCTTACTAGCAGATAGGGTGAGATATTATTGTTAGGATGGTAAACTTTTATTCATATTAGCTTAACACAGCCGGGCGCAGAGGAAGAAGACTCTGTGGTGTTCTCTTTTGGGAATAGGGTTTTATAGTCTCTGGGTCTTGGCTGTTTATGGGATTACACGGTGCCGGGGACAGTTGGTAGGTGTAACGCCTACATACTGGAAGATGGGGGATCTGGATGAAGGAGGCTCCAGTCCCAATCCGAGCAGGCTTGGTGATCTACGCCCCGGGTCCCGCACACCTGGGTTCCTTCATGCCTCACCGGGGCCCCTTGGAAGGAGGGTGGGTTGAGTTTCCCTACCCACCCTGAACAGAGCCCCGGAAGCTGAAGACCTCCAGTTCCAGCCACAGCCATGCTTAAGACCACTCTCCACACGTTTGGACGAGCCTCATGCATGAAGGAACTGGCAGAGGAACCCAGGACCTGGGGCGTAGATCTCTAAGCCTGCTCAGATTGGGACTGGGGCCTCCTTCACCCAGATCTCCCATCTTCCAGTATGTAGGCGTTAAACCCACCAACTGCCCCCAGCACTGTGTAATCCCATCAATGGCCAAAACCCAGAGACTATCAAACCCTGCTTCCGGAAGCATGTTATCATCTAGTTCTTACTCTGGAGAACCTGGCAGGCTACCAAAAGTATCCTGCCCACACGGCAGAGTCTGGCAAACTCCCCGTGGCGTATTCAATATGCCAAAAACTAGTAATAATGATGGGTCTCATTCTCCTGATTCCGAAAGAGCCTTGAATGTAGCACTTTTATAGTCTCAGGGCTAGGACGAAGGAGACGTTACTGGGGCCTGCTCGAGGCAATCAATGATCAACAGGATGACAGTGATACAGTTTAACACAGTTATAAAGTATAAGAAACCTTGTTCTTTTTTCCATTTCCTATTCACATGTTAACTTCCAAAACAAAATAATAAATATTTTAAAAACCTGCAAAAAAAAGTATAAGAAACCTTAGTGACAAAGATCTTTTTCATACTGGAGATGAAAACTGCCTGATCATCTATTGTTGTATAGGGTATCTATATCAGAAGAAGTAATTGTTGTATAGGGTATCTATCCCAGAAGTATAAATAAACAACTCTTGAAGCTTTGACAAAATGTCAATGAAAGATTTTGTTTTCTCCTTACCATACCTTATGTTTTCACTGTATATGGCAGTTGATGCCAGTTTACCATTAAATCCTTTGAAAGTAATTTGTGTCATACTTTAAATTTTACTTACCCTTTGCACTTGGCCATGTACATCTTTCATTGTCAAATATCTAAAATGTATGTGAGTCACCAGTCTCACACAGTCTTTCTTACACCCGTACATCTTGATTAGCTACTTTGGTGATTAAATGTGTCTTTCTCCAGAAATTCACGATCTCGTGTTTTTTCTAGATTAATGGTCAGAATGAATGAAGTGATGTTTGTGTCAACATATTTTCAAAATTCAAGCACTATGCTTCTTCTTGTAAGGATATATCTTTCTGTCCTCCAATATTCATCATAGATATTGTGATTATGTCATCTTCTGAGGGTCATTTCAGGACAAAAAGAGCCCATGGATTACACTTAGAGTTATGCATTTAGAACATTATTAAATTTGAGGGGACAGTTGTTTAGATTTTATTTCATTATTTTAAAATAAGTTTTGTTTTAGCAATGTCTTAAAATGCTATAAAATTTCAGGTGTGCAGCTTCATACTTCTATAATTGTGAATACCTCATTGCACACATCTTTAAAAGTCCAGTGATATCACCTAAGTATTTTTTCTAATAAAAAAAATAGGAACATTTTTGGGCCAGAGTGGTAGGACAGAGGGTCGGGAACTTGCCTTGCACATGGCCCACTCAGGATTTGATGACTGGTATTCCATGTGGTCCCCTGAGCACCGCCAGGAGTAATTCCTGAGTGTAGACCCAGGACTAACTCATGAGCATCACCAGGGGTTGTGCAAAACACAAACATACACAAAAAAACCCAAACAAAAAATAAGACATTTCAACAATATTTGTGGTGCCAAACTTTAGCTAGACTTAAAGATGTTTCCATACCTAGAAGGATGTAGGTATTAAAAATGTTTATACATTATTATTCTCCTTTGAGAGTTATTGTTTGAATAGGCACTTATACTTCTGTCAAAATTATTTTCATGATAGTTTATTTCCTTCATTACAGAGCACTACTCACCATCATTTCATATTTCTACCTTGTTATATCCATCTCAGCTCTCAGTAATTTCAACACTTAATGTAATACATCTTAGTAAGACTTGCATAATTTAGGGTTTCATCATACCCTTATTACCTTCTACAGGACTTTTCACTTGGGTTTCAAAAATACAACTGCTTAATCCCAACTATATATTAAGGCCAACTAGACTCTTTAAGAAATAGGTTTCAATATTAAAGTGAATCAAGTTTCTCTCAAAACACAATGTTTTGTTCTTAGAATTTATGAGATTACAAGAACTAAATTTATCAGATTATGCATCAGTTAAATGATTTCTCTACACTATTCCTTTAAAAACAAAAATTGTCTGTAGCACTGTCCTCCTGTCCTTCATCGATTTGCTCGAGCGGGCACCAGTAACGTCTAAATTGCGAGAGTTGTAGTTACTATTTTTGGCATATCAAATATGCCACGGGAAGCTTGCCAGGCTCTGCCATGAGGGTGGGATACTTTCAGTAGCTTGCTGGGCTCTCCGAGAGGGATGGAAAGAATCGAACCTGGGTGGGCCACGTGCAAGGCAAACCCCCTACCCGCTGTGCTATCACTCCAGCGATATAAAAATTAAGAAACATAATAAAAAAAAAAACAGAAAAATCCTCTTTTTGAATCACTGTGAGATACAGTTACGAAGTTTTCATGATTGAGTTTCAGTAATACAATGATTGATCATCCATCCCTCCAACAGTGTACCTTTCCCACAACCAATTTCTCCAATATTCCTCCTACCACCCTCACTCCAAACTACCTACTGCCTCTATGGCAAGCACTTTCCTTCTTACTCTCTGTCTCTATTTTGGGGCATTATGGTTTGCAATACAGATCCTGAGAGGCTATCATGTCTGATCCTTTGTCTACTTTTAGCACACATCTCCAACCCTAGTAATTTCTTCAACCATCATTGACTTAGTAGTCCCTTCTCTATCCCAACTGCCTTCACTTCCAGCACTTGACACAGGTTTCCAACGATGAAAAAATCCTCCTGGTCCTTGTCTCTATTGTCCTATGGAATATAAAATAACATAGTATGAGACTAACAGCCAAGGACAATAAAAACCACCCTCTTTTAACATTCATCTTAGCTCATCTTACAGATCTGCGTAACTTTAGACATTTTCTTCCTTCTCTAAATTGTAATTTTATAAGGCTCATTTTACAGTATAATTTTCTATTAGTTTCTGATAATTTTATAAATAAGAATATGTTACCCTGAAAAAACTGCATGGTCATCGAAGAGAGGCATGTTATCTTTTATTATATTGCATCATAACCTAATATCAGTCTGTTCACAGAGTAGGTGATCTCAAATTTTACTAATTTATTTATAATTGGAGATTTGTAGGTTTTCAGTACGCTTCAGTATCCACCTCCATTAATAGCTATTTTTCCTATATGAATTAATAATATTTATATTTTACTGACTGTGCATATGACAAAAACTGTTTTATATTAGAGATGCAAAATTAATAATGTATGACACTTGTCATTAAGATGCCTGCAATCTACTCTGGGAAACGGATTTGGGCTGCAAATACCATACCATACATTGTGCAGTTCCCACTTAGAGAGAAGTACAAGCATCTAAAGGCATACACACACAAAAATGATAACCCAACCAGGGGGGGCTGAGAAAGGAAGAAATCTTCTTAGCAATGACATAATCTGAATTGAGTTGTCACAATGAAGAATAAGATAGATTTTTAGGTATTTGCCTAGTGAAACAAGCCAAATATACATCAAAAATATAAAAGAAATATCAAAGAATGCTAAGCAGAAGGGAGAGACTACAGGGATTAAGGTGCATCCTTTGCACATAGCCAATCTCAGAGTACTGTCAGGAGCTTTGAGGGGACTGAGCCCTCTTAGAAAAAAAAAACGGATAAGCCCTGGGCACTTGCGAGATGACCCAACTCCACTACAGAGAAAGTTTATAATAGCTTAATTTATAAAAATTGCAACTTGAAAATTACTGACATATCTACAAACAACAGAATGGAAGTTTAAATGACTGCATATCCATACAATAGAATAATAAATAGCAGTAAGAATGTATCAGCTACTGCAGTAAGCAACATGTAAAGTTTAACAATGCTGAGAAAGACTCAATATACAAAGCAATATGTAAATCATACTTATCTAAAGTTTTTCAAAGTCATGATAATCTAATGATAGTGGCAGATTTAGGGAGAGAAAAATAACTACATTGAGGGACCATCTCTTCATCTGGGCAGTGGTTATATGATTACTTTCATAGATATGAAAACAAAACATATGAATAGAAAATACTGTAGTTGTGTAACAAAAAATAGCTCAATTTTTACCAAATTTAAAGTTTCTGCATGAAATTTCAGGAAGCAAATTGAGAGGAATCATGAACGGAATTAAATTCCTAAAACAGTGGTTCGAATTTATTCTAAGGAGAAGGGATAAGCACAAATGGACATAGTACTTCTAGTTTTTCAAGATTTCTCTGGATGCCCTAGTGAAAATTAAGCAGATGCACAATGAAGCACTGGGGTATAGGAGATTTGCACTTGCTCATGTTTAGGAGAAAAATGTTTGCAGTGAATGTGGAGTTAAGTAGACACTGCTTGGATATTTTAAGGGTGTATTTCACATTATATCGATTTGAAACCTGAACACAAATAGGGGAATTGAATATGGTTTTTGGATTTATGAATTAATTTATGCAAATTATTTTAGGTAATTAAGAATTTTTTTTATAGTCTCTGACTCTTGAGACTATAAAAACCAGATCCCGGAACCGCGCGGCCACATTTGCGGCCACACGACATCTTATTATGACTTCTTATTATCTCATTCCTACTTTGGACAAACTGGCCGGTTACCAAATGTAGACTGCCCACAGGGCAGAGTCTGGTAAACTCCCCTTGGCGTACCCAATATGCCAAATACCAGTAACAATGATGGGTCTCATTCTCCTAAAGAGCCTTGAATATAATCTCAGGGTTAGGATGAAGGAGATGTTACTGGGGCCTGCTCGAGGCAATCAACGAATAACAGGATGATTTGTGATTTTGTGAAGAGTGTTTTAGCCACAGATGTTTATTTTAATTATTTATTTATTTATTTACTTATTGAAACAAATAGATTTTATTTGGAGGATTTTTAAGGTGTGGAGGGGGAGAGGTTTAGCTCTAGGCAAAGTGAGGCAAAAAATAAAAAAGAGGTTAAAAAGACAGGTAAGAAGTTTGTGGAAGAAATCAAGTTAGCAGGAAGTATTGGAATATGTAGGAAGCTAAGAAAGGCAGAACCTTTCTCTTCTCCCCTCAATAGGCTTCTTGGAAACCCATGGCAGTCTAGGTATGGCTCCACACACGCAAGCCGTGGTCATGTGGACGCTCGAGAGGCAGGCCCCAGGGACTCCTGGGGTGACTCAGAAATTCCTGAAGGAGACCTTTCTTGTGATTTTTCTGAGGGATGGACACATAGTTGTGGGCCTGTTCGCGCTGGAACTTTCTAGAACCACAACATCACAACGGACAGGCATGCAGTTGTGGTCATGTCTGTGCCAGAAACCTCTAGAACCACCACACCGCAGTAGTTCATTTCTGATAGCTCGGCAAGAAGTTGTGGTCATGTCTGTGTGCTACAACCCTCTAGAACCATAACGGTTCAGACAGAAGGGGACAAAGCCCCTTGAGAGAAACTGTTAGGAGGAGAGCTTGCTAAGGAAACAGTCATGGGATCTGTCTAAATGACAGGAGCAGGGATTTAACAGGTACTGTTTCAAGTACCCTACAAACCTCAGAGTGACCCTAGAGGCAGGCAGGCTGTTACTGGGTTCTTGTCTCGCCTCGCAGAAAGGAATTTCAGGAGTAGACAAGCAGTGAAACAAATGGATTTTATTTGGAGGATTTTTAAGGTGTGGAGAGAGAGAGAGAGAGAGAGAGAGAGAGAGAGAGAGAGAGAGAGAGAGAGAGAGAGAGAGAGAATAACATACTCAAGAGGGAACACAGGCTTCTCCAAGGATGGAGAGAGCCACTACACACATCCTAGCAGTAGACACTAAAGCATGAAAGTACACATCTCAAGAGGGGAGATGCGGGCAACACATGTGCTCAGCCACATGTACTCAGACACGTGGGCGCAAGCAGCACATGAGCTCAGGCAGCATATGCACCCAGATGTTTATTTTAGATGATGAAATTGATTAGCAAGAGATCAAAGCGACATAATGTCATCATCAGTTTGCCCCATTGTCATATAATTAGATTGGCTTGATCATCTACCCTATGCACATACATGCCATGGCAACAATTAGCAATTTAGTATTGATGTAGGCAGATATTTAGGAAAGGATCCATGACAATGGAGTTCCTGGGAAGTAATAAAACCAATAGCTTTGTGTCCGTAAAAGGTCCACCTTGCAGACACTGGAACTAAGGAAAGCCTGATAAAACTTCACCAGCTGCCAACAGAGCCAGAGAAGGCTGGATCCCCTCTGAGAGAAACTCCAGCAAGAGCTAAGGTCAGAAAAGAATTTTGAAGATCACCAATCAATCCCAAATCTACCCCCTTGGCAGCCACTCTAGCAAACAGACTCTTCCACCTTTACCTAGGTGGGTCAGCTTGGGGAAAAACCCTATAAAAAGCCACCTTGAACCAAGGAAGAATACACATATGTTGCCTGAGCACATGTGCTGCTTGTGCCTACATGGCTGAGCACACGTGGCTGCATTTACCTTCTCAAGATGTTTACTAAGTCTCTCCACCCTTGGAAAGCCTGCATTCTCTCTTGAATGCTTTACTCTCAATTTTCTCTCCCTCCTTCCCTTTCCCAAAAGCCTCCAAATAAAATTTGTTTGTACTTCACTGCTCATTTACTCCTGAAATTCTTTTCTTTGAGAACAAAAGCCTGTGAGTAATGGGTAAGGCCTAGAACTTGCTTTCCTTTCCTACAAAGAGACTTCCCAGTTGATCCCAGAGTGGTAAAGGTGTAGGGAGAAAGAGACCATCTCTCTCTTCTCTGCCTCAGATAAGCCCCCATGGGGGCCAACCAACTTCAATCTTCTCCCTTATTCACATTACTGTCCTGCATCCTAGCTATTGACTGTTTTATACTATTGGCATTGTCCCTGTTTCCGGCAGGCCTTGCTATATCAATTTATAGGCTGACATTAGGTCAAATTTCAATTGTTTTTTCAGCACAGAGTCTCCCAAGCTATAAATATAAAAAAGTCAGAATAACCAAGAAATTGCAGTAATAATACAGATTCTGGAACAATTTCTATTAGAATTACCTTGAACATAAAAGTAGGAATATGCCTTCACACCAAGGAAATTACTATGATTAGAATTATGTCTTCCAACTCTTATACTTTTCTCAAAATTACAAATAGCTTTGACTTAGGACCTGGCAACAAATAGTATTTTACGAGTCAAACTGACTTACAATTTAGATTGAAAAAGTCACCTTTCAATTTTTTTTCTCATTGACTTCTAAAAAAGGGAGGCTTGAGAGTTTTATATTTTAAAGTGCCCACTATTTTTTCTTTTTGTAAGTTTAGACAAATTTATTAGCAACTGAATAGGTCCCTTCCTTGGCTGTCAGCTTTTCTGGGATTAGAGGAGTGACAAAGTCTCCAGGCTCTTCCTGGAATTCTTAATAATAAAGTCTAGGAGCGATAGCACAGCGGTAGGACGTTCGCCTTACAAGCGGCCAACATGGCCGACCCGAGTTCGATTCCTCCGCCCCTCTCGGAGAGCCCGGCAAGCTACTGAGAGTATTTGATATGCCAAACACAGTAACAACAAAGTCTCCAATGGAGACGTTACTGAGCCCACTCGAGCAAACCGACGATCAACGGGAGGGCCTTTACCTTACCTTTAATAAATACATACAAATCTTTTACCACAACATACATTTCTCTAAATAACTTTCTAAATTTTACCAAGTCACAATGTTTTAACTTCAGGTTACCAAGATGGTGTTTGAAATAACCTATATTTTTACGGAATAAATCTAAAAATTTAAGGTATCTAAGAGATCCCATATTCCTAGATATATAAACACTTTGTTTTACTCCTTTGCCTCTCAATCAGTTTAACTGGACTTGGAAATAATTAGTACAAACAACTTTAATTCAACCCCATTTTAGTTAAAATCTTGCAAAATTAAATTACTTGGAAATAATTAATATGAATAACTGTTTTATCTTTACATCAGTTAAAAATATTGAAGGACCAGGTTAATTTATCTGCGTAGATAATTGGAGCCAATTCTGATAATTAAGCAACGGCAGTATAAAAGCTTTGTATCCAAATTTAGAGTTCTGTAAAACTGTATGTTTTAGACTAAACCGTTAGTTTTCAAAACCACTTTTGACTTACCACTACTTTTTTAAGCCATTAGTATTTTGGGGGCAAATATTTTCATAATTCCATTTAATGGCTCTTTACTAAAGTTAAGGATTCTGATTGCTATAAAAGTTCCCACAGCAAGATCGCTAAAGACAATATGATGCATATGGTGTTATGCAGTAGGCCTTAAGTGAAAAATCTATGAACATGAGTATGTAGAATATTTCTAAAAGCAAAAAAAATACATTTACACATAAAAATAAGGTTTTGACTATTATTAAATTGTTATTTACTTGTATAAGAGAGCATTTGAATTATCTTATATTCATGAAAAGACAAGAAAATTTTTCTTTATTTAATTTTTATAGTTTTTAACCTGTTTTAAAACAACCTAATTTCTAATTGAAGTTTGCTTAGATCTGTAAAAATATTTTGCTGTTTTCTCACTAAGTAGTTTGTAGATTATAATTTAGTTAAATTTGACACCTTCTACAATAAATTCCAATTTTGCCATACATAGCACTGTCACTGTCCTCCTGTTGTTCATAGATTTGCTCAAGCGGGCCCAGTAATGTCTCCATTGTTAGACTTGCTGTTACTGCGTTTGGCATATTGAATACGTCACAGGTAGCTTTCCAGGCTTTGCTGTGCAGGCGAGATACTCTCTGTCGCTGCCGGGCTCTCCAAGAGGGGTGGAGGAATAGAACTTGGGTTGGCTGGGTCGGCTACACACAAGGCAAATGCCCTACCACTATGCTATCGCTCCAGCCCTTTGCTATACATTTAATAGTTAATTTTTGAATATTCTAACTTAACTGATACAATAGACCAAATATTTTTGTTATTCATAGGAGTCAGTTCACTCTCCATAGGATAGGACAAAAGAATGAACATTTTTTTATTATTTTAGCTAGCCATTGTATTTCTTTTATTTGAGAGCAATGGTTAGTCCTAAGATATTATCTTATTAAAGACTCAGTGCCACAACATATAGAAACATAGGTTGAGAAACATTAAAATAACTTTCTATACTTAAAATCACAGCATATAACACATATGAAGATTTTTACTTCTGACCCAGTCTTGGCTTTATAAAATTTCAATATTCCACATACAAATATATGGACAGACAGATTAGTTGTCCACATACATAGCCACCCACACTTACACATATGCATATAAGACCTATCAACATTGATTTGCTGTTTCTTTTTTTTCAGGTTTGAATTATTTTCTAAATTTATTTTGTAAGCAACAAATACAATTACACTATGTTTAAATTATATTTGATTACATTATAATTTGATGTGTCCCATGTATTTTTTTTAAATTTTATTGAATCACCATGATATAGTTATAAGCTTTCATGTTTGGGTTACAATCACACAATGCTGTTTCTTTAAGAACAGGAGTTGGGGGAAATGGAGCTAAGTTGGGTGGAGAAAGAGGAAACTGTCCCTAGAGCTAAGGTGCCCCTGGGCCATTGAGATCAACCATTTTTCCCTATCCTCACTCAGCTTCTAGCCTATTTCTAATGAAAGCATTTTAAAATCATAGAGCACTGCTGGGGCTGGAGCTATAGCAGAGCGGGTAAGGTGTTTGCCTTGCACGCTGCAGACATGGCTGACCCGGGTTCAATTCCTCCACCCCTCTCAGAGAGCCTGGCAAGCTACCTAGAGTATCTCGACCGCATGGCAAAGCCTGGCAAAGCAAAGCCTGGCAAGCTACCTGTGATGTATTCAATATGCCAAAAACAGTAACAACAAGTCTAACAGTTTGTTGTGAGACATTACTGGTGCCCGCTCGAGCAAATCAATGAGCAACGGGAGGACAGTGCTACAGTGCTACAGAGCACTGCTGATATTCCAAACCTGGGAAATTACATTGTGGTCAAATAGATGAAACCCCGTGATAGTAACACATTATCATCTTCAGCTCTCCTAACTCTGAGGGAGATTTACAGTTTGGTTGACAGACATGGGTTTTCAAGAAGAAGAAGCAGTTAAAGTTTTCATTTTACTGACTTTAAGATAGTTTACCTATTGCTATGGGACATAGGTGAAAGATGAGGCACTGTTAAAATCTATAAAAATAAAACATTCCATTTAAAGTATAGAATGCTCAGTAAGGAAGTGGAATCTTAAATTCCTTCAGGAGCTCTCTTTTGCAGTTTCTATTTTCTGGAGAAAACTAAAGCCTCAGAAGCTGTTGGGCATTTTTCTTGCCTCTGTCTGGCCTCCTGCAGTCTGCTCAAAATTGTTGGAGAGAGGAAGAAATCTGTGCACCCAATCTATGGCACATAAACTCGATGCGAACTAGTCAATTTGAAGGCAAATTAATAATGATCTTACCCCTCCAAGCTCCTTCCAGTCCCTCTCTTCATCCAGCATTTGGGCAGTGAGCCTTAAAGGGCCCGATCACCAGCATTCTCATCATACTCATTTTCATGGATATTCTCACTGTCCTCCTGGGCTCCCTCAGTTTTATCACAGACTGGCTTGTCCATTGGCAACAAAACAACTATTACTACAGATCAAGTTAGTATCATTCCGGGAACAACTTCTCTCATTTGGGCATGTCTTTGTGTTAAACTACATCCTAAATTTTCCCAGATCTTTAAATGAATACTATCATGATTTGGAAATGAAGAACAATGTTGTAGAATAGATGATGATGATTCTAGTAAAGCTTTAGCCTGAGTATTGCCACCTGCAGCGGGGATGAGAAGCTAAAGGACTATAATGTAATTCTGCTGTAATCTCATCGAGCTTCGCATTTTTTACTACCTTTTTAAAATTCCTTTCTCCAGAGCTGAGGATCCTATAAGCATAGTTCTGCTTTCTCACTTTGGGAAGATTTTTATGAACTAATAAGCTAATACCTCAAATTTTGCCCTTTCTTTCTTTCTTTCTTTCTTTCTTTCTTTCTTTCTTTCTTTCTTTCTTTCTTTCTTTCTTTCTCTTTTTGGGTCACACCTGGCGATGCACAGGAGTTACTCCTGGTTCTGCACTCAGGAATTATCCCTGGTGGTGCTCAGGGGACCATATGGGATGCTGGGAATCGAACCAGGGTAGGGTGCGTGCAAGTCAAACATCCTACCCTCTGTGCTATTGCTCCAGCCCCCCTTTTTTATTTTCTATTCTCTGAATCTTGTAGGGAGTCACTAATTGTCTAATGTCAACTGGATTGGCACCTTCGATATTGATCCACTGGGGATCACAAAGAATGAGACAAACAAACATATAAGGAGAAAAACAACCACACAAGGACTGTCCAAGGTTTAGGGTCACCTGGAGAGCTATTAGTTATCTCACAGACTGGTCATTTACTCAATACAATATCACTCCCCCATCTGGGCTCTCAACAGTTGAGCCATTTTTCCTTGCTTGTCCTGTTATAGATTCTATTTTTTTCTGGTTATATGTTCCCAAAACTTTTGTATAATAAATCCTAAACTGTTCTGGGTGAGGGGAAGGGAGATACTAACCTTGGGGGTTTTAGTTAGAATGACAATTTTACAAATATAGGTACCCTGATTTAGGACTTCCATCCTCAGAAACTTCAGGGTCCAGTAACGTCTCCATTGTGAGACTTGCTGTTACTGTGTTTAGCATATCGAATACGTCACAGGTAGCTTGCCAGGCTCTGATGCGGGCAAGATACTCTCGGTATCTTGCCGGGCTCTCCAAGAGGTGTGGAGGAATCAAACTCAGGTCAGCCTCAATGGCTGCATGCAAGGCAAATGCCCAACTCTGTGCTATCACTCTACTGACAAAATAAGGGGAATGGAAAATGAGTATGTTCTGAAGAGTTGGGACGAGTGAGAGAAGGAGACTCTCATTAGGAGAGCTTAGTAGACTACTACTGTTTAAAAAGATATATGGAATTAGAAAATCTCAGTATACAAGCCATTCTTGGGAAAGTAGATTCCTTTTGTACAGAAGATAAAGGCAATAGACTATAGACCTTCTATCGAAATTTAGCTTCGTGACATGGTTTAACTAGTCTTTTTGAGATTATCTAATTAGAATTGTTTATAGTTCAAAATTTTATATTACTTCACCAAGAGGCCTTAACTCATGTTTTATAGTAATTTATTAATTATGAAGTTCGTATGTTTGGTAATAAGGTTTTTATTTAATTCATTTTTTTAATATTGGATAGCCACATTTTCCTAGAGGATCACATTTAAATAAATCACAGAAATATTTAGTTTTACTTAAAGTTTCTTATCAATTTATTTTTTACTTTAGGGGATCACACCTGCTGTTGCACTGGGGCTATTCCTAGTTCAGTGGTCACTGGGAGTTGCTCCTGGGGGCACTCAAGGACCCTATGTAATGCTGTTACCTATTTTTGATAGTTAAAATGTTAATGGAGAAAAAAAGCAGAACTTAGATAAGTTTTATAATAGTACTACTTAGGTGTAATAATATCCACAAGCAACTCTTACATCCACAGAGAAAGAAATATATATATACAAATATATTTGAGCAGTATAGCAAGTGAGTAAATGAAAAATACCTATGCAATTACACATATAAAATTATTAATATGTGTTTAAACCACTTTGTATTTTAAGTATATGCATAAATATTATCTCGACATATAACTAGTGTGGCTAGATATAGCATCCATAGAAATATGGTAGATAAATGTACATTTATCTTCATAAATAGATATTTAGTTCTGAATACATAAATCTAAGAATAAAGGTTACTATAAGTGGATAACCACTCAATTATTGCACTTTTTCGAGGTTAACATCACTTATACCTAAAGGCTGAGTGTACCTATCTTCAACCTTTTCCATGCTTTTATTACACAATATGAAGAATAAAAGCTTCATCTGAGATGAAACAGCAATATCCATATGGTACTCATCAATCCAAGCATCTTTCTCACTCCCTATTGTAGCTGGGAAAAATGACATTATTTCCACTTTTAAATCTTCATATTGGATAGTCACTGCATGATCACTTACACTACTCTAAATAATTTATTGTAGTGGAATAGGCTGCAAATGGGTTGTTCATTGCAGCATATGGTCAACAATTTGATAGTATGCCTTAAAATTGCTTGAAAGGTTTCTGTTTAAATAATAACTTGAAACTAAATTTCAACCTAGATATATTTCAGAATGCCATTGTGGTTTATTTTAAATATTTCTAAAAGTTGAAGACTTCCATATGAGAATTTTTTGAGGCATGAAAAATGATTATTGCTAAAACAGATTCTGTATGACATAGGGATCACAGCAGGGAAGAACAATTAGAAAACAAATTAAGTATATTCTGTTTACCCATCAAATACATATGTCTATTATCTGCTCATTTAGCAGGTGGTGCTTTACTTAAAGGCTTTTGTTATTGTTGTTCTAGGCCACAACCAGCTGTGATCAGTACTTATTTCTGTCTCTGCATTCAGGGGTCAGCCCTGGTGGTGGTTAAGGGACCATATGTGGTTCCAGGAATTTGAACCAGGGTCAGCTGTAAACAAAGAAAGCACTTTAAGACCTGTACTATCTTCCCTGTCTTTATATCAAAGGCTTAAAAATAGTGCATATATTTGTATTTTCACACACATATTTAAAACATATGCAGGTTCAGACTTCAAGAATGGGGCTGGCGCAGTAGCGCAGCGGGCGGGGCATTTGCCTTGCACGCGGCCAACCCGCGTTTGATTCCCAGCATCACATAAGGTCCCCCAAGCACTGCAAGGAGTAAATCCTGAGTACAAAGCCAGGACTAACCCCTGTGCAACACCGAGTGTGACCCAAAAAGAAAAAAAAAACCTTCAAGAATGTCTTCCCAGCTAACCCCAGGAAGTTAAGCCTAGTCAGTCAAGCACTTTGATAGAAAAAACCTCTCAGTAGGTCTAAAAGGTAATTTTTGTTAAAATTTTGGTTCTGGGACTGAATTATAAGTAGAAAAATAATTTTTAATTTACTTCACATTATTCTTTATTTCCAATATATTTTATTTAAAAAAAAAACAATTTTTTTTCTTTTTGGATCACACCCAGCAACGCTTAGGGGTTACTCCTGGCTCTGCACCCAGGAATTACTCCTGGCGGTGCTTGGGGGACCATATGGGATGCTGGGAATCAAACCGGGGTTGGGCTGCGTGCAAGGCAAACGCCCTACCTGCTGTGCTATTGCTCCAGCCCAAAACCAAATTATTTTTAAAAAATAATTTTTTTTTGCTTTTTGGGTCACACCTGGCGATGCTCAGGGGTTACTCCTGGCTGATGCACTCAGGAATCACTCCTGGCGGTGCTCGGGGGACCATATGGGATGCTGGGAATCTAACCTGTGTTGGCCTTGTTGCCTGCGTGCAAGGCAAATGCCCTACCCGTTGTGCTATCGCTCCAGCCCCCCAAAATAATTTTTGTTCTAGTAAAATCCATCAGAAAAATGTATCTGATTAATTAAGTAAATTTCACAGCAAAGTTGATCCCAAACTAAGACCTAATTCCACATAAGGACCAGGTGTGTGTATGTATGTGTGTATGTGTGTGTGTCTGTAGTTAGATGGTATTTTTGCTGCTAAATACACTTGTTTACAATCACATTATATCAAATAATGTATTTTCACCATATTCTAGCTCAGAATTCATATTCATATAGCTTTATCCCCAAGCAATTCAAAATGTATCCAAGAATTTGAAAAAAACAAAAACCTTTTGTCTACAAGTAGTTAGGATGTATGGTTGGGAATAATTATTTGAATATTTCACAGTAAGTTTCCATAGTAAGGTTCTCATAGTAAGGTTTTCATAGTAAGGTTTTCAATATTCATGCATTCAGAATGCAGCAAAGCATGTTCACATTCTAAGTTTTTAGGAAGGATAAATTAAATGGCACCAATCTATTTCAGAAGTCTCTTCTCCTAACTTAATCACTAGTGTCCACTTTTGTCTTTGCCTCAGTACATGATGCATTTCACATAAAAAAAGAAAACTACAAGGAATTAACAAAATTTTCTGAGAAGGTTTCCTGAAAATGCATTCATGTAAATGAAAGGGTCTTTTTTTTAAATTTACAGTAGTCAAGTTGATATTTTTGTTAAATAGGCAAAGAATTCTGGTCGTGCTTCAAAATTTTCCTATTAATTAACTTGATTTACTTATATGACTATAGATTTAATGTATATACACCAATCTAGTTTATTTCTTCTCCACTTGTTTTTAGGTGAATGCTATTTGTGTCTATGTATAATTTTTGAAACTGTATTCATTTTTACTCACTTGCTGTCTCTGAACAGGTTTTGTTTATTAATGGACACCCCACTTATTTGATAATGCCTGGTTTAGTATTTCTATAATTATCAAGGTAATCAACACAAAGTAAATAGCAAATATTTGTCTTTAATGAAATAATTAATTTAAAATGGGTAATCAATTAATATTACTACTGTTACTTTAAATATATTCTGAATATTTAGAGTTATCTTTCATATCATGTATGTATTTTGTTACACTCATCATAACGAAGAAATATAATGTAAGGTGTAGTACTATATTATTTCTTACCGTATAACATTTCAGAATATCTCTAAATAATTGTTGTTAACCCCAGTATCAGCTAGCATCAATTTTTGTGAAATTCTAGCTTTCCATATTCATCTTTCCTTTCAAACTTCATCATCTTCTAGATATTTTTATGAGCTCAATTCATTTGGCTTCACCTATGCATGAATAGTGGATAAGCAAGTTCTGCGCACAAAAGAAATTTCATGTCCTCTATGACAAGTGTTTCATATGATAAATGAGTTTTGGTGAAAAAGAAAGCAAATCTATGTATCAAAGGCCAATTCTAACTTATAGAGAAAAGATTTATATTAATGATAAAGGATTATTAACTAAGATAAATAATTGAGTATCAGTGCAAACAAATATTAGTAGTCTGCTACAATATTCTGAAAGAATAACTGAATAGTAAGTACACCTGAATGGAATATGGCATGCTTAGTAGAACAAATTTTACAAAATTGTAATAAAATACCATCTATTTACTTCTGAGACAGTCTTTATAAATTGGTGTCATCAATCTCTGACACCAATCCCAGCTGTCACCATACCATCGGAATATGGAGTAGCTTAAGTGTTTGTTGTGCACACAAATACCAAAGAGATTCTCACATTTAACGCCCTTTTGATTGATTTTAAAGTGTATTGTCTGTAAATTAAGGTTAGCCTTTCACCTAAGAATATTCTCTTCTTCACAGAAACTGTCATTTATTTAACAAAGCTGCTGTCAATCTTCTAAGTCTTGCACATAACCTCTTTCAGACTGTCCCCTACAGCTCCTAAAGTGAATTAGCATTTGAAAATGGTAACATCACCTAATAGTTTTACTCAATTGTTTTCTAAAGTGGGGCCAGAGAAATAGTACAGGAGATATGGTATTATCTTTGCACTCTTACACCCTAGTCCAATCCCTGCTACCACACACAAAAAAAACTCACATTAAAGGATCACAGCAATTGAATGGAGGTTAAGGTGTTGGTTTTGCATGAGACCTACACAGGTTTTATACTCAGCACCAAATTTGGCCCTCAGACCACCACCAGGAGCTCCCCGAGCACAGAGCCAGAAGTAAGCCATGAGACAGCCAGATGTGGCATCCAAAACAAAACAAAAATATAAATTTAAAAAATAAAAAATGCATTAGAAATGTACAGGGTATTGATCTAATGTTGGTTCTGAGAGCATGTACTGCCAATATGTATATAGAATATAAATCCCATTATCTTCAAAAGCTTTTAAAACAAATAGGTGTATTTTCTGAGATAAGTATGCTTCCAAATGATCCTATTTCCAGAAATAACACAAATGGAATATGATCAATCAATTTTCATGCCATTAAAGGTGTCTCTGGGCATCAGTCTACTCTAGAATAAGGTGCTACAAACATGTGAACCTCTACCCATGCATTTAAATTACACTTATAAAAGACTTCTCCTTTGTGTTGTCACACTTTTCCAATTATTTTAATTGTCTGAGCAATTATCATTTGTCAGTTTAGGAATAAAGGCAAACAATGATTAATGTCAGACTTTGGATGTTCTTGGTACTAATAACTTACTGTTTTTACCTTAGCTTGAATGGTAATATTTTACTTTGACTAAGTATTATTTGTAATTCAACAAATAGCTAAAAATCTTTTTTCCCTCTAAATAATGCCTCTTAGGTGAGGTGACCTATATATTGAAGAAGCGCACTGATAAAATGCTTTTCATAAAAAATATAACTTATAGCTGCACAATTTTAAAAGTTTGTATGGAGGATAGTATACATAGTGAAGAAAATAGTCAACTAAAGAGATAAATGTAAAAATTACATGAGAGATTTACACTTTGGGGAGTGGGGCATTTGGGGCCACAACTTGAAGCACTCAGGGCCCATTCCCAGCTTTGTGCTTTGGGATCACTTTTGGCAATCTCAGGGGACCATATAGACTGCTGGAGATTGATCAATCATCAAATTCATCAAATTACAACTCATCAAATTACATGCTACTTACAGTTATTCATCTTGGACTTTTGTGAGGACAGACTGAGAAGACAGAGAGAATCCTGTTTAATCCCTAAGCAAATTGATGATGAAACAATAATTCAAGAAAGTATCAATAAGAACCTCACAGAGCTGAGGATTATGGGCAGCAAGATGCAAGAGGCCTGAAGGGTCTCAGTGAAAATATATCAAATTAGAAAAAATCCAAGGCATACTATACTCAAAATGACAAAATCCAAAATGGAAACAATATTGAAAGCAGTAAGATCAAAAGAGGAATTTACATATAAAGGAAATTCCATAATATGCGCGACAGATCTATCAAATGAGACTCTGTAAACCACAAAAATAGGGGAGGATATAGGACAAACACCCAACAAAATAAACACCTCACTAAGAATACTCTATCCAGCTTATCATTCAGATTTGAAGAAACAATGTAGAAGTTCATGGACAGACAACATCTTAGGAAATTTATAGCCATGAAGCCATTTTTGAGAAAAGCATTAAATGAATTTCTTTGAAGGACAGGGGAAACTTCTTATCATGTGATATTGAGTAAGACACTCACTAATGGTGCATATGGTTGTCTTCTAATGGAATAAGAAAGGTTAAAAACATATAACAATCTTGAAAAGTTTACTTTTGTTGATCTGTTTTCTGATAATTCTGTTTGCAATTGTTTTAAGGTTTTTTTTGACAAACTAATATAAAATAAAATTTTATATGTCTGCCTAGGAGATATGGATGAGATTCATTTATTACAAGGATGATATGGTGATTATCACAATGAGGTATAAGAAAAAAATAAAATTTACTGCAATATATTTTAGATATCAAAGTTGAAAATTTAGTCATGTTTATGAGAAAAGACAATATAAAACGATTTGGATTTTTTAAATTTACATAGATTAAATACATCATGGGTAGCTTGCCAGGCTTTGCCGTGTGGGTGGAAGACTCTCGGTAGCTTGCTGGGTCTCTCCGAGATAGGCGGAGGAATCGAACCCAGGGAACAATGGGAGAAAAGTGCTACAATCCTACATAGATTAAAATCACATAGCAATTCATCACTATAGGTATTTTGTTATTTTGTTGATTTCTTTTCTGATAATTTATTTGCAATTTCTTCATTTTTTTTGTTGGAACTAGAAATTTGAAGTAAATTTGTTATATGCTCGCCAAGAGGGCGGGCTGGAAGGTACGTTGGCTGAAAACTCAGGGACTCTGGTTGAGGGACATTGGTGGTGGTATCAATATTGGAACACTGTATGCCTGAAACAATTCTATTATGAACAAATTTGTGAATCACATTGTCAATTTAAAAATCTTAAAAGAAATATGAAACTGTATTTATCAAATATTAATAAATCTCAACAGATAAACAGTTCACTTAAAATAAAAACAGTGGCATATATTTAACTGAAAAATCATCACGTTGAATACTTTAAATACAAATCATCTTTAGATGTTAATTGTACCTCAAGGAAGTGGTATGAAATAGTAGATCATAAAGATATTTTTTAAAAAGCAACTAAAGACCAGAAAGTACTGAGATGATATACTCAAAATGTTGAAACGTAAAGTGATGTTATTATTAACATCAAAATTTTCTCATATATAACTATGTACAACACAAGGTCATGCTTACGACAATGTATTAATGTGGAAGGTGCTCACAGAGAAATCAGTTAATATATGTCAAACATAGTTTATGCTCATTTTAGTTCAATAAATCATACAGAGAAGGGTAAAAAAATGTTGAAACGTAAAACAAAACCTGTAATTCTGTATTTAGAGAACAAAGAACTCATATCTAATCTCCAATCCCATAAACTTGTATTTTTTAAGTTTATAAAACATACTGGTCTTATATGTATAATAACAACAATAACTCAAAAGAGGAAGAGTTAAATGGAGATGTGAAATTTTTTGTTTGTTTTTTTGTTTTGTTTTTGGGTCACGCTTCATTGTATTCAGGGCATATCCTTCCCCAGGAACAGGCAACTGACTATATAAGGTGCTGGGACTTAAACCCAGGTGGACTCCCTGCAAAGCAAGAGCCTTATTCGAAGACTGTATTATCAGCCTCCCAAAGTGGAATGTTGTTCTGTTTTGTTTTGGAACCACACCCATCAGTACTCAGGGTTTACTCCTGGCTCTGTACCGAAGGATAATTAATGGTAACATTCAGGTGACCATATAGGGTGCCTGGGGTTGAACCCAGATGCAAAGTATGCAATGCAAGAGCCCTACCTGCTGTACTATCTTTCCAGTCCCTAGAGGTGGAATTTTTGTTTCTTTTTGGTTTTGGAGGCTACATCTAGCAGTGCTCAGAGCTTACTCTTGGCTTTGCGCTAAATTATCACTTCCTGTTTGGGGTACTATACATTGTATCTGGGATAGAACCGTGGTTGGTTGCATACAAGCAGACACCTTACTTTATAAATTTGTTTTAGTCATTAAATTTCAGTTATTTATGATTCAGTTTCAAGCATACAATATGTTATCAACTAATCCCAACACTCGTGTTCACTTCCCTCCACCAATGCCTCCCATTTGCTTACCATCCTGATTTTATGAGAGGCCATTTCTTTTCAATACCTTTTTTATTTTTGCAGTATGATTTACAGTAATGTTGCTGATATGGTTTTATGCAAGCACCAGCTTCTCCCAATTGAACAATGCCCTGCACCATGGATGTTACCTCTACCCTGTTCTATATCCCAGCTCATCAGGTGGCATGCTTCCTACTAAATGTTTTCTTGCTCTTTATTTCCATTGTCTTTAGGTATTCACCATCCTGTAATTATATGTTTCTTTAAATCCTGCATGTGAGAGGTGAGAGAGATCACTCTATGTTGCTTTCTCTCCCTTTGACTAACTTTACTCAGAATGATATTCTCCAGAGAATGATAATGCAACCTATCAAACTTGTGGGACACAGCAAAAGCCTTGATAACAGAAAAGTTTATGGCTGTACCAGAATAAATAAGTAATTAACATAAATAATTGAGTAACTTGAATGCACAACTTAAGAAAATGACCCAAAAAGGAGCCCAAAGTAGGAAGGAGGAAGGAAATAATAAAACTTAGAGCAGATATTAATGAACTGGAATGTGAAAAACAACCCAAAAAAACAGCTCCTGCCATATTGACTCACCCACTGGCCCCGCTCTATAGAATCATGACTTAATCTCCCAGGGGATTCATGACAAGCAGCTGAAATTCATGGACATATCTGTCCCTGCGGCTGAAAGTCTGGGGGTGTATGACTGAGGAGGTGGGTGGGATGAGTAGCTGCCCTACTGAAGTCCTGGCAGCTATACCCACACCACACAGCTGCAGCCATGCCAAGGGCTCAATTCCACTATTTCACCAAAAGCTCAGACCATACATGGTTCCTAAAGTCTCTAAGACTGTGACACTTCTTAATTCCTCAATACTGAAATTTCAGCAGGAGCACACCATATTAGATGGGAAAGTAATATAGAAGCCAATTTAATTCAACAAACATGAACAATTACACAAAAGGTTCAATAAGCAATAAACAGCTTAGTAAATTCTTAACAAGGACTAAAAATACAATGATGAGATATGGCAATTTTAACATATTTCCTTATTGATTTTAATATTGGAACTTTGTTCTCTATTCAATTTCAACTCTAGAATTGTATCAACAATTATGGCTTTTGTCTACAGTGTAAAACAAACAAAAAATCCCAATAATCACAACTAACAGCTCGTTAAATTCTCAGGCAATGACTTTAGCAAAACCATTACTAGATAAATGTTGTAAAGCAATATAAAGAAAATTAATGAATGAGTCCTAAGGGAGCAGATTTTTTTGGGGGGGAAGTAGTAAACTAGGGATATTGCTAGAAGTAAGGGCACATTGGTAGAGGGACTGGTGTTAGAATATTGAATACATGAAACAACTGTATTGTGAACAACTTTGTAAATCACTGAGTTAAAATAAAATTTAAAAAATCCAAAAGAGCAATGAAACCAAGAGCTGGTTCTTTGAAAAAATCAACAATATTGATAAACCACTAGCAAGATCTACTAAGATGGGGAGAGAGAGGGAGGTAGAGAGAGTGTGTGAGAGAGAAAATCCTAATAAATCAAACCAGAAACAAAAGGGGAATATCAAAATAGAAAACTGAGAAATTCATAGGATCATCAGAGACAATTTTGAAAATCTTTATGACATGAAATGAGAAAACCTAGAAGAAATGGATAAATTCCTGGAATCCTATAAACTCACAAGGCTGAATCAAGAATATGTAGAACCCCTGAACAGAACTATCACTTTTGAAGAAATCAAAATGGTAGCCAAAAGCCCTGCCACATAAGCAGGGTTGGATGGGGGGATAGGGGGTGGGAGGGATACTGGGACCTGTGGTGGTAGAAAATGGGCACTGGTGGAGGGATGGGTACTTGATCATTGTATAACTGAAACCCAAGCAAAAAAAAATTGTAAGTCTACAACTGTACCTCCAAATTTAAAAAATTCAAAAAAATGGTAACCAAAAGCCTTCCCCAAAAACAAAATCTTAGGCCCAGATGGATTCACTCATGAGTTCTTTCAAAACTTTAAAGAAGACCTATTGCCAATTCTCTTTAGACTCCTCCAGGAAATATAGAAATACTACCGACTTCTATGAAGCAAACATCCAACTGATACCAAAAGCAGATAAAGATACCATAGAAAAGAGAATTAAAGGCTCACATCGCTGATGAACACAGACGCAAAAAGATATTTAACAAAATACTAGCAAACAGAATCCAACAACTCAGCAATATATATATATATATATATATATATATATATATATATATATGCCATGGTCAAGTGGGATTCATCCCAGGGATGCAAGAATGGTTTACCATACACAAATCAATCAATGTAAAACATCACATCAGCAAAATGAGATGGAATTCTTAAAATAAAAACAATTAACACCAGTTAGTTAAAACCAGTTTCACAGATACTGCTTATTATACCCCTACTATCCCAGAAGTGATTCCTGAGAACAGAATCAAAGTTAAGGCCTGGGATATAATGGGTGTGGCCCTAGACTTTTACCCAAAATAAAAATTAAAATGAAACAAACTGTAAATAAAATGAAAAAATGGAATTTATCATAACTTTCCTTTTCACACAACAGTTACAGAATTCTCTTCCAGCCAGACTATTTTACAGTAATCAAATTATTTATCAGATGTAGTTTTCCTTAGACTTCCTTATGTTTCATTCAGAGGTCAAATACAGAAAACAGAACACTCAATCAAATTTATTCACAATGAATAATGGAATCCATGTGCAAACTTTTTTCTGATTACAATTTATTGAGATTAGGTCTCCAGTAATGACTGCCAACCCAATAATCAGACATCAAACAAACTATAGTGAACTATTTGTCAATAAGTAAAGTGAAAAATCCTTAATCTTTCATTTGAACTGTTGACTCTGAGAATAAAACAAGAACTGGAAAACTGCTACTATTGTAACTCTTAATCCAGAGAAAGGATTATGTCTACATTGATAAAAAATTTATAGCAATAGTTAAAATATGCTTTTAATACTATTACTTGATTTTCACAAAGCTGCCGACAGGAATCAGTATTATAGATAAAACAAAAACATCTTTGATCATGTTTGCCATTAAGAGCATTTTGAACATATGCCTTATAAATTAAACCTATTTTTAAGTATACCTGATTATTGAAGAAAAATGATAAATATGTCTTTTTCATTTATGCCATTTAAGTTTTTAGGTAAGAGTTAATGTGTATTTATGCCTATAAGTGATCACAGTAAAACTTCACTTTATCCACTGTATTACATAATTTTAATAACTTCATTAAGCCATTAGTTTAGTTACAAACATTCAATATTCCAACATCAGTCACACTACCATTGTACCTTCTCACCACCATATTTTTCAATTTTCCCAACCACCCTTGAGCCTGTCTCCATAGCAGGCCCCAGTAACGTCTCCACTGTGAGACTGGTTGTTACTGTTTTAGGCATAACCAATATGCCATGCGGAGCTTGCCAGGCTCTGCCATGTAGGCGGGATACTCTTGGTAGCTTGCCGGACTCTCCAGGAGGAACGGAGGAATCAAACCTGGGTCGACTGCATGAAGGCAAACGCCCTACTCGCTGTGCTTTAGCTCCAGCCCATTTTTCCTCTAGCTAAAATAATTTAAATTTTATTTATTCAAATTTTAAATAGAAAACACATACAGCAATTTAATTTTCTCTAGTTTATTGATTTAATGCTTTTTTTGGGTCACACCCGGCAATGCTCAGGGGTCACTCCTGGCTCATGCACTCAGGAATCACTCCTGGCGGTGCTCAGGGGACCATATGGGATGCTGGGAATCGAACCTGTGTCAGTCATGTTGGCTGCATGCAAGGCAAACGCCCTACCTGCTGTGCTATCGCTAGCACAGTGGTAAGGTGTTCGCCTTACAAGCGGCCAAACATGGCCGACCCGAGTTCGATTCCTCCGCCCCTCTCGGAGAGCCCGGCAAGCTACCGATAGTATTCGATATGCCAGACACAGTAACAACAAAGTCTCCAGTGGAGACGTTACTGGGCCCGCTCGAGCAAATCGATGATCAACGGGAGGGCCTTTACCTCATATTTACCTCATTGATTTAATGAAAATTTAGCTACCATTTTATTATAGTTCGTGTTTATGTATTTCACTTTTCTCCTGAATTTAAATTTAAAAATGTTTTTTCATTTGTAAGTAGCTGGTTGAGAATATTGGCTTAAATCAAGTTTGTTGTTACTGTTGCTGGTGTTTCTTTTTCTTTCTTTCCTTTTTTTTTTTTTTTTGTTTTGCATGTGTCTTGATCAGAAGTTGCTGATTCTGATAAGTTGACAGTGATTTCCTCCATTCTCTTAAGGGTCTGGTCTTCTTTCCATAAACAGGTTGGAATCTATTTTTATTCTCCTCAAATCTTGGTTGTATATGTAGGTTCTGAGCTGATGAAATACAGTGGGAGCGATGCTTTGCAACTTTTGGGAATCACCATTCAGTGTGTATAAACTTTTCTTTTAATCTTTTGGAAATCAGCTTTTAATGTGTAAGGAAGTCTGTGCTATTCCTCTATTATATAGATCATGAGTATGCTATTAGGAGAGACCCTTGATCCTAAAATCAGAAGTGTGCCTGGAACACTGCCAACTGTGCTGGTCCCCTCAAAAAGTCAACAGAGGAAATAAAAGCAAATAATTTACCATATAAAATTAACACAAAGGAGACCAAAATGCCAAACTGCCAAATCATTACAGGCAGATCCATATCCAGAGCGGAAAGCTCTGGCCTTCTCAGAATGGGGGCAGGCAGAGTCCTCTCTCTTCGGATAAGACCAGCAGCCCCTCCCACGCCTCAGACATTTAAAAGGCACAGCATCACAGCTCCTAAATATGTGGCAAGTACACTAGCACGCAACATTTTCCTGAAACGTCACAGTATTGACAAACCATTAGGAAACAGAAAATTTGGTGGGAAAGTTGCATAGAAGCCTCCCAAGCTTCACTTTCACTTTAATAAGTGAAAACAGTAACAGAAAGCTCAACCAGAACCAACTAGCTCAGTAAATCCATGGGCAATTACTTTAGAAATGCCATTCTGAAATGTAATAATTATCACAAATTGACTTTTATCGGTCCATTATCTGATCATTGATTTGCAATTTTGATGTAATAAGTAATATGAAATAAATTTGTGCATGCTACAGGGACAGGTTTGGGGAAGGTTGGAATCTGAGGCCATTAATGGAGGGAAGAACACACTGCTTTCTGTTGGAACATTGAACGCGTATTTCCTTTACAACTGCACTTTGAACAACTTTATAAATTATGGTACTTAAATTTTAAAAAATGATTTAAAAATTGCAGGAAAGATGGGTAGACAGAAGGAACAAAAGAAAACATAAAGGTGTGATAAATATAAAACAAATAACAACATAAATCAGACCACAGCAAAAAATGAATTAAACATAAATGAGCCAAATATTTTAATTGAGAAAAAGACAAATGATAAGTACAGTGCTTCCCAAAGTGAAATTGGATAAAACTGCCCTCTGGGGGGGGATGCTAGATGACCCAGGGAGTGGTAGCAGCTTCAGGAAATTTGGGGGCACTTTCTTTCAATTTATCTTCTTAAAGAAGATAAATTTCCAGAAGGGAGCTAAATGATTCTTTTCTTAAAAGGGAACAGTAGGTCAAATAAGTCTGTAAACTTTTGAGTTAGAATAAAGCAAAATACAACTACATGCTTTGCAAGAAATGCACATTAAATATAAAGACATGGATAGGTTGAAATTAGATTAAATATTAATATCAAAATTATAAATGACAAATTACATTGGAAAGGTAAATGCCCAAAAGAGTAACTTTATTATAGTTAAGTGGATAATCCATCAGGAAAATAAATCAGACGAAAATATATATGAAAATAGGAACAGAGAAACTGAGACTTCTGTGTAACAGAATATAAGTGTATAAAACTAAAATATATATAAATATACAAATATTTGATTTGCGCCCCATAAAACAGTAGAAAATACAGATTAGGAAACCCTATAAGTATTTATTATAACTATGATAGCTATCATTGTGACTTAATGGATATTGACAGATCTTTTTACTAAAAGACTATAGACAATACGTTGCATTAAAATACAGATTAACTCACAAGTATTGACCAAATTCTGCTATAAAACAAGTCTTGATAAATTTTAAAGTACTTTCATTATAGATAATATATTAACAAGTTACTTACAATTATGTAAAACAAGATTTGAAATGTATAATATATACAAATATTTTTAAATGTTCAATGTTCAAATGTTCAATTAAACGAATTCAGACAAAAAAATTAGAAACTAGTCTGCATTAAATTGTAATGGATCACAATGTACAAAAAATGTAGAGTACAGCTAAGTGTTTAAAGGTAAACAAAAATCTTGCAAAATGAAAATTCAATAAATTTTTATATTTTATAATATAATATTTTATATTTGGAAGTAAGACTTTAAATTTTGTTGTTATTTTAAAATGGAACACATATTTACTAAAATATTCATGAAACTGTACAAGATCCTAAATAAACAAAGGAGAAGAAGAAGAAGAAAGAAGGAGGAGGAGGAGGAGGAGGAGGCAGAAGAAGAGGATATAGGCTGGCTGTGGGGGGAGCATGGAAGCAGGAAACATGGTGGGAGGAAATAAACAATGGTGAAGGGATGGATTTTGGAACATTGTATGAATTGAAACCTAGTCATGACCAAGTTTGTAATTGTGTATCTCACAGTGATTCAATTTAAAAAAAAATCAAGTGGATTTAAGACTGGTGCCAGACCAAAATCATAAAATATTTTGAAAATTACAAAGGACAAGCATTCATGATAATGACTTCACTAACATGATAAGGTATTCAACAGTAACAGAAAAAAAAAACTTATATAATTACAATAAATTAAACATCCGCACAAAGAAAGATTGTTATTAAAATTAAAATATATAATTCTGAATTGGAGAAAATATGCACACACCATACATTTGACTGAGAGTTAGTATACAAGATATCTAAAGCACTTATAAAATTTAACAAAAATAAAATACTCTTTCAAAAAATAACTGATGAACAGATTCCAACAGGATCATGAAAAACAGTCTTTCTCTCTTTTTGTTAGAGAAGTGCAAATAACTTTATAGGAAATATCACCTCACACTTGTAAGTGTACTCTTTACAGAAAGACCAGAATAAAAAGGCTAATGTGGAGAAAAGTGAAAGTTACTCACTGTTTTAATGGTTGTAATGTATGTACATTGATATTTCCTCCATGGACAAATATGGTAATTTTTCAAATTGTTAGAAATCAATCTACCAGATGATCCATCTATTCCATCTGAAGTATCTAACTTAATAAAACAAAGTTTCTAATTCAAATATTCATATATATGTACACCTATATTTATTGTAGTACCACTTTAAATAGCCAATATCTGGAAACAATGCAAAATGCCCATTTAAGAAAAAATATGAAATGATGAGGTCCTTTTTGCTAAACATGAATAAAACCAGTAAAATCATGCTAAGTGGAAAAATGTCAGAAAAATGACAAGTGTTGGAATCTGTCATATGTGAGATATAATAAAACAAAGAAAACAAAACAAAGACAATATAACAAACTTTGGACTATAAATTTAGAACTAAAGTTACCAGAGAACAAAGACAGAGTGGGGGCCCAAGTGATAGTACAGTGGGTAAGGTGTTTGCCTTGCACACATTGGACCCAGGTACAATTCCTGGTACCCCAAATGGTTCCCTGAGCTCAGCCAGGAGTTCACTGGTTGCAGAGCCAGGATAAAGTTCTGAGCACCACCAGGTGTGGCCGCCAGACTAAACCAAAAAAAAAAAAAAAATGAAAAAGAGAGTGAAGTAAAGCAGAGTGGGTCCTTAATGGATTGTGGTGGATATTTGTGTTTTGTGGTGGGTATATGTGTATATATAGACACATATGGGGTCTTACTCTGCCAGCCAATCAACAACCTTCGGACGCACTCCATCCACCTCAAGGAGATCAACCTGAGGCTGCAGATGCCCAGGGCACTGCCCTGAGACGCAGGCAGGTACATGTTGTCAGTGTACAAATTGTTACAGCAGGCTGATCATTAGGAGCTTACATTCGGTAGTCTGGGAACATCTGCAGGGACGATTAGAGATCACCTCAAAAGCCTCCATCTCCTCCCCAGAGAGTCCGGCAAGCTTCCGCGGGTATCCAGCCTGCACGGCACAGCCTAGCAAGCCACCCTTGACATACCAAATATGCCAATAACAGTAGTTAAAATGAGTCTCATTTCCCTATCCCTGAAGAAGTCTCCAGCTGAGTTGGGAAGAGCGAGAGGGTTTGTACTAAGCAGATGGTGCACAAGTCAATGGGCGGGAAGGTGCCCAGCAAGCAGCTAACCATCTAGGTGGCCCGCAGGAGCGCATCAGCCATAGGTGGCTTGAAGAAGCCACGCGGATACGGGCCTGACAGGGTGGCTACACGAGATCCGCCAAGTCCACCGAGCTACTCATCTGCAAGCTGCCGTTCCAGAGGCTGATGTGTGAGATCACGTAAGACATCAAGACCGACCTGCGCACCCAGAGCTTGGCTGTCATGGAGGCGAGAGAGGCCTACCTGGTGGGGCTCTTTGAGGACATCAACCTCTGCTCATTCCCCGCCAAGCACATCACCATTATGCCCAAGGACATACAGCTGGCATGCTGCATCTGCGGAGACAGAGCATAAAGTTTATGATCCTAAAATCTCAGGACTGGGACAAATGGAGACACTACTGGTGCCCGCTTGAGTAGATCGATGATTAATGGAATGACAGTGACAGTGACAGTGATATATATAAAGAATGTGAAATTATACACCTAAAATATCTGCTGTCTTGTAAACCAATATTATTTTCCCCAATATATGTCTTCTGGAAAACTCTGTGGGATAGTACTTCTATTGCTATGCCCATTGTACAGATAGAGTGCATATTTAACTTCTCTCACTGTACCTATCATTCTCAAAACCCATTCAATTTTTTTTAATTCATGGCTATAAGAGCTAAGTTTATTGATTTTATGAACTTTACTCCTTTTGCTTTAATATTGTAAAGATTTAGTTTAACGGCATACCATTTATCAAAAGGCGTGCCTTTTCCTCTTATCAACAACTCAGAAACTCAGTAACTCAGAAGCATAGCAGGATAAGGTGAAATGGACAGATATCAGATGATTAATTCTATCAATTACACCAGAGATGACATAATTAGGAAAGCATTCAAACTGATTCCCTACTGAACTAGTTTCATTATCCAAATGAGAAGAGCACTCTGGAAAAAATAATACTTTAGCCAAAATTCTCTACATTTGTGATCTTTACAAAAATGAAAGGAAAGGAAAAGCTCAAATCCTTCATTTATCGTTGGCAGAATTTGTATGAAATCCCAGGGGGCTTTAGAGGAGCTGCTTCACAGGAAAGCATGAAGGAACCTATTAGCTAGAAGAAGGATCTGCAGCAAATTGGGCCTCTTTAATTTATGAAAGCTGCAAACTCCTAGAGAAAGAATAGGTCTGCTTTAATGAGTGAACTGCTGGAGGATAGGGACAGGGCATCTAGACATTCACAGGCATTAAAAGTTAGAAAGCAGCAGCAGCAACAGGTACTCGAAAAACCATCATTAGCCCCTTGATGCATAACAGTGGGTAAGGATGGAATTAGAAGCCTGAAATTTACTTCATTTTATGGGGATGCTGAGTAACTAATACCAAATTTGAACTCATAATGATAAACAGTAAATTTACATTTATACTTTTTTGGTGGGGGTGGGGGGAGGATGTACCCGGTAGTACTCAGAGCTTTCTCCTGACTCTGTGCTCAGGGATCATGCCAGGCAGACTCAGGAGACCATATGGGATACCACAAATAAAACCTAGGTCAGCTATATGCAAGGCAAACTCCCTCTGTTCTGTATTATCACTCAGGCCCTTAAATTTTTACTTTCTATGTAATTTACACAAAAGAAAGTGATGTTTCTTTCATGCTTCAATTAGAGACATGCATCTGAGGGATAGGTGATATTTTTCCCATCTGAACCAAGCATTTGTAAAACACAAGAGAGCCTAGTGGAAATCTTTTAGAAATTTATAGAACCTTGACAGAGAATAAGGTTGTAGAATCTATTGATTAAGAACCTTTGGGGACAAAATTCTCAAGGCAAATTCTTTCAAAGGAGTTCAAAATTCTCCTTTCCATTTTCAAATATTTTGTTTTCAGAGTCATATATATCCCACAAAACAAAAAACAGTAATCACCACATTATTTCCTATTATGGCTAATATAAGTGGTCTGTACAATTTCACTTTTTCTGAATAACTTTAAGATCACAAGTAGAATGTTCCCACTCTCCTGTCTTCATATAAAACAGCACTGGAAGTAGAAAATCAGATACTTGAAATAATATCTATTGAAATGTCATCTTCTATTTTATCTATTCTCAAAAGTACTACTTTATTCTCCTATGCAGTGATTGCTTCTGCATGTTAGAATAAAGATAGAGAGAAAAGAAATTCTGGAGAAGGAAATAAGTTTAACAGGAAAAATCATAATAATATTATAAGAAAAACATTTGAGACACACAAGTTGTGTAGACATACAAATGCTTTTGCAAACATAAAGTTATATCTCACTCCACTAATAAATACCCTCAGAACTCCAACAAATACTTACATGTAGTATGTATATGATGATAACAATATGCTTCCAATATACTGACAAAAGTTAAAATGGTTAGAATGCACACAATTTCTAATTTTTAATATAATAAAAATAAAATAATTTGAAGAACTATAATCATACACAGAGAATATAACTCCATATAGAACCAACACCAGTAATACTGGTGCTATTTGTGCTTTTGTAATACTGGGACATTGAAATTGTCAGGTGAAAGCTGTAATATCTAATCAGGTGATACTATCCAGGCATGGCTTGTTGTAGATCAAAAGCTGATAATATATAAGTTAATTAATTATAATTATATTACTTTAGAACACTAAGTAATGTTATAGGTTTCTCCTTTCATCTTCACAAAGAATTGTACCTTTAAGAACTCACTTAAATCTAGTAAAAGAAGAAAAGAGTCTTCTAAAGCCTCTGAAAGATCTTTCTTTAATGAGAATCTCAGTCTGTAATTTAATGCCAAGAGGAACTCATTTAAAAAAGAAAATACTTAGAACAAGAAAATATTAAAAATCATTACTAGCCTCTAATCCTAGATAATCATACATAAAATATTACACCAGGAGGTATATTAATAGTTAATATAAATTATATAAAGGAAATATATTTATATTTGAGGTATTTTTTTTGTGTTTCATTTTCTAACAGAGTCTATTAGGGCAAACCCTACTTTTCCTCCTCTTCTCCCTATTTTATATTATTACTAGGTGTCTAGTTTTAGACAATGACTACCTACATTTTATTCATTTCACTGGTCCCTAAGAAGATGCTTAAAGATACATATTTGTATTTTTAAAACATTATTCTAAACTAATTGAAAATCAGGAAAATGCCATTTAAACCAGCACTTAACATATATCAATTATTAAGACTTTTGACAGTGGTATATCATACTTAAAATACTACAAATGATAATAAATGTACCACACATATGATAATGAACTAAACTGAAAATTAGTGACTTAACTATATTGCATAGTTCTGTAAAAAATATAGTAGTAACAACAAGTCTCATGATGGAGACGTTACTGGGCCCGCTCAAGCAAATCGATGAACAACGGGAGGACCGTGACCCATTACTACAAAATCTTATTGTGAGTTGACATATGAAAATGTTTAATACATTCTCAAAGAAAAATATCATTAATGTCAGATAGAATGCGATTAATTTTCGGGTATTTTATAAAGTCACCGTATATATATGTGTGTGCACATATATGTCTGTATATATATGTGTGTGTGTGTATATATTTGTTGAATCAAGCCAAATAACTGTTTCCAATTCAGTTTCTTTTGGGGAAAATAGGAAGTGAAGAAAAAATTTGTAAAAGACGGTATTATCACAGATAGTGCACATTCTGGCAAATGGGATATTAAGTGATTTTATTGTGGTGTGAATGTCATAAAGTATAATCATCCAAACAGAGATGCCATAGCGTCCTACAAAGCCATACTACATATAAGGATGCAGCATCATATATGTGGTCTATAATTAACTTAAATATAATGCGGTACATAATTGTGATATTTGGCTATAAATTTCTACGAATTTTTTTTAATTCTCAAAATTTTGTTCAAGACATATAGTCACTGTCACTGTCACTGTCCTCCCATTATTCATAGATTTGCTCGAGTGGGCCCAGTAACAGTCTTTGTTGTGAGACTTGTTGTTGCTTTGTTTGGCATATCGAATACCTCATGGGTAGCTTGCCAGGCTTTGCCGTGCAGGCATGATACTCTCAGTAGCTTGCTGGGCTCTCCAAAAGGGGCGGAGCAATTGAACCCACATCAGTTGGGAAGACTGCGCGTAAGGCAAATGCCCTACTGCTGTGCTATCATTCCAGACATATAGTATTGTATCAGAAATGGCATTTTGGTCAATGACATGCTCCATATAGGGGGTGGTCCCTATATACAGCTTATATTATGAATAGACGATACTATTTGTCCATATATATGATGTTCATACAATGATAGAATTGACTAAGGACTCATTTCCCAAAAATATACCTGTAATTAAGGAAAACATGACTATATATTTGTTTATGCATACATGACACATGACTATATATGTATATATGTGTACATCACTATATCACTGTCATCCGGTTGTTCATCTATTTACTCAAGTTGGCACAAGTGATGTCTCCATTTGTCCCAATCCTGATATTTTAGCAGCTTCTCCTTACTCCTTACTATTTCCCAATGATTGGAGGCTCTTTCGGGGTCAGGGAAATGAGACCTGTTATAGTTACTGTTTTTGGCATATCGAATACGCCAAGGGGAGCTTGCCAGGCTTTTTCGTGAGGATGAGATACTCTCAGTAGCTTGCTGGGCTCTCCGAATGCCCCTCTCGGAGAGCCCGGCAAGCTAATGAGAGTATCTCTCCCGCACGGCAAAGCCTGGCAAGCTACACGTGACATATTCAATATGCCAAAAACAGTAACAAGTTTCACAATTTGTTATGAGATGTTACTGGTGCCCGCTCAAGCAAATTGAAGAACAATGGGAGGACAGCGCTACAGTGCAGTGCTATATATATATATATATATATATATATATATATAGAGAGAGAGAGAGAGAGAGAGAGAGAATTGTCACTGTCCTCCCATTGTTCATCAATTTTCTAGAGCGGGCCCAGTAACATCTCCATTGTGAGACTTTGTTGTTTTGTTGCCTATTGTCTGAACCCCATCAAACTTAGTATGGTAATTATGAAAAACAGGTAGGAAGTGTCTTATGATGTGTCCGTGAAGTGTCTTATGATGTCTTATGAAATGTCTTATGATGTGTCTTATGATGTGTCTTTATGATGTGGCCGCAATGTGGTTCTGTGATCCAGAAAGTGGCCTGGAGGGTGGCGGAGCTTAGGTACTGGAGGTTGGCTGCCGGGGTTGGGTCTCTTGTTGTGGGGAGGGCTCTCCCCCACCCCCCTCTGGGTCACCCCATTGAAAACAGACTGGTGAAGAGTCTGGTGGCATGGTTATGGGAGCCTCATTTTATGCTCTGTTCCAGGAGAAGGAGCCATGAGTTCTGGAGGGTGGCCAATGAGGAGATTATCTGGCAACCGCAGGGAGTGGCCTATGGGTGTGACCCCTGAGTCCTGGGAGACTGAGGGAAGCAGGCAGAGGATCTCTGCTCCCGGGTCCCGTTGGACCCAGAGTCCAAGGTCAAAGTTCTGAATTACCTGGGTTTCATGGTACTTCATTCATATGTATACATGTAGCTCACATATTTATCTTTTTGCACATTTGATTAAAGCACTGTGATTAACAAATTTAGTTAAAAATAACAAAGTACTGCATCAGTTACAAAGTTATTTACAAAGTATTTCCCCAAGCATTCTACAGAGTCAAATTCATGTAAGGATAGCTATGTCATTTTCATTGGCTTTTTTTTCTTGGTGGAGTCACAGCCACAATGCTCAGAAACTCTCTACGCACTGTACTATCACTCTGGCCACACCCATGTCATTATTTTAAGGAAATGTATCAAACTCTCTTGATGTTCTAACGGATAAACACCTCCTCCTTCTACCTGAATAGCTAAAGCAGTCCTTAGGTAAAGAGGATGGGAGGCATCACTTTCCCAGACTGAAACTCTACTCAAAACCATAGTAATTAAAATAGTATGGTATTAGAATAAATAGAAACTGTCAAAACAATGGAATAGACTTAAATATACTGGAATAGACATAGATATGATCAGTAAATCTTTTTTAAAGGGGAAAAAATATGAAGCGAAGCAGGGAAAGCCACTTCAACAAGTGTTAAGAGAACTGGCAGCTACATGCACAAAAATAAATTCAGAACTCTTTCTAATACCATGCACAAAACTCAACTCAAAATGTATTAAATATTTGATATCATACCTTAATCCATAAGTTACATAGAGGAAAACGTAAACAGGGCCCTATATGGCATTGAAGATAAAGGCATCTTCACACAACACTTAACAAAAAAGTAGAAACAAAGATAAAATGTGACTAAATTAAACGAAGAAGTTTCTGCATCTCAAAAGAAATAGTGACCAAAATACAAAAACAGTCCATGGAATGGGAGAAATTGTTTGCCCAATACTCATCTGATAAAGCATTAGTGTTCAAGATCTATAAGGCATTGGTATAACAAGAAAGAAGCATATAATCCCGTCAAAAAACGGGGAGAAGAAATGAAAAGAAACTTCCGCAAGGAAATGCAAATAGTCAAAAGGCACATGAAAAAAAGTTCTACATCACTAATTATCAGAGAGATTCAAGTCAAAAAAATGACATATCATTTCATGCCAAAGATACTGGCTTATATCAGATAAACAACAGTACTGGCATGGATGCACAGAGAAAGGGAAGCTCATTCACTACTGGTGGGGATGCCAATTGGTCCAACCTTAGTAGAAAACAATATGGAAATTTGTCAAAAAACTAGATATTGAGCTTCCATATAACCCAGCAATGCTACTTCTGGGGATATGCCCTAGTGACCACAAGCCATAATGCAGAAAAGCTATATGTATGCTGCTGTTCATTGCAGTACTATTCACAATAGCCAGAATTTGAAAACAACTCAAGTGCCTGAGAAAAGACAACTGGATAAAGAAACCATGGTGCATCTATACAATAAAATATTACATGGACACCAGAACAAATTAAGTCATGAAATTCAATTATACATGGATGGACATTAAGAGTATCATGCTAAGGGAAATCTGTCAGAGGAAGAGTAACAGACACAATGATTGCATTCATTTCTGGGATATAAAACATCATAGTATGTGAATAATATTCAAAGACAGTAGAGAAAAGGGCCAGGAGGTTCATAGTGGAAAACTGCCACAAAGGGGAAGGGGAGTTCAGTTAGGACAGAGAAGGGACCACTATGACAATGATAGTTAGAAATGATCACTCTGGACAAAAACCGAGTGATGAAAGGAAGTAAAGTAATATGGATGATATCCATTCAGTAACAGTAGGAACCGCAATTCCAAAAAGGAAAATGAAAGAGAGAGACAGAGACAGAGAAAGAGAAAGACAGAGAGAGAGAGAGAGAGGGAGAGAGAGAGAGAGAAAGAGACGTCTGCCATAGAAACAAGCTGTAGGGGCAGTATAAAATTATGAGAACCTTCTGAATCAGTTTTATACCTGATGTATTTAATGACTAAGTCAGATGGACCAATTCCTTGCAAAATGTAAATTTCCAAAACTGACTCAGGAAGATACAAAAAAAGTGAAAAGTCCCATAGATATTAAATTTTATAATAAGTAAACTAGTCAAAAGATCGTGTGGATGCCCACCTACGAGATGGTCAGACTTCGTCAAGACCCTGAGACTCTTCATGTTCCTAGAACGAGCAGATACCATTGGGCTACGCTAGCACGCAATAGGGATGAATGGAGACATTACTGGCGCCCGCTCGAGCAAATTGATGAGTAACGGGATATCAAGTGATCAAGTGATTGTGCTCTACTGCCTCAAATTTAAGAATAAAAAAATCAAGAGACAAGGGACAGTAAGGTAAGAGTATAATAAAACTATAATACTGTAAGGTAAAATATGTGAATATTTTACATTTTTCTTTCCTTTATAATATAATTATATTTTTATAAAGTTCTTCACAAAAATTTATTACATTTATTTATTTTTTAAATATATTTAACATTTTATTTATTTATTACAGTTACTGGAATGAGATCCATTTTTTTTACTGGATTTAGCATATCGAATAGACCACGGATAGCTTGCCAGGCTCTGCCGTGTGGGTGGGATATTTAAGGTACCCTGAAAACTTAAATAAATGTAAGTAAAAAGTCACGCGGCTGCAAATGCAGCCGCACATGCTCCCAGGAACTTGGTGTGATAATCTCTGGATCCTGGCCGTTGTTGGGGTTACACGGCAGTTGGTGGGTGTAACTGTCTAGCTACTGGCAGGTCCAGTCCCAAACGGTGCAGGCTTGGAGATCTCAGCCCTGGGTCCCACACACCTGGGTTCCTCTGCCAGTTCTTTTATGCGTGAGGCTCATCCAAGTGTGTGGAGAGTGGTCCCACCATGACCTTGGCTGGGGCCTGGAGGTCTTCGTTGTTGGGCCCTGGTGAGGACAGTTAGGCACAGGGTAGGAGACTCTGCCTTATTCTCTCCCGAGAGCTTGGTGTGATAATCTGTTGCAGCAACATGGGAAGATGCAGTCATTGACAACATTGATGAGGAATACAATCGAATAATTTAGCACCTCCATGATTGTGTAAGGAATGCCAAGAGAGAGATAACCACAATAAACCACCTTTCTTTGAACACTCTTGATCTTATTCGCCAATGTGGCTTGGCACATGCCTCAGGCAACCACAAGCGAACGTCCGAGCTGGCAAAACAATGCTGAGAAGCCATCAAGGATGACCTCAAAGACAGGAGAACAGTGGTGCTGGTAGGTGCGGCAGAAGCCAGGAAAAGCATTCGTAATGCCCGTCTGTCCATCACCAACTACAAGACCAAAATGACTGCCCTCTGACATCCTGATGGATCTACCACATCGTACAGAAGGGCAATGGAGAAGATTATTCATGACTTCTACTCAGATCTCTTTAATAGCCACGTCCACTTGCCCACATACCACATTCCGCATGATGGATATATCGTTCCCGATGTTCTCCCTTCTGAAATTCAACATGCCATCTCATTGATAAAGAAACAAAGAGCACCTGGCCCAGAAATGATCAGACCTGAACACCTGAAGAACTTACCATCAGTACTCATCAATACACTGGCTCAGCTCTTCACACGCTACCTGTCTGAATGCAAGGTTCCATCCCAATGGAAAACCAGCAAGACTGTACTACTATACAAGAAGGGAGACATCCACGACATTGGCAACTATCGCCCAATCTGCCTATTGTCTGTCATCTACAAACTGTTCACTCGAGTCATCCTGAATAGGATTAGCAGAACACTAGATGAAGGACAACCATATGAACAAGCCTGATTCCGAAAAGTATTCAGTACCATCGACCATATCCACATGATTACTAAGCTCATTGAGGTTTCTCAGAGGTTCAAGATGCCACTCTGTCTAACATTCATTGATTTAAAGAAGGCCTTTGATTCTGTTGAGACGGAAGCAGTCATAGAAGCACTAGCCTATCAGGGCGTACAAACTCAATACATCAGGATCCTCTGTGAGCTCTATTACGGATTCACTACCAGGATCTCACCATTCTACAAATAAGTAATCATCCATGTCAAGAGAGGGGTTTGGCAGGGTGATACCATTTCACCAAAACTCTTCAGTGCCACCCTCGAGAACATCATGTGATGGCTGGAATGGGAAAGAATAGGAGTGAAGATAGATGGTCGGCAACTATATCACCTCTGCTTTGCTGATGACATCGTTCTAATACCACCAAATATCAGCCAAGCTGCACAAATGCTGACCAACTTTGACAGTGAGTGTGGAAAGGTTGGACTACAGCTGAATCTTACGAAGACAATGTTTATGAGAAACAGCCTCATTCCTGACGCTTCATTCGCTCTCAACGGAACCACCATCTCTGAATGCAACAGTTATATATATCTAGGTCTAGAAATCAACACAGTGAATGACCTGGCACCTGAGTTGCGCAGGAGGAAGAGAGCAGCTTGGAATGCCTTCAAGAGCGTTGAAGAAATAACTAAGAGGACAAAGAACCTCCAGCTATGAGCACATCTCTTCGATTCCACTGTTCTTCTTTCATTAACATATGTCTCAGAGACCTGGGCCCTTCAAAAACAGGATGAGAACACTATTCGGATCTCTCAAAGAGGAATTGAAAGAGCTATGCTTGGAATATCACGCTTCACTCAAATGAGAGATAGAATCCGGAGTTCTGATTTCCATCAACACTCAAGAATCAGGGACTCTGTCTCATTTGCCAAGGCATCAAAAATCAGATGGGTTGGACATGTAACGAGGTTTACAGACAACCGCTGGACTAGAGCCATTACTGCCTGGATTCCACGGGACGACAAAAGATCGTGTGGACGCCCACCTACAAGATGGTCAGGCTTCTTCATCAAGACCCTGAATGATTGGGTTGAGGCTCTGAATGTTCCTAGAACGAACAGATGCCATTGGGCTATGCTAGCATGCAACAGGGATGAATGGAGATGTTACTGGCACCCGCTTGAGTAAATCGATGAATAACGGGGGATCAAGTGATCAAGTGATTACAGTTACAAGTTTGTTTATGACTGGGTTTCAGTCATATAATGGTCCAACACTGGTTCCTTCATAATGTACATTTCTCACCACCAATGTCCCCAGTTTCCCTGCCTCAAACTCTCCCCTGCCTCTATGGCAAGCACTTTCTCTCTCTCTCTCTCTCTCTCTCTCTCTCTCTCTCTCTCTCTCTTTCTCTCTCATCTCAGTCTCTCTGTCTCTAATTTGTCTTTCTCTGTATCTCTCTCTTTCTCTCTCTCTGTCAAATTTATTATATTTAATATTCAAACACCAATCACACCACCATTATACCTTCGCACTACCATATTTAGAATGGTTCTACCCGACCTCCAAAGCCTGCTCCCAAAGCAGGACTTAAATAATTTATCTTGTATTCTGTGTTATGAATAATCCAGTGAAAATGATCCAAAAACTTTTCCTTAGAGGAAAGTGTGTGAAGATTGTTGTATTTCAAGTCTTTGAATAAGAGATTACTAACATGCTGTTAAAGATATTTCCTTGCATATATGCATGTGTGTGTATTTTTCCATGAGTTTCATTCCCTTCTACTTACCACCCCATCAAATGTTATGTGCTACCATTGGTATATCAGAAATTCTAAAATTTTAAATATTGTGATACAGCTGAAGTTAATTAATTTTTTACTGGATAGTAACTTTTGTGTCCAGTCATGTTTGTGGTGTCTGCTCTTATGTTGCTCTCTTTCAAGAGATTTATTAGTGAGTCTTTGAATCATGGCCTTTAATGAACTTATATGGATCCATATAGTGATGTATCTCATTCCCCTGACCCTGAAAGAGCCTCCAATGCAGCACTGTTGGGAAGGACGAGTAAGGAGAGGCTGCTAAAACCTCAGGTCTAGGACGAATGCAGATGTTACTGGTTCCTGCTCGAGTAAATTAATGAACAGGATGACAGTGACACAGTGATACAGTGATGGATCCAGAGGCAGTTACTGGGCATAACTGAACACAGGGAGATAGGGGGAGTCACCCATCCCAATTCCGTGTGAGCCTGGAGATTTCAGTAACAATTCCTGCATATCTGGATTTTTCAGCAGATTCACTCATGGATGAGACTCATCCAAGCCTTTGGAGATTGGGGATGAGCATGGTGATGATTGAGTTCTGGAGGTTTTCAGCTGCTGGGCTTTAATGGGACAAGTGAAGACAGTCACTCTTGCCCCTCTGGTTTGCCCCCAATGAGATATATTGGCATGAAGTCTGAAGACATGTCTACGAGATGTTGCTCAAAATATGTAAATTTTAAATTTTGAATATTACCAAACAAACTTGCAGGCTATCGAATGTAGCCTGCCCACAGGGCAGAGTCTGGCAAACTCCCCGTGGCGTACCAAATATGCCAAATACCAGTAACAATGATGAGTCCCATTCTCCTAAAGATCCTTGAATATAATCTCAGGATTAGGATGAAAGAGACGTTACTGGGGCCTGCTCAAGGCAATCGACGAATAACAGGATGATGAAATGAAATGAAAAATGAATGAATATTACCAAATCTATTTATGATAAGGGTCATCTATGACAATGTCGTAGCGTATAACATAGAGTAAACCCCTGGATTTCAAGAATGCATAAATTTGTTGTGGTCATTCATAAAGTTTATAAAACTATCCAAAATAATGGGTGATTTATGATGAAAAGGGGAGATTATGCTAGGTAAAAAAGTCTTTGAAGAATAAAAGTAAATGTGTTTCAACCATATGGCTTAAGTCTCAAAGGAACAAAAATTTTCACATGAAGGTTGATAAGAAATTGAAAATGACATCGAAGAGTAAAATATGTCAATTTAAATTACAAATTCTAGTGGTACATGTAAGCTGTGAGAAAATGCACAGCTCTAATCCTCAAGAGTCACAAATTAAAATATTGACAGTATCCACGTAGAATAAGAATTTTTATCTTAATTTTTTGTTGAATAACTGTGAGATATAGAAAGTTGTCCATGACTGGGTTTCATTCATACAATGCTCCAACACCTGTCCCTTCACCAGTGTGCATTTTCCACCATCAGTGTCTCAGTTTCCCTCCAACTGCTCACCCCATCCATGACTGCCTCTATGGCTAGATTGCACCTTTCTTCTCTCTCACTCTCTGTCCCTCCCTCCCTCCCTCCCTCCCTCCCTCCCTCCCTCCCTCCCTCCATTCCCCACCTCATTTTTGGCATTATGGTTTGTGATACAGGTACACAGGTACTGCAAGGTTATCAATCAATCATATGTATCTCTTTATCTACTTTAGGAACTAAATTCTTATTAAGAGTCATCTTTTCCACTTATCATGTTATAGTGGTCCATTCTTTCTCCCAATTGTCTTCTTCCCCATAAATTGAGGCAGGCTTTCAACCTTGGGTCTTCTTTCCCAATCAAGGTTAATCCCTTTTCTTTGGTGTTCCTGTGTAATTATGTGGACCCTTTTGAACGGATCGAGAGATTCCATTTTTTTCCTTAAATTTTTATTAGTGAAACACCATGAGGTACAGTTGTAGACTTACAAATTTTTGTGTTTCGGTTTCAGTTATACAATGACGAATACCCATCCCTCTATCAGTGCCCATTCTCCAATACCACTGTTTCCAGTATCCCTCCCACCCTCCACCCCACCCTAACTCTCTGTCAGGGCATTGCCTTTTGTTCTCTCTATCTTTTTGAGTGCTGTGGTTTGCAAAAGAGACACTGAGTGGCAATCACTTACAGTCTATAGTCTATTCTCATCATGCATCTCCCATCCTGAGAAGAACCTCCCAACACCCTTTATTTGGTGCTCTCTATCTGAGCTGCCTTTTCCCCTAACATGTGCGGCTGGTCTCAAAGACATGAAGTAATCCTCCCGGTACTTATCTCGGCTAGTCTGGGGTGTTAGTCTCTTATTTTGTTACTTTATGTTCCCCAGATGAATCAAATCTTTCTAGGTCTGTCCCTCTCTTTCTGACTCATTTCGCTTAACATGCAGTACCACTTGTATATGAATTTCATGACTTCATCTTTTCTAACAGCTGCATAGTACTCCATTCTGTAGATGTACCAAAGTTTATATAACCAGTCATCTGTTTTCGGGTACTTCTGTTTTTTCCAGATTCTAGCTATTGTAAACATTGCTACAATGAACAAACAAATGCAGATATCACTTTGACTATACTTTTTTTGCCTCTCTGGATTATATTACCAGGAGTGGTACTGTAGGGTCAAATGGAAGCTCAATTTCTAATTTTTTGAGGATCGTCCATACTGTTTTCGAAAAAGGGCTGAACCAGTCGGCATTCCCGCCAGCAGGGAAGGAGAGAGTCCCTTTCTTGCCATGATTGCACCAACACCAGTTCCTTTTGTTTTGGATGTGGGCCAGTCTCTGTGGTGTGAAATGATATATCATTGTTGTTTTGATCTGCATCTCCCTGATGATTAATGATGTAGAGCATTTTCTCATGTTTCTTTTAGCCATAGATACCATTAGCCTCAATGTCATGGAGAGTTTTTCCGACTTTATCTTCAATGTACCTTAGAGATTACGGTCTGATGTTGAGGTATTTAATCCATTTTGATCTTAACTTTGTACATGGTGTTAGGGAGAGATCTGAGCCCACTTTTTTTTGCATGTAGCTATCCAGTTTTGCCAGCACAATTTGTTAAAGAGGCTTTCCTTGCTAAACTTCACACTTCTTGCCCACTTATAAAAGATTAAATGTTCATATGCTTGCGGGGAGATGTCTGCATATTCGACCCTGTTCCATTGGTCTGCAGCTCTGTCTTTGTTCCAGTACCATGCTGTTTTAATTATTACTGCTTTATAGTCGAGTTTGAAGTTAGGGAGGTAGATTCCTCCCATTTTAATTTTCCCAAGAATTGCTTTAGATATTCTTGGGGGCTTACTGTTCCATATGAATTTCATGAGTGTTTGCTCCATTTCTTTGAAGAATGTCATGGGTATCGTAATAGGGATCGCATTGAATTTGTACAATACTTTGGGATGTATTGTCATTTTGACAATGTTAATTCACCCAATACATGAGCAGGGGATAACTTTCCATTTCCTCGTGTCCTCTTTTATTTCCTAAAGTAGCGTTTTGTAGTTTTCTTTGTATAGGTCCTTTACTTCCTTAGTTAAGCTGATTCCTAGGTACTTGATTTTCTGGGGCACAATTGTGAACAGGATTTCTTTGGTTTCTGCTGTGATATCCCCCTTCTCATTTCTGATTCTGTTATTAGGGTTCTCTCTCTTTCTTTGTAAGTGTTGTTAGTGGTTTATCTATCTTATTTATTTTATCGAAGAACCAGCTCTTGGTTTCATTAATCTTTCGGATTGTATTTTTGGTTTCCATGTCGTTGATTGATGCACTAAGTTTTATGATGTCTTTTATTCTGCATGATTTGGGCTCCTTTTGTTTATTCTTTTCTATGATCTTGAGCTGTGAAATCAAGTTGTTTATGTAGGCCCTTTCTTCCTTCCTGAGAAATGCTTGCAGACCTATAAATTTTCCTCTTAGCACGGCTTTCTCTGCATCCCATAGGTTCTGGTAGCTCGAGTCTTTATTCTCATTTGTTTCCAGGATTTTTTTTTATTCCATCCTTGACTTCCTTCCTGATCCACTTGTTTTTCAACATTGAGTAGTTTAATTTCCAGGTGTTTGATTTGGTTCTCCATTTCTGTGTGTGATTCACTTATATTCTCAGTGCATTGTGGTCTGAAAATATTGTTGATACTATTTCTATCTTCCTGATTATAATGAAGTATGTTTTGTGTCCTAACACATGGTCTATTTTGTAGAATGTTCCATGTTTACTGGAGAAGAATGTGTACTCTTTCTTTTTGGGGTGTAAAGCCTGGTATAGGTCTATAAGTCCTCTCTTTTCTATTTCTTCTTTCAAATCCAATGTTTCCTTGTTGAGTTTTGTTGTTGTTGATCTATCCAGAGGTGATAAGGCAATGTTAAAGTCTCCGGTTATTACAGTGTTGTTAGAAATGTCCTTCTTAAAATCTGTTAGCAGTTTTTTTTTTTAAATATTTAGCTGTTCCCTCATTAGGTGTGTATTCATTTAAGTGTGTGATTTCTCAACATAATCCATCATATCAACAAAAGAAGAGATAAAAAGCATATGATAATATCAATAGATGCAGAGAAAGCATTTGACAAGATCCAGCACCCCTTTATGATGAAAACCGTAGCCAAAATGGGTATAGAGGGGACTTTCCTCAACATAGTTAAAGCCATATACCACAAGCCTACAGCAAGCATCAACCTCAATGGGAAAAAACTGAGAGCCTTCCCTCTAAGATCAGGAACGAGACAAGGATGCCCACTATCTCCACTGCTATTCAATATAGTACTGGAAGTACTTGCAATAGCAATTAGGCAAGAAAAAGATATTAAGGGCATTCAGGTAGGAAAGGAAGAAATCAAGCTCTCACTATTCGCAGATGATATGATATTATACTTAGAGAACCCAATAACCTCCACCAAAAAATCTCCTAGAAACAATAGACTTGTATAGTAAAGTTGCAGGCTATAAAATCAATACCCAAAAGTCCATGGCTTTCATATACGCAAACAGTGAGAGAGAAGAAAGCGACATGAATAAAATGATCCCGTTCACAATTGTACCCCAGAAAATCAAGTACCTAGGAATCAGCTTAACTAAGGAAGTAAAGGACCTGTACAAAGAAAACTACAAAACGCTACTTCGGGAAATAAAAGAGGACATGAGGAAATGGAAAGATATCCCCTGCTCATGGGTCGGGAGACTTAACATTGTCAAAATGGCAACACTACCGAAAGCATTGTATAAATTCAATGCAATCCCTATAAGGATACCCATGACATTATTCAAAGAAATGGAGAAACACTCCTGAAATTTATATGGAACAATAAGCCCCCACGAATAGCTAAAGCAATTCTTGGGAAAAAGAAAATGGGAGGAATCAACCTCCCTAAGTTCAAACTGTACTACAAAGCAGTAATAATTAAAACAGCATGGTACTGGAACAAAGGCAGAATTGCAGACCAATGGAACAGGATTGAATACACTGACATCTCCCCTCAATCATATGATCATCTAATCTTTGATAAAGATGCAAGTAATGTGAAGTGGAGAAAGGAAAATCTCTTTAACAAATTTTGCTGGCATCACTGGACTGCTACATGCAAAACAGTGGGCTCAGAACTCTGCCTAACACCATGTACAAAAGTAAGATCAAAATGGATTAAAGACCTCAACATCAGACCAGAAACCATAAGGTACATTGAAGACAAAGTTGGCAAAACCCTCCATGACATTGAAGCTAATGGTATCTTCAAAGATGCCACACCACTGACCGAGCAAGTGAAAACAGAGATAGATAAATGGGACTATCTTAAACTATGAAGCTTCTGCACCTCAAAAGAAACAGTGACCAAAATACAAAGACAGTCTACAGAATGGGAAAGGATATTCGCCGAACACACATCTGACAAGGGGTTGATATCAAGGATATCCAAAATACTGGTTGAACTCCACAAGAAGAAAACATCCAACCCCATCCAAAAATGGAGCAATGAAATGAACAGAAACTTTCTCAAAGAAGAGATCCGAATGGCAAAAAAGCACATGAGAAAATGCTCTACATCATTAATTATCAGGGAGATGCAGATCAAAACCACAATGAGATACCATCTCACACCTCAGAGACTGGCCCACATCCAAAAGAACAAAAGCAACCAATGCTGGCGCGGATGTGGCGAGAAAGGGACACTCCTTCACTGTTGGTGGGAATGTCGACTGGTTCAGCCTTTCTGGAAAAACAGTATGAACTATTCTCAAAAAATTAGAAATTAAGCTCCCATTTGACCCAGCAATACCACTCCTGAGAATATATCCCAGAGAGGCAAAAATGTATAGTCGAAGTGATATCTGCACTTGTTTGTTCATTGCAGCACTCCTTACAATAGCCAGAACCTTGAAGAAAGCTGAATGCCCAAGAACAGATGACTGGTTTAAGAAACTTTGGTACATCTACACAATGGAGTACTATGTAGCTGTTAGAAAAGATGAAGTCATGAAATTTATATACAAGTGGTACCACATGGAAAGTATCATGCTAAGCGAAATGAGTTCAGAAAGAGAGGGATAGACATAGAAAGATTGCATTCATCTGGGGAATATAAAGAAACAAAATATGAGATTAATACCCAAGAATAGCTGATATCAACACCAGGAGGATTACTCCATAGCTCAGAGGCCAGCCAGGCATTGTAGGGGAAAGGGCAGTTCAGATAGAGAAGGGAGCACCAAATAAAGGGTGTTTGGAGGATCCTCCCAGGATGGGAGATGCGTGTTGAAAGTAGATTATGGACTGAACATGTTTGCCACTCAAAGGCTCTTTTGCAAACCACAACACTCAAAAGGAGAGAGAGAACACAAGGGATTGCCCTGACACAGATGCAGGGTGAGATGGGAGGGATGGGGGTGGGAGGGATATTATCCATAGTGGTGGAAAATGGGCACTGGTGGAGGGATGGGTATTTGATTATTGTATAATAGAAACCCAAGCACAAAATATTGTAAATCTACAACTGTACCTCATGCTGTTTCACTAAAAATAAAAAAAATAATAATAATTTAAAAAAGAGTGTGATTTCTTTCTGTTGCTCGTATCCCTCGATGATTAGAAAATGGCATTCCCTGTCCCTTCTAATCGTTTTCAACCAGAAATCGATGTTGTCCGATACTAGTAAGGCCACTCCAGCTTTTTTGAGGGGGTTGTTTGCTTGCTGGTTTGTTTTCCATCCTTTGATTTTTAGTCTGTGTTTGTTCTGATTGTTTAGATATGTTTCTTGTAGGCAGAAGAATGTTGGGTTTTGTCCTAAATACATTTTGCCTCTCTGTGTCTCTTAATTAGTGAAGTTAGACCATTGACATTGAGAGAGATTATTGTCTTGGGGTGTTGTGTCATCTTTCTGAAAGGGTTTTTTGTGCTTTTAGGGGTATTTCTTGTTTACAGTGGCCCTTTTAGCCCTTCATTTAGGTTTGGATTTGAGTCTATGAAGGTCCTGAGCTGCTGTGTATCTAGGGTACCGTTCCTTCGAGTTTGAGTGAGAGTTTAGCTGGATAAAGTATTCTTGGTGAAGTGTTTATTTTAGTGATTTTTTTCACTATATCCCACCACCATTGCTTTCGGACTTGGAGGGTTTCCTCTGATAGGTCTGCTGTGAATCTAAGGGGTGCTCCTTTGTATGTGATTTCCTGCTTTGACCTTGCTGCTTGCCGTATTGTGTCTCTATCAGCAGCATCGATCATGCTATGATATGTCTTGGAGTGTTTTTGTTAGGGTCCCTTATAGCTGGCACCCTTCGGGCTCCTTGAATCTGAATGGCTGCATTGTCTAGCTCTGGGAAGTTTTCAGCAATGATTTGTTTGACCATGGCTTTTTCATTGGAATTGTTTCCCTGAGCTTCTGGCACTCCTATACTTCTAATGTTGTTCCTCTTGAAATCATCTCCTAGGACTCTGATTCTCTCTAGAGCTATTTTGAGGTCTCTTGCCATTGTTTGTTGTTGCCTGTTGGCTTGATGCAGATGATCTTCCAGCTCACTGATTCTGTCTTCAGCTGTGGTCATTCTACTTTTGAGGGCACAGACTGAGTTTTTTATTTCATCTTTGGAATCTTTCATTCGTGACATTTCTGTGCGTAGCTTTCCAATTTCTGCTCTCTTTTCTTCCTGTATTTTCTCAATTGTGTGATCCATTGTTTTTTTTTTTATTAGTGAGACACCATGAGGCATAGTTGTAAACTTACGAATTTTGTGCTTGGGTTTCAATTTTACAATGATCAAATATCCATCCCTCCACCAGTGCCCACCATGCTAGGGGAAAAGGGAGCTCAGATAGAGAAGGGAGAACCAAATAAAGGATGTTGGGAGGATCCTTCCAGGATGGGTGAAGCATGCTAAAAGTAGACTATGGACCAAACATGATTGCCAGTCAATGCCTATTTTGCAAACCACAACACCCAAAAGGAGGGTGGGAAATGATCCATTGTTTCTTTCATGTCCTCTTTCAATTACTGGATATCTGTCTGACTGTTTCATTGAGTTCACTGAACATCTTCATGACTTCATATCTGAATTCTTTCTCAGAGAGGTCCCTTAGGTAAGTAGCACCTAATGAGACTTCTGTACTCTTTTCATCGTCCTCTCCACGTGGTGGGGATTTGCATTGTTTCTTCATGTTGGTGTGTAGGTATAGGAACTGTGATGTCATACTAGATTTCTTGGTATACTAAACTACCTGTGGCCGCGTGAGTGTTGGTCTGCCTAAGATTAAGCTACACCCACTATTACAAAAGCCACACCCACTTCAGAAGAGGCTACGTCTCCACGGGAAGCTGGTGTGTGTGGGGTGGTGAGGCCTGGGTGGGAAAGAAGACCAGTGGAGCAGCATTGGGGGCAAAGAAGAAGAGGCTCAGATACGCTTTTGTCCCAGGGTCCGAGAGGATGCCTGGCGCTTTGCAGGGCCAAAGCCAAGTCCCGGATTCAAATATCTGGTGGGCAGACTGACCTAGGTTGGGGAGAAGACCAGCGGAGCAGCGTTGGGAACAAAGAGACTCCATTTTGGGCCTAAACATATTGCTACTTTTTGATTAGTAGCAATACTTTCTTGCTTTGTTTCATGTACTCACCACTATTTATGTGGTTTAGGGGATAGCATTGATTACAGTAGGGGCTATAGAACTATCGGCCAATTGTGGTTTGGTAGCCATGTAGCCCTGGAGAAAGTTAAGCATTAGAGGGCAAATTATGGGTCTTATGGGATAAGGAAGGGGTAGGGGATTAAGTAGCTGCAGCTAACTTGGTGCCAGCTTCGAAATCTATGTCCATTACCAGTGTGACCTATGGGACGAGCCAAGCATTAGCATTGTTCAGTCTTGATCACAGAATTATATGTTCAAAACCTGCTGATAGCTTGCTTACTAGTATTAAAAACATTCTCAAATAATGGGGTCTTTTGCACAGAGAGAGGTCACCTGTGCTCCTAGCCTATAGCATATTTCTTGTTCCAACAAAATGACTAACAGAACATCAGAAAATAAATCAACAAAAGTCAATTTGTGGTGATGGATTCGTATATGATTTTAACATATATAAATAAAGACATTCGAATAATTTAATACTTTCTTTTCTTATTTACCTAACAAAATTTGAAATTTGTCATCTAAATTATATTGCATTAAATTTTATTTTGTACTTGTATGTTGGGCTGAAGTGATAACACAATGGGTAGGGTGTTTGCCTTGCATGCAACCGATCCGGGTTCGATTCCTCCGCCCCTCTCGGAGAGCCCGGCAAGCTACTGAGAGTATCCCGCTCGCGCGGCAAAGCCTGGCAAGCTCCCCATGTTGTATTCGATATGCCAAAAACAGTAACAACGAGTCTCACAATGGAGACGTTAACCACTGCCCGCTCGAGCAAATCCATGAGCGATGGGAGGATAGTGCTACAGTGCCACTTGTTTGCTATTAGTTGTCATACTTTCTGTGAATATATAATTTTAATATTTTAAATATATCTTGTATCAAATTCATTTTTTCAAGAGAATTTTTCACTTTCAATTTTTTCTTTATTATACATGTAATTATGTTAGTAGGTGCACTCATATGTAGAATTTCTCAATTGAAAAGATTTATACTCCAATATTATTTATAATTTCTTTATATGTATTAATATTTCACTTAAAGTATGAGTCAGAGTCATAATATAGTTACCTACATTATTTATATTAGTCTTACTAACACGTATAAAATTTTTTATATTATTATGTCCTTAAATTTAACAACATTAATGATATAGACAATAGAATTGTTTTAATTTAGTTATTCTAACCCTGTCGCACTGTCCTCCCATTATTCATCAATTTGCTCGAGCGGACCAAGTAACATCTCCATTGTGAGACCTGTTGTTACCACATTATATTTATTTCTACTAAATAGTTTTCTATCATCTAATTTGTCTATTTTTTAAAATTTATTTTCTATTGACTATTTCCCCTTTAATGTAATTTTAACTCTCGTAATGTCCTAATACTAATTTTTTATCATTTTACAAGTATCCTGATAGATGAAGTGAATATAACTGATATTAAATTTTTATATTCCAAAAATAACATTCTGTGGCAATTTAGCGACATAATTTCCTCACTACAGAAGTCATTACAAGATTAAGATGAATTAGTCTTCCTATGACCTGTAAACATTTGTAATGTAAAAAGACACAGAATTGCTTTAAAAGTGTTATTAATGACAGGTGAGACATGACTATTACCATAACAAGATACAAGCATAAAATATATTTAATGTAATATTCTTTTGATTCCAGAGCTGAAACATATATATGTAAATGAGTGTAGATATTTTATTCTATTGTATTAAATGGTTTAATTTTATTATTTACATAGATCAACATCATATAGTAATTACTAATTGGATCTTACTAATTTATTTTCTGATGATTCTATTTGCCAGTTATTAAATTTTTGTTGGAATCACACTATCACACTGTCCTCCCGTTGTTCATCAATTTGCTCGAGCGGGCCCAGTAACATCTCCATCGTGAGACTTGTTGTTACTGTTTTTGGCATATTGAATATGTCACAGGTAGCTTGCCAGGCTTTGCCATGGGGGCGAGATACTCTCAGTAGCTTGCTGGGCTCTTTGAGAGGGGTGGAGGAATCAAACCCAGCTTGACCAGTTGGCTGCCTGCAAGGCAAACTCTCCAGCCCTTTCTTGGAATAAGCAATATAGTGTAAACTTGTTATGTACCAACGGAGGTTGGTTGGGATTGAGAGGGAAATGGGACATTGGTGGAGTGAAGGTCACATTGGTGGTCTGGGAACACTAAATGCTTGAAACAACTGTATAATGGACATTTTTTTTAAATCACGACATTTTTTAAAAAATTTCCATTTATTTATTTGTTTACCTTTCCAACAATGTTGCAAGGCCATTCAGAGCAGAGCTTGTTCATTTTCAACTTTATGGTCTACCAGCATGTGGCCTGGTGCATGTACTACCAAAGAAAGTCCAGTGCTACCTACCAGTTGAGATCCTCGAAAGAAGCGGTTGGTCTGGTCCTGATTTTCATCAGACCCCAGGTATATCCATGTGGAGGGTGGTACAGAGTTCACTACTCACTTTCAGGATCATAGGCTTTGGAATCCTTTTTTTTTTTTTTTTTAGTGAGACATATGAGGTACAGTTGTAGACTTACAAATTTTTGTGCTTGGGTTTCAATTATACAATGATCAAATGCCCATCCCTCCACCAGTGTCCATTTCCCACCACCACGGATCCCAGTATCCCTCTCACCCCACATCCCCCCTTTCCCACCCTACCTCTGTGGCAGGGCATTCCCTTTTGTTCTCTCTTATTGGGTGTTGAAATCACGGCATTTTTAATAAAAATCAATTTTTAAAAAAACCCTCTGATTACATAGTCTTTCAATACCTTGAGTTAAACTGAAGAAATAGTTTCAGGAGGAGTCATGATAATATTCACAACTTAATAAGATGCGTCTCACCATGGAGATGTTATTGGTGCCTGCTCAAGCAAATCTATGAACAACAGGAGGACAGTGCTACAATATATATCAAATAGTGTCTATTACAGGGTAGAAAACTTGATCGAGTAAAGAGACAAAACATGCTTTTAAATGAAGGTCAAGAATATTGAATCAGGAAAAATATTCCTTTTTATTTTAATTTTCAACTGCAATTGAGGTCAATTATCGTAAGTATTCTATTGAGCTTTTGTGATCTATTAAAGCAGATCTAGGTCAAAATTCCAAATCACATCTATCTTGTTTGATAATCCCATAGTAACCCATATATAGTGTCTAATATTCTGTATTATTCTAAAAACTCAAGTGAGAGCTATCACTGCCAGAGCACAAACGTATTTTTTTCTCAACACGATTCAAAAATATCTAACTATAAAAACATAAACAGTAGCTAAAATTGCTGATTTTTCTTGTCAATGACATAAGGTAAGTAATGACCAAAGACCAATGAATATAATCTTGGTTATCAGTGTCTCAGTCAGTTCTAGAGAAATTGCACAGCACTTTCAAAATAGGTAGCTTGAAAAAAAAATTTTTGTATTCAGCAAGTCACCTGTCTATGATAAAGGTGATTGTAATTAAAAACATAGAAAAATAAGGAAAATGTCAAAGCAAAGTTACATATCACAAGTTCTGGTAGCTGTTGTCTATATTTGTGTGGGAATAGTTTTTTCTTTTTAATTTAATGTGTTTAATTATATAAGGGGCTTTTAGAATAATAGACGCTAAAAGTTTCACAGAATCAGAATGCCTCTTCCCCCTTAATAATAATACTTATAATAGCACTGTAGCACGGTCCCTCCCGTTGTTCATCAATTTTGCTTGGACGGGCACCAGTAATATCTCACAACAAATTGTGAGACTTGTTGTTACTGTTTTTGGCATTTCCAATACATCACAGGTAGCTTGCCAGGCTATGCCATGCAGGCAAGATACTCTCGATAGCTTGCCAGGCTCTCCGAGAGGGGCGGAGGAGTCAAACTTGGGTTGGCCTCATGCAAGGCAAAAGCTCTACCCGCTGTTCTATTGCTCCAGCCCAGCAGTAGCACACTACTGAAATATCTTTCTTCTTTTCCTCCTTTGGATCACACCTGGCAATGCACATGGGTTACTTCTGGCTCTGTACTCAGGAATTATTCATTGTGGTGCTTGGGGGACCATATGGGATGCTGGGAATCGAACCCAGCTTAGTCGAGTGCAAGGCAAACACCCTACCCACGGTGCTATCGCTCCAGCCCTGCTGAAATATCTTAAAATATAGAAAATTACACAGTTACTTAAGTCATTTAAAATAGAAGTGCCATGTGGAAATGAGTAGACTATGTGACAGGATGGCAACATTGTACATGGGACAGGATGAAAAAATATATATATATACATATATATACCTATATATATTTTAAATTATTGAATTTTTTTCCCATTTCAATGGACCCACATCTAGTTCCTGGGTCTCTACTTGAAGCCACACCGTACCAGGTAATAACTAAGTAAAAAATAAATGCCAGATTCATAACTAAGAGTTTTGCATATACTAACTTGTTTCATCTTAATAATCATCATATGAGATAGTGTAATGATGTCCTGAGTAGTACCTTGTATGATATCAGTTGGAATGTGGGAAGAGAAGGAGGCAGTAACCTCAATAAAGCGCTATTACAAGACTGTTTGACATACCTTGGTGTCTTTGGAGAAGTACTGAGGATTAGGACCAGTAAAGCCTACATGAGAACTGTACCATATGGAATTATGGATGCCATCAATTGAATGAGGCAGCTGTCAAGCCACACTTCAGCCTCACCTGATCTACACTTCAAGTGACTTGATTCTCAGAACCCAACTTTTCAGAGAGGCACAGACAAGTTGGAGTGAGGCATAGGTCTTTGCAGGGAAAGAAAATAGGTTCCAAGTACTCAGGAGCTTGAGTTTTTTTTTTTAATATGTCCTTGCAGAAAACATTTCAAAAGCATTTAAAGAGTAAAACAGCATAATTTAGAAAATATGAAAAGAGAGAGTGAGAGAGGTTTAAGAGAGAACAGATGTTTATGCATGGGTGAGAGAGCCCTATAAATTAAAATAAAGAGATAACACATTCCGAGTTAAGGTATTAGAAATCCAAAATGGGAATACATGTTGCTTGTTTTTTCAAAGTCATTTTTATAGGACTTTTTTCCAAACTACACTAACTATAGGACTTTTGCCAAACTACACTAACCTGGAAATTGCATCGTACGTAAGAGTCTGTTGCTAGGCTGTTGTCAAGAAGAAAGAAATTTGAATTATTTGTGAAATTATTTGTGGTCTTTCATGTTCTCATCACAGAAAACACAGTATTTTTTTCCTTTGAAGTTTCTTTTCGTCCAAGAGGGTTGAAGCCTTCTTTGGATAACTGGCACTAAATCAAGTCTTATCAGACCTCCGTTAACTGTATCCACAAAAGGGATCCAAGCCTTCATATGTTTGAGTTACTTTAGGACTGGTAACAGTTATTCCTTTAGATCACATTATTACTTCACATGAAACTCTTTGTTATAGGGGCCTCTATCTTACTTGTCTGTTTTATTTAGGAATTAATAAGCACCACTATTTTATAAATGAGAAAACAGTTAATGGATTGGTCCATGTTAAGATGGATAAAAATTAACATAGCTAGCACTTCAAATTCCATGTCCCAAAACCTTTAAAATGTGTGTTGTCTCTATAAACACACTTTAAATATCATTGAAAAAATTTATAATGTGATAAAAGCACCACCGAGTTTGATTACAAAAATATCAGGCCCTAAATAACCACACAAATCAGAGTATAGAACTTATACGAACAGAGTAAATACCCAATAAATAAATTTTGAAATAAGTTTGCCATATGCATTGGTTTCCACAAAGTTTTTATATCTACTATCATTCAGTGCTAAGTTTTATAGCAAATGTTCTCTGCTTAATTCCCAGAAATGGTTTATTGATACAAAATCTATCAGTAGGGAAGTCCTATGCCGCCTGTGTTCTACATTAAAGTCAAGGATCACCTTCATAGTTTAGTTTATCAGGAACAATTTGTTGAAATGTAACAAACACATCATTAGATTAGTAGTCAACTACTTCTTTCGGGCTTAATAGAGACATTGAATATGCAATATTCATAAAACAGAAGACAACATTTCCAAGTTTTATACTAGAGACTGAAAAGGATGATAATTAGATCTTTAAAAATGAATGTAATACTAAAATGAATTCAGTGAATAATTAACAACCTATATGTCTTGAGGCAGTTCTCTATAGTGTAATTAGGTATGTGTTACAATAAGCTCTTTAGGACCTATATTCAAGAGAAATAAGTGTCTCAAGGTGGACATTTTGAAAGGAGTGGCTTACCATAAGGTTTTAATGGTAGAAGATGGATAAAAGTTACTTCTATTTACTTATAAAGTTGACATTACTGACTTATACCTCAAGAGGATATGCTACTTTAAAGAAACTTTCAGCTTATAAAACTAATAATATTTCAGGGTGACAATATTGGAAATTATTTACATAATTTAAAAATTCCTAAACTATGATAAATAAAAATTATCTGAGTACCATGTAGTTAGACCACTGTTGCTTTCCCAAACTGACCAATGTTAAGGTCAATGAAATGATCCAGATTTGATTAACATCATATTCTAAGCCAGTGCTTCTCCAATTTTGATCCCTAAATCATCATCATTGATATCACAAAGAAATTTGTTAGTAAAACAAATTTTCATTCCCACTCCAGTTTTGAATCAGTAATCCTAGGCATGGGCTTTAATAATTTGTATCTTAACCAGCTCAATAGGGGAGGCACTGATAGACATTTGCGTTTCTGAAACATTAATCTATGGAAATTTTCCACTTAGAAATGTAGTTAGGGTGGGACAAATAATTAATGTCTTTGAGATACCTTTCACACCCAAGTACTGCATTAAACATTATACAAGATATCATTAGTTCTCACACATACAGATAAGGTAGGAATTGTAGTTTCACTTTTCAAATAAAAAGAGTAAGGAGTTAGATAAATTGTTTACATTACACAGATAATAAATAGTAGTACTATGTTTAATAAATACGTGGCTTATATTCTTGGACTTTGAACTTTTTAAATAGGGTCCAACCCTGAAGTGGTCAGGGGCCAGTTTGCACCTGGCAAGACTTGGGGAACCGAGTTGTGGGGATTTAAACGCAGGCCCTAGATATGCATTTTATAACTTGAGTTCTCTCCTTAGCTCCAAGTCTCTGTCTCTAACTAGAATAACATCTTACTTTCCTTGTACCTCTGAGTACTAATGGGAAACACGCCTGAATATATCGATTTCCAAACTATTGCTGCTGTTGTTATAATGGCATTTAGATATTATGAAATGCTAAAATGTATCAGAATTCTCTATGTGGAAATTATTTGAGGACTTAGTGATTCAATTTTTGTGATTCAATTTTAACATCATGTTCAGTTCATACTTAAAATTGTAGCATTTCTTCCTTAAGTTGTTTGGAAATTATTTTATTATTCTACTTGAAACATTGTCAAAATCATCTTACAAGTAAAATTTTACTATGAGATTTACAATTAATAAGGTTATAAATATCTAGACAAAAGTTTACCTTGGTTTTAGAGTTTAAGAGTCTCTATGAAGCTTTTTTATCCCCACAGACATCTCTGAATCTCTAGAGCACTGCTATTTTACAAATTGGAAATTCCTTATATATTGACTTATATTTGTCATATATGTTAGCTTCAACCCTCCAGCCAGATAAATTCTTTGCGACATAAATACCTACTAGCATTGTAATAAACATGAAAAAGAACTAAACTCTTTTAATTTGTATAAATTCCATCACTAAGTCTGAATTATCACATGATTTTTAATAATAGTAAAGGAATAGGCTCTGGGTGCCAAATGCCCATCGATAGGACAGATCTCTTAAAGAGTTATAAGTTATTTATGTCTGTATAGAATGATTGTACTGCTATGGAGACTAGATATTTTAATCAGCCTGGCACTGTGCTTAGGTAAGCAAAGACTCTGTCTCTATGACTCTATTTCCTATACTTCTGTGCCTAATTCCTTCTTTTTTTTTTATTTATTTATTTATTTATTGAATCACTGTGGGAAAGGTTACAAAGCTTTCAGGTTTATGTCTCAGTAATGCAAATATCAAACACATTTCCCTTTACCAATACTTATTTTTTACCATGAAGAACCCCAATAAAACCCCACCCCCCACCCCTCCCCGTCCCTGTGAGGCAGATGAATTCTAGTTAACACTCTATCTGCTTTGATTAGATTCATTGTTTCAATAAAAGACTCACCACTATTATTTAGAGTTTACCCCCCCCCCAAATCAGACATGCTGAAAAAGCATTGTGAAGTGATTTGCTTTCTACAGCTGGGTTAAAGAATTAAATGTTGGTTTTGGATTTCTGCTATTTTACCTATTGACCCTGGAAGTATTTCTACTGAAAGTCAGATAGTTAAGAAACTGGTTTCTGTGTTCTGGAGTCGTGGCCGTGCTGGAGAGCCGCTCGCGGGGGGCAACCGGTGGCCTCGGTAGGGCGTGAAGGGCGGAGCGAAACGCCCCCCTTCCCATGAGGTTTTAGTCGCCCCCACACTCCCGGCTCATACCTGCTGTCCACAAGGCACCCATGTGGCCGCCATCTTTCTTTCCAGAGAGGAGAGGGCGAATGGGGCAACACCCTTTCCCCTCCGGCAGACTTGATGGGCTGGATCAACGCATAGTCCGTTCACTTTTCTGCTCCAAGCTGCTGGGTTCTGCATTAAGTCCTTGTGCTTCTGGGGCCATGGCCGTGTTGGAGAGCCGCTCGCGGGGGGCGACTTGTGGCCTCGGTAGGGCGTGAAGGACGGACCAGAACGCCCCCCGACCCATGAGGTTTTAGTCACCCCCACTCCCCCGGCTCATACCTGCTGTCCACAAGGCTCCCATGTGGCCGCCATCTTTCTTTCCAGAGAGGAGAGGGCGAATGGGGCAACACCCTTTCCCCTCCGGCAGACTTGATGGCCTGGGTCAACGCATAGTCCGTTCACTTTTCTGCTCCAAGCTGCTGGGTTCTGCATTAAGTCCTTGTGCTTCTGGGGCCGTGGCTGTGCTGGAGAGCCGCTCGTGGGGGGCAACTGGTGACCTCGGTAGGGCGTGAAGGACGGACCGGAACGCCCCCCTTCCCATGAGGTTTTAGTCGCCCCCACGCTCCCGGCTCATACCTGCTGTCCACAAGGCTCCCATGTGGCCGCCATCTTTCTTTCCAGAGAGGAGAGGGCGAATGGGGCAACACCCTTTCCCCTCCGGCAGACTTGATGGCCTGGGTCAACGCATAGTCCATTCACTTTTCTGCTCCAAGCTGCTGGGTTCTGCATTAAGTCCTTGTGCTTCTGGGGCCATGGCTGTGCTAGAGAGCCGCTTGTGGGGGGTGACTGGTGACCTCGGTAGGGCGTGAAGGACGGACCGGAACGCCCCCCTTCCCATGAGGTTTTAGTCGCCCCCACATCCCCGGCTCATACCTGCTGTCCGCAAGGCTCCCATGTGGCCGCCATCTTTCTTTCCAGAGGGAGGAGGGCGGAAGGGAGCAACACCCTTTCCCCTCTGGGCAGACTTGATGGCCTGGATTAACGCATAGTCCTTTCACTTTTCTGCTCCAAGCTGCTGGGTTCTGCATTAAGCCCTTGTGCTTCTGGGGCTGTGGCCGTGCTGGAGAGCCGCTCGTGGGGGGCAGCTGGTGACCTCGGTAGGGCGTGAAGGACGGACCGGAACGCCCCCCTTCCCATGAGGTTTTACTCGCCCCCACACCCCCGGCTCATACCTGCTGTCCACAAGGCTCCCATGTGGCAGCCATCCTTCTTTCCAGAGAAGAGAGGGCGAATGGGGCAACACCCTTTCCCCTCCGGCAGACTTGATGGCCTGGATTAACGCATAGTCCTTTCACTTTTCTGCTCTAAGCTGCTGGGTTCTGCATTAAGTCCTTGTGTTTCTGGGGCTGTGGCCGTGCTCCAAACTTAACTCTGACTTTCAGGGAGAAAGATTGGGTGGTTTACTTCTTATTGATCACTTTGTGTATAGATGTCGCGCGGCCGCATAAGCGGCTGCGCGGTTTTGAGAAAAAGTCCTCGTTCCCGCATACTCGAGCTGTGTTTGTAGAGGCTTCTGGTCACCAGGGTTCCATCTGGGGGAGGTGGGATGCGGCACCTACTCCATCTGGAACTTGCGGGTGATCTTTTTGGAACCTGTTTTTTCTTTTTTTTTTTTTCCTCCGGGATCCCGCACCCTCCATGTGTTTTTTCTCTTATGCTGAACGCTTCAAAGATGGCCAATTCCTTCTTTTAATAGATGCAGACTTTCTTTTAATTTACAGTAATATTTTGCTTGGATTGCATATCATGTCCTGCTGATTCAAAAGTATTTTTTTCTCTCTTAGAAGAGCTTTTTCATTTCCGCTTTGCTTTGGATGTGATAGTTTCACTTTTACTTTTATGGGGGGTGGAACATAGCCAGTGGTGTTCAGGGATTAGTCCTGGCTCTGTGCTCAGGGATCACTGCTGGAGAGGCTCAGGGAACCACATAAGGAGCTATGAATGGAACCTGGGGCCAACCCATACAAGGTAAAACCCTCCCCGCAGTATTATCTCTCTGGTTCCTGATTTCATATTTTAACTCAGTTAAATTCAAGTTTTGTGAAATAAAGTTTCTTTTTCTTTCACATACTGTTTTATTTGTGTGTTTGAATTAGTCTTTTTGGGAGGTGGGGTGAGGGAATCACACCAGCAGTGGTAAAGATTTACTCCTGGATCTCTTCTCAGGAATCACTCCTGGAGGGCTTAAGGGACCATGTATGATGCCAAGGATCAAATGTAGGGTCAGCCACATGCAAGATAAGAGCCCTACCTGTTGTCATATCACTCCAGTCCCATTACTGTTTATTTTTTCATATAAGGATATGTGTAATATACACAGATTGACATTACCACATGTTATATTTTCAGAATTTCATTCCTCATTCTGTACTCATCTAAAAATATTTGCAATAATCTTAATAGGTCTCTCTGTATAATGCTTTTGCTATCACTTTCCTGTGATAAGGAAAAAGAGGTCATTCTGTCTTCATTACCTCCTTCTGAAGACAATCATAAATAAATTAGAGTCAATTCATTATGTTAGTCACTATATTACAAAATCTCTAAATGTGCTAAATTATTATATGTCACTCTGCTCTACATTTAAACAAATCATTATGCTGTGAACACGTTATTCTCATTTAAGATATGAGGTTTAGATAGAGATAAAAAAAGACTTAGACAGATTAACTTTACTAGAATGGCACACTCGATTAGAATTGGCAAAGATATAATTTGGACCCTTATTGGGTTGATTTCATATTATTTCCAGTATAATTTACATGCATACATCCTATCACTTTATGCTGTTATATCCCCTTACACAGAAATTTATCTGTTGGTATTATATCAGTCCTTAGGGTTCAACCAAAGTTGACTTTAGGCATCCATTTCTTCAGCATTAAAAGAGAAGCAATAATGACATCTACCTCCAAAACTGTTGTGAGAATTAAGTCTGGTAATTAGTGGAAACAATGTGTCTAAAACACCGGGATTAATTTTTTAAAATTATATACTAGTTATAAATTTTATCCCCTTTAAAATAAAAAAGTAAAGAACATAGTATGATCTTGTCCTTCTGTTAATTTAATTGATTGCTGGCTTGGTCACATTTCTTTCTGTATTTAACTATATTTTATTCTCTCATGTCCTACTGCTAGTCTAGTTTTGTTGTTATTGTTGTTTGTTGACTTGAATTGGGGAGGGGCATTTGTTGTGCCTAGTATTGATTCAGTTCCCCACACATGTAAGGCAAGTGCTCTACCACTGAGCCACATTCCTGGCTCTCTGATCCTTATTGAAATCAAATCAGAGCTTTTTCTTTCAGAAAATATTCTATTCTATCTGAGTAAATTATTAATTTTCATTATTTTTCTCCACATATTCAATATATATCATACTTAAATATTTACAGCACATCAAAGTACCTTTTATTGATCATTGTTCCTTTGTTTTCTGCTTCCTGTTAACCTTGTCTTCAGGGATTTGTATATGTTTTACCCTCGAAAGTCCAGCAGAAAGCCTAATATATAACAAATACACCTTAAAAATTGACTAAATGTCTATTAATGGGATACCAACCATGGTTTTCTCAAAGGTACTATGTATAAAATTTACACAGATTTTAATTTATATATCTGACCCCTCTCCTGTATGATTTAAGACAGTAAACTAATGATATCACAAAAATTAGTTTATTATATAAATAAACTGAAGGGCCAGAGTGATAAGAGAGAGGGTAGGGAGCTTGCCTTCCATGCAGTCTACTAGGGTTCCATCATTGGCACCCCATATGGTCCCCTGAGCTGGGAGTAAGAACTGAGCACTGTTGGGTGTGAACCAAAATCCAAATAAATAAGCAAATGAAAAATTCTATAGGATAAACTTTTACACCACTGTGAAAGATTTCTCCATAGTAGATAATTAAATAAAATTTATTTATAAAATAAAATATATAAGCATTAAATTAAAAAGCAAGATTAGGGAACATAAAGTAACAAAATTGAAGACTAACACCCAAGAATAGACAAAATAAGTACCAGGAGGTTTACTCCATGGCTTGGAGGCCAGCCACACATGCTAGGGGAAAAGGCAGCTAAGATAGAGAAGGGAGCACCAAATAAGGGGTGATGGGAGGATCCTCCCAGGATGGGAGATGCATGCTGAAAGTAGACTCTAGACCAAACATGATTGCCACTCAATGCCTCTTTTGCAAACCACAGCACCCAAAAGGAGAGAGAGAGAACAAAAGGGAATGCCCTGCCACAGAGGCAGGGCGTGATGGGGGGGGGGGGGATGAGGGGTGGGAGGGATACTGGGATCAGTGGTGGTGGAGAATGGGCACTGGTGGAGGGATGGGTTCTCAATAACTGAAATGCAAGCATAAAAATGTGTAAATCTACCTCATGGTATTTCACTAATAAAAATTAAAAATAAAATAAAAATAAAATGCAAGATTAAAATAACTACCTGTTTCTAGGGTTCTGGAGCGATAGCACAGCGGTAGGGCGTTTGTCTTGCACGCAGCCAACATGGCCGACCCGAGTTCGATTCCTCCGCCACTCTCGGAGAGCCCGGCAAGCTGCCGAGAGTATCTCGCCTGCACGGCAGAGCCTGGCAAGCTCCCCATGATGTATTCGATATGCCAAACACAGTAACAACAAAGTCTCCAATGGAGACATTACTGGGCCCGCTCGAGCAAATCGATGATCAATGGGAGGGCCTTTACTTTTACTTTACTTCTAGGGTTCTGTATCTAGTTTCCACATTAGTAAGACTCCCTGTATCTCTTCCTGCTGTTCAGTAAGTCAAAACAGTATTTAATTTTTTTTATTTGTTGGTTTTGAGACTATACCCAGTAGACCTAGGGAACTCCTCCCCAGGCTGTTTTCACTCGGGGCACCCCATAATGGGGCGGGTGAGAGCCCTCCTCACCCCAAGGAACTCAACCCTAGCAGCCGACCTCCACTACCCAACCACTGCCACGCTCCATGCCACTTTATGGACCTCCCAGTCGCAAAGCGGTTGCACGACACATTATAAAATATTTCCTACCCCTTTTCCATAATTACCACACCATATTTGATGGGGTTGAGATGGTAGGCAACAAATCATAGAGATGAATATATAACTATATGCCTCTTGGAGAGCCCGACAAGCTACCGAGAGTATCCTGCCCGCATGGGCAGAGACCGACTCTCCGTGGCATATTCGATATGTCAAAACCAGTAACGACAACAGGTCTCATTCCCCTGACCCTGAAAGAGCCTCCAATTGTTGGGAAAAGACAAGTAAGAAGAGGCTGCTAAAATCTCAGGGCTGGGAGGAATAACGATGTTATTGGCGCCCACTTGATTAAATCAACGAACAATGGGATGACAGTGATACAGTGACACAGTGATACCCAGTAGTTCTAGGTGGTACTACTGGCTCTGTACTAAGCATCATAAGCTCTTGTATTGCTAGAAGGACCATATGTTGATGAAGATCAAACAAGATTTCCTACATACGAAAAATGTACTCACCCTATTGAACTATCTCTCTAGCACATCAGCATTTATTTTAGCATCAGAAACTATGTCTTAAATTCAAGGATAACATGGACTCTACCACTTTACTTCACTGTGTCTATTTCTTAGTGTTATTATCTAGTTTTCCTTGGGATAATATGAGTATCTTTATTACATATTAACCATTCATTAAATTATGAGAATATTACTGGATATTCACACGCAAATTAGATGATAAAGGAATACATTCAAACTAGTTGTCCTGTGTGTGAGCTGTTTTGGTGATTTCAAATTAAAACTAATTGAAACCAAGGATTTCAATGAGAGGATTCTATATGGATTCCAGTTATCCTTATCTTTTGATTCTTCCATAATTTTCCTATTGTTTTCAGTTAATCAGCATTTTCTGTATCGCCAAGGTTCCCCAGAATTGTGTTATTTTGTGAATGTAAAATATTCATTTATAGTTTTATAAAATACATGTTTATTGATGATAGTAGCATTTTTATAAGTGAAATAGAATCATTTCCTCATCCTAAATAATATTAGGCAGAATTATCCATTCCAGTTATAGGTAAAATTTGATTTTATTTTTCAATTTATGCTACTATTATTATTGTTGTAGCAGTGTGGAAATATGGCCTCCATGAACAGTCAATGTAGTTAGTTGTTTTTCTTTTAAAACATCTAAGGTGTTTAAAATTTTCTGATTCATTACACTTAGCTATCCAAACCAAGGCTCCCATTGTTGACATCTAACACTAATTGGAATAGATTGCAATGATTTGGTAAGCACAATTGCACATACACAATCTCTTCTCACATATTTTTTACAATTTTAATGTAAATTTATTGTTGTATATGATATACTTGAAGTTTAATGGAAAGATTAAATTATAGAGGAACAAATTACCAGCTACTAATATGATTGCCTGTATCAAAATTCTAAAATTCTTTCACATGTGTCAAAAATACTTTCAGTGATTACAGTATCAGTGGGAAAAATGGGAAAAATTAATTAACATGAGTTGAATTGAACCATATTTTTGCTTAATTTCTTATAATAACAGTTATACAGTAAATTAAAAAAGAAATGTATATTTTAGGTAGTTTTATAATACAAGGTACATGTGGATTTCTCTCTTAAAATTTTTTTCTCTTCAAAGCACACCCAAAACTATAAATAATATGTTGCCTCCTTATCATAATGATCACAAAATAAATCCCTCATATTTTCCCTTAAAAATATTTATATCATTAATAGATCTGTATCTATTTTAAAATACTCTGGTAACAATATAAGTTTATCATTCCAATGGATGATAGCTTTATCATAACAACATTATGTACTGAATCAGATCGTCAGATATATGTCTTTGACCAGAAAGGTCTCCAAAAATTAAATTTAATTATGGATAACTTTCACATAAATCTTTAGATTCCACACTTCCTTTTAAACATGAAATCCTGAGAAAGCTGAAGTTTCTTACTAAATCTGGAAAAACAAAATTTATCTTCCTGCAGAGAATATAGTGAGCAAATCACTATGTTTAGTCTTACTTAGTTTCTTCATCTGTACAATTGATATAGTGCTATTTAGGTAACAGTTTTTATTAGGACTAAAGGACAAAATATATAATGTCCAGTATATGTTAAACACTAGATAAATTATAATAACTATCATTGATTAGTTGTCCTCTGTATAAACATACAACCTCCAAGTTGGTACCAACCCTTGCATACCAGATACTCATCCCAAAACACATTAATTGGCTATCATTTAAATAGCGCGACGGCGGGCGGGCACCACGGCGTCACAGCGGTAGGGCGTTTGCCTTGCACGCAGCCAACATGGCTGACCCGAGTTCGATTCCTCCGCCCCTCTCGGAGAGCCCGGCAAGCTACCGAGAGTATCTCGCCCGCATGGCAGAGCCTGGCAAACTACCCGTGTTGTATTCTATATGCCAAACACAGTAACAACAAAGTCTCCAATGGAGACGTTATTGGCCCCGCTCGAGCATTTAAATAGCACACTTGCATTACTATATTCCTTCTAATAAAAATACTCACGATTTAGGGCTGGAGAGATAGTAGAGTGTAAAGAGTGCTTGCTTTGCATGTGTTCAACACAAGTTTAATCCCCAGCACCACACATGGTCTTTCAGCACCACCAGGCATGTTCCTTTAGCACAAATCCCTGTGCACAACTGGTTGTGGGCCCCAAACCAAAACCACAACTAAATACTCCAAATTTTCAAAATTAAAATAACTTGAGTCAGAAGATGTCAACATTTAAAAAAATAAGAAACAACTTGGTAACTAATTGATCTACAGATATCTTAAACATTGCCTACTTTCAAGCAAGGTAGATAATGGTCAGCATAAAAAATATTCTCTTATTTTGATGCCATAGCAGCAGTACCCAGGGGCTATTAATGGAAGTTCTTAGAGAACAGCAATTGGCCCCCAAGCTTCTAACTAGGGTTAGCTACATGCAAGGCAAGTACTTCAACCCCTTTATTGTCTCCTTATTCCACGTTTTAAAACTGTAGATTTAGGTATAATTTCCACCCATTTTAAAATACTATTGTTGTAATATTGTTGCCTATTTCAATTGTCTTTTTATTTTATTTTCTTTTATTTCTGTTTTTTTATTAGTGAAACATCATGAGGCACAGTTGTAGACTTATAAACTTTTGTGCTTGGGTGTCAGTTATACAAGAATCGAGTACCCAACCCTTTACCAGTGCACATTCTCAACCACCAATGATCCCAGTAGTCCTCCCACCCCCAACCCCGTCCCTCCCACCTCACCCCGCCTCTGTGGCAGGGCATTCCTTTTTGCTCTCTCTTTTCTATAGGGCGTTGTAGTTTGCAATAGAGGCATTGAGTGGCCACATCTTTCGGTTTATAGTCTACTTTCAGCATGCATCTCGCATCCCAAGTGAGTCCTCCAAACATTCTTTGCTTGGTGTTCCCTTCTCTATCTTAGCTGCCTTTTCCCCCAGCACGTGCTGCCAACTTGCAAATCGTGGAGCATACCTCCTGGTACTTATCTCAACTATTCTTAGGTGTTCAACTCCCATTCTGTTACTTTATATTCCCCAATTGTGTCTTTTTAAACTTTAATTTCAAGACTTTAAAATTGAGAGAGTAACAGATTCCAAATTATCTATTACATTTATTTGATCACTTGATAATTTGACATCCCGTTATTCATCGATTTGCTCGAGTGGGGGCCAGTAACATCTCCATACGTCCCTGTCACATGCTAGTGTAGCCCAATGGCATCTTCTCGTTCTAGGAACACAAAGAACCTCAAACCAAATGTTCAGGGTCTTGACGAAGAAGTCTGACCATCTTGAAGGTGAGTGGCCACAGTCTTTTGACATCCCATGGAATCCAGCCGGTAACAGATCTAGTCCAGCAGTCATCTCCAAATCTCATTATGTGTCCAGCCCATCTGATTTCTGAGGCCTTGGCAAACAAGACAGCGTCCCTGGTTCTTGACCGTCCACAGAGGTCGGAACTCCGGATACTTTCTCTCACTTGAATGAAGCACGATATTCCAAACATAGCTCTTTTGATTCCTCTTTGGGAGACACAAATAATGTTTTCATCGTGCTTTCATAAGGTCCAGGTCTCTGAGGAGTATGTTAATGCTGGAAGAACAGTGGAATCGAAGAAATGTGCTCAGATTGGAGGTTTTTCATCCTCTTGGTTATTTCTTTGACGCTTTTGAAGGCATTCCAAGCAGCTCTCTTCCTCCTGCCTAACTCAGGTGCCAGGTCATTTGTCATGTTGACTTCTCGACCTAGGTATACATAACTGTTGCATTCGGAAGTGTTCTGTTGACAGCAATTGGAGTGTCAGGAACAAGACCGTTTCTCATAAACATTGTCTTTGTAGAGATTCGGCTAGAGTCCAACATTTCAACACTCACAGTCGAAGTCAGCCAGCATTTGTGCTGCTTGGCTAATATTTGATGTTATTAGAACGATGTCATCAGCAAAGCAGAGGTGGTATAGTTGCCGACCACCTATCTTCACTCCCATTCCTTCCCGTTACAGTCGTCGCATGATGTTCTCGAGGGTGGCACTGAAGAGTGTCAGTGAAATGGTATCACCCTGCAGAAACTCTCTCTTTATATCGGTGATCACTTCCTTCTAGAATCGTGAGATCCTGGTAGTGAATCCATTATACAGCTCACGGAGGATCCTGTTGTATTGAGTTTGAATGCCCTGTTTGGCTAGGGCTTCAATGACCGTTTCCATCTCAACAGAATCAAAGGCCTTCTATACATCAATGAACGTTACAGAGTGGCATCTTGAACTCCCGAGAAATCTCAATGAGCTTGTTTATAGTGTGAATATGGTCGATCGTGTTGAATCCTTTGCGGAACCAGCTTGCTCGCATGGTAGTCCATTTAGTATTCTGCTAATCCTATTCAGGGTTACTGGAGTGAACAGCATGTAGACGACAGACAACAGACAGATCAGGCGATAGTTGCCAATATCTTGGATGTCTCCCTTCTGGTACAGTAGTACAGTCATGCTGGTTTTCCATTGGGATGGATGGAGCCTTGCATTCAGACAGGTAGAGTGTGAAGAGCCGAGCCACTGTATTGATTAGTACCGACAGCATATTCTTGTGTTCAGGTCTGACCTTGTCTAGGCCAGGTGCTGTTTGCTTCTTTACAGACATAATGGCATGTCGGATTTCAGAAGGGTGAACGTTGGGAACGTCCTATCCATCCTGCGGAATTTGGTATGTGGGCAGGTGGACATGGCTATTGAAGAGATCTGAGTAGAAGTCATGGATAACCTTCTCCATTGTCCTTCTGAAAGATGTGGTAGTCCATTAGGACGTCAGAGGACAGGAATTTTGGTCTTTTAGTTGGCGAAGAACAGGCAGGCGTTGTGAATGCTTTTCCCAACTTTTGCTGCATCTGCCAGCACTGCTGCTCTCCTCTCTTTGAGGTCTTCCTTTATAGCTTCTCTGCACTGCTCTGCGAGCTCAGACATTCTCTTCTGGTTGCCTGAGGCATGAGCCAAGCTACCTTGGTGAATAAGCTCAGGAGTTTTCAAGACAGGCATTTTTTATGGCTATCTCTCTCTCAGAGTTCCTCGCACAATCATGGAGGAGCTGAGCCAGTCAATTGTATTCCTCATCAATGTTGTCAATGACGGCATCTTCCCATGTTGCTGCAATAGTGCCAAAGAGCTCCAGTTGGTGGTCGTTCTGGGAGTTCTCTTAATAAAATTTGCAGCCCTTTCTCCCTGCTCTGTGAAGTAGAATTTTGCACGAAGGGGATGGTGGTCTGATCCCATTTGAAATTTTGGGACAACAGCGACATCGGTCAGGTAAAACCATCAATTGAATATGATGTGGTCAATTTCATTGTGGAACCGTCCACTGGGAGACTCCCAAGTCCAATGTTTAAATTCAGCCTTCTGGAACTGTGAGCTACCATGAATGGTCTTGGTAGACATTATGATCTCAGACAGTCTATCACTCTGTTTGTTCCATTCTAGGCCATGGGTCCCGATGTGGAGTTCTTCGGCTGATCAGCTTGGTCCTATCTTAGTATTAAAATCACTGACAGTGATCTTTTGGAAGGTGTGGTCTTCTTTATAGAACTTCTCAAGCTCCATGTAGAACTCCTCAATTACTCTTTCATCATAATTGGATGTTGGTGAGTAGACAACGAAGATAGAAACTGCCGACAGTGAGTTACTCTATTCAAGTGTAATCATCCCATCCGGGTTGTTAAGCATTCAAATGAATCAATGCTCATGGCCAAGTTCGTGTTGACAAGGACACCAACACCTCTCATGCCTCTTTTGTCACATGCTCCGTGGAACAGTTCTTCTCTTGTGTCGAAAACAGCATGATGTGTTTGATGCCTTCTTGTCTTGGTCAGACCAATGATCTTGTACTTGATCTTTTGCGCTACATTTCTTTAAATAATAATAATAACAACAATAATACATTTATTATTATTTTTATTGTTTTGGGGTCACATCCGGCGATGCACAAGGGTTACTCCTTGCTTTGCACTCAGGAATAACTCCTGGCAGTGCTTGGGGAAGCATATGGGATGCTGGGAATCGAACCCAGGTTGACCGCATGCAAGGCAAATGCCCTACCCACTGTACTATCGCTCCAGCCACTACCTATTACATTAAAAATTAATTTGACATCATTTAAATCTAAAAATATGTTTGAAGACCACATGTAGACCAAGTAAAAACTACCAGACTTATGTGTTTTTTTCCTATCCCCTCTCCCTCAGATCCATTCTTGATACCTTTGTTACCTGCTCTGTTGTATTGGAAGACTAATATCTTCTAACAGGATTATTAGACATCCTAATCTAGGTAGCTTTTATTTATTTCTTAATGTCAGTTATTATTATTATTATTATTATTTTGCTTTTTGTGTCACACCTGGTGATGCACAGGGGTTACTCCTGGCTCTGCACTCAGGAATTACTCCTGGCAGTGCTCAGGGGAAGATACAGGATTTTAATAATTGAACCCTCGTTGGTCACGTGCAAGGCAAACGCCCTACCTGATGTTATAACTCTAGCCCCAATGGCAGTTATTTTTATGTCTAGTTAATTGACTTCTGTTTATTTGGTTTCAATTAGTTGGCACCAGGAGTAGATAGGATATATAAGAGAAAGAGCACTATAAAAGAAATATCACAAAGGCGGGGAGGGGTGAGGGTTGGGGTGGGGGTGGGAGGACTACTGGGATCATTGCTGGTGGAGAATGGGCACTGGTGGAGGGATGAGTACTTGATCATTGTATAACTGAAACCCGAGCATGAAAGTTTGTAAGTCTACAACTGTACCTCATAGAGTTTCACTAATAAAAAAATAATTTTGTAACTAAGCAGAAAAAAATCACAAAGGAGGAGTTGCAATATTCAGCTATACCTACACACCATGAATCTGCCTTATTCTGTATATTGCAAAGTGACGGCACTTTTTTAAAAAATTTTAATTAGTGAAACACCATAAGGTACAGTTGTGGACTTACAAATTTTTGTGCTTGGGTTTCAGTTATACAATGATGGAGTACCCATTCCTCCACCAGTGCCATTCACACCACCACTGATCCCAGTATCCCTCCCACCCCAACACGCCCTGCCTTTGTGGCAGGGCATTGCCTTTTGTTCTTTCTCTCCTTTTGGGTGCTGTGGTTTGCAAAAGAGGCATTGAGAGGCAATCATGTCCAGTCTATAGTCTACATTCAACATGCATCTTCCATCCTGGGTGGATCCTCCCCACACCCTTTATTTGGAACTCCCCTCTCTATCTGAGCTGCCTTTTCCCCCAGCATGTGCGGCTGGCCTTCAAGGCCTGGAGTAAACCTCCTGGTACTTATTTTGGCTATTCTTGGGTGTTAGTCTCCTATTTTGTTACTTTATATTCCCCATATGAATGCAATCTTTTTGTGTTTTTCCCTCTCTTTCTGACTCAGTTCGCTTAGCATGATACTTTTCATGTAGTACCACTTGTATGTAAATTTCATGACTTCATCTTTTCTAATAGCTACATAGTACTTCATTGTGTAGATGTACCAAAGCACTTTTAAAATTTATTTTTAATTGAATCACAGTGAGATACACAGTTACAAAGTTGTTCATCATTGGATTTCAGTCACATCATGTTCCAACAAAGTCCTTTCACCAGTATACATTTTCTACCACAAATATCCCTAGTCACCCACACACTGCCCACCCCACCCTCCAAACTTCTATGGCAGGAAATTTTCTTCTCTTTCTATCTCTGTCTCCCTTATCCCTCAACTCTCTGTGTGTGTCTCTTTCCTTTGGGAATTATGGTTTCATGTTTGAGTTGCAATCATACAATGATCAAAAACCCATGCCTCTAGCAGTGCACATTCCCCACCACCAATGTAGCCAGTATAATACCCATTTCCCAACTTCCCTCTTCCTTAGTGGCAGAAAATTTCCCCCACAATCTCTACTTTTGATAATTATAGTTTTCAATACAGATACTGAGTGATTATCATGTTGTTCCTTTATCTACTCTCAGCACACATCATCTTTCCCAAACGATTCCCCCAGCGATCATTTCTTAGTGATTCCTTGTCTATTCCAGTTGCCTTTCCCCAAGCTCATGAGACAGGATTACAACTATGGGGTAATATTCCTGACCTTTGTGTCTACAGTCCTTATGTGTCGTTCTCATATTATGTTATTTAACATTGCACAAATGAGTGCAGTCCTTCTATGTTTGTCCCTCTCCTTCTGACTCATTTCACTCAGCATGATATTCTCCACTTAAAAGCAAATTTCATGGCTTCACCTCTCCTAACAGCTGCATGGAATTCCATTGTTTGATGTGTCAAAGTTTCTTTCACCAGTCGTCTGTTCTCGGGCACTCAGGTTGTTTCCATATTTTGACTATTGTGAACAGCACTGCAATGAACATATAGGTGCAGACGTCATTTCTATTGTGCTTTTTTACAACCTCGGTATATATTCCCAGAAGTTGTATTGTGGGGTCATATAGAAGCTCAATTTCTAGTTTTAAAGGAATGCCCATATTGTTTTCCAAAAAGGCCAGCTCAGTTGGCATTACCACCAAAAGTGAAAGAGCATCCCTTTTTCCCCAGATCCATGCTACCACTGGTTGTTTTTGTTCCTTTTAATGTGTGCCTATCTCTGTGGTGTGAGATGATATCCCATTGTTGTTTTGATTTGCATATTCCTGAAGGTTAGTGCTGTGGAACATTTTTATGTGCCTTTTGACCATCTTTATTTCTTTTTTGAGGAAGAGTGATCATTTTCAACTATTATTGCCATATTAGTCCCTTCAGTATCCTAAATGCCCTCTGTCCCCACACATAGAAGGACTGTTGAAGGTTGGAAGTTTAACACAGGTGACAGTAATTATAATAGACATCTGGTCTCCTTCAGAAATAATAGTAATAATGTGTCCTATTGTGCTTAATTTCTGGGAACTCTCATACACCTTTTTTAAATTTCCCTTAAATATGACTCTTCCTACATAGTCAAAAATGCTGGATTCATTCCCTCATGGCATAATCTGGATTAATACAGAAATGACTAGGAAACTTGCCATTTTATTCAAAAGTTTTATGTAAAGTTATTATTTAACTAAGGCCAGAATGGTAATTAGAAAGTGAGGAAAACAAAGTTCCCTTTCTAAAGCTTAAACAGCAGTCAGTACATATCACAGTCTGGTGTGTCTGATAGTTATGCATCTCAATATATCTGAAGGTGCAGGATTGGACTATGGAATGTCATAACAAGGTGGGATAGATCACTGAAGTGATATTTGAATAGTACACAGCACTAAGCATTGATTCAGATAGACTTGACTTGGCAGAGGAAGACCAATACTATAAGAAAACAGTCCACCTTTCAGACAGGGGTGAAAGTGCTATCTTTCTGAAGAAAAAACTCAACTAAGTGGCAACAAGGTTTTGACATTTTAGATTGAAACAACAAGCTGAGAGTATTATCATGCACATCAGGAAATAGCTCAGCCCTCTATCCAGGACACAGAGGTGGAAACTGTGATATACAAGATGTTGAAAGGAATAGGAGTCTGAATGGCCACAAAGACCTAAAGGCTTAGTAAAACAAGAAAGTAAGAACAATTAATTACCGGGTGATTTCACTCATATGTGTAATATGAATCATACTAAGAAAACAACTGAAAAGAAACCACAAAACTGATTCCTACGCAGGCAAAAACTCATGAAGTTATGAAAGAGAAAGTGAGTAAGACATATGAGAAATGAGGTGGCGGATATTTTAGGTAAGGTAAAGGTAAAGGTAAAGGCCCTCCCGTTGATCGTCGATTTGCTCGAGCGGGCCCAGTAACGTCTCCATTGGAGACTTTGTTGTTACTGTGTCTGGCATATCGAATACTCTCGGTAGCTTGCCGGGCTCTCCGAGAGGGGCGGAGGAATCGAACTCGGGTCGGCCATGTTGGCCGCTTGGAAGGCGAACGCCCTACCCGCTGTGCTATCGCTCCAGCCCATTAAAATGGATTTTTTATGGTGGGAGTGGTGACAATTACACACATACAAACACACGCATGTGTATAGAGGTATGAAGTTAACCCACTGAGATTCCAAAATATTATAAAATAATAATCTAAAAGCAGTTAAAATGAAAAATTATATAAGGGCATTATTCTAACCCACTGTGATCCTGAATATTGTGAAAAGATCATCAATTTAAAAGTTAAAATTAAAAAATATGAGAGCCGGAGAAATAGATAATAACGAAGGTAAAAAGCTTGCCTTGCATGCAGCTGATACTGGTTGGAATCTGTGGCACTTGATATAGCTCCCTAAGCACCATCAGGGGTCGTTCCTGAACACACAGGTAGAAAGAAGCCCTGATCATCTCCAGGTATGGCTGTAACCACCCAAATATGAAAAGTGAGGTCAAGTGTTAGAGTCAAATTTATATCAGTGGGCCCCACGGGTGGCTTATGTGAGGCAGGGAGAAAAAATATGGTGACTTTCTCCAAATCCACCTCTGGCACCTGAGACTGAGAATCACTGGGTTTGTGTGTCGCCTCACAGAAAAGAATTTCAGGAGTAGTCTTCTTTACAGTGAAGTAAAACATTTTATTTTGAGTTTTTTTAGAAAGTGGAAGGAGGGAGAGAAAGTGAGAGAGAGAAACAAGCTCAAGAGAGAACGAAGATTTCTCCAAGGGCAGGGAGACCCCCGCCATTCTAGCATTAGAATAGCATTCTAGCATCTTAAGAGGGGAGATGCAGGCACCACATGTGCTCGGGTGCCACGTGTGCTCAGTCACATGGGCATAAGCAGCACATTGGCTAGGGAAACATATGCACCCCCTTCATTCAAAGTGGCGTTAATAGGATTTTTCCAAACAGCTCTTTTGTGGGGCTTCTACCAAGGTAAAATTCCATTGCTAGGGAGGATGCCAAAGGGTCTTTGATAGTCTTTGAAATTCCTTTACAGGACATGTATTCCTGCTGAAGCTTCTCACAGAGAGGATTCTAACCTTCTCTGGGTCTGTTGCTGGTGCCAGGTGAAAATCTTATCAGAAATTAGTTTCTATTTTCTGCAAAGTTGGCTTTCTGCAACTTCAGGGCTATTGGTATTATTGTTTTCCAGGAAGTTTACTGCCATTGCCTTGGAAGAGGGCTTTCCTATCTACCTTCCTGCCTACTTCAAAACAATTAAATTAGGTGGTTCTCTCACCTGTTTCAGAAAATTGATTATTTCCCTGCTAATTCTAATGATTCTCACAGATCTAGTGAGAGATAAGAGTGTGAAAAAAATTTCACATCCATCATTAAAATTACATCTATGTTTTAAATGTCTATAAATAGTCAACAAAGCTGATAGTGTAAAGTGTTTAATATTTATAATTAGATACAGGATTACATAGTTCTTTAGCAGAGGCAAGTTTTCGTAAATGTGAACCATGTAAATACATTTTTGGTATGGGAAATAATATGAACAAAGTACTCTCCATAGCAATAAAATTAATGATTCCATGTATAGTGTGATTTCCTCCCCCCAAAAAAACATAATATCCCACATTCTGCACTCTGGGATCACTCTTTCAGGATCAGGGTACCAAAAGGGGTGTCAAGGATTGAACCCAGATAAGTCGCATACAAGGCAATACAAATAAGGGGGCATAATAAGGCTGCATACTCCTCCCCCTTAAAATTCCTAAATAAACTAAAATTGAGTATTGAAAATCCTTTCACATATTAGGAATACTACTTGATAAAACACTTTTTAAATCCTGAGGTTTTTATATGACCAGAAACTCAAAATAAAAGTTACTAAATTAATTGAACTAAAATGATTAAAATATTTGAATAAATTTGATTAACTGTGAGAAACACAGCTACATAAATTTGATATTATAACTTTGGCAAACATAAGAGCCAAGAAACCAGGACTCATGATAATAACAGACTTATCCAAACAATAAACTCAAAAGAATAACCAAAAGATTTATCTCGGATCAATGACTTGGCCCATGTAAACATTAAATTACTATATTTAAAAAAAATTTTGCCACCTTTAATTTAATAAATGAGCTTAATTATCATGTGCATATGATCGATCGTGCTGAATCCTTTGCAGAACCCAGCTTGCTCACATGGTGGTCCTTTATCTAGTGTTCTGCCTATCTTATTTAGAATGATTCGAGTGAACAGCTTGTAGATGTCAGACAACAGGCAAATTGGGCGATAGTTGCCAATGTCGTGGATGTCTCCCTTCTTGTACAGTAGTAGAGTCCTGCTGGTTTTCCATTGGGACGGAACCTTGCATTCAGACAAGTAGCCTGTGAAGAGCCGAGCCAGTGTATTGATTATTTCTGGTGGCAGATTCTTCAGGTGTTCAGATCTGACCTTGTCCGGGCCAGATGCTGTTGGCTTCTTTACCGATTAAATGACGTGTGGGATTTCAGAAAGGAGAACGTTGGGAATGACATATCCCTCATGTGGAATTTGGTATGTGGGCAGGTGGATGTGGTTATCAAAGAGATCTGAGTAGAAGTCATGAGTAATCTTTTCTATTGCCATTCTGGAAGATGTGATAGATCCATCAGGACACTGGAGGGCAGTCAGCCTGGTCTTGCAGTTGGTGAAGGACAGGCAGGCATTGTGAATGCTTTTCCCAGTTTCTGCCACATCTCCCAGCAATGAAGCTCTTCTCTCTTTGAGGTCTTCTCTCTACTGTTCTGTGAGCTCTGATGTTCCTTTGTGGTTGCCTGAGGCTAGTGCCAAGCCATGTTGGTGAATAGACTCAAGAGTTTTCAAAGACAGGCCTCTTTCCTGGCTATCTCTCTATTGGCTTTCTTTGAACAATCATGGAGGTGCTGAACCAGTCAATCATATTCCTCATTCATGTTGTCAATGCCAGGATCTTCTCATGTTGCCGCAATAGTGCCAAAGAGCTCCCAGTTGGTGGTCGTTCTGGGAATTCTCTTCTTAAAATTTGCAGCCCTTTCTCCCAGCTCTGTGAAGTAGAATTTTGCGCAAAGGAGATGGTGGTCTGATCCCGTTTGGAATTTTTGGACAACAGTGACATTGGTCAGGCAAGACCGTCGATTGAATATAATGTGGTCAATTTCGTTGTGGAACTGCCCACTGGTAGACATCCAAGTCCAACGTTTAGATTCGGCCTTTTGGAACTGTGAGTTACCATGGATGGTCTTGGAGGACATGATGAACTCAGAAAGACTCTCACCCTGTTTGTTCCATTCTAGGCCATGGGTCCCGATGTGGAGTTCTTCGGCTGATCTTCTCAGTCCTATCTTGTCATTAAAATCACTGACAATGATCTTGTGGAAGGTGTCGTCTTCTTTATAGAACTTCTCCAGCTCCCTGTGGAACTTCTAAATTTCTCCTTCATCATAATTGGATGTTGGTGCATAGACATTGAAGATAGAAACTGCAGGCAGTGAGCCACATCTATTCAAGTGTAATTGTCTGATATGGGTTTTTAGGCATTCGAATGAATCAGTATTTATGGACAAATTCGTGTTGACAAGGACACCAACACCTCCAGTGCCTCTTTTGTTACATGTTCCGACGAACAGTTCTTCTCCAGTGTCGAAAACAGTGTGATGTGATTGATGCCTTCTGGTCTCAATCAGACCAATGATGTTGTACTTGATCTTTCGAGCTTGTACCATCAGGTTCTCGATGGATGCATTCAATGCCAATGTACATGCATTGAAAATACAGAGAGTCGTCTTTGTCTTTCTTCATTTTGGCAGACTAGTCTGGCCTTGAAACTTTATCAGCCTCTCCTTTATCATTCTTCTTAACACTGCCTTATTGCTGGCTCTTTCAGGGTCAGGGGAATGAGACTCATTGTAATAACTGGTTTTGGCATATTGAATATGCCACGGATAACTTGCCAGGCTGTGCCATGCGGGCGGGATATTCTCGGTAGCTACCAGGCTCTCCGAGAGGGATAGAGACTTTTTGGCGGCCTCTAATTGCCCTTGCAGGTGTTCCCATGGTTCAAACCATATTTGCTCCCTATGAAATATGGTATTTCAATTCTGCAAGATGGGTATTAAGTGTCTTGTGATGTGTCATGAGGCCAGCTTGTGGACAGTCCAGAAAGCGTCCTGGAGCGTGGCTGCAGCTGGGTAGTGGAGGTACCAAGCTCATTGAAGTTTCTTGGGAGTTCAAGATGCTGCTCTGTGTAACGTTCATTGATTTAAAGAAGGCCTTTGATTCTGTTGAGACAGAAGTGGTCATAGAAGCCCTAGCCAAACAGGGCGTTCAAACTCAATACATCAGGATCTTCTGTGAGCTGTATTATGGATTCACTACCATAATCTCACCATTCTACAAAGAAGTGATCATCCATGTCAAGAGAGGGGTTGAGCAAGGTGATACCATTTCACCGAAACTCTTCAGTGCCACACTCCAGAACGTCATGTGATGACTGGAATGGGAAGGAATGGAGTGAAGATAGATGGTTGGCAACTACATCACCTCCACTTTGCTGATGACATCATTCTAATAACACTAAACATTAGACAAGCAGCACAAATGCTGGCCGACTTCGATCATGAGTGTGGAAAGGTCGGACTACAGCTGAATCTCATGAAGACCGTGTTTATGAGAAACAGTCTCCTTCCTGACGTTTGATTCGTTCTCAATGGAACAAATATAAATGAATGAAACAGTTTTGTGTTCCTGGGTAGAGAATTCAACATGACAAATGACCTGGCACCTGAGTTGCGCAGGAGGAAGAGAGAGGCTTGGAACGGCTTCAAGATCGTTGCAGAAATAACTAAGAGGACGAAGAACCTCTGGCTCCGGGTATATCTCTTCGATTTCACTGTTCCTCCTGCATTAGCATACGTCTCAGAGACCTGGGCCCTACGAAAACAGGATGAGAACGCTATTCGGGTCTCCCAAAGGGGAATTGAAAGAGCTATGCTTGTAGTAACCTGCTTCACTCAAATCAGAGATGTTCTGACCTCCATCAACGGTCAAGAATCAGGGATGCTGTCTCATTTGCCAAGGCGTCAAAACTCAGATGGGCTTGACACGTAGTGAGATTTGGAAACGACCACTGGACTAGAGCCGTTACTGACTGGATTCCACAGGACATCAAAAGATCGCGTGGCCGCCCACCTACTAGATGGTCAGACTTCTTCAACAAGACCCTGAACGATCGGTTTGAGGCTCTTCACATTCCTATAATGAGCAGACACCATGGGCTACACTAGCACGTGGCAGGGACGAATGTAGACATTACTGGTGCCTGCTCAACCAAATCGCTGAGTAACGGAATGTCAAGTGATCAAGTGAATTTAATAAACTAACTCTTATATATCTTTAAATTCTTAATGGATTAATAAAAGAAGGTATCTATTCTTTGATTTTTGCTCTCTCTAAATACATAAATGCATTATTTTTGTGTTTGGGGTCATTGTTTATGCATAAATGTGACCCCTTTTTTTCAGAAATGCTGTTAAATGTCTATGCAATATATGTTCAGAACTTGTGATAAAATAACAGTGAAAACAATAATGTCTGAATATACTAGTTGATAATAATTTTGAGGGCAAGCAAATAATTTCCTCACTAACATAGTAGCAATGTTGCACTGTTCTCCTGTTGTTCATCGATTTGCTCAAGTGGGCACCAGTAACATCTCCATTGTTGCACTTGTCACTTTTTTTGGCATATTGAATATGCCACTGGGAACTTTCCAGGCTCTGCTGTGCGGACGGGATACTCTCAGTAGCTTACTGGTCTCTCTGGGAGGGACAGGGGAATTGAACCCAGGTCGGTCACGTGCAAGGCAAACGAACTACCCACTGTGCTATATCGCCCCAGCACAAACATAGTAGATATAATAATTTTTTTCTACATGTCCAGGTGATGTAGACAGGCTGGTAGATAAGGAAGGACTTCCCTAAGGCAATGGAAATGGATTTCCTGGGAAATAATAGAATCAATAATCCAGAAGCTGAAAAAAGTCCACTTTGTGGAAAACAGGAACTAAGTCCTGGTAAGGCTTCTCCTGGTGCCAGTATTAGACCCAGAGGGGACTGGATCGCTACAGAGAGGGTAGACGTCAGCAGATATGGAGACTGCAATTAAAGACTTGAAAGGGATTCATAGAAAACTTCAAAGTTGTTCCTTTATGACAATACCTGGTCAACACTGAACCTCAGGCAGAAAACTCCAGACCAGGAAACCCTGAAAACTATCATATAAAAGCAGATATTAAGAGCCATTTATTTCACTTAGTATGATACTTTCCATGTAGAACCACTTTTATTTAAATTTCATGACTTCATCTTTTCTAGCAGCTGCATAGTATTCCATTGTTTAGGTGTACCAAAGTTTCACTAATAAATTTTTTTTAAAAAAGAGCCATTCGAGGCTCTCTCTACCTTCAGAGAAGCCGGAGTTTTCTCTTGAGTGGGCATTACTCTCTCCCACTTTCTCAGCCTCCTTCCATTTTTCTAACTCCACCACCCCACCTGACTAAAATCTGTTTTAGTTCCCTGCTCATCTATCCCTGAAATTCTTTTCTGCGAGGCAAGATAAGAACTTGGTAACTACAAGAAGACTGGTCTCTGAGAATAAGGCCTAGGACTGACTTTCCTTTCCAGCAAAGAGCAATTCTTTGCTTCAGCATGTGTCTGTGGCTCCCAGAGAAATCCAGGAATGGCAGGAATTAATTCAAGTATTGAGAAGATCAATACTGGAGCAATAGCACAGCGGGTAGGGTGTTCGCCTTACAAGCAGCCAACATGGCCGACCCGAGTTCGATTCCTCCGCCCCTCTCGAAGAGCCCGGCAAGCTACCGAGAGTATTCGATATGCCAGACACAGTAACAACAAAGTCTCCAATGGAGACGTTACTGGGCCCGCTCGAGCAAATCGATGATCAACGGGAGGGCCTTTACCTTTACCTTTACCTTATTGAGAAGAACAAAGGTCTGTCAGGTGTGGCTTAACTGTCACCTGGTGGGACTGTCGGGGCTCTGACCCATGCAGCACAGGGGCTTATCTCAGACTGTATCAGGCCTAGTCTCCTAGCTGGTCCCTGAGATGAAGAAAGTGACCGTCTCTCTCTCTTCTCTCTGCCTCATATAAGTCACTTCTAGGAGCCCATTGACTTCACAGTAACATTACACAAAAATGTAAATTTGCCAGGTTCGATTTTTTATATTATGTCATGAATCCTGCCATATAGTTCCTACAGCCTTGCCCAGGGATGTGAGGCTGGTCTCTGAGAATGAGATACAAAAATAAACAGGAGACAGACACACACAGACTGTCCAAATTTTAGGGTCTCCTGAGCAGCCACGAGTGGTCTCACAGAATGGCCATTTATTCAATATTATACTGCTACCTCAAAGGGCTGAAGCTGTTTAAATTGACAGAGACATTAACATACAATAGGTACATCAAGATCAGAAGCTGGGAAATTTTACTTAGCTAATCAGCAGGCACCCTTAAAAGTATAAGGTGATGAAAGTTCTTACTCTATTTCTGCCAATGATGTCCCTACATCTAAAAGATTCTGAATAGACTAATTCTGTGCTTGCCTGGGCACATTCTTTTGCAGTTTGCAGATATTTTTTACATATTCTATTCATTCCTGCTATATTATACTTTCCTGGGTGCATTTTTGCAAACTCTTTGCATTTTAATACCTAAAATATCTTACCTCAGGGCATATCCCATCCTTGGGGTTTTCCTTTAGGGGTATGGATTCCCACATTTACAATTTTATTTACAATTTCTTACCAACTTAATCATCTCAGTCACTACACTTGTAATGAGAGCAAACGTGCATATTGGCTACTTTTGGCAAATATCTGTCTTGACTTTTTGTTTACTTGATAATGTATTTAGTTTCAAGTTTTCCTGGGCATCTGTGATAGTGACAAGGAATTTATCTCTCTCAAATACGCTGCATTTAAATCAGTTTGAGTTTGAGTTGATTAAGGGTAAGCATCAATGAAATGCCAATTCCAATTTGAATGCTTTTACCTGAAAGAAAGAATGAGTATGAGACCTCACATGACATTGCTCTGGAAATAAGCAGTGTGTTCCACTGTCAGGTGTTATTTGTGTTTCATACACAGATGGGAAACTCAGGAGATATCATAAAACAAACACAATATTTTAAAACCAGGATTTTAAAATAAGGGATTTAGAGAAGCCTGAAACAATAGAAAATAGCCCTCTGTTATATTATCTAAATCTAGTCAACACCTGTGTTTTATAAATTGTACTTGTTAATTACTCCTGAAATGTATGCTGTTGTTCTTGGTGTTGTTATTTTTGAGGAGGGCACACCTGGCCATGCGTAGGGCTTACGTGTGAATCTTGTGCTGAAGGATCTCTCCTGGCAGTACTCAGAGTACCATAAACAGTGCTGAGTACTGAACCCAAGTTGACCACATGACAGGCAAACACACTATAGTCTCCTTCTCATTGAAATTTTACAGGGAGAACTACCCTCCACTCTTAATTAGACAGCTGCATCCTCCACCTACCCACCCTCCCACACCCGATCTTTTTACATCCAAAACTACTTTTCATACTGCAACATTGATGTTTTTAAATAAGCACAAATCTGATCACACCACACACTGACTTTCTTTAAGGTTTCACATTGCCTTCTGAGTTATATCAGAAGTATTTTTTAAAGACATCATTGTAAGACTTATCTCTTTACACTAACCACCTCATCCCTGCCTTAGTTATACTTTATGTTCTAATTATACTAAACTGCTTATAGCTCTGCACTTATTCATTCATCTCTTGGTTTCAGAATTTAGCACACTTCCATCCTTGTCCCTGGGCCTCGTTCTCCCTATACCACTGCACCCATCTATTTCCTAATGCTTCTACTCATTCTTCAGGTGTTAGCTCAGACAGCCTTTATCCAGGAAGCTTCCTCTGACTCCCAAAGACTGTGTTAAATATTCATCCTTAGTTCTAGGAGAACACTTTACAAATCTTTGATCAGACCACTTAATCCCACTGCATTTTAATTGCCTCTTTATTTGTCTAGCTTTTTCACTTGACTATAAACTCCATGAGAATAGTTTTATCTGGGTAATTACTTGATGGGGCTCATGGTGGGATGCCCCAAGTACATGTCACTTTGGCTTATTGATTATTATGATTTAAAGTTAGTTTAGAAACAGCTGGTAGAAGAAGGGTACTCTGACCCTTTCTATCCCACCTGAAAACAGGAAACAAATCTTCCACATGAAAGGTAACTCCCCTATACCTAAAGGTACAGAGATGTCCTGATTACCAAAGATGGGGCATTCAGGGCATAGAAATCTGTGTAAACAAACCTTACTTAAAGATTTACTGATTAATAACCAAGCCTAAAGTATTTTTGTTTTGTCAGTCCTTTATACATTAATTTATTTTTTCTCTCTAAATAATAACTTTTAAAGTTTTTTCTCACATCTAAGATATCTCTTTGTATATATATATGTATATACATATATACATATATATATAAACTCTGAGTAAAAAATTATTTTTTGGTACGTCTACTGCAATTTATTAGTGCACTAGTCAAAATTATTTATAATGGAAAGGAGGAGATTCCTACTTCTCTATGTAGCACTGTAGCAGTGTTCTCCTGTTGTTCATCGATTTGCTTGAGCGGGCCCAGTAACGTCTCCATCGTGAGACTTGTTACTGTGTTTGGTGTATTGAATACGCTATGGGTAGCTTTCCAGGCTTTTCTGTGCGGCTGAGATACTCTAGGTAGCTTGTCGTGCTCTCCGAGAGGGGTGGAGGAATCAAACCCGGCTCAGCCGGCCGGCCAGCCTGCCGCGTGCAAGACAAATACACTACCACTGTGCTGTCACTCCAGCCCTACTTCTCTATATGTCATATCAATTCCTACAACCTCTAGCATAATGGTTGTAAAAAATATTTAGTTTTCAAGTGAATGATCTCCCACATTCACAACTTTTTTATTTCAGAGAATCAGCTGAGTAGGAAACGTAGAATAACATTGGTTTGTCATTTCTTCATGGCCACAGGGAGCTTAGGTTTATTGGGTTACACCATTCACAGTGCTCCAGAAACACTCCCATTCCTCTGTGTTTATCTTTAACCTCTAATCTGTGCTACTTCCCCAACCAGTCAATCACCTTTATTCCCAAATTCGACTCCGTTGACTTGTAAGGTCAGATCCTTCTAAGGACTCTGGGTTTTGTATTTGTAAGTTAAATATTGTTTTACTCCTTCTCTTATGTCCTTTTGCTTAGTTTACTTCAGAGCAATGTCCTTTTTTTATAGCCACAGGAGGACAGTTAATGCTATGCTTTTGTAATTTGGGAGTTAATTGACTCTGAATAATATTCACTCTTAGACATCTGTTTTCTCTACTTAAGCCTCAGTTGCCCTTAGATCCTAGCACCCCAAAAGAAGGGTCCCCATGAGGGACTAAATGGACCCAGGTCAAGCAGTGAGCTACCTGGCATCGAAACAGGCCAGGCCAAATGGCATAGTACTTAACCATAAGTTAAGAGCATGGCCATGGACAAATTCTGTCATGATCTAAATAGTAACTACTGTATTAGGACACTGTTAGGGTTAAGGAAGACTAAATCTGGCCTGAGCACTGTAGTCTGGGATCTATAGCAAGATGTCCCCAGGAAAGCCACCCTACAGGTTTAACGCATCTCTTATGGTGTCCATACAAAGGTAAAGGTAAAGGCCCTCCCGTTGATCGTCGATTTGCTCGAGCGGGCCCAGTAACGTCTCCATTGGAGACTTTGTTGTTACTGTGTCTGGCATATTGAATACTCTCGGTAGCTTGCCGGGCTCTCCGAGAGGGGCGGAGGAATCGAACTCGGGTCGGCCATGTTGGCCGCTTGTAAGGCGAACGCCCTACCCGCTGTGCTACAAAAAAGACAAATATTAAGAAGTATAGTTAAGAGGAATGTTTAAATGGTTGTTGGAGTAAGGAAAGGAGAAACACACTCTTAGATGGTATTTTGCCCTTGATCAGATCTTATAGCCTTTCATATGTTGATTGTGCTACCTGTCCTGGATATAGTTGCTACCCCCAATGCTTGGAGGTTGGGCAATAGACTAAGCCTGTGAGATGGAACACTCGGAGAGACTAGCATGGGGAAAGAAGGAATACATGAGTGGGTAAGGCTGGAAGGCAAAGGGAGACAAGATTGGAATAAACGGCAACTGATCACCAACCAGCCTGAAGGCCTTGTTCCCTCCTTCATGCGTCTGTTGATGGCGGCTGCAGGTTGGAGTGGGCAAGTGGCTCATGCCCATAAAACACACATGGCAGAAGAGAGAGACCACACCACTGTTCACTTATTTATTTTGTGATTACACAAGGAAACATGAAAATGGGAGTGCTTTAAAAGTTTGAGGATGGAGACTGTCTCTTAGGTTTTTGTTTTTTAGTCATATACATTAACTCAATCTGTAAAGTACTGAGCATTATAAAGAATATACTCTTCTGGAAACATTCTATAAATACAAGTTTTCTTCCTTTATTATTAGTTTTGAGTAAACTCTATACAGACAAATATAATAAAGACAAAGAGAATTATCAACGAGATAAAAAAAGAAAGATATTTTATCAATCAATAAACTCAAAAGCAGATTAAAATATATGCCATAAGCAATCTGAAATTTAAAAACAAAATTTCTACTAAATATTTACCAAAACCTTAAAATACACTGCATATGTATTTTCAATATCAAACATAACTTGTTCTCACATAAAATAAATTTGCAACAGCAGCAAGGTCAAAGAAGGAAATCACATACTAAGGAGCACACCTTAGATTCACAGCAGATCTATCAGAGGAAACTCTCCAAGCCCAAAGGAAGTGGCAAGATATAGTGAAAAACACTCACTGAAATGAATGCTTCACCAAGAATACTATATCCGGCTAAACTCTCACGCAGAATCGAAGGAACAGTGCACCATTTTCTAGAAAAACAACAGCTCAGAAACTTCATAGACTCAAAACCAACCTAAAACAAGGGCTAAAGGGGCTACTATAAGACAAGAAAAAACCTACAATCACAACAGACCCTTACAAAAAGATGACACAAAACCCCATAACAGTAATGTCTCTCAATGTCAGCAGTCTAAATTCACCATTTAAGAGACACAGAGTGGCAAAACGGATAAAGAGACAGAACCCAACATTCTGATGCCTATAAGGAAGTCATCTCAATGACAGAGCAAACACAGATTCAAAGTCAAAGAATGGAAAACAATCCTGCAAGCAAACAGCTCCGGCAAAAAAGCTGGGGTGGCCATACTAGTATCCGACTACATTAATTTCATGTTGAAAAAGATTAGAAGGGACAGCAAAGGCTATTTTCCCTTCATCAAGGGATGCTTACAACAGGAAGAAATCACACTCTTAAATGTATACACACCTAATGAGGGAACAGGTAAATATTTAAAACAACTGCTAACAGATTTTACGGAGGACATTGCTAGCAACACAATAGTACTTGGAGACTTCAACATCGCCTTATCACCTTTGGATAGATCAACAAGAACAAAGCTCAGCAAGAAATCATTGGCTTTGAAAGAAGAAATAGAAGAGAAAGGGCTTATAGACCTATACAGGGCTTTACATCCCAAAAAGAAAGAATACACATTCTTCACCAGTGCGCATGGAACATTTTACAAAACAGACCATGTTCTAGGCCACAAAACATACCTGAGCAGAATTAGAAAGATAGAAATAGTATCAACCATCTTTTCAGACCACGATGCACTGAGGATAGAAGTGAATCACACACAGACAGGGAGAACCAAATAAAATACCTGCAAATTAAACAATTCAATGCTGAACAATGAGTGGGTCAGGAAAGAAGTCAAGAACAAAATCAAAAGATACCTGGAAACAAATGAGAATGAAGACACGGGCTACCAGAACCTATGGGATGCAGGAAAGCCGAATTAAGGGGAAAATTTGCAGCTCTGCAAGCATGTCTTAGGACTGTAGAAAGGATATGCAGAAAAAACTTGATCTCACAGCTGGACACCTCAGAAAATGATCAACAGAAAGAGCCAAAATAGGCACAAGGAAAGAGATCATAAAACTTAGAGCAGAAATCAATGACATGGAAACCAAAAATATAATTCGAAAAATCAATGAAACCAAGAACTGGTTCTTTGAGAAAATAAACAAGATAGATAAACCACTAGCAACACTCACAAAGAAACAGAGACAGAGAACCCTAATAAAAAGAATCAGAAATGAGAAGGGGGATATCGCAAAAGAAATCAAAGAAATCTAAAAGATCATCAGAGACTACTTTGAAAGTCTGTATGCCACGAAACAAGAGAACCTAGAAGAAATGGATAAATTCCTGGACTCCTATACTCTCCCAAAGCTGAATCAAGAAGATCTACAGTATATGAATAGGCTTATTAACATCAAGGAAATTGAAACTGTAATCAAAAGTCTTCCCAAAAACAAAAGCCCAGGTCCTGATGGATTCATTAGCAAAATTTTCCAAACATTTAAAGAGGACTTACCGCCAGTCCTTTTCAAGCTTTTCCAGGAAATTGAAAAAACGGAAACTCTCCCAAACAGTTTCTATGAAGCCCATATCTCTCTAATACCAAAAGGAAACAAAGACACCACAAGAAAAGAAAACTACAGGCCGATATCCCTGATGAACACCAATGTAAAGATTCTCAAAAAAATACTAGCATATAGAATTCAACTACTCATCAAAACGATCATACACCATGACCAAATAGGATTCATCCCGGGTGTGCAAGGCTGGTTTAACACTCGGAAATCAATCAACATAATCCATCATATCAACAAATGAAAAGGTAAAAATCATATGATGATATCAATAGATGCAGAAAAGCATTTGACAAGATCCAGTACCCATTTGTGATGAAAATCCTCACCAAAATGGGGATAGAGGGAACTTTCGTCAATATAGTTAAAGCCATCTACCACAATCCTACAGCAAGCATCATCCTCAATGGGGAAAAACTGAGAGCTTTCCCTCTAAGATCAGGGACGAGACAAGGATGACCACTCTCTCCACTGCTGTTCAATATAGTACTGGAAGTACTTGTAATAGCGATTAGGCAAGAAAAAGATATTAAGGTAATCCAGGTAGGAAAGGAAGAAATCAAGCTCTAACCATTCGCAGATGATATGATACTATACTTATAGAATCCTAAAACCTCTACCAAGAAACTCCTAGAAACAATAGGCTTGTATAGTAAAGTTGCAGGCAATAAAATCAATGCCCAAAAGTCCATGGCTTTCCTATATGCAAATAGTGAAAGAGAAGAAAGTGACGTGAAGAAAACAATCCCGTTCACAATTGTGCCTCAGAAAATCAAGTACCTAGGAATCAGCTTAAGTAAGGAAGCAAAGGACCTGTACAAAGAAAACTATAAAACGCTTCTATAGGAAATAAAAGAGGACACAAGGAAATGGAAAAATGTCCCCTATTCATGAATCTGGAGAATTAACATTGTCAAAATGGCAATACTTCCCAAAGCACTGTATAAATTCAACTCGATCCCTATTAGAATACCCATGACATTCTTCAAAGAAATGGAGCAAACACTCCTGAAATTTATATGGAACAATAAACCCCCACGAATAGCAAAAGCAATTCTTGGGAAAAAGCAAATGGGAGGAATCAAACTCCCTAACTTCGAACTCTACTACAAAGCAGTAATAATTAAAACACATGGTACTGGAACAAAGGCAGAGCTATAGACCAATGGAACAGGGTTGAATATTCTGACATCTACCCCCAAGCATGTGGCCATCTATTCTTCGATAAGGGGGCAAGAAAAGTGAAGTGGAGCACGGAAAGCCTCTTTAACAAATTGTGCTGGCAAAACTGGACGACTACATGCAAAAAAGTGGGCTCAGATCTCTGCCTAACGCAATGTATAAAATTAAGATCAAAGTGGATTAAAGACCTCAACATCAGACTGGATTCCATAAGGTATATTGAGGAAAAAGTTGGCAACACCCTCCATGACATTGAAGCTAATGGTATCTTCAAAGATGTCACGCCTCTGGCCAAGCAAGTGAAAACAGAGATGGACAAATGGGACTATCTTAAACTAAGAAGCTTCTGCACCTCAAAAGAAACAGTGACCAAAATACAGAAACTGTCTACACAATGGAAAGGATACTCGCCAAATACACATCCGACTAGGGGTTGATATCAAGGATATACAAACTACTGGTTGAGCTCCACAAGAAGAAAACATACAACCCCATCAAAAAATGGGGAGGAGAAGGGCAGGAAAGGAAAGAAATTTTGGTAGGTAAGGAAGTAAATGAGAGGGTCAGGGAACTCAGGTCTACTGGTAATGTGGTGGAGTGCTATAGCTATTTTATATCAAAACCACAGACGCATCAACACTGAAAACATAACAGACAAATTACAAACATCAAACTTTTTAAATGCTCCTGTCAAGGTGTCAGGTGAGGAGGACAGGAGGTGAACATGGGAACACTGGTTGAGGAAAGTTGACACTGGTGGTGGGATTAATATATAATCAATATATAAAAAACTTAATTATCAAAATCTTTGCAAATCATGTTATTTTAAATAAAGTTTAAGCAAAGAATATACTATACTTCTTATACTATAAAGTACAAAAGTTAATACAGTAAATAAATGATATTTGTGGTTATATGGGAAGGAGAGAAGTTATTAGGCTACATATAAGCCACTGTTATTATTTTGTCCTAGAGGCTAATATTTTCCGTTTGTTGTATTTATATGCCTTCCAACTCATGGTGATTCTCCCTGTTCTGCTTTCTCCAGCATTTAATCTTGCGGGTTAGAAAAGGTAACAGAACTTTCAAAGGCTCTGTGTCATGAGCCATGCATATATCTGAAATAGGAAGTGACCAGAGTATAAGTTTTACATCAACCATTTCAGACCTCTAACACTGTTTTTGAGGATGGTCTAAATGCACTTTTTTTTCAGAAATAAATAACTGGACTAATTTTATGAAAAAGTTCACTAGGAAGGTTGTGTCTGAAATTTTCAGATGTATTTTAAATTTCTGAGTGAAAGTGATTATTCTTGTAACAAAGTAAAACATGTCATTTTTAACATGAACAACATCTCTCAGAACCATTGTAAGACATTGTGAGAGACCAGGTGTAATTTTCACGTGACAGACTCAAAACTATCAGACAGTTGAGGTCTTAAAACTCTTTAACTGTGTTATGATTCTTTGGATTCTGCACTTGAAATTGACAGCCAGATTAAAATCAGAGACTTGGAAAGGTACACAGAAAACTGAACATCAGTAAAGGAAAATGTAATCATCTTCTGAAGTTTATCTCTGACAAATTTGAATTGGGTCCTAATTACCTTATAAGACATCTAAACATTTAGCTTTTACTACTATATATTATCTAGAGAATTAATTTTATCATTTTTCCTGGGAATATATAGCTGTGACAAAATATTAATTTTCAATGAATTGTTTAAATCAGTGGCCTCAAAGTTTATTTTGTGACAGGTATTGGGAGAGAAGAAAAATTGGTCTTTAACTTTATTCTACAAATGATACCTTCTGGTTACTACTAACTGTTATATAATAAAGTACCATGAGTAATCCAAATCATTTAATTTTATATGTTTAACTATATCTCCTGTGTTTGATTCAGTGAAATTTAACAGTTTCAGGATAATAAAAAATAGAATTTCTGAGATAGATGCAACAAAGTACAAATAGAAAAAAATATATATATACATAAAGTCATCTGATACGCTCAGAAATATTGAGTTTTCCCTCTCTGAAACATTTTGACTTTCTGAACTAGACATTATTTAGGTATCAATCTACCATAATTATTGCATAATTAAACTCTTTTTTATTATATAAGCAACAATTCAATTGCTGCCAATAGCTGTTATACAAGGTAGATATTCCCAGGGAATTGTTACATGGCACAAGAAAATTACTATAGAATTCAAAATTATCTAAAAAAAGATTGAGTTAAGGTAGTGTTTGTTATGATTCTTCATTATAAAATTACATGTGAAAGTGCCTTTCCACATTTATTCAGATAAAAGAAAATCTTTTGGGATATCAAAGACCAGGACTGACCAGAAACTAGAGGATGCAAAAAATAATTTATCTCATCTCTCATAAAAGTAAGAGTAGAATTCCCACCTGACAAGTGATACCACTTATTGGCATCTACACTCCAAATGCACAAACATTAATTCAAACAGACATATGCACATCTATTTCAATTGCCGTTCTTAGTATAAATGCCAGATTATGAAAAGTATCCAAATGTCCAACTTAGATGAATGATTCAAAAATTTACATAGGGCCAGAGATAATATAGTGGGTAAAGACTCACGTTGCATGTGATTGACCCATGCCCAACCTCTAGCACACCAAAAGTTCCCATGAGGCCCAGTCAGGAGTCATCCCTGAGCACATATCCAAAAGTAAGTCCTATATATCAATAGGTGTGGCCTCAATACAAACAAACAAAATCAGCAACAAAATGAAGGTGTAGTATATATACAATACTAAATACTAGACAACTATGAGAAACAATGAATCCATGCCATTGCTGCAACAGGGATGGAATTGGATAGTATCCTGTTGAAAAATTTGTTGAAAGGAGAAAGGAGGACAAATGCTAGATAATCTCAATCATTTGTAGAATTTATAGTCAAAGCAAAAGAATAGGTGGCACTGAACAATGCTTATTGTAGATGTGGCTGGCTCAGGGTTTTTGATCCTAATGCAATGAATGTTTGAACACAGAGCCAGGAGTAAGCACTGAGCACCAATGGGTCTGGCTCCCCGCTTCAAAACAAAGCTATGCAAATTCCTGGTCTTAAGTTTCAACCAGAGAGAGAGTACAGTGGTCAAGGAGATTTTCTTGTATATGGCTGACCTGGATTCAGTTCGTAGCAACCTGAATACCTCTAGAAGAGATCCCTGAGCACAGAGTCATCAATAAGTCCCGAGTACAGACATTACAGCCAAAGGATTGAGCACAATCAACCATATCCACAAAATAACCAAGCTCATTGAGGTTTCTTGGGAGTTCAAGATGCCGCTCTGTCTAACATTCATTGATTTAAAGAAGGCCTTTGATTCTGTGGAGACGGAAGCAGTCATCGAAGCCCTAGCCAAACAGGGCATTCGAACTCAATACATCAGTATCCTCCATGAGCTGTATTACGGATTCACTAACAGGATCTCACTATTCTACAAAGAAGTGATCATCAATGTCAAGAGAGAAGTTCAGTTTCAATTTCATTGAAACTTTTCAGTGCCACCCTCGAGAATGTCATGCAATGACTGTAATGGGAAGGAATGGGAATGAAAATAGACAGACAGCAACTACACCAGCTCCGCTTCGCTGATGACATCGTTCTTTTAACACCAAACATCAGCCAAGCGGAACAAATGCTGGCCAACTTCAACCGTGAGTGTGGAAATGTTGGACTACAGCTGAATCTCACGAAGACAATGTTTATGAGAAACAGTCTCATTCCTGACTTTCCATTCCCTCTCAATGGGACGAACAACTCCAAATGCAACAATTATGTGCACCTAGGTCGAGAAGTCAACATGACAAATGACCTGGCACCTGAGTTTGCAGGAGGAAGAGAGCAGCTTGGAACACCTTCAAAAGCGTCAACGAAATAGCTAAGAGGACAAAGAACCTCCGGCTCTGGGCACATCTCTTCAATCCCACTGTTCTTCCTGCATTAACATATGTCTCAGAGACCTGGGCCCTATGAAAACAGGATGAAAAGGCTATTCCGGTCTCCCAAAGAGGAATCAAAAGAGCTATGCTTGGAGTATCATGCTTCACTCAAATGAGAGGAAGAATCCAGAGTTCTGACCACCATCAATGGTCAAGAATAGGGACGCTGTCTCGTTTGCCAAGGCATCAAAATCAGATGGGTTTGACACGTAATGAGATTTGGAGATGACCGCTGAACTACAGCCATTACCGACTGGATTCCATGGGACATCAAAAGATCGCATGGCTGCCCACCCATGAGATAGTCAGACTGCTTCATAGAGACCCTGGATGATTGGTTTGAGGCTCTTAGTGTTCCTAGGACGAGCAGATGTCATTGGGCTACACTAGCATGCAACAGGGACGAATGACGATGTTACTGGCGCCCACCTGAGCAAATCAATGAGTAATGTGATGTCAAGTGATCAAGTGATCAAGTGACAGCCAGCGGTGGCTCGGCAAAATTTTTGGCATTGGAAAACAACATTAATTACCAAACAATTGGGTGGAGTCAAAAAAAGCAGATTTGAAGAAATGTAGGGACAATGGTGGAGTGTCCTGGACATGCTGGTTTTGGTGGCGAGGTATAGTAGTTTTGTATATAGATACCATAAACTTTAAAATTATTGTAACTCCATAAACTATAATAAATAAAAATAACTACAATATGTAAAGTGGCTTCTCTCTTTTTGTTAGGGGTTTGACCACTTCATGCATATGCAAAGGCCCTCCCGTTGATCGTCGATTTGCTCGAGCAGGCCCAGTAACGTCTCCATTGGAGACTTTGTTGTTACTGTGTTTGGCATATAGAATACTCTCGGTAGCTTGCCGGGCTCTCCGAGAGGGGCGGAGGAATCGAACTCGGGTCGGCCATGTTGGCCGCTTGTAAGGCGAACGCCCTACCTGCTGTGCTATCGCTCCAGCATATGCAAATAAACCAAATTTTCTTATTTGTACAATATCCATGTTTATTAAATTTCTTTCAACACAAACACTATTAATCAAAGTCTTAGTGTTTGGTGATGTTTTGGGATGCTATCATAGAAAAAATAAGCGGGCAGTAATTCTGTCCCTAATGAATTTATAACTTTATCATGTTCAGAAGAACGACTGCACTAATTTGTGGAATATTAAAAAATAGCATGAAACTAATATCCAAGGCCAGGCAAAGCTGGAGCCAGGAGGACTACTTATTAGTTAGAAATTTGGCATAAGTGTGTTTGTGGCAAAGTGGCATTTAAGATAGAGAAGGGACCAATATGACAATAATAGTTAGAAATGATCACTCTGCACAAGAACTGAGTGTTGGAAGTGGTAAAGGGTTATACATGATTACCTTTCAGTATCTGTATTGGAAACCATATAACCCCAAAGGGGTGGGGAGAGAGAGAGACAGAGACAGAGACAGAAGAGAGAGACAGGCAGATACAAAGACAAAGACAGAGATACAGAGAGATGGCGAGATTAGAAAAGTGCCTGCCAGAGAGGCTCAAAGTAGGGGAAGTGGTAGAGAAACTGTGGACATTGGTGGTGGGAAATATACAGTAGTGAAGGGATGAGTGTTGGGACATTATATAACTGAAACCCAATAATAAACAGCCTTGTAAGTGTATCTCACTGTGACTCAATAAAAATTTTAATAAAAAGAAGTATTCACTAGTGCTAAGTAACCACACTGTAATACTAACAAGCAAACACTAGAATTAATTAACCATATCAGACAACAATTCACTTAGTACCCAAATACTCTCTGAAGCAAGTTCTAGAAGGAGAAACCCCAGTAAGATGAATCAGTCATGGAATTCTAAGAAGAGATAAATTGTGTGCTGGGTAATAAATATATAGTAGAACGAAAATCATGTTCAATTTGAAAGTATATTTGTTGATATTAACTTAATTAAACTTAACTAATAAACTATAGAAGAATGCTTAAAAAGATTACAGTAATATTATTGACACTAATTTTTTTAGAGACCACAATAACATTAGACAAGTTGTTCAGACTCTTTGGGCCTCTGGTTTTCCATTTATAAAAAGAGTATTTGGCTCTATGATTTAAAAGGATCCTGGGAGCAAAAATACACACAAAATGTAATTCAGTGATGATTCAGTGCTCTAATGGAACATGTTCCTGTAGAGACCAACTCCATTTCTTTACAAATTATTGCAACTTTAGTCTTTAGATGTTTCTGGTTTTTTAAACTACATAGCAATCTCTGCAGGAATCACAAACAGTTACTTACAGGGCCAAACTGATTACATAAATATGTGGATTAGTTGTTAATTGGAATTGGTGAAATCTGTGAAATCTTTAGAGTTATTTTTCTTTTTCAGTTTAAAAAATATTTTAGAATTTAAATACTCAATTTTAAGCATTGATTTCTTCACAATAGAAAACTATTTTTAATAAGTTTTATTGGATCACCGTGAGATACAGTTACAAACTTGCATGATTACATTTCAGTCATACAATGCTCAAGCACCCATCCTTCCACAAGTGCACGTTTTCCAAAACCGTTGTTCCCTGTGTCCCAACCAGTCCACCCACTCCATTCCACTCCCTACCTCTGTGGCAGGTACAATCCTTCTCTAATTTTGGGCATTATGATTTGCAATACAAATAAGAGGCCATCGCGTTTGGTCCTTGGTCCACTTTCAGAGCACATTTCCCATCCCAGGAAATCCTTCTAATCATCATTTACTTAGTGGTTCCTTCTTCATCCTAACTGCTTTTTCCCCCAGCACATGGGGCCGGATTCCAAACCATGACATGATCCTCCTGGCCTTTATCTCTGCTGTCCTTAGGTGTTAGTATCATACTATGCTACTTTATATTCCACAAATGAAAAAAATATTTCAAGACGTGTGATTTGAGGATGGGAGAGATATCCAGAAGTAGGTAGGTAGGGAGCTTGCCATGTGTGAGGCAACCGGAGTTTGATTCTCGATATCCCATATCATCCCATATCATCCCATCCTGATCACCACAAGGAAAAATCCCTGTGTGCAGAGCCAAAAGGAAGCCCTGAGCATCATCGGATGTGACTTCCTCCCCCCAGTAAAAAACCTTAACTTACATAGCTATTGATAGTTGTAACAGACAAGTCGACTTCTCTTGGCAGGGGTCAGGGACCATATAGGTTCCAGGTATCATTCCCTGGTCTGTCACATGCAAGGTGTCTCAACAGCCACAGAAAGGTGCTTCTTATACAAACCAGCATGAACTTGACACTACTGTGGTAAGATCTTCCAGTTTTAAAGAAATCCATAAATATTAATTATATGTGAAGTGTACTGACAATTTTATTAATTAATTTGATTGTTTGTATCCTCTTAGTTTTTATCCTCTTGTTCAAGCACCATACTTTGTGGAGATGTGTTTTTATGCATACATATTAAAGTACACACAAAGATTTCCAGTTTGAAACCTCAGTGATAGCACAGCGCGTAGGGCGTTTGCCTTGCACACGGTCGACCTGGGTTCGATCCCCAGCATCCATATGGTCCCCCGAGCACCACCAGGAGTGATTCCTGACTGCATGAGCCAGTAGTAACCCCTGGTAACCCCTGTGCATGGCGGGGTGTGACCCAAAAAAGCAAAATCTTTTATTCAGTATAATATTTATTTATATGTATATGTAATTAGTGCATATATGTGTAAAATATATATTTACTGCTATTGTATTTTCAATCATATACTTCTAGATGAAATTCTTTTCATACGTTTATGGAATATTTGACTGAATATCAGTAAATAAGAAACTTTAAACAGTGGTAGCAAAATGAGTAAAGTCAATACAGGAGAGCAAAACTGCTTTAACTTTGGGTAGATTATTCCATACTATGAAACAGAAATTATCAACATAAATGCGATTCTAAATTATTTAATATTTTTCATGTTTAATCTATGCTTCTTTTACCTACCCCTTATTCTTATCAACTATATAACAGACCATTGAAGGAGAACAGTCTTTTCTAACCAATTTTTGATTATCAATGATTCTCATCCCATGCAATAGTGATAAGGTCAAAAAAACTTACCTCAATTTTAGAGAATTTGGTTTATAACCTTCAGAAGTCAATATATGCTGAAAAACACATAAGTCAACACATGTGCTTAAAGTAGTTTTATTTACTGACTATAATCATTAGCATTCCTGGTCCCATGTAGTGTTATGGCAGAAAAGGGGCTGGAGCGATAGCACAGCGGTAGGGCGTTCGCTTTACAAGCGGCCAACATGGCCAACCCGAGTTCGATTCCTCCGCCCCTCTCGGAGAGCCCGGCAAGCTACCGGGAGTATTCAATATGCCAAACACAGTAACAACAAAGTCTCCAATGGAGACGTTACTGGGCCCGCTCGAGCAAATATTAAAACTAACCACAGAATAATATTCTTTAAGTTATATTTATGTGACTGAAAGCCAGATAGCCTTTCAATTTTGTTCTATTTTATAAAAATATTCCTCTACAGCCTGCAATATGATGTGATTCTCTCTGGGTCTTCTACTAATGGGAGATCAAAAAGAATAATTTCCACTCTCAGGTTCTGGTTACACTAGCATTTGCAAATACTGTCACTTGGACCATTCTTTAAAGAATATACAAGCAGCTTAGCTTCATGCTATCAGAATATGAGTTATTTGGAGTATAAATCTTTGTGACATTATCGTTATTTTTCTAAGGCTTGCCTCAAACTATATACAATGTTGGCTTGACTCTATAGCTCATTGTTTATTAAATTTCATGCTTAAAAAGAATGTACAACTGTTAACAAAAGGGGCAATACTTGAGATGAAATTGGAAAATTATTTTAAAACAAAGGGATAAACAATAACCCAGAGGAAATAGAATTTTTTAGTTTAATCCGGGTGAGAGATTTATAAATGAGATCTACTAGGCATAATTCCCAAACAATTTGAAAATCAAATAGCTCTTCTGGATTAGGACAGAGTCCATAGAAGCAGTATAAGATTTTTCAACAGTATCAGTGAAATGTGAAGTAAGAAAGACTATCAAAAGTCATCAAGCATTGTATAGAATTTGAAAACCTTATGAACTTTTTCTTCATTCCAACTTTAACATATGCATGTGTATGTTATTATCTTTAGGGTAATGAATTATTTCCTTAACATATTGTAGAGCACCTTGTAGTATGCATCGATATGCTATTTATTGAGAATCCTTGGATAAATGTTGCATAATTCTTCCTCAAGGGTATTCCAATCTCATATTACCCAGTACATCAACTAAGGCAAATTTGTCAATGAATTTAAGACTTGTCTTTAGACCTTTTCAACCAATAAAATACTTTTCCCCCAACCCCAAAACATTTTGTCATTATTAATTATGACTGTAATTAACTTTGTCTTTATATTTCTAATGTTTCAAATATGCATGTTTCACAGTTAAGTGTTGAACTCTAAGAGTTATTAACTTATCTAGCTAGGTAGCTAGATATAATATACATAGGACAGATTTGGTGAAGAGTAAAAAGTTTTTCTTTACCTTCCACAACTGCTATAGAGTTAGTAAATTTCACATAATTTTGTTGCTACACTCAAATTCAAATTTTTACATGGAGTAAAGTTATTACATGTAGCCACAAGGAAACAAATGATTTAGACCAATGAGTATTATATATGCCCAGTATATGATGATGTAAAGCATGTTCCAGGACTGTCTCTGGTTTTCTTTTTGATTTTGGAACAAGTAATTATAAATCTCTGAGTCCTAGCTCTCATCTCTATAAAACTGGATAACACTAGCTCTATCTTTTTTTTCTCAGTTGAGGAAATGTTTATTGAGCACCTATTAAGTGCAAGGCACTATGCTAGGTGCCACAGGAAACACAAAGTGAACACAGACAGTCCCTGCCCACGAGGAGCTCACAGTCTGGGGGGAAGGTTAAGACACAATATTCAACCAGCTTCAGTGACACCAGTCAACATGACAAGTGCCATAAGAAAGACACACGTGCTGTGGGGACAGAAAACACGGAAGGGGTTGCTTCTTGTTAGAATCAGTGGGTACTCCTGGGAATATACCCCAGAGAGGCAAAAATGTGTAGTCGAAGTGACATCTGCACTTGTTTGTTCATTGCAGCACTCTTTACAATAGCCAGAAACTGGAAGAAACCTGAGTGCCCAAGAACAGATGACTGGTTAAAGAAACTTTTGTACATCTACACAATGGAGTACTATGTAGCTCTTAGAAAAGATGAAGTCATGAAATTTACATACAAGTGGTACAATATGGAAAGTATCATGCTAAGCGAAATGAGTCAGAAAGAGAGGGATAGACATAGAAAAATTGCATTCATCTGGGGGATATAAAGCAACAAAATATGAGATCAATACCTAAGAATAGCTGAGATCAACACCAGGAGGATTACTCCATAACTTAGAGGCCAGCCGGATATTCTAGTGGAAAGGGCAGTTCAGATAGAGAAGGGAACACCAAATGAAAGGTGTTTGGAGGATCCTCCCAGGAGGGGAAATGCATGTTGAAAGTAGACTATGGACTGAACATGATTGCCACTCAATGCCTCTTTTGCAGACCACAACACCCAAAAGGAGAGAGAGAACAAAGGGGAATGCCCTGCCACAGAGGCAGGGTGGGAGGGGGGGTGGGGGGAAATGGGCACTGGTGGAGGGATGGGTATTTGATCATTGTATGACCGAAACTCAGGCACAAAGATTTGTAAATCTACAACTGTACCTCATGGTGCTTCACTAAAAAAAAAAAAAAAAAGAATCAGTGGGTAAAGCTAGAGAGAGAATCAAAGTCGAGTCTCTGAAGGGGGAAAATAACTTGGGAAAAAAGCCACTTCTAGCAGAGAGCAGAGGTAACTGTGAGGAAATGTGTATGGCTACACTGAGCATCTTGGTATGGCTATACAAAGTGGGCAATCAAGTATGGCTGAGGAGTGGACAGCCATGGACTCTACGTTCAGGGAACCTGAGGCGGCCACTCTGGTGCAGAGGGCCACTAAAGATCACACAACAGAAAAGGGGTGAGTAGAAATATGTTTCTGAAAGATTCGTGTAGCAGTTTTGTAATCTGAAAGAGGGAGTCGAGGGGGTAAGAACCAGGAACTGACTCAGGATGGGGGTCTGGGGAGTGAGTGTAAGGATGCCAGGAGTATACTCTGAAGAGCAGGACTGAAGGGGATCCCTAAGGGTGAGGGTGGAGCCTCTCCAGACGTGGTCCCCTAAGGGGCTGGTGGAAGCCACAGATTTCCAGGCTTTCCTCCAGAGTCACTGAACACTTCTGAGGTAGCGCCCAATAACCTGTGTTTTTCTTCACATCTGTTTCCCCATTAGGATTCCCAGTGCTGAGCCTAAGTTTGAGACCTACTTGTAAAGAAAGAAAAACACTTTATAGACACTAGCTCTCTTTTAATCTCACTGGTAGATGAGAAACAAAACTATCAATCATAAATTTTATTTTTAGTTTAATATCTTTTACTTCCTTTAAAAATATTATATTTCATCAATGATTATATCTCATGGTTTCTTTTCCTTCTATGAAACATCTGATGTTCTTTAACTGTTCACTTTCCACTATATTACATCCATGTCATATAAATATAAAACAATCCAAAGGAGGTGATGTGACATGCTTATGGATGTTTTATAATTAATGCAGATCCTTCAGAGTTTCCTATTATCATATAAAAAATTAAACTTCAACCACCAAACTTTATAATATGCCAGCTAAGGAGTGGGTTGAGAAAATGAGAGAAAGCATGGGAAGATGGGTGAAGGGCACTTGACATTGATGATGGGATTGGTGATAGAAAATTATATGCTAAAAGTCATCAGTAACCTTGTAAATCACTGCTCTTTAAATTAAAAAAGTCTCCTTAACAAGTAAAGGAAGACAAGAGGTAGTATAGAAAGTAAGGTGCAAGAGATCAAAACTGGTTTGATGGAAAGTATCATGTTAAGCGAAATGAGTCAGAAAGAGCGGGATAGACACAGAAAGATTGCATTCATCTGGGGAACATAAAGCAACAAAAAGGGAGAGTAACACCCAGGAATGGCTGAGATTAGTACCAGGAATTTTGCTCCGTGAATGGAAGGCCAGCCACAGGCTCTAGGTGAAAAGGAAGCTCAGATAGAGAAGAGAGTACCAAATGAAGGGTGTTGTGAGGGCCCTCCCAGGGTGGGAGAAGCATGCTAAAAGTAGTTGATAGACCAAACATGATTGTCACTCAAAGCCTCTCTTGCAAAACACAGTACCCAAAAGAAGAGAGAGAGAACAAGGGGGAATACCCTGCCACAGAGGCAGGATGGGACGGGGGGGGGATGAGGGTTGGGGGGGGATGGATGACGGGAACTGGTGGAGGGATGGGCACTTGATCATTGTATAACTGAAACCGAAGCACAAAATTTGTAAGCCTATAACTGTACCTCATGGTTTTTCACTAATAAAAAAAGAAAAAAAAAGAAGATAAATTGCAGCTTCAAAAAAAAAAAAACTGGTTTGATTGCTCGCACTACATATGCTCTCCTGAGAGAGGGGTCACTCCTGAACAATCGGGTAAAGACCCTGAGCATTCCTGGGTGTGGCACAAATCTCCTTCCAAAGAAACAAACAAAAACTACAAAGAAAAAGAAGAAAATTGGGCTAAAGTGATAATACAGCGGGTAGGGCATTTGCCTTGCACGCGGCCAACCCGTGTTCGATTTCCAGCATCCCATATGGTCCCCTGAGCACTGCCAGGAGGAGTGATTTCTGAGTGTATGATACAGGAGTAACCCCTGTGCATCACCAGGTGTGACCCCAAACGCAAAAATAAAGAAAGAAAAGAAAAGAAAAAAGAAAATTATTCAAGCTAATTACACATTCTGTTAGAGCTACCATCTGTGACACATTTTAAAACAGAAAGATTTTCAAATATATAATGTAAGTATTTATCCTTGTAAGAATATAATTTGTTATTATTAGGAAGGTCCTTAAAATTGTCAAAATTATGATAAACTTCAAATGGAAATGCAAAGGACCCCAAAAAGCCAAATCAATCTTGATAAATAATGAAGTTGCAAGACTCACACTTCATGATTTCATGGTACACAGCTACAGTAATCAAGGCCATTTTACTCCATATGGATAAGCATAGAGATCACAGAACTAGAACTAAGACTCCATCATTAATTTGTATTGATTTTTAATAAGGATTCCAAGACAATTCAGCTTGGTCAGAATGATACTTCAAACAAATGCTTCTGGAACAAATGTAAATCCACATGCAATGGAATATGGCTTCAGGTCAATATCATATATATGATCTTTTAGATCAGACCATTAGCAGTTATAAAGACCTTAGTTACCTGATGTTGGGAAATGGAAACTGTTTTCCCACATCATATTTGAAATGTATCCAAGTGCATTGCAATCCATGAAGATAATTACCATTAATTATAAGGTCACCTTCCAACATTGGCCATGCTTCTGCAGTTATCTGTATTCTTATCCCATGCATCTCAACATTTCTTCTTATCAAGGGCATCATCTCCTGTGTTTAGTACTTTTCCACTCCATTTCCTGCCTGCCCTCACTAACTCCAGATTTTTGGGTCCCTGAAACATTTTGTTTTGGAGATCTTTCACCACTCTCCATCCTCCCACTCCCAGCACACCTGTGCTGACACATTTGAATCTTATCTTGTGCTCTGGGAAAAGAAAACTTAAGGGAAACTGGCAACTTATTTCTAGCTTCTTGCTTAGAGTACGTGAATAAAAATTCCACTGTTACTTTTAGTTTCGTTAGTCCTAATTCACATTCTCCACACCTGGAAACGCTTGCTGTATCTAAAAGAATTAAATTGGACTCCATATACAGTACCATAAACAATCATTAAACTCAAAAAGGACAATAAACCTAAATGAATAGCTACAAATATACAAGTTTCATAATTACAAAGCAGGTGTAAATCACTGCACCTTGGGTTAGATGAAGTGTTCTGAGATACAAAAACCAAAAAATAAACTTAACTTTTTCAAAATTACTTTTATATTTCGAAGGAAAATATGAAGAACATCAAAAGAAATCCCACATACTGAGAGAAGACACTTTCCAATCCATATCTTATACAGAATTTGTATAAATATGTATAAATTTGTATAAACTATAAAAATGAAAGGCAATAGGTCAGAGGCATATGCTTGCATGTACACGGACGCTGACTTTACCCTAGTACCTCGTGCCCATCCAACACTAGATGTGTCCTAGTGGCTCCCAACTCTACTGAACCACTGTTGTATTGCCTGATCTTAACATTGACAATTGGCCCCACTACACGGTGTACTTGTAGGGATTTCAAGTCACTGCCATGGTGTCCTTTCAATAATAATAAATAAAATGTAATAGAATGGTACACAATAAACATGTTTGTGAAGAAACATAGTTTTTTAATAATTTTTGGAAATAATTTGGCAGTTTTTTTAAAAGTTAAATAGAGTTATGAAGTACTCTAATAATTTTATTTATAAATATTTAACTCAAAAATGAAAAATATTCTGCACTGAGTGGTTGCCAAGGAGTAGTAAAAGGTCCAAGTTTCCAGAGTCCTGAGATAAGGACTAACACGCCCAAAATGGACTCATTCACCAAGCTATCTTTATTGATTCAGTAGTCGTCAAGAAACATGACATATATTGATTGCAATACCTGGAAAAGAAATGAATATCACCTAATGAATTGAATGCTTGTCTGAGGGATCTACAAGTGTATTTAGGGATGTTTCTGTACAAGTTCAGGAGTCTCTGTTCCTTCTATGAGATTAAACAAATTTCACAAAATAATCTGGATGTCACAGAGGAAGCAATTATTCAGGCAGAAGAAACTTCTGAAATTACCATAAAGTTATAGAAATAAAACACCTGAAGAAGGAAAAGAAATGCCTGATTATGTTTGATCTCTATCTTCAACAATAGCACTACTGGAGCACATTAAGAAATAAGTGAAATGGAAAAAATGAATAAAGGTAAATATCCCAGGTGGAGTCTCACAAGGATGAATTCCATCTATCTCCTTTGTCAATTTTAAGTATCAGTGGAAGTCATCAAGATGAAGAACTTTTTTCTAAAGAGAACCATGTTAGTGATGAAGAAAAGTCAGGGATCTTGGGGTTTCCACAAGAAAAAGAAAAAATCTATTATAATGAAGGATTTATTAAACATTACTACATTAACAGATTATTGGAAACAGGAGCAGTAACTCCAAGAGAAAGAAATAAATGTTAAAAACTATTTTACAAATATTAGCGTGAATATTGCCGTGTAGAGGAGTCACAAAGCATGCTGAAATGTTACATATTGTAATCCCCACGACAAAATCAAAAACTTACCCATAGAAGTGAGTATATACTATTTTCAAAATAAAATTTAAATCCAATTTCAATTAAGATAGGGATTAACAAAGGAAAATTAATTTAGTAAAATAAATAATCTTCAAGAGAATAAATCACTGTCATTGTCACTGTCCTCCCATTGTTCATCAATTTGCTCGAGTGGGCCTAGTAACATTCTCCATTTTGAGACTTGTTACTGTGTTTGGCATATTGAATATGTCACAGGTAGCATGTCAGGCTTTGCTGTGTGGGCGAAATACTCTCGGTAGCTTGCTGGGCTCTCTGAGAGGGGTGGAGGAGTCAAACCCAGCTCGGCCGGGATGGCTTGGGCAAGGCAAACGCCCTACCACTGTGCTATCACTTCAGCCCACGAGAATAAATGTGTTAAGTAATTTAGAATAAATCTGACATGCGACCTATAAATTTAAAAAGACCTGCTGAAAAAAATGCTGAAATTTTATTTTTAAATTTATTATTATTATTATTCTTAATATTATTTTGCTTTTGGGGTCACACCCGGCAATGCACAGGGGTTACTCCTGGCTCTGCACTCAGGAATTACTCCTTGTGGTGCTTGGGGAACCATATGGGATTCTGGGAATCAAACCCGGGTCGACCGTGTGCAAGGCAAATGCCCTACCTGCTGTGGTATTGCTCCAGCCCCACATGCTGAAAAAATTTTTTAGAATCATTTATATTTTTTTTACTATTATAAATACAATACATAATGAGTTATCAAGCAACTTCGAAGCAGATACAAAACTCACTAGAAACCCAAAAGGCAATTACACAGAATATAGTAATTATTTTTTTGCAGAATCTCCTGCCTCTGTGCTTGGCTGTCCTCACCAAGGCCCCTTGGAGGGGGGTGGGTTGAGTTTTCTTCCCCCCCTCCCAGCAGAGCCCCAGTAGCCAAAGACCTCCAGAACCAGCCACAGACATGCTGAGACCACTCTCCACACGTCTGGACAAGCCTCATGCATGAAGGAACCTGCAGAGGAACCCAGGCATGCGAGTCCTGGGGCTGAGATCTCCAAGTCTGCTCGGATCAGGATTGGGCCTTCTCCACCCAGGTCCCCCATCTTCCAGTAGGTAGGCGTTACACCCATAAGCTGCTGCCGGCCCCAGGTTGGTCCGATCAACGGCCAAGACCTAGAGACTATAAAACCCAGCTCCCGGAAGTGTGGGGCCGCATTCACAGCCGTGCGACATCTTACTCTCTCGTTCTTACTTTGGAGAGCCTGGCAGGCTACCAAAAGTATCCTGCCCGCACGGCAGAGTCTGGCAAGCTTTCCGTGTCGTACTCAATATGCCAAATACCAGTAACAATGATGAGTCTCATTTTCCTAACCCTGAAATAGCATTGAATATGGCTCTTTTAAAATCTCAGGGCTAGGAAGAAGGAGACATTACTGGTGCCTGCTCGAGGCAATCCACGAACAACAGGATGATCGTGATCGTGATTGTGATAGTAATTTTATTTTATTATAGTCTTTTTGTTACTGCAATGATACAAAATTTTTAACAGAGTAAATGTTAGTTGTTTATTATATTCATTTTATGTTTAGAGTTTATACAACAATATGCAAATAGTTTCTTAGAAAAATACTGAGACAATTATTTTTTTTGTTATATTTATTTACTGAATCACTGTGGGAAAAGTTACAAAGCTTTCAGGTTTAAGGTCAGGTCATACTATGATCAAACACCTTTCCCTTCACCAGTACTTATTTTTCACCACAAAGAAAGCCAATATACCCCCCTCCCACCCCTCTCAATGCCTGTGAGGCAGATGATTTCTACTTAACTCTCTCTCTACTTTGATTACATTCATTATTTTGACAAAAGATGCACCATTATTGTTTAGAGTTTCCACCCAACAATCAGAACTGCTGAAAAGGCATTGTGAAATAATTTGTTTTCTATAGCTGGTTATGAGAACTGCATGATTTTGGATTTCTGATGTTTTCTAATTAAGTCTGGACGGATTTCTGCCAAGAACCAGATAATTCCGAGATTGGTTTCTATGCCTCTGGAGCCGTGGCTGTGCCAGAGAGCTCCTCGTGTGGGGCAACTCGTGACCTCAGTAGGGCCTGAAGGACGAGCCGGTACTGCCCCCATTCCCATGTGGCTGCAGTTGCCCCATCACCACCGGCTCATACCTGGCTTTCCAATAATCTCTGAGGCGGCAGCCACCTTGCTGCTGGTGGGGGGGGGGGGTGGTGGAAGGGAGAGACACCCTTTCCCTTCCAGGGAGGCATGCCACCATAGTTTAATGCATAGTCCATTCACTTTTCTGCCGCAAGCTGCCAGGCTCTGGATTAAGTCCTCGTACCTCTGGAGCCATGGCCCTGCCGTACATGCTGAAATTTTAAAAAGTTACAAAATAAAAACTCCTGTACTTCAGTTAAGTTTAATATTGAACTACCCCCAAATTCATCTATACATTCAAAATATTTTCATTCAAATTTTCTGTTGGATTTTATGTAGAAATATACAAGCTGAATATGAAATTCATATTCATATGAATCCAATGTACCTACAATACCAAATATAGAGCTATTATAACAAATATGGTGTGGTATGAGACCAAAGATTTAAAGGGTTAATAAAATGCAATAGGTTGTGCAGAAAAAGACCCAAGCTTAAATGTGCAAATAGTTTTACTAAAACCACAAAGGAAATTTGAAAGAAAAATAATATTATTTTCAACAGATTTAACTAGGATAAAGGACACTCATATCTTATTTTAAAATATTACAAAAGAGGATAAAGCCAAAAACCCTCATGCTATGTAAAAAAAAAGTAACTTAAATGGAACATAGATCCGAATACAATCATAAAGTGATAAAAAAAATCTGGAGTATCTTTTAAGATGTTTCTAGATTCATTGTAATGAAGGATTCTACCTACGTTTTTCTCAATGTAATTTATGGATTCTAGTCAGATATCAAAGTCTTTAACCCATTTTGAATTGACTTTTGTTCACGGTGTTAGAAGAGGGTATAACTTCATTTTGTTGCATGTGCCATACTAGTTTTCCCAGCATCATTTTTGAAGAGTCTTTGCTTGTGTCAGTCCATACCATTTTCTCCTCTGTCAAAAATTAACTGTCCGTATACCTGTATATCTATCTGTGGACTTTCAGTTCTGATTCCTTAGTCTAAGAGTCTGTCCTCTTTTCATTGTTTCACTGTTTTTATCTATACAGATTTATAGTATAATTTAAAATTGTGGAAGGAAAAGCCTTCCATCTTCTTTTTTCTAGGAATGATTGGACATCCTGAGGATTTTAAAATTCCATAAATTTCATTATTATCTTTTTTATGTCTTTACAAAGTGTTTTGGGTATTTTCATTGGGATTGCCTTTTATTGGTATAATGCTATGAGTTATACTGTCAGCTTGACAATATTGATCTTTCCTATCCATGTGGATGTGTTTTCATTTTCTAGTGTTATCTTTCATTTCTTGTAACAGTAATTTTTCATTTTCATTGCATAAGTTCTCCACCCCCTTTGTTAAGTGGATTTCTAGGTACTGTTTTCATGAGGCACAATTTTGATTGGTATCATTTAAAAAAATCGCTCTCTTCTACTTATTACTCACATTCAGAAAAATAACAGATGTCTGTATATTAATTTTGCAACCTGACACTTTATTGTATAACCCTCTTGTTTCTAGGTGCTTTATTGTTGACACTTTAGGATTCTCTCTTTATAAATGCATACGTATGTTTATGTATGACATATATCTGGAGAGAGTTTTGGCAGATAAATGTCATAGACATGCATATATATATATATATATATGTATTTATATCATGTGATAAAGATAACATCAGAAAGTCTCTCTAATATATAAATATATATATATTAGCTTCAGAAAGATATTTTTATTTCTTTTCCAATATGGATAAATTTAATATCTTAATCTTGCCTAATTCTGATGGCCAGGGCTTCCAAAACTGTACTAAATAGTAGTGGTAAGAGTGGACAGCCTTGTCTTGTGCCTGATTTTAGAGAGGAAGCTTTCAGTTTTTCACCATTCAATGTGATGCTTGCTGTGAGGTTGTGGTAAATTACATCATTGAAGAAAGTTTCATCAACCTGAATTTTATTGAGAGTTTCTTTTTATCATGAATGACTGTTGAATCTTGCAAAATATTTTATAGAACCCACCGAAATTATTATATGATTTTATTTGATATGATGTTCTACCTTAATTAACTTACATGTATTAAACCATCTTTGCATCTTCAGGATGATTCTTATTTGGCATATTAAATGATTAAATACCATTTGCCAAGCAAATGAAAGCAAAGACAGTTAAACGGAACTACATCAAGCTAAGAAGTTTCTGTACTGCAAAAGAAACAATGATCAAAATAAAAAAAGAATGGGAGAAAGTATTTTCCCACTGCTTAACTGATAAAGGGCTAGCAAAGGGATCATCTATAAAGCCTTAGTAAAATTTTATAAGAGTAAAACAACCAACTCCATCAAAATATGGTGAGAATAGATGAATAGGAATTTCCCCAAAGAAGAAATACATATGGACAAACGCATATGTAAAAATGTACTCTGCATGCCTTTTCAGGGAAAGCAAATCTAAACAACAGCGAGACATCATCTCACACTGTTGAAGTAGGCACACATCTAAAAGAACAAAAACAACCATTGTTGGCCTGGTTGATGGGAAAAGGGGACCCTTATTTACTGCTGGAGTGCATATCAATTGGTCCAAGCTTTTGGAAAACAATGTCACTTCTCAAAAAAACTAGGAATTGAGTTTCTATCTGACCCAGCAATTTCACTTCTTAACATCTACCTCAAAGGACCGAAAACTCTATTCAGAAAATGCAATTGCACTTCTATGTTTGTTGCAGCATTATTCACCATTGTTAAAATCTGGAAACAAAACAAATTCCAACAAGGAATTGGAGACTGGATAAAGAATCAATGGTACACATACACAATGGATTGATACTCAGATGTAAGAAAAGATGAAGTCATGCACTTTTGTTGTTAAGTGAATGAATCTGGAGAGTATCATGCTGAAATAAGTTTATCAGAGGGAAGAGAGACACAGTAACCTCTCTCATATATGGGGTACAAAAACCATACTAAGCAGATAAATGCCTGGAGGCAATAGAAAGAGAATTATCTTCAGTAGAAATCTTACAAGTGTGAAGTACATTCAGGGAAGGAATTGAGTAAGCTTACACTGTTACAGTTGTGGGGAGAAGTGGACATTCTGGTGGTGGGTGTGGTGCAGGAATATGTTATGCCCGAACCCTTACTTATGTATTGTAAACAACAGTGCCTAAATAAATAACTTCTTCCTTAAGTCTTGCATTTCAAAGCCATCCCAGAAGAATAATGTTAAAATATCCTCAATATCAATTAAAAGTTGTGTTTTTTAAAGAAAGTTAAAAATCTTATTTCTAGCAATATAGTTAATAACAAAAAATGGGTGAATTTCATTAAGGTATGTGACATCATTAACTCCTCAGACATCAAATATAACTAATGGATGTTACACTTTTATTATCTGCCTAGTATGTTCTTTCTCTAATTATATCATTGTGTATTTAGTTAATTTCTTATGTATCATATATAAAAGTATATTTATTAGTTTCACCATTAATTTAATGTTTTTTAAGTACTTTATTAAATTCTTTTATAAACAACATCAATAATTAAATTTAAGGATTTTTATTAAAGGCATGAAGTGGAAAACATGTTTATTTGAATTCAAACTAATAATCAATTTTCTGCTATTCTCTAAAATCATTTCTGATGTGCTCTAAGCTTTTTCATTATAATTTATTATATACAACTTTTATTCATATATTAAACTGAGATTATTTATGACCTTGACTATGTTCCAAGTAATCCATTTCATTCCAGATGTTTCCATTTTCTTGAAATGTATTTAAATTACTTTTCAGAATCCAAGCTTCACCATTCTCATGCTATGCAGTTAAGGCAGCCCTGCATGAATCAGCATAGCTCCTCAATCACAAAAAATATAGATAAATTATTGTTTCTGATTAAAGTATTTTAAAATCTTAAAGTGTCCTATTGAATATCTAAAAATATAAGAAATAAAGCAATATTTTCCACTTCAGCCTCTTAAGATGAAAGGTGTGTTTATAAGAAAACAACACTAAGTATCTAGAAAGGGAAAAATGTCCTGTTATATCACTACTGTGATTTACAAATTTGTCCACAGAACTCATTCAGTTTTGTTTAACAACATTTCTGAATTTACCAATTTCTTATGAAAGAAAAGTGCTAGCAATAAAATGATAAAATCTTGTAAACTATTCTAATAAATTGCTTCTGAGTAATGCAACAATCCCCAGATATTTTATCTGACTGAGTAGTGCAGGCAAACTAACCATATCCATTAGATAACTCTTTTTTCCTCTGTATTTGAATTTGTTTTTATCATTTAGGTAATAGGGCTACAATAAGGTTACAATAGAATAGTGTTCAATATTATAACAATGATGAACAAAGTTATTGCACACCACTACCACCAAATTGCCTTTGACCTCTGTATTTGTGCCACCTTTAGTCTGACTTTTCTTCTCTCTTACCCATTCCCCCTTTAATTGTTGATCAAGTGTTATAGTTTTGGTGCATGCTGTTATTTCCCTTCCCTATATTCCCGACACCTTCCCTATATTCCTGACAATATGTTTTTACTGAATTAGACAACTAGATGCACATATACTTTTTAGTCCAATTAGCTACTACACTGGTAAAAAGCTTTCCATAAAACACAAAATGAATCAACAACAAAGAAATATTTTTTCTCAAAGAACAATAAAAATAACACCCAAACCCAGTGAAAGGTATGATGGTTACCAGAGAGAAAGTGGAGAGGGTTAGTAATTATGAGAAAAGGGGTCTTTTTGGTGGTGAAATGGCATTGGGAATTTATTGGTGGGAGTGGCAATAATCACATACATACAGAGAAGAGTGAACCTAACCCTTAAAATTCCATAATACTGTAAACAAATAAGTCAGTTAAAATACATATTCAAAAACAATTATGGCTAACTTTCTCCTTCCCACACTCTAATCAGTTAAAATCAGTTTTTATATCTGACCTGTAATTATTTTTTTTTAATTTTGACATTACCTAAAATAGGGACTGGAGTGATAGCACAGCAGGTAGGGCATTTGCCTTGCACGCAGCCAACAGGGCTGACCCGAGTTCGATTCCTCCACCCCTCTTGGAGAGCCCGGCAAGCTACCGAGAATGTCTCGCCCACACGGCAAAGCCTGGCAAGTCTCCCGTAACGTATTTTATATGCCAAACACAGTAACAACAAAGTCTCCAATGGAAACGTTACTGGGCCCGCTCGAGCAAATCAATGAACAATGGGAGGACAGGACAGGACAGGACCTAAAATAGAACAATATTACCTGGTCATGGCAAAGTACTTCCTTAGACACTTCAAATATTCTTAGTAAATAATAATTCTAGCAAACTTTTAAGATTGAAAGAATTTGTGGAGTCTGGTAACATAGTATAAACATAAATATTGAAAGCAATGCATAAAATTAAGTCTAGATCTCTGAGCTTCTTCCTGTTTGTCACCAACACAGAACCTGGGTTTCTTCTCCACAGGTCATACCCCCGACACACACCAGGTACCCATAGGGGGCATGATCTCCTCAGAAGTGGGCATGGCATCTGCAGAAGTGGACGTGGCCTAATTTGGTGCTTGTGGTGGCCATAGGTAATAACTTACCCAGAAATCTCATGTAACATCTCAGTCTCCATAACACCACACCAACATGAAGAAACAATACAAATTCACACCATGGGAAGAGGACGATGAAAAGACACCAGAAGCCTCATTAAGTGTTACTCGCCTAAGGGAGCTCTCTGATAAAGAATTTAGATATAAAATAATGAATATGTTCAATGAACTCAATGAAACAGTGAGATAGATATCCACTAAATTAAAGGAGAGCATAAAAGAAACAAGAAAATACAGTAAGAAATGAGAGCAGCCCAGGTCAGTTCATCTGCCGGTACTAAAAACCCAGGACATTGATTTTTCCCTGCAAGCCCCCGAGGCGTCCTCCTGGACATTGGGAGAAAAGCAGCTCTGAGCATCTACCTTTTCCTGTTCGTCCCCCAAGCTGCGCTGATCTTCTCTCAAACCACAGGAAAAGAAAACTACAGGCCGATATCCCCGATGAACATGGATGTGAAGATTCTCAACAAAATACTAGCAAATAGAATTCAACAACTCATCCTCATTGAAGATCATACACCATGACCAAGTGGGATTCATTGCGGTGATGAAAGGATGATTTAACATTTGGAAATCAATCAACATAATCCATCATATCAACAAAAGAAAAGATAAAAACCATATGATCATATCAATAGATGCAGAGAAAGCATTTGACAAGATTCAGCAACCGTTTCTGATGAAGACCCTCACCAAAATGGGTATAGAAGGGACTTTCCTCAATATTGTTAAAGCCATCTACCACAAGCCTATGGCAAGCTTCATCCTCAATGGGAAAAGCTGAGAGCCTTCTCTCTAAGATCAGGGATGAGACAAGGATGCCCACTCTCTCCACTGCTGTTCAGTATAGTACTGGAAGTTCTTCAATAGCAATTAGGCAAGAAAAAGATATTAAGGTTATTCAGGTAGGAAAGTAAGAAATCAAGCTCTCACTATTCGCAGATGATATGATACTAAGAGAATCCTAAAACCTCTACAAAGAAACTCCTAGAAACAATAGACTTGTATAGCAAAGTTTCAAGCTATAAAATCAATACTCAAATGTCCATGGGTTTCCTATATTCAAAGAGTGAGAGAGAAGAAAGTGACATGAAAAAAAACAATCCTGTTTCCAATTGTGCCCCAGAAAATCAGGTACCTAAGAATCAGTTTAAGGACGTAAAAGGCCTGTACAAAGAAAACTACAAAATGCTACATCAGGACATAAAAGAGGACACGAAGAAATGGAAAGATATCCCCTGCACATGGGTTGGGAGTATTAACATTGCCAAAATGACAATGCTCCCCAAAGCATTGTACAAATTCAATGTGATCCCTATCAAGATACCCATGACATTCCTCAAAGAAATGGAGAAAACATTCCTGAAATTCATCTGGAAAAATAAGCCCCCATGAATAGCTAAAGCAATTCTTGGGAAAAAGAAAATGGGAGAAATAAACCTCCCCAACTTCAAACTCTACAACAAGGGAATAAAAAGTAATTCAAAATGACTTAAAGATCTTAACATCAGACCAGAATCCCTAAGGAATATTGAAGACAAGTTTGGCAAAACCATTCACGACATTGAAGCTAGTGGTATATTCAAATACGACATGCCACTGGCCAACCAAGTGAAAAGAGAGATAGACAAATGAGATTATCTTAAACTAAGAAGTTTCTGAACTTCAAAAGAAACAGTGACCAAAATACAAAGACATTCTACAGAATGGAAAGGATATTCGCCCAATACTCATCCAACAAGCGGTTGATAACAAGATATACAAAGCACTGGATGAACGCCACAAGAAGAAAACATCCAACCCCATCAAAAAATGGGGCAACAAAAAGAACAGAAACTTTCTCAAAGAAGATATCAAATGACAAAAAGGCACATGAGAAAATGTTCTAAATCACTAATCATCAGGGAGCTGCAGATCAGAACAACAATGAGATATCATCTCACATCAAGAGACTGGCCCAGATCCAAAAGAATAAAGCAACAGGTGTTGGCACGGATGTGGTGAGAAAGGGACCCTCCTTCACTGCTGGTGGGAATGCTGACTGGTTCAGTCCTTTTGTAAAACAGTATGGGTCTTTCTCAAAAAATTAGAAATTGAGCTCCCAGCAATATCATTCCTGGGAATATAACCCGGAGAGGCCAAAAATTACAGTTGAAATGACATCTGCACTTCTATGTTCATTGCTGTACTGTTCACAATAGCAAAAATTTGGAAAAAAAACTGAGTGCCAAAGAACAAATGACTGGTTAAAGAAACTTTGGTACATCTATGCAATGGCATACTATGCAGCTGTTAGAAAAGATGAACTCATGAACTTTACATACAAGTGATTCTACATGGAAAGTCTCATGCTAAGTGAAATGAGCCAGAATGAGAGCGTCAGACATAGAAAGACTGCACTCATCTGGGGAATATAAAGTAACAGAATGGTTGTCAAATACCCAAGCATAGTTGAGATACGTACCAGGAGGTCTGTTCCGTGGCTTGGAAGCTGCCCTCACATGCTGGAGGAAAAGGCACTTCAGACAGAGAAGGGAACACCAAGTAAAGAATGTTTGGAGGACTCACTCAGAATGTGAGTTGGGTGCTGAAAGTAGACTATAGACAGAACACAATGGCCACTCAATACCTCTAATTGCAAACTACAATGCCCTAAAGGAAAGAGTGAACAAAAGGGAATGCCCTTCCACAGAGACAGAGTGGGGTGGCAGGTATGGTGTCAGAGGTGGGAGGGCTACTGGGATCATTGGTGGTGGAGAATTGGCACAGGTGGAGGGATAGATACTCAATCATCGTATAACTGAATCCCATGCACGAAAGTTTGTAAATCTACAACTGTACTTCATGGTGTTTCACTGAAAAAAGAGAATAAATGGAAAAAAAATAAAATTTAGTCTAAAATTGGTCACTTTACGTCTGTGAAGTTCTATAAAAGTTAATTTTACAATAAAGAAAAGACACCTGCATTCCTATGTTTATTGCAGCAATATTCAAAGTACCACAATCTGGAAAAAACCCAAGTGTTCAATAACAGATAAGTGAATGAAGAAATTAAGGTACATGTACTCAATGGAATACTATGTACCCTTTAGGAAAAATAAAGTTATGAAATTTGCATATACATGGGTGGACATGGAGAGTATCATACTGAGCGAAATGAGTGAGAGGAAGAGTAACATAGAAGATAAGATAGAATAACACTGATTTTCAGTATAATTTTTAAAATGCATGACGATAATACTGAAAGTCAGTAGAAACAATGGCTAGGATTCATGGTAGGAAGCTTGCCACAAGTAGAGTCAGGAGTGCATTTATGATAGAGAAGGGACCACTATGAAATTGATAATCGGAAATGATCACTGTAGATGAGAACTAGGTACTGAAAGGAGCTAAATTGATATGTGTGTTATGCATACTAACCCTTGAGAACTGCAATGACACACAGAGAAGGGGGGAGAAGAAAAGATTTTGCCATAGAGGCAAGCTGGAAGGGAGGGAAACTAGGAATATTGCTGATAGAAAATATACACTGGTATAAGGATAGATATTGGAATATTTTCTTTTTTGTGGTAAGTCTTTTTTTTTTTTCCTTATTAGTGAAACACCATGAGCTTCAGTTCTAGACTTACAAACTTTCGTGTCTGGGTTTCAGTTATACAATGATCGATTACCCATCCCTCCACCAGTGCCCATTCTCCACCACCAATGATCCCAGTAGCCCTCCCACTCCCCACTTCATCCCCCCACCCCACCCCACCTCTGTGTCACGGCATTCCCTTTTGCTCACTGTTTCCTTTAGGGTGTTGTAGTTTGCAGTAGAGGTATTGAGTGGCCATCCTGTTCCATCTATAGTCTACTTTCAGCACAAATCTCGCATCCTGAGCGAGTCCTCCAAATATCCTTTACTTGGTGTTCCCTTCTCTATCTGAGTTGCCTTTTCCCCCAGCATGTGCTGCTGGCTTCCACGCCATGGAGCAGACCACCTGGTACTTATCTCAACTATTCATGGGTGTTCATCTCCCATTCTGTTACTTTATATTCCCCAGATGAACGCAGTCTTTCTGTGTCTGTCCCTCTCTTTCTGGCTCATTTCACTTAGCATGGGACTTTCCATTGTAGAACCACTTGTATGTAAATTTCATGACTTCATCTTTTCTAAAGGTAAAGGTAAAGGTAAAGGCCCTCCCGTTGATTATCGATTTGCTCGAGCGGGCCCAGTAACATCTCCATTGGAGACTTTGTTGTTACTGTGTTTGGCATATCGAATACTCTCGGTAGCTTGCCGGGCTCTCCGAGAGGGGCGGAGGAATCGAACTCGGGTCGGCCATGTTGGCCGCTTGTAAGGCGAACGCCCTACCGCTGTGCTATCAAGATATTGGAATATTTTATGTCTGAAATTCAATCACATACAACTTTGTAACTCTGTATATCATGGTGATTCAGTAATAAAAATAAATATAAGTTAGCTTTTCAAAAGTTTGTATTTTTCATCTTCAAGATGAATAATAATCACATAGAATTTCTATTAGGATTAAGTACATGTATGCGTTAAATGAAAAGTGCTCAGTAACTCAAGGTTCTTCCTTTCCTTGATCACTTGATCACTTGACATCCCGTTACTCATCGATTTGCTGAAATGGGCGCTAGTAACATCTCTATTCGTCCCTGTCACGTGTTAGTGTAACCAATGGCATCTGCTCACTCCAGGAACACAAAAAGTCTCAATCCGTTTGTTCTGGGTCTTGATGAGGAAGTCTGACTATCTCGTAGGTGGGCAGCGATGCAATCTTTTGACGTCCCTTGGAATCCAGTCGGGAATGGCTCTAGTCCAGAAGGTTGTCTCCAAATTGCATTACATGTCCAGCCCATCTGATTTCTGAGGCCTTGGCAAATGAGACAGCGTTCCTGATATATTGAGTTTGGACACCCTGTTTGGCTAGGGCTTCGATGACCACTTCAGACTCAACAGAATCAAAGGCCTTCTTTAAATCAAGGAATGTTAGACAGAGCAGCACATTGTAAACTCAAAGGTAAAACAATTTTACAAAGCAGCAATAAGACTTTTCTTTGCATAACAAAAATGGTGATTTTTCAATTTATATGGCCCTCACACTGTATACATTTGACACAAGCCCTAATACATTGAGGCATGCATATAATGCCACTTTATTTTTTGTTGAGATGCCACTTGTAAAACATTCCTCTTGCTCCACATGGCTCCTGTCATTTCTTTTCACGTTGAATGGTTCTGGCAGTATGTTTTCCTGTAGTTCCAATCACCATGAAGGAGCAATTTAGAAAGTCTAATAAATAAACAACCGTTCAGTCATGCTTCTTTAATTTTCATTTTGCTTAATTCAAACAGTAGCAATAATTGAAATCTAAATGCTACACTAAGGAAAACATGAGAATATTTACTCTCACATTAATCAATTTAGAAATTTCTAGATATCATAGGAAACTAGTATATACATAAAAGTATGTATTTGATTCAATGTTGTGAGTATGCATGGAAAATATAATCCGATGAAATTATGGAAAAATGGTGTATACATGGGATTTTTTTTGTTCAGATACAAGGATTACTGTTAGAGATGGTTGCTTGTTTTTCTATGCATCTTCTACTCAGAAGCATAGAGATATTTTCCTCCTGACAATATTTCCAAGAATGTATAGTAAACAACTTTTTAAAGATAAACATAATATCTTCCTCAGGGCTGGGAGAAGATTTATTTGTTGTGTTAGATAGGAAATATAGTCTTATTCTGTCACAGTTTTGAGAATGTGAAAATAAGCATGTTCAAACTCAAGTAGCAGGACTAGAGAGATATTACAGTGGGTAAGCTACATGCTTTGCACATGGATGTCCCTGGTTTGATACCCATAGGTCATACACATATGATCTCTTCAATCTCTTCAGTCAAGCCAGGAGTGATCTCTGATGGCTGTGGTGTAACCCCAAAACCAAAAACAAGTATCTTTAGCTATTTTAACACAATAACTACTTGTACACCATCTACTTGTACCATTTCTCTGTTAGTTTTGACTTCAATCTGCAGCCACAATTTTTTTATAACAGTTGTAACACTGCCTCATAACTAGTAATTTTGCCATGTTTTAATTCAACCAAAATGAGTATGGAAAGGTATCAAATGTACAAATATGAATTACATACACCTTTAGAAATGTTTGCTGCCCTCAGGAAGTTAAAGTAAAAACATCTGCGCTTTGAAAACTATTTCTTTGAAAATTAAATGCAATAAACCCATTATAGTAAGATATTTTTGCAACATTAGCTTTTTTTTTCAACACTTTTCTAGTGTTTTCATATTGTCTAAAAGTACAGTACCCATGACCTCAACACTTTAAGGAAACTTTAATAAGGATAACTATCTAGGAATATTGCACAAAATACATTTGGAAGTATTGTGTCAATAAATAAGCTTCATTTTCTTTTCTGTGAACTTTTAATGCCATCCCCGATTGTTGAGGAAATACTATCACAGGAATGCTGCAGGTGTAGAAAGTCTCCAGTTGTCTAGGATTTTCTTGGTTCTTCAAGTAGGGCTGCCAGCATCATGAATCAAAGTAACAGGTAGCAAATATTTATTAGAAGGAATGCATAGGTCCATATTGGAGAGGAATCAGAGAGAGAAAAAAATTGTGGATAGCTAATATGTCCAGGAAATTTTTAGTGGGGTTGAGAGTGATAAAGCTACTGATTTTTCTGTGGTTCAGTTAGCAGTGCTGTTTCATTGTGACTTGATAATACTTGCCTGTTTCCCAAGGATTTTACTAAATTATGATGCCTTGAGCAACTGTTGGGGAATTTTGCTGATGTAACTAATACTTTACAATCTTGCCCTAGGTAATAATTTACATGATCTGTCTTTGAAAGCACCTTAAAATTTTTCAGGCGATAGCACAGCGGGTAGGGCGTTTGCCTTACAAGCGGCCAACATGGCCGACCCGAGTTCGATTCCTCCGCCCCTCTCGGAGAGCCCGGCAAGCTACCGAGAGTATTTGATATGCCAGACACAGTAACAACAAAGTCTCCAATGGAGACGTTACTGGGCCCACTTGAGCAAATTGACGATCAACGGGAGGGCCTTTACCTTTACCTTTTACCTCATCCATATACTCCTTTTAAGAATAGGATGTATAGTACTTATACAAATAGTTATATACCTTAATAGAAAAGGGAGAACAATTGTTGGACACCTTATGGGTGAAGTTTCCTGCACAACCCTACAAGCAGTCAAACAGGAGGTTCTGGTTCATCACTGTCCCAGGCTGGCTTCCAGTTAGCTTACTCAATAGTCCCTGACATTTTGTTTTAGACATAGTGCCTGGATTGACTAGACATGACTAGCCATGTTTAGACTAGACATGAGGTATTGGAGGAAGGAGGGAGGAGTCACTTTTGGAAAGTCAACGGGGCCCTGCCAAGGGTGGAGTACCTTACAGCTGAACCCAAGGCTCAGGGGTTCACCCTTGACCCCAGTTGTACCCCCAATCATCCTCCACAGTGCCCCAAACAGCTTCAATGATGCAACTATCACTCTGATGCCAAAAGCAGACGAAGAACAAGAGGTATCACAAAGAAAGAGATTGACAGGCTGATATCCCTGATGAACACAGATGCAAAGATCCTCAACAAATCCTAGCAAACAGAATTCAATGATTCATCAAAAATATCATACACCACCACCAAGTGGGATTATCCTTGAGATGTAAGTATGGTTTAAAACTCACATGTCAGTGAACATAACAATAAATAAAAGAAAAGATTAAAACCATATAATCTTATCAATAGATGAAGATAAAGCATTTGACAAGATCTAGCACCAATTCATGATGAAAAACTCTCAACAGAATGGGACTTGAAGGAGCTTTCCTCAGTATAGTCAAAGCCATCTACCACAAGCTCACAGCAAAAATTATTCTCAATGGGGAAAAAATAAAAGCCTTCCCTTTAAGAACAGGAACAAGACACGGTTGCCCACTCTCACCACTTCCATTCAATATAGTACTAGAAGTACTTGCTATATCAGTTAGGAAAGAAAAAGTTATGAAGGGCATCCAGATAGGTAAGGAAGAGGTCAAGCTATCATTATTTGCAGAAGACATGATACTATATTTAGAAAATCCTAAAGACACTACAAGAAAGCTCCTAGAAACAATAGGATACAAATACTTTTAAATAGTAAAGTGTAAAGTTAGAAAATCAATACCCCAAAGTTCATGGCTTTCCTATGTACAAACAATGGAATAAAAGAAGGAGATATTTAAAAAATTACATTCACAATAGTGACCCAGAAAATCAAGCACCTCAGAATTACATTAACTAAACAGGTAAAGGACTTACGTAAAAAATTACAAAACAATACTTCAAGAAATAAAAGAGAACACTAGAAAATGGAGACACATTCCCTGATTATGGATTGGAAGAATTAACAAAGTGACAATACTCCCCAAAGCATTATATAGATTCAATGTGATCCCTATAAGGATACCCAAGACATTCTTCAAAGAAATAGACAAAACACTCCTGAAATTCATATGGAACAACAACCCCCATGAATAGCTAAAGCAATCCTGGGAAAAAGAAGATGGGTGACATCACCTTCTCCAACTTTGACCTATACTACAAAGCAGTAATTATTAAAATAACATGGTACTGGGAAAGAAACAGACCCACCAACCAATGAAATAGAGTTAAATATTCTGACACACACTCTCAAATAGATCATCACTTAATCTTTGATCAAGGAGCAAGAAATATGATGTGGAACAAGGAAAGCCTCTTCAACAAGTGGTACTGGGAAGCCTGGATAGCTACATGCAAAAAGAATGAATTCAGACCTCTGTTTAATGTCAATCACAAAAGTCAGAAAAAAAGTGGACTAAAGACCTCAATCCATAAGGTATATGATACATAAAGTATCAGACCTCAATCCATAAGATATGTGGAGGAAAACATAGGCAGAACCCTTCATGAGATTGAGGTTAAAGGCATCTTTAACGATGAAGTGTGACTGACCAAGAAAGTGGAAACAAAGGGAAACATTGAACCACATTAAACTAAGAAGCTTCTGCAACTCAAGAGAAAGTGATCAAAATACAGAGAGAGCCCACAGAATTGTAAAAATTATTTACTCAATACTCATCAGATAAGGGGTTAATATCCAGGATATTAAAGACATTGTTAGAATTGTACTAGAAAAAAACATGAAAAATGGGGAGAAGAAATGAATAGAAATTTCCATAAATAAATAAATAGAAATGGTTAAAAGACACAAGAAAAAAATGTTCTACATCACTGATAATCAGGGAGTTGCAAATCAAAACAACAATGAGATATCATTTTAGACCACAGAGTCCGGCACACATCCAAAAGAACAAGAAGGACCAGTTCTAGTGTGTATTAGGGGAGAAAGCGATTCTCAGGGATTCTCATTCATTGTTGGTGGCAATGCTGACAGTTTAGCCTTTTTGGAAAACAACATGAGCATTCCTTAGAAAACTAGAAATTGAGCTTCCATATGACCTAGTAATACTGCTTCTGTGAATACATCCTGGGGGTGCAAAAAAGCACAGTAGAAATGACATCTGCACTTGAATGTTTATTGCAGCACTATTCATAATTGCTAGTATCTGGAAACAACTTGAGTGCCCAAGAAAAGATGACTGGTTAAAGAAAGTTGGTGCAGGGCTGAGCAATAGTACAGCAGGCAGGGCATTTGTCTTTCACGTGGCCAACCCGGGTTCGATCCCTGGCATCCCATATGGTTCCCCCAAGCACTGCCAGGAGTGATTCCTGGGTGAAGAGCTAGGAGAAACCCCCTGAGCATTGCTGTGTGTGACCAAAAAGCAGAAAAGAAAAAAAGAAAAGAAAGTTGGTACATCTACACAATGGAATACTATGCAACTATACAAGATGCAGTCATGAAATCTGTTTATAAGTGGATGGACACGGAGAGTGTCATTTTAAGTGAAAGGAGTTGGAAAGAGAGGGGCATAAATAGAATGGCTGAACTCATTTATGAAATATAAAATATAGTATGGGACTAATTTACAAGAATAGTAGAAACATCGGTCAGGAGGATTGCTCCATGGTTGAAGCCTATCTCACTCTTTGATAAAAGAGCAAGAAATGTGATGTGGAACAAGGAAAGCCTCTTCAACAAGTCTTATCCCCTAGCTTATCTGGGGATAAGCTAGTTTGGATCACTAAGTCAATGATAGTTGAAGGGATCACTCAGAATGGGAGATGTGTGCTGAAAGTAGACAAAGGACCAAACATGATGGCCTCTCAGGATCTGCATTGCAAACCATAATGCCCCAAAGTAGAGAGATTGAGTAAGAAGAAAACTGTCAGCCATAGATGCAGGAGGAGATGTGGAGTGGATATGGCAGGAAGGCTACTTGGGACAAGGTGGGAAATATACATGGTGGTGGAAAATATACATGGTGGAGTGATGGATGTTAGATCATTCTATGACTAAAACTTAATCATAAAAGTTCTATAACTGTATCTCACAGTGATTCGATTAAAAAATAAACTGCACTTGTGTGTGTTTATGGGGGGAGGGAATGTGTCATGCTGAGGCTTGAATCCAGGGCTAATATGCAAGACAAATACTGTAACACTTAAACTGCATCATTAACCCCTAATAACACATTCTTGTCAGCAATTTATAGCTTTATAGAGTAGACACAATTGCTATTACTTATATTTTAAGGTCACAGAGAGGCTATGGAGGGGTGTTGGGGGTTGACAAGATGGAAAATGGGGATAAGCATTGTGCAAAATGTACACTGGAAGAAGGAAGGTGTTGGAACGTTGTATGACTGAAACCTAACGATAAGTAACTCTAACTGTGTACCTCTCAGTGATTCAATAAAATAAAATAAAATAAAATAAAATAAAATAAAAATAAAATAAAAGGATAACAAAGAGGCTGGAGTTATAATACAACAGGCAAGGCACTTGTCTTATATTTGTCTCACCCAGGTTTGGTTAATGGCACTTCCATACAGCCTGTCAGTAGTGATTCATGAGCTCAGAGCAAAGAATAATTCCTGAGCATAGCTGAGTATGTCCCGTCCCCAAACAGAAAATAAAAAGATAATATAAATACGTATATAAAGTTAATCGGTGTTTTTTCTCTTCAAATGTAAACAGAGTACCCCATTAAGCAATGACAATAAAAACCTTATTTAGGGCAGGGGGTAAGAAGTGTGAAGGTGGCTATGACTCTACCCCAATAAAAGGGAAGCAAGTAAGATTACAATTCTTTTTTAAATAGATCAAAATACAGTGAAGAATTCTTCACACAAAGTAATGGGTTATGATTCCAATTTTCCAGTTTTCTCTTTATATGTAGATGCCTCTATGAATTTCAAAGTAAAATTTTGTGTGTGCAATCATCAGGGACTCAAGTCTTATTCTGATTATTCACATATTTAATTCTGAATTGTTGTAACTTTTATACTCTCCATTTTTATAAATATGAATATGTATGCAAGTACTTATTTAACATAAAATGCAGAGTCAGTTGGAAACTAATTTCATTACATCTCAAAGAAATCTTTGCAAGACTGTCATAATCTACATACTAAATTATCTAATTGGTTCACTGATTTAGTCTACTTATATCAGAAGTAACTTGACAACTGTTTTTTAATTGCTTTTTAATTTTTTTCCAATTCAAATGTAAAATAGGTACTTAGTAAAATACTCAAATAACAAAAATACAAATGAATGAAAATTGAAATCTCCATGCAATTTAATCATATCCCAACACCAAAGGATAAATATCCCATTTTTTTGATGGGGTTCAGTATGAACACTCAAGAACATTTACAAAGGAACAGGTTTTACACTGTACTACGTTTTATGTGTATATATATATATATGCATATATATACACTTATATAAAAAGTTTTTTGATTGTTCAAGCATTTCCTGTACTCTGATGAAATATATAAAGTATAGTGAATATGTAGTGTTTTTCTATTGCTTGAATACAGAGTAAACAAATACATCTGTATTTACAGGGCATATGATATATATATATATAATATGTTAATATGTGCATATAACTTAAATATACATGTACCTGTTTTTTCTATAAATGAGCATCTATGCAGCTCAGTTTCTCATTTAACTAAGCTATTCTTCCAAACTACTTCTGTCAGGTGTATCATGACACTGTGCTAAATGTTCCTATGTCACACATATTTCAAACCAGACTAAGAGTAGGGCTAACATTAATATAATTTGTTTATAGTATTTGAATATATGGATTAACATCTGTAGCACTGTAGCACTGTCTTCCCTTTTTTCATCAATTTGCTTGAGTGGGACCAGTAGCGTCTCCATTGTCTCTGAATCCATTTTGCCACTCTATGTCTTTCAATTGGTGAATATAGACCATTGACGTTGAGAGAGATTATATGTTATGGGGGTTTGTGTCATCTTTCTGTAAGGGTCTGTTGTGCTTTTAGGGTTTGTATTGTCTTATAGTAGACCCTTTTGCCCTTCTTTAATGTTTGGTTTTGAGTCTATGAAGTTCCTGAGTTGCTGTTTATCCAGAAAATAGTCTACAATTCCTTTGAGTTTAAGTGAGAGTTTTGCCGAATAGAGTATTCTTGGTGAAGTGTTCATTTCAGTGAGTGTTTTCACTATATCCAACCATTGCCTTCGAGCTTGGAGGGTTTCCTTTGATAGGTCTGCTGTGAATATAAGTCGTGCTCTTTTGTATGTGATTTCCTTCTTTGACCTTGCTGTTTGCAGTATTGTTTCTTTATCTGTAGCATTTATCATTCTAACTATGATATGTCTCAGAGTGTTTTTGTTAGAGTCTCTTTTAGCTGGCACCCTCCGGGCTCCTGAATCTGAATGGCTTCATTGTCCAGCTCTGTGAATTATTCAGCAATGATTTGTTTAACCCTGGCTTTTTCACTAGGATTGTTTCCCTGATCTCTGGTAGTCCAATGATTCTCATGTTGTTCCTCTTGGAGTTATCTCCTAGGCCTCTGATTTTCTCTAGAGCAATTTTGAGGTCTATTGCCATTGTTTGTTGTTGCATGTTGGGTTCCTGCAGCTTATCTCCCGCTCACTGATTCTGTGTTCAGCTGTGGCCATTCTACTCTTGAAGCACATACTGAGTGTTTTTTTTTATTTTATATACGAAATCTTTTATTTGTGACATTTCTGTGTGTAGCTTTCCAATTTCTGCTCTCATTTCTTCCTGTATTTTCTTGATTGTCTGATCCATTTTTTCTTTCATGTTTTCCTTTAATTTACTGGATATCTGTCTCAATGTTTCATTGAGTTCATTGAACATCTTCATTACTTCATATCTGAATTCTTTCTCAGAGATCTTACTTAGGTGCATCGCACCTACTGAGGCTCCTGAACTCTTTTCATTGTCCTCCCCCACGTCGTGTGGATTTGCATTGTTTCTTCATGTTGCTGTGGATGTATGGAGACTGAGATGTTACTTGAAATTGCTGGGAATGAGTAGATTACCTGAGGCCAAAATTAGGCCATGCCCACTTCTACAAAAGCCACACCCACTTCTTAAGAGACCACGGTCCCTACAGGTACATGGTATGTGTGGGCTGTACAACCTTGGGGAGGAAGAAGACCGGACATAGCACTGGGGATAAACAGGAGAGGCTCAGTGATGGTGAGCTCCAAGGGTCTCAGAGTATGCCTGGGGCACATACGTGGAGAAAGCCAAGTCCCGGGTTTAAATACTGGTGGACTACTTGACCTGGGGGAGGAAGAAGACTGGGCATAGCGTTGGGGATGAACAGTAAGAAGTAGTTCCAGATATTTTTATATTAAAAATTTTTTAATAATGAGACATCATGAGATACAGTTGTAGACTTAAAATTTTTGTGCTTGGGTTTCAATTATACAATGATCAGCTACCCATCGTTCCACCAGTGTCTATTTCCCAACACCACGGATCCCAGTATCCCTCCCACCCCCCATAGCACCCTGCCACTATGGCAGGGCATTCCCTTTTGTTCTCTGTCTCTTATTGGGTGTTGTGGTTTGCAAAATAGGCAATGGGTGACAATCATGTTTAGTCTATAGTCTACTTTCCGCATACTTCTCCCATCCTGGGAGGATCCTCCCAACAACTTTATTTGGTGTTCCCTTCTCTATCTGAGCTCCCTTTTCCCATAGCATGTGTGGTAGGCCTCCAAGCCATGGAGTAAAATTCCTGGTACTAATCTCGTCCATTCTTGGGTGTTAGTTTCCTATTTTGTTACTTTATGTTCCCAAGATGAATGCAATCTGTCTATGTCTATCTCATTTTTTTTTCTTTTTTTATTAGTGAAACACCATGAGGTACAGTTATAGACTTACAAATTTTGTGCGTGGGTTTCAGTTATACAATGATCAAGTACCCATCCCTCCACCAGTGGCCATCATCTACCACCACGGGTCCCAGCATCCCCCCACCCTCCATCTCCCCCGTCCCACCCTGCCTCTGTGGCAGGGTATTCCCCCTTGTTCTCTCTCTCTTCTTTTGGGTACTGTGTTTTGCAAGAGAGGCATTGAGTGGCAATCATGTTTGGTCGATAGACTACTTTTAGCATGCTTCTCCCACCCTGGGAGGGTCCTCACAACACCCTTTATTTGGTGCTCTCTTCTCTATCTGAGCTTCCTTTTCACCTAGCACGTGTGGCTGGCCTTCAAGTCATGGAGCAAAATTCCTGGTACTAATCTGAGCCATTCATGGGTGTTAGTCTCCCTTTTTGTTGCTTTATGTTCCCCAGATGAATGCAATCTTTCTGTGTCTATCCCGCTCTTTCTGACTCATTTTGCTTAACATGATACTTTCCATGTAGTACCACTTGTATATAAATTTTATAACTTCATCTTTTCTAACAGCTACATAGTACTCCATTGTGTAAATGTACCAAAGTTTCTTTAACCAGTCATCTGCTCTTGGGCACTCAGGTATTTTCCAGATTCTGGTTATTGTAAAGAGTGCTGCAATGAACAAACAATTGCAGATATCACTTCGACTATACCTTTTTGCGTCTCTGGGATATATTCCCAGGAGTGCTATAGCTGGGTCAAATGGCAGATCAAATTCTAATTTTTTGAGAATCGTCCATACTGTTTTCCAAAAGAGTTGAACCAGCCGGCATTCCCACCAGCAGAAAAGGAGGGTCCCTTTCTCGCCACATCCGTGCCAGCACCGGTTGCTTTTGTTCTTGTGGATGTGGGCCAGTCTCTGTGGTGTGAAATGATATCTCATTGTGGTTTTGATCTGCATCTCTCTGATGATTAGTGATGTAGAGCATTTTCTCATGTGCCTTTTTGCCATTCTGATTTCTTCTTTGCGAAAGTTTCTGTTCATTTCCTCACCCGATTTTTTAATGGGGTTGGGTGGTTTCTTCTTGTGGAGTTTAACTACTACCTTGTATATCCTTGATATCAACCCCTTATCGGATGTGTATTTGGTGAATATCCTTTTCCATTCTGTAGGCTGTCTTTGTATTTTGGTCACTGTTTCTTTTGAGGTGCAGAAGCTTCTTAGTTTAAGATAGTCCCATTTGTCTACCTCTGTTTTCACTCGCTCGGCCAGTGGCGTGACATCTTTGAAGATACCATTAGCTTCAATATCATGGAGAGTTTTGCTGACTTTGTCTTCAATAAACATTATGGATTCTGGTCTGATGTTGAGGTCATAAATCCATTTTGATCTTACTCTTGTGCATGGTGTTAGGCAGAGATCTGAGCCCACTTTTTTGCATGTAGCCGTCCAGTTTTGCCAGCACAGTTTATTAAAGAGGCTTTCCCTGCTCCATACTTAGAGAACCCTAAAACCTCTACCAAAAAACTCCTAGAAACAATAGACTTGTATAGTAAAGTGGCAGGCTATAAAATCAATACCCAAAAATCCATGGCTTTCCTATACGCAAATAGTGAAAGAGAAGAAAGTGACATCAAGAAAACAATCCCATTCACAATTGTGCCCCAGAAAATCAAGTACCTAGGAATCAGCTTAACTAAGGAAGTAAAGGTCCTGTACAAAGAAAACTACAAAACGTTACTTCAGGAAATAAAAGAGGACACGAGGAAATGGAAACATATCCCCTGTTCATGGATGGGGAGAATCAACATCATCAAAATGGCAATACTTCCCAAAGCACTGTACAAATTCAGTGCAATTCCTATAAGGATACCCATTGCATTCTTCAAGGAAATGGAGCAAACACTCCTGAAATTCATATGCAACAATAAGCCCCCACGAATAGCTAAAGTAATTCTTGGGAAAAAGAAAATGGGAGGAATCAACCTCCCTAATTTCAAACTCTACTACAAGGCAGTAATAATTAAAACAGCATGGTACTGGAACAAAGGCAGTGCTGCAGACCAATGGAACAGAGTTGAATATACTGACATTTCCTCCCAAACATATAATCATCTAATCTTTGCTAAGGGAGCAAGAAAGATGTCTATCCCTTTCTTTCTGAGTCATTTCGCTTAACATGATACTTTCCATGTAGTACCACTTGTATGTAAATTTTGTTACTTCATCTTTTCTAATAGCTACATAGTACTCCATTGTATAAATGTACCAAAGTTTCTTTAACCAGTCATCTGTTCTCCGGCACTCAGGTTTTTTCCAGATTCTGGCTATTGTAAAGAGTGCTGCAATGAACAGACAATTGCAGATGTCACTTCGACTATACTTTTTTGCCTCTCTGGGATATATTCACAGGAGTGGTATTCCTGGATCAAATAGGAGCTCAATTTCTAATTTTTTGAGAATCGTCCATACTGTTTTCCAAAAGAGATGAACAAGTCAGCATTCCCACCAAAAGTGAAGGAGTGGCCCTTTCTCACCACATCCGTTCCAGCACCGGTTGCTTTTGTTCTTGTGAATATGGGCCAGTCTCTGTGGTGTGAAATGATAGCTCATGTGGTTTTGATCTGCATCTCCCTGATGATTAATGATGTGGAGCATTTTCTCATGTGCCTTTTCGCCATTTGAATTTCTTCTTTCGAAAGTTTGTATTCATTTCATCTCCCCATATTTTGATGGGGTTGAATGTTTTCTTTTTGTGGATTTCAACCAGTACTTTGTATATCCTTGACATTAACCCCTTATCAGATGTATATTTGGCAAATATCCTTTCCCATTCTGTAGACTGTCTTTGTATTTTGGTCACTGTTTCTTTTGAGGTGCAGAAGCTTCTTAGTTTAATATAGTCCCATTTGTCTATCTCTGTTTTCACTTGCTTGGCCAGCGGTGTGACATCTTTGAAGACACCATTAGCTTCTATGTCATGGAGGGTTTTGCCAACTTTTTCCTCAATATACCTTATGGATTTCGGTCTGATGATGAGGTATTTAATCCACTTAGATCTTACTTTTGTACAGGGAGTTAGGCAGAAATCTGAGCCCATTTTTTTTGCATATAGTCGTCCAGTTTTGCCAGCACAATTTGCTAAAGAGGCTTTCCCTGCTACACTTCACTATTCTTGCCCCCTTATCAAAGATTATATTCTCGTATGCTTGGGGGGAAATTTCAGTATATTCAACCCTGTTCCATTGGTCTACAGCTCTGCCTTTGTTCCAATACCATGCTGTTTTAATTATTACTGTCTTGTAGTGGAGCGTGAAGTTAGGGAGGTTGATTCCTCCCATTTTCGTTTTCCCAAGAATTGCTTTAGCTATTCGTGGGGCCTTACTGTTCCATATAAATTTCAGCAGTGTTTGCTCCACTTCTTTAAAGAATGTCATGGGTATCCTAATACGGATTGCGTTGAATTTATACAGTGCTTTGGGAAGTATTGCATTTTTGACAATGTTAATTCTCCTGATCCATGAACAGGGGATATTTTTCCATTTCCTCGTATCCTCTTTTATTTCCTGAAGTAGCGTTTTGTAGTTTTCTTTATACAGGTCTTTTACTTCCTTAGTTAATGTGATTCCTAGGTACTTGATTTTATGGGACACAATTGTAAACGGGATTGTTTTCTTCCTGAAAGTTTCTTCTCTTTCACTATTTGCATATATGAAAGCCATGGACTTTTGGGTATTGATTTTATAGCCTGAAAATTTACTATACAAACCTATTGTTTCTAGGAGTTTCTTGGTAGAGATTTCAGGATTCTCTAAGTATAGTATCATATCATCTGCGAATAGTGAGAGCTTGATTTCTTCCTTTCCTACATGGATGCCCCTAATATCTTTTTCTTGCTTAATCGCTATTGCAAGTAGATCCAGTACTATATTGAACAGCAGTGGAGAGAGTGGACATTTTTGTCTCGTCCCTGATCTTAGAGGGAAGGATCTCAGTTTTTCGCCATTGAGGACGATGCTTGCTGTAGGCTTGTGGTAGATAGCTTTAACTATATTGACGAAAGTCCCCTCTATCCCCATTTTGGCTAGGGTTTTCATCATAAATGGGTGCTGGATCTTGTCAAATGCTTTCTCTGCATCCATTGATATCATCATATGATTTTTATCTTTTCTTTTGTTGATATGGTAGATTACGTTGATTGATTTCCGCGTGTTAAACCAGCCTGGCATCCCCGGATGAATCCTACTTGGTCATGGTGTAAGATCTTTTTGATGAGTCATTGAATTCTATTTGCTAGTATTTTGTTGAGAATCTTTGCATCCATGTTCATCAGAGATATCGGCCTGTAGTTTTCTTTTCTCGTGGTGTCTTTGTTTCTTTTTGGTATTAGAGAGATATGGGCTTCATAGAAACACTTTGGGAGAGTTTCAATTTTTTCAATTTCCTGGAAAAACTTGAGAAGGACTAGCAGTAGATCCTCTTTAAATGTTTGGAAAAATTCGCAAGTGAATTCATCTGGACCTGGGCTTTTGTTTTTGGGAAGACTTTTGATTACAGTTTCCATTTCGTTGATGTTAATAGGTCTATTCAGATACTCCAGATCTTCTTGATTCAGCTTTGGGAGATTATTGGAGACGAGGAATTTGTACATTTCTTCTAGGTTCTCTTGTTTCATGGCATACAGACTTTCAAATTAGTCTCTGATGATCTTTTGGATTTATTTGTTTTCTGTTGTGATATCCTCCTTCTCATTTCTGATTCGGTTTATTAGGGTTCTCTCTCTCTCTGTTCTTTGTGAGTGTTGCTAGTGGATTATCTATCTTGTTTATTTTCTCAAAGAACCAGCTCTTGGTTTCATTGATCTTTCGGATTGTTTCCTTGGTTTCCATATCATTGATTTCTGCTCTAATTTTCATGATCTCTTTCCTTCTGCCTGATTTAGGCTCTTTCTATTGATACTTTTCTAAGGTCTTGAGTTGTGAAGTCAAGTTGTTTATGTGCATTCTTTCTACAGACATAAGGTATGCTTGCAGAGCTATAAATTTTCCCCTTAATACGGCTTTCACTGCATCCCATAGGTTCTGGTAGCTCATGTCTTCATTCTCATTGTTTCAAGGTATCTTTTAATTTTGTCCTTGACTTCGTTCCTGACCCACTTGTTCTTCAGCATTGAGTTGTTTAATTTCCAGGTGTTTTATTTGGTTCTTCGTGTCTGTGTGTGATTCACTTCTATCCTCAGTGCATTATGGTCTGAAAAGATGGCTGATACTATTTCTATCTTCCTGATTCTGATGAGGTATGTTATTTGTCCTAGCACATGGTCTATTTTGGAAAATGTTCCGTGTGCACTGAAGAAGAATGCGTATTCTTTCTTTTTGGGATGTAAAGCCCTGTATAGGTCTATAAGCCCTTTCTCTTGTATTTCTTCTTTCAAAGTCAATGATTCCTTGCTGGGTTTTGTTATTGTTGATCTGTCCAGAGGTGATAAGGCGATGTTGAAGTCTCCAAGTACTGTTGTGTTGCTAGCAATATCCTCCGTAAAATCTGTTAGCAGTTGTATTTACCTGTTCCCTCATTAGGTGCGTATACATTTAAGAGTGTGATTTCTTCCTGTTGTAAGCATCCCTTGATGAAGGGAAAATAGCCTTTGCTGTCCCTTCTAATCTTTCTCAACATGAAATTAATGTTGGCGGATACTAGTATGGCCACCCCAGCTTTTTTGCCGGAGCTGTTTGCTTGCAGGATTGTTTTCCATCCTTTGACATTGAGTCTGTTTTTGCTCTGAGTGTTGAGATGAGTTTCTTGTTGGCAGCAGAATGTTGGGTTCTGTCTCCTTATCAGTTTTGCCACTCTGTGTCTCTAAAATGGTGAATTTAGACCATTGACATTGAGAGAAAGTATGGTTATGGGGTTTTGTGTTATCTTTCTGTAAGGGTGTGTTGTGGTTGTAGGGTTTGTCTTGTCTTATAATAGCCCCTTTAGCCCTTGTTTTAGGTTTGGTTTTAAGTCTATGAAGTTCCTGAGCTGCTGTTTATCTAGAAAATAGTGTACCATTTCTTCCATTTTGAGTGAGAGTTTTGCCGGATAGATTATTTTTGGTGAAGCATTCATTTCAGTGTGTTTTTTCACTATATCTTGCCACTGCCTTTGGGCTTGGAGGGTTTCCTCTGATAGGTCTGCTGTGAATCTAAGGGGTTCTCCTTTGTATGTGATTTCCTTTTTTGTCCTTGCTGCTTGCAGTATTGAGTCTCTATAGGCAGCATCGATCATTCTATCTATAATATGTCTTGGAGTGTTTCTGTTAGGGTCTCTTTTAGCTGGCACCCTTCGGGCTTCTTGAATCTGAATGGCTGTATTGTGGAGCTCCTGGAATTTCTCAGCGATGATTTGTTTGACCATGGTTTTTTCATTGGGATTGTTTCCCTGAGCTTCTGGTAGTCCAATGATTCTAATGTTGTTTCTTTTGGAATCATCTCCTAGGACTGTGATTCTCTGTAGAGCTATTTTGAGGTCCTTTGCCACTGTTTGTTGTTGTGTGTTGGCTTGGTGCAGCTGATCTTCCAGCTCACTGATTCTTTCCTCAGCTGTGTTCATTCTATTTTTGAGGGCACAGACTGAGTTTTTATTTCATCCGTGGAATCTCTGATCCGTGCCATTTCTGTGCTAAGCTTTCTAATTTCCGCTCTCATTTCTTCCTGTATTTTGTCGATTGTGCGATTGATTGTTTCTTTCACATCCTCTTTCAATTTAGTGGATATCTGTCTGACTGTTTCATTGAGTTGATTGAACATCTTAATGACTTCATATCTGAATTCTTTGTCAGAGAGGTCCCTAAGGTGGCTAGCACATCCTGAGGCTTCTGAACTTGTTTCCTCTTTGTCTCCCTGTTGCGGGGATTTGCGTTGTTTCTTCATGTTGGTGTGTAGGTGTAGGGTTTAGATTTCTTGGTTTGAGTAAACTACTTGTGGCTGCATAAGCAGCCGCAGGCCCAAAATTAGCCCACGCCCACATTTTAAAAGCCACGCTCACTTCTAAGGTGGCCACACCCCTATGAATACCTGGTGTGTGTCCGGGGAGTAAGACTGGGTGGGGAGAAGAGACCAGCTCGGCTTGGGTGGAGGAAAGGGAGCGGCAGAGAGGCTCAGATCTGCTTTGTCTCCTGGCGTTTGGGGGACGCCTGGGGGTTTGCACAGTGAAATCCACAGTAGTTCCAGATATTAAGCGAAAAATTTTCATTAAGCTGAGATTTAATTTTGAAATATTATATATATTTTTGGTTAAAATATATTTCTTTTAGTTCCAACTCTTTGAGTACATTTTTCTCATGTACTCAAATATTTAATAAAGGTAAAAGGTAAAGGCCCTCCCATTGATCGTCGATTTGCTCGAGCGGGCCCAGTAACGTCTCCATTGGAGACTTTGTTGTTACTGTGTCTGGCATATCGAATACTCTCGGTAGCTTGCCGGGCTCTCCGAGAGGGGCGGAGGAATCGAACTCGGGTCGGCCATGTTGGCCGCTTGTAAGGCGAACGCCCTACCTGCTGTGCTATCGCTCCAGCCCCAAATAGTTAATAATATTGAATAAATTGGATATTTAATAATATTTATTTCAGCATATATTTATATTATTATATGATTTTTATCTCTTTTTTTGGTGACGTTGTGTCACCAAATTGGTTTGCATTTGGTTTATAAAGGTTGAACCGTCCTTAAATAGATATGGATCATTTTGATCTTTCTGAGTGCTTCCTTCGTGTTGTTCGATTAGTTATGAGACCATTTTTGTTTGTTATTTATCTTTGAGGGTCACACCAGCGGTTCTCAGGTCTTACTGCTTTGTTTTCAGAGATCATTTTTGTTCAAGGAATCACATGTAGTATCTGGGTTTGAACTTGTGTCTTCAAAATGCAAGGCAAGTGCTCCACCCATTGTAATATGGCTCCATTCCCTGTAAAAAAATTTGTATTCACAAGAGAGAACTAAACTTATCATTTGGGGAGAAAGGTTATAGGTTTGTTGGGGGAGGGTATATAATAGAGTTTTTGAGTATACCAGAGCTTTGGTGGTAGGTAAGGTATGGTAACATATATTTTGAGAAAGTATGTAATTGTACATATATTTTGAGTTTGTGCAAATATATAGTCATGGAAACTAATGTTCACAAAGAACAAATTATGTAGATCTAATATCATTTACCTTTTGTAACATCCGTGTAAGTGTCAGATTGGGGGAAATAGTGTAACTAAACTATATCCTGCTTTTAATGGGGCTTTTAGTAAATCCTGTTTTAGTATTCCTAATTTAAAAAAAGCAAATATTGGATGACAGAGTCTAATCCAGTAGGCAGTGTTCTTGCCTTGTATTTGGGAGACTGGGTTTGATCCTCGGAATCCCATATGGTCCCCAAAGCTCACCCTGGAGTAATGCTTGAGTGCAGACCAACCCTGTGCCCTACTGGGTGGGATACAAAAAAAAAAAAACAACAAAAAAGAGCAAATATGCAAATATTCAAAGAGTACTGATAGAGTTAGCTTGATAAATATATGCAATTACATAAAAATTGGCTATTAGTATGGCATAAAATTTAATATTTCCGTGATGTTATGTAACTATTCTCATTCAAAATTATTTTTAATAATTTTAAATTTGTTTAAGTTTGGTTTATTAAGCTATCACTGATAAAAAGCAAAGTGATAGTTAACACATTTGATAAGAAAGGTAGGGATAACATATCAAAACATTTTAACTTACAGGATAAGTATTGATTTTTCCTTATGTATAAATAATAAAATACTCAAATAAATATTGGAAAAACCAAGACTCTGAAGCCACATATGTCAAGTAAAACAAGATCTGAATGAATGGTACACTATTACTTTGAGCCAGCTATTTCAAATAGATATCTGAAACACAATTCAATGAATATGAATAGTAAAATACAGACAATAGGTATGTTCTACTTTGATATAGACAACAAAACTGCAGGAAAAATTTTGAGCTAGGTACTTTTTAGACTGTATAGTGACAAATCGTATTCCCAAAGGAGACTACACAGGATAGTGGAGTGCAAAATAACTATATAACATAAAGAGTAGTTGAAGGAGCTGGGATACTGAACTTAGGAAAGAACTACGAATGACTTCAAATATCTGTTACACTGCTACATAGAATATTGAAATTTGTTTTAGTTTCCCTATAATATTAATAGCACTGTAACATTGTCCTCACATTGTTCATCGATTTGCTCGAGCAGGCACTAGTAATGTCTCCATTGTGAGACTTATTGTTACTGTTTTTGGCATATTGAATAGTCCATGGGGAGCTTGCCAGGCTCTGCCCTGTGGGCGTGACAATCTCAGTAGCTTGCCAGGCTCTCCGGGAGGGATGGAGGAAATCGAACCCCAGAAGAATCGAACCCGAGTCAGCCAAATGCAAGGCAAATACCCTACCTGCTGTGCTATTGCTCCAGCCCATAATATAAGTAAACAATATTATGAGAATTCAGATTTTGGCTTTATTGTGCATAGAAAATATTCCTAATGAATAGATATCTCTACAATTAAAATCAAGTGTTTGTGCATAAAATTAGTGTCATTCTCACAAAAGCGATCAGGTGATCAAGTGCAAAGTGATTAAAAACTTAGAATTTTACAGATTAAAATCCTAAAAGTTAGTCTTCATTTTTTTTTAAGTGAATCACCATGAGATACAGAGTTACAAAGCTGTTCATAGTTGGGTTAAGTTATACAGTGTTCCAACACGTATCCCTCCACCAGTGTATATTTGCCAACACCAATGCCTCAGTTTCTCTTCTTCCACCCTCACCCCACATTCTATAATTCTATAGCAGGTTAATTTCTTCTCTCTCTCTCTCTCTCTCTCTCTCTCTCTCTCTCTCTCTCAATTTCCTTTTGGGCATTATGATTATTTTTTGCTTTTTGGGTCACACCCGGCAATGCACAGGGGTTCTCCTGGCTCATGTACTCAAGAATTACTCCTGGTAGTGCTCGGGGGACCATATGTGATGCCGGAAATCAAACCTGGGTTGAACGCGTGCAAGGCAAACAACCTACCCTCTGTGCTATTGCTACAGCCCCGGGGCATTGTGGTTTGTAATACAGATAAAGAGAGGTTATTATGCTTAGTCTCTCATCCATTTCCACACACAATTCTTATACAGAGTGATCATTTCCTACAATCTTTGTCACTTTTCTATCCCAATTGGCTTCTTCCCCAGCACGTGAGTCAGACTTCCAACTGTGGACAACTCCTCCTGATCATTGTTTCTACTGTTCTTGAGTAAGTCTCATATATTTTTTTATATCCAACAAATGAGTGCAATCATTCTATGTCTTTCTCTTTTCTGACTCATTTAACTCAAGATGATACTATCCATGCGCATCCATTTTTAAGAGAATTTATAGGTACATTTTTTCCTGATAGCTGTATAGTTTTTCATTATATAGATGCACTATAGTTAACGAGTCATATGTTCTCGGGAACCTGGGTTGTTTCCATATTCTGGCTATAGTCAATAGTGCTGCAATGAACATAGAACTACAGATTGCATTTCTGCTGTGCATTTTTGGCCCACGGGGTGAGAATACTCAGAAGTGATATTGCCAGATCATATGGAAGCTCAATATATAGCTTTTTGAGAAATGTTTATATTGTTTCCCTAAATGACTGAACCGTCGGTATTCCCACCAACAATGAAGAGGAATATCTTTTACTCCAAATTCACACCGGCATTGGTTGCTCTTTTTCTATTTGATGTATGCCAATCTTTGGTGTGACATGATGTCTCGTTGTTTTGACTTGATTCTCCTTGATGATTAGAAAAGAAGAGCATTTTCACACAGGCCTTCTGACTTTTGTATTTATTACTTGAGGAATTTTCTGTTCATGTCTTCTCCCCAATTTTTTTTCTTGTAAATTTCTACCAGGGCCTTATATAGCTTGGATACTAACCCTTTACTGTTGTTACTGTGTCTGACATATCGAATACATCACGGGGAGCTTGCCAGGCTCTGTTCAGTTGGGTATTGTGTAAACAATTTTCCCAGTCTGTCAGCTGTCTTGTATGTTGGTCACCATTTTTTGAGGTGCAGAAGCTTCTTAGTTTGATGTAGTCCATTAAAAAAATTTGCTTCTACTTGCTTTGTCAGTGGTGTTTTGTCATTGAAGATTCCTTTAGATTCAATATCATGGAGAGTTCTACCCACATTTTCCTCCAGGTATATTTAGGATTCAGGTCTTATATAGAGGAATTTAATCCATTTTGATCTGAATTTTCTGCATGGTACTAGATAGAGGACAGAGTTCAATATTTTTTGTATGTAGTTGTCCAGTTTCCCCAGAATTACTTGTTGAAGCAGATTTCCTTGCACCACTTTCACATTTCCTTGCCTTTCACAAAAACTAGGTGATCATATATTTGAGTGTCAGTGTCCCGTACTCAACTATGTTTCATTAATCTACCAGTCTGCTTTTATTCTAATACCATGCTGTTTTGATTATTACCACTTTTTAGTAGAGTTTAAAGTTGGGGAAGTTGATGCCTTCCATCTTCTTTTTTCCCCAGATTTGCTTTATCAGTTCGTGGCGGGTTATTGTTCCATATGAATTTCAAGAGTGTTTGATTGATTTCTTTGAAAAATGTCATGGGTATCCGTATAGGGAGAGCACTCCCAGTCCATGAGCAGGAGATCTTTTCCATGTCCTTGCATCCTCTTTTATTTCTTAAATTAAATTCAAAATTCTTGAAGTAGTGTTTTGTAGTTTTCTTTGTATAAGTCCTTCACATCTGCATTTAAGCTGATTCCACGGTATTTGATTTTCTGAGTCACGATCGTGAATTGTTTTTCTAATATCTCTTTCTTCTCTTTCATTATTTTTATATAGGAAAGCCATGGTCATTTGGGTATGGATTTTGTAACCTGCTTCCTTGCTAACAAATCTATTGTTTTCAGGAATATTTTACAAGATTCCTTGGGACTTTCTAGTCATAGTATCATGTCATCTGCAAGAGTGAAAGCTTTATTTTTCCCTTCTTATCTGGATGTCCCTGATATATTTTTCTTACTTAATTTCTATGGCAAGTACTTCAAGTACTATATTGAATAGGGTTGGCAAGAGTGGACAACCTTGCTTTGTGTCTGATATTAGGGGAAAGCCTTTAGTTTTTCTTCATTGAAAATAATGCTTGGTGTGGGCTTCTGGTAGTATATGGCATTTACTATATTAAGGACATGTCCTTCGACTTCCATTCTATTGAGAATTTTTATCATGAATGGGTGCTGGAACTTGTGAAATGCTTTGGCATATCTATTGAGGTAATCATATCGTTTTTGTCTTTTCTTTTATTAATGTAGGTTGCAAATATGGAATTATCTTTGCGTCCCTGGTTAGTCAGCACCTACTTGGTAATGATGTACAGTTTTTAACGAGTTGTTGGATTTTATTTGCTAGTAATTTGTTGTGGATTTTTGTATCTATGTTCAACAGGGATATGGGTATACAGTTTTATTTTTTGTGCTGTCTTTGTCTGCTCTGTGTATCAAGATGATATTAGCCTCACAGAAACTATTTGGTAGTGTTTCTGTTTCTTTGATTTCCTACAAAACCTTGAAAATGATTGGCAGAAGATCTTGATTTAAGGTTGAACAGAATTCACTAGTGACTCCATCTGGGCTTGGGCTTTTGTTTTGTAGAAGATTTTCGATTATCGCTTCAATTTCATTGATGGTGGTAGTTCTGGTCAAATATTCCAAGTCTTGGCTAAGCCTTATCAGGTTTAGAAATCCAAGAATTTATCAATTTTTTCAAGTTTCTCTGTTTTGTGGCATAAAGATTTTCAAAGTATTCTTTGAATTTCTGTAGTTTCTGTTGTGATGATCACATTAAGTTTATTAGGGTTATCTCTGTGTATTTCTTTGTGAGTTTTGCTAGTGATTCATAGATCTTGTTTATTTTATAAAAGAATCATGGTTACATTGATCTTTTGGATTGGAGAGGGGATTATAGCTCATTGATTTCTGCTCTAAGGTTTATTATTTCATTCCTCTTGCACGGTTTGGGCTTTTTGGTGTTGGTCTTTTTCCAGGATCTTAAACTTTGAGGTAAGTTGTTGATGTGGGTCTTTTCTTCCCTCCTGATGAATGCTTGCAGAATTATAAAAGATCAAGGATCTTTTAAAAACTTTTATAAAAACATACTTCAAAGCAACTAAAGGAAAACATTAAAGCATATTTCAATGTGATCAGGGTTATGAGGTAATATCATCCTGAAAATGATTCTAATATATTTTAAAAAATAGCTAAGGTTGTAATTTTCTGCAAAAATCCCTTGATCTCAGAACACTTTCCTAATCCGAATATTTTTCAGAAATTATAAAAAAACAAATTAGCAACCAAACACAAAAACACAAACTAGATATAAATTTTGCCAAAATAAATATAAGACCTGATATCTGTTTGTGTATATCTGCATGGCATAACTCAAACACTTTGCCTATTTTAGGAACCTAAAGTTCATTAAATACTAAAAGGGATATTGTAAAAATCACTATTGCATAAAACAATGAAATAAAATAATGTACACATGTCCTTGTTAAACTTACTTTGTGATTTCGTTTTTATCAATATTTCTAACCATTTCCTTAAAAAATGAACACTTGTTTAGTTCAGAGTGACAGTACAGTGATTAAGGCACTTGCTTTGCATGTGGACCCCAGATTAGATTTCTGACACTGCCAATGGTTATGCAAGCAGCAGCAGGAGTAACTCCCTGAGCACAAAACTGGGAGTATACGGAACACTGTTGATTACAAAAAACTGAAATAATTTATAATTTATTCAAATAATATTTTACCCAACGTCATAGATTAAGAAATTCTGACAGACTTACTTCTAGCAACTCTAGATCATGATATACAAGGGAGGTATCAATGCTGAACAGCCACATTGTGGGAGGCGAGTTGGAGCATGAAAGTACTATTCCATTAGCAGAAAAAATTCTCAGAGTCAGAACTAGTTTTCAACATTTTTAAGATGGGAAAGTGATGATTAATATTTGTTCTAAAAATTGTTAATATTAAGGTAAATACTTTTAAATCAAGAAAATAATCAGAGTGTGAGGAAACTTGGTATTTAATGTCAAACTATGATTCACAAATACTATAACAAGCTTAGATGTATATGATAGTTTAGATATGTGCTCTATATATATCATTAAAGGACAAATCTTAAAATAGTGATCTAAATAAATTGAAAGTAGACATTATAAATCAGACCAACTGGAAGTATTAAGGATAATTGAATGATAATGTCTTAATATTTCTATGCTCTTGACTTATGATGTCATTCAAGCCAATTTTTGGGGAAAAGAGTGGAATTACTTAATATGATTAGAACCTTTACCTTAACATGGTACATTGTATCTTCAAAATTAATTTTTATAAGATATGATAGTCCACAGAAATTTTAGTTTGCTTCTGTGCCCTAGTACTTTACAAAAAAATCTAGAACCCAAGACATAACAAGTGCTACATATGTATATGTGGTGTGCATGTGTGTGTGTGTGAGAATACATGTTAACTTAGTCATTTACAGATAGGACCAAGTACTAACAAGCAGTTTTATATAAATAAAAGTAGAATACAGTACATTGCTATGAATTTTTCATTATAACTTCTCTTTTTAACTTGTAAATATAGTTTACACTGCTTCTAGATTCATGCTGGAAAATTAAGCTCACATTTCTTCATTTTCTTAAAATGTACAGACATAACTTTTTCAATATTTGTCATTTTGAAATGTACACTGAGTACAATAAATGTCATTAAAGACAAAAAGTGGTTTATACCATGACACTCTTGATGTAAGATTAAATTCAACTTGGAAGTCAATAACTATACAGTCTATTTTAAGAAGAATATGACCAGAAATACATATAATATGGAAAATTATTAATTAACAGTGTCTGTGGTATGTATTTATTTTCTCACAAAAATATTCAATTAAAACCCGCATCAATAAAATTCCAAAACAAATAATTTCTATTGAGTTGGCAAATGCTTCATGACAAAATTTCCAATTTATAATCCTAAATATACCAATAGTTGAGAAGATTTTAGGTTTTTTGTTTTCTTTTATTATTTAATTTTGGGAGCACACTCAATAGTGCTCCGTATTTTCTTCTGGTTTTGTCCTTAGTGACCACACTTGGTAGTGCTGGAAGGACTATATGGGATGCCAGGCATTGAACCCGTGAAGGCCGTGTGCAAGGCAAGAACCCTACCTGCTGTATTATATCCAGATCTCCCCCCCTCCCTTGTTCAGAATATTGTTGAATTATAGCCTTACTACCACAAATCTTTAAAATTATATATAGATGGATTTAAGCAATGTTTCACGGATACACATTTCAGTTAAAAATCATTATAACCACCCATTTACCCACTTGAGGCTGTTGGTCAGGCGGTAAGATAACAGAAAGAAAAACAGGAATTGATCAACGGTCAATGATTCAGTTTAGTGCTCAAGTTCAATTGGCTTGACTTCCTTTGTAAGCTCATATGACCGATTTACTCCAGGTATTTTATTTTCAATTTCTAAAAAATATTCTATTTGAATCACCATGAATTACCTAATTAAAGAGCTCTCCATGGTTGAGTCTCAGGCATACAACAACAATCCCATCACTATTGTCCATTCCATCCACCAATGTTTCCCTCCTGTCCCCAAGCCTCCACCATTGTTTCCTTCCTGTCCCCAAGTCAGCCTCTATGGTAGGTAGCTTTCTTTTTCTTTCTCTCTCCCCCCTATTTTATGCACTGTTATTTTAATTCTATTACTGATATGGTAACAACATGCATGTTAATTTAACTCATTTCAGGGCCTAACCCTGGCCCAAAATGACAACTACCCTGGATTATTATTGTAGTGGTTTAATTCCTTAATTTTGCACCTCTCCCACCCCCTCTTCCAGTGGCAAGAAACCTATTAAGGACTAGTTCTTCTGCTTTTTGTTGCCATTATTGTTAAAGCACTACTTCCAGACAAACTATGTAAATGATCATTTGGAGTGTAATATGTAGAAGCTTAATCTGCATCCAGAATAATTTATATGCAAGGACAATTTTTATTTCATCAGATCCCTGTGGGTTAACCATAATGTGGTGAGTGTGTGTCCAGAGAAACCAGGGACACCCAAAGTGAGACTCACTGAGGTATCTGGAACTTCCCTACCTTGATGGTTTGATCAACGCTGCCAGTCACCACACAGTGGGTCATCTTATGGACATCCAAGGTGGACACAAAATGATTATGCACGTTGATAGTCTTGATACATCCTCTATTCTTATATGTTCATAGATATAAGTTCTTATCATCTGCACAACTCATAATGAAGGTCTCTAGAGGATGCACTGGGATCCCTCACACCCGGTCATTATGACCCACTAGGGACATAAAGCTCTTGCCAGTGCTTATGACCCACATCTTAGTTATCTTATCTCTAGATACATAGAGTAAATAAGGTCTAGGCTTGCTCCATTGTTCAATATCAGTACACATTGCTTGCACAATGCAAGGAATTTGAACTTTTAGGAATCCAGGAAATAAATTCTACTACATGATTATGTTCACAAAACTTGCTCTTGCACTGTATAGTGGCTGTATCCCAAACACTCACAATGTGGTCATGAGAACAGCTTGCTATCAGCTTGCCACCCTGGTTTGAGCACACCATACATACCCACTTTGTGTGGCTAGTAAATGTCTTCACTCAGCAGCCTGTGTGTATATCCCACATCTATAAGGTTGTAACCCATGAGGCTGATATGATAAAATCCCTATTGCGCATGATGACAACTGAAGAAGCATTGTGATTATAGCCATAGATGGTTCTCCTGCGAGAGACTTTTGAAATTCCCACAGTCTGATGGTTGTATCTGCGAAGCAGGAGTGAGCGATTTCCCCCTCTGGTCAAATGAAATATCCTGAAATGAGCCTGTATAGTCTTTCAATGTTTGTTCCAAAGCTCCAGTTTCATAACCAGGTATTAATTGTATCATCTTCCGAGAACAAACTGATAATAGTAAATACGAGATAGTAAATCACTCTAGTAAAATGCCCTGGGATTTATTCAATGCATTTTTTTCTGGTAACAAGGGGAGTCCATTCTATTACAACTTGATTCTTTCCAAGTAACAAACTTGTTCTCAGGTGCTCTTTTGTTTTGTTTAGTTTTAATTCTAAATAAATAACATTCTTGTCTAATCTAAAAACAGATTTCCATCTTTTCAAGTTCTGCATTTTTGTTATTGAATGTTTAATTCATATCCACTTCAGTTTCCTTTTCAAAAAGGAATATGCCTGTTCAAAGCTATTTGAACAAAGGAAGCCTGCTATGGCTCTGTTGGTTTCCCATTGCCTGGGGGGGAGGGGGCGGTCAGTGCCATTTTGCCCGTATTATTTAGCATATTTGATGTACTACGAGTTCCCTTATTGGAAAAGCAAAATGCCACTCAGTTGATTAATGTATAATTCAATAGGCCATTGATAGGATTTCAAACAGGATACATTGTTTCCCTCACAAATGAATCAAATCATTTAGATACCCAAGAGATAGCCAAGGAGTCAGTTTCCTTCCATGAGAGCTCTGTGGCCCTCCATATCAGCAGATCCTCTTCTCATCATTTCTTTCATAGACAAATGGGAAACTGCAAGATTTAGATGTAAAGAGGAAGGATGGAGAGAAAGAGCAAGGAGCATGGAGTACTGGGCTCAGTCCCTGAATAGAATAGCGGAGAGAGATCAAAGACTCAAGAGACTAGCCCTAGTTTCTGCCCTTCACACACCAGGCTAATCCCTTCCCTTTCTCGCTAACTAGAATAGATTTGAGAGTCTCTACTTCCCAAACTCTCATTATGTATCTTTGTGTCCTGACTCCACAGCCACCCAAACTCTAAAGCTACACCTTCCTGCCTGTTATAACTCCCTCTGTACAGGTACCCAAGAGGACTAGGTAGATTTTTCACCTGTGTGTTTCCCAAAGTTTTAGAGATCTTGTTTGCTTTTCAGGATGTTTTGTTATCCTGTGTCCACTAAATACTGCCCTTACCTGGGAGCCTCACTGGTCTTTGAGGCTCCAGCTTAGGTCAGACTCCTCACCATGGCACTCAAAGGAATGTGACTGTGACATCACTAAAGATGTTGCTATGAACCCTGCAACAATGGTTGCAAGTGGGTGTCAAGCTTAAATGGACACACCTTCTCCCCCACTAGAAGGACTTTGTCCTACGAAGAATAAGAGCCTCCTAAGTCATGGAGATTCCGTCAAAAGGAAAATAATACCATACATATTTGTCTCAAAATCTAGCTTCAACCAAGGCACTGCAGAAAATGATGCACACCAGAGGGGTCACTGGCCTGTTACTGGTAGAATATAAGAGATTTTAACATCATATTGGGAACTGACATCTATCTCAGGGAGTTGTTTGCCTGAAAAATTGTCATCTACTTTTAGCCCGAGTCTGTGTTTGTTCTGACTGTTTAAGTTTGTTTCTTGCATGTAGGAGCATGTTGCTTTCAACTCAATCCATCCTGCCACTCTGCCTCATAATGGTGCATTTAGCCCATAGTCATGGACAGAGATTTCTGTTATGAAGTTTTGTACCATCTTTCTGCAGGAGTTTCGTGTGCTTGTAGGGCTTGTCTTGTGTAATGTTGTTCATTTAACTCTTATAATAATGGTTAAGATTTTATAAAATCCTGAGTTGTTGCTTATCTGTAAAGTTGTGTATTCTTCCTTCAAATATGAATGAAAGTCTTACTGAATAAGGAATTGTAGGTGAGGCATTCATTTCTTTGAGGTTTATGTTTTACACTCTATCTGTTTTGGGCCTGGAGGGTTTTGTCTGATAAGGTACTGTAATTCTGTCAGGTTTGGACCCGCAGTGATGAGAAACATGGGGCCTCATGGGATGGGGGTGGAGCCAACCCTTTTCTCCCCATCCCAATGAAACTGCGAGTCACCACCCATGAATGGCCTCTCTGACTCCTGATTAAGCCGCTTAACGGCCATGACCACAGATACTCAGAAACAAGTTTCAAAACCCAGTGGCTTTTGTTAGAAACGCATCCGATCCCTGCAGTAGTTTACTGTTGCTGGGCCATCCCAGGGGGGAAAGGGTGCTGTCCCTCGGCCTCCCCCCCCATGGCGGCTTGTTGGCCGCCATTCACCAGAGGCTATTGAACAGTCAGGTTTGGGCCCAAAGTGATGAGACACGCAGGGCCTCATGGGATGGGGGTGGAGACAGCCCTTTTCTCCCCGTCCCAACCCAACAAGGCCCCAAGTCACCATCCACAAATGGCCTCTCTGGCTCCTGATCCCAGAAACTCAGGAACAAATCTTGAAACCTAACAGGTTTTGGCAAAAAATACCTCCAGATTTAATTGTTAAAATTTCAGAATTCCAAAATTGTGTGACCACTATTGCAGTCATGCAACATCATATGTTTTTCATAACCAGCAATAGAAAACAAATTGTCTACCATTGCCTTTTAGGCAGATCTGAGTGTTGGGGTAAAATCCCAAATAATAATGGTGGGTCTGAGGTCAAAATAATGAATGTATTCATAGTAGAGAGAGTAATTTGGAAATTATATGCTCACAGGTATGGGGAGGGTGTGGGATGGGGGTATACTATACTGGGGTTTTTGGTGGTAGAGAATGGCCACTGGTGAAGGTATGGGTGTTTCATTGTATGACAGAGACTTAAACCTGAAAGGTTTGTAACTGTTCTAACGGTTATTCAATAAATAAAATTATAAAAAATGGGGGAAAAATGTAAGGTGGAGTTTATGGACACATCAATCAGCCTAATCAGTAGCTGAATAAATAGCTGTACTCCTACATAAAAAAGGTATTGTAAATCTTTGTAATGATCCTTTATATATTGTTTCCTTCTTTCACCATGCTACTCTCAGTGTTCTATCTTTCTCTATGGTCATCGTCATTCCCATTTGGATGTGGCTTTTAGTATTTTTAATTGGCTTTCTTGTACCTTAACGATCATGTCTCCTAGATTTAGATGCATATACTCTTCATTTCTGGCAAATTCTAAGCAATTATATCTTTGAAAATGCTTCTTCATCGCATTGTCTTTCTGAGTCTCTAGGATTGTCGTTCTGCCCCTCTTTCTATGGTTGCATCATTTCTGAATATCTAAAGATTGCTTCTGGTTATTATTGCCTAATCAATACAACAGTTATAACATTGTTGTTCAGTAGGTTAGATAATTTAAAATCTCAGGAATGGGAGAGACATTATTGGCACCCGATTGAGTAAATCGATGAAAACCGGGATGACAGTGACAGTGATACAGTGATCACTTGATCACTTGACATCCCATTACTCAGAGATTTGCTGGAGCAGGCACCAGTAACATCTCCATCCGCCCCTGTCGCATTCTAGTGTAGCCCAAAGGTGTTTGCTCGCTCCAGGAACAAGAAGAGACTCAAACCAATCGTTCAGGGTCTTGATGAAAAAGTCTGACCATTTTGTAGGTGGGCAGGAGTGCGCTCTTTTGCCATCCCATGGAATCCAGTCAGTAACAGCTCTATTCCAGAGGTCATCTCCAAATCGCATTATGTGTCCAGCCCACTGATTTTTGAAACCTTGGCAAACGAGACAGTGTCCCTGATTCTTGATCGTTGAAGGAGGTCAGAACTTCGGATTCTTTCTCTTACTTGACTGAAGCATGATACTCCAAGAATAGCTCTTTCGATTCCCCTTTGGAAGACCCAAATAGCATTCTCATCCTGTTTTCATGGGGCCCAGGTCTCTGAGCCTATGTTAATGCAGGAAGAACAGTGGAATTGAAGAGAGATGCCCAGAGATGGAGGATTTTGGTCCTCTTAGCTATTTCTTCAATGTTCTTGGAGGCATTCCAAGCTGCTCTCTTCCTCCTGAGCAACTCAGTTGCCAGGTCATTTGTCATGTTGACTTCTTGATCTAGGTTCACATAATTGTTGCATTCAGAGATGTTCTTTCTATTGAGAGCGAAGGGAACATCAGGAACGAGACCTTTTCTCATAAACGTTGTCTTTGTGAGATTCAGCTGTAGTCCAACCTTTCGACACTCACGGTCGAAGTCAGCCAGCATTTGCGCCACTTGCCTAATAATTGGTGTTATTAGAATGATGTCATCAGCGAAGCAGATGGTGTAGTTGATGACCATCACTCCCTTTCCTTCCCACTGCAGTCGTCACATGACATTCTTGAGGGTGGCACTGAAGAATTTCGGTGAAATGGTATCACCCTGCTGAACCTCTCACTTGACATTGATAATCACTTCCCTGTTGAATGGTAAGATCCTGGTAGTGAATCCGTAATACAGCTCACGGAAGATCCTGATTTATTGAGTTTGAACACCCTGTCTGATTAGGGCTTCGATGACTGTTTCCATCTCAACAGAATCAAAGGCCTTCTTTAAATCAAGGAACATTAGACAAAGCGGCATCTTGAACTCCCGAGAAACCTCAATGGGCTTGGTTTTCGTGGAGGTATTGTCGATCATGCTGAATCCTTTTTGAAACCTGGTTTGCTTGCATGGTTGTCTTTTATCTAGTGTTCTGCCAATCCTATTTAGGATGACTCGAGTGAACAGCTTGTAGATGACAGACAACAGGGAGATCGGGCAATAGTTACCAATGTCATGGATTTCTCCCTTCTTGTACAGTAGAACAGTCCTGTTTGTTTTCCATTGGGGTGGAACCTTGCATTCAAACAGGTAGTGTGTGAAGAGCCAAGCCAGTGTATTGATGATTACTGAGGGGATGAGTACTTCAGGTGTTCGGGTCTGGGACGGGTGCTGTTTGCTTCTTTACTGATGAAATGGCATGTCAGATTTAGGAATGGAGAACATTGGGAACGATGTATTCATCCTGCACAATTTGGTATGTATGTAGGCAGGTGGACATGGCTATTAAAGAGATTGGAGTAGAAGTCATGGATAATCATTTTCCTTGCACTTCTGGAAGATGTAATAGATCTATCAGGATGTTGGAGGGCAGTCATCTTGCTCTTGTCATTGGCAAAGGACAGGAAGACGTTGTGAATGCTTTTCCCGCCTTCTGCCGCATATGCCAGCACTGCTGCTCTTCTCTCCTTGAGATCTTCCTTTATCGCTTCTCTGCATTGCTTTGCGAGCTTGGGCACTTGCATATGGTTGCCTGAGTCATGCACCAAGCCACGTTGAGAAATGAGCTCGAGTTTTTGAAGACAGGCATATTTTTGTGGCTATCTCTCTCTCGGCGTTCCTCAAATAATCATTGAGGTACTGAAGCAGTTGATCCTATTCTTCGGCAATGTTGTCAATGAAAATTCTTCCCATGTTCCCATAATAGTGCCAAAGTGCTCCCAGTTGGTAGTTGTTCTGGTATTTTTCTTCTTAGACTTTGCAACCCTTTCTCCCCGCTCCGTGAAGTAGAATTTTGCATGAAGGAGACTGTGGTCTGATCCTGTTTGGAATTTGGGGACAACAGTGACATTGGTCAGGCAAAAGCGTCAATTGAATATGATGTGGTCAATTTCATTGTGGAACTATCCACCAGGAGACTCCCAAGTCCAACGTTTAGATTCGGCCTTCTGGAACTGTGATTTACCATGGATGGTCTTGGTCGACATGATGAACTCAGACAGCCTCTCACCCTGTTCATTCCATTTTAGGCCATGTGTCCCAATATGGAGTTCTTCAGCTCATCTTCTCGTTCCTCGATGCCTCTTTTGTCACATGTTCCAAGGAACAGTTCTTCTCCATTGTCGAAAACAGCATGATGTGATTGATGCCTTCTCATCTCGGTCATACCAATGATGTCGTACTTGATCTTTTGCGCTTGTACCATCAGGTCCTCGATGGATGCATCCTATGCCAGTATATGTGCATTGGAAGTACAGACAGTCATTTTTGTCCTTCTTTGTTTTGGCAGCCTAATTTGGCCCTGAGATTTTTATCAGCCTCTCCTTCTTCATCCTCATCGTTGTCGTATTGGTGGCATTTTCAGGGTCAGGAGAATGAAACGCATTGCATTTACTGGTTTTGGCATATTGAGTACGCCCTGCATAGCTTGCCAGGATATGCCTTGCAGGTGGGATATCCTTGGTATCTTGTCAGGCTCTACAAGAGGGATAGAGGCTTTTAGGGCGGCCTCTAATTGCCCTTGCACGTGTTCCCACGGTTCAACCATATTTGAAGCCTATTGAATATGGTACGATAATCTTGAAAGATGGTATTAAGTGTCTTGTAATGTGTCACATGGCCGTGAAGAGGCCTCACCATCCGCAAAGCTTCCTGGACCATGGCGGCAGCTGGGTAGAGGAGGTAGTGGAGGTAGTGGAAGTCTGCTGATGAGGTATTTATATGGTACCAGTATGGTGGGTCTCTTGTGTGCAATCCCTGGGTCGCCAGAGGTTGTTGGAAGCAGAGAGGCCAGGGTATGGTGAGGCTTCTGGGTTTAATCCCTGGGTCTCTAAGGATTGGTGCGAGCAGGCAGAGGATCTCTGTTCTGGCTTCCATTGTGCCTGGGATCCAAGGTCATAGAGTTCATCTTACCTGATTCTGTGGGACTTCACTCATGATGAATCTTGGTCTGAGCATCCACAAAATGTGTTGGAGTGTGGTGGCGGCTGGATAGTGGAGATAGTGGAGGTGATATTAGATAATATGATATGATTTATTATACAACAGAGCTCCGGCAGCCGAAGACCTCCAGAACCAGCCACAACCATGCTGAGACCACTCTCCACACGCATGAAGGTACCAGCAGAGACACAAAGGCATGCAGGTCCCGGGGCTGAGATCTCCAAACCTGCTCGGATTGAGGCTGAGCATCCTCCACCCAGATCCTCCATCTTCCATTAGGCATGGGTCACACCCACCAACTGCCCCCCTGGCACCATGTCATCCCATCAACAGCCAATACCCAAAGACTATAAAACCCAGCTCCCAGAAGAGAACAGTGCAGAGTCTCCTGCCCCAGCGCCTGGCTGTCTTCACTGGGGCCCCTTGGAAGGGGGCAGGTTGAATTTTCCTCCCTTCCTCGAGCAGAGCTCCAGCAGCCGAAGGCCTCTAGAACCAGCCACAACCATGCTGAGACCACTATCCACACGCATGAATGTACCAACAGAGGCACAAAGGCATGCAGGTCCCAGGCCTGAGATGTTCAAGCCTGCTCAGATTGGGGCTTAGCATCCTCCACCCAGATCCTCCATATTCCAGTAGGCAGGGGTCACACCCACCAACTCGCCCCCTGGCATTATGTCATCCCATCAATGGCCAAGACCCAGAGACTATAAAACCCATCTCCCGGAAGTGCGCAGCCACGTTTGCGGCTGCGCGTTATCTTATTATCTCATTCTTACTTTGGACAACCTGGCAGGCTACCGAATGTAACCTGCCCACAGGGAAGAGTCTGGCAAACTCCCCGTGGGGTACCCAATATGCCAAATACCAATAACAATGATGGTCTCATTCTCCTAACCCTGAAAGAGCCTTGAATATGGCATTTTTTAAAATCTCAGGGCTAGGTCGAAGGAGACATTACTGGTGCCTGCTTGAGGCAATCGACGAACAACAGGATGATCATGATCATGATCATGATTATACAACAACAGTACATTGTTATAATAATAAGATATTCCATGTTAGTATTCTATGGTATTTGTATTGTATTAGTTATTGTATAGAACTTAGACATGTTTTAAAGTATATGTTTATATATATTTATTATAGATATTATGTATATAAAATCTAGTGCAATTTTATGCAATTGACCTTAGTAAACTAACATTCAGTTATTTTAGGGAGAATTGAAGCTAAATCCACCAAAACCACAAACAGATGAAAATATAGAACACGTAAACCTAAAAAACATCAGTCAAAGTGAGACTGTGTGTGGTTTATTTATTTTTTAAAATAATATTTTATGATCTGATAATGCTTTCTTGCACCATTTTTTGATTTTTCATTTAGCAGTGCTTACACTTGCTCCTGACTCTAAGCCCATGGATGACTCCTGGTGGTACTTGGGGAACTCAGGGTTTCACCTGGAGTTGACTGAGAGAAAGGCAAATCATTCATCATTGTACTAAATCTCTGGTCTCTAATTTTATAATTTTTACTCTATAGAATATATGTGTTCGTGCTGGATACAGCCACAAATGGAGAAAATCAATTTTTATCTATTATTTTGATTTATTAAAGACCTAAAGGTTTATAGAATAATTACTTAACGCAATATTTTAAAACATTTTAGTAGTCTATAAATGAAAAAGGTTCTTATTCTATTTTGTTTTAAATCTAAATCCATACTATCAGTGTTATAAATAACTGATTATTGGCTAGGGACATGATTAAGTGTGAAGTAGAACGAGTGCAAGAAAAAAAAAGAGAGCATTCGTTCAAAGATAGAAAGTGTTGGGGGTGGGGGGATGTTGGGACCCATGGTGGTGGAGGATGGGCGCTGGTGGAGGGATGGGTGCTTAATCATTGTATAACTGAAACCCAAGCACAAAAATTTGTAAATCTATAACTGTACCTCATGGTGTTTCACTAATAATAAAAAAACTATCAACAAGAGTACTATGAATCACATTCCAAAAATTTAATGGAAGAAAGTATCTCTCCTGAGAAGTGAATGGGGTTGGGGTGCATTGGGAAAAGGAAGTGGACACTGGTGAAGGGATCACTGCTGAAACACTCTGTTTCTGAAAGCCACTCATGAATAACTTTGTAATTTCATGGTGACAAAATTTTTAAAAATAATTTAAAATATTATCGTGAATATACCCTGAATATAGACCTGAACACCTGAAGAACTTACCATCAGTACTCATCAATACATTGGCTCGACTCTTCACACGCTACCTGTCTGAATGCAAGGTTCCATCCCAATGGAAAACCAGCAAGACTGTACTACTATACAAGAAAGGAGACATCCACGACATTGGCAACTATCGCCCAATCTGCCTATTGTCTGTCATCTACAAACTATTCACTCGAGTCATCCTGAATAGGATTAGCAGAACACTGGATGAAGGACAACCATGTGAGCAAGCTGGATTCCGAAAAGGATTCAGTACCATTGACCATATCCACACAATAACCAAGCTCATTGAGGTATCTCGGGAATTCAAGATGCCGCTCTGTCTAACGTTCATTGATTTAAAGAAGGCCTTTGATTCTGTTGAGACGGAAGCGGTCATGGAAGCCCTAGCCAATCAGGGCGTACAAACTCAATACATCAGGATCCTTCGTGAGCTCTATTGCGGATTCACTACCAAGATCTCACCATTCTACAAAGAAGTAATCATCCATATCAAGAGAGGGGTTCGGCAGGATGATACCATTTCACCAAAACTCTTCAGTGCCACCCTCGAGAACATCATGTGATGACTGGAATGGGAAAACATGGGAGTGAAGATAGATGGTCGGCAACTACACCACCTCCGCTTTGCTGATGACATCGTTCTAATAACACCAAACTTCAGCCAAGCAGCACAAATGCTGAACGACTTTGACCGTGAATGTGGAAAGGTCGGACTACAGCTGAATCTTACGAAGACAATGTTTATGAGAAACAGCCTTGTTCCTGATGCTCCATTCGCTCTCAACGGAACCACCATCTCCGAATGCAACAGTTATATATACCTAGGTTGAGAAATCAACATGATGAATGACCTGGCACCTGAGTTGCGCAGGAGGAAGAGAGCGGCTTGGAATGCCTTCAAGAGCATTGAAGAAATAACTAAAAGGACAAAGAACCTCCAGCTACGAGTACATCTCTTTGATTCCACTATTCTTCCTGCATTAACATATGCCTCAGAGACCTGGACCCTACGAAAACAGGATGAGAACACTATTCGGGTCTCTCAAAGAGGAATCGAAAGAACTATGCTTGGAATATCACGATTCACTCAAATGAGAGATAGAATCCGGAGTTCTGATCTTCGTCAACGCTCAAGAATCAGGGACGCTGTCTCATTTGCCAAGACATCAAAAATCAGACGGGCTGGACACGTAATGAGGTTTACAGACAACCGCTGGACTAGAGCCATTACTGATTGGATTCCACGAGACATCAAAAGATCACCTGGACGCCCACCTATAAGATGGTCAGACTTCTTCGTCAAGACCCTAAATGATCGGTTTGAGGCTCTGCATGTTCCTAGAACGAACAGATACCATTGGGCTACGCTAGCACGCAACCGGGATGAATGGAGACGTTACTGGCACCCGCTCGAATAAATCGATGAATAACGGGGATTAAGATTAAGTGATTAAGTGATACCCTCTTAAATGGGCTGGAGTGATAGCACAGCGGGTAAGGCAATTGCCTCGCACGTGGCCGATATGGCTGACGTGGTTTCTATTCCTCTGCCCCTCTTAGAGAGTGCGGCAAGCTACAGAGAGTATTTTGCCCACACGGCAAAGCCTGGCAAGCTCCAAGTGACATATTCAATATGCCAAACACAGTAACAACAAGTCTCACAATTTGTTGTGAGACATTACTGGTGCATGCACGAGCAAATCGATGAACAATGGGAGGACAGTGCAATGCAGTACTACCCTCTTAAATATTGTACTCTAAGCACTTCATGTACCTTTTCCTAACACTGCATCCAGGGTATACAAGTAAATAATTCACTGTGTGTGTCACTGTGTCCTCCTGTTTTTCATTGATTTGCTCGAGCGGGCCCAGTAACGTCTCCATTTTGAGACTTGTTACTGTGTTTGGCATATTGAATATGTCACGGGTAGCTTGCCAGGGTTTGCCATGCAGGCGAGATATGCTCAGAAGCTTGCCGGGCTCTCTGAGAGGGGTGGAGGAATCGAACCCGTCTTATCCAGGTTGGCTGCACACAAGACAAATACCCTACCGCTGTGCTATCACTCCAGCCCCAGGTATATAATTATGGTTTAAAATTTCTTATAACCCTTGGGGATTAATATATCTAGTGTTATCCAATATGCAATGCACTTATACCAAGCTTCCAGATAAACTAACATATGTAAGATATCATTGTCGGTGATTTTAATGTCAAGATAGGACCGAGAAGATCAACCGAAGAGCTCCACATTGGGACCCATGGCCTAGAATGGAACGAACAGGGTGAGCGACTGAGTTCATCATGTCGACCAAGACCATCCATAGTAACTCACAGTTACAGAAGGCCGAATCTAAACGTTGGACATAGGAGTCTCCCGGTGAATAATTCCACAACAAAATTGATCACATCATATTCAATCCACACTTTTTCCTGACCGATGTAGTTCTTGTCTCAAAGTTTCAAATGGGATCAGACCACTGTCTCCTTCATGCAAAATTCTACTTGATGGAGCAGGAGAAAGGGTTGCAAAGTTTAAGAAGAGACCTCCCAGAGCGAACACCAACTGAGATCTCTTTGGTACTAATGCGGCAACATGGGAAGATGCCTTCATTGACAACATTGCCGAAGAATAGGACCAACTGGTTCATCACCTCCATGATTGTGTGAGGAACTCTGAAAGAGAGATAGCCACAAAAAGATGCATGTTCTCGAAGACTCTCAAATTCATTCACCAATGTGGCTTGTCGCGAGCCTCAGGCAACAAAAAGCAAATGTCTGAACTCACAAAGCAGTGCAGAGAAGCGATAAAGGAAGACCTCAAAGAGAGATGAGCAGCAGTGCTGCCCAATGTGGCAAAAGGCAGGAAAAGCATTTACAATGCCTGCCAGATCTTTGCCAACTATAAGACCAAGATGACTGCCCTCTGACATCCTGATAGAACTATCACATCTTCCAGAAGGGCAACAGAGAAGATTATCTATGACTTATACTCGAATCTCTTCCATAGCCAAGTCCACCTGCCCACATAATAAATTCCGCAGGATGGATATGTCATTCCCAACATTTTCCCTTCCAAAATCCAACAAGACATTTCGTTGGTAAAGAAGCTAAAAGGACTTGGCCCGGACAGGGTCAGAACCTAACACCTGAAGAACCTGCCGTCGGTACTCATCAAAACACTGGCTCGGCTCTTCACACGCTACCTGTTTTAATACAAGTTTCCAACCCAATGGAAACCCAGCAGGATGTTATACTATACTGAGACATCCACGACATTGAAAATTATCACCCTATCTGCCTGTTGTCTGTCATCTACAAGGTGCTCAATTTAGTCATCCTAAATAGGAATGGCAGAACACTAGATGGAGGACAACCGTGCGAGAAAGCCAGGTTCCGCAAAGGATTGAGTACGATCGACCGTATCCACACCATAAACAAGCTCTTTGAGGTTTCTCAGGAGTTCAAGACGCCGCTCTGTCTAACGTTCATTGATTTAAAGAAGGCCTTTGATTTTGTTGAGACTGAAGTGATCATCGAAGCCCTAGCCAATCAGGGCATTCAAACTCAATACATCAGGTTCCTCTGTGAGCTGTATTACGGATTCACTACCAGGATCTCACCATTCTACAAAGAAGTAATTATCCATGTCAAGAGAACGGTTCAGCAGGGTGATACAATTTCACCAAATCTCTTCAATGCCACCCCCGAGAACGTAATGTGATGACTGGAATGGGAAGGAATGGGAGTGAAGATAAAAGATCGGCAACTATACCACTCCGCTTTGCTGATCACATTATTCTAATAACACCAAACATTAGCCAAGCCACACAAATGCTGGCCGACTTCTACCTTGAGTGTGGAAAGGTCGAACTACAGATGAATCTCACAAAGACAATGTTTATGAGAAACATTCTCATTCCTGACATTCCATTCTCTCTCAAAAGAATGAACATCTCCAAATGCAACAGTTATGTGTACCTAGGTCAAGAAGTCAACATTATGAATGACACGGGAACTGAGTTACGCAGGAGGAAGATAACGGCTTGGAAAGCCATCAAGAGCATCGAAAAAATAGCTAAGAGGACAAAGAACCTCCGGCTCCAGCACATCTCTTCGATTCCACTGTTGTTCTTGCATTAACATATGCATCAGAGACCTGGGCCCTATAAAACAGGATGAGAATGCTATTCGGATCTCCCAAAGAGGAATCAAAAGAGTTATGCATAGAGCATCACGCTTCAGTCAAGCGAGAGAAAGAATCCAAAGTTCTTTTTCTTTCTTTCTTTCTTTCTTTCTTTCTTTCTTTCTTTCTTTCTTTCTAATTTTTATTAGTGAAACAACATGAGATACACTTGTAGACTTACAAATTTTTGTGCTTGGGTTTCAGTTATGCAATAATCAAGTATCATCATTCCACCGTACCCTTTATCCACCACCACTGATCCCAGTATCCCTCCCACCCTCATCCCCCCAGACCTACCCTGCCTCTGTGGCAGGGCATTTATTTTTGTTTTCTCTCTCTCATTTTGTGTGCTGTGGTTTGCAAATGACGCATTGAGTGTCAATCATGTTCAGTCTATAATTTACTTTCAGCATGTGTCTCCCATCCTGGGAGGATGCTCCCAACACCCTTTATTTGGTGCACCTTTCACTATCAGAGCTGCCCTTTGCCCTAGCATGTGCGGTTAGCCTCCAAGCCATGGAGTAAACATACTGATATTTATCTCGGCTATTCTTGGGTGTTAGTCTCCTATTTTATTACTTTAGGTGCCCCAGATGAATGCAGTCTTTCTATGTCTGCCCCTCTCTTTCTGATTCATTTCGCTTAGCATGATACTTTCATGTAGTACCACTTGTATGTAAATTTTATGACTGCATCTTTTCTAACAGCTACATTGTACTCCATTGTGTAGATATTCCAAAGTTTCTTTAACCAGTCATCTATATTTGGGCACTCAGGATTTTTCCAGACTCTGGCTATTGTAAACAGTGCTGCAATGACCAAACAAGTGTAGATGTCACTTCGACTATATATTTTTTGCCTCTCTGTGATATATTACTAGGACTGGTATTGCTGTGTCAAATGAGAGCTCACTTTCTAATTTTTTGAGAATCGTCCATGCTGTTTTCCAAAAAGGCTGAACCAGTCGGCATTCCCACCAGAAGTGCAGATGCGTCTCTTTCTTGCCACATGCATGCCAACACCAGTTGCTTTTATTCTTTTGGAAGTAGGTCAGTCTCTATGGTGTGAGATGATATCTCATTGTTGTTTTGATCTGCATCTCCATGACTTTAAAGATGTAGAGCATCTTCTCATGGCTTTTTTTGCCACTGGGATTTCTTCTTTGAGAAATTATCTGTTCATTTCGTCGCCCCAGTTTTTGATGGGGTTGGATGTTTTCTTCTTTTGGAGTTGAACCAGTATTTTGTATATCCTTGATATCGACCCCTTGTCAGATGTGTATTGGGAGAATATCCTTTCCCATTCTGTAGACTGTCTTTGCATTTTGGTCACTGTTTCTTTTGAGGTGCAGAAGCTTTAATAATTTTAAGATAGTCTCATTTGTCTATCTCTGTTTCCACTTGCTTGGCGCGTGGCATGACATCTTTGAAGAAACCTTTAGCTTCAATGTCATGGAGGGTTTTGCCAACTTTGTCTTCAATATACCTTATGGATTCCGGTGTTATTTTGAGGTCTTTAATTCATTTTGATCTTACTTTTGTACATGGTGTTATGCAGAGATCTGGCCCATGTTTTTGCACGTGGCTGACTAGTTTTTCCAGCACAATTTTTTGAAGAGGCTTTCCTTGATTCAATACACATTTCCTACCCCCTTAACAAAGAGTAGATGATCATATATTTGGAAGGGAGGATGTCAGTATATTCAACCCTGTTACAACGGTCTGCAGCTCTGCCTTTTTTCCAGTACCATGCTGTTTTAATTATGACTGCTTTGTATTAGAGTTTGAAATTAGGGATGTTGATTCCTCCCATTTGCATTTTCCCAAGAATTGCTTAGCTATTCATGGGGGGTTATTGTTTCATACGAATTTCAGGAGTGTTTGCTCTATTTTTTTTGTAGAATGTCAATGTTATCGTTATAGGGATCGCATTGAACTTGTACAATGCATTGGGAAATATTGCAATTTTGACAATATTAGTTCTCCCAATCCATGAGCAGGGGATATCTTTTCATTTTCTTGTTTCCTCTTTTATTCCCTGAAGTAGCTTTTTGTATTTTTCTTTGTAAAGGTCCTTTACTTCCTTAGTTAAGCTGATTCCTAGGTACTTGATTTTCTGGGGAACATTTGTGAATGGATTGTTTTTTTCATGTCACTTTCTCTTCTCTCACTATTTGCGTATAGGAAAGCCACGGACTATTGGGTATTGATTTTATAGCCTGCAACTTTACTATAGAAGTCTATTGTCATTAGGATTTTATTTGTAGCAGTTTTAGGGTTCTCTAAATATAGTATAATATCATCTACGAATAGTAAGAGCTTGATTTCTTCCTGTCCTCCCTGAATGCCCTTAATATTTTATTTTTGGCCCAACTGCTATTTCAAGTACTTCCAGTACTATATTGACCAGCAGTGGAGAGAGACGGTATCCTTGTCTCTTCCCTGATATTAGAGGGAAGACTCTCAGTTTTTTCTCATTGATGATGATGCTTGCCCTAGGCTAGTGCTAGAAAGCTTTATTTTTAAAAAAATTTTATTACTGAAACACCATGAGGTACAGTTGTAGAGTTACAAATTTTTGTGCTTGGATTTCAATTATACAATGATCAAATACCCATCCCTCCACCAGTGCCCATTTTCCACCACCATGGGTCCCAGTATCCCTCCCAACCCTCATCCACCCCCCATCCCACCCTCCCTTCGTGGCAGGGAATTCCATTTTGTTCTCTCTATCCTTTTGGGTGTTGTGGTTTGCAAAAGAAGCAATGATTGGTAATCATGTTTGGTCTATAGTCTACTTTCAGCATGATTCTCCCATCCTGGGAGGATCCTCCCAACACCATTTATTTGGTGCTCCCTTCTCTATCTGAGCTCCCTTTTCCCCTAGCATGTGTAGCTGGCCTCCAAGCCATGGAGCAAACTGCCTGGTACTAATCTCGGCCACTCTTGGGTGTTAGTTTTCTATTTTGTTACTTTATGTTCCCCAGATGAATGCAATCTTTCTATGCCTATCCCTCTCTTTCTGACTCATTTTTCTTAACATAATACTTAGAGTAAAGTCCATTCTATACCCATTTTGGCTAGGGTTTTCATCATAAAGGGGTGCTGGATCTTGTCAAATGCTTTCTCTGCATCTATTGATATGATCATATGGTTTTATCTTTTCTTTTGTTGATATGGTGGATTATGTTGATTGATTACCAAGTTTTAAATCATCCTTACATCCTCGGGATGAATCCCACTTGGTCATGGTGTATGATCTTTTTGATGAGTGTTGAATTCTATTTGCTAGTATTTTCTTGAAAATCTTCCCATCCGTGTTCATAAGGGATATCTTCCTGTAGTTTTCTTTTCTTGTGGTGTCTTTGTTTCCTTTTTGTATGAGATAGATATGTGCTTCATAGACACTGTTTGGGAGAGTTTCTGTTCCTGCAATTTCCTGGAAAAGCTTGAGAAGAACTGGCAATATGTACTCTTTAAATGTTTGGAAAAATTTACTAGTGAATCTGTCTGGACCTGAGCTTTTGTCTTTGGGAAGACTTCTGAAATGGCCACGCCCCCACGGGCACCTGGTGTGTTACGGGGGTACCAGCTTGGAGGGAAGAAGACCAGCACAGTGTTGGGGATGAACAGGAAGAGGCTCAGGGATGTTGGGCATCCCAGGGTCCTAGAGGACACCTGGGTTGCATGTGCAGAGAAAGTCATGTCCTGGGTTCGAATACTGGTGGTTTATCTGACCTCAGAGGAGAAGACTGGCAGTGTTGGGATGATCAGGAAGAGGCTCGAGGATGCTGGGCATCCCAGGGTCCTAGAGGACGCCTGTTTTGCATGCGCGGAGAAAGACAAATCCAGGGTTAAAACACTGGTGGGTTAACTGACCTGGGAGGGGAAGAAAGAATACTGGCCAAGAATTCGAAGTTCTGACCTCCTTCGATGTTCAAGAATAAGGGACACTGTCTCATTTGCCAAGGTGTCGAAAATCAGATGGGCTGGACACGTAAGGCGATTTGGAGACGACCTCTGGACTAGAGCCATTACCGATTTGATTCCATGGGACGTTAAAAGATTGCATGGCCGCCCACCTACGAAATGGTCAGACTACTTTATCAAGACCCTGAACGATAGCTTTGAGGCTATTCGTGTTCCTGATGTAAGAATATGCCATTGGACTACACTAGCACCCAACAGGGACAGATGGAGACCTTACTGGCGCCCACTTGAGCAAATTGATGAGTAATGGGATGTGAAGTGAAGAAGTGATCAAGTGACCTAAGACATAAGTGTGTTTTCATGTTAACGTAATGAAGAAGGACTTGAGATTAGGGGAAAGTCTTAGCAATAACCTTACCTTTTCAAGGATAAAGACATGGTCAATAAGTCCAATACAGTAAAATAAACTGAATTATAATTTCAAAAAAAAAGTAATGAAGAAGGAATTTTAAGAAGACATTACAATTCCTTTTACTTATTGCAAAATCTTTAACGTTGTTCTCACAGCAAATCCAGGAGGTGCCTATCTGTCTCTGGAGATTTTATTTTTCATCCCATGACAAACAATATTTTGGGGCAAACCACAAAACTTATCTGCATTAACTATAAACACCATGTTCTATCCAACTGCGGTAAAAATAACTAGGTCAAATTGTCCTTATAACTGCCCCCAGGGAGGTGGTCTCCAAACGTTGGCAGATTCCAAAAATGTTTAGCAATTTCCTCTTATCAGAACATAATTAAATCAAAAGATAATTGGATTATTTTATGTTCCCATATAATCATAGCCAATATTAGCAGAAGTATGCAAAATGATGGTTATAATTCATTAGATGGTGAATCTAGTTTCCAATTAAATTTTTCATTCATATCAACACAAGTATTATAATTATATCAAAAAACATGAAGTAAACAGATAACATCATAAAACACCCTGACAATTCTAGAGTGTCTGTTTATGTACTCACATTGAAAAGGACACACACAGGGGCTACAGTGATACTACAATGGGTAGGGCTCTTTGCCCTGATATGGAGTCAATTCCCAGCATCTCTTATGGTCCCCTGAGTCCTACCAGCAGTGATCCCTGAGCACAGAGTTAGGAGTAAACCCTGCACTCTCCTGGGAGTGGCTCCAAAAAAACAAAAAAAATACTCAAATTCTAAAAAATAAAAGGACATACATATGGTTATACTTTTAATCATAATGTTTACTCTGCTATTTAAATAGCTTCACTCACCCCCATACAGATCTCATTAAAATGGTTCCTTGAAATGCATATATCCAGTTCATAGAAATAATGCTGATAAATACTACATACATTATATACAATAATATCTAGTATATTAATAATTTAAATATTTAAACCCACATATGCATACTTTAAAGAGGGATCTGTACTAGCATCTGACCAAGAACTTATATATTTGCACATTTCTAATGTGCTTTAACTTCAAATTAGAATAATGAACTCAAACATAATTTACAATGAGATCAATAGGGTGGGGTGAGTGAAGCCATTTAAATAGTAGGGTAAACTTTATGATAAAAATTATTTTCATATAATTTCAGAAGTTAAAGAATACACTTTTAAATATAAGTCCTACTTCTTTAAATCTAAACAATAAAACCCTGCTTCAAATAGCATTTTCCATGTTAATTAAACAATTTGATGTTTTAATTCATATTTATTTTTAGTTAGAATTGTATAAATATTTGTTTAGGTTTTAGGGATTAGGGCTGGAGCGATAGCACAGCAGGTAGGGCGTCTGCCTTGCACGCAGCCAACATGGCCGACCCGAGTTTGATTCCTCCACCCCTCTCGGAGAGCCCGGCAAGCTACCGAGAGTATTTGATATGCCAGACACAGTAACAATAAAGTCTCCAATGGAGACGTTACTGGGCCCGCTCGAGCAAATCGATGATCAACGGGAGGGCCTTTACTTTTTACCACATGCCATGGCAAAGTTCAACTATCTCTCTACCACTGGAATTTGTAGTTATCCTGTGGCTAAAGAGACCCTGGGAATGTGAAGTTAATACCTCCAATCTAAGGCAAAAGATATTCAAATATTCACATGTGCAGCATGACCAGGACAATGTGACCTGCAAGGGTTATAATCACATGACAAAGTTTCTTAGGAGAGACAATAGTTAAGTAGAGGTTGAAGGATTATGCCTACATGCACCAGCAAATAGGTGGTGAGAGGAAGGAAGGGGGTTATAGCTAGGAAGAAGCTTCGAGAGCACTGTTCTTGGCAAGTATGAAATATTTCTGAAACTCAAAGATATCTGCTTCCCATGTTCCAAGCTACTGGCCATTGATAATAGCAGATTAATCTGCACTATTTTTTGAATACAACTGGTTCCCAAAGATTGGGCCTGGGGCTTTCCCATGGCCCCTTTGACCTCCAGTGGACTAGGAGCTTTGGCAGGGAGATCTTCACCAGAAGTATTTTCAACATTTTCCAATTATTTCCAACTCTTTTCAATTATTTCCAACAGATTTTTAAGAATTTTTTTCACTGGGCATTGCATTTCATGACTCTATATGACACTTGTGAGTGAGATCATCTGTTATTTGTCCTTTTTCCTTTCTCTTAGCTATTTTTGCTTCACACAACACCATCTAGGTTAATGCAAGTTGTGGTAGAGGTCAAGATGTCAGCAATTCTTAAGCTGAGTAGAATTTCATTGTGTTTATATACCACAACTGCTTTTGTGTTTTGTTTTGTTTTTATTTTGGACAACACCCAGCAAGCTGGAGGGGTGTTAAACCCAGTATTAGTACGCAAAGCTCACTCTAAGAGTGCTAGCAGAACCTTCCAGTGATGGGGATTAAACTCAGGGCTCTCCAATGCAAAACAATGGTTCCAACCATTTGAACCATTACCCTGGTCTCTCTACCACAATTTTATCATTTTTATCTGGGTTTAGGCAAGGGTTGTTTCCAGATATGGCATCTGTAAATAGCACTATAATAAATGCACATGACATTTATATATTTTAAATTACTAATTTTGTACTTAGGGAATAGATACCAAGGAATGGAGCTACTGGATTATATGGTAGCTCTATTTTTAAATTTTTGGGAAGTCTCCAATATGTTTCTCATAGAGGCTGAACCAGTATATATTCCCCAAACCAGAAATAAGGCTTCCTTTTTCTCCACATTATTATCAGTATTTGTTATGGTCTTTGGTCAGAGAGTATGATTTATTGATAACCAAATGCCATGTATACAATAAATACACTGTAGCACTGTCCTCCCGTTTTTTATTGATCTGCTCAAGAAAGCACCAGTAAAGTCTCCATTGTGTGACTTGTTGTTACTGTTTGTTGGCATGTGAGTACCTCATGGGGAGCTTGCCAGAATCTGCCCTCCAGGCAGGAAACTCTTGGTAGCTTGCTGGGCTCTCTAGGAAAGACAGAGGAATAGAACCCAGATTGTCCACGGGTAGGGCATTTGCCTTGCACACGGCCAACCAGGGTTCGATTCCTCCGCCCCTCTCGGAGAGCCCAACAAGATACCTAGAGTATCCCACCCACAAGCAGAGCCTAGCAAGCTCCCCGTGTTACATTCATTATGCCCCAAACTGTAACAATTCTCACAATGTAGATGTTACTGGTGCCCGCTCAAGGAAATCAATGAACAACAGGAGGACAGTGCTACAGTGCTACTTGTTTTGGTCATTTGGATATAGATCACTCTCAATGGTGTGAGAGGATATCAATTATAAATTTATCTATAGTTCCCTAATATCAGCAATGAAGGACTTTTTTATGAGCTATATGGTTTTGGACAAGTGTTTGTTCAGATATTATCACCTACTTTTGAAAAGTTTGTTCTTTCTTTCTTGTTACTAAATTTCTTAGGTATATACATTTGTATATTAGCCCTTAGTCATATTTGTTGTATGATAATATTTTCTCTCATATAATAGGATTTATGACCATTTTATAGCTCTTTTGCACTGCAGAAACATTTTACAAACAACTGAGTCTTTAATTTATAAATTCTTGATTTTCAATATCACCTGAAAACTATTTTTATATATCTCAGGAATATATAAAAATACTATTTGTGTAAATGGAAATAACAGGATTTTTTGGAATGAAAACATACCTGACTGAAATGAGTTATTATTTTTATTTTGACTTTCCTTTGAGTTTTATTTCTGTTATTTAATTATTATTATTAAGGTTGGAAAAATTCCTAAAGATGAACAACCCCAACTGATATTATGTCAACTCTATAAATAAACACTATAATTTAAATGTAAGGGTCAGAGAAATAGCATAATGGTCAACAGACTTGCCTGATATACAGTAAAGCTTGATTCATCCCAAGCACCATATATAATCTCCCAAGCATCACCGCATCACCTGGAGTAATCTCTGAGCATTGAGCAAGGCGTACTCTAAGCCCTGAGCATCAGGGGTTGTAACTCTAAAATACAATAATTTTTAAGAAATAAAATATATTTTATGTAAATAACATAAAAATAAAGAGAATCTTGAGATAAAATTTAGGCATCATGGTTCCTGACTTCAATTAATATTAAAAAGAAATAGTAATATAAGCAGTAAGTATGAGAATAAAAAGCACATGGAACAATGGAATAAATTACTTAACCAAGGATTAAACTCACACATGAAAGGACATTTAACCTTTAATAAAAGAGTCAACAGCATACAATGGAGAAAAATGCTCTTCAACATGGTATTGAATAAATATTAAAATATGGGAAACACTTAACAACAACCTGCAGCAAAGCATACTCAATCTCTAATACATTCACAAAAGTAAACTCCAAATTAATTAAACTACATGAATGTTAAATACAAATGCATAAAATACATGGAAGAGAGCATAAGTGATACAATTTAGAATATCAAAATCAGTGATAGCGATTTGTTCAATAACAAGGGAAACACAAGCAAGAATAAAGAAGTACAGCTACATTAAATTAAAAATTAATATTATTAAAGTACATTAAAAGTATGATTTTATAAAGAAACTACCACAAAATGAAAAAATGACATTAGCACGGGGACAAGATATTTCCACAACATACATATTATAAGGAATTGATAACCAAAATATATAAAACTTACAAACTCAACAAAGAAAAATGCCACCTAAAATATTTCAAATAATCTGAGGAGACACTTCTTCAAAAAAGACACACCAATGACCCTGGAGAATTAGGAAAAATATTCAGTAATATTTATGTTAGTTAAATGCAAATCAAAAGCACATAGATCACTTCACCGAGAATGGCGTAAATCCAAAAGATTGAAAACTAAAGTTCAGGATAATTGGGAGAAATAAGGAACCCTGGTACACTTTTGTTGGTAATGAATAAAAATCCATTCAGACTCTGGAAAATAGTATGCATAATCCTTTTAAATATTTATATATATATATATGTATGCTTTGAGTGAAGTCAGTTCAACGAAGAGGCATAGAGACACAGTAATCTTGCACATAAAAGAGATATAAAGAAACAAAGGGAATGAAAATGAGTGAGGAAAGGTAAAGATATATGTATGATACCCTTTCAGTAACAGTATTGTAAAACACAGTGCCTAAAAGGAAAATCAGAGAGAGAAAGAGAGAGAGAGAGAGAGAGAGAGAGAGAGAGAGAGAGAGAGAGAGAGAGAGAGGCTGCGGGACTGGAGGTGGGGGGGTGCAGCTTGAAGGTAACTGGGGATATTGGTGGCTGGAAATTTGCACTGGTGAAGGAATGGGTGCTGAAAATATTGTATAACTGAAATTTCATCAAAAACAGCTTTCTAATTGTATACATTACAATGTTATGATTTTTTAAAAGAAAAATAACCAAAGACAACTGAACCTGGCCTAGAATGGAACGAATAGGGTGAGAGACTGCCTGAGTTCATAACGTCCACCAAGACCATCCATGGTAACTGACAGGTCCAGAAGACCAAATCTAAACGTTGGACATGGGAGTCTCCCAGTGGATGGTTCCACAACGAAATTGACCACATCTATTCGATTAGTGGTTTTACCTGACCGATGACACTGTTGTCCCAAAATTCCAAATGGGAATGGACCACCGTCTCCTTCGTGCAAAATTCTACTTCACAGAGTGGGGAGAAATGGCTGCAAAGTTTAAGAAGAGAAATCCAAGAATAACCACCAAGTAGGAACTCTTTGGCACTAATGCGGCAACATGGGAAGATGCCGTCATTGACAAAATTGATGAGGAATACGATCAAATGGTTCAGCACCTCCATGATTGGGCGAAGAAAGCTGAGAGAGTGATAGATACAAAAAGATTCGTGTCTTCAAAAACTCTCAAGCTCATTCAACAAAGTGGCTTGGCGCAAGCCTCAGGCAACTAGAAGGGAACATCCGAGCTCGCAAAGCAGTGAAGAGAAGTGATAAAGGAAGACCTCAAAGAAAGAAGAGCACCAGTGCTGGCAGATGCGGCACAAGCTGTTCATTCGAGTCATTCTGAATAGGATTGGAAGAACACTGGATGAAGGACAACCATGGGAGCAAGCTGGTTTCCGAAAAGGATTCAGCACAATCAACCATAACCACAGGATAACCAAGCTCATTGAGGTTTCTCGGGAGTTCAAGATGCCGCTCTGTCTAACGTTCATTGATTTAAAGAAGGCCTTTGATTCTGTTGAGACAGAAGTATTCATTGAAGCCCTAGCCAAATAGGGTCTTCAAACTCAATACATCAGGATCCTCCATGAGCTGTATTGTGGATTCACTACCAGGGTCTCACCATTCTACAGGGAGGTGATCATTGATGTCATGCGAGGGTTTCAGCAGGATGATACCATTTCTCTGAAACTCTTCAGTGCCACCCTCAAGAATGTCATGCAATGACTGGAATGGGAAGCAATGGAAGTGGAGATAGACGGTCGACAGCTACACCACCTTCTCTTTGCTGATGACATCGTTCTGATAACACCAAACATCAGCCAAGTGGCACAAATGCTGGCCGACTTTGACTGTGAGTGTGAAAAGGTCAGACTACAGCTGAATCTCACGAAGACAATGTTCATGAGAAACAGTCTTGTTCCTGAAATTCCATTTGCTCTCAACAGGACGGATATCTCCAAATGTAACAGTTATGTGTACCTAGGACCTGAGTTGCGCAGGAGGAAGAGAGCAGCTTGGAATGCCTTCAAGAGCTTCAAGGAAATAGCTTAGAGTACCAAGAACCTCCATCTGAGAGAGTGATAGATACAAAAAGATTCCTGTCTTCAAAAACTCTCGAGCTCATTCAACAAAGTGGCTTGGCGCAAGCCTCAGGCAACCAGAAGGGAACACCCGAGCTCGCAAAGCAGTGCAGAGAAGTGATAAAGGAAGACCTCAAAGAAAGAAGAGCACCAGTGCTGGCAGATGTGGCACAAGCTGTTCATTCGAGTCAGTCTGAATAGGATTGGAAGAACACTCGATGAAGGACAACCATGCGACAACAACATCTCTTTGAGTCCACTGTTCTTCCTGCATTAACATACGCCTCAGAGACCTGGGCCAACAAAAACAGAATGAGAACACTATTCCGGTCTCCCAAAGAGGAATCGAAAAAGCTATGCTTGGTGTATCACGCTTCACTCAAATGAGAGAAAGAATTCGGAGTTCCAACCTTCGTTAACGGTCAAGAATCAGGGAATGCTGTCTCATTTGCCAATGTGTCAAAAATCAAATGGGCTGGACACATAATGAGATTTGGAGACAACCGCTGGACTAGAGCCATTACTGACTGGATTCCTCGGGACGTCAAAAGATCGCATGGCTGCCCACCTATGAAATGGTCAGACTTCTTCATCAAGACCCTGAATGATCGGTTTTAGGCTGTTTGTGTTCCTAGAATGAGCAGATGCCATTGGGCTACACTAGCACGCGGCAGGGATGAATGGAGGCGTTGCTGGCACCCGCTTGAGCATATCAATGAGTAACGGGATATCAAGTGATGAAGTGAACTGAGTCTGAGTGCTTTTCGATGCAACTGAGTATACCAAGAACAGAAGGCAGAGAAAGAATGGGAAGGAATCTTGAGGCAGTGGTGAAGGGAAGGTGACATGTTCATGGTGGCCGTGGTGGTGGAATATTGTTTGCACAAAACCTTACCATTAATAGTATTGTAAGTCACAATGTCTCAAAAACATTTTAAGTAGAAATATCATATGTTCAGTGTTACCATGCCCCAGGCATATATCTGAAGGTTATGGGAACAATAATTAAAAAGGCATTTATATCTCTTTGTCCTTTGCATAACCAAAAACAAAATAATCAAGCTAAATTTCATAAACAGATGGCATAATAAAGAACTTGGAGCTATAGCACAGCGGGTAAGGCATTTGCCTTGCACGTGGCCGACCTGGTAGGCCCAAGTTGAATTCCTCTGCCCTTCTCAGAGAGCCTGGCAAGCTACTAAGATTATCTCACCCGCACAGCAAAGCCTGGCAAGCTACCCCTGACGTATTCGACATGCCAAACACAGTAACAAGTCTCATAGAGGAGATGTTACTTGGCCCGCTCAAGCAAATTGATGAACAATTGGAGGACAGTAGTGTTACAGTAGTAGTAGTATGTGTATGATTTATTCCTATTTTTAGAAATATATAAATATTTTATGACATAAATTCTTATATACATTCACTGGATTAATACTTTTGTCATTACCTTTACCTTATTACAAACAATTTATTTGTGGACATTTTTGGCAATTGCGTGGAACTTGAATAATTGGTGATTATTCTAAGTGATATAAGAGACAAACTGAAATGTGGTTCCTCTCATACGTGAAATATGAATAATTTAACTGATGATCACCAAACTAACTCTTTAACTCCATGAAAATTATAGTAGCTATTGTAGGGAAAGTTGTATGTGTGTAGAAGGGAAGACTGGTTTTTTTTTCTGGTGGTAGGATAGTATCTGAACTTCAGTGGTGCATATGTTGACTCTTAAACATGTTTAGTGGTATCGTGCTGAACAAGGTAAAATCTTCAAATTTGAAACTAATGTAAGCAACTACAGGAAAAAAACAATAAACTTGCAGGGAGTACAGGATCCCCATAATAAGACCCTCAACAAAAATTTTCTTATTAATAACATCTTCATAAATGCAGTGCATTAGAATTAATGAACCGATTTTCCAATTATAAATGTTATTATTAACTAAGAACATGATTGCATAATTATACTGTCTCACTATTTGTTTCTGTTATGGTCTTTGACAAACATATAAATCTCATAGCCACAATTACAGTATTATATAATTTTGCAAATAAGTAGAGATTATTCCAAAAATGTGTTGTTATAATACAAATAAAAACACTTATTAAAGTAATGTGTGGGCATGTGTGTGTTCAATGGCCATGAGCCACTTCCCCACCCTGGCCCAAAGCTGCTGATGGATGCATGAAGGAGGAAGCAGGGCTGTCAAGGTGATCATTTCACTGTCACTGTCACTGTTCTCCTGTTGTTTATCTATTTGCTCGACCGGGCCCAGTAACATTGTGAGACTTGTTATTGTGTTTGGCATTTCAAATACACCACGGTTAGCTTGCCAGGCTTTGCTGTGCGGGTGAGATACTCTCGGTAGCTTGCCAGGCTCTCCGAGAGGGGCGGAAGAATGGAACTTGGGTCGGCCATGTTGGCTGCGTGCAAGGCAAACGCCCTACTCTCTGTGTTATCGCTCCAGCTCAAGGTGATCATACAAGTTATATTTTCTTTTATTGACCGGAGATATTATGTTAATTGATTTATATATACTGAAACATCCTTTCATTCATGGTATAAATTCCAGTTGATCATGGTTTACGATCTTTTAGGTGTATTGTTGAATTTGATTTCCTAAGACTTTCTTAAGAGTTTAATTACTTTTTTAATTGGATCACCATGAACTACACAGATCCAAAGCTGTTGATAATTCAGTTCCAGTCATAAAATGTTCTGACACCGGTCCATGCACAGTATATATTTCCCACTCCAAATGCCCCTAGTTTCTCTAATGCCACTCCCATATTAGCTGATCTCTATGGCAGGCACATTTCTGCTTTCTCTCTCTCAAGCTCTCTCTCTCTCTCTCTCTCTCTCTCTCTCTCTCTCACTTACTCACTCTTTGCTTTTAGGCATTGTTTATGATACAGGCACTGAAAGGTTATCATATTATCCCTTTACCTACTTTCAGCACTGAGTTCTTTTTGAGAGAGATAATTTCCAACATCATTATTATAGGGTACCTTCTAACTGCCCCCCACCCTGATTTGTTGTAAGCTTCCAACCATAACATAGTCATTCTGACCCACAGTTCTACTGTCCTTGGGTATTAGTTTCATACTATGTTTTTGTTTTTATATCCCACAAATGAATGCAATCATTCTGTCAGCCCTTCCCCTTCTGACTCATTTCACTCAGCATGATACCCTTAATGTTCATTTATAAGCAAATTCCATGACTCTTTTTTATACTGCCTGCATAGTGTTACATTGTATACATGTGCCAGAGATTCCTTATTCAGTATATATTATCAGATATTCATGTGTTTTCCAGTTTCTTGGTATTATGAATAGTGCTGTACTGAACATAGAAGTGTAGATGGCTTTTTTTGCAGGATGTTTTAGGTCCTGTTTCTAGATGTATTCCCCAAAGTGGTATTTCTGGTTAAAATGGAATGTCAGTTTCTGTTTTTTTTAATGAATGCCCATATTTTTATCCACAAAAGGCTTAACCAGCCATCACTCCCATCCAAAATGAACGAGAGTCCGTTTCTCTGCACATCCTCACCAATTTTGCTTGTTCCTGTACATTTTGATGTGTACCAGCCTTTCTGGTATGAGATTATTTGATTTGCCCCCCCGATGACTAGCAACATAGAAATATTTCCGTGTTCATTTTTGTCATTTCTGGTTCTCTTTTGAGAAATTTTCTGTTGTTGGACCCATATTTTGATGGGGTTGAATTTTTTTCTTGTACAGTTCTACCAGTACCTTATATATCTTTAGTATTAACCATTTATCTGATAAGTATCTGTAAATCTATTTTTTTCTATTCAATGGGCTATCTTTGTATTTAGGTCACCATTTCTTTTCAGGTGCAGAAGCTTCTTAGTTTATTGTAGTAATATTAGTTTATTTTTGCATACATTTGCTTGGTCAGTGGTATTTGACCATGAAGATGACTTAAGCTTCACAGCCATAGAGGGTTCATACTACGTTTTCCTCAATGTGCCTAATAGATTCAGATCTAATGTTCAGGTCTTTTATCCATTTTGTTCTGCTTTTTGTGCCTGGCATTAGAAAGAGGTTTAGTATATTCTTATTTTATTTATTTATTTTTGCATGAAGCTGCCCAGAACCAATTGTTGAATAGACATTCCATGCTGCATTTCATATTTCTTACTCCTTTATCAAAGATGAAATGATCATATAACTGAGGGTGGGTTCCAGAATATTCAACTTTATTCCATTGATCGTGAGTCTGTCTTCATTCCAATAACATGTTTTTTTAATTACTAACGTTTTGTAGTGCAGTTTTTATTTGGGTATGGTGATGCCTCCCATAATATTTTCCCAAAGGATTGCTTTAGCTAAAGTGAGGGGTTATTATTGCATATAAATTTCAGGAGTGCTTGATATATTTCTTTGAAATGATGCCATACATATCCTTATGGGCTGGAGTGACAGCACAGCCGGCAGGATATTTGCCTTGCATGTGGCTTACCTGGGTTCGATTCCTCCATTCCTCTCGGAGAGTCCAGCAAGCTACCGAGAGTATCCCGCCAGCACAGCAGAGCCTGACAAGCTGCCCGTGGTGTATTAGATACGCCAAAAACAGTAACAATAAGTGTAACAATGGAGACTTTACTGCTGCCTCCTCGAGCAAATCTATGAACAATGGGAGGACAGTGCTACATTGTTACATATCCTTATAGGTACTGTATTAAATCTGAATAATGTTTTGAGGAGTATAGCCATTTTGACGATTTTTATACTCCAGATCCATGAGCAGGGCATGAGTTTTCATTTCTTGTGTCCTCTTTAATTTCTTGAAGTTGTATTTTGTAGTTTTCTTTATAACAGTTCTTCACCTCTTTATTTGATTTGGAACTAGTTAACTTTATGAGGCACAATTGTGTATTGGATTTTTAAAAATTATCTCTTTCATTATTTTATATAGAAAAGTCATGGAATTTTGAGAATTTATTTTTTAATCTACCTCTTTAATGTAAAAATCTACTCTTTCTACATGACTTTCATAAACGTCAGGATTTTTAAGTATGTATCATACCATCTGCAAATTGTGAGAGCTTGTGTTCCCTTCCTATTTGATGCCCTTAATATCTCTTTCCTGTATAACTGCTATGCAAGCACTTCCAGTACTATAATGAATAGGAGTGGACAGAGTGGGCAGTTCTTTTCTGTGCCTGATCTTAGAGGGAAGGCTTTTACTTTTCCTCATTGAAGATAATGCTTGCTGTGGGCTTGTGTTTGATGACTTTGACCATATTGAAGTTCCTTCAAATCCCATTTTATTGAGAGTTTTTTCATGAATGCGTGGTAGATCTTGTCAATTGCTTTCTAGGCATCTATTAATATGATCCTATGATTTTTACCATTTTTGTTGATATAGTGTATTATGCTGATTGACTTATGTATTTTAAAACATTCTTGCATCCCCAGGGCAAGTCTTACTTGTGCATGTTTTGTAATCTATTTGATGGGTTGTTAGGTTCTCTTTGCTAATATTTTGTTGAGAATTTTTGCATCTTCTTTCATCAGAGATATGTAACTGTATTTCTCTTTTTATTCAGGTGTCTCTGCTTTGGGTTTCAGAGTTATACTGGCCTCATAGAAACAGTTCGGAAGTGTTTCTTTCTTCAGATTTCTAGAAAAGTCATTTCCAGTAGGTCCCCTTTATAGGTTTGAAAGAATTCACTAGTGGATCCATCTGGACCTGGACTTTCGTTTTGGGGAAGACATTTGATTACCATTTCAATTATCTCAATTGTGATAGGTCTATTCAATCATTCCAAATCTTCTTGGCTCAGAATTGGGATGTTATAGGAACTCAGGTACCTCTCCATTTCTTCAAGTTTCCCTTGTTTCATGGCATAAAATTTCTCAAAGCAATCTCCTATGGTCCTTTCAATTTCTATGGTTTTGTTGTGATGTCTGGCCTCCTTTCTGATTCAGTTTTTTATGGTTCTCTCTCTCTCTCTCTCTCTCTCTCTCTCTCTCTCTTTGGAAATTTTGCTAGTGGTTTATAGATCTTGTTTATTTTCCCAAAGAAGCAGCTCTTATTTTCATTCATCTTTTAACTTGCTTATTTAGAATTCCAAGTTGATCATTTCTGTTCTAAGTTTTATTATTTCCATCATCCTGCCTAGTTTGTACTCCTTTATTCGTCCTTTTCCAAGATCTTAAGATGTGAATTTAAGTTATTTTTGTGTACCCTTCCTTCCTTCCTAATGAATGCTTTCAGAGCTATAAACTTTCCTTTTAACACTGTTTTTGCTATGTCCATCAAGTTCCATAAGGTAGCTTGTGTGCTTGTACTAAATTAGTTCCAGCAATCTTTAGATTTCCTATTTGATTTCCTCTCTAAGTCACTGGTTCTTGAGTATGTAGCTGTTTAATTTCCTAGTGTTTGATTTGATTTTCCAATTCTATGTCTAATACTGTTCAGTCTAGCATGATTTGAGAAGATAGCTGGTATAATTTCTATCCTCATAACTTTGCAGAGGTATGTGTGTGGCCAAGCATTTAGTCTTCCTTGGAGAATGTCACATGTGCTCTGGAGACGAATGTGTATTTAGCTATTAGGGGATGAAAGATCATATAATATATATATATATATATATATATATTACACTAATGCTTTATTCTCCATTTCTTTGCTCAGGTAAAATATTTCTTTGCTGAGATTTAGGGCTTGATCTATAGTGCAACGGGTAGGATGTTTGCTTTGCACGTGGCCAACCCAGGTTTGATTCCCTCATCCCTCTCAGAGAGCCTGGCAAGCTACCAAGAGTATCCCACCCGCAAGGCAGAGCCTGGCAAGCTCCCAGTGGTGTATTCGATATGCCAAAAACAGTAACAACAAGTCTCACAATGGAGATATTACCGGTGCCCACTTGAGCAAATCAATGAACAATGGGAGGACAGTGGTACAGACAGTACTGAGCATTATTCTAGTTAATCAAGAGGTGAAAAAATGGTGTAGAAATCCCCAACTGCTATTATGTCACTATCAATATCTTTCTTCAAGTCTTTTGGCATTGGTTTTAGTATTTTCATGGTTCCTCATTAGAATCATATAGGTATAAGATTGTGAGATCTTTCTGATTGGCAGATAGCTTAATCGTTAAGAAATGACCTTCACTGACTTTTATAACCTTCTTCATCCTGAAGTCTTTATTGAGTGGTAATAGTAGAGCCACCAGGGATTTTTTTAAGGGAGTTGTTTACTTGCTGCGTTGTTTTACAGCTTTTGACTTTGAGTCTGTGTTTGCTCTGCTTAAATGTGTTTCCTACAGGCAGCAGAGTTTTGCGTTCAATTTTGTAATCCATCCTGCCATTCTGTGTACCTTAACTGGTGCATTTAGTCCTTTGACATTAAAAAAGAGATTATTGTTATAAGATTTTGTGTCATCTTTCTGCAGGGGTTTGGTGAGTTTGTGGGGCTTATCTCATCATAAAGTAGACCATTTATAATTACTTTGTTGGAAAAATTCTTTAGGGTTTATGACACAGATTCCAGAATATCTTTGTTACATATACACTGAACAGCATAACTGGAAAATGAGATAGCTCCCCAGACCCATTGAAAATCCAATGATCGGGCTCCAGCTCATTCTGTGGTTAGGCCCCACCATATCCCTTTCTTATTTCCCAAAATCTGTCAGTTACACTGAGAATTTTAGCAAGCCTAGGCTTAGTTCCTATTACTAAGGGGCTTTTAAAGATTACGAAAGATTTGCTTAGGAAAATGGTGGTGAATCTTTTAACTGATTGTAAATAGTAGTAAGTGATACCATTCTACTTAACTCATGAGCTGTTTTAGTTTTAGACACCATGACACGTAATGCTGTTAAGGATGTGTTTTCATGGGTACCATGCCCCAACACCACACCTTCTACCAGAGTGTCCTGCCCTGACGATACTTCCAGATCCCACATCAATGAGGACACTTTGGTTGAGGATATGAGGCCGAAATTTTGTTTTCACATTTCACTCTATTATTAACAACGTATACATCATGGTTCCTAAAATAAAATATTAATAGTTCTCATGTAAGTTGAAGTTTTTAGTTCCTGAAATTAATGACCCAATTGGTTGAGAATCTGACAAATCAGAATATATGTAAACAGAGTAGGTTTGTCTACTTAGAATGAAATCCAGTCACCTCATCATTGATATACCAGGTAAGCACAGGTTCACCCAAGAGACGGAGACAGCAGAAGTAACAGGAGGAAGTGGACTATCAATTTAGCACTGAGAAACAGTAAGCCTCTTCAAATCTGATAGTAATTGATGGGTCATTCATCACCAGTTTAACTTATGTAGATCCATGCTGCAGATTCTCAGATTCAATATTCAATATTCATTTCTACTAAATGTAGGACAAATCTGACAGCTGAACTAAGGCTTCAGACAGGGAAAATTTCTCATGTAAGGGTCAGGTTTTACTGACTTTAGAGTAAAAGTTTCTTACTCCTCGGTCAGCAAGTCACTATACACTGAAGAGATAAAAACATCCTGTGGACAGTGGTTCTGATTTTTCCAAAATTTGTATAATTTCACCCAATGTTTGTTCATATATATCATGAATTCGAGATGTTTTGGCTTACCCAAACACAATTTTTGTTGTTATATTTTAAAAAATGAATTAAGCATAAGGCATTTATAATGGTAAAAAGAAATGTCAAGATGTAACATTTTTATATTTTTAAGCAAAATAGGACATAGCAGTTTGTAAAAACAAATATATATTTAAGATATTTATAAAAATAGTTATCAAGGACCCATCTTCTTCCACCACCAGTTCAGTCACTCGAACCCTGGATTTGGCTTTCCCTGCGAACTTGTCCCAGGCGTCCTCTAACACCCCCGGACATTCACCATCCCTGACCATCTTCCTGTTTGAACCCAACGATGTGTCCGGTCTTCTTCCACCCGCAGGTCAGTCACTCAAACCTGGGACTTGGCTTTCCCCGTGAATGCGCCCCAAGCGTCCTCTAACACCCTGGGACTCTCACAATCCCTGAGCCTCTTCCTATTTGTCCCCAAAGCTGTGCCCGGTCTTCTTCCATCCCCAGATTGTAGCCCCCACAGACACCAGGTACCCGTAGGAGGCATAGCCTCTGTAGAAGTGGGCATGGCCTAATTTTGGGCTGCAGTTAGTTTACCCATACCCAGGAATCTCCTATAACATCTCAGTCTCTATATCCCCACACCAACATAAAGAAACAACGCAAATCCCCACCACGAGGGGAGGATGATGAAAAGAGTCCAGAAGCATCAGTAGGTGCTACTCACCTAAAAGACCTCTCTGAGAAAGAATTCAGATATGAAGTAAAGAAGATGTTCAATGAACTCAATGAAACAGTCAGATAGATATCCAGTAAATTAAAGAAGGATATGAGAGAAACAATCGAGAAAATACAGGAAGAAATGAGAGCAGAAATTGAAAAGCTATGCACGGAAATGTCACGAATGAAAGATTCAGAGGACGAAATACAAAACTCAGTCTCTTCCCTCAACAGTAGAATGGCCACAGCAGAATACAGAATTAGTGAGCTAGAAAATCAGCTGCATGAAGCCTACAGGCAACAACAAACAATGGCAAAGGACTTCAATATAGCTCTAGAGCGAATCAGGGTCTTAGGAGACAACTCCAAGAGGAACAACATGAGAATCATTGGACTACCAGAGGTCAGGGAAACAATCCCAATGAAAAAGCCACGGTTAAACAAATCATAGCTGAAAAGTTCCCAGAGCTGAACAATGAAGAAATTCAGATTCAAGGAGCCTGAAGGGTGCCAGCTGAAAGAGATCCTAACAAAAACACTCCAAGACATCCAAGACATATCATAGTTTGAACGATGGATGCCATGGATAGAGACACAATACTGCAAGCCTCAAGGTCAAAGAAGTAAATCATATACAAAGGAGCAGCCCTTAGATTCAGATCAGACCTATCAGAGGAAACAATCTAAGCCCGAAAGCAATGGTGGGATATAGTGAAAAAACTCACTGAAATGAAGGATTCACCAAGAATACTCTATTCAGCTAAACTCTCACACAAACTGAAAGGAATGGTACACTATTTTCTGAATAAACAGCAGCTCACGGACTTCATAGACTCAAAATCAAACCTAAAAGAAGGGCTAAAGGGGTTATTATAAGACAAGGCAAACCCTACAAGATTAATATACCCTTACAGAAAGATGACACAAACCCCCATAACAATTATCTCTCTCAATGTCAATGATCTAAATTCATCGATTAAGAGACACAGAGTGGGAAAATAGATTCAGAGACAGAACCCAACATTCTGCTGCCTACAAGAAACTCATCTGAACAGTCAGAGCAAACATAGACTCAAAACTGATCAATAAAACATTGGGTCTGAAGGAAGAAATAGGGCTTATAGACCTATACAGGGTGTAAAGCTTGACACCCTGTATAGGTCTATGTACAGGTCTATGTACAGGTCTATGTACAGGGCTTTACACCCTGTATAGGTCTATAAGAGAAGGCTTATAGACATATACAGGGCTTTACACCCCAAAAAGAAAGAATAAACATTCTTCTCCAGTGCATTCGGAAAATTTTCCAAAATAGACCATGTGCTAGGGCACAAAAAAAACCTCAATAAAATCAGGAAGATATAAATAGTATCAACAATCTTTTCAACCATGATGGACAGAAGATAGAAGTGAATCACACACAGACTAGGAGAACCAACACAAATACCTGGAAATTAAACAATTCAAAGTTGAACATCGAGTGGAAAAGGAAAGAAGTCAAATACAATATTAAGAGATACCTGGAAACAAATGAGAATGAAGACACAGGCTACCAGAACAAATAGGATGCAGCTAAAGCCGTGTTAAGGGGGAAATGTATAGCTCTGTAAGCATTTCTAAGAAAGGGAGAAAGGGCCCACAAAAACAACTTGACTTCACAGTTCTAGATCTTAGAAAAGGAACAACAAAAGGTGCCTAAACCAGGCAGAAGGTAAGAGATCTTAAAACCTCTAGCAAGAAACTCTTAGACACAATAGCCTTGTATAGTAAAGTTGCAGGTTATAAAATCAATGCCCAAAAGTCCATGGCTTTCCTATACTCAAACAGTGAGAGAGAAGAAAGTGACACGAATAAAACAGTCCCGCTCACAATGGTTTCCCAGAAAATCAAGTACCTAGGAATCAGCTTAATTAAGGAAGTGAAGGACCTGTACAAAGAAAAATACAAAACGCTACTTCAGGAAATAAAAGAGGACACGAGAAAATAAAAAGATACCCCTTCCTCAAGGATCAGGAGAATTAACATTGCAAAATGACAATACTTCCCAAAGCATTGTACAAATTCAATGTGATCCCTCTAACGATACCCATGACATTCCTCAAAGAAATGGAGAAAACACTCCTGAAATTCATATGGATCAATAAGCCCCAACAAATAGCTAAAGCAATTCTTGGGAAAAAGAAAATGGGAGGAATCAACCTCTCTAACTTCAAACTCTAGTACAAAGCAGTAATAATTTAAAAAGCATGGTACAAGAGAAAAGGCAGAGCTGTGGACCAATGAAACTGTGTTGAATATACTGACATCTCTCCCCAAACATATGAACGTCTGATCTTTGATAGGGGAGCAAGAAATGTGAAGTGGAACAAGAAAGCATCGAACAAATTGTGCTTACATAACTGGACAGCTACATGCAAAAAAAATGGGCTCAGATCTCTACCCAACACCATGTACAAAAGTAAGATCAAAATGGATTAAAGATCTCAACATCAGACCATAATCCATAAGGTACATTGAAGACAAAGTTGGCAAACCCTCCACAACATTGAAGCTAACCGTATCTTCAAAGATGACACATCACTGGCCAAGCAAGTGAAAACAGAGATACACAAATGGGACTATCTTTTTTTTTAAATTTATTTATTTATTGAATCGCTGTGGGAAAAATTACAAAGCTTTCAAGTTTAGGTCTCAGTCATGCAAATATCAATCACAATTCCCTTTACCAATACTTATTTTTCACCACGAAGAATCCCAATAATCCCCCACCCCCCAAAACCCCCCAATGTCTGTGGGGTAGATGAATTCTAGTTAACACTCTGTCTACTTTGACTAGCTTCATTGTTTTGATAAAAGTTGCACCATTATTATTTAGAGTTTACCCCCACCCCCCAATCTCAGCCATGCTGAAAAAGCATTGTGAAATGATCTGCTTTCTACAGCTGGGTTCAAGAATTAAATGATGTCGCGGTTTTGGATTTCTGCTATTTTATTTATTAACCCTGCAAGTATTTCTACTGAGAGTCAGATAATTAAGAGATTGGTCTCTGTGCTTCTGGGGCCGTGGCCGTGCCGGAGAGCCTCTCGTGGGGGGAAACTGGTGACCTTGGACGGGCGTGAAGGACGGGCCGGAGCGCCCCCAGTCCCATGAGGTATCCATCGTGCCCCCACCCCCGGCTCAGACCTGCTCTCCACCAGGCTTTCATGTGGCCGCCATCTTTCTTTCCAGAGAGGAGAAGGCGAAGGGAGCAACACACTTTCCCCTCCGGGCAGGCAAGATGGCGCGGATTAATGCATAGTCCATTCGCTTTTCTGCTCCAAGCTGCTGGATTTCTGTATTAAGTCCTTGTGCTTCTGGGGCCGTGGGCATGCCGGAGAGCCGCTCGTGGGGGGCAACTGGTGACCTCGGTCGGGCGTGAAGGACGGGCCAAAATGGGACTATCTTAAACTAAGAAGCTTCTGCACCTCCAAAGAAACAGTGACTAAAATACAAACACAGTCTACAGAATGGAAAAGGATATTCACCCAATACCCATTCTACAAGGGGTTGTTATCATGGATATACAAAACACTGGTTGAACACCACAAGAAGAAACTATCTAACCCTATCAAAAAATGGGGTGACACAATGAACACATACTTTCTCAAAGAAAAATCCCAGTGGCAAAAAGGCACATGAGAAAATGCTCTACATCATTAATCATCATTAATAATCAGGGAGATGCAGATCAAAACAGCAATGAAATATCATCTCACACCACAGAGACTGGCCCACATACAAAAGAACAAAAGCAACCGGTGTTGGCGTGGATGTGGCGAGAAAGGGACTCTCCCTTACTTCTGGTGGGAGTGCCTACTTGTTCCGCCCTTTTGTAAAACAGTATGAATGATTCTCAAAAAATTAGAAATTTAGCTCCCATTTGACCCAACAATACCACTCCTGGGATTATATCCCAGAGAGGCAAAAAGAATAGTCGAAATTGAGAAACAGCCCCTAGACAGCCGGTTTTCAACCCCTGATCTGCGTGGGACGGGCACAGAGGCCCAGCTCTGGGCAACAAAGCTGAACGGCTCCAATTCCAACAGGTACAGCCCGCCCCCAAGGGCCTGGGTTCCTCTCTGGGCATGCGCAGCTAGAAACAGCCCCTAGACAGCCGGTTTTCAACCCCTGATCTGCGTGGGACGGGCACAGAGGCCCAGCTCTGGGCAACAAAGCTGAACGGCTCCAATTCCAACAGGTACAGCCCGCCCCCAAGGGCCTGGGTTCCTCTCTGGGCACGCGCAACTAGAAACAGCCCCTAGACAGCCGGTTTTCAACCCCTGATCTGCGTGGGACGGGCACAGAGGCCCAGCTCTGGGCAACAAAGCTGAACGGTTCCAATTCCAACAGGTACAGCCCGCCCCCAAGGGCCTGGGTTCCTCTCTGGGCACGAGCAGCTAGAAACAGCCCCTAGACAGCCGGTTTTCAACCCCTGATCTGCGTGGGACGGGCACAGAGGCCCAGCTCTGGGCAACAAAGCTGAACGGCTCCAATTCCAACAGGTACAGCCCGCCCCCAAGGGCCTGGGTGCCTCTCTGGGCATGCGCAGCTAGAAACAGCCCCTAGACAGCCGGTTTTCAACCACTGATCTGCGTGGGACGGGCACAGAGGCCCAGCTCTGGGCAACAAAGCTGAACGGCTCCAATTCCAACAGGTACAGCCCGCCCCCAAGGGCCTGGGTTCCTCTCTGGGCACGCGCAGCTAGAAACAGCCCCTAGACAGCCGGTTTTCAACCCCTGATCTGCGTGGGACGGGCACAGAGGCCCAGCTCTGGGCAACAAAGCTGAACGGCTCCAATTCCAACAGGTACAGCCCGCCCCCAAGGGCCTGGGTTCCTCTCTGGGCATGCGCAGCTAGAAACAGCCCCTAGACAGCCGGTTTTCAACCCCTGATCTGCGTGGGACGGGCACAGAGGCCCAGCTCTGGGCAACAAAGCTGAACGGCTCCAATTCCAACAGGTACAGCCCGCCCCCAAGGGCCTGGGTTCCTCTCTGGGCATGCGCAGCTAGAAACAGCCCCTAGACAGCCGGTTTTCAACCCCTGATCTGCGTGGGACGGGCACAGAGGCCCAGCTCTGGGCAACAAAACTGAACGGCTCCAATTCCAACAGGTACAGCCCGCCCCCAAGGGCCTGGGTTCGTCTCTGGGCACGCGCAGCTAGAAACAGCCCCTAGACAGCCGGTTTTCAACCCCTGATCTGCGTGGGACGGGCACAGAGGCCCAGCTCTGGGCAACAAAGCTGAGCGGCTCCAATTCCAACAGGTACAGCCCGCCCCCAAGGGCCTTGGTTCCTCTCTGGGCATGCGCAGCTAGAAACAGCCCCTAGACGGCCGGTTTTCAACCCCTGATCTGCGTGGGACGGGCACAGAGGCCCAGCTCTGGGCAACAAAGCTGAACGGCTCCAATTCCAACAGGTACAGCCCGCCCCCAAGGGCCTGGGTTCCTCTCTGGGCATGCGCAGCTAGAAACAGCCCCTAGACGGCCGGTTTTCAACCCCTGATCTGCGTGGGACGGGCACAGAGGCCCAGCTCTGGGCAACAAAGCTGAACGGCTCCAATTCCAACAGGTACAGCCCGCCCCCAAGGGCCTGGGTTCCTCTCTGGGCATGCGCAGCTAGAAACAGCCCCTAGACAGCCGGTTTTCAACCCCTGATCTGCGTGGGACGGGCACAGAGGCCCAGCTCTGGGCAACAAAACTGAACGGCTCCAATTCCAACAGGTACAGCCCGCCCCCAAGGGCCTGGGTTCCTCTCTGGGCACGCACAGCTAGAAACAGCCCCTAGACAGCCGGTTTTCAACCCCTGATCTGCGTGGGACGGGCACAGAGGCCCAGCTCTGGGCAACAAAGCTGAACGGCTCCAATTCCAAACAGGAGACATTCCTAACTCCTCGCCCAGTGCCAGGGACTCTTTCCGGAGCCGCGGCCGCAAACGCGGCCGCGAGATATTTTCCCACTACATATGCCATAGGAACCATAAGCTAACTTCTTAGATGGAAACTTCTCTATTTTAGCTCGGCCACTAGAAACACAGTTGCCAATAACTCATAAGCCTATCTTAACTCACACTGCATATTAAGCAGAATAGTAACACTGAACGTGAAGGACTAAACCACACCTCTCACAATGGTAAAGCAACGCAAAAGCCCACCAAACATTCATATTGAAGAGTCTAGCCCAGATGACACCAACAGTACTGTAGTGTTAGACAACCTCTCTGACAAGGAATTCAGAAGGGAGCTACTTAGGATGCTTAGGGAATTAAAAGAAACAATGGAAAGCAATGCCAATAGAAGACAAGAGGATCTGAAGGCAGAAATGAGGAAAATGCAATCAGAAATGTCAGACCTGAAAAATCTCGTAGGCGAATTGAAAAGCTCAGTGGAAGGCCTCAGCAGCAGAGTAAGAGCGGCTGAGAACAGAATCAGTGAGCTCGAAGATGAAGTTCAGAGACTCTCCAGAAAAGAGCAGAAAATGGAAAAGAGACTCACAATTCGGGAACAGATGGCAAGAGAAGATCGTGATGAAGCCAAGAGGGGTAACATAAGAATTATTGGAGTCCCAGAGGGACAGGAAGAAAACCTCGATGAAGAAGAAACTGTCAAAGACATCATTGCTACAACATTTCCAGAGCTGAAGAAAACTTGTGACCACATTCAGGAGGCCCGAAGGGTACCAGCTAGAAGAAATTCGAATAAAAATACCCCAAGACACATTCTGATCAAAATGACCAAAACCTTAGACAGAGACAAAATTCTGAAAGCAGCAAGATCGAAGAAAGAAATCTCTTACAAAGGAGCATCCTTAAAATTCACAGCTGATTTTTCTGATGAAACCCTCATGGCCCGAAAACAGTGGTGGGACATAGTAAAAAAACTCAATGAAATAAATGCCTCCCCCAAAATACTTTTCCCAGCAAGACTCTCATTCATAATAGAAGGAACAACACACAGTTTCACAGACAAACAACAGCTCAGGAACTTCATAGACTCAAAACCATGGTTACAAGAACAACTAAATGGGCTACTTTAAGGCAAGAAAGGCCCCTCAAATACACCAAATTTTAACATAACAATGGGACAAAATCCCATAACAATAATCTCTCTCAATGTCAATGGGCTAAACGCACCAATTAAAAGACATAGAGTGGCAGGATGGATTAGAAAATTGAACCCAACATTCTGCTGCCTGCAAGAAACGCATCTCAATAGTCAAAGCAAACACAGACTCAGAGTCAAAGGCTGGAAAACAATCCTACAGGCAAACAGCTCCCATAAAAAAGCTGGGGTAGCCATCCTTTTATCAGACCACATCGATTTCAGAGTGAGGAAGGTCATAAGAGACAGTGAAGGCCATTACTTATTGATCAGAGGATCTGTACAACAGGAAGAACTTACAATAATAAATGTATATGCACCTAATGAGAGACCAGCAAAGTACTTAAAACAACTACTCATAGATTTGGAAAAAGACATCAATAGCAACACAATACTAGTGGGAGACTTCAACACTGCTTTGTCACCTCTTGATAGATCAACCAGACTCAAGCTTAGCAAGGACATACTTCATTTGAGGGAAACAATGGAAGAAAGGGGCTTAGTAGATATATACAGGACACTTCATCCACAAAAAGCTGAATACACATTCTTCTCAAGCGTACATGGAACATTCTCCAATATAGACCACATGCTGAGCCACAAAACATGCCTCCATAAAATTAAGAAGGTAGAGATTTTATCAACAATCTTCTCAGACCATAATGCGCTGAAATTAGAAGTAAATCACACACAAAAACAGAAAACTAAATCAAACACCTGGAAATTAAACAGTGCACTATTGAACAACGAGTGGATTAGACAGGAAATCAAAGAGGAAATCAAAAGATTCCTAGAAATGAATGAAAATGAGAACACGAGTTACCAAAACTTATGGGACACAGCAAAGGCTGTGTTAAGAGGAAAGTTTATAGCTCTACAAGCATTCCTCAGGAAGGAGGAGCGAGCACACATAAGTAACCTAACCTCACAGCTTAAGAGCTTGGAGAAGGACCAAAAAAAGGAGCACAACCCGAACAGGAGAAAGGAAATAATAAAACTCAGAGCAGAGATTAACGAGATGGAAACCCAAAAAACAATCCGAAAGATCAATGAAACCAAGAGCTGGTTCTTCGAGAAAATTAACAAGATCGATAAGCCTCTAGCAAAACTCACAAAGAAAGGGAGAGAGAAAACCCTAATAAACCGAATCAGAAATGAAAAGGGGGTCATTACAACAGAAACTACAGAAATTCAGAGGATCCTCAGGGAGTACTTTGAGAAGCTTTATGCCACGGAACATCAAAACCTCAAGGAAATGGATAAATTCCTAGACTCCTACAGACTCCCAAGGCTGAACCAAGAAGACCTGGAATACCTGAACAGACCTATCACCATCAAGGTAATTGAAATTGTAATAAAAAGTCTCCCCAAGCACAAAAGTCCTGGCCCGGATGGATTCACTAGTGAATTCTTCCAAATCTTTAAAGAGGACTTACTCCCAATGCTCTTTAAGCTTTTCCACGAAATTGAAATATCAAAAACACTTCCAAACAGTTTCTACGAAGCAAATATCACACTGATACCAAAAGCAGACAGAGATACCACAAAGAAAGAGAATTACAGGCCGATATCCCTGATGAACACAGATGCAAAGATCCTCAACAAACTACTAGCAAATAGAATCCAACTACTCATTAAAAAGATCATACACCATGACCAAGTAGGATTCATCCCAGGGATGCAAGGATGGTTCAACATTCAGAAATCAATCAACATAATCCACCATATCAACAAGAGAAAAGATAAAAAGCATATGATCATATCAATAGATGCAGAGAAAGCATTTGATAAGATCCAGCACCCCTTTATGATGAAAACCCTAGCCAAAATGGGTATAGAGGGGACCTTCCTCAACATAATTAAAGCCATCTACCACAAGCCTACAGCAAGCATCATCCTCAATGGGGAAAAACTGAGAGCCTTCCCTCTAAGATCAGGGACGAGACAGGGATGCCCACTCTCTCCACTGCTGTTCAATATAGTACTGGAAGTACTTGCAATAGCGATTAGGCAGGAAAAAGATATTAAGGGCATTCAGGTAGGAAAGGAAGAAATCAAGCTCTCACTATTCGCAGATGATATGATACTCTACTTAGAGAACCCAATAACTTCCACCAAAAAACTCCTAGAAACAATAGACTCGTATAGTAAAGTTGCAGGTTATAAAATCAATACCCAAAAGTCCATGGCTTTCCTATACGCAAACAGTGAGAGAGAAGAAAGCAACATGAAAAAAACAATCCCATTCACAATTGTGCCCCAGAAAATCAAGTACCTAGGAATCAGCTTAACTAAGGAAGTAAAGGACCTGTACAAAGAAAACTACAAAACGCTACTTCAGGAAATAAAAGACGACATGAGGAAATGGAAAGATATCCCCTGCTCATGGGTCGGGAGACTTAACATTGTCAAAATGGCAATACTACCGAAAGCATTGTATAAATTCAATGCAATCCCTATAAGGATACCCATGACATTCTTCAAAGAAATGGAGCAAACACTCTTGAAATTTATATGGAACAATAAGCCCCCACGAATAGCTAAAGCAATTCTTGGGAAAAAGAAAATGGGAGGAATCAACCTCCCGAACTTCAAACTGTACTACAAAGCAGTAATAATTAAAACAGCATGGTACTGGAACAAAGGCAGAACTGCAGACCAATGGAACAGGGTTGAATACACTGACATCTCCCCTCAATCATATGATCACCTAATCTTTGATAAAGGTGCAAGTAATGTGAAGTGGAGTAAGGAAAGCCTCTTTAATAAATTATGTTGGCATCATTGGACGGCTACATGCAAAAAAATAGGCTCAGAACTCTGCCTAACACCATGTACAAAAGTAAGATCAAAATGGATTAAAGACCTCAACATCAGACCAGAAACCATAAGGTACATTGAAGATAAATTTGGCAAAACCCTCCATGACATTGAAGCTAATGGTATCTTCAAAGATGCCACGCCACTGGCCGAGCAAGTGAAAACAGAGATAGATAAATGGGACTATCTTAAACTAAGAAGCTTCTGCACCTCCAAAGAAACAGTGACCAAAATACAAAGACAGTCTACAGAATGGGAAAGGATATTCACCGAATACACATCTGACAAGGGGTTGATATCCAGGATATACAAAATACTGGTTAAACTCCACAAGAAGAAAACATCCAACCCCATCCAAAAATGGGGCAATGAAATGAACAGAAACTTTCTCAAAGAAGAAATCCGAATGGCAAAAAAGCACATGAGAAAATGCTCTACATCATTAATCATCAGGGAGATGCAGATCAAAACCACAATGAGATACCATCTCACACCTCAGAGACTGGCCCACATTCAAAAGAACAAAAGCAACCGATGCTGGCGTGGTTGTGGCGAGAAAGGGACACTCCTTCACTGTTGGTGGGAATGTCCACTGGTTCAGCCCTTCTGGAAAACAGTATGGACGATTCTCAAAAAATTAGAAATTGAGCTCCCATTTGACCCAGCAATACCACTCCTGGTAATATATCCCAGAGAGGCAAAAATGTATAGTCGAAGTGACATCTGCACTTGTTTGTTCATTGCAGCACTCTTTACAATAGCCAGAAACTGGAAGAAACCTGAATGCCCAAGAACAGATGACTGGTTAAAGAAACTTTGGTACATCTACACAATGGAGTACTATGTAGCTCTTAGAAAAGATGAAGTCATGAAATTTACATACAAGTGGTACAATATGGAAAGTATCATGCTAAGCGAAATGAGTCAGAAAGAGAGGGATAGACATAGAAAGATTGCATTCATCTGGGGGATATAAAGTAACAAAGTATGAGATTAATACCCAAGAATAGCTGAGATCAGCACCAGGAGGATTACTCCATAACTTAGAGGCCAGCCGGGTATCCTAGAGGAAAGGGCTGTTCAGATAGAGAAGGGAGCACCAAATAAAGGATGTTTGGAGGATCCTCCCAGGAAGGGAGATGCATGTCGAAAGTAGACTATGGACTGAACATGTTTGCCACTCAATGCCTCTTTTGCAGACCACAACACCCAAAAGGAGAGAGAGAACACAGGGGATTGCCCTGCCACAGAGACAGGGGGGATGGGGGGATGGGGGTGGGAGGGATATTATCCATGGTGGTGGAAAATGGGCACTGGTGGAGGGATGGGTATCTGATCATTGTATAATTGAAACCAAAGCACAAAAAATTGTAAATCTACAACTTTAAAAAAAATAAAATAAAGGGAAAAAAAATAAAAGAATGAATTTGACTCATTTAAAAAAAAAAGAATAGTCGAAATTATATCTGCACATCTTTGTTCATTGCTGCACTGTTGACAATAGACAAAATCTGGAAAAAACACTGAATGCCCGAGATCAGATGACTGATTAAAGAAACTTTGGTACATCTACACAATGGAGTACTATGCATCTGTTAGAAAAGACTAAGTCATGAAAATCACATACAAGTGGTACTACATGGAAAGTAAGTGAAATGAGTCAAAAAGAGTAGGACAGAAATCAAAAGGTTGCATTCATCTGGGGAACATAAAGTAACAAAATAGGAGATTAACTTCCAAGAATAATCGAGATAAGTACCAGGAGGTTCACTACATGGCTTGATGGCCAGCTGCACATGCTAGGGGAAAAGGAAAAGTTAGCAAATGGAACACCAAGTAACGTGTGTTGGGAGGATCCTCCCAGGATGGGGGATATATGCTGAAAGTAGACTATAGACCTAACATGATTGCCACTCAATGCCTCTTTTACAAACCTCTGCACCCCAAAGAAGAGAATACCCTGCCACAGAGGCAGGATGGGATGGGGGAGATGGGGTCTGGGAGGGATACTGGGATCAGTGGTGGTAGAGAATGGGCACTGGTTGAAGGATGTGTACTTGATCATTGTATAACTGAAACCCAAGCACAGAAATTTGTAAGCCCACAACTGTACCTCATGGTGTTTTAGTTTTAAAAACTCTAAAAATATTTGTCAAAATAAAAAAAAAATAAAGGGAAGCAATACGGACGTTTCAATGTGATCAGAGTTTTGAAGCAATATTGTCCTGAAAGTGATTCTAGTTTCACAAATCACATATCATCCTGTTATTCGCCGATTGCTTTGAGCAGGCCCCAGTAACGTCTCTTTCATCCTAGTCCTGAGATTATATTCAAGGCTCTTTAGGAGAACGAGACCCATCATTGTTACTGGTATTTGGCATATTGGGTACGCCACGGGGAGTTTGCCAGACTCAGCCGTATGGGCAGGCTACATTCGGTAGCCTGCCAGTTTGTCCAAAGTAGGAGTGAGATAATAAGAAGTCATAATAAGACTGGTTCCGGGAGCTGGTTTTTATAGTCTCTGAGTCTTGGCCGTTGATGGGATTACATGGTGCCAGGGGGCCAGTTGGTGGGTGTGACTCCCGCCTACTGGAATATGGAGGATCTGGGTGTAGGATGCTCGGCCCCAATCCGAGTAGGCTTGGAGATCTAGGCCCCGGAACCTGTGTGGCTTTGTCCCTCTGCCAGTACCTTCATGTGTGCGGAGAATGGTCTCAGCATGGTGGTGGCTGGTTCTGGAAGTCTTCGCCTGCTGGAGCCCTGGTCGGAGTGGGGAGGAAAGCTCAACCCGCTCCCCTCCAAGGGGCCCCGGCGAGGACAGCCAGGCGCGGGGGCAGGAGACTGCACTGTTCTCTTCCGGGAGCTGGTTTTTATAGTCTCTGAGTCTTGGCCGTTGATGGGATTACACGGCGCCAGGGGGCCAGTTGGTGGGTGTGACCCCCACCTACTGGAATATGGAGGATCTGGGTGTAGGAGATCTTCAAGCCTACTCGGATTGGGGATGAGCATCCTACACCCAGATTCTAGTTTATTTACAAAATAAGCTAAGGTTGTGATATTCTTCTGCAAAAGGTCATTGAATCTCAAAAATAATTTCCTACGCAGAGCCATTTTGAAAGAGTCATTAAAATGCATAAGCAATCACTTAATCACTTAACTTTCCGCTAGTCGTCAATTTGCTTGAGCAGGCGCCAGTAACGTCTCCATTTGTCACTGTCACGTGCTAGTGTAGCCCAATGGCAACTGTTCACTCTGGGAACATGAAGAGCCTCAAACCGATCGTTCATGATCTTGATGAAGAAGTCTGACCATCTGGTAGGTGGGCGGCCACGCGGTCTTTTGACATCCCGTGGAATCCAGTCGGTAACAGCTCTAGTCCAGCGGTCGTCTTTAAATCTCATTACATGACCAGCCCATCTGATTTTTGACACCTTGGCAAACGAAGCAGCGTCCCTGATTCTTGATTGTCGATGGATGTCGGGACTCCACATTCTTTCTCTCATTTGAGTGAAACGTGATATTCCAAGCATAGCTCTTTCAATTCTTCTTTGGGAGACCTGAATAGAGTTCTCATCCTGTTTGTGTAGGGCTCAGGTCTCTGAGGCATATGTTAATGCAGGAAGAACAGTGGAATCAAAGAGATGTGCCCGGAGCCAGAGGTTCTTCATCCTCTTAGCTATTTCTTCGACGTTCTTGAAGACATTCCAAGCCACTCTCTTCCTCCTGCGCAGCTCGGGTGCTAGGTCATTTGTCATGTTGACTTCTCGACCCAGGTACACATAGCTGTTGCATTCGGAGATGGTCATTCCATTTTGATCGAATGGGGCATCAGGAATGAGGCTGTTTCTCATAAACATTGTCTTCATAAGATTCAGCTGTAATCCTACCTTTCCACACTCACGGTCAAAATCGACCAGCATTTGTGCCGCTTGGCTGATGTTTGGTGTTATTAAAACAATGTCATCAGCAAAGCGGAGGTGGTATAGTTGCCGACCATCTATCTTCACTCACATTCCTTCCCATTCCAGTTGTCGCATGATGTTCTTGAGGGTGGCACTGAAGAGTTTCGGTGAAATGGTATCACCCTGCCGAACCCCTCTCTTGACATCAATGATTACTTCTTTGTAGAATGGTGAGTTCCTGGTAGTGAATTCATAATACAGCTCACGGAGGATCTTGATGTATTGGGCTTGAATGCCCTGATTGGCTAGGGCTTCAATGACCACTTCTGTCTAAACAGAATCAAAGGCCTTCTTTAAATCAATGAACGTTAAACAGAGCGGCATCTTGTTGCATAAGCAAACAAACATGAAAACACAAACTAGATATAAAGTTTGTCATAATAAATATATGGAATGTTATCTGTGTGTGTATCTACAAGGCATAACTCAAACCCTTTGCCCATTTCAGGAAACAAAGTCCATTACATACTAAAATCAGTATTCTAAGAATCACTAGTACACAGATGAATGAAATGCAATGAAGTATAAATGCCGTTATTAAACTTAGTTTGTGATTTCACTTGTATCCGCATTTCAAATTATCTCCTTAAAAAAACTTGTTGTTAGTGCCAAAGATATATTGTATAGCAATTAATGCACTTGGCTTGTATTTGTGCCCCCAGGGTTGAATTTATGGCACTGCATGTATTCTCCAAATACAATCAGGAGCCACTACCTGAGCAGAAAACTGGAAGTATATCCTGACCACTATCTTGTGGCCCAATAACAACAACGAGACACTGTTGGTTCCAAACAATGAATCAATTTATCAATAGTCTGCAATTAATATTTTACCCAATGCCAAAGATTAAGAAATTCTGACAGACCTACATTTAGTAACTGGATCACAATACATAAGGTATATGTAAACTGCTGAACAGTCAAATTATGGGTGAACGTTAGAGCATGAAAGTACTTTTGCTTTGGTAGGAAAAAAATTCACAGACTCAGTACTAGTTTTCAAACTATTTAGTGTGAGAAAGTAATGATTGTTTAATATTCCTTGTAAAATATTTTAATATTAGTCAAAAATATTTTTAAGTCAAAAAATATAATCAGAGGTTGAGGAATTCAGTGCAAAATGACAAAGTATGGATTTACCAACAAAATATAACGAGTGTAGATGTAGATTGTAGTTTAGAAGTATGCTCTAATATATCTTTTTAAATGATAGACCAAAATACTATAATTTAAACATATTTAAACAAGACATTAGAAATCAAATCAAATGGAAGGATTAAGGAAATTTTAATGATAATGGCATAGTATTTCTCTACCCTTGCTTTATAATGTCATTCAAGCAAATTTTTGGAAAGACTAGGGATTAATAAATATATTTAGCACATTTATATAACAAGTTTTCTATGTATCTTCAAAATTATTTTTCATATTTTATAAAGCATGGAAGCCCAGAGAAAAGAATGATTTTAGTCCATGCCTTAGTACCAGAACCCAAATCCAGAACCCAAAGATTTACAGGTGTTGTGTACATGTATAATCATGTGCATATGTGTGTTTGTGTGTTTAGGAGAATGCACTTGGATTTAGTCATTTACAGATAGGCCCAAATACTGATACACATTTTTATATAAATCAAAGAAGAATACAGTACAATGTTATGCATGCTCCATTAAACTTTGTCTTTTCAACTTGTAAATATAGTTCAAACTGCTTCTACATTCATGTTGAAAATTCAAAATCACATTTATCCATTTTCTTAAAAATGATATAACTTTTTGGGGCTGGAGTGATAGCACAGCGGGTAGGGCATTTGCCTTGTGTGTCGCCGACCTGGGTTCGATTCCCAGCATCTCATATGTTCCTATGAGCACAGAAAAGCCTGAGTGCAAAGCCAGGAGTAACCCCTGAGCAACGCCAGGTGTCACCCGAAAAGCAATAAATAAATAACATAACATAACATAACTTTTTAAATATTTGTCATTTTAAAATATGCACTCCATACGCTAAATGTTATCAAAGACAAATAGTGGTTTATACCATGACACTCTTGATATAAGATTGAATTCAACTTGGTGTCACATTAATCTACAATCTAATGTAAGAAGAAAATAACTAGAAGTATATATAACATAGAAAATAATTGGCTATTAACGTCTGAGATATGAATTCATTTCTTAAAAAATGTTTATTAGTGAAACACCATGAGGTACAGTTGTAGACTTACAATTTTTTTGCTTGGGTTTCTGTTATACAATGATTGAGTACTCATCCCCCAACCAGTGCCCATTCTCCACCACCACTGATCCCAGTATCCCTCCCACCCCTCATCCCCCACATTGAATTCATTTTTTACAGAAATTTATAACTTAGTCTTGCCTTAATAGACTTCCAAAACAAATATTTCCTATTGATTTGAAAAAGTTTGATGGCAAAACTTCCAATGTGTAATCCTGAATAGTTGCTCTGATGGTTTAGGTGATTTGGGGGGTTTTGTTTGTTTATTTTATTGTCCAATTTTGAACCACACTCAATAGTACTCTTTACTTCCTTCTGGATCTGCCTTCAGTGATCACTGTTTGTAGAACTGGAAGGTGGGATACAGGAATGGAAACCATGAAGGTCATGACAAGGCAAAAACCCTACCAGCTAACCCGGCTCAGAAGATTGTTGAATTGTAACTTTGCTACCACACATCCATACAGATGATTTATAAGTGTATTTAAGTGATGCTATTACATGATATACATTTTGGAAAAAGTCCTTCTATCCTCCACTTCACCCACATGAGGCCATCAGTCAGGCATGAAGACAGCAGAAAGGAAAACAAGAATTGATAATTCAATGTAAAAGGACACTGTCAACAATTCAATTTAATGTTCTAGTTCAATTAGCTTAAAAACTACATTTCTAAGCTCATATGACCAAAGCACCCTAGGTTTTTTCAATTTTTAAAAATCATTCTATTTGAAGGGCTGGAATGATAGCCCTTCAAATAGAATAAGCGGGTAGGGTGTTTGCCTTGCACATGGCCAACCCAGGTTTGATACCTCCATCTCTCTTGGAGATCCCAGAAAGCTACCAAGAGTATCCCGCATGGCAGAGACTGAAGAGCTACCCACATAGTATTCGATATGCCAAAAATAGTAACAACAAGTTTCATTTTGTGTTCCTGGAGCGAGAAGACGCCATTGGACCACACTAGTACATGACAGGAATGAATGGAGACGTTACTGGTGCCTGCTCCAGCACATTGATGAACAACAGGATGACAGTGCTACAATGCCACATTTTATTTGAATCGCCATAATTACAAAGATTAAAAAAAACTCTTCATGGTTGAGTCATAAGCATACAACTACAACCCCATCACTAGTGTCCATTCCCTCTGCCAATGTCCAAAGTTTCCCCCCCCGTCCTCAAATAAGCCTCATTTTAGGCACTGTTTTCTTTCTCTTTGACCCTCCCCCTATTTTATGCACTGCTAATTTGATACTCTTACAGATATGGTAACAGCATTAAAGTTACTTTAACTCACTTCATGGTCCAAAATGACAACAACCCTTTATTATTATAGTAGTGATCTATTTCCTGAATTCTCACACCTCCCTCCACAGCCTGCACTTGCCATGGCAAGTGTCCTACTAAGGACCAGTTCTCCTATTCTTTGCTGCCCAGAATTTTAAAGCCTACAGTACTTCTAGACAAACTATGTAAATGAACATGAAACTCGACAGCTACTTCTTCCAGCCTCATAACCCTCTCTGTATAGGTACCCAAGAGGCTTAGGTAAATACCTGTACCTGTGTGTTCCTCAATGTTTTGGAGCTCTTGTTTTCTCTGGATATTTTGCTATCCTCTGTCCTTGAAATACTGCCCCATCCAGGAAATACTGCTGCTAGAATTTTTGGACCAACCCCTTGGTCAGTCTCCTCACAATGAAACCCAAAGTTATGTGACTGTGACATCACAAAACATGCTGCCATGATCCCTGCTGCCATGGTTTCAGGCGAGTGCTCAAGGTTAAAAGGGACACACTATCCCCTCCCACCAGAAGGACTTTGCTTTCTGTTGGACAAAAGACTCAAAAATAATGGAGATTTTTTCAAAATGCAAATACAACTATAAATATCCTTAGTTATTAATGGAATTCCACATGAAAGTTGGACAAAAAGCTTTGTTGAGTTTTTTCCTTGGAAGTTAGGAAATGATTCTATTACCTGAAACACAATATTTTTGCCATGAAATATAGTATCAACAAAGACATGGCAGGGAAAGATGCACATCTTTGGTCTGTTTGTGGATCTTCAAGTGGTTGAATTTAACAGAATTTCAAATCCTATTGGTCCCTGAAGCCTTTCTGAGGGAGGTTGTTTGCCTGAAGAAATGTCTTCCAACCTTTCACTTTGAGCCTGCGTTTGTTCTTATTTTTCAAATATGTTTCCTGCATGTAGCAGAGTGTTGATTTCAATTTACAATTCCATAATGCCACTCTTTGCCTCTTTATTGGTGCATTTAGCCTATAGACACTGAGAGATTATTCTCATGGAGCTTTGTGCAATCTTTTTGCAGGAGTTTGGTGTGTTTGTGAGACTTGTATAAAGTTGCCCATTTAGTTCTTATAAAAATATTTATGATTAAATGAAATCCTGAGTTGTTGCTTATTAATGAAGTGTGTGTTGTGCTGGAAGGACAGCACAGCGGGTAAGGCGTTTGCCTTGCATGTGGCCGACATGGCCGACCCAGGTTCATTCCTCTGCCCCTTTCAGAGAGCCCGACAAGCTACCAAGAGTATCTTGCCTGCACAGCAAAGCCTGGAAAGCTACCTGTGATGTATTGGATATGCCGAAAACAGTAACACGAAGTCTCACAATTTGTTGAGACATTACTGGTGCCCGCTCTAGCAAATCGATGAAAAACGGGAGGACAGTGCTACAGTGCTACAGTGTCGTTCCTTTAAATTTGACTGAAAGTCTGACTGGGTAAGGAATTCTTTCTTGGTGAGGCACTCATTTCATTCAGTTTTTTTTTTCTGTCTGTCTTTGCACTGTCTAAATGCCTGAAGGGTTTTGTCTGAAAAAGACTGCTGTAATTCTTCAGGATGCTCCTTTTAATATGGTTTCCATTTTTGTCTTTCTACTTTCAATAGTCTATCTCTCTACAAGCATCATTATTTTAATAGGATGTATCTTGAATTTATTTTGCTTTCTTAAAACTGGTACCCTTCTTGCCTCCTGACTCTGGGTGCATACACTCCTCAGCTCTGTCTGGTAGCTTATCGGCAATTATGTCTTTGAGTACTGCTCTTCATTCAGTTGGCTTCTGCTCTTTTGTTACTCCAATCAGTCTTCTGTTGTTCCTCTTTGATTAATACCATAGTTCTCTTGAAATATATTGATGTATTTTTGAGGCTTTTTTACATCTTCTACTGTTGTATGGAGATTTTCTACACCTCTCCTTGGAGCTCACTGAATCTGCCCAAGCAGCTATTATGTTGCTGATGCTGAGGTCTTTCAGTGAGTTTTTCATTTCACCTACTAAGGTTTTCAGATAGACTATTTCTGTTGTATTTTCTTTACTTTTGCTCTCATGTTTTATTGGAGGTTCGTTCTGTTGTTTCTTTGAACTCCTTGTGCATTCTCAACAATTCCATTCCAAATTTCAGAGAGGTTATTTAGCTCATTATTACTGATTGAGTCATGGGGGGGCGGATCTTCACTCACTTAGCCTATCTTCCCCCCATTGTTTTGCTACTGTGACCTTTGCAGTTTGGAGTTGTTTTCTTGTGTGTTGTTGTGTGGTTGGGTGGCAATACTTGGATGTCTTTGCTTTTGATGAGTTATGGAGAGGTGATAAATGAGCAGTAGTGTGTGAAGTGCAGCTGACAAGTTCTTTGTGGGCAGAGGAGGGGGCTATCCTGACCTGAGGCATTAAATTGTTCTCCTATGTAAAATGCAGTTCCCTTGACACCTGGCATTCTGTGTCCTGGGACCAGATCTGGGCAGGGGCAAGCCAGGATGACTAAGCATCCCACTCCTTCTTATACACTTTGTGGGTAGGAGGGCTTATCTGTTTAGATTTTCAAGATTATTCTGTTTAATTTTCTCATCTGTTTTCCAATTTTTCTATTTTTAATGCCACTGCATATTTTTTAATTTCACTCAGATAATAGACTTCATTTATTAACATTCTCTAAAAGTGTTGATTTGTTTTATGACCTAGAATATGTTCTACTCTGACGCATATTCTAGGTACCCTTATGGAATATAAATCTGGCTACTATCATATAACTGTCATATACATGTTAAGGCTAAATGGTTTATATTATTGCTCAAATAGTTTCCAGTTTATATTTGCCTAACTGTTCTATCAAATTTGGGAAGTGCATTATTATTGAAGTCTCACTGCTATTGTTGACTTACCTTTTATTCTAAAATAGATTTTTTTCCATTTAGTGGTGAGATAAGGCAGCTGAGCCATAGACAAAAGTGCTCAAGGAGTATCTTTAATGAAATACTTTGGGATTGCTCCAGGAGTAACAACAATCAAACCCAGGACTGCCACATGCGAAGAGTTCACATTAGCAAGATGAGTCAGAGGAACAGGAAGAGATAAATAATGACTAAGGTCATGTGCAGAATATTTAAAATATGGTGTGAGAATAATACCCAAAGGAAATAGAAACAAGGGCCAGGTAGGGATTTTGTCACATCAGGAGGGGAATGCAATTATGACAGAGAATTGACCATTAAAACAATGATGGTTGAAAATGAACACGCAATGTATAGTCGAAGTGACATCTGCACTTGTTTGTTCATTGCAGCACTCTTTACAATAGCCAGAAACTGGAAGAAACCTGAATGCCCAAGAACAGATGACTGGTTAAAGAAACTTTGGTACATCTACACAATGGAGTACTATGTAGCTCTTAGAAAAGATGAAGTCATGAAATTTACATACAAGTGGTACAATATGGAAAGTATCATGCTAAGCGAAATGAGTCAGAAAGAGAGGGATAGACATAGAAAGATTGCATTCATCTGGGGGATATAAAGTAACAAAGTATGAGATTAATACCCAAGAAGAGCTGAGATAAGCACCAGGATGATTACTCCATAACTTAGAGGCCAGCCGGGTATCCTAGAGGAAAGGGCAGTTCAGATAGAGAAGGGAGCACCAAATAAAGGATGTTTGGAGGATCCTCCCAGGAGGGGAGATGCATGTCGAAAGTAGACTATGGACTGAACATGTTTGCCACTCAATACCTCTTTTGCAGACCACAACACCCAAAAGGAGAGAGAGAACACAGGGGATTGCCCTGCCACAGAGGCAGGGGGGGATGGGGGGATGGGGGTGGGAGGGATATTATCCATGGTGGTGAAAAACGGGCACTGGTGGAGGGATGGGTATCTGATCATTGTATAATTGAAACCCAAGCACAAAAAATTGTAAATCTACAACTGTAAAAAAAAATAATAAAAAAATAAAGTTAAAAAAAAAAAAGAAAATGAACACGCTAGATGAGAACTAAGTGCTGGAAGGAGATGAAGTGATATGCATGCTACCCCTTCATTAACACTATTGCTCACTACAGTGTCTAAAAGGGAAAAGAGAAAAAATTAAATATGAAACTAGGGAAATTGGTGTTAGGAAATGTACACAGTAAAGGGGTGGGTTTTGAAACATTAAACAACTTTGTAACTGACATTCAGCTAACATTTCCTTTTAAAAATTTACCCACTATATTTAAACAATGTGATTTACAAAGTTGTTTATGATGTTTTATACCAGGGACTCAGTGTTCTACCACTGGCCCCACAACCACTGTCACCTTACCTCTGCCATTGTCTCCATTTTCCCAACAACCCACAGCTTGTTCCTGGAGCAGGCCCAAAGCAATTTATTTTATACTACTTGTTACCACTAAATTACTAATGGAATATTCAAAAATACCCCAGAAAAATAAAATTTGAGAAAATTGTTGCATATACCCTGGGGACAATAAGTCATTTTCTTAGTTTTATTAAGTTGTTGTTGCTAGTTAAGCTCTCTAGGTTAACATTTTTTTTTGGTGGAGCTTTATTTTTCTTTTCTAATTTTGTGAGTAGTGATTTAACTGTCTGTTGTTCAGTTTCCTCCTGATTATCCCTTTGTAGTTTACCCCTCACTGTCTTGGAATTTTCACTTATTGTATCTCTGTGGTATTATAAAGATTTTATATGAATTATATTTAGTATATATACCCCAGGAAATAAAATCCTTTTGGGGGGAGAGGGTCTTGTGTATGTCTATTCTTCCAAGTTTTTAGTGTGTCTATTAATCCCAGTCTTCTAATTCCTATTTATGTTTTTTTCTTTGTCTTCTTGATCTGTCCAATGAAAAGCATCAGGTGTTAAAAACATTTCCTCAGTTATATTTTTAATTCTTTATAAAAGTTATTTGCCACTTCATTTGGTGTTTATATATTCATATGAGTTATGAACACATATCTGAATCTACTGATACCTTAGCCAGTGTGCAATCTATACCTCTATTAATTATTGTTTAGGTTTAATACTATTTTTTCTGCTACATGTATAGGAATTCCTGCCTTTTTAATCTATTATTATAGTCTTTGATTGTTTTCTATCCTTTCATTCTAAGATAGTGTCTATTATACATATTCAAATTTATTTCCTGAAAACAACAAAGGTTGGATTTGGTTTACTAATCCACACCTGTACTGTTTCTTTTTTTTCGATAAGAACATTCTGTCAAGTGATATTTTGTAAAATTATTTATGTGAAGGATTCATTGCTATTTTCTCATATAATTCATATTGTTCGCAATTGATTTTTTTTCTTTTCAGGTTATTTTCTTTCCTTTATTTATTGCATTTTTAAATTTTAAAATTTTTAATTGAGTCATCATGAGCTACACAGTTACAAAGCTGTTCACGATCAGGTTCCAGTGGTATAATGATTCAACAACCATCCCTCTACCAGTGTACATTTCCCACCACCAATGACATCAGTTTCCCTCCCGTCATTCCCATTCCCACAAGCTGCCTCTATGACTCTATTACAGGCACTTTCCTTCTCTCCCGTCCCCCCTCTCTCTTTCATTCCTTCTGGGCATTATGGTCTGCAACTCAGACACTGATAGGTTATCACGTTTATTCATTTACCTAATTTTAGTACGCAGTTCCTATCCAGAATAATTCTTTCCAACTATCTGTCATAATGATCCCTTCTCTTTCCCAATTTTTTTCTCCCTAGCTCCTGAGGCAGTCTTCCAATTGTGGAATAAACCTCCTTGCCCTTGTTTCTACTGTCCTTGGGTATTAGTTTCACATTATGTTTTTTGTATTCCACACATGAGTGTAATCATTCTTTGTCTGTCCTTATCGTTCTGACTCATTTCACTCAGAATGATACTCTCCATATCTATCCACGTATAAGCTAATTTCATGACTCATTTTACTAACTACTGTATGGTATTCAATTGTGTTGATATACCACAGTTTTTTTAACCAATCATCTGTTTTCAGAGTCTCCTGTCCCTGCGCCTGGCTGTTCTCATCGGGGCCCCTTGGAGGGGGACGGGTTGAGTTTCCCTCCCCACCACGAGCAGAGCCCCGGCAGCCAAAGACCTCCAGAACCAGCCACAGCCATGCTGAGACCACTTTCCACACATCCGGACAAGCCTCATGCATGAAGGAACTGACAAAGGAACCCAGGCATGCAGGTCCCGGGGCTGAGATTTTCAAGCCTGTTCTGATCGGGACTGGGCCTTCTCCACCCAGACCTCCCATCTTCCAGTAGATAGGCATTACACCCACCAGCTGCAGCCGGCGCCAGGTGGTCCCATCAATAGCTAAAACCCAGAGACTATAAAACCAGCCCCCGGATGCGTGCGGCCACGAATGCGACATCTTATTATCTCATTTTTACTTTGGAGAACCCGGCAGGCTACCAAAAGTATCCTGCCCACATGGTAGAGTCTGGCAAGCTTCCCGTGTCATACTCAATATGCCAAATACCAGTAGCAATGATAGGTCTCATTCTCCTAGCCCTGAGAGAGCATTGAATATGGCTCTTTTAAAATCTCAGGGCTAGGAAGAAGGAGACGTTACTGGTGCTTGCTCGAGGCAATCGACGAACAACAGGATGATGGTGATCGTGATCATGATCTGTTTTCAGTAACATGGGTTGTTTCCAGATTCTGGCTATTGTGGACAGTGCTGCGATAAACATAGAAGTGTAGATAGCATTTCTGCAGTGTGTGTTTGGACCCCTGGGGTATATTCCCAGAGTTGTATTTAAGGAACCATATGGAAGATCAATTTCTATCTTTTTGAGGAATGCCCATACTGTTCTCCAGAAAGGTTGGACCAGTAGGCATTCCCACCAAAAATGAAGGAGAGGCCCTGTCTCCCAACATCTATGCCAGCATTGGTTGCTCTTGTTCTTTTTGATGTGTGCCAATCTCAGTGGAGAAAGATAATATTCCATTGTTGTTTTGTTTGGCACCTCCCTGATTAACAATGTAGAGCATCTTTTTCTTGTATTTTTTGGCCATTTGTATTTCTTCTTTGAAGAAATTTCTCTTCATTTCTTCTCCCTATTTCTTGATAGATTTGGATGGTTTTCTCTTATAAAGTTCTACCAGTACTTTTATATCTTGGATAGTAACCCCTTATTAGATGGGTATTGGGTAAATATTTTTCCCAATATGTGGGCTGTTTTATATTGTTGTCACTGTTATTTTTTGAAGTGCAGAAGCTTCTGAGTCTAATATGGTCCCATTTGTTTATCATTACTTCCACTAACTTGGTTACTGTAGGATAGCATTGGTTTGTTCTTTCTCCCTTGCCACATTGAACTTATGTTTATCGGGTTACACCAACCACAGTGCTCCCAACTCATTCCCATTCCTCTGTGCTTATCTATAACTTCTATGTGCTCTCTTCTCCAACCAGTCTATCACCTTTTCCCCCTATTAGGACTCTGTTAACTTGTAAGGTCAGATCCTTCTAAGGACACTTGAAGTGTATACATGTATTGCCTTTCTCCTCTCCTTATATCTTTTGCATAGTTCACTTTAAAGCAATGTCCTTGTTGTATAGACACAAGAAGACAGTTAATATTATGCTTTTGTAACTTGGGAGTTGATCAACTCTGAATAATTTTCATTCCTGGGCATTTGCTTTCTCAACTTAAGCCTCAGTTGCCTTTAGTTCGTAGAACCCCAAAAGCGGGGTCCCATTGAGGGACTGAATGGACCCAGGGCAAGCTGTGAGCTACACTAGCATTGAAATGGGCGAGGCCAAAGGGTCAGAATACATAATTACAAGTTAGGAGCATGGTCATAGACAAATGTTGTCATGATCCAAAAAGTAATGATGAGATTAGGACCCTGCTAGGGTTAGGAAAGACTAATCTGGCCTGAACACTGTAGTCTGAGATCTATAGTGAGATGGCCCCAGGAGAGCCATCCTATAAGCTTAATGTATCTCTTACTGTGTACATACAAAATATTAATAATTTGAATGTACAAGGAGAGGAGACAAGGAGAGGAGAAGCACACCCATGGGATTCTGCTCTTGGGTGGGTCATCCAGCTGAATGAGAATCTGTCCTAGAAGAAGCTTCCCCTGAGGGAAGCACTTTACCTCTGTTGATTGCATGACCACACCTATGTGTAAGACCCAACCCCTCATGATTTGGGATTTAACTAAGGTTATAAGAGTGGGCTGGGAGAGCCAGAAGGAGAATTAAGGGGAATCCAGAAGGAGAATGAAGTAGAAGCAGGCAGCAGAAGCATAAGAAGTATGAAGGAGCAAGATCCAATAGGAGGATGAGGGGAATCAGGCAGGCAGAAGCAGAAGGAGAATCAAAGGAGGATGGAGATGAGATTAGAATAAACTGCAATTGAGATCAACTAGCCTGGCCCTCTTTTCTTCCTTTGCTTGCCCATCATCACTGGTCTTCCCGGGGTGGGGGAAGAGATGGAGACCACCAAAAATTGGCAGCGAGAGAGATAGAGCACCACAGTCCTTTAGTAATTACACAGTCAATGGAACTTCATCTTTCAAGATACCTTTAACTTCAATGGCATTTGTCTTTTTCTATGTCCATTCTTTAAACCTTGCAATACTAGTCTGGATGCAACAAATGCATTCAGATTTTGTACATTTGACAATGTTTAAACAACTTCCTTGAATTTAAGTAATGACCTTGGAGGTAGTGGACTGAAGAGTCTTTTCATTCTGTACTATTTCTTTCCCTTCTCACTTGCCAAGTTTCATTTGAGAAATTTGATGTGATTTATACTTCTCCTATATTTGAGACTTTTATTCTACCTTGGAATTTTAAGTAGTCTGTCTATTTTTTCTGAATTTTTATGTTTATCTATTTATATTCATTTTGTTATCACTCTTTGCTCATCCTGTATCTGTCCACAGGTCTCCTTCATCAGACTGAGTAAATTCTCAACTATCATTTTCAATAATTTTTTTTCATCTTTCTTTCCTTCTCTGTGTCTCTTTCCTTTTTAAATTCCTTTTCTATTTATATTATTTTTGCTCTTGTTAGTCAAATATATTAAAGTTTCTTCAATTTTTACAACACTTTCCTATTACCTCTTCTTTATTGATAATGTTGTATGCTTTGTCTTCAAGGTTACCTATTCAATATCTGGCTTCCTTAATTTTGCTGACTCTACTGCATTACTGAGATTATTGAGTTATATTTAAATGAACTCTTTACATTTTTCAATAATGTTTTCTTTAAGTTTATGGAATTTCTACTAATAGTTTCTTTAGTTCAGTGAACATCGGAAGGATTGTTGCTCTGAAATCATCCTTGGGCAATGGTAAAGAATCTTATACTCTTGTTTTGTTTTAAGGGCCACATCCAATTGTACTCAGAACTTGCTCCTGGTTCTCTGCTCAGCGATTACTCCAAATGGACTCTGTGGATCATACGGGGTGCGAGGGCTCAAACTGAGTTTGACTGACACCAAACAGACATCTTACCCACTGTACTTGTTCTTGAGGACTCACCTGGGATTCTGTTCCCATCTATTAAATTAAATTCCTTTGTTGTTATTATTTCTATTGTTTTATGGATGTTAAGGGTGCAACTCTGAGTTTAGGGTGATCTGACTAGTGATATGATAATTAAGTAATTAAGGATTAAGTAAATTTGGAAAAGTTTGAAAATAAATTTTATGGAATATTACTGTAGTAACAAATAAGATTCGGTCACTGCTAGGTATTTTGTTTTTGATCTGTATAGTAAATGGATTTATACAAATAACTTCGTTTTTCAATATCATATATCCAATCAAAGTGTTTAATATTATGTATATTTTACTATAAGAGCTATTTTTAAATAAATGAAAATAGGGGAGGGGTGGTTATCTTATCACAATGACTATGATTATCTAGTATTAACAGCTTGATTTCAAATCCAATTATTTCAATTATAAATATATGCAAGTATAAAATACTGTCAAAATAATTATTGTAAGATTAAACAGATTTCAATGAAGAGTGTGGGACAGCAAGTGGTTGAGGATGAAATCTGTATAGTTGATTGAGTTATTGAGTAGTAAAACAAAGTATTAAGCTATATAAAATAAGTTCAAAAGTTTTGGGAAAGAGGATAAAAAGTTCCGTTTTGAATATGTTGACTATAAGGTTATGCTAACATCTTGCCTGCATGGCAAAGCCTGGCAAACTACCCGTGATGTATTCGATAGGCCAAACACAGTAACAATTGTCAAAAGCAAATTTCATTACTTAATTTTTCCTGGTGGATTCATAGTATTCCATTCTGTAGAAGTACCATAGTTTCTTTATTCAGTCCTGTTTCAGGGCACTCAGGTTGATTCCAGATGCTGGCTATTGTGAATAGTGCTGCAATGGACATAGAAGTGAAGATGTCTTATCAGCAGTTTGTTTTTAGGCCTTCAGAGTAGATTACCAGAAGTGGAATTGTTTTACAAAAAGCTGGAGCAATTAGCATTCCGCCAACAATGAATAAGAATCTCTTTCTCTCTGAATCTGCTCCAGCACTGGATGTTCTTGTTCTTTCTGATGCCAGTCTCTGAGGTTAAACTATCTCATTGTTGCTTTGATTTGAATATCCCTGATGATTAGTGATGTAGAGTAGTTTTTTATGTACCTTTTGACCATTTTCATTTCTTTTTGAGGGAGATTCTGTTAATTTCTTTTCTCATTTTATCATGGGATTGGAATTTTTTCTTGCAAAGTTCTACCAGTGCAATATCATATATATTTGATATTATCCCCTTATCTGACAGGAAATAGGTAAGCAATTTTCCTGTTCCATGGGCTTGCTTTGTATCTTCGCCAGAATTTCTTTTGAGGTGCAAAAAATTATTAGTTTAATATATTTAAATTTGTTTAGCTTTTCTTCCACTTGCTTGCATAGTGAAGTTTCATCTTTGAAGTTGCCTTTAGATGCAATGTCATGGAGGGTTCTCCTTACATTTTTCTCCATGAATTATATGGATTCAAGTTGTTATTGTGGTCTTTATTTTATTTTTATCTGATTTTTTGTACAGCATTAAAAGGAGGACCAAGTTCATTTTTGCATGTAGCTGTCCGTTTTTCCCAGTACCACTTGTTGAGGAGGCTTTCCTTGCTCCACTTAATATTGCTTGCTCCCTTATCAAAGATTGAACGATCATATATTTGATGGTTTGAGCCAGGATACACAACTGTATTCTATTGGTCTACAGGTATGTCATTATTCCAATACCATGCTGTTTTAATTACTGCTGCTTTGTAGTACAGTTGAAATTGGGGAAAGTAATGCCTCCCTAATCTTCTTTTTTGCTAAGGATGAGCATGGAATTTTAAACAATGTAAAATGTTTTTTATGAGAGAATATTTTAGAAATAGTGAAAACTTTATTCAATTAACATAAGTATATTCATGGTGTTTATTTTGAGAACTTATTTGGTTCACTGTATCACTGTCATCCTATTGTTCATCGATTTACTCAAGCAAGCACCAGTAACGTCTCTATGTCTCCCAGACCTGAGATTTTAGCAGCCTCCCCTTGATTGTCTTTTCCAACGACTGGAGGCTCTTTCAGGGTCAGGGGAATGAGACCTGTTATAGTTGGCATATAGAATACACCACGGGGAGCTTGCCAGACTCTGTTGGTATATGCGGGATACTCTTGGTAGTTTGCTGGGCATATATATATATATTCTCCACCCCTCTCGGAGAGCCAGGCAAGCTACTGAGAGTATCTTACCTGCACGGCAAAGCCTGGCAAACTACCCGTGATGTATTCGATATGCCAAACACAGTAACAATTGTCAAAATGGGCCCACTCGAGCAAATCTATGAACAACAAGAAGACAGTGACAGACAGTGATATATATATGTATCAGAAAATAGAACATGGGAAGACAGTGACAGACAGTGATATATGTATCAGAAAATAGAAACCAAAATATTATGATATCAATACTGAGTGTAGAATTAAAATCGTGTTAGCAACTTTAAATAGTTCTGTAAGAAGTTTCATTGTGAGTTGGTAAGAGAAATAAGAAAACAGCTCAAAAGCATGAGGATCTTATGTTTATAAAATCAGATAAATTACTTAAATACGTTCTTAAAAGCTGATAAACATTGTAAAAGGAAACAAAAGCAGAAGTAAAGACAAAAGTGTGGTATATATGCATGATAGTATATTACTCAGGTATGAGAAAAGATATATCTTATATTCTGTTGCAATTTGGATGAAGTTTTTGGAACTAATTCTGAGTGAAGAAGTCAGAAATAAAAAGACTAGCACAAAATGATATTGCTTATTTTCAGAGTATCAAGAAACAAACCACAAAAGGGGTACTGGGATAAGGCAATCCCCAGTAGAAACAATTCTGATATTGGTCAATATAACTGTGATATGAGGATGCTAGGGATGTTATCCTTGGGTTAGTGGTAGAGTGATCCTGGTACTCTCGTCCCTTCCTTCCTTCCTTCCTTCCTTCCTTCCTTCCTTCCTTCCTTCCTCTTTGATGTTGCAACAATGACTAGGAAACACTTAATTGTTCTCACACACCTAGATGTGACAGTCATTGAGGGACACATAATTTTAGTCTTTTGGTCACATAGCTTTGTGGTGCTCCACAGATTGTACACTCGTCCTTGCACCAGGGATTCCAAGTCAGCACCACACAGATTACAATGAACATGTGGGGCTGGATAGGAATCAGATTTCGGCTTGTAATTCAGGGCTTTGCCAGTTAGGTAGCTACATCCCCACTCCATTCCTGTTCTTTATTTTCTTTGAAGTGGGGGAAAGGGAAAGTTTACCTATCTAGAATCAGAGTTGTGTAGTTGAGGAGTAAGTATGTGTGTGTGTGTGTGTGTGTGTGTGTATGAGAGGATGGGGAGAGAAAGAAAGAAGGAAAATACTGAGCAAAGACAAGTCTAGAATTGTATCCACCCTACTATTTTTCTAGATAAATAGTACAGCTGACACTCTTTTCTACTTGGTTATACCCTGAATTTCATATATATGTAAATACACATGTACTTATTTATAATACTGAAAGTTTGAGCATAATCTTAAAATAAATGCAGGCAAGAAAATCCTTACACTAATGTACAATCAGAAGTCATCTACATATCAAAGACAATGCCTCATCCACGTACAACTTAATTAGAGAAAAATGTGCACTTCTACAAAAATCACAAGACAGAACAGAATCTGAGTAGTGATTATCTATTAGTGAAGATATCCACAAGTATAGTGGTGTACATCGTCACCATTTTTGCATGAAAATCTGACTAACTGATGGAAAGGTCAAGATTATAAGAGATCTTGACTCAATTTTGCTCTTCATTTTGAAGATTAAGACTGTCATTTGCAGAAATAACACTCTGGTACAAAGGAAGAGAGAAAAGAAAACATGAAAAGGAAATAAAGGAAAAGACATATGTCAATCAAATCAACACTGATATATCATCTTATACCACAGAAACTGGTTCACATCAAAAAGAACAAGAGTCACCAATAGTTGCTAAGCTACCAATGCTGCTGTGGATGCTGGGAGAAAGAGACTCTTAAACACATAGCGAAAATGCTATCTGCACTTCTATGTTCATTACAGTACTATTCACAATAGCTAGATTCTGGAAACAACCCGAGCACACAAGAACAGTTCACTAGTTAAAGAAACATCTACATAATTAAATACTATGCAACTCAAGAAAAATGAAGTTATGAAATACACTTACAAATGGATGGGCATATAGAGTATCATGCTGAGTGAAATGAGTCAGAGGAGAGGGATAGACATAGAATGACAGCACTCTTTTTTTTAATATAAAATACAACATAATGTGAGACTAACACCCAAGGACAATAGAAACCAACACCAGGAGCATTGGTCAAAGCCGGCTTCAGGTGCTGGGGGTGAATGCAGTTGGTATAGAAAAGGGACATTTATGATAAACAGTTGGAAATGATCACTCTGAATAAGAACTATGTGCTGAAAATAGGTAAAGTAACAAACAGGATAACCGTTAAGTGTCTGCACTGAAAATCATGATGCTCAAAAGAAAGGGGAGAAAGAGAAGAGAGAGAGAGAGAGAGAGAGAGAGAGAGAGAGAGAGAGAGAGAGAGAGAGATGATAAAATGCCTGCTATAGAGGCAAGCTGGGGATAGGTGTCAGGAGGGAAATTAGGGACATTGTTGGAGGGAAATTTTCAGTGGTGGAGGAATGGGATTTGGAACACTGGATGATTAATCCTACCAATCACAGCTTGGTAACTCTCAGTCTCATGGTGATTGAGAAAGAAAGAAAGAAAGAAAGAAAGAAAGAAAGAAAGAAAGAAAGAAAGAAAGAAAGAAAGAAAGGAAGGAAGGAAGGAAGGAAGGAAGGAAGGAAGGAAGAAAGAAAGAAAGAAAAAGAGCACATGCCCTATTTTTTAAATGTTAGTTAAAGCTGTGCTGTCTGGATCCTCTCATCCCCCAACACTAGGAACTACTTTAGCCATAAATCTTCTGTGCATTGAAAAGTATTAAGCATTATTTTGGCAGGAATAGAATACTGGAATGATCACAAAATCCAAAGAACGTCAATGAAATGTATCTTTTCCCTCTAATACCCTCTTCTAATCTTGTGATCAATTGATATTTTAACTCTGCGTATTGCTATCATACATACCCCCTTTCTCATTTAGATCATAGAAAAAAGGATAATTAAAACATGAAGTTCACCAAGGACAGTCAGGAGAACAAAAAACCTAACCCATATACATTGCTGGAGGAAAAGTCACATAGGTGCTGAAGTTTGTGTTGGAAAATTGCATGCCTGCTATGACTGTATTACAAACAACTCGGTAAATCATGGTGTTACAATATAAAATTTAAAAAAGAAAAGAAAAATTCTGAAAACCACTATCATAGGATGGGGTCTCAAAGAAATGACCATTTTCCAGAGGATAAACTCCGAAATTGGTAAAGGTAAAGAATGGAGGGTTCACCTTGATAAAGCTTTAAAAAATTAGACAAAAATTAGACTATTTCAAACTAAACGCATAGAAGAAAACCTATGATATTGTTAAAAAAACTATGTGAGTACAATTTCACTTGTTTTGTGGTCACACCCAGCCTTTTTCAGTGATTGCTCCTGGTTATGGACTCAGGGATCACTCTTAACATGCTAAGAGGGACTATATATGGAGTACTGTGGATCGAACAAGAGTTGGCCACATACAAGATAAATGCCCTACACATTGTCTACTGTACTAACTCACTGGCCCCACACAAATATTTATTTACTAAAGATGTTGAAAGTTTAAAATATTCCAGAAGGTACAGAGATATAGTAGAATTGATAGGGTGCTTTCCTTGCACATGGCTGAGCCAGGTTTGATTCCAACCATCCCATATGGTCCCCCCAAGCACACCCAGGAGTAATTGAAGAGCCAGAAGTAACACCTGAGAATTGCTTGATGTGGTTCAAAATCTAAAAAAAAATCCAGACATATATAAAAGAAAATTTTGAGTGATTCTATATGATAAAAAAGCAAGTAAACTAATAAAATAAAAGTAATACTATAAGAAATAAAGTTGGGGCCAGGAATAGTTCAGGTATTAATGCAACTTAATCTTGCATATGGCTGACCCTGGTTCAATCATGGTGCCATACATTTATCTGAAAACTGCCAGGAATAAGCTCTTAGATCAGGAGGTGGGGGGTGAAGAATAAAATGAGGAGGAGGAGGAGAAGGAAAGAATTAAAAAAACGGAGGAGAAGAGGATTACAGCAAGGACGTGAAGGGATGTGGTTTACTGGTAGAGCACTTGCTGAGGCAAGGGTGAAGCCCTGAGTTTGATTCCCAGTACTGCCTGATTTCCAGCACCAGAATAAATCATGATAATTGAGCCAGGAATATGCCTGGACAGAAGCCAAGTATGACCAAAATACAGAATTATATATAGCAAGAGTCAAATAGAAGAGAGAGGAAAATATTTAATAAAAGTGGAAAACGTCTCTGAAATGCTTGACTCCATTGGAAAGGCAAACATCAGAGATATGGTAAGATACATAGTATCAGATGGTAAGGATCAAGAGAGAGAAAAAATAAACAAGAAACCATATAAAAGAACAAAAATATTAACAACAATATTACAAATCTAAAGAAAAAACTGATCCCGGCATTTGAGATATTATGTAATTTGTAATCCAAATCTACACCCAAATATATAACTATTGGGTTATCAAAAGTTGGCAATAAAGAAAAATATTAAATATAGAGAAATGAAAAATGTAAGCCTTAATTCATCATCTTCCTTCAGTCTTCTTAGCAGAAATCCTCCAGGCTAAAAAAAGAGTGAATGATACATTTGATACATTCACATTGCATAAAGACAAATATTCCAGCCAACCAAGAATATTTCACCTGGCAAAATTGCCATTCAATTATGATGTATAAATAATGATGTTTCCAGACAAATAAAAAGAGCTAGAGTTCGCCATCACTAAGACTTTCCTTTCAGCTTCTCAAGATATGTTTGAAAGAATTCTACAATATGTCGATATACCAAGAAGTTAAGCAGCCAAAAAAAATTAGGTATGTGGGAGACACACCCAGAAATTACAAAATATTAATCAATATTAATCAATAGTGTAAATTAACATGTGAATAGAAAAACACTGATGAGATAGTAACAATAGATAAAAAGAATGAAAAAAGGACAAAGCCTCTATAGTAAGATGATGATTTGTTGACATCAGTACATACACAATTTAAATATAGAGTTATGTAATCCCAATAATAACCACAAAATAAAAATATAAAACAGAAAAATAGAAAAGTAGAAAGAAAGAATGACAGATGAATAAATAGAATTACTAGGGAAAATTATTCTATGAAAAGACTAATAGATGCTTGGGGGAAGGCAGTTGGGATAGAGAAGGGACCACTATGACATATAGATAGTGATCACTGGATAAGAACTGAAAGCTGAAAATAGGTAAAGGAACGAAGATGATAACTTATTTGTATCTTTATTGCAAACCATAATCACTAAAAGGAGAGAGAAAGAGAGAAATATCAAGAAAGACAGAGAGAACAAAAGTACCTGCCATTGACACAGGCTGGGGGCACGTAGCAGGAGGGAAACAGGGGACATTGGTGGTGGGAAATGTACTCTGGTTGAGAAATTTGTTTTTGGAACATTTTATGGCTGACACCTGACCATTAATAGCTCTGTAGCTGTGTATCTCATCGTGATTCAATTAAAAAAAATTTAAAAGACTAATAGAAACAAATGGAGAAAAGAAGCAGCAGAAATATAAAACAACCATTAAGAAGATAAGATTTCAGAAGTCAATAAATAGCTTAAATGTTATTAGTCTGAGCTTAAAAAAATCAAAAGACACTGAGTGGCCAGATTATATATAAATAGTGTCCATCTTTGTTATTCATAAAGTTGTTGCACTTCACATATAAAGGCAAGTATTAGGTCACAGTGTAAGGCTAGAACAAGCTGTTCAAATCTATAATGCAAAGCAAAGGGAGGAAAAATAATCCCAGGTTGTATAAAAATTAACAAAGAGAGACTAATGCTAAATATGCACCCAATATGAAGGCACCAAGTTATACAAACCAAATGATTTTACTCCAGGTATATATTGACATCAACACAATTATTATAGGAAAATATCAACACATTAATTACAACAATGTATATATCAACCACAAAAAATGAACACAAATTCCACTAAATGAAATGGAAATCAGCAGCAACAAAACATGAGGAAACATTAAGCACATGGAGACAAACATGTTTGATGGTTGGTTAGGTAAAGAAGGAAATCATGGCTGGACAGAGCAGAGGCTAAGGTACTTGCCTTTCATTTACCCCTTGTATGGCCCCTGAAAACTTCCAAAAGTGATCCCTGAGCACAGGGCCAAGAGTAATCGTTGAGCATCACTTGGTGTTCCCCAAAACAATAAAATAAAGAAAATGAAGAAAAAAAATTCCTGGAGAGGCACAGAAACAAATAAACTATCTGTCACATTCAAAGGCATGCAGCAAAAGTAGTATTTAATGAAGTTTAGTAGTATAAAGGTCCATGTAAACAAGGAAGGTCAAATAAATAATATAACTTTGCACATGAAGGAAGAAAGGAGGCACAGATAAGAACCAACATTAAAAGAAGGGAAAAATAATCAAACATATGTCAGAAATATACTAAAAATAAACGAAATTTCTCCACAAAACACCAATGAAATCAACACTTGTTAAAATTTTTTATTAGTGAAACACCATGAGGTACAGTTGTAGACTTACAAATTTTTGTGCTTGGGTTTTAGTTATACAAAGATCAAGTACCCATCCCTCCACCAGTGCCCATTCTCCACCACCAAAGATACCAGTTTCCCTCCCACCCCACCCCCCATCCTCCCCATCCCACCCTGCCTCTGTGGTAGGGCATTCCCTTTTGTTCTCTCTCTCCTTTTGGGTGCTGTGGTTTGCAAAAGTGGCATTGAGTGGCAATCATGTTCGGTCTATATTCTGCTTTTAGCATGCATCTCCCATCCTGGGAGGATCCTCCTAACACCCTTTATTTGGTGCTCCCTTCTGTATCTAAGCTGCCTTTTCCCCTAGCATGGGCGGCTGTCCCCCAAGCCATGGAGTAAGCTCCTGGTACTATCTCAGCTATTCTTGGGCCAACACTTATTTTTAAGGGTCTAAAACGCCAATACCTCCACTACCTCCACTACCCACCTGCTGCCATGATCTAGGACGATTTCAAGACACATCATAAGACACTTAATATATGATTACCGCACCATAGATGATAGGGTTCAAATATGATTTGAACTATGGTAACACCTGCAAGAGCGATTAGAGGCTGCCCGAAAAGCCTCTATCCTCTCGGAGAGCCTGTCAAGCTACCAAGAATATCCCGCCCGCAAGGCAGAGCCTGGTAAGCTATCCGTGGTGTATTGGATATGCCAAAACCAGTAAATTCAATGGGTCTCATTCCCCTGACCCTAAAAGAACCTCCAATATGGCTGCATTAAAAAGGATGAGGAAGGTAGGGCAGGGGCAACAGCACAGTGGGTAGGGAATTTGCGTTGCAAGGCCAACCCAGGATCGGTTCATCGTATCCAATATTGTACCCCCAGCACCGCCAAGAGTGATTCCTGAGTGCAAAGCCCCTGAGCATCACCGGGTGTGACCCAGAAAGCACTAAATAAATAAATAAGGATAAGGAAGGAGAGGCTCACAACATCTCAAGGCTGAAATAGGCTGCCAAGACAAAGGGCAAAAAATGACTGTCTGTACTTTCAATGCACGTACACTGGCATCGCATCCATGCATTGAGGACCTGATGGGACAAGTGCAAAAGATCAAGTACTATATCATTGGTCTGACTGAGATGAGAAGGCATCAATCACATCATGCTGTTTTCGACACTGGAGAAAAACTGCTCCACAGAACATGCGACAAAACAGGCCTTGGTGGTGTCGGTGTCCTTGCAACACAAACTTAGCCATGAGCATTGATTCATTCGAATGCCTAACAACCCGAATCGGATGATTAAACTTGAAAAGATGTGGCTCACTGCTGGATCTTTGTTGCCGACGCACCAACATCCAATTATGATGAAGGAGAAATTGAGAAGTTCTACATGGGGCTGGAGAAGTTCTATAAAGAAGACCACACCTTCTACAAGATCATTGTCGATGATTTTAATGCCAGATAGGACTGAGAAGATAAGCTGAAAATCAATCGTAAAAATCAGGGATGCTGTCTCATTTTCCAAGGTGTAGAATATTAGATGGGTTGGACAGGTAATGCGATTTGGATATGACCGTTGGACTAGAGCCATTACTGACTGGACTCCACGGGGTGTGAAAGGATAGTGTGGCCGCCCACCTACGAGTTGGTTAGACATTTTTTGTCAAGACCTTGAATGATCAGCTTGAGGCTCTTCATGTTTCTAGAATGAGAAGACTCCATTAGGCTACACTACCACATGACAGGGACAAATGAAGACGTTACTGGCTCCCACTCAAGCAAATCGATGAGTAACAGGAGGTGAAGTGATCAAAAAGCCAATAATTTCTTCCTAGGTGACAAAGTAATAAAAGGTATAAATGCTGGTAAAAATAATTACAAATAAAGAGATAAAGTTAAAATGTATGCTATAGAAACAAAAATAAAACAAACAAAAACATAAGAAACCACTGTGAGCAGCTATATACAAAAAAATTGATCAATTAAAAATATGGAATAAAATAGAATCAAAGCACAGTCCAAGACTAAACAATGAAGAAATAGAAAGCAAAAGGGATTAAATAAGTATACTAATCAAACAGCAAATCTTCCTAAGGACAAAATTTCAGAAACTGATGGCTTAAACAGTCAATTGTATAACACTTTCCAAGACCAACTCTTCTGTTCAAGCTCTTTCACAAATCAATGCTGAGACCATTCTCCCTAACACATATGAGGAGACAATTATCATTCAAATTCCCAAGTCTGAAATGGAAAATATAAGAAAGGAAAACTACAGAAAAATTGCCTCATAAACACAGATGAAGAGCCCTCAAGAAAATCTTGGCAAATTAAATCCAGTAACAAATCAGCAGACTCATTCATCAGTATAGAGTGGGATTCATCCCAGGGATGCAAGGATATTTCTGCATATGCAAATCAAGTAATGTAACACAGCACATCAAAACAAAACAGAAATCATGATCATATCAATAAATGCCAGAAAACTTTGGCAATATTGGATATCTATTTATTAAGAGTTCCCAATAAATTATGACTTGAAAACACACATCTCACAATAAAGACCATTAACAACAAGCCCACAGATAATACTTTCATAGTGGAAACTGAAATATTTTCCTTAAGATCTAGAATTAGGCAAGCATGTCCACTCTTACCACTATATTATAACATAGATTTCACAGATTTGTAATTTCAGTGCAGGAAAATTACGCAAAATATAGAATGGCATAAAATATGCATAAAATATCCTGAAGACTACACACACACGCGCGCGCATGCATGCACACATGCACACACACCTATTTATTTAATTATTTAACTTTTAAAATGGCAGGATAAAGATTAATATACAATTATGTTGCATTTCTATACAAAAGCAGTAATTGATAGGGTAAGGTAACAAAGGAAATCATAAAGATAGAACACCTGGCAGGAAACTTAGAAAGTAAAAACTATACAATGAAAACTTTGCATATCAATACTTTATATTATATATTATAGCTAAATTTTGATTAAAATGGAGATAACATACTCCTGACTTCAAACTATATTGTCAAATAATAGTATTTAAAACAGTGAACAGTGTGGAATTGAAGCAAAATTAGACCCAAAGACCAGTGAAATAGAATATAGATCTTGGAAACAAATCAACATGCATACAAATATTGAGTCAACACCATACATTCTAGAAAAGAATTCCTCTTCAAAACATTAAAACTGCCAAAAAAATTACACTGGCAACAGGATTGTTGTATGAAGTAAAATGAAATGATGAATCATCACTAACTCTAAAGTAAAGGCCCTCCCGTTGATCATGGATTTGCTCGAGCGGGCCCAGTAACGTCTCCATTGGAGACTTTGTTGTTACTGTGTCTGGCATATCGAATACTCTCGGTAGCTTGCCGGGCTCTCTGAGAGGGGCGGAGGAATCGAACTCGGGTTGGCCATGTTGGCTGCGTGCAAGGCAAACACCCTACCCGCTGTGCTATGGCTCCAGCCATCACTAACTCTATTCACTAAAATTAAATGGTTTAACAAGGAAGCAAAATATATAGATGAAAAAAGATATATTCCAGGGCTTCAATAACAGAACGATCAGTATTTGGAGATACTAATAACTTGGTAAACAAAGTCAAGAATACGTCAATCATTGGACATCAAATGAAGACCTCTTTATAGCCGCAGGAGATGGCTCAGTGAGTGGGATGGCATGCAATGCATGCGATATATCCAGGTTTGATCACCAGTACTAAATTGTCTATAGCAAAACCAAGAATGACCCCCAACTCCTGAAGCATGAGTAGCTTCTAAGTAGAAGCCAAAGTAGCCTCTGAGCACTTTTATGAGCCATAAACATTTTTAAAAGCTTTACATTGCAAAAAAAAGTACCACATAAACTGAAAGGTAACCTACCAATTGGGAGAATAGTATTTCCAAATCATACATCTATAAAGTTATATATTTTTGTTTTATACTTAGATATAAATATTTTATTGTTTAACTTTTTGTTTGGTGGCCACACTCTTCAATGTTCAAAAGTTACTCTTCGATCTGCCTTTGAACATCAATTGCTACCTTGCTATGTATCATTAAGTCCCACACATGAGAGAGATAATTCTGCATCTATCCCTTTCTTCTGAATGACTTCACTCAGCATAGCAACTTATCTCTTACTCCACTTAGCCTCAGCACTTGTAATAATAATTTGCTTTGTTTTATGAACTTTTATATTTTTTATTTTAATTTTTTTGAAATTGATGATTCTTATATTTTTTTAATTTTGGTCACTATGGTTTACAGTATGTTTGTGGTAGGAATTCATATAGTAAATATTCCAACATCATACCCTTTACCCTTGTGTCTACTTCCTTCTACCATTGTTCCAGGTTCCCTCACCCACTCTCCAAGCACCATGATAAACTTTCTAAAAAGGCAAGTTATCACTTTCTGTTTCCTTTGGGTATTTACCATTTTGGTATTCTGTTCCTTCATAATTTGTATATAAGAGTGGTGATTTTTTTAGCTTTTCGTGTCACACCCAGTGATGCTCAGGGGTTAGTCCTGACTCTGTACTCAGAAATTACTCCCGGCGGTGCTTGGGGCACCATATGGGATGTTGAGGATCGAACCTGGGTTGGCCACGGGCAAGGCAAACGCCCTCCCCACAGTGTTAACACTCCAGCCCTGAGAGGTGATTTTTTGTCCCTCTCTTCTGACTGACTTTATAATATTTTTACACCCATCCACATGGTAGCAAATTTCATAATTTCGTTTTTCCTTTCTTTTTAAAATTTACTTGTGTTTGGGCCAGACCTGGTGGTGATCAAGGCTTACTCCATGCTCTGTACTCTAATATCACTCCTGGTGGGGTTCAGAACTACTACATATGTTGTGCCTGGAATTGAATTTGTGTTTGCCACATACTGGGCAAGAACTCTACTCACTTTACTATTACTCTTGCTCTGATTTCATTTTTTCTTATGTATGAATATTATTCTATTGTGTATATATATGTACCACCAGTGTCTTTATCCAGTCATCCAGTCATCTGATCTTGAGCAGATGGGTTGTACCACAATTTTGGCTATTGTGAATCATGCTGCAGTGAACATAGAAATGCATATGTCTTTGATAAGTTCCACGAGTCAAAAACTTCCACTAGCAATGAATGAGTTTTCTTTTTTCCCCACATCCAGGCCAACATTTGTTGTTTTTGTTCTTTGTGATGTGTGCAAGTTTCGCTGGTGTGAGATGTTATCTCACTGTTGTTTTGATTTGCATTTCTCTTTCAATGAGCAATATAGAACATTTTTTCATATACCATTTTGCAATCTGTAAGTTTTTTTAAACAAATTTTCTGTTCATCTCTTTGTCCCATTTGTTGATGGGATTGTGGTTTAGCTTAAAGTTCTAATAATGTTTTACTTATTTTGGGTATCAACAGATGGATGATTAGCAAATATCCTTTCCCAGTCTATGGGGTGTCTTTTTATTCTGGCCATCATTTTATTTGCAGTACAGAAGCTCTTAACATGGTATATTTCTTTTTGCTTATCTTTGTTTCATTGAAAATACCTCTGGTTTTCATGTTATTAAGTATTTTGGCTATGTTTTCCTCAATGTAGTTTATGAATTCAGGTAGGTCTGATATGAAGATCTTTAATTAATATTGATTTTACTTTTGTGCATGGTGCTAGGAAATAATGTGATTTCATTTTTATGTGACTGACCAGTTTTTTCCAGGACCATTTGTTGAAGAGACTTTCCTTGTTCCACCTCATAGTTTTGTTTCTTTTTAAAGAAATCTATCAAATATTGTTGAAATTTATATGAAACAGTGAAAGTTTCAGAATAGCCAAAGAAATCCTAGGGGAAAAGAAGATGGGAGGTTTCTCTTTCCCTAATTTTACTTATACTATAAAGCTGTAGTGATTTAAACTAGAATAAAGGCAGACCTTCTGATCAGTGGAAGAGAATTGGAAGTCAAGAGATAGGTACACACATCTAGCATGTGTATTCTAAGAAGTTTCATTGTTTGGTAGTTCATAAAACCTTTTTGATTATAAACCAATAGTATAATGTTTAGTTTTGAAAAGCTATGCTAGTAGCAGGTCAGTTTATGTATTGTTTTTTGTATTTTTGTCACACCTGGAAGTACTTAGAAATTATTCCTGATTGTGCATTCAGGGTTCACTCCTAGTATGGCTTGGTTCAATATTGAAGCCAGGTTAGCAGCATATAACACAAGTACCCTACTTACCATGTCATCTCTCTGGCACAGTTTATGACGTTCTAAGATTACTTCTTACCATTTAAGTATCTGTGATTTGAAACTGGGCTGAAGATACTTGATCTTAAGATCTGTCTTTCAGTATCAGTCCAGTAGAAACAGTCTAGATTGTTAGTTAGAACTGGACTAACTTATTGACTCTGATACTTTCTGGATGTGTGTTCTTGAGCATATTCCTTCTCTTTTTTGAACCTTATTATTAGCATTTATTTAAGAGATATAAATTTATTTACTTCCTAAGTTTTTATGAGAATAAAATGCAATTCAAAAAATTTTCTGGTGTATAATGCATGTAAAAAGTATTTGTAATGGTTTATATGTGTGTTTAAAAAGCTCTTTATTGAAGTCAATATGTTGAAAATGGAATTCACATCTGTTTGCTATGAAAAATTATAAACTGTTAAGAGTTTGTATATATTTTCTTTTGATAGCTATTGATAATTGAGTCACAATGGACTTTTAGAATATTTAATATAAACTTTTAAAGAGGCCTTTCTGTGTGGACTCACTATTGGCACTGAAAGCATATTGTTCCTCTGTTGAGGAACTAACTCAATCGTGGTGGAAACTACTTTATAGCAAGGTCTTTCTGATGAATTTCTAACTCTTTTGTGTGATATCTAAGTAGATCTTTTTGAAATTGCAATTCTTTGTAACAATAAAAGCAATTCTATTCAGCAGAGAAAAATAAATGTCACGACTTGAGAATATGAAAATATAGTCACATCACAGTAATTGTTCCTTTCTTATGGACGTGCTAGTCCTTCACACTTTCCTAAACAATCATGTTTCAGAAAATGCTTGACTATTTATAAATGTTGCCCCATTTTGTTAATGACAGATCCTCAAAGTAAAACATCCCATTGAGATAATAAATTAATCTATTGTAAGGTAAACTAAAACCAACAACAAATCTAGCTTTGGATTTTTCTCTTGTAATCAAAATTTGTATATATATTAGCTGAAGTTTTATTAATTTTTTCTAGGAATCAAAATAAGAGAACTCCCACTCTAAAATCAATCACAGTGAATTATCAATACAAGATTATTTTTTTTGTAAGACCAAGAGGTTGCTACAATACTTGGTGCATGTAACTGTGCACAGTAATTATACATTGTGCTGAATCAAAGTTGTTGCAATTTTTACTATCAGTCATATTAAATATCGTTTAGACGATATTATTCTTTATCAATGATAATTATAAGTTATCCTCGAGTCTGTAAACCTGCAGATTCTCAACTCCACAAGAAGCTTAGTGACTTATCAGACTTGTCTAAAGGAAAAGGAAAAGAGGTGAGAACTTTGTGGCACTCCTACTATTCTGACTTTTTCACTTGGTGTGAAACATTCATATCATACTACATTCCCACTAATATCACCTTTATTATTTCCAGGGCTGGTGCAATGGCACAGCGGTAGGGCATTTGCCTTGCGCGCAACCAGCCAGGCAGAGCCGGTTTCGATTCCTCCACCCCTCTCGGAGAGCCAGGCAAGCTATCAAGAGTATCTTGCACACCCGGCAAAGCCTGGCAAGCTACCGTGACATACTCAATATGCCAAAAACGGTAACAACAAGTCTCAAAAATGGAGACGTTACTGGGCCTGCTAGAGCAAATCAATGAACAATAGGAGGACAGTGACAGTAACAGTGATTATTATTTCCAAGGTCATATATTGACTTTTAAATTTTTTCAAAATATCTAAGATTAGGACAGTAATGCTATGTGTGAAGGGTTGGATAAACTTTACTGAGGAAGAGGCTTTTGTTTATAGAAATAACACAGTTTCTTCACAATATATTTTCTTGCCACACACATGCCTTAAAGTTAAAATTGCTGTTGTATGTTTCTCTTACTGACTGATATCCATCATTTCACTTAGAAATTTTACTTCAAAGAACTGAAAAGGATTAAATACAACTGCTCTAAATTCTGACTACTACATCCTGATCCTACAATCTTAGGTTATACTATGATTTTAGATGGATACTTCTATTTAAGCCCAAAGATTCCTTTCCATATATATTCTTGTTCACAACCCTGTGTTTTATTGATTTTCTACCCACATTTCAAATCCCAATTTATAGCTTCCTTCTTCCCTCTCCTAGAATTCTTTAATAACCAACCAGGGTAAAATTTCTTCTAACTCGTTGAATAATTAAGTTCTCTCTCATGTATTTTACTTAATACTTAGTTATTACCTAGTGTGAGAGTAATCTGATTGTGTAATAGCCTGTTATTCTCTTCATAATTTGACCATTCTTACTTATTATTGTTAGTTACTTGGGATCTTGAAAAGAAATTTAACTAAAAAAACAAATTATGAAATTCATGATAAAGAACTAAAACCTGGTTTTATTACATAAAAGAGAGAAAATGTTTAATATTTTATGTTTTGCAGAGGAAAGCATTAATTGTAAAAGTTGAGACAGTTAATGTAGTATATATATTGTTGATTTATAATGATGTACACGTATAGCTTAGGTAATGTAATAAAGCAATTCTACTTCAATTACACCTTTTATATATGCTTTGTTTTGTTTTGTTTTGTTTTCATTTGGGGCCACACCCGATTCTCAAAGATTTGTCCTAGTGCTGTGCTCAGGGGATACTGAGGACAAAAAATGGGTAGGCAGAGTCAAGCACACTACCCACTGCACTATCATTGAGGCCCTTTAATCACACCCTTAAAATGTTATAAACTACACAAAAATAACGTTAGTAAAATGGTGAAAATATGGAAATAATTTGAACAGTCTATGTGTGTCATCACAAAAAGTAAAGTTAATGAAAACTTCCACTAGAACTAGTTAAACTACACTTATTAGGAGTTATAAAGTGGTTTTTGCCTGGGGTCAAGAGAGTTTGACATACATAGCTTTTCTCTTCTTCTATCAGATATCAGGATCTTATAGCAAAGTATAAGTAAAAACTTATTTTTTTCCCTCGACAGAGAAGAGGAATGCATTCCCCCACTATCATAAATTATGCAGTCAAGTTTCCAACATTTGGAGAAATCTCAGGGATCAGCACATCTAGAGTGCAATGGATACGCTGAACAATTGGGAAAACTACCTTAATGACAGTGGTATCTGCCTTGCCAAGTAAGTATAGTACAAGTTTTTGATGACAAACATAGCTGGTAGAAACGTTCTCATATTTTTTCTTTTCTTTCTGAAGAGTAGTAGTTTGAGCTATTAAATTTGAAGATGGAAAATTTAGGACTGAGATAACTTTTGTTTCAGAGATACTTTAGGTGCAGAGATTTTTGTTTCAGAGTTCATTTGGAGAAAGGTGAGTAAAATTGGGAGATTTCCAGTTTCCCTTTAAGCCTAAATTCTTCAAGTAAAATTTGAAATAGGCAGTACAGAATCTGTATCTCACCAGAAACTCATTTGTCTCAAGAAAACTTCATATTTCTCTCTTGAGGTCTTTCCAATATAGAGGTAATAGATACACTATCAATAAATGCATATATAAAATACCAAAGTAACTTCTCTGTTTAAGCAAACATATTCTTGAAAATATTTTTATAGCTTCCTCGGGTAGTATACATAACACAAAGCATTATCAATAGTAAGTATTTTAGAAATACTTTATTGAATCTACTATACCAGGGGGCCTAAGTAATAGTACAATGAGTAGGGTGTTTGCCTTGCACACGGCCAACCAAAGTTTGATCCCTGGCATCTCATATGGTCCCCTGAGCACCACTGGGAATAATTCTGGTGTGCAGAGCCATGTGTAATTCCTGAGCATTTCTGAGTGAGACCCAAAAGCAAAACAATAAAATAAAAAGAAAATAAAAGTAGTCAAAAATAAGAAAAAGCTTATGACCTAAATAAAACAATGTTGTATAATAAAAGTCTAATATAATATGGTTAATTTAGCATGAGATAATTCTTCAACTGACTCTTACCCTTCTTTTACAGTGAAATTCAATCTCTTGAATTCTATGGAAACTTAGATTTTAATAATATTTTAAATTCCTCTGCTTCATGAAGTTTTTTTACAGGAACAGACTAATCTGAGGCACTGGGACATGAAAGAAGAATGTTTCCTGCCTAAGATAAAAGTATAAAACAGAACATAAGTATCAGAATATATATTCAAATGTTGCAGGTAGAGAGATGGAGGGATAGTAGAACATAATGAAAAAAAACATTGTCTGGAAACCACACCAGTCCAAAGTTATGAGTGCCTTCGATCATGAAGATACCTTTCCATGTGAAGATACTAATAGCCTTTGGGATACAGAGTTCTAGGCCCAAAGCATCCACTGGCCTCTCTGGAAGGAGAGGGACCAAAACTGTAAAGGCAAAGATTGTTATAAGAGCATAAAATGGACCACAATAAGTTCAAAGCTTTTCTTCGATGAAAATAATCAATCCCGAGAAACTTCAGGCAAAAGCTGTCCTCCCGTTGTTCATCAATTTGCTCGAGCAGGCCCAGTAACATCTCCATTATGAGACTTGTTACTGTGTTTGGCATATTGAATACTCTCGGTAGCTAGCCAGGCTCTCCGTGAGGGGCGGAGGAATCGAATCTGGCTCCGCCAGGATGGCTGCGCACAAAGCAAATGCCCTACCACTGTGCAGATAATATTCATATATAAACCATCCCAAATTTATTCAGTGTGCTCTCTACTCTGGAAAAGCCACTTAATGTAGCACAAATGTCTCCTCTGCTCTCATATTCCCTAAATAAACATGTCTTCTTTCACTATTCATCTTCTTCCTAAAATTCTTTTCTGGAAAGGTAGGTACAGCCTGGGGCCAGAATCTAGGACTGATTTTTCTCGTCCTGCAAAGAGCAACTCCTTGCCCCAACTTGAGGTCATAAATTCCCAAGAAAATTCTTGCGTGTTAGGGATTAACTCCCATGTCATGATGATCAAAGACAGTGCAGGTGCAGTTTGAGGATTGTCACATCGTCCTACTGAGATGCAAGGTCTGCACAGTACTGGGGCTATTTATAGACGTATATCAGTCCTAAATCTTTCACACACTTCCAGGTTGATAAAGGTGAGTAAGGGGGACTGGAGAGATGGCACAGCAGATAGGGCATTTGCCTTGCATGCAACTGACCCGGGTTCAATTTCCAGCATCCCATATGGTCCCCTGAGCATGGCAGGGAGTAATTCCTGAGTGCAGATCCAGGAGAGTAACCCCTGTGCATCGCTGTGTGTGACCCTAAAAGAAAAAAAAACACAAAAAAAGTGAGTAAAGAGGCAGGCTACTCTTGAATGTGCTATTTCTTTACTCCCTATTTCACTGAAGTTGCTCGAGCGGGCCCAGTAACGTCTCCATTGGAGATTTTGTTGTTACTGTGTTTGGCATATCGAATACTCTCGGTAGCTTGCCGGGCTCTCCGAGAGGGGCGGAGGAATCGAACTCGGGGCAGCCATGTTGGCCGCTTGTAAGGCGAACGCCCTACCGCTGTGCTATCGCTCCAGCCCACTTAAGTTACCTGAAACAAATATTTACCTATCAGAAATAGTTTTATATCAGAGTGTAGTTGTAGACATTGAAAGCTGAAATTCAAGGTAAAATAAGGCAGGAACTAATTGGAGAAAAAAAGTAAGGAGACACAAATTCATGAAAGAAAGAAGAATTTGGAGTAATTTGACATGAAGGATCTAAAGAGATTTAGAAATGTATTAATTAGTTCTAAAGACTACTGAGATAGTCATATTGAGGAGAGTGTAAAGAGGTTTTTTTTCCACAACACCACTCTCATTTGGGTTTGGAGAATTGTTATGTGTTCTGTTCTGTGTACTATGTTTAACAATGTCTTTGACTTCTATACTCTAGACACAAATAACACCCACATATCTATTGTGAGTTTTTATGTGATAAAATTGTCTTCAGATTTTATGAACTGTCTCTTTTTATATAATGCTTATTTAATTAATGAACTGTGATTTACAAAGTTATTGATAGTTGAGTTTTAGGTATTTATTTCAACAGCAATCCCACTACCAGTGTCAACTTCCCTTCACAAGTGTTCTGTAATTCCCTCTCCATCCCCAATCCTGCCCTATTCCTCTGTTTGTCAACTTGACAGTAACATTAAGAAGTTCCAGGGATTGCACTAACATTTTAAGTGTTGTTGAATCTGTGTTTTGGATATATGGCTATGCCACTCAACCATTTCACCTCTGTAACTGAAGCCCTGATGCCTGTTCATCCAGTATTTTCGGTTCTCTTCTTTCCCCCTTGATTTCCTTTCTTCTCTGTCTTCCTCTCAAAAACCTGAGGTCAGTGGTGAGTTTGGGGAGAGGGGCAAGATCACAGAGGTAAAGAACATTAGGTTAAGGGACTGGAGAAGTAGTTTAGAATTTTATGATCCATAACATATAGATTATATTTCCAAATGTAAATAAATTTTGTGTAGATATAGATAATATTCTCTATTGACATTTTTATCTCATATTTACAAAGTGGTAACAACTTTACCTTCACTTTTATAAAAATTAATAACTATTGCCATATTTTTTCCCTGTGGTAATAGTAGTTCCAACAATGGAGTGATGATAAATTCCATGTGATCCTTAGGTCAGGATATATTTTCAGGGACTCCCATAAAATGAAGCATTATATCATCAGGCAAAGAAATATTGAAAACATGTCTGCCATTATCAAATATGTCTGAAAAAATTTCTAAATGAGTATAAAAGCACTTGGTATTCAAATATATTTTCAATATTTATTTGGTGATCCAGTTTAGGTATTGAATATGATCTTATGAAATTTTATATGTCTGTGTTTTGATTTTCTGATTTTGTTAGTTTTTTGTTTGCTTTTTCATAGAATAAATATGGAAAGTTAAGCAAGGTAGCTGCCTCTAGTTACACTGCTACATTAATGTTATTTTGATCTTGAATTTGTCCAGTTTTAAGAGTTTACATTTATTAAACATCCATCCTTTTCATACAAAGGAGCTGAAAATATTACATGAATTGTTTTCTTAATTTATATGCTATGTCTTTAGAATTCACACAATGATCTCAAACTGTCTTCTTTTATTGATTTCCACAATCACTCATTTTAATAACTTCTCTTGGAGAGCATAGTGCTACAAAACAACATTACCTTTCTAAACTCAAGAACATCTTTACTGACATGAAGATTTATTGGTCAATAGTATTTATAACACTTTTCCCTGTTTGTTCTAAGCATAAACAGAGCTACACAATAGCATTATTATCTCAGAACAAGTAACTACTAATCCCTTATCATTTCCTGATAGAATATTGGCACTTCTTTCTCAATTCAATAATAGTTTTTTACAATATTATGTCTCATAAATTAACGGTTTTGCATAATTTTCTCAAAACCAAAATTTGTTCTAAACCTTAACTACTTGACTCATGGAATAATTAGCTCTCTGGTAATATATATCTAACAAAAGTTTCAAATGTTTTATTTTAAGAGTAGATGTGAAAATTTGGTAGATGGGTTTCAGTTATAAGTGTCGTCTAAGAAACTGAATCATATAGTTCTTTCATCCAAGAATAAACTTGGACCATTAGTATTATGATCCTAACCTATGATACATAGATTCAAATGTCATGTAAGTTGTGTGATAGAGTATCTGGGCTTGGGAATATATATATATATATATATATATATATATATATATATATATATATCCGACAAACAGATATCCCACACTCACTCTGATATAAGCAGTTTTTAGTCAATGCTGTTCGGAGAGCCCGGCAAGCTACCGAGAGTATTTGATATGCCAGACACAGTAACAACAAAGTCTCCAATGGAGACGTTACTGGGCCCGCTCGAAATGTTGGTAAGTTTGTCAGTCTATTTTGGGTTAAGTTTCAATGTTGGGAGATCTTTGATATGCTGATTTTATTTCATTTTTTCTTCCTTCAATAGAAAACACTTTGGGGCATGACCAAATATTCTAGAAACTCAAATTTGTTAGGGGCCAAACCTGTAATGATATCTAGAGTATTTCTTGATTCTTATCCTTAGAGTGGCTCCTTCTTGGTTTTTATTTTTATACCATGTTCCACAAAGTAGTAAAAGTGACATAACATTTATTTTAGTAGAAGTAAATATGAAACAATAACATAGTGTAGTTCTTAATAGCATGTTCTTAGTTTTGGTGATAGATATATTTGGATTCCAATCTTGTCTGATACTTTGTAAATAGGTCACGGTCACGGTCCTCCCATTGTTCATCGATTTGCTCGAGCGGGCCCAGTAGCGTCTCCATCATGAGACTTGTTACTGTGTTTGGCATATCGAATACGTCACGGGTAGCTTGCCAGGCTCTGCCGTGCGGGCAGGATACGCTCGGTAGCTTGCCCGGCTCTCCGGGAGGGGTGAAGGAATTGAACTCGAGTCGGCCATGTTGGCTTTGTAAATAAAACTCTCTAAATCGTTCTCATGATATTAGAATGAACATAACACCTTCTTCTGAAGGGTTGTGATGTTTAGGTGCATGACTAGCACTAATTATCAACTAACATGGGAATTTTTCTTCATGAAAAAACAGTGCATTTCTACATAGTCAATATGAGATACAAGACATCACATGCTTTAATAGGACTTATATGAAATTATGGTAGAAATTTCAACCAGGTATGACCGAACACCTGACATATTTTTCTAACCTAAATTGCAGCTCTATTAATTATATACAGGGTTCACTCATGATGGTGCTTCGAATTGAATGCAAGTCAAGTACCTTAACTCTCATGCTATTTCTTCAACCCTATCCACTGCTTTTTCTTGAAAAAACTAATTTTATTGGTAAAACGTGTGCTGTGGACAATGGAACTTCCTGAAATTCTGTGTAAAACATTTATAAAATATATGAGAATTTGTGTAATATGCTGAAAACCATCTGTGAACTGCAGAAATAACTGTTAATTATACAAAGCTAAAATCATTTTTTTATACTTTCCTGCCCAATTTCATTCTCATGAAAAAACTATTGACAACAACTTGTTATGTAATTTCCAAAATGTTGTTCTCGTATACATAAATTTCTCATGCACTATTTTCTCATAATTTTAAATGTGTGCTCAGCATTTTATTCTATCATTATTTTTAATTACCTTAAAATAATAAACAATGAGGTGTATGTGTATTTGATACATTTTTGTTGAGGTAACTTTGTTTATAATGTTAGGTTTCAGGTGTACAGCATTATAACTTAATATCTGGTGATATCTCTTAATATGGTGATCAACACCAGAAGTCCAATTTCCATCTCTCATCATAATATTGACTTACTTTGACCAATATGCATCATACCATATGAACTTCCTTCCTCTCTGGTAGCCAGCAATGTGTTCTCAATGTCTGAGTTCATTTTCTTTTATCCATTTGCTTTATTTTGTGCATTATACACATAAACAAGATCATGATGTATTTATTATTTTTCAAATCTCACTTAGCATAATCTTTTCAAGTTCCAACCATACTGTTGAAAACGATCTGGACAGTACATTTAACTATGGTGCTATGATGCCCTGGGAGGGGAAGGATGTCTGTCCTTCTGCCTGTCCCCCCTTGCGGTAGCTGCACGGTGGCCTGCATCTTTTAGAGCCTAATGAATAGCCAGTTATGAGACTGCATTGATGAAGCACGAGGGGCCTCGTGTGTTGGGAGGTGGAATCAGCACTACTCCCCGCCATGACAATGCTCCGGATTGCCATCCTCATATGCCTCCTCTGGCTTCTGAACGACCATGATCCCAGAGGCACACAAACCAATCTCGGGATCCAGGGGCTTTTTGCAATAACTCCTCTAGGTTTATTACTAAAATATCAGAAATCCAAATTTGCGTGGCCACTATTGTGGCCACATGACATCATATTCTCTTCATAATCAGCAATGGAAAACAAATTATAAAATGATGTCTTTTTGGCAGGTCTGAATGTTGGGGAAAATTCCAAATAAAAATGTTGGGTCTTTTGTTGTAATATTGAATGTGATCAAAATAGAGAAAGAGAGTAAAGTGGAAATCTGCCACATAGGCGGAGGGTGGGTGGGAGAGGGTTATACTGGGGTTCTTGGTGGTGGAAAATGTGCACTGGTGAAGGGACAGGTGTTTGATCATTGTATGACTGACCAAGACTTGAACTGAAAGTCTTTGTGACTGTTCTCACGGTGATTCAATAAATTAATTTTAAAAAATGGCAAGAATATTTTTTTAAATACAAGATACCGAGGTGTGTGTGTGTGTGTGTGTGTGTTGTGTGTTTTCACGTCTCATTGCTTTATTCATCCATGGGTGGATAAATTCATCCATTATTTCTGGACACTTAGACTTTTTACACATATTAAATGTAATGCTACAAAAAATATAGAGGTGCATGCATCTTTGAATTAGCGCTTTCAATTTCTTTTTATAAATTCTAAGAAGTAAAAGGTGGACCTTATGGTATTTCAAATCTTATTTTTTTTGAAAAATCCCCGTGCTAATTATATCGGTTATAGCAATTAATATACTCACCAGAAATTTACATTAATTTCTTTTTCACTGCATGTGTGCCATAATCATGAGCAACAGACATTATAATTGATGTGAAATGTTATCTCATTGTATTTTGTATTTTTATTCTAATTATAAATTGTGATAGACATCTTTTGTATGTCTCAATGCTACCTATATGATTTTTTGGAAATATTTAAGCCTTCTTCCCATATTTTGGTTAAATTATATATTTTTATATTTTAATGTTTTAAACCATTTCTAGATATATATGTAAACTCTTTCCTCAACTCAGTAACTTGCTTTTTATTTTTAAGATTATTCTTTCATTGTCAATATGATATTTAGATTTCTATGGTTCTATTTGTTTATATTTCCTTGTTTCTTTTATTATTGGAACTGAAAATCTAAAGAAATCTCTAAGACTAATATCAAAGAACATATCACCTATGTTTTCCATCAATGTGTTTTATGGCTTCAGATCTTACATTAAAGAGTTTATGTATTAATTGCACAAATTAATTTAGTAAGCTTTTATAATTACTGATAATTCCCTATCCCAATCATATTTATCTCACTTGTCAAATATTAATAATGTATATATGTAATATTATTTTTGAGATCTCAATTTTGTGCCATTGATCTTTGTGTCTATTTTTATTTTAATTCCTACAATGCTGATACAATTGCTATATTTTTGTAATATAGCTTGAGGATATGTATTATAATTTATTCAATTCTTTTTTCTCAAAATATCTTTGGGATTTGGGGGAATCTTTGAGGATTTAAAACAGAATTTAGAAGTGTTTGTTTTTTTAACAAAGGTAATTTTTCTACTTGACAAGCAAACTCTTCATGATAGTTTAACTATTTTTAAGTTTAGAGATTTTATAAATTTACTTAGTTATTAATTTTAATTGAATGTCCATGAGATACAGAGTTACAGAGCTGTTTATGGTAGGGTTGCAGTCATAGAGTGTTCCAACGCCCATCCCTCCACCAGTGTACACTTCCCAACCCAACGTATCTAGTTTCCCTCCCTCCCCCAATCTGACTCTGTGACAACCACATTCCTACTCTCTTCTTCTTTATTTCTCTCGCTCTCTGATTTTGGGCATTATTGTTTGCAATACAGATACTGAGAAGTTACCAAGCTTGCTTCCTCACCCACTTTCCACAAGCAGTTCTTATACAGAGTGATCATTTCCAACTATCTTTGTCACATTGATCGCTTCTCTGTTCCAACTGCCTTCTTGTTCAGCACCTGAGGCTGGTTTCCAAACATTGACCAGTCCTCCTGGCCCTTGTTTTTACTGTCTTTGAGTATGAGTCTTATATAATTGTTTTTCTAAATTTCACAAAATGAATCCATTAACTCTTTGTCTGTCCCTCTCCTTCTAACTCATTTTGCTCATGGTGATACTCTCCATGTCCATCCAATTATAAGCGGATTTCATAACTCAATTTTTCTAACAGATGTATACTATTCCATTGTGTAAATGTGCCATAGTTTTTTTTAACAAGTCATCTGTTGTCAGGCACTTGGTCTGTTTTCAGATTCTGGCTACTGTGAATATTGCTTCAATGAACATAGAAGTGCAGACAGCATTTTTGTTATGTGTTTTTGAGCACTTGGGTCTTATTCCCAACTGTGTTGCTGATAGATCATATGGACGCTCAATATATAGCTTTTTAAGGAATGCCCAAATTGTTTTTCAAAAAGGATGAACCAGTCAGCATTCCCATCAACAGTGAAGAGGAATCCTTTTGTCCCGTATCTACACCAGCATTGGTTGCTCTTGTTCTTTTTGATGTGTGCCAGTCTCTGTTGTGTGAGATGGTAATCACATTGTTGTTTTGATTTGCATCTCCCTGATGATTAACAATTCAAAGTATTTTTTTCCATGTACCTTTAGGGAGTTTGCCTTGCAGGAGGCTGACCTGACTGACCAGGGTTTGATTTCTCCACCCTTCTTGGAGAGCCCAGCAAGCTACCGAGAGTATCTCACCCGTATGGCAAAGCCTGGCAAGCTACCCATGACATATTCAATATGCCAAACACAGTAACAACAAGTTTCACAATGGAGACATTCCTGGGCCCGCTCAAGTAAGTCGATGAACAATGGAGATCAGTGACAGTGACCTTTTGGCCATTTGTATTTTTCTTTGAAGAAGTTTCTGTTCATTTCTTTGCCCCAGTTTTTGATGGGGTGAATGATTTTTTCTTGGAAAGTTCTACCAGTTTCTTACATATTTTGGACATTAACTCTTTATCAGAGAGGCATTTTGCAAATAATTTTCCCAGAGTGTGGGCTGTCTTTGTACTTTGGTAACTGTTTCTTTAGAGGTGCAGAAGATTCATAGTTTAATGTAGCCCTTTTAGTTTATAAATTTTGCTTTCACTTGTTTGGTCAGCGGTTTTTCATTCTTGAAGATTCCTTTAGATTCAACATCATGGAGGGATGTACCCACATTTTCCTTCAGGTCTTTTTGAGGATTTAGTTCTGATATTGTGGAGTTTAGTTCATTTTGATCTGATTTTTGTGACTGGCATTAGACAGAAGTATGGGTTCACTTTTATTTTTTGCATGTAGCTGTCAAATTTTCCCAGAACCACTTACTTACAAGGCTTTCCTTGTTACACCACATTTCTTGCTTCTTTCACAAAGATTAGGTGATCATATAGCTGAGAGTCAGTGTCCAGTACCCAACTATGTTTAATTGATCTGCATGTCTGCCTTTATTCTAATGCTATGCTGTTTTGATTACTATCACATTGTAGTAGAGTTTGAAGCTGGGGAAGCTGATCGTTCCTGTCTTTTTTCCCCCATGCCTGCTTTATCAATTCATGGGTGATTTTTGTTTCATATGAATTTCAAGTACAATTGATCTATTTCTTTGAAAAATGTCATTAGTATCCTTGTAGGAAAAGCACTCCTAGTACATGAGCAGGGGATCTTTTCTATATCTTCATGTCCTATTTTAATTCTTGAAGCAGCATTTTGTAGTTTTCATTATATAGGTCCTTCACCTCTTTTAGTTAAACTGATTCCAAGGTATCTGATTTTCTGAGGCAGGATTGTGAATGGGATTGTTTTCTAATGTCTTTTTTTCCTCTTTCATTATTTGTATATAGTAAAGTCATGGACTTTTGGGTATGAGTTTTGGAACGTGCTACTTTACTGAACAAATCTATTGTTCTCAAGAGCATTTTTGAATATTTCTTTGGACTTTCTAAGAATAGTACTATGTAATCTGCAAATAGTGAAAGTTTTGACATTACTTTCTTGTTTGGCTGTCCTTGATATTATTTTTCTTACTTAAATTCCATAGAAAGTACTTCCAGTACCATACTGAATAGGAGTGGCAAGAGTGGGCAGCCTTGTCTTGTGCCTGATATTAGGGGAAAGCCTTTAGTTTTGCCCCATTGAAAATAATGCTTGCTCTGGGCTTCTGGTGGCAGATGGCATTTACTGTATTAAAGAAAGGTCCTTCAACTTCCATTCTGTTGAGTGTTTTTATCAAGAATGTGTGCTGCATCTTGTGAAATGCTTTGATGCTTCTATTTAGATAATCATACGAGTTTTTCATTATTAATTTTTTATTAGTGAAACACCATGAGGTACAGTTGTACACTTACAAAACTTCATGCTTGGGTTTCAGTTATACAATGATTGAGTATCCATCTCTCCACCACCAATGATCTCAGTAACCCTCCCACACTCCAACCCCAAAGGCAAAATATTTTTTTAACTATTGAGTATATAGTACAGTAGGTTTAACTAGAATGATTATGCCATACATTATTAAACCACCAAAAGTTAGCAATATTATTAATGTATATGTGTATACTTTGAGCAGGTGGTCTCCATTTATCTCACCCCAGCTTCTTCATAACTGTTATATTAGTAAATGCAACTTAAGCTTTGGTATGTATTGTCCATATATATATATGTAAGCAATAATTTTTTTCTCACTAATTTATTTCATTTATATGCCCATAAGGTCCACTATACTGTTGTAAATGGCACGTTTTCCTTTTTAATTCACTTAATCACTTAACTTCCCGTTAGTCGTCGATTTGCTCGAGCGGGCGCCAGTAACGTCTCCATTTGTCCCTGTCGCGTGCTAGTGTAGCCCAATGGCATCTCTTTGCTCCGGGAACATGGAGGGCCTCAAACCGATCGTTCATGACCTTGACAAAGAAGTCTGACCATCTGGTAGGTGGGCGGCCACGCGGTCTCTTGACATCCCGTGGAATCCAATCAGTAACAGCTCTAGTCCAACGGTCGTCTTTAAATCTCATTACGTGACCAGCCCATCTGATTTTCGACACCTTGGCAAATGAGACAGCGTCCCTGATCCTTGATCGTCGACGGATGTCAGAACTCCGGATTCGTTCTCTCATTTGAGTGAAACGTGATATTCCAAGCATAGCTCTTTCTATTCTTCTTTGGGAGACCTGAATGGCGTTCTCATCTTGTTTGCGTAGGGCCCAGGTCTCTGAGGCATATGTTAATGCAGGAAGAACAGTGGAATCAAAGAGATGTGCCCGGAGCCGGAGGTTCTTCGTCCTCTTAGCTATTTCTTCGACGTTCTTGAAGGCGTTCCAAGCCGCTCTCTTCCTCCTGCGCAGCTCAGGTGCCAGGTCATTTGTCATGTTGACCTCTCGACCTAGGTACACATAGCTGTTGCATTCGGAGATGGTCGTTCCATTGAGAGCGAATGGGGCGTCAGGAACAAGGCTGTTTCTCATAAACATTGTCTTCGTAAGATTCAGCTGTAGTCCTACCTTTCCACACTCACGGTCAAAGTCGGCCAGCATTTGTGCCGCTTGGCTGATGTTTGGTGTTATTAAAACAATGTCATCAGCAAAGCGGAGGTGGTGTAGTTGCCGACCATCTATCTTCACTCCCATTCCTTCCCATTCCAGTCGTCGCATGATGTTCTCGAGGGTGGCACTGAAGAGTTTTGGTGAAATGGTATCACCCTGCCGCACCCCTCTCTTTACATCAACGATCACTTCTTTGTAGAATGGTGAGATCCTGGTAGTGAATCCGCAATACAGCTCACGGAGGATCCTGATGTATTGGGCTTGAATGCCCTGATTGGCTAGGGCTTCAATGACCGCTTCCGTCTCAACAGAATCAAAGGCCTTCTTTAAATCAATGAACGTTAAGCAGAGCGGCATCTTGAACTCCCGAGAAACCTCAATGAGTTTGGTTATCGTGTGGATATGGTCGATGGTGCTGAATCCTTTGCGGAACCCTGCTTGCTCACATGGTTGTCCTTCATCTAGTGTTCTGCCAATCCTATTCAGGATGACTCGAGTACTTCCACTACCCAGCCGTCGCCACACTCCAGGACGCTTTCCGGACCCGCGCGGCCGCAAGCGGCCGCGCGACACATCATAAGACACTAAATACCCGTCTTCTGGAATTGTCGTACCATATTTGATAGGGTTCAAATATGGTAACACCTACAAGGGTGATTAGAGGTCACCCCAAAAGCCTCTATACCTCTCGGAAAGACTGGCAAGCTACCGAGAGTATTCCGCCCGCACGGAAGAGCCTGGCAAGCTATCCGCTGTGTATTCGATATGCCAAAACCAGTAACTACAACTGGTCTCATTCACCTGACCCTGAAGGCTTCACCGACATGGCAGCACTGAGAAGGATGAGAAAGGAGAGGCCGACAAAATCTCAAGGCCGACCTAGGCTGCCACAACGAAGGAAGACAAAAATGATCGTCTGTACTTTCAATGCACGTACGCTAGCATCAGATGCATCCATCGAGGACCTGATGGTACAAGCGCGAATGATCAAGTACGACATCATTGGTCTGACCGAGACAAGAAGACACGAATCTCACCATGCCGTTTTCGACACTGGAGAAGAATTGTTCCTCGGAACATGCGATAAAAGAGGTGTTGGAGGCGTCGGTGTCCTTATCAACACAAACTTGGCCAAGAGCATTGATTCATTCGAATGCCTAACAACCCGAATCGGACGTTTACATTTGAATAGATGTGGCTCACTGCCTGCAGTTTCTATCTTCGTTGTCTACGCACCAACATCTCATTATGATGAAAGAGAAATCGAGAAGTTCTACATGGAGCTAGAGAAATTCTATAAAGAAGACCACACCTTCTACAAGATCATTGTGGGTGATTTTAATGCCAAGATAGGACCGAGAAGATCAGCTGAAGAACTTCACATCGGAACCCATGGCCTAGAATGGAACGAACAGGGTGAGAGACTGTCTGAGTTCATCATGTCGACCAAGACCATTCATGGTAACTCACAGTTCCAGAAGGCAGAATCTAAACGATGGACATGGGAGTCTCCCGGTGGACGATTCCACAACGAAATAGACCACATCATATTCAATCGACGGTTTTGCCTGACTGATGTCGCTGTTGTCCCAAAATTTCGAACGGGATCGGACCACCGTCTCCTTCGTGCAAAATTCTACTTCACAGAGCGGGGAGAAAGGGCTGCAAAGTTCAAAAAGAGAACTCCCAGAACGACCACCAACTGGGAACTCTTTGGTACTATTGCGGCAACATGGGAAGATGCCATTGTTGACAACATTGACGAGGAATACGATCGACTGGTTCAGCACCTCCATGAATGTGCGAGGAATGCCAAGAGAGAGATAGCCACAAAAAGTCGCCTATCTTCGAAAACTCTTGAGCTAATTCGCCAGCGTGGTTTGGCGCATGCCTCAGGCAACCGCAAGCTAACGTCCGAGCTTGCAAAGCAGTGCAGAGATGCGATCAAGGAAGACCTCAAAGAGAGAAGAGCAGAAGTACTGGTAGATGCGGCAGAAGCCGGGAAAAGTATTCGTAACGCCCGCCTGTCCTTCGCCAACTATAAGACCAAGATGACTGCCCTCCGACGTCCTGATGGATCCATCACATCCTCCAGAATGGCAATGGAGAAGATTATCCATGACTTCTACTCAAATCTCTTCGATAGCCATGTCCACTTGCCAACATACCAAATTCCACAGGATGGATATGTCGTTCCCAACGTTCTCCCTTCCGAAATCCGACACGCCATTTCGTCAGTAAAGAAGCAAACAGCACCTGGCCCAGACAAGGTCAGACCTGAACACCTGAAGAACCTGCCGTCAGTACTCATCAATACACTGGCTCGGCTCTTCACTCGCTACCTGTCTGAATGCAAGGTTCCATCTCAATGGAAAACCAGCAGGACCGTACTACTGTTCAAGAAGGGAGACATCCATGACATTGGCAACTATCGCCCGATCTGCCTATTGTCTGTCATCTACAAGTTGTCCTTTTTAATTATGTTTGAATAATTATACATCATGGTCACGGTTTTTATCTTTTCTTTCATTGATATGAGTTTCGAATGTTAAACCATGCTTGGATGCCTGGGATGAATCCTTTTTGGTCATGGTGTAAATCTTTTAGATCAGTTGTTGGATACTATTTGCTAATATTTTGTTGAGGATCTTTGCATGTCTTCATAAGGGGTATTGGTCAGCAATTTTATTTTTGTGTACTGTCTCTGTCTGCTCTGGGTATTAGGATTATATTTGCCTCATAGAAACTGTGAGTGTTTCTGTTTCTTTAATTTCCCTCAAAAGCTTGCAAAAGACTGGTCCTATTTAAAGGTTGGAAAGAATTCACTATTGATTCCATCTGTGCCTGGCCTTTTATTTGGAGAAGTTTTTCGATTACCATTTTAATTTCATTGATTATGATAGGTCTGTTCAGGTATTTCAAATCTTCTTGTTTCAGTCTTTGGTGGTTATAGGAATCCAGGAATTTATCAATTTCTCCAAGGTTCTCTGTTTCATGGCATAAACATTCTCAATGTAATCTCCGATGATCCTTTGAATCTCTGTAGTTTCTTTCCTGTTGTCCCTATTTGCATTTCTGTTTCGGTTTATTAGTTTTCTCTGTTTCTTCATGACTTTTGCCAGCGATTCATAGATCTTTTTCATTTTCTCAAAGACCAACTCTTTGATACATTGATCTTTGGAATGCTTTTTGGGATACCAGCTCATTGATTTCTGCTCTAATATTTATTATTACCTTCATCTTGCCTGGTTTGGGCCTTTTGTGTTGGTCATTTTCCACAATCTTAAGCTATAAGTTTAAGTTACTGTTGTGGCTCTTTTCTTCCTTCTTGATGAATTTTTGCAGAGCTATAAACTTTTCTCTTAAAACTGCTTTTTCTGTGTCCCACAAGTTTTGGTAGCTCATATTAACATCCTCATTTGTTCCTAGTAATCGTTCTATTTTATCATTGATTTCTTCTCTAACCAACTGTTTATTCTTTGGTGAATTGTTTAATATACAGGTGTTTGATTGATTCTCTGTTTCTCCTTGTGATTCACTCCATTTTCAGTGTCTCATGGTCTGAAAAAAACAGTCGATACAATTTTTATTCTCTTAATTTTATGGATGCATGTTTTATGACCCGGCATGTGGTCTACTTTGGAGAATGTCCCACGTGCACTGGAGAAGAATGCATATTCAGCTTTCTGGAAAGTCATACACACACACACACACACACACACACACACACACATATATATATAGTCCCGGACTATATATATATATATATATATATATATATATATCTTGTTGTGTATCGTTGTGTATAGTCCCAGACTATATATATAATATATATATATATATATATATATATATATATCGTTGTGTATTCGATATGCCAAAACCAGTAATTACAACTGGTCTCATTCACCTGACCCTGAAGGCTTCACCCACATGGCAGCATTGAGAAGAATGAGAAAGGAGAGGCCGAGAAAATCTCAAGGCCGAACTAGGCTGCCACAACGAAGGAAGACAAAAATGATCGTCTGTAGTTTTAATACACGTACACTAGCATCAGATGCATCCATCGAGGACCTGATGGTACAAGCACGAATGATCAAGTACGACATCATTGGTCTAACCCAGACAAGAAGGCACGAATCTCACCATGCTGTTTTCGACACTGGAGAAGAAATGTTCCTCAGAACATGCGATAAAAGAGGTGTCGGAGGCGTAGGTGTCCTTATCAACACAATTTAGCCATGAGCAGTGATTCATTCAAATGCCTAACAACCCGAATTGGACGTCTACATTTGAATAGATGTGGCTCACTGCCCGCAGTTTCTATCTTCGTTGTTTACGCACCAACATCTCATTATGATGAAAGAGAAATCGAGAAGCTCTACATGGAGCTGGAGAAGTTCTATAAAGAAGACCACAACTTCTACAAGATCATTGTGGGTGATTTTAATGCCAAGATAGGACTGAGAAGATCAGCTGAAGAACTTCACATTGGGACCCATGGCCTAGAATGGAACGAACAGGGTGAGAGACTGTCTGAGTTCATCATGTTGACCAAGACCATTCATGGTAACTCACAGTTCCAGAAGGCAGAATCTAAACGTTGGACATGGGAATCTCCCGGTGGACGATTCCACAATGAAATAGACCACATCATATTCAATTGACGGCTTTGCCTGACCGATGTCGCTGTTGTCCCAAAATTCCGAATGGGATTGGACCACCATCTCCTTCGTGCAAAATTCTACTTCACAGAGCGGGGAGAAAGGGCTGCAAAGTTTTAAAAGAGAACTCCCAGAACGACGGCCAACTGAGAGCTCTTTGGCACTATTGCGGCAACATGGGAAAATGCCATTGTTGACAACATTGACGAGGAATACGATAGACGGGTTCAGCACCTCCATGATTGTGCGAGGAACGCCAAGAGAGAGATAGCCACAAAAAAACTCCTGTCTTCAAAAACTCTTGAGCTTATTCGCCAACGTGGTTTGACGCATGCCTCAGGCAACCGCAAGCTAACGTCTGAGCTCGCAAAGCAGTGCAGAGATGCGATCAAGGAAGACCTCAAAGAAAGACAGCAGAAGTGCTGGTAGATGTGGCAGAAGCCAGGAAAAGTATTTGTAACACCCGCCTGTCCTTCGCCAACTACAAGACCAAGATGATTGCCCTCTGACATCCTGATAGATCCATCATATCCTCCAGAATGGCAATGGAGAAGATTATCCATGACTTGTACTCAAATCTCTTCGATAGCCATGTCCACTTGCCGACATACCAAATTCCACAGGATGGATATGTCGTTCCCAACGTTCTCCCTTCCAAAATCTGACACTCCATTTCATCAGTAAAGAAATGAACAGCATCCGGCCCAGACAAGGTCAGACCTGAACACCTGAAGAACCTGCCGTCAGTACTCAACAATACACTGGCTCGACTCTTCACAAGCTACCTGTCTGAATGCAAGGTTCCATCCCAATAGAAAACCAGCAGGACCGTACTACTGTTCAAGTAGGGAGACATCCATGACATTGGCAACTATCACCCGATCTGCCTATTGTCTGTCATCTACAAGTTGTTCACTCTAGTCATCCTAAATAGGATTGGCAGAACACTAGATGAAGGACAACCATGCAAGCAAGCCGGGTTCCGCAAAGGATTCAGTACCATCGACCATATCCACACGATAACCAAGCTCATTGAGGTTTCTCGGGAGTTCAAGATGCCGCTATGTTTAACATTCATTGATTTAAAGAAGGCCTTTGATTCTGTTGAGAAGGAAGCGGTCATTGAAGCCCTAACCAATCAGGGCATTCAAGCCCAATACATCAAGATCATCCGTGAGCTGTATTGCGGATTCACTACCAGGATCTCACCATTCTACAAAGAAGTAATCATTGATGTCAAGAGAGGGATTCGGCAGGGTGATACCATTTCACTGAAACTCTTCAGTGCCACCCTCAAGAACATCATGCAACGACTAGAATGGGAAGGAATGGGAGTGAAGATAGATGGTCGGCAACTACACCACCTCCGCTTTGCTGATGACATTGTTTTAATAACACCAAACATCAGCCAAGCGGCACAAATGCTGGCCGAGTTTGACCGTGAGTGTGGAAAGGTAGGACTACAGCTGAATCTTACGAAGACAATGTTTATGAAAAACAGCCTCGTTCCTGATGCCCCATTCGCTCTCAACGGAACGACCATCTCCGAATGCAACAGCTATGTGTACCTGGGTCGAGAAGTCAACATGACAAATGACCGGGCACCCGAGCTGCGCAGGAAGAAGAGAGCGGCTTGGAACGCCTTCAAGAACGTCGAAGAAATAGCTAAGAGGATGAAGAACCTCCGGTTCCAGGCACATTTCTTTGATTGCACTGTTCTTCCTGCATTAACATATGCCTCAGAGACTTGGGCCCTACGTAAACAGGATGAGAATGTTATGTCGGTCTCCCAAAGAGGAATTGAAAGAGCTATGTTTCACTCAAATGAGAGAAAGAATCTGGAGTTCCGACATCCGTCGATGATCAAGAATCAGGGACACTGTCTCGTTTGCCAAGGTGTAAAATATCAGATGGGCTGGTCACGTAATGAGATTTAAAGACGACCCCTGGACTAGAGCTGTTACTGACTGGATTCCACGGGGTGTCAAAAGACCGTGTGGCCACCCACCTACCAGATGGTCAGACTTCTTCATTAATATCATGAACGATCGGTTTGAGGCTCTTCATATTCCCTGAGCGAACAGATGCCATTGGGCTACACTAGCATGCGACAGGGACAAATGGAGACCTTACTGGCGCCCGCTCGAGCAAATCGACGACTAACGGGATGTTAAGTGATTAAGTGATATATAGTCCCCTATCTTCCATTTATCCTCTCAACTAAACTATGTTCTTTAGTGGTTCATCTATCAAAAGGTGAGAAAGTTGTGTTGAAATTTCCAACTATTATTGTGTGGCTAGCAAGTCATTCTTGAAATCTATTAGCAGTTGTTTTAAGTATATTGCTGGTCCCTCATTAGGTGTATAAACATTTACAACTGTGAGTTCTACATGACTTACAGATCCTATGATCATGAAGAAATGATCTTCTCTGTCTCTTCTAAGCTTTTTCAGTCTAATGTCTATGTGGTCCAATGTACAGCCACCCCAATTTTCTTGGGTGTTGTTTGCTTGAAGGTCTATATCTTGAAGAGTTCTGCATATATTTTACTCCTTGTGTTTTAAGGATTTAAGTTAAAGCTTAACTTAAGGTCTTCAATCAACTTTAATTTAACTTTTCTATATAGTGTGAGATATGTATCCATTTTTATACTTTTGTATGTGGCATTCTAGCTTTCCCAGCACCAGGTGAATTTTCCCAGACTTTTTATCATAGATTAACTATACACTAAATGATAGTTCACATTTTATCTCTATTCTACTCCATAGGACTGAGTTTATCCCATTACTATCATGTGTTGATTATGACAGTACTATAGATAACATAACTTAAAAATAGGTAATGAAAGATTTCCAATCTTATTTTCACTCAGAATTCCTTCAGCAACTAAGGGACTTTTCTAACAACAGTTTTATTTTAGTAGAGATTGTTCTAGGTGTTGGAAGAATGTCATTGAATTTTTAGATAGGAATTGCACTGGCTATGTATGATGATTTGCTTGTAATGTAAATTGTTGCAATGTTAATTCTTCCAAGCCTTTTAAACAAATATCCTTTCAAATAGATATATTTATTATAACACCATGATTTACAAAGTTGTTTATAATACAGCGTCTCATGTCTAAAGTGTATCACCAATGTCCCTAGTTTCCCTCCCAACCACAAACTGCCCCCTTAGGCACATAAAAACATTTACTTCATATTGCTTCCTCCAACGAGGATTAGCACTGCAGCACTGTCCTCCCTTTGTTCATTGATTTGCTCAAGCGGGTCCAGTAAAGTCTCCATCATGAGACTTGTTGTTCCTGTGTTTGGCATATTGGATATGTCATGGGTAGCTTGCCAGATTTAGCCGTGCAGGCGAGATACTCTTAGTAGCTCGCCGGGCTCTCCAAGAGGGGCAGAGGAATCGAACCCGGCTAGGCTGGACTGACTGTGCACAAAGCAAATGCCCTACCACTGTGCTATCACTGGAGGATTCCTCCAACAAAATATAAATAAACGGTAAATAGAATGATCAGAAAATAAATGTGTAAAATCCACTTTGTGATTCCTATATGGTTTTAACCTATGGCAACAAGTAACTTAAAATGATTTAATACAATATAATAAAATGCATATTCCCATTTTCATAAGTTAGTTATCAAGTCTGGAATTGCATTATATTTTATTTTGCAATTGTAACTAATTATGGTATGATCATGTCTTATCATTAATGAAACTTTGAAAAATTCTGCGCTAATATATTTTAGAATTTACATGAAATAGATAAGGCATGGTTGGAGGCAAGATGGTGCAGGCAGTTGTGTGTTGTCTGCATGCAAATTGTTACAGCAGGTGGTCACCAGGATCTTACATTCTGTAACTGGGAACACCTCCGGGGACGATTAGAGAGCACCCCATCAGCCTCCATCCCCGCCCCCAGATCCTGGAAAGCTACAGAGGGTATTCTGCCTGCATAGCAGAGCCTGGCAAGCTACCTGTGACATACTAAATATGCTAACAACGGTAGCAAAAAATGGGTCTCGTTTCCCTAACCCTGAAGGAGCTCCAGCTGAGTTGGGAAGAACAAGAGGGCTCGTACTAAGCAGATTGCATAAGAGTCAATGGGCAGGAAGGCACCCCGCAAGCAGTTGGCCACCAAGGCGGCCTGCAAGAGTGTGCCATCCACGGGCAGCATGAAGAAGCCATGTCACTACCGGCCCAACACTGTGGTGCTGCTCGAGATCCGCTGCTACAAGAAATCCACCGAGCTGAACTGCTTATCTGCAAGCTGCTATTCCAGTGGCTAGTGAATGAGATGGCACAGGACTTCAAGACCAACCTGTGCTCCCAGAGCTCAGCCATCATGGCGGTGCAGGAGGCTTGCAATGCCTATCTGGTGAGGCTCTTCAAGGATACCAACTTTTGTGCCATCCATGCTAAGCACATCACCATTATGCCCAAGAACATCCAGATGGCGTGCCACATCTGCAGAAAAAATGCATAAAGTTTATAATGCTAAAATCTCAGGGCTGGGACAAATGGCGACACTACTGGAGCCTGCTCGAGCAAATAGATAATTAACAGGATGAGTGCTACAGTGCTACAGACAGATAAGGCATACACATGTTTTACCCACACTTCATTTAAACACTGTGGGTTACAAAGTTGTTCATGATGATTCTATATAGATATTCAATATTCCAGTACCTATCCCACCACCACTGTTACCTTCCCTCCACCATTGTCTCCAAATTTCCCAACCTATCATCAAGCCTATTTCCATCACATGCCCACAATAATTTATTTTATGTTGCTTGTCACCAAGAAACTGCTAGTAAAATGATCAATATATATTTACTTAGAAGCAAATCAGTGAAAATATTGTATATCATCATATAGTCATTATGTTCTTGTCTGCAGAATTATTAAAATGCTGTAACATATTAAGCCTATTGTGTTAATGATTTTGTTAGTCAAAGTTGGTAGACTTCTACATTGCATCCCATCCAAGATGGTGTGCTGCTACTGATTGTTAGTGTTGTCATTGGGAGATTTTGCTCTAAAAAATCCAGAAGATTTAACTGGACAGAGAGCTTACACAGTGGTGGATGTAGGATGCGGCTGTGGCTGCCGGGGCATCTGGTTGGACAGGGTGAGGAAGAGATGCTCCAAAAAGCCTGGAGTTTTCAGCCAAAAAAATTCATACCTCAATTTTTTGCCGAGTTGGCATCTCTGTGGAAATCTGTTGGGGATCTGAGAAGTCCCGCCAGAGGCATAGTGTCAGCTCTTTGAGTGTGGCTGTTAGGGATTTGGGAGGGTGGGAACCTGGCCAACCAACCCCCATCCTGAGAGGGGCTGTCTCAGACTGGGACCAGTGTATCTGAGTAATTTTTGCATCTAGTTGATCTCCTTGAAGATTTAATTATGATACTCTGGAACAAGGCTGATAGGATGAGTTTACATGGTGGTGAATGGGGATGTGGGTCAATAAAAATGTTTTAAAAATTATTATTAGCCCTGTGGTCTATATTCCTAGTCTACATGTATGTTTGAAATGGGAATTAGTGAAGCTTCTTCATTGTAATACCTTAGATGTATTTTTGAACTTCAGTTTTTCTTCAATTTTACAATTCTTGGTATTTATACTTATCAGATTATTGTGATGTTTGAAGGATTAATGAATTGTGTGTATGATGTACGAAACATGCATCATTCAATACTACTCCTTTCCCCATTCAAGCAAATAACTGTTTCCAACTGGATTATTGTATCTTGAGTGATTAATTATTATCATATCTTACACATGGCATTTGTGGAACAAATAAACTTCAATGAAGGGTGAGTGTATGTAAGTAAGTAAGTAAAGTAAAGTAAAGTAAAGGCCCTCCCGTTGATCATCGATTTGCTCGAGCGGGCCCAGTAACGTCTCCATTGGAGACTTTGTTCTTACTGTGTCTGGCATATCGAATACTCTCGGTAGCTTGCCGGGCTCTCCGAGAGGGGCGGAGGAATCGAACTCGGGTCAGCCATGTTGGCTGCGTGCAAGGCAGACGCCATACTCGCTGTGCTATCTGGTCAGAATAATTGCTCATTTAAAGTAATAGATTTACCAATATTAAAAATAGGAGTGATGTTATAGGAGGCTAACTAATTTCTTATCTCACATACCTGTTAAGCAATCCTCACTCAAACCTATACCTATCAAGCTATACTAGATCATGTTAGTGCTCAAGTAGGACCCTGTGGAACTCTTGCTTTAAGAACTATTGTTGTTTCATTGCCAATAGATCAAGGAAATGACCTTCATAGTGCAGACTTAAGAGGAAGTTGTGAGGTAGGCTACTGTCTGTTTACAAAGCATTTTGAGAAAGATTGGATACTTAAACACTATATAAAAAATACAAAAGTAACACTTCAAAATTTAATTTAATAAATTTTAAGAAACATTATGAAAGGTTAAAAAAGCTACAATGCTAGCAGCTCAAGCCATGTAGGGGTCCTGTATCAAGTTATAACTCAGAGTTTTGGTGAAATTTTCTTGTTATATCCATTTTGCAAGGAAACTCTTGTAGGGACTTTTAGGTTTATGGCAAGAATTTTGTAATAACTTTGTTACATATATTCTGAACAGCACAACCAGAAACGTAGATAGATCTCCACATCCACTCAGCAACACATGAATGATCTCGTACTCTTTCTGTGCTGAGGCCCCACAATATCTCTTTCATTTTCTCATAATCTATCAGTACACTGAGAATTTCAACAAGCCTTGACTTAGTTCTTACAACTAAGGGGATATTATTGATTATGGAAGATAGATTTGCTTAGGTATATGGTGGTGAATCTTCATTGATTACAAATGATCACAAGGGCTGGAGCGATAGCACAGCGGGTAGGGCGTTCGCCTTACAAGCGGCCAACATGGACGACCCGAGTTCGATTCCTCTGCCCCTCTCAGAGAGCCCGGCAAGCTACCGAGAGTATTCGATATGCCAAACACAGTAACAACAAAGTCTCCAATGGAGACATTACTGGGCCCGCTTGAGCAAATTGACGATCAACGGGAGGGCCTTTACCTTTACCTTTACTTAAATCATGAGATGTTTTAAATTTTTAATTTTAGACACCATGATATACAATAGTATTATGGATATATTCACATGTGTATGATGTTCCAACTCCACACCTTCTACAATGCTATCACACTGCAATCCCTCCAGATCCTTCCTCAACTTTGGTAGAGGATGTGATATTTAAATATTGATTGCCATATCAGTAACAAGGTATAAATCATGATTCCTAAATAAAATATTAATAGTTTTCTTCAGGTACGTTGACATTTTTAGTTCTGAAATTAATGACCAAATTGGTTGAGAATCTTAACCAAATAGTAGATTTGTCTAGTGATATGGAAACCAGTAAGCTCATTATTGGTATACCAAGCAGGGACAGGGTTATGTAACAGTAAAACAACAGAGAAAACTGGAAGAAGGGGACATCCAAAGGACAGTTTCAAATAACATTGCAGTAAATTTCTTCAAACCTGATATCAGAGAGTGGATATTTAACTAATCACCAACATCTTTATTTTTCTATCTGGGGCCAATATATAGGGATCCTTGTAGGCCATCCCCGAGATAGAATATTCACTCGATCATTTGATCATTTGACATCCCCTTACTCATTGATTTGTTCAAGCGGGTGCAGTAATGTCTCCATTTGTCCCTGCCACGTGCTAGTGTAGCCCAGTGGCGTCTGCTTGCTCCAGGAACACAAAGAGCCTCAAACCTATTGCTCAGGGTCTTTAATAAGAAGTCTGACCACCTCTGAGATGTGACGCCACACGATGTTTTGATGTCTTGTGGAATCCAGTCAGTACCAGTTCCATTCCAGCAGTTGTCTCCAAATCACATTAAGTGTACAGCCCATCTGATTTTCAATGCCTTGGCAAAATATACAGCATCCCTGATTCTTGACCATCGACAGAGGTCAGAACGCCAAATTCCTTCTCTCACTTGAGTGAAGTGTGATACTACAAGCATAGCTCTTTTGATTCCTCTTTGGGAGACCAGAATAGGATTCTGATCCTGTTTTTGTAGTCAGGTCTCTGAGGCATATGTTAATGCAGGAAGAATGGGTGAGTCCAAGAGATGTGCCCGGAGCCAGAACTTCTTCATTCTCTTAGCTGTTTCTGCAATGCTCTTGAAGGTGTTCCAAGCTGCTCTCCTCCTCCTGCACAACTTAGGTGCCAGGTCATTCGTCATGCTGACTTCTCGACCTAGGTACACATAACTGTTGCATTTGGAGATGTTTGTTCCATTGAGAGTGAATGGAACATCAGGAACAAATCCGTTTCTCATAAAGATTGTCTTTGTAAGATTCAACTGTAGTCCAACCTTTCCACACTCATGGTCAAAGTTGGCCAGCATTTGTGCAGCTTGGCCGAAGTTTGGTGTTATTTGAACAATGTCATCAACGAAGCAGAGGTTCTGTAGCTGCCGACCGTCTATCTTCACTATCATTCCTTCCCATTCCAGTCGTCGTATGACATTCTCGATGGTGGCACTGAAGAGTTTTGGTGAAATGGTATCACCCTGCTGAACCCCTCCCTTTACATCGATGATCACTCACTTGTAGAATGGTAAGATCCTGGTAGTGAATCCACAATACAGCTAACGGAGGATCCTGATATATTGAGTTTGAATGCCCTGTCTGGCTAGGGCTTTGATGACCACTTCACTCTCAGCAGAATCAAAGGCCTTCTTTAAATCAATGAACGTTAGACAGAGTGGCATCTTGAACTCCCGAGAAACCTCAATAAGCTTAGTTACTGTGTGGATATGGTCAATTTTGCTCAATTCTTTTCAGAACCCAGCTTGCTTGCATGATTGTTCTTCATCTAGTGTTCCACCAATCCTATTCAGGATGACTTGAGTGAACAGCTTGTACACAGCAGACAACAGCTTGTAGATGACAGACAGACAGCTTGTAGACAACAGATGACAGGAAGATCGTGCAATAGTTGCCGATTTCATGGATTCTTGTACAGTAGAACAGTCCTGCTGGTCTTCCATTGGGAAGGAAACTTGCATTCAGACAGGTAGCATGTGAAGACCCAAGCCAGTGTATTAATGAGTACTGATGGCAGATTCTTCATGTGGTCATGCCTGACCTTGTCTAGGCCAGGTGCTATTTGCTTCTTTACCAACGAAATGACATGTCAGATTTCGGAAGTGAGAATATTGGGAACGACATATCCATCCTGCAGAATTTGCTATTTGGGCAGGTGGATGTGGCTATCAAAGAGATCTGAGTAGAAATCATGGATAATCTTCTCCATTGCCCTTCTGGAAGATGTGATAGATCCATCAGGATGTCAGAGGACAATCATCTTGGTCTTGTAGTTGTTGAAGGACAGGTGGGCGTTGCAAATACTTTTTAAAAAATTTATTGAATCACCATGAGATAGTTACAAGCTTTCATGTTTGTGTTACAATCAAACAATGATCAAACACCCATTCCTCCAACAGTGCACATTTCCCACCAGTGCACATTCCCCACTATCAATAATCCCAGTATACACCCCCTTTGCCCACCTTCCCCCTGACTACATGGCCGACATGCTTCCCCATAATCTCTCTCTTCCATATCAGCCAGCACTGCTGCTCTTCCCTCTTTGAGATCTTCCTCCTTTCTACTGCTTTGCGAGTTCGGACATTCACTTGTGGTCACCTGAGGCTCACGCAAAGCCATGTTGCTCAAGAGTTTTTGAAGACGGGCCTCTTTTTGTGGCTATATCTCTCTCAACATTCCTCATACAATCATGGAGGTGCTGAACCAGTCAATCGTATTCTTTGTCAATGTTGTCAATGACGGCATCTTCCCATGTTACCACAATAGTGCCAAAGAGCTCCCAGTTGGTGGTTGCTCTGGGAGTTCTCTTCTTAAACTTTGCAGCGCTTTCTCAACTGCTCTGTGAAGTAGAATTTTGCATGAAGGAGACAGTTGCCCGATCCCATTTGGAATTTTGGGACAACAGCGACATTGGTCAGGCAAAACTGATGATCGAATATGATGTGGTCAATTTTGTTGTCGAACTGTCCACAGAGAGACTCCCATGTTCAACGTTTAGTTTCGGCCTTCTGAAACTGTGAGTTACCATGGATGGTCTTGGTCGACATGATGAACTCAGAAATTCTCTCACCCTGTCCATTCCATTCTAGGCCATGGGTCCCTATATGGAGTTCTTCAGCTGATCTTCTCAGTCTTACCTTGACATTAAAATGACTGACAATGATCTTGTATAAGGTATGGTCTTATTTATAGGACTTCTCCAGCTCCATGTGGAACTTCTCAATTTCTTTTTCATCATAATTGGATGTTGGTGCATAGACATCGAAGATAGAAACTGCCAGCAGTGTGCCACATCTATTCAAGTATAATCGTCCGATTTGGGTTGTTAGGCATTCAAATGAATCAATGGTCATGGCCAAGTTCATGTTGACAAGGACACCAACACCAACACTACCGATGCTTCTTTTGTCGAATGTTCCAAGGATGAGATAGAATATTCATTGCTTTTAAATGGAAGATGAATTTGACAGATGAACTAAGTAATAGGCTGTGAAAATTTTCGATGGAAAGGTCATGATTTCTGAGATTAGAGAAAAGTTTTTTTACTCCTCTGTTAACAAATGACACTGTATGCTGTGCAGAAAAAAATCCAGTGGACAGAGGTTTGTTTTTTTCCAAAATTAATACAATTTTCTCCCATGTTTGTTCATATTTATCAGTGATTTCTAGATTTTTTGGCTTATCAAACACAATTTCTGTTTCACTTGCTAAAAATGAATTGAAAGGCATTTATACAGTTAGAAACAAATGTCAAGATGTACCATTTTTATGTACTTACATCATTGTGCAAAGCAGGGCATAGTAGCAAATAAGAACAAAGTATTTTTCAGAACTTTATGAAATTATTATTATCATCATATGAAAATATATTTCAAAGCCTAAATGGAAACAAAAGGACATTTTAATGTGATTAGGGATATGAGTCAATATAATTTTAACATGACTCTGAAATACTTAAAAAATTAGTTGTTTGAGATATTTTGCAAAAATATCTTGAAATCAGAACAGCTTCGTAATCAGAGCATTTTCAGAAATTATTAAAACAATATATGACACAAACTAGACATAAAACTTGTCATTAAAAATATCTGGGGAACACAAAGTAACAAAATAGGAGACTAACACCAAAGAGTGGCCAAGATTAGTACCAGGAGGTTTGCTCCATGGCTTGGAGGCCAGCCACACATGCTAGGGGTAAAGGGAGCTTAGATAGAGAAGGGAGCACCAAATAAAGGGTATTGGGAGGATCCTCCCAGGATGGGAGATGCATGCTGAAAGTAGACTATAGACCAAACATGATTGCCACTCAATTCCTCTTTTGCAAACCACAACACTCAAAAGGAGAGAGAGAACAAAAGGGAATGCCCTGCCACAGAGGCAGGATGGGATAGGGGGCTGGGGGAGTGGGAGGGATACTGGGACCCGTGGTGGTGGAAAATTGGAACTGGTGGAGGGATGGATATTTGATCATTGTGTAATTGAAATCCAAGCACAAAAATTTGTAAGTCTACAACTGTACCTCATGGTGTTTCACTAATAAAAATTTAAAAAAATATCCTGAACCTCTGGTGCATATCTACAGTACGTGTCAAATTTCTAGCGCATTTCAGGAAATAAATTTCCCATTAATCATAGAAGGAGTATTTTATAAATGAACTATTAAACAAATAAATGAAGTTAAAATGAGAATAAATGATTTGTTAAACTGCCTTATGATTTCATTTGCATCGGTTCTTCAAACCACTTCCTTTGGAGGGAAAAAAACTGTTGTTAGGTTCAGAGAGCTAGTACAGTGAGTTAGGAAGTTGCCTTGCATTTGGGTACTCAGGGTTGGATTTCTAGCACTAAGCATCATTCCCCAAGCAACATCAGGAGCCACTCGCTGAGCACAGAAGTGAGATTATATCCTGACCACTACCAGATGTGGTCCAATAGAAACAATGAAACACTGTTGGTTTCCAAAACAATGAAATAGTTTATTAATAATCTGAAAGAATATTTCATTCAATCTCATACACTAAGAAATTATTACAACCTACATTTAGCAACTCTGGGTCACAATATATAAGGGATAGATTAACTATTGAACAACCAAATTATGAAGGCAAATTGGAGCATTAAACCTCTTTTATTTTAGCAGATAAAATTACCTAGAGTCAGAACTAGTTTTCAAACCATTTATGATAGGAAAGTAATTATTGTTTAATTTTCTTTCTAAAATATTTTTATATTAGGCAAAAATACTTTTTGAGTCAAAGAATATAATCAGAGGATAAGTCAGTACTTAATGACCAAATGTGATTTTCAACAAAATATAACAAGCTTAGTTGTATATGATAGCTATGAAGTTTGCTTTAATATATCTTTTTAAAGGAAAGATCCATAAATAGTAATTTAAATATATTTAAGTAAGACATTATAGACAAAACCAACAGGAAGGATTAAGGATACTTAACATATAATAGCTTAGTATATCAGTGCTCTTGCTTTATGATGTCATTCAAGCCAATGTTTGGAGAAAAGAGAGGGATTAATTAATATGTTTAGCCACTTTATCTAACATGGTATATCTTCAAAATTATTCTTCATAAATTAAGGTAGTCTGCAGAAAAATTTATTTTACTTCTATGCCTTAGCACTTTACCAAAAATCCAAAATCGAAAAACATAAGAGATATTGTATATGTGTATGATCATGCCTATGCATGTGTTTGTGAAAATGCACATGTACTTACTCATTTACAATTAGGCCCAAGTAGTTACAACCATTTTTATGTAAACCAAAGAAGAATACAGTATATTGTTATGCATGCTCCATTAAACCTTGTCTTTTCAACTTATAAATATAGTTCAAACTGCTCCTAGATTCATGTTGAAAAATCAAGCTCACATTTATCCATTTTCTTAAAAAGGAGAAACATAACTTTTTCAATTTTTGTCACTTTGAAATGTACACTCCATGCGCTAAATGTCATCAAAGACAATTAGTGGTGTATACCATGACACCCTTGGTGTAAGATTGAATTTATCTTGGAAGCCAAAATACTTTACAGTCTAATGTAAGGAGAATGTAACTAAAATGTATCTAATATAGAAAATAATTGGTTATTAGCACCTGAGATATGCATTCAGTTTTCTCACAGTAATTTAAATTGAACCTTGATTTAATAGACTTCCCAACAAATGCTTCCTATTTGGCAAGTGTTTGGTGGCAAAACTTCCAATATATAATCCTGAATAGTTGTGCTGATGGTTGAGGGGATTTGGGTTTTTTGTTAGCTTTATTGTCTAATTTTGGGTCACCCTCAATAGTACTCCATACTTTCTTCTGGTTCTGCCCTAAGTGATCACTCCTAGTAGTGCTGGAAGGTGGGATGCAGGAATGAAACTCATGAATTCCTTGTGCAAGGCATTGTGCAGTGCATTCACTACAAGTGCAACCCTTTATGCAATACCATTTCCAGAGCTCTACCCATTTTGAAGATTGTTCTTGCTGCCTCATATGCTGAAAATTATATATAGATGGATGTAAGTGATGTTAACATTGTAACACATTTCAGAAAAGGTTCTTCTTATCCCCACTTCACCGAAATGAGGACATCAGGACATCTACAAAGATAGTAGAAAGTAAAATAGGGATTTATAACTCAATGCAAAAAGACAATGTCAATGATTCAGTTTAGTTCTCAAGTTCAATTAACTTAAAAACTACCTTTGTAAGCTAGTATGGCCGAACCACCCCAGGTTTTTTCTTTATCAATTATTTAAAAATATTCTTACTGTATCACCATGAATTCGGAATGACCATCTCTGAATGCAACAGTTATGTGTACCTAGGTCGAGAACTCAACATAACAAATGACCTGGCACCTGAGCTGCACAGGAGGAAGAGAGTGGCTTGGAACGCCTTCAAGAGTGTCGAAGAAATAGCTAAGAGGACGAAGAACCTCCGGCTCTGGGCACATCTCTTTCATTCCACTGTTCTTCCTGCATTGACATATGCCTCAGACACCTGGGCCCTACGCAAACAGTATGAGAACGCTATTCAGGTCTCCCAAAGAAGAATTGAAAGATCTATGCTTGGAGTATCACGTTTCACTCAAATGAGAGAAAGAATCCGGAGTTCTGACCTCCGTTGACAACCAAGAATCAGGGACACTGTCTCATTTGCCAAGGCGTCAAAAATCAGATGGGTTGGTCACGTAATGAGATTTAGAGAAGACAGCTGGACTAGAGCCGTTACCGACTGTATTCCACCGGACGTCAAAAAACCGAGTGGCCGCCCACCTACCAGATGGTCAGACTTCATCAAGATCATGAAGGATTCGTTTGAGGCTCTTCATGTTCCTAGAACGAACAGATGCCATTGGGCTACACTAGCACGTGACAGGGACAAATGGAGATGTTACTGGGCTGGAGTGATAGCACAGCGGGTAGGGTGTTCGCCTTACACGCGGCCAACATGGCCGACCCGAGTTCGATTCCTCCGCCCCTCTTGGAGAGCCCGGCAAACTACCGAGAGTATTCGATATGCCAGACACAGTAACAACAAAGTCTCCAATGGAGACGTTACTGGGCCCGCTCGAGCAAATCGACGATCAATGGTTGGGCCTTTACCTTTCTTTACCTTTACTGGCGCCCGCTGGAGCAAATCGACGATTAATGGGAAGTCAAGTGATCAAGTGATCACCATGAATTATAAAGTTAAAAACTCCTTATGGTTGAGTCTGAGGCGTAAAAATTTCCAACAACAATCCCGTTACCAGTGTCCATTCCCTTAACCATTCCCTTCTGTCCCTAAGTCTGCCTCTATGGTAGACCCTGTTTTCAGTTTCTTTCTCCAGCATACCTATTTTATGCACTTTAAAAAAATAATACTTTTGCTGGTAAGGTATCAACATGCATGTAACTAACCCTCATTTCAGAACATAGATTTGGATTAGAATGACAACTACTTTCTAGTATTATTGTAGTGCTATTTTTCCTCAAGTCTCACACCTCCACACATCCCCTACTAAGGAACAGTTCTCCTGCTATCTGCTTCCCAGGTTGTTAAAGCCTACCACATGCCTAGACAAACTATGTAAATGGCATTTTGAGCGTAAATGTTTAGAAGCTGAATCTGATTCCAGAATAATTTATATGCAAGGACAGCTTTTATATCATCAGAGCCCAATGGGTTAACTGTGATGTGGTGATTGTGGTGAGTGTGTGTGCCCAGAGGAAAGAGGGACAGGCGAATTGAAACTCTGTGAGGAATCTAGCACTCCATACCATGATGGTTTGATCAAAGCTGCCAGTCATCACATAGTGGGCCATCTTATGGACATCCAAATTGGACACAAAATGATTAAGTGCTTTAATGGTCGTGATGCATCACCCTTTTTTACAATTCCATACACATAAGCTCTTGTCATATGCACAGCTCATGATGAAGGACACCAGAGATATACTAGGAACCCATGCACCCAGTCATCCTGACCTACTAGGGTCATAAGCCTCTTTCCTGTGCTGACATCCCAATTCTTATCTCAAGATCCGAGAGTAAAAAAAGGCCCAGGCTGGCCCCATTGTTAAGTATAGGCAGTCATTAATTGTACAATGGAAGGATGTGAAATTTCTGCAATCCAGGAAATATATTGTACTACATACTTATGCTCCCAAAATTCATATTTGCACTGCATATAGTGACTGTATCCAAAACACGCACAGTGTGATCATGGGAACTGCTTGCTATAAGTGTGCCATCTTGATTTGGTCACACCATACATACCCACTTTGTGTGGTCAGTGAATGCTTTCACACAGTAGGCTTTGTGTATATCCCACATATTTAAGGTTGTATCCTGTGAGGCTGATAAAATCTCCATTGGGCATGATGGCAACTGAAGAAACATTGTGCTTGTGGCCAAAGATGGTTCTACTGCAGAGAGAATTCCTAAAGTCCTGCAGTTTGATGGTGGTTTCTGCAAAGCAGGAGACAATAATTTCTTACCATGGTCAAATGAAATATTCTGAACTGAGTCTGTATGACCTTTAAATGTTTTGTCCAAAGCTTAAATCTTGAATCCCAGGCTTTAATTGTAACATCTTCTGAGAAATAAATGATAATAGTGAATATAGGGTGGAAAATAACTCTAGTAATGAGCTCTTGGGTCCATTCAATGCATGCTTTTCGGTAACAAGGGGAGCCCATTCTGTCAGATCTTTATTCTTCCCAAGCAACAAACTTGCTTTCAGGTTTTCTTTTGCTTCATTAGTTTTGACTCTAAATTTATAACCTTCTTTTCTAATCTAATAACAAATGTCCATTTCTTTTTCAGTCTGGCATGTTTGTTATCAAATGTTTGATTCAATTTAGCTTCTGTTTTAAAAAGTGAATACACTTTTCACAGCCATTTGAACAAAGGTAATCCTCTATGGCTCTATTGAGTTCTTCTCATTGTCCAGGGGTCAGTGCCATTTTACCAACAGTGTTAAGCTTATTTGATATAATGCTAGTTCCCTTCTTGGAAGAACAAAATGCCTCTCAGTTCATGGACATATAGTTCAATAGCCCACTGATAGGATTTCAAAGAAGATACATTGTTTCCCTCATAAACGAATCCAATCATTTGAACATTCAAGAGATATGCAAAGAGTCAGTTTCTTTCCATGAGAATACTATGCCCACCATTTCAACACTATCTCTTTCCAGTTTTGCTTTTATAGAGTAATGGGTGACTGAAAGATTTAGAGTAAGGATGGAGAGATAGAGAATGGAGGATAGAGCACTGGGATCAGTTCTGAAAAAGGAAACGGTGGTAGGGCACACTCATGAGACCGGCACTTGTTTCTCTCCTACACAGTCCAGACCACTTCCTTCCATTTCTCACTATCTAGACTATATCTGAAGGCCTCTGCTTCTCTGATCTCTCATTATGTATCCCAATGTCCTGACTCCACAGTCATGGAACTCTAAAGCTACTTATTCCGGCCTCTTTTTATAACCCCCTCTGCACATGTACCCAAGAGGCCTAGGTAGATATCTGTACCTGTATGTTCCTCAAAGTTTTAGACTTCCTGTCTTCTCAGGATGTTTTAATCCTCTGTGTCCTTGAAATACTGCCCCATCCAGGAAGCCTCACCGGCCTTTAAGACTCAAGTGTGAGGTCATACTCCTCACCATGGATCCCAAAGGAATGTGACTATGACATCACTAAACACGTTGCCATAAACACTGCTGCTATGGTTCCAGGCAGTGCTTAAGCCTAAATGGGACACATCTTCTTGTCCCACAACAAATGCTTTTTCCTCTGTAGGACAAGAGACTCTCAAATCATGGGTATTTGTTCAAAATGCAAATACAACCTAAATATCCTTATTTCTTAATGGAATTCAACATGAAAGTTGGACTCAACAAGAATCAATTGAGTTTTTCCTTGGATGCCAATGAGAAAATGAGGTCACTATTACCTGAAACACAATATAATTGCACAAAATCTAGTGTCAACCAGGGCACTGAAGGAATAGAAGCACATCAAGAGGTTACTGGCCTGACACTGAATCTCCATCTGGTAGAATGCAACAGAATTTGAGATTCTATTGGCCACTGACATGTTTCTCAGGGAGCATTTGCTGGAACAAAATGTCATCTAAACTTTCACTTTGAGCTTTTGTTTGTTCAGTCTGTTAAAATATGTTTCCTGTGTGTAGCAGGCTATTGCATTTAATATACTAATCCATTCTGCCACTCTGGCTTTTAAATTGTGCATTTAGCCCAAAGACTTTGAGAGAGATTATTCTTATCAAGTTTTGTGTCATCTTTTTGCAGGAGTTTGTTGTGTTTGTGGAGCTTGTCTTGGCTAAACTAGAATAAAATCTATAAAGTTCCTGTTCTTTTTATCTCTAAAGTTATATTGTTCCTTCACATCAGAATGAAAGTCGACTGGGTAAAGAATTCTTGGTGAGCCATTCATTTCATTGAGTTTTTTTCTCTCTATCAGTCCATTGTCTTCGGGCCTGAGGGCTTTTATTTGATAAGGCCACTGCAAATATTTAGGATGCTCCTTTTAATATAGTTTGATTCTTTTAACTTTCTACTTTCAGTCTTCTTTCTATATTTATAGTTGTCACCATTCTCATAAGATATTGCTAGTAGTGTTTTTATTTGGATTTCCTGTAGGTGGTACACTTCATGCCTCTTGGATCTGGGTGCATGCACTCTTCAGCTCTGGGAACTTCTCAACAGTGAATTTTTTGACTGATACTTCTTCATTGATGTTGTTTTCTTCATCCTCTGGGAGCCCAATAATCCTTATGCTGTTCCTCTTGAGTTCATATCTCTTGCCTATATTGATTTAGTTTGAAGGATTTTTCCATCTTCTGCTGTTGTCTGGAAATTTTCTGTATCTTTTCTTGGACTTCACTGAATCTATCCTCAGCAGCTACTATGCTGATGTTGAAGACTTTCAGTGAGTTTTTTAAATTTCATCTACCAGTTTTTCAGACAGGTTATTATTTTTTTAAAGTCAATTAATTTTTCTTTTTTTTAATTTTTATTAATGAGACACCATGAGGTACAGTTGTAGACTTAAAATTTTTGTGCTTGGGTTTCAATTATACAATGATCAAATACCCATCCCTCCGCCAGTGACCATTTCCCACCACCATGGATCCCAGTATCCCTCCCATCCCCCATCCCATGATTGCTACTCATTGCCTCTGTTGCAAACCACAACACCCAATAGGAGAGAGAACAAAAGTTTATTATTATTTTATTGAGTCACTGTGAGATACAGTTACAAAGCTTTCATGTTTGAGTTTCAATCATACAATGAACGAGTACCCATCCCTCTGCCAGTGCACATCTTCCACCACCAATGTCTCCAGTACCCCACCCCCACATCCCAACCCCTCTCCCCGCCTCTATGGCATTTTCCCCATATTCTCTCTCTACTTTTTGGTCATTATGGTTTGCAATATAGATACTGAGAGGCCATCATATTTTGTCCTTTATCTAATTTCAGCACACATCTCCCATCCTGAATGATCCCTCCAATCATCAGATAGATTTTGTCTGTTTGTATTTTCCTTATTTCTGCTGTCATATCCTCTTATGTTTTATTGGTGATGCATTCTACCATTTCTTTGAGTTCCTTATGCATCCTCAATAAGTCAGTTCATAATCCATTATCAGAGAGGCTATATAGCTCATTATTACTGTTAAAACACGGGGTAATATCTTCACACATTTAAGCTGATAGTTTTTTTGTGTTGCTTTGCATTGTGACCTTTTCAGTTTGGAGTTGTTTCTTATGTATTGTGTGGTTATGTGGCTACAGTTCAGATTTCTTTGTATGTCTATGGCAAGTTATGGAAAGTTGAAGAAAAGTGAGATCTGGATCCTTTAGTACCTCTAATATAAGATATATATGAAGTAACTTCTTCGCGTGTCCCACTTAGTTTTGTAACTTGATTTTAGAGGGACATCATGAGAGGCAGTTCCAGGGTGCAAAACTTTTAGATCTAGCCACCAGGTTTTTCCCGGACTTCAAGCTGGGATAGGCTGCAGGTTCCACTGCATTTCACACACCTGAATTCAAGATGTTAGACCAATGGGTTGGAGGGCCATTGCCTTTTAAGGAGACAGTTCTGGGGGCAAAACGCTGTAAGGTCCAGCAACCATGATTGTCTTTGTGTGCATTGCTGGACTTCATGCTGGGAGAGGGTGCAGTTCCCACTGGGGTTCACACAGCTCAGTTTAAGATGTTAGATGTCTTCATCTTCTTATTCTTTATCTTTAATCCATGTATACTAAGATTATTAGAAAAAGAATCCATGTATACTAAGATTATTAGAAAAAGAAGTGGCTTGTCTACTAAATTAAAAGCATGACTTAAATCTAGGTTTATTCACTTTAAGCAAAGTTTTTCTTTTTTAACTCCTATGTTGTTAATCATAGGGATTTTGTTATCTGATGGGAGTTATAATATGTATACTATTGTTCAAGAAGATTATTCAAGTTTGCAGAATATTCTTTTGTGCTGAGGAAAAAATGGTTGCCTGTTTTTCTTGCCTGTGTTATATTAATAAAGATTATGTCCCTCTTTCCTGCAAACCTGGTCCTTTCTGCTGAGCAGATTATTTGAAAATGCTAGTGGTGCTTATTTGTGGGTTTTTTCCTGTGTCAGTATCTCACACATTCATTTGCATTATTGTACACAACCCAAATAATCTGTTGTAAAGGACTGAGACTATTTCACTGAGCCTCTACCAAGAACTTTACCTTTTGGATCTTGATTATCTCATCTATATATGTGAAAAAAGTGGACTAATTGAAGCCTCATAATATTTCCAACTGTGAAATATGATAATTTAACATCACATACCCTTCCATTTTGTTGAGAACATCAACTCACAGAATAATTTACTTTAATTCAAAAATCACCTAATCATTCATGTGCAACTTTTTATAAAATAATAGTTCACTGACCTTTTAATTAACAGTTGAAATTATCCTCTGCATAGTACCATCTATACTGATGGTATGTATTACATAATAACTATCATTACATTTAATAAAAATATACAGAGAAATTGACTAAGTTACACTGTATTATTACTGTTTTTCCATTAGATGGAATTGTTATGATTTCTGTAACGTGACTTGACCCAAAGTATATTTATATCTATGTAATAATAAACAATATTTCAATAAGGCTTAACTGTTTTTAATCTACACTTAATTTTTAAAAGTAAATGTTTTAGGAATATTTATATAGAAATTAACCCTGATATTACTATTTGAGAGTTACATTTGCTGAGTCTGTATTCAGTTTTCAATTTTAATGTTTCCATAATATTCAAGTCAAAAGTCCAAAGAAAAATTGGTTTCAAGATTGATCAATATCTACACACAAAAATATCATATAGCAAAGAACATGCCAGTGAATTATATATTTTCATCATGTGAACATATTGGTAAGGAACTTATGTTCCACATATTCCAATTTTCTTCACAAAGGGATATTTGTCACCAAGTGATAATTGTCTTGCTCAGTCACCTGTTTATCCCAGTATAGCATGAAAACAAAGAATTTAGCAACATCAACCAGCAAATTAATCTACCTAACTTTCATATTTCTAACATGCTGTCATCTCTGAAAATAAGTATAGTATATGGTTAAGAAAGTGATAAATCTGGAACCAGAACTATAGCACAGTGGGTTGGAGGCTTTTCTTGCAAGAAGGCTATATGATCCCTGGCACAACATATGGTCCACTGAGCCCCTCCAGGAATGATTTCTAAATTCAGAATCAGGAATAAGCCCTGAATACGTTTGGTGTGGCCCCAACCCTCCACCATGCTAAGAGAGTTATAAATTATCCCCAAGCTCCATCATGGGCACACCTGAGTACAGAACCATAAAATAATCTCTTTGCACCATAGGGTGTGGCTTAGACACTTCCTCCAATGCAGACAAAAGAAACATGATAATTTGATAAAGCTTTGTGAAAAAAAATACCATTTTTGCTTTGACAGCAATGTGATAAATTGCAGAGGCCAATAAACTACTTTAGGAAAGAGTGATATATATATATATATATATATATATATATATAAACTATAACTATTTTAGACTTTGTGAACTTTAAAACTCTGTCACTAGTGATATTAATGATATCATAATCCCAAACTACAGAGGCTTGAGAGAGATTACCATGGGATGGGTGTTTACCTTGCATGCAGCTAAAGTGGGTTCGATCCCCGACACTCCATATGGTACCCTGAGGCCTCCAGGAATGATATCTGAGCACTGAGTCAAGAGCAAGCCAGTGCCTCGACACCCAAACAGTAATGATAAACAAAGAACAATGTACTAATGTAACAGGAGTATATTATAAGAGAAAAGAGGGATAGAGCGATAACATAGCAAGCAGGATGCTTACCTTGCATGTGGCTCTCCGGATTCAACCATTGCACTCCATATGGCTTGCACGCAGTGCCAAGAATGATCCCTGAATGCACAGTCTGGAGTAAGCTCTGAGCAGTCAGATGTGATCCAAGCTCCACCCCCAAAATAGAAGAGGAAAATAGAAATATATCTATCTTTCAGTGTATGCACACAGAAAGAAAAATGAATATATTGTGAAAATCCATCTGTCTGCAAACTAGGAAAAGAAGTCTCACCAGAAATGTAAATTACAAGCATCTTGATGTGGGATTTTCAGTCTTCAAAACTGTAAGAAAATTATTTTTTGACGCTCAAGGCCGCACCCCACATACTCAGGCAGTACCTCATGCATGAGTGAAGTCCCATGGAACCCAGGTAATGCAGAACTTAGTGACCATGGACTCTGGGCTCAATGAGAATTGGGATTGGAGATCCTCTGCCCATTTCACCGAGTCTCTGATTACCCAAGGGTCTTGTCCATAAGCCACCTCCTGTCTGCGCCAGATAATCTTGTCATCTCCCACCATCCAGATCACATGGCTTCTTCTCCAGGAAGAGAGTATAACATGAGGACCCCCATAAACATGCCACCAGACTCCGTGCCAGGCTGCTCCACTCAGGACACCCCAGAGGGGGTGGGTGAAAGCCCTCTCTGCCCCATGGGACCCAACCTTGGCAGCCGACCTCCACAACCCAACCACTGCCACACTCAAGGCCACTCCCTACATGCTCGAATCAAGTCTCACATATGAGTGAACATATTCCTGAACACATCATAAGACTCTCCCTATCCATTCTCTATAATTACCACACCATATTTGATGTGGTTCAGACAGGAAACAGCAAATGATAGAGGGAAAAATAAATATGCATATATACATATTTTCAGATGTATATACCAAACCTCAAATCACCCAAACTTTAACAACATGTTAGTGATATCCTATAGAATGTCTTAATGGGGGTGCACGGTCATCTTCCTACCCCAGGTCAGTATCTCAAACCCGGGACTTGGATTTCCCCACTATGCGCCCCAAGTGTCCTCTAGGACCCTGGGACGCTCACCATCCCTAAGCCTCTTTCTGTTCATCCCCAATGGTGTGCCCGGTTTTCTTCTACCCCCAGGTTGTACCCCAACAGATACCAGATACCTGCAGTGGGCGTGGCAATGGTAGAACTGGGCGTGGCCTCTGTAGAAGCTGGCATGGCCTGATTTTGGGTCTCCGGTACTTTACCCATACCCAGCAATCTCGTGTAACAACTCAGTCTCCATACATCCACACCAACTTGGAGAAAAAACGCAAATCCCTACCATGAGGGCAGGTCGATCTAAAGAGTCCAGAAGCCTCAGTAGGTGCTACTCACCTAAGGCACCTCTCTGAGAAAGAATTTAGATATGAAGTAATGAAGATGTTCAATAAACTCAATGAAAGAGTGAGACACGTATCCAGTAAATCAAGGAGGACATGAGAGAAACAATCAAGAAAATATAGGAAGAAATGAGAGAAGAAATTGGAAAGCTATGCACAGAAATGTCAGTAATAAAAGATGAAAATGGGAGGAATCGACCTTCCTAACTTCAAACTCTACTACAAAGCTGTCATAATTAAAACATCATGGTACTAGAACAAAGGCAGAGCTGCAGACCAATGGAACAGGGTTGAATATGCTGACATCTCCCCCCAATCATCTAATCTTTGATAAGGGAGCAAGAAATGTGAACTGGAGCAAGGAAAGCCTCTTTAACAAATTGTGCTGGCAAAACTGGACAGCTACATGCAAAAACATGGGCTCAGATCTCTGCCTAACACCATGTACAAAAATGAGATCAAAATGGATTAAAGACCTCTACACCAGACCGGAATCCATAAGGTACATTGAAGACAAGGTTGACAAAACCCTCCATGACATTGAAGCTAACGGTATGTTCAAAGATCACACTCCACTGTACAAGCAAGTGAAAACAGAGATAGACAAATGGGACTATCTTAAACTAAGAAGCTTCTCACCTCCAAAGAAACAGCGACCAAAATACAAAGACAGTCTACAGAATGGAAAAGGATATTTGCCCAATACCCATCTGACAAGGGGTTGATATAAAGGATATACTAAGTACTGGTTAAACTCCATAAGAAGAAAACATCCAACCCTATCAAAAATTGGGCGACGAAATGAACAAAACTTTTCTCAAAGAAGAAATCTGAATGGCAAAAAGACACATGGCAAAATGCTCTACATCATTAATCATCAGGGAGATGCAGATCAAAACCACAATGAGATCATCTCACACCACAGGGACTGGCCCACATCCAAAAGAACAAAAGCAACCGGTGCTGGTGCAGATGTGGAGAGAATGGGACCCTCCTCCACTGCTGGTGGTAATACCGACTGGTTCAGCCCTTTTGTAAAACGTTATGGAGAATTCTCAAAAAAATAGAAATTGAGCTCCAATTGACCCAACAATATCACTGCTGGGAATATATCCCAGAGAGGCAAAAAATTATAGTCAAAATGACACCTGCACTTCTATTTTCATTATTGCACTGTATGCAATAGCCAAATCTCGAAAAAACCTGAGTGCCGGAGAACAGATGACTGGTTAAAGAAACTTTGGTACATCTACACAATGGAGTACTATACAGCTGTTAGAAAAGATGAAGTCATGAAATTCACATACAAGTGCTACTACATGGAAAGTTTTATGCTAAGTCAATTGAGTCAGAGAGGGACTGACATAGAAACATTGCATTCATCTGGGGAATAGAAAGTAGCAAAATAGGAGACTAACATCCAAGAACAATCGAGATAAGTACCAGGAGGTTCACTCCATGGCTTTTAGGCCAGCCGCACATGGTAGGGGGAAAGGAGCTCAGATAGAGAAAGGAGCACCAAGCAAAGGGTGTTGGGAGGATCCTCCCACGTTGGGAGAAGCATGCTGAAAGTAGACTCTAGACTGAACATAATTGCCACTCAATGTCTCTTTTGCAAACCATAACACCCCAAAGGAGAGAGAGAACAAAAGGGAATGCCCTGCCACAGAGGCAGGGGAGGATGGGGGGAATGGGGGGTGGGAGGGATACTGGTATCAGTGGTGGTAGAAAATGGGCACTGGTGGAGGGATGGGTACTCGATCATTGTATAACTAAAACCCAAGCACAAAAACTTGTAAGTCCACAACTGTACCTCATGTTGTTTTACTAATGAAAATTAAAAAAAAAAGTCTTAGTGGCTCCTGCCGAAATTTGAACAATCTTCACACTGTTTCTTATATGAACAATATTTTGTAAACATATTCAGCAGTTCTTCATAACAGACAATACAAAATATATCCTTTGGGTTGTGTATTGGCACATGGATTGGGACTTGGGATGGAAACATCCAGAATTTTGTGGTGGGAAGATGTAATGGTGGTGAGATTGGTATTTGAATATTAAATGTACTCAAATATTGTGAACTAACTTATAAAATTTAAAAATATTAAAGAAAAAAGAAAATTTATTTTTCTTGTGTGATCCACCCACTTTTATATTTTCTTATGGCTCCCTGAGCAGACTAATACAGTATGATAAAGTAAGCCAACTGCTAGCACAAAGCTAGTTACATGATATAATTATATCACAAACACTACTTCTTAAGTAATATTTCTTAAGCAATATTCAATTCCTGTGAGAAAATTTTAAATTCACCAATGACAGAATTCCAGTTCTAGGCAACACTGAAAAACAAACATGGACCTCCTACAAGCAAAACATGTGCTCTATTACACTGAGCTATCTCTCTAACCCAAGTTTTACATTCTTTATAGACTTCTCTACTTTTGATAACTCCCTATCTATACTACAACCACAGTTAGGTAAATCACAAGTGTAACTACATTTCTATATCTATATCATCATCAGCCATGGGCTGAATCTAACTTTATTATGCATCAAGCCATTTTGAAAGAATTAAGATCATTTAATCATAAGTAAGTGAATCATAAGTAAGTGAAAATATCCATAACATATTCTACAACTAAAATCTGTTAATCAACTGATCATTTTATACTCTCCCCTTTATACATTTGCAATATTCCATCCCATATTAAAAAAACTGACTCCCAATGCAATTTTGTTATTTTATTCGAGTATATATGTATAGGGGCTTAAGAATTGCCACCCCAGGGCCAGAGCAATATTACAGCAGGTAGGGAGTTCGCCTTGCATGTGGATGACCTGGGTTCATTCCCCAACATCCCATATCGTCTCCTGAGCACTGCCAGGAGTAATTCCTGAGGGCAGAGCCAGGAATAAACCCTGAGCATCTCTGGGTGTGATGCAGAAACAAAAAAATTAAAAAAAAACAAAGGTACTGGAATTTAAGTTTGAGTATTTAATGTTACTGAGTGGCACGTGTCACCAGGTGAATAAACTTAAAAAATTAAATAATTGACAATGCTGGAAAACAATTATAGCTATCAACGTGCAATGATTATGTCTTACAGACCACTTGCATTTCCAAAGTCATTATCTTGATTTTCACATTCCATTCAGGTATCGGATACCTAGGACTTTTTGATATAGATTGTTGTATCACATTATTAAGATCATGCTGATACTCCTCAACCAAGTTAATATTTTTATTTTATTTTTAATTCAGTTAAGTTACACACTTAACCAAAATGTTTTTTACGTTTTGACAAATACATTCTGTAGAGTAACCACTGTTAGAGAACCTGCAAAACTTTTCACTGCTATTAAAATTTGGAAATATTTTACATATTGAACCCTTCTCCTGATCCTATGGCAACCACTAAGCTTTACATTCTCCTTAATTTTGTAGAAATTACTCCCAGAAAACATATAATTAGAATCAAACAGGACAGATTATTTTCAGATGGAAGTCTTCCACTTAGTAATATTCATTTAAGACTTCTTATTGTCTTTCAGTGCATTGTAAGTTTATTTTTAAATCACTGAATATTAAACTGTATCTATAGAACAAATAATTTTGATTTTCATTAATCTTATTTTTAAACTTTATTTTTAGACACCATGATTTATAGCACTGTCCTTCCGTTGTTCATCGATTTACTCGAGCAAGCACCAGTAACATCTTACAACAAATTGTGAGACTTGTTGCTACTGTTTTTGGCATATTGAATACATCACAGGTAGCTTTCCAGGCTTTGCCATGCGGGCGAGATACTCTCGGTAGATTTCTGGGCTCTGCAAGAGGTGCGGAGGAATTGAACCTGGGTAGGCTGTGTGCAAGGCAAACGCCCTACCTGCTGTGCTATAGCTCCAGCCCATCATGATTTATAAAACTGTTAGTGTTCTGTTTTTATACAGAAGTAATCATTGATGTCAAGAGAGGGGTTCGGCAGGGTGATACCATTTCACCGAAACTCTTCAGTGCCACCCTCGAGAACATCATGCAACGACTGGAATGGAAAGGAATGGGAGTGAAGATAGATGGTTGGCAACTACACCACCTCCGCTTGGCTGATGACATTGTTTTAATAACACCAAACATCAGCTAAGCGGCACAAATGCTGGCCGACCATGACCGTGAGTGTGGAAAGATAGGACTACAGCTGAATCTTACGAAGACAATGTTTATGAAAAACAGCCTCGTTCCTGACGCCCCATTTGCTCTCAACGGAACGACCATCTCCTAATGCAACAGCTATGTGTATCTAGGTCGAGAAGTCAACATGACAAATGACCTGGCACTCGAGCTGCGCAGGAGGAAGAGAGCGGCTTGGAACGCCTTCAAGAGCATCGAAGAAATAGCTAAGAGGACGAAGAACCTCCGGCTCTGGGCACATCTCTTTGATTCCACTGTTCTTCCTGCATTAACATATGCCTCAGAGACCTGGGCCCTATGCAAACAGGATGAGAACGCTATTCAGATCTCCCAAAGAACTGAAAGAGCTATGCTTGGAATGTCACGTTTCACTCAAATGAGAGAAAGAATCCGGAGTTCCGACATCCATCGACGATCAAAAATCAGGGACGCTGTCTCGTTTGTCAAGGTGTCAAAAATCAGATGGGCTGGTCACGTAACGAGATTTAAAGACGACCACTGGACTAGAGCTGTTACCGACTGGATTCCACGGGATGTCAAAAGACCACGTGGCCGCCCACCTACCAGATGATCAGACTTCTTCATCAAGATCATGAATGATTGGTTTGAAGCTCTTCATGTTCCTAGAGCGAACAGATGCCATTGGGCTACACTAGCACGTGGCAGGGACAAATAGAGATGTTACTGGCGTCCGCTCGAGCAAATCGAAGATTAACGGGAAGTAAAGTGATTAAGTGATAAGTGATTGTTCTGTTTTTATACAGAAAACAAGTGCTACAAAAATTCTAAGATTCTACCTATAGATTGGAAGGAGAATTTGGGGGTGGGTTTATGATGTGAGCGGCAGCTAGATTTTTAATGTTGATGCTTATACAAATGTGAATATATTAAGCTGTACTTTAGACTTTAAAAAAAAGGTATGCTTATTCCCAGCTTTCTAAGAGATTTCATAAGTTTTCAATGAAACATTAACACTTCATTTGTATTGATTATTCTACATGTGATCAGCTTTTTTTACATCCTGAGATTTTTATCACAATCTTTTACTTATTAATGCATATGCTTAAACAAAACCTATTTCTCTTATATTAAACCAACAATCTATTTAGTAAGTTGAAATACTTTGCACTTTCATAAATTCAAATCATAGCACAATCATCAAAAATGGACTTTTATTAATTATTTTTCTTTAATTCTATTTGCCATTCCTATACGTTTTGTTGCAGCAAGTAATATAAAATAAATTTGTTACATGCTTGTCAAACAGATAAACTTGATTTCGGGAAGGAACCTGGAGCCATTAGTGAAGGGAAGGGAATGTTGGTTTGGGGAATGTTGCTGGGACACAACTCTAGTGGGAAGAGTTCGGTAATAACACTTTTATGAACAACTTTTTGAATTGTCTAAATAAGAATTAAAAGAAAATAAAGGAAAAAATAATAAAATTAAAAAATAAATAGGGGCTATGGATGTTAGCAGCAAAATTCATGCTTTTTATACACGAAATCTGAGTTTGATAATAGGGGGTGTAAAATAATAATACTAAATTTTGAAGCAACAATAAATACTGGATTATAAGTACCAAATGATGACTGCTACTGTGAAGAGGGTTGGATTAAGCAAATCTGGCAAAACAGGCCAATTATATGATAATAGTAGAAATTAGTCTTTTTGTGGCGGCAACTGTGTAACATATATAGATGTTCAATCAGAATACCATATATTTAAGATCTATTTAATGTTATAAAACATTGCTATTTTGATAAAAATTATTTTCTTTTTTAAAATATTGTCCTTTTACAAGATCAATTTTAACAAAAATTGTCTCTTCTAGAATCAGATTGGTGGGTGCTAGGCAAATGGGGTAGAGGATTGGTGGAGGGAAGAGGACAATGGTGAAGGGATTGGTGTTGAAACACTATGCCTGAAACCCAGTCATTAATAATTTTTTAATTTCATTAAATAAAAATATAAATGAAAGCATGGGAAACCAAAAATATGGAAATGAATAAATAATTGAAATTTTGGAAGATGTATAACACTGTTAGGTATATTCACAAATCGCTGAATGTATTATGAAGTTAATTTTCAAAATATATTATTTTGGTAGAGGCACTCATAGCAGAACTGGGGAGGCACTCTTGATTGTATTTGAGAAACCATTCAGCGAGAGATTGGACACAAGTCTCCCATGTGAAAGACATATTCCTCTGCCCTAAATTCAAAATTATAATTACACATGTATAATTATTAGTCAGAGTAATGATCACAAATTTTAATAATTATTTGCAATTATACAAATATATTTATCTATTCATGCATTTTATAATGTATTAGTATACATAATTATTCGGAATAATTAAAAATTAAATAATAATTACAGACTAAACTTTTGTAATTATTATTAACATAAAATTGTAACAGAGTAAGGTTTCAGTATATTTAGACCAACTACATATGACAATTATACCATAAAATGGGCAGATTTATAAAAGCAAAATATAGGTTGTGGGTACGGAGAGATAATACAGTTGATAGAACATCTTCCTTGCATGTCATCAACACAGGTTCTATCCCTGGCACCCCAAATGGTGCCTTGGACACTACCAGAAGTGATCGCTGAGCATAAGGCCAAGAGTAAGTCTTTCGAACATCTAGATTTCCCCCCTAAAAGCCTATATGGTTGTAAGATTTCTGTATTATATCTGAAATGGTAAAATATTAACTCTAAATAGATCATGGAAAGAGTTCTATGTATATTATAAATTAAGCACCCACTAAAATGTGAAAAAGAAGATAAGGAATGGAATTCTAAAGTTTATTCTAACAATCAAATGAAGGCACAACGTTAATAAACCATAAAACAAAAAACATAACAAAGTTATAAAATTACAGATCTAATACATGAAAAACAATATTTGAATCTAAATAGCGTGACAATACAAATGGAAACAGAATTTTCGTTTGAATTGAAATAATTATATGTTCTTTACTAAACCTGACTATTTCTATATGTAAGAAATTTAAAATATGAAAATATTAAAAAATTAAAAATAAATGCTGTAAAGGACATGTTAGGTAAGCAGTCTTTAAAGGAAAGGTAGAGGCCATCTTTACAGCACACAGCCGCAGAAAAGAAAGGCCGCTGGGTGGATCCACAGCTCCTGGAGAATGCACCAGGTCCCAAAAAGAGCCGAGATCACCGAGAAGTCCCAGGTGGGGTAGGTGCCGCATCCTGCCTCCTCCAGATGGAACCCCGGTGACCATGAGCCTCTACAAGCATAGCTCGAGTATGCGGGAACCAGGACCTTTACTCCAAACTGCGCGGCTGCTTACGCAGCTGCGCTACGTCTCCCTATATACAAAGTGATCAATGGAAAGTAAATCATCCAACGTTTCTCCCTGAAAATCAGGCTTAACTCTTATACAAACCACAACACCCAATAGGAGAGAGAGAACAAAAGGGAATGCCCTGCCACAGAGGCAGGGTGGGATGGGGGTGGGGGAGGGATACTGGGATCCGTGGTGGTGGGAAATGGTCACTGGTGGAGGGATGGGTATTCAAAATAAATAAATAAATTTAAAAAAATAAAGGAAAGCTAGAGTTACTATGTTGCTATTACACAAACATGTAAAAATAAAGGAAATAACGGAGATTAAAGAGGGACAACCTATAATGATAGTAGATAGTGTCACTTTATCAAGAAGAAATAATCTTAAATGTGATGTGTCTAACAATAGAGTTTTTCAATAAACTATTCTGGAAAATCTGAATATTTAAAATAAAAATTTAATCTCTATATGTTGCTAATATCTATCGAAAATGTTTTCAAAATGAATGATAGACTTAAATGTAATTAAAATATAATTAGAAAATAAAAAAACTTTTAGAACAAAATATAGGAGCAAATTCCTTGTGTGTTTGGGCTTCATAGAGTACTTTGTGCTATAACACCAAAAGTATAACAAAGCTTATGAGAAAATTTGACAACTTGAACTTCTCAAAATGAAAAACATTTTGGCTTTGAAAACCATACAGTGTTTAGAGAGAATAGAAGCATGTGTCCAACCAAGGTTCATTTCCTGGTACAATATGTCCCATGTATTGCAGGGTGCCGCCCTGGACACTCCCTGAGCACATGTGATGTTGCCCTGGTAGCCCCCAAGCATTCTCAGGGTAACCCGATAGTATCATCACAAATAAAATACAAATATATGTCCGTTTCCATGTTATTATAAATCTTAAAATATATTTCCACTACTACATCGAATTTCAGATGCGACTCCTAAGATAATTGCTGCTCAGGCACTAAGGCTAGCTTTCTCAGATTGAAGAAAAGTCCATATATGTGAAAACTTAAGAAAATCAAATTCTTAAAACCATAACAAATTATGACTACGAGGGTATAGGGGTATGGGGCATAAAACAGATGTGGTTTTAATACAGCACTGTGATGAATTATAAATAAGTCCCAGGGGTTAAATGTACAGTATAACAAATATGTTATATTATAATATTTATATTAAAAATAGAAGATTATTGGAACTAAAACATGCAATTATATTATACATACAGGCATACAGGTGTTAATTATAACCACACTGACAATCTTATTACAACAAATATGTATATATATATAAAAATTAACATGTCCATATCAAATATATGCAATATCATATGTTATCTGAATTTTTATCAAAACATTAAAATTTTTTGCATTTATATATTGCTTAGCAAGTCTCCAAAACAACTCCAAAAGTGAGGCTAAGCAAGTTTTAGCATCCTTTTATTCCTTTTTTTTCTTTTTTGGCCATATTCAGCTGTGCTCAGGACTTGCTATTAGCTCTGAGCTCAGTAATCACATTTGACAGTGCTTGGGGAGCAGTATATGGTGCTGGGGATTGAACCCTAATGTGCTGAGCCCAAGGTAAACATCCTACCTGCTGTACTATCATTCTGGCACACCATACTCTTAAAATAAATGAAAACTGTAGCTCCCAAAAGTAATCTGATATGCACAAGATCATAAAGTTGAACAGTAGTATAGTTGGAACTAAAATTAAATTCCTGGCATCCTGATGAAATAAATCCTCCGAAAATCTTAATGTGAAGCATAAATCAATTTTAGAGTTAATTATTTTAAGGTTTTGTTTCATTTGGGGAGAATAATAATTTGCTGGTAATAATTTAATAATTCTTAGATGATTAAAGAGTTTATGGTGCTTAAGGGTCCTCAGCTTTCTGGTCATTAACTCTCACCATAATACCTATATAGTTATTTATCATCAGCAGCAACATGAGAGTTTGCAAGTTCAGATGTTAAAGCAGAGGTCATGGAGATTGAGTCCCTGGTTTGGAGATCACCAGTTTGTCAGATGACTGGATCTAAATGGAAATCTACAATTTATCAGATGATCTCAGAATATTGGAGGGTTTTGGCCTGTGACAAAACATTTTGTTTGATTCTAGTCTTACATAATTCCACAGACTCTATCTTAAATTTTATTTTTTAAGTTCTTCCACATTCTTTCTAAAGTGAAATTGTGACCCTAGTATCTCTCAATCATTTATTAAAAGATCAAAGCTCCATACTATTTTATTTCAGTCTAAAACCTAGCCAACTTCCTAAGAAGCTTAATATCACAGAAAAATGGGACCAGAGCAATAGTACAGCAGGTAGGGCACTTTCCTTGCATGTGACAACCTGGGTTTCATCTCCAGAATCCCATACGGTCCCTGCATCCCCAGCAAAAGTAATTCCTGAGCAGGTTGCCAAGAGAAAACCCTGAGAACACCACATATTCTCCCTAAATGTCAGAATTTGGAAACCCATAATATTATCCATACTAATCACAATGTGTGGCATATTACAAAACATAAATATTAACTTGCTGAGTAAATAAGTGTATTACTAAGGTGAACATTCATTTATCTAAGGAGCATATATTTAATATTGGAAGGTTCATTAACAATTACTTGCTTCTAAGAAAAAAATGGTTATCACACTCTCAAAATTGGTAAAAAAGTAATTTGCAGGTGTTAATTAAAAACAAACAAAAAACCCCATATAGCTATAGTTATGCTCTGGTCCAGAGTATAAGAAAGGTCAGCAATGTAGAATCAAACCTCAGAATATAACTTTTATTATTTTTGTTTTAATAAATTGATATTTTAAAAAATATTAATAGATGATTATTAGGCATACAATTGTCCAACACCAACTCCAACCCTAGTGTCAGCTTTCCTTTGCAATTGTACCCTTTCCATATATTGTATTTCTCAAATTTCGTTTTATAAAATGATACATTCTAATTTTTCCTTTAAAACCCTCTTGGAAACTTTAGAAAACCACAAATGTCAGTCTAAACAAACAGCCCTGATTGAAAATTTGCTTCCTGAACACTCATTGAGGATTATGCTTTAAGAGCTTTTTATAACTTAATCTGCATAATCTTGAAGAGTCTCTTCATCTTTTAGCTGATTAAAAATATTTTTCACACCCCATAGAGTAAAATATGACTCCATGCTATGTGTACTTAATAGAGAAAATATGCTTTATGTGCTCCATTAAGTCTTTGTGAAATTGCATTAGTGCCATTCCATTTGCACACCTTTTTGAGATACATTGGTGGCCCTTTCTTGACAGGTAAATTAATAGTTTCATCAATCTATTCAAAGAAATTTTATGACCTTCTAATACAAAGAAGATAACTTCCTTATCAGGAATGGCTAAATAAGTCAAACACTTTTAAATAGAGTACCAGAGAAAAGATAGGAATGAAAACTGTTAAATAGAAAGCATAATATTAAGGGTTGACAGTATCAACACAGAAAGTGTTACATATATATGTGTGTGTGTGTGTGTGTGTGTGTGTGTATACATATATATATAGACCACACTGTAGCACTGTCCTCCCATTGTTCATCAATTTGCTCGAACGGGCACCAGTAATGTCTCCATTGTGAGACTTGTTTTTACTATTTTTGGCATATCAAATACATAACGGGTAGCTTGCCAGGCTTTGCTGTGCAGGCAGAATACTCTTGGTAGCTTGCCAGGCTCTCCGAGAGGAGGAATCGAACCCAGGTCGGCCACGTGCAAGACAAACACCCTGCCCACTGTGCTATCGATCCAGACCTAGACCACACTAAATAATATAATTTTTCTATTGTATGTAAGGTTAGAATTGTAGAAAGCAATTGTTCGTTGCTTGCAAAAATTCATTACTTTTTAAACTTTTTTTTGATTGAATCACCATGAGAAAGTTCCAAGCTTTCATGTTTGAGTTAAAATCACACAATGATCAAACACCCATCTCTCCACCAGTGCACATTCCGTACCACCAACTTCCCCAGTATACCCTTCTTCTATCCTCCCCCCGCCTCCATGGCAGACAATATTTCCCATATTCTTTCTCTACTTTTGGGTATTATGGTTTTCAATACAGATACTGAGAGGTCATCATGTTTGGTCCATTATCTACTTTTGGCACACATCTCCCATCCCGACTGATCATTAAGAAAATGATGGCTGGAGGAATCAGTAGGGATGGGAGATGCGTGCCGAAAAATTCATTATTTAAACCTTTGATGATAGATTTCGGATGCTACTTCAACTTTCCTTTATTATTTAGTTACTTATCTTTGGAACAGTTACTGTTAGTGTATATTGTTTCCTTAACAAATATATAGAAAAATATTTTCCAATATTATGCTATTCCAATTCCAATAAATCTCACTTCAGAATCTGTATTAATTTTGGATATGTGAATTAAAAGTATAACATCAGGGGCCAAGGGAGATGGCTAAAAAGACGGATGCATACTTTTAATGCAGAAATCCCAGGTTTAATCCACAGCACTTCTGGATGCAGGAGCACTACCAGGAGTGTCCCTTGAGTACAGTACCAGGAATGATTACAAATGCCACCATATATGTCCAAAATGTGTAAGACATGATAAAAATTAGTGTCTATCACTGTACACTCTCAGAAAATTGAAAAAAATACCATATATGATCATTTATTTATTTATTTTTTCATGTTTAATTACATAACATTTATGCATATTTTATGAAATGAAATTATATAACATTTTTGATAACATATGGGGCATATTTTATGTATGAATATATGCTATATATTATTCATGAATTTAATATGTTTCAGACAAAAAGAGCTAGAGATATTTATACACTTAACTCTAAATAATTCTTTTTCATCCTTCATTTTTATTGAATCACCATGGATTATTTAGATATATATGTCGTTAAGGGATATTTAGATATTTAAGACAAAATAAGTAATTTTCAAAAATGCATCATATCAATCAGAACTGTGATTTCTGAACAATAAGATACTAAAAGCAATATTTTCATTCACATTAAGAGGTTGTAAGACATTCAATATATTTCAATGAGAACACTAAATAAAGCCACCTACTTCACCACTATGTCAGCTCAGTACAATATCGATCAAGTTAATAATTTTTAAATGAAAAAATATTGCCAGAAGGTTTATAATTCTCCTTATTTTTTAAAAAAAATTTATTAGTGAAACACCATGAGGTAGAATTGTAGGCTTAGGATGGGAGATGCATGCTGAAAGTAGACTATAGACTGAACATGATTGCCATTCAATTCCTCTTTTGAAAACCACAGCACCCAAATGGAGAGAGAAAAAAAAGGGAATGCCCTGCCACAGAGGCAGGGTGGGATTAGGTGAATGGGGGGTGAGAGGGATACTGGGATCAGTGGTAGGGGAGAATGGGCACTGGTGGAGGGATGGGTACTCGATCATTGTATAATTGAAACCCAAGCACCGAAATTTTTAAATATACAAATATACAATCATTTAAATGAGTGAAATATCTAGGAATAAATTTAACTATAGAGGTAAAAATTCTGTACAGTAAAAATTATGACATTATTGAAACACATAAAAGACAAAACATGGGAGCAGCAGCATGACAGCATTGAGGCAGACATTTGGACCCAGAGGAGATATTCTCCTCTAATAAATACAAACCAGAACTAGCTGGAGCCTCCGAGCAGCAGGGGTCTTGAGAAGAACAGCAGCATGGTGGTGTCTGGGCAGACTTTTGCACTCAGGGGAGATATTCTCCTTTAACATGTACCACCCAGAATAGATCAGGAAGATGGCTGCCACTCCTCTTCGTTCCACAACTGTGCATTTCTTCAACAATCATAACTCATCCTAAACATACAAAGACATCCTAACTTAGGTTCCTAACCAACAAAAACATGCAGGAAACAACTCCAAACTTAAAGGTCACGATGGTAAAGCAACACAGAAACCCACCAGGCTTAGGGAGTAAAGAATGTAGCCCATTGGTGGGAATGTCCACTGGTTCAGCCCTTCTGGAAAACAGTATGGACGATTCTCAAAAAATTAGAAATTGAGCTCCCATTTGACCCAGCAATACCACTCCTGGGAATATATCCCAGAGAGGCAAAAATGTATAGTCGAAGTGACATCTGCACTTGTTTGTTCATTGCAGCCCTCTTTACAATAGCCAGAAACTGGAAGAAACCTGAATGCCCAAGAACAGATGACTGGTTAAAGAAACTTTGGTACATCTACACAATGGAGTACTATGTAGCTCTTAGAAAAGATGAAGTCATGAAATTTACATACAAGTGGTACAATATGGAAAGTATCATGCTAAGCGAAATGAGTCAGAAAGAGAGGGATAGACATAGAAAGATTGCATTCATCTGGGGGATATAAAGTAACAAAGTATGAGATTAATACCCAAGAATAGCTGAGATCAGCACCAGGAGGATTACTCCATAACTTAGAGGCCAGCCGGGTATCCTAGAGGAAAGGGCTATTCAGATAGAGAAGGGAGCACCAAATAAAGGATGTTTGGAGGATCCTCCCAGGAGGGGAGATGCATGTCGAAAGTAGACTATGGACTGAACATGTTTGCCACTCAATGCCTCTTTTGCAGACCACAACACCCAAAAGGAGAGAGAGAACACAGGGGATTGCCCTGCCACAGAGACGGGGGGATGGGGGGATGGGGGTGGGAGGGATATTATCCATGGTGGTGGAAAATGGGCACTGGTGGAGGGATGGGTATCTGGTCATTGTATAATTGAAACCAAAGCACAAAAAATTGTAAATCTACAACTTTAAAAAAAATAAAATAAAATAAAGGGGAAAAAAAAAAAAAGAATGTAGCCCAGTTGACCCAACAAGTAATAATGAGCTATATAAAATCTCTCATAAGGAATTTAAAATGGAACTGTTAAGGATGTATAAGGAGCTCAAAGTAACAGTGCAACAAAATGCCAATAAAATACAGGAGGATATGAAGGCAGAAATGAAGAAAATGCAAACGAAAATACAAGTAGAAATGAGATATCTGAATAACCTAGTAAGTGAAATGACAAACTCACTGAAAAGTCTCAGCAGTGAGTAACACTTGCTGAGGACTAAATCGGTGAGCTCCAAGATGAAGTGAAGAAAATCTTCAGATAATAGATAAATATGGAGGAGACCCTCAAAATAAACCAACAGATGACAAGAGAAAATCATAATCAAGTCAAAAGGAACAGCATAAATTTCAATGTGGAGTACCAGAGGGGTAGGAAAAAAACCTTGATGAAGAAACAACTGTCAACGATATCATTGCTGAGAAGTTCCCAAAGCAGAAAAGTCCATGCACACAAATCCAGGAGGCCCATAGAATACAAGATAAGAGAAGTCAAATAAAAATACTCCAAGATACATCGTAATCAGAATGAAAAAAAAAACCATAGAGAATACTGAAAGCAGAAAGATCACAAAATAATGAAATTGCTAATATAGGTGAATCCTTAAGACTCAAAGTAAACTTATCAGATAAAACTCTGGAGCCCAAAGACACTCATGTGATAAAGTGAAAAAAAATAGTAAAACCAACTGCTCACCAATAATTTATCCAGCCAGAAAAGTAGACTTGAAGGTACTATACACAAATTCACATAAACAAGTCAAATTCACATAAATGAGTCAAGAACTTTATCCACTCATAACCATCTTCATAAGAGCGAAATGTGCTAATTAACCAAGACAAGCCACATAAACACGCCATACTCCTGTAGAAAGATGATGCAAAAATACAAAAGTATAATGTCGCTCAATATCAATGGACTAAATGCACCATTTAAAAGACACAGAGTGGAAGATTTGATTAGTATATTAAATGCAATACCCTGCTACATATAAGATATGCACTGAAACAGTCAGAACAAACACAGGCTCTAAATGAAAGGTTGGATGACAATTCTTCAGGCATACAAACTACTGAGAATGACATCGTGAGCCAATAGGATATCAAATTCTGTTATTCTACCAAGTAGAAATCAAGTGGCAGGCCAATGATCTCTTGATGCACATCTATTCCTGCAGTGCTATGATTAATACTAGATTTTGTTTAATAATATTGTGTTTTAGGTAATAGTGACCTCATTTCCTCTTTGGTATCCAAGGAAAAACAACTGATTCCTATGTCCAACTTTCATGCTTAATTCCACTAAGAACTAAGTATATATGTATTTATATTTGAGTTTTAAACAAATGTCCATGACATTAGAGCCTCTTGTCCTACAAAAGACAAAGTCCTTCTGGTGGGGAAAAAGCATGTGTCCCCTTAAAGTTTGAGCACCAACTTGCAGCTATAGGTGCAGGCCTCATAGCTAGGTGTTTAGTGATGCCACAGTCACATACCTATGGGTGCCATGGTGATGAGGCTGACTACATGCTTGAGTCTCAAAGGGCAGTGAGGGTTTCTGGATGGGGCAGTTTTCAGAGGACACAGAGGATAACAAAACATCCTGAGAAGACAGACACTCTAAAACATTGAGAAACACACAGGTACAGAAGTATACTGAGGCCTCTTTGGTACATGTGCAGAGGGGTTATAAGAGAGGCAAAACTATTCACACACTTCCCTCTAATTGTGGCGGGAAGGTGCTCGTTGGTGGGATTGGTGTTTGAATATTATCTGTAATGAACTATTGTGAACTAATTTATGAAAATAAAATATATACCATCAGGTAATCCCATCAACGGCCAAGACACAGAGACTAAAAATCCAGCTCCCAAAAGAGAATAGCAAAGAGTCTCCTGCTCCTGCACCTGGCTGTCCTCACCGGGGCCCCTTGGAGGGAAGCGGGTTGAGTATCCCTCCCCACCCCGAGCACAGCACCGGCAGCCGAAGATCTCCGGAACTAGCCATAGCCACGCTGAGACCACTCTCCACACGCATGAAGGAACCAGCAGAGGAACACAGACGTGTGGGTCCCGGGGCTTAGATCTCCAAGCCTGCTCGGATCAGGACTGGGCCTCCTCCACCCAGATCCCCCATCTTCCAGTAGGTAGGCATCACACCCACCAACTGCCCCTGGCACCAGGTAATCCCATCAACGGCAAAGACACAGAGACTATAAAACCCTGCTCCCGGAAGCGACATCTTATAATCTAGTTCTTACTCTGGAGAACCCGCCAGGCTACTGAGAGCATCCTGCCTGCACGGCAGAGTCTGGCAAACTCCTTGTGGCATACTCAATATGCCCCAAACCAGTAAGAATGATGGGTCTCATTCTCCTGACCATAAAAGAGTCTTGAATATGGCACTTTCTAACATCTCAAGGGCTAGGTCGAAGGAGACGTTACTGGTGCCTGCTCGAGGAAATCGATGATCAACAAGATATTCGTGATGGTGATCGAATATATAAAAATTGCAAAAAACAATGAAGAAGAAGTAGCTTTAGCTTTTGTGTGGCCGTGTAGACAGGACACAGGGATACATAGTGGGAGATTAGAGAGAAGAGACCGTTAAGTCTAGTCTAGGTAGTGATAAAGAGAAGTAAGTGGTCTGAAGTATGTTGGAAAGAAACCAGAGCTGGTCTCATGAGTCTGTGCTTGACTGCCTCTTCCCTTTTCAGGGACTGAGACCAGTGCTCCCTACCTCTAAATAATTGCTACTTTCCCTCAAAGAATCTTCTAGTCTCCCATTACTCTTTGAAAGCAAATACTAGAGAAGGAAATATCTGTTTTGAAAAGTGTATTAAGGTAAGGCTCAATTGTATATTTTGTGAGAAAATGTATGCGTATCTTAGACACTAATAGCTAATCATTTGCCATATTTGATAAACTTCTAATTGTATTTTCTTTACAATTGTCTCTACAGTAATGTGATGTCCAAGTTGAATTTAATCTTACATCAAAGATGTCATGATTTAAACCACTATTTTTATTCAATGATATTTACATGTGCTGTGTACATTTCAAACTGACATATATTAAAAACATTATGTCGTCCTCCTTAAGAAAATGGAGAAATGTTAGCTTGATTTTCCAACATGAATCAGGAACAGTTTGAACTACATTTACAAGTTAAAAAGACAAGGTTTAGGGCTGGAGTGATAGCACAGCGGATAGGGCGTTTGCCTTGCACACGACTGAACCGGATTCGATTCCCAGCATCCCATATGGTCCCCTGAGCACCGCCAGGAGTAATTCCTGAGAGCAGAGCCAGGAGTAACCCCTGTGCATTGCCAGGTGTGACCCAAAAAGAAAAAAAACAAGGTTTAATGGAGCATGCATAACAATATACTGTGTTCTTCTTTAATTTGTATAAAAATGCTTGTAAGTACTTGGGCTTATCTGTGAGTAACTCCACATAAATTTTCACATACACACACGTGTACACGAACACACATGTATACAATACTTCTTTTTTCTTTATGTTCTGCATATTTGGTATAGTGCTAAGGCATAGAAGTTATCACTTATCACTTAATCACTTAATCCCCGTTATTCATCGATTTATTCGAGCGGGTGCCAGTAACGTCTCCATTCATCCCGGTTGCGTGCTAACGTAGCCCAGTGGTATCTGTTCGTTCTAGGAACATGCAGAGCCTCAAACCGATCATTTAGGGTCTTGACGAAGAAGTCTGACCATCTTATAGGTGGGCGTCCACGTGATCTTTTGATGTCCCGTGTAATCCAATCAGTAATGGCTCTAGTCCAGCGGTTGTCTGTAAACCTCATTACGTGTCCAGCCCATCTGATTTTTGATGTCTTGGCGAATGAGACAGCATCCCTGATTCTTGAGCGTTGACGAAGATCAGAACTCCGGATTCTATCTCTCATTTGAGTGAATCGTGATATTCCAAGCATAGTTCTTTCGATTCCTCTTTGAGAGACCCGAATAGCGTTCTCATCCTGTTTTCGTAGGGTCCAGGTCTCTGAGGCATATGTTAATGCAGGAAGAATAGTGGAATCAAAGAGATGTGCTCGTAGCTGGAGGTTCTTTGTCCTTTTAGTTATTTCTTCAATGCTCTTGAAGGTATTCCAAGCCGCTCTCTTCCTCCTGCGCAACTCAGGTGCCAGGTCATTCATCATGTTGATTTCTCGACCTAGGTATATATAACTGTTGCATTCGGAGATATAACTCACCATAGAAGTTAAAATAAAATAAATTTTTCTTTGGACTAAGATGCTTTAGAAAAAATAATTTTGAAGATACAATGAACTAAATTAAATAAAGATGCTAAATATGTTAATTAAACCCACTCTTATCTCCAAAAATTGGTTTAAATGGAATCATAAAACAAGAGAACAGAAATACTAAGCTATTATCTTCACGTATCCTTAATCCTTTCTGTTGATCTTTATAATGATTTGTTTAAATATATTTAAATTACTGTTTGTGGATCTATCATTTAAAAATACATATTGCAGCATACTTCATAGCCAGTATGAATTATTATATTTTCTTGGTGAATCATACTTTTTTATTAGCACTGATTTTCCTCTTTCTCTGATCATATTCTTTGACTTAAAATATTGTTGCCTATGCTAAAAGTAGTCTATAGACCAAACATGATTGCCACTCAATGCCTCTCTTGCAAAACACAATACCCAAAAGGAGAGAGAACAAGGGGGAATACCCTGCCACAGAGGCAGGGTGGGACGGGGGGATGGGGGGTGGGGGGGATGCTGGGATCCGTGGTGGTGGATGATGGCCACTGGTGGAGAGATGTGTACTTCATCATTGTATATCTGAAACCCAAGCACAAAATTTGTAAGTCTATAACTGTTCCTCATGGTGTTTCACTAATAAAAAAAGAAAAAAAATATTGCTCTGCCCCTCTCGGAGAGCCCGGCAAGCTACTGAGAGTATCTCGCCCGCACAGCAGAGCCTGGCAAGCTCCCTGTGATGTATTCGATGTGCCAAACACATTAACAATACTAAAAATTATTTTAAAGAGAAAATTAAACAATCATTACTTTCCCATCCTAAATAGCTTGAAAGCTAGTTCTGACTCTGGAATTTTTTTGTTAAAAGAAAACTACTTTCATGCCCTGACTTTCCTTTCACCCATAATTTGGCTGTTCAGCAATTGAATCACCCCTTACATATTGTGATCCAGAGTTGCTAAAAGGTCTCTAAGAATTTCTTAACTATAGCATAGGGTAAAATGGTCTTTGCAGATTATTAATAAATGATTTATTTGTTTTGGAAAACAACAGTGTTTTGTTGTTGTTGTTGTTGTCAGGCCACACCTGGTCAGGATATACTCTCATTTCTGTGCTCAGGAGTGTCTCCTGATGTTAATTGGAGAACCATGTGCAGTACCATGATCCAACACTGGGTGCACACATAGAAGTCAAGTGCCTAATTTACTGTACTGTCTCTTTGGCCCTAACAACAAATGCTTTATTTTTAAAGGCGAGGATTTGATAAGTTGATAAAAGTGAAAGCACAAAGTAAGTTTAACAAAGATATTTATACTTGATTCATTTCACTTATTTGCTCATTAAAGATTTTTATAATAACTCTTTTGTAATGAACTTTTCTCTCCTGACATAGGCAAAGGTTTTGAGTTATGTGTCCTGTAGATATACATACCTATAAGGTGATATATTAACTCTGACAGATTTTATATCTAGTCTGTGACTTTGGGCTGGAGTGATAGCACGGCGGGTAGGGCATTTGCCTTGCATGCAGCCAACATGGCCTACCCGAGTTCGATTCCTCCGCCTCTCTTGGAGAGCCCGGCAAGCTACCGGGAGTATCTCGCCCACATGGCAGAGCCTGACAAGCTATCCGTGACGTATTTGTTATGCCAAACACAGTAACAACAAGTCTCATGATGGAGACGTTACTGGGCCTGCTCAAGCAAATAGATGAGCAATGGGAGGACCATGACCATGATCTGTGTCTTTATGTTTGTTTGCTTTTTGTTTTTAACGATTGCTGCAAAATGCCTGGTTAGGAAACTATTTTGAGTTTCAAAGACTTTGTGCAGAAGAAAATCACAACCTTAACTTATTTTTTAACGTAATGTAATCACTTTCAGGATAGTATTGCATCAAAACCCTGATCACATCCAAATGTCCATTTTTGTTTCCGTTTTGTTGGTTTTGCAGAGTATTTTATAAAGTACTGTTTTGCTAAAGGACATAAAAATGTGCGTCCTGACATTTTTTTCTACCTATATAAATGCCTTATATTCAATTTACTTTTTTACATGTAATAGCAAATATTGTATTTGGGCAAGCCAAAATATCTAGTAACCATTGATAGATATAAAAAATATTGGAAAATTGTACTGATTTTGGAGAATTTAGAACTGCTGTCCACAGGATGTTTTTTATCTCTTCATTGTAGAGTTATTTGTTGACTGAGGAGTAAAAAACTTTTACTTTAAATTCAGTAAAATATGAATCTTACATGGTAAATTTCCCAGCCTGCAGCCTTAGTTCAATTGCCAGATGGTCCTTCATTTAGTAGCAATGACTGTTGAATCTCAGGGATTATCTGCAATATGGATCTACATTTAATGAACCCAGAATTGACGAATGAAGATGATGGTGATGAATGATCCATCAACTATCGGCTAACAGATTTGAAGAAGTTTCCTCCACTGTTGTTTGGCACTGCCCATTTGATGCCTCTCGCGTTCTCCTGTTTCCTCTGTTTCCACTGTCTATTGTGTGACCCTGTTCTTACCTGGTATACCCATAATGAGGTTACTGGATTCCATTGTAAGTAGATGAATCTAATCTATGTTTGAAAGGTTCACTGTTGATTTGTCATATTATCAACCACTGTGGTCAATAATTTCAGAACTAATTTTTTTAACTTACCTGATGACAGCTATTAATATTTTATTTTAGGCATAATTACTTATATTTTTAACGATAAGGTGAAATGCTCAAACAATATGTCAACATCACTTCCTTGACAAAATGTTCCCGTTGAGGTGGGATCTGGAAGTATTGTCAGGGCATGGCACTCTGGTTGAAGGTGTGCTGTTGGAGCATCGTAGGCATGAAAATACATCTTTAACAGTATTACATATCATGGTGTCTAAAACTAAAGCAATTCACAAGTCAAGTAGAATGCCATATTTTACAATCACTTACAATCAATTAAAAGATTTACCAGATTTTCCTAAGCAAATCTATCATTCTTTGTCTTTAAAATCCCCTTAGTAATAGGAACTAAGCCAAGGCTTGCTAAAATTCTCAGTGTACTGATTTTGGGAAATAACATAGGGATGTGGTGGGGCACAGTCACAGAATGAGCAAGAGCCTGATCATTGGATTTTCAATGACTCTAGGGAGCTATCTGGTTTTCCAGTTATGCTGTTCAGAGTGCATGTAACAAAGACATTCTGGAATCATTGCCATAAACCTAAAAGTCTCTAAAGAATTTTCCAAAGTAAATATGGTCTACTATAAGATAAGACAAGCCCCACAAATATGAAACTCCTGCAGAAAGATGGCACAAAGCCCCATAACAATAATCTCTCTTAATGTCAATGGACTCTATGAGCCAATTAAGATACACGAAGAAGCAGAATGAATTAGAAAATAGAACCCAACACTCTGCTGCCTGTAAGAAACACATTTGAACAGTCAGAGCAAACAGACTCATGGTTAAAAGTGGCAAGACAATTATTCAAACAAACAACTCCCTCAAAATAGCCGGGTGGCTGTCCAAGTGTCAGTCCACAAGATTTCAGACTGAAGAAGGTTAAAAAGAAAACGCTGAAGGGCATTTCTTAATGATCAAGCGAACTGTCCATCAGAAAAAACTCACAGTCCTAAACCCATATGATTCTAATGAGGGACCATAAAAATATTTAAAACTACTCCTAACAGACTTGAAGAAAGACATTGATAGCAACGTAATAGCAGTTGGAGATTTCTACACCATTTTGTCACCTCTTGATTAACTAGAATAAAGCTCATCAAAGAAATACTTTTCTTTTTTTAATTTATTTATTGAATCACCGTGGGAAAGGTTACAAAGCTTTCAGGTTTAGGTCTCAGTCATGCAAATATCAAACACATTTCCTTTACCAAAACTTATTTTTTACCATGAAGAAACCCAATAAAACCCCACCCTCACCCCTCCCAGTCCCTGTGGGGCAGATGAATTCTAGTTAACACTCTATCTGCTTTGATTAGATTCATTGTTTCAATAAAAGATTCACCACTATTATTTAGAGTTTACCCCCCCCCCAAATCAGACATGCTGAAAAAGCATTGTGAAGTGATTTGCTTTCTACAGCTGGGTGCAAGAATTATATGTTGGTTTTGGATTTCTGCTATTTTACTTATTGACCCTGGAAGTATTTCTACTGAAAATCAGATAGTTAAGAAATTGATTTCTGTGTTCTGGAGATGTGGCCGTGCTGGAGAGCTGCTAGTGGGGGGGGCAACTGGTGGCCTCGGTAGGGCGTGAAGGGCGGACCAAAACGCCCCCATTCCCATAAGGTTTTAGTCGCCCCCAGCCCCCCGGCTCATACCTGCTGTCCACAAGGCTCCCATGCGGCCGCCATCTTTCTTTTCAGAGAGGAGAAGGCGACTGGGGCAACACCCTTTCCCCTCCGGACAGACCTGATGGCCTGGATTAACGCATAGTCCTTTCACTTTTCTGCTCCAAGCTGCCGGGTTCTGCATTAAGTCCTTGTGCTTCTGGGGCTGTGGCCATGCTGGAGAGCCGCTCACGGGGGGCAACTGGTGACCTTGGTAGGGCGTGAAGGACGGACCGGAACGCCCCCCTTCCCATGAGGTTTTAGTCGCCCCCACTCCCCCGGCTCATACCTGCTGTCCACAAGGCTCCCATGTGGCCGCCATCTTTCTTTCCAGAGGGAGGAGGGCGGAAGGGACCAACACCCTTTCCCCTCCGGGCAGACATGATGGCCTGGATTAACACATAGTCCTTTCACTTTTCTGCTCCAAGTTGCTGGGTTCTGCATTAAGTCCTTGTGCTTCTGGGCCTGTGGTTGTGCTGGAGAGCCGCTCGTGGGGGGCAACTGGTGACCTCAGTAGGGCGTGAAGGACGGACTGGAACGCCCCCCGACCCATGAGGTTTTAGTTGCCCCCACTCCCCCGGCTCATACCTGCTGTCCACAAGGCTCCCATGCGGCCGTAATCCTTCTTTCCAGAAAAGAGAGGGCGAATGGGGCAACACCCTTTCCCCTGTGGCAGACTTGATGGCCTGGATTAATGCATAGTCCTTTCACTTTTCTGCTCCAAGCTGCTGGGTTATGCATTAAGTCCTTGTGTTTCTGGGGCTGTGGCCGTGCTCCAAACTTAACTATGATTTTCAGAGAGACAAGTTGGGTGATTTACTTCCCATGGATCACTTTGTATATAGAGAGATGTCGCGCAGCCGCGTAAGCGGCCACGCGGTTTTGAGGAAAAGTCCTAGTTCCCGCATACTCGAGCTGTGGTTGTAGAGGCTTCTGGTCACCGGGGTTCCATCTGGGGGAGGCGGGATGCGGTACCTACCCCATCTGGGGCTTCCCGATGATCTCGGCTCTTTTTGGAACCTGTTTTTTTTTTTTCCTTTGGGATCTGTGGATCCCACCCTCCATGTTGTCCTTCTCTTCGGCTGAATGCTGTAAATATGGCCAAAGAAATACTTTTCTTGAGGGAAGATGGTCATGACACACACATATGTTTGTATATATATACATATATATATTTATATATGTATTTGACTTTTCACCCCCAATAGCTAAATTATATGTTCGTCTCCAATGCACATGTAACATTCTCCAAGCCACCAAGTCATAGCTAATGCAGGGCCACAAAACATAACTCCATGCACACTTGGGAATAATGTGTATTCATCTTTTTTAGGATGACGTATCCTGTATATATCTACTAAGTCATTTTCTTCCATTTTTTTTCCCTCAGATGAAGTATGTCCTTGCTAAGCTTGTGTCTGGTTGATCTATCAAGAAGTGATAATGCGGTGTTGAAGCCTCCCACTAGTATTGTGTTGCTATGGATGTCTTTCTCCAAGTTGATGAGTAGTTATTTTAAGTACTTTGATGTTCCCTCATTAGGTGCATATGCATTTAGTATTGTAAGTTCTTCCTGATGTTCAGATCCCTTGATCAATAAGAAATGGCCTTCACTGTCTCCTGTGACCTTCTTCAACCTGAAATCAATGTAGTCAGATAGTAGGATGGCTCCCAGCTTTTTTATGGGAGTTGTTTGTCTGTAAGATTGTTTTCCAGCCTTCGATTCTGAGCCTGTGTTTGCTTTGACTATTGAGATGTGTTTCTTAGAAGCAGCAGAATGTTGAGTTCAATTTTCTAATCCATCCTCCCACTCTGTGTCTTTTAATTGGTGCGTTTAGCCAATTGACATTGAGAGAGATTATTGTTATGGGGTTTTGTCCCATTTTTCTGTTGAAATTTGGTGTATTTGAGAGGCCTGTCTTGTCTTAAAGGAGCCCATTTAGTTGCTGTTGTAACCATGGATTTGAGTCTATGAAGTTCCTGAACCATTATTTGTCTGTGAGTTTTTTCGCTTTATCACACAACTGTAAAGGAATGCCCTGCCACAGAGGCAGGGTGAGATGGGGGGGTGTTGTGGGGTGGGAGGGATACTGGGATCAGTGGTGGTGGAAATTGGGCACTTTTGGAGGGATGGGTACTCTATCATTGTATAATTGAAACCCAAGTACAAAAATTTGTAAGTCTACAACTGTTCCTCATGGTGTTTCACTAATAAATTTTTTTAAAAAGTGGGAAAAGAAATTATCAGAAAAAACATAACTCCATAAAATTAAGAGGATAGAAATTTTATCAGCTGTCTTCTCAGATAATTAACTGAACTGAAAATAGAACTAGACCCAGCAGTGGAGAATCAAATCAAATACCTGGAAAGTAAACAGCTAGCTACTCAACAACCAGTGGTTTAGAGAGGAAATAAGGAGATAATCAAAACATTCTGGGAAACAATTTAGAACAAGCAAACGAGCTACCAGAACTTTTTGGACACCACAAAAGCAGTGTAAAGAGGAAAGTTTATAGCTCTGCAAGCATTCATAAGGAAGGAAGGAAGTGCCCACATAAATAACTCAAATTAGCATCTTATAGTCTTAGAAAAGGACCAACAAAGGAGTCTAAACCAGGCAGGAGTGTGTAAATAATAAAATTTAGAGCAGAAATTAACAATCTGGAATCACAAAAAATTCAAGTTAAAAGATCAATGAAACGAAGACCTAGTTTTTTGCAAAAATAAAAAAAGATCTATAAATCACTAGCAAAGTTGCCAAAGAGAGAGCAAACTCTAAAAAACTGAATCAGAAGTGAAAGGTGGATTCAACCAGGTACATCCCGGTGCACAGGGCTTGGGCGGCTCTCTGGGCATGCACAGCTAGCTCGATCCCCTAGAACAGCCGGTTTTCTCTCCCTTGATCTGCGCCTTTTTCCGGAGCCGTGGCCGCATTAGCAGCCGTGAAATACTCTCCCACTACATATGCCATAGGATCCATAAGCTACCCTCTTAAATGGAACCTTCTCTAGGTTAGCTAAACTACTAGAAACACAGTAGCCAATAACTCATAAGCCTAACTCAAATCACAATGCATATCAAGCAGAATAGTAACAGTGAACGTGAAGTACTAAACCACACTGGTCACAATGGTTAAAGCAACAAAAAAGCCCACCAAACTTTCTTATTGAAGAGTCTAACCCAGAAGACACCAACAGTACTGTAGTGTTAGAAAACCTTTCTGACAAGGAATTCAGAAGGGAGCTACTTAGGATGCTTAGGGAACTAAAAGAAACAATGGGAAGCAATGACAATAAAAGACAAGAGGATTTGAAGGCAGAAAGGAGGAAAATGCAATCAGAAATGTCAGACCTGAAAAACCTGGTAGGTGAATTGAAAAACTCAGTGGAAGGCCTGCCTCAGCAGCAGAGTAACAGCTGCTGAGAACAGAATCAGTGAGCTCGAAGATGAAGTTCAGAGACTCTCCAGAAAAGAGCAGAAAATGGAAAAGAGACTCACAATTCGGGAACAGATGGCAAGAGAAGACCGTGATGAATCCAAGAGGAGTAACATAAGAATTATTGGAGTCCAAGAGGGATGGGAAGAAAACCTTGATGAAGAAGAAACGGTCAAAGACATCATTGCTACAACGTTTCCAGAGCTGAAGAAAATCTGTGGCCACATTCAGGAGGCCTGAAGGGTACAAGCTAGAAAAAATCTGAATAAAAATACCCCAAGGCACATTCTGATCAAAATGCCCAGAACCTTAGACAGAGACAAAATTCTGAAAGCAGCAAGATCGAAGAAAGAAATCTCTTACAAAGGACCATCGTTAAAATTCACAGCTGATTTTTCTGATGAAACCCTCATGGCCTGAAAACAGTGGTGGGACATAGTGAAAAAACTCAATGAAATAAATACCTCCCCAAAAATACTTTTCCCAGCAAGACTCTCATTCATAATAGAAGGAACAACACACAGTTTCACAGACAAACAACAGCTCAGGAACTTCATAGACTCAAAACCATGGTTACATGAACAACTAAATGGGCTACTTTAAGGCAAGACAGGCCCCTCAAATTCAACAGAACAATGGGACAAAATCCCATAACAATAATCTCTCTCAATGTCAATGGGCTAAACGCACCAATTAAAAGACATAGAGTGGCAGGATGGATTAGAAAATTGAACCCAACATTCTGCTGCCTGCAAGAAACACATTTCAGTAGTCAAAGCAAACACAGACTCAGAGTCAAAAGCTGGAAAACAATCCTACAGGCAAACGGCTCCCATAAAATAGCTGGGGTACCCATTCTAATATCAGACCACATCGATTTCAGAGTGAACAAGGTCATAAGAGACAGAGAAGGCCATTTCTTATTGATCAAAGGATCTGTACAACAGGAAGAAATTACAATAATAAATGTATATGCACCTAATGAGAGACCAGCAAAGTACTTAAAACAACTACTCATAGATTTGGAAAAAGACATCAATAGCAACACAATACTAGTGGGAGACCTCAACACCGCTTTGTCACCTCTTGATAGATCAAACAGACTCAAGCTTAGAAGGACATACTTCATCTGAGGGAAACAATGGAAGAAAGGGACTTAGTAGATATATACAGGACACTTCATCCTCAAAATACTGAATACACATTCTTCTCAAGCGTCCATGGAACATTCTCCAAGATAGAACACATGCTGAGCCACAAAGCATACCTACATAAAATTAAGAAGATAGAGGTTCTATCAGCAATCTTCTCAGACCACAATGCGCTGAAATTAGAAGTAAATCACACACAAAAACAGAAAACTAAATCAAATACCTGGAAATTAAACAGTGTGCTATTGAACAACGAGTGGCTTAGAAAGGAAATCAAAGAGGAAATCAAAGATTCCTAGAAACGAATGAAAATGAGGACACGAGTTACCAAAACTTATGGGACACAGCAAAAGCTGTGTTAAGAGGAAAGTGTATAGCTCTACAAGCATTCCTCAGGAAGGAGGAGCGAGTCCACATAAGAAACCTAACCTCACAGCTTAAGAGCTTGGAGAAGGACCAACAAAATGAGCACAACCGGAACAGGAGAAAGGAAGTAATAAAACTCAGAGCAGAGATTAACGAGATGGAAACGCACAAAACAATTAGAAAGATCAATGAAACCAAGAGCTGGTTCTTCGAGAAAATTAACAAGATCGATAAGCCTCTAGCAAAACTCACAAAGAAAGGGAGAGAGAAAACCCTAATAAACCGAATCAGAAATGGAAAGGGGGTCATTACAAAAAAAACTACAGAAATTCAAAGGATCCTCAGGGAATACTTTGAGAAGCTTTATGCCATGGAACATCAAAACCTCGAGGAAATGGATAACTTCCTAGACTCCTACAGACTCCCAAGGCTGAAACAAGGAGACCTGGAATACCTGAACAGACCTATCACCATCAAGGAAATTGAAATAGTAATAAAAAGTCTCCCCAAGCACAAAAGTCCTGGCCCAGATGGATTCACTAGTGAATTCTTCCAAATCTTTAAGGAGGACTTACTCCCAATCCTCTTTAAGCTTTTCCACAAAATTGAAATATCAAAAACATTTCCAAACAGTTTCTACGAAGCAAATATCATACTGATACCAAAGGCAGACAAAGATACCACAAAGAAAGAGAATTACAGTCCGATATCCCTGATAAAGACAGATGCAAAGATCCTCAACAAACTACTAGCAAATAGAATCCAACTACTCATCAAAAAAATCATACACCATGACCAAGTAGGATTCATCCCGGGGATGCAAGGCTGGTTTAACACTAGGAAATCAATCAACATAATCCACCATATCAACAAAAGAAAAGATAAAAATCATATGATCATATCAATAGTTGCAGAGAAAGCATTTGACAAGATCCAGCACCCCTTTATCATGAAAACCCTAGCCAAAATGTGTATAGAGGGGACTATCCTCAACATAGTTAAAGCCATCTACCACAAGCCTACAGCAAGCATCATCCTCAATGGGGAAAAACTGAGAGCCTTCCCTCTAAGATCAGGGACGAGATAAGAATACCCACTCTCTCCACCGCTGTTCAATATAGTACTGGAAGTACTTGCAATAGTGATTAGGCAAGAAAAATATATTAAGTGCATTCAGGTAGGAAAGGAAGAAATCAAGCTCTCACTATTCGCAGATGATACGATACTCTACTTAGAGAACCCAATAATCTCCACCAAAGAAATTCCTAGAAACAATAGACTTTTATAGTAAAGTTGCAGGCTATAAAATCAATACCCAAAAGTCCATGGCTTTCCTATACACAAACAGTGAGAGAGAAGAAAGCGACATGAAAAAACAATCCCGTTCACAATTGTGCCCCAGAAAATCAAGTATCTAGGAATCAGCTTAACTAGTGGAAGTAACGGAGCTGTACAAAGAAAACTACAAAACGCTACTTCAGGAAATAAAAGAGGACATGAGGAAATGGAAAGATATGCCCTGCTCATGGGTTGGGAGACTTAACATTGTCAAAATGGCAATACTACCGAAAGCATTGTATCAATTCAATGCAATCCCTATAAGGATACCCATGACATTCTTCAAAGAAATGGAGATAACACTCCTGCAATTTATATAGAAAAATAAGCCCCCCACGAATAGCTAAAGCAATTCTTGGGAAAAAGAAAATGGGAGAAATCAACCTCCCTAACTTCAAGCTCTACTACAAAGCAGTAATAATTAAAACAGCATGGTACTGGAACAAAGGCAGAACTGCAGACCAATGGAATAGGGTTGAATACATTGACATCTCCCCTCAATCATATGATCATCTACTCTTTGATAAAGGTGCAAAAATGTGAAGTGGAGTAAAGAAAAACTCTTTAACAAATTGTGCTTGCATCACTGGACGGCTACATGCAAAAGAATGGGCTCAGAACTCTGCCTAACACCGTGTCCAAAAGTAAGATCAAAATGGATTAAAGACCTCAACATCAGACCAGAAACCATAAGGTACATTGAAGACAAAGTCGGCAAAACCCTCCATGACATTGAAGCTTATGCTATCTTCAAAGATGCCATGCCACTGGCCGAGCAAGTGAAAACAGAGATAGATAAATGGGACTGTCTTAAACTAAGAAGCTTCTGCACCTCAAAAGAAACAGTGACCAAAATACAAAGATAGTCTACAGAATGGGAAATGATATTCGCCGAATACACATCTGACAAGGGGTTGATATCAAGGATATACAAAGACCTGGTTAAACTCCACAAGAAGAAAACATCCAACCCCATCCAAAAATGGGGCAATGAAATGAACAGAAATTTTCTCTAAGAAGAAATCCAAATGGCTAAAAGGCACATGAGAAAATGCTCCACATCATTAATCATCAGGGAGATGCAGCTCAAAACCACATGAGATATCATTTCACACCACAGAGACTGGCCCATATCCACAAGAACAAAAGCAACCGGTGCTGGTGCGGATGTGGTGAGAAAGGGACACTCCTTCACTGTTGGTGGGAATGCCGACTGGTTCAGCCCTTCTGGAAAACAGTATGGACGATTCTCAAAAAATTAGAAATTGAGCTCCCAATTGACCCAACAATAGCACTCCTGAGAATATATCCCAGAGAGGCAAAAATGTATAGTCGAAGTGACATCTGCACTTGTTTGTTCATTGCAGTACTCTTTACAATAGCCAGAAACTGGAAGAAACCTGAATGCCCAAGAACAGATGACTGGTTAAAGAAACTTTGGTACATCTACACAATGGAGTACTATGTAGCTGTTAGAAAAGATGAAGTCATAAAGTTTACATACAAGTCGTACAACATGGAAAGTATTATGCTAAGCGAAATGAGTCAGAAAGAGAGGGATAGACATAGAAAGACTGCATTCATCTGGGGAATATAAAGTAACAAAATATGAGATTAATACCCAAGAATAGCTGAGATCAGCACCAGGAGGATTACTCCATAGCTTAGAAGTCAGCCGGGAATTCTAGGGGAAAGGGCAGCTCAGATAGAGATGGGAGCACCAAATAAAGGGTGTTTGGAGGATCCTCCCAGGAGGGGAGATACATGTTGAAAGTAGACTATGGACTGAATATGTTTGCCACTCAATGCCTCTTTTACAGACCACAACACCCAAAAGGAGAGAGAGAACAAAAGGGAATGCCCTGCCACAGAGGCAGGGTGGGATGGGGGGTGGGTGGGAGGGATATTATCCATGGTGGTGGAAAGTGTGCACTGATGGAGGGATGGGTATTTGATCCGTGTATAATCGAAACCCAAGCACAAAAAATTGTAAATCTACAACTGTACTTCATGGTGTTTTACTAATAAAAAGAAAAAAAAAGAAGTAAAAGGTGGCAGTAGAAAACACAGAAATTTAAAAGATCATCAGAGACTGCCTTAAGAAACTTTATACCGGGTAACAAGAGAAACTTGGTGAAATGGATAGATATTTGGATTCCTATAACCTCCCAATTCTGAGCCAAGAGGATTTTAAATGGCTGAATAAACCTATCACCATTGATGTAATTGAAATGGTAATCAAACAACTTCCCTGAAACAAAAGCTCAGGTGGATGGATTCACTATTGAATTCTTTCAAACTTTTAAAGAGGACCTACTGAAAACGCTTTTCCAGAAAATTGAAGAAACAAACACCCCTAAAGATTTTCTATGAGGTAAATATCACCCTAATACCCAAGCAGAAAAAGGAACCAGAAAAAAGAGAAGTACAGTTAAAAATTCCTGATGAAAACAGATGCAAAGCTCCTAAACAAAATACTAGCTAATAGAATTCAGCAACTCATCGAAGAGATCACACACTATGAAAAAGTAGGACTCGCCCTGGGGAAGCAGGAATGGTTTAAAATAAGAAAGTATCAGCATAATACACTATCACTTAATCACTTAACTTCCTGTTAGTCATCGATTTGCTTGAGCGGGCACCAGTAACGCCTCCATTTGTTCCTGTCGCGTGCTAGTGTAGCCCAATGGCATCTGTTCACTCTGGGAACATGAAGACCCTCAAACCGATCGTTCATGATCTTGATGAAGAAGTCTGACCATCTGGTAGGTGGGCAGCCATGCAGTCTTTCGACATTCAGTGGAATCCAGTCGGTAACAGCTCTAATCCAGTGGTTGTCTTTGAATCTCATTACGTGAACAGACCATCTGATTTTTGACACCTTGGCAAACGAGACAGCGTCCCTGATTTTTGATCGTCGTCATTTGTGTGAAACGTGATATTCCAAGCATAGCCCTTTCAATGGTAGAAAACATAGAATCATATCAATAAATGCATAGAAAACAATTTACAAGAACCAGCACGCATTTATGTTAAAGCTCTCAACAAAATGGAATTTGAAGGAACTTTTATCAATTTAGTAGCCAACGCCATCAACCAAAAGCCCATAGCAAGCACTATCTTCAATGAGGAAAAGTAAAAGCCTTCCCTCTAAGATCAAGCACAGATAGAATTATCCAATCTCTCCACTCCCATTCAATATAGTACTAGAAGTGCTTACATAGCAGTTTGACAGGAAAGGGAATTTTAAAGGCATCAGATAGGAATGGAAGAAGTCAAGCTCTCACAATTTGCAGATGGCATGATACATACTTAGAAAATTCTAAACAGTCCAAAAAACTAATAGAAACAGATCTTCACATTAAAAAGTTAGGTTATAAATAAATTCTCAAAAGGCCACGGCCTTTCTTTTTTTTTTTCCCCTTTATTTTATTTTATTTTTTTTAAAGTTGTAGATTTACAATTTTTTGTGCCTTGGTTTCAATTATACAATGATCAGATACCCATCCCTCCACCAGTGCCCATTTTCCACCACCATGGATAATATCCCTCCCACCCCCATCCCCCCATCCCCCCTGTCTCTGTGGCAGGGCAATCCCCTGTGTTCTCTCTCTCCTTTTGGGTGTTGTGGTCTGCAAAAGAGGCATTGAGTGGCAAACATGTTCAGTCCATAGTCTACTTTCGACATGCATCTCCCCTCCTGGGAGGATCCTCCAAACATCCTTTATTTGGTGCTCCCTTCTCTATCTGGACAGCCCTTTCCTCTAGGATACCCGGCTGGCCTCTAAGTTATGGAGTAATCCTCCTGGTGCTAATCTCAGCTATTCTTGGGTATTAATCTCATACTTTGTTACTTTATATCCCCCAGATGAATGCAATCTTTCTATGTCTATCCCTCTCTTTCTGACTCATTTCGCTTAGCATGATACTTTCCATATTGTACCACTTGTATGTAAATTTCATGACTTCATCTTTTCTAACAGCTACATAGTACTCCATTGTGTAGATGTACCAAAGTTTCTTTAACCAGTCATCTGTTCTTGGGCATTCAGGTTTCTTCCAGTTTCTGGCTATTGTAAAGAGTGCCACGGCCTTTCTATATACAAATAATGAATGTACAAATAATGAAAGACATGAAAGAGATGTTTTTCAAAAATCCCCTTCAAAATTGTGCCTCAAAAAATTAACTACCTTGGAATCAATTAAAGAGGTGAAGAACTGATACAAAGAAAACTACAAAACTCTACTTTGAGAAATTAAAAAAACATGAAGAAATGAAGACACATCTGGTGCTCATGTATCTGGAGGATTAACATTGTTGAAATGGCTATATTCCCCAGAGCATTATTCAGATTCAATGAAGTACCTCTAAGGATATCCATATCCAAGCATTCCTGAAACTCATATGGAATTATAATATCTCACTTTAGCTAATGCAATCCTTAGGAAAAGTAGGACTGGAAGCATCACTTTTCCTAACTACAAACTAAACTACAAAGTGTTGGTAATTAAGACAGCATGCTACTGGAATGAAGATAGACTCACAAATCAATGGAACAGAGTTGAATATTCTGGCACTGACCCTCAAATATATGATCACTTCATCTTTGATAAATGAGAAAGAAAGTAGAGCAAGGAATGTTTATTCAACAATTTGTGTTAGAATAGCTAGGTAGTTCCATGAATAATAGTCACTGTCACTGTCCTCCCATTGTTCATCGATTTGCTCGAGTGGGCCCAGAAACGTCTCCATTGGAGATTTTGTTGTTACTGTGTTTGGCATATCGAATACATCACTGGTAGCTTGCCAGGCTCTGCCGTGCGGGCGAGATACTCTCGGTAGCTTGCCAGGCTCTCTGAGAGGGGTGGAGGAATGGAATTTGGGTCAGCCATGTTGGCTGCGTGCACAGCAAACGCCTTACCTCTGTGCTATCACTCCAGCCCTCCATGAATAATATATAAAATAAAATAAAAATGGTCTTAGACCTCTTTCTAAAGCCGGGCACAAAAATCAGAGCAAAATAGATAAAAGACCTAAATAGCCAATCTTGAATTCACAAGGAAAATGGAGAAAAATGTCAACAGAACTCTATGACTTTGAAGCTTAAGGCATCTTCTTGATGAAACACCACTGAGCAAGCAAGTGTATGCAAAGACAAAAAAAATAAAAGAAAATGGGACTCCATTAAACTAAAAAGCTTCTGCACCTCTAAAGAAATAATTACCTAGATGCAAAGACAACCCATGGAATAGGAAACATTATTTACCCAATAAGCATAAGATAAGGCCTTATTATCAAAATATATGATACTGGTAGACCATTACAAGGAAAAAATTCAACCCCCTCAAAACATTGGGTGAACAGAAACTTCCTACAAGAGAAATAGAAATGGCCAAAAGGCATATGAAAATTTCTCTACATTGCTAATCATAGGATATAGGCAAATCACAACAGCAATGAGATTATCATGTCACACCAGAGTCTGATGCATACCCAAAAGCACAGGAACAACTAACTAGTGCTGGCAAGGATGAACAGAAAAAGAACTCTCATTTATTTTAGGTGGAATGCTAACTGGTCCAAGCTTTTTTGGAAAACAATATGAACATTCCTCATAAACCTAGTAATTGACCTTCCATATTACCCAGCAATATCACTTCTGGGATTACAATCTGAGGGCCTAAAAACACCCTGCAGAAAAGCTATCTGCATTCCTATGTTCATTGCAGCACTATTCACAATATCAGAATCTGGAAACCACATGAATGACTGAGAATAAATACTCCATAAAGAATCTCTGGTACATGTGCATACTGGAATATTATGCAGGCACCACAAAAAATGAAGTTATGGAATTTGGTAATATGAATGAGCATGGAGGATATAATGCTGAGTGAAATGTGTCAGAAGGAGGAAAAATGACAGAATGATTACACTCACTTTTGGAACATAGAAAAAACATAGTAAGAGGCTAATACCCAAGGTCAGTAGAAATGAGTGCGAGGAGGACTGTTTTATGGTTGGAGGCTTGCAACATGTGTGTTTGGGGGGGGGGGGGTGTAGTATAGAGAAGGAACCGCTATAACAATGATAGCTGGAAATGATCTCTTTTGACAAGCACTAAGTGCTGAAAGTAGATAAAGAGAAAAATATGATAACTTTTCAGTGCCTATATTGTAAATCATAATGTCCAAAATGGTACCCGAGCGATAGCACAGAGGGTAGGGCATTTGCCTTGCACACAGCCAACCTGGGTTCGATTCCTTCGCCCCTATCAGAGAGCCCAGCAAGCTACCAAGAGTATCCCACCCACACGGCAAAGCCTAGTAAGCTCCCCGTGGGGTATTCGATATGCCAAAAACAGTAACAAGAAGTCTCACAATGGAGATGATAGTGGTTTTTGCTCAAGCAAATCGATGAACAACAGGACAGTGCTACAGTGCAGTGCTAATGTCCAAAAGGAAAGTGAGAGAACCTGAGAGAGAAAGAAGAAATGTGCCTGCCATAGAGGTGAGCTATGGCTGGAGTGGTGTCAGGGAAACCGAGGACATTGGAGATGGGAAATGAAAACTGGTGCAAGGACAGGTGTTAGAACATTGTATGACTGAAACCCAATCATGAATAACTTTGCATCTGCGTATTTCATGGTGATTCAATTTAAAAATAATAAAATTCTCAAGGATAGGAAATCAAGTTTAACACCATATCAAAAAAAAATCATATACCATAATCAATCTGGATTTATCATAGGGATGAAAGGATGTTTCAGTGTACAGAAATCAATTAACATAATGCACCAAATTCACATAGTCCACAGTCCTCCCGTTGTTCATCGATTTGCTCGAGTGGGCCCAGTAACATTGTGAGACTTGTTACTGTATTTTGGCATATCGAATACATCACGGGTTGCTTGCCAGGCTTTCCCATGTGGGCGAGATACTCTCGGTAGCTTGCTGGGCTCTCCGAGAGGGACGGAGGAACAGAACTCGGGTCGGCCATGTTGGCTGCGTGCAAGGCAAACGCCCTACCGCTGTGCTATCACTCCGGCCCTACACCAAATTAGTAAAAGAAAATGTAACACTTATATAATCATATTAACATTGCAGAGAACCATTTTGATAATATCCAGCATCAATTCATGATAAACCCCCCATGGTTGTCCCAGTGCTATTGCCCAGTTTTCATTTTGTGGTAGTTTATTTGTATAAGCTTAGACCTTTTAGTGTAAGTTAATAATATTAATTTTTAATTTAATGTAGTTCTACTTCTTTATTCTTGCTTTTGCTTTCTTGTGAAGAAATCTCTAAACATCTCATATGTTGGTGTCCTAGAGGATATCACCTAAGCTTTACTTTTCTATGTTTTGTGTGTTTGTATTTAATATCCAAGCAGCTAATTAATTTGGGATTAACTTTTATGAATAGTATTAGAGATTGAACATACTTTGTTGCAGATGGTTGTTTAGTTTTCCCTATGTTTTAAAATTTATTCAATACTATTTGTTGAAACTGCATTTTTTCTCCATTTTATGCAGTTTACTCTTTTATTATAGATTGAATGTCCTCTCATGCGTGGATTTAATCATTGGTTAAGTAGTTTATTCCATTGTTCTGTGTCCTTTTTATACCTTATTGTTTTCATTACTATTTCTTTTTAATATCATTTGAAGTCAGATATCCAATGCCTAAATTTTAGTTTTACTCAAAATTCCCTTTACTTTATTATTTATTACAGATATTTAAAATATTATAGCAATGTAGCACTGTCCTCCCATTGTTCATCGATTTGCTCTAGAAGGCACCAGTAATGTCTCCATTGTGAGACTTTTTGTCATGGGTTTTGGCATATCGAATATGCCACAGGGAGCTTGCCAGGCTCTGCTGTGTGGGCGGGATACTCTTGGTAGCTTTCCAGGCTCTCTGAGAGGGACGCAGGAATCGAACCCTGGTCGACCATGTGCAAGGCAAACACCCTACCCGTGTGCTATTGCTCCAGCCCTTAAAATATATATTCATTAAAATTTATTTTGTTTAGGACTAAAACCCATGGTGCTCAGAGCTTAGAGCAACCTGGCTCAATGCTCAGAGATCACTCTAGATGGTGCTCAGGGAACTATATAAGGTTCTTGGGATAAAATCAAAGTTTGCTTTGTATGGGGCAAATGTGTTGACCATTTTACTATTTATCTGACCCTTAAATTTAATTTATAATGTTGATTCATTGAATTGATATAGTATAAGATGATTAGTTGGTGTTGTTCACCTTTAGGAACATTTCCAACCCTAATAGTAATTCAATGACAGAAATAAAACTCATAGGAAATTCACAGTAAAAAATAACATATTTCAGTCAGGTATGCTTTTATCCCCAAAATATGTTATCTGCATTTACAAAAATAGTATTTTTATATATTCCCGAGATATATAAGAATACTTTTCAGGTGATATTGAAAATCAAGAAATTCTAAATGAAAGACTCACTTGTTCATAAAATGTTTCTGTGGAGTATGAAAAGCTATAAAATGATCATAAATCTTATAATATGAGAGAAAATATTTATTATACCAGAAATATGACGAAGGGCTAATATCCAAAATATATATGCTCATGAAATCCATTAACAAAAAAACTTTTTAAAAGCCGAAGATTATATCTGAAAAGACATTTGTCCAAAGACACATAGCACATGAAACAATATCCTTCATTACTGATATTAAGGAACTGAAAAAAATTTATGATTAGATATTATCTCACTAGTGAGAATGACCTATATCAAAACACCCAAAACAAAGTACTGGTTGTAATGTGGAGAATACAAACGTCTTAATTCTGTTTTGGAGAATATATAATGGTTCAGTCTAAGAGAAACAGATAGAAGACTTCTCAAAAATTTAAAGATAGATCTACCATATTATTCAGCAACTTCATTCCTTTGTATCTATCCCCTAAGTACAAAAGTAATAATGTAAAAATGTATAAAAATCATGTGTGTTTATTATAGTGCTTCTTACAGTAACCATATAGAAAATAACACTTGCCCAAACCAGATAAAAATGATGTAATTGTGGCAGTGGAACCAGGGGTATGGTTTAAATGGTTGGACCCCATGTTTTGTATTGGAGAGCTTTGAGTTGGATCCCCATCACTGCATGACTCACCTAGCACCCGTAGAGTGAGCTTTGTGTACTACACTGGGAATAACACCCTCCAGTTTGCTGGGTACTGTCCAAAATAAAAACAAGACAAACAAAAAGTCAGTTGTGGTATATAAACACAATGGAATGCTACTCAGCTAAAGAATAGACGACACCTTGATTTTGCTATAACTTTCTTTGTGGTGTATTAAGCAAAATACTGGAGCGGTAGCACAGTGGGTAGGGTATTTACCTTGCATGTAGCCGACCCGGGTTCAATTCCTCAGTCCCTCCTGGAGAGCCTGGCAAGCTGTTGAGAGAATCCCACCCACACGGTGGAGCCTGGAAAGCTCCCCGTGGGCTATTCGATAATACAGAACCAGTAACAACAAGACTCACAATGGAGACATTATTGGCCCGCTAGAACAAACCAATGAATAATAGGAGGACAGTGCTATGGTGCTAATCAAAATACTAAAGAAGCAGGCAAATGACAATTATGAGATGATCTCTCTCATAAGTGTTCTATAGATAGATGAAGTCATGAAATGCAATACCAAATAAAAACAGATTAGTGAATCACCATGAGGTACAGTTACATACTTACAAACTTTCATGCTTGCATTTCAGTAATGCAATGGTCAAGTACCCATCCCTCCATCAGTGCCCATTTTCTACCACCAATGGTTCCAGAATTCCTCCCACCACCCCCACTCCATCCCCTCCACCCCAACCCACCTTGTAGCAGCGCATTTCCTTTTGCTCTCTCTTTCTCTCCTTTTGGGTGTTGTGGTTTTCAGTAGAGGTATTAAATGGCCATCCTGTTCAATATATAGTCTACTTTCAGCACACATCTCCCATCTGAGAGGGCCCTCCTAGCACCCTTTACTTGGTGGTCCCTTCTCTATATAAGCTACCCTTTTCTCCAGCAAGTGAGGCTGACTTCTAAGCTATTGAGTAATACTCCTGGTACTTATATCTACTGTTCCTAGGTGTTAGTCTTTCATTCTGTTACTTTATATTCCATAGATAAGTGCAGTTTTTTCTGTCTGTTCTTCTCTTTCTGACTAATTTCACTTAACATGATACTTCCCATGTTGATCAACCTATACACAAATTTCATATATAGAGTAATATATAGTAATTTTCTAACAGCTGAATAGTACTCCATTGTGTAGATATACCAACGTTTCTTCAACTAGTCATCTGTTCTCGGGCACTCGGGTTTTTTCCAGATTCTGTCTATTTTGAATAATGCTTCAATGAACATATAGGTGCATATGTCATTTCTACTATACTTTTTTTGCATCTCTGAGATATATTCCCAGGAGTGGTATTGCTGGGTCAAATGGGAGCTCAATTTCTAGTTTTTTGAGAATTGTCCATACTGTTTTCCAAAAGGGCTGGACCAGTCAGTATTCCCACCAGAAGTGAAGGAGAGTCCATACCCTGCTCATGGATTGGGAGAATTAATATTATCAAAATGGCGATACTTCCCAAAGCATTGTACAAATTCAATGTGATCCCTAAAATGATACTCATGACATTCTTCAAAAAAATGGAGCAACTACTCCTGAAATTCATATGGAACAATAAGCCCCCATGAATAGCTAAAGCAATTCTTGGGGAAAAGAAGATGGGAGGCATCAAAATCCCCAAACTCAAACTCTACTACAAAGTGGTAATCATTAAAATAGCATGGTACTGGAACAAAGACAGAGCTGGAGATCAATAGAACAGGGTTGAATATCCTGACACACAATCTCAAATATGTGATCTTCTCATCTTTGATAAGGGAGCAATAAATGTGAATTGGAGCAAGAAAAGCCTCTTTAACAAATGGTGCTGGCAAAACTGGACAGCTACATGCAAAAAAATGGGCTCAGACCTCCACCTAAATCCATGCACAAAAGTCAGATCAAAATGGATTAAAGACCTCAATATCAGACCAGAATCCATCAGGTACATTGAAGAGAAAATTGGCAAAACCCTCCACGACATTGAAGCTAAAGGTATCTTTAGGGGTGACACACCATTGGCCAAGCAAGTGGAAACACAGATAAACAAATGGGATTACCTTAAACTGAGAAGCTTCTGCACTTCAAAAGCTACAGTGACCAGAATAAAAAGACAGTCTACAAAATAGTAAAAGATATTCTCTCAATACCCATATGATACGGGGTTGATATCAAGGATTTAAAAGGCACTGGTTGAATTCCACAAAAAGGAAGCATCCACCCACATTAGAAAATGGGGAGATGAAATGAACAGAAACTTTCTCAAGGAAAAAAATCCAAATGGCCAAAAGACACATGAAAAAATGCTCCTCATCACTAATTATCAGGGAGATGCAGATCAAAACAATAGTGAGATACCCTCTCACACCACAGAGACTGGCCCACATCCAAAAGAACAAAAGCAACCTGTTTGGCTCGGATGTGGGGAGAAACACTGACATAGTTTTACTAGAAAATCCAACCTCAACAAAAAATGGGAAAAAATAAACAGAAGTTTCCTCAGGGAAGACACTCAAATGGCCAAAATGTATATGTAATCATCAAGGAAATTCAGATCTAATCAACAAAGAGATATTACCTCACACAAGAGACTGGCACTCATCAAAAAGAACAAGAGAAACCAGTGTTGGTGTCAATGCAGTGGGAAGGGGACCCTCATTCACTGCTGTTAGGAAGGTTATTCATCCATCCTTTCTGGAAAACAATATATAAAGTCATCACAAAACTAGGAATCGAGTTTCCAAGTGATCCCACAATTCCTCCTATTGGGATAGCCAGGGCTCAAAACACAATGGGAAAAAAACAGACATTTTCACTTCTAGATTCATTGTAGCACTATTCACAATAGCCAAAATCTGGAAACAACCCAGGTTTCCAAGAAGCGATGACTGGATAAAATTGTGTACATATACACAATGGAACACTATTAGGCCACAAAGAAAGATGAAGTCACGCAACGTGCTGCTACATGGATAATTCTGGAGATTATCATCATGCTGAGTGAAATTAGTCAGAAACTAATCTCTCACATAAGTGAGAAACCTAGGAAGAAAATATCAATTGCCCAAATGTAATAGAAACAAAGAACGCATAAACTAGTCTCCCTTAGGAAGCATGCACTAGGGATTGAGGGGTGAGCGAGTAGTAGGACAGGGATAAGGGGAAGAGAACACTACAACAATGATGGATGAAAGTCATAAATCAAGAAGAGGAGAGTGTGCTAAAAGGTGGTATAGGGTTATGCATGAAACATATCAAAAACAGTACTGTAAACCACAATTCTAAATATTATAAGTAAAAAATTACAGGTTGTAGAAGCCTGCTGGGGTAGATGTGAGGGAAATTGGGTGCATTGGTGGAAGGAAGTATACACTGGTGAAAGGATTTGAGTTGTAACATTGTATGCTCAAAATCCAATCACTAAAAATCTTTGTAATCCATGGTAACTAAATCAAATTAAAAAAAATAAAGATAATATTATGCAAATTGTCACAATGTGGCTGGAACTAGAGGGTATGCTGAGTGAAGTCATTCAGGAAGAAATGGACAAATACTGAATGATTCTCTCATATGTGTGACCTAAAAAACATTTTAAGGGAATGACAAATAACCAAAAGCAATAGAACCTGAAAATTGGCTCTGAGAACTGAACTTACCAAGGGGAGGGTCCCTTGGATATTAGTTGAGGAAGATGGTACATTGAGCGTGTGTAGTGCTATAACATGTATGCATGAATCTCTGTCATTAATAATACAGAAAATCATGTTGCCTCAATAAAAATTGAAGAAAGTATATGTAGGGAGATAAATTTGCTATTTGAATTTGGCCATGTAAGAGTAATATTTTCTTTCACATATTAAATATTTTAAGTTTCAAAATATGATTTTAGTATTTTTTCTGTAGAGGCACTCTACAGAATTAAAATATATTAGAATTTTTATTAAACTTTTGCTGCTCCTGTAAGTTATTAATTTTTCCCACAATATTGACTTGCTATCAGAATATAGGAAAGCAATTATTTTTTAATTTTTTCAAGTCATTTATCATAATGTAGTCTTCTTTTTCTTTAATATATTTACATTAGTATCTATTGTATTTTCAGGTGTCATATAAATTATTGCATTTTTATTTTTAAAGTATTCAGAACTCTTATTTTGTTAGATTTTATGAATGATATTTTAATAGAAATTCTAGAAATACAATTACTAAGAGTTTAAGTAGAATTCATTTCATGTTCATTATTTTAATGTTTAGGTGCGGAAGAAGGGAACAATTAGAAAACTGTACTCAGTCAACCATCTGACTATTGCATTTGTCTCATTTTCAATGATTTATTTTTCCTTTCCCCCAATTTTTGTCTTTATAAAATTTCTGAAACCAATTTTTCTGTTTTCCTTAGGAGTTAGGGTTACATTGCACAATCTGCTAAGACAAAATATCAAAACAAAATGATGGATATTTTAGATAATATATCTGAAACATTAATGTCGAATGAGAAACTTTTAAATACAATAAAAAATGATAATGTATTGTCAAGGACACAGTGCTACTGGAATTTTCATATATTTCTGATTAGAATGCAAATAGGTAGTAATGACAGCCTGGAAAACAGATATTTTGAAATGAAGTTAGAAATGAACTTATTACACAATCTGACTGTGTCCTTTAGAGAAAAAAAAACTTACATTCACACAAAAATCTAAGCACAAATGTTATAAAAATTCCATTTATTCTCTCTCCAAACAAGTAAAAACTCAATTTTTCTTAAGTGCTCAGGAAATAAAGCATTTCTTTCATACAACTGTATATAATTAACTTGTAAAAAATCAAACTATTGATATATGTATATAACTTGAATGACTCTTCAACCTATGTTTAATGAGCTAAGTGAAAGGATTACCTATTTATGATACTATTGACATGTTATCCTGGAAGAGACAAATGTAGAAAAAGGAGGAAAACATTGTCAGATTTGGAATATAGTTTCTGCTATGAAGGTGTGGAATGTAGCAAGAGAATCTTAAAGAAAGGGGTAAATTCCTGGATTCCTATAATCTCCTAAAACTGAACCAAGAAGATTTGGAATACCTGAACAAACCTCTCACTATGGAGGAAATTGAAATTGTAATCAAAAGTCTTCTACAAAACAAAAGCTGAGGCCCAGATGAATTCACTAGTGAGTTCTTGAAAACCATTAAGGAGAATCTACTGCCAATACTCTTGAAGCTTTTTCGGGAAAGAAGAGAAACAGAAACACATTGAAACAGTGTCTATGAAGCAAATCTTACCCTGACAACAAAAGCAGACAGAGAGACTACAAAAAAGAAAATTGCAGGCTAATTTGCCTGATGAAAAAAGATGCAAGATCCTCAATAAAATCTAGCAAATAGAATCTAACAGCTCATCAAAAATATCGTACACCGTGACCAAGTAGGATGTACAAATATAAAAATATGGTTTCACATTCACAAATCAATCAACATAATGCACCATATCAAGAAAAGTAAAACTTAAAACCATATGATGATATCAAAGGGCTGGAGCAATAGCATAGCACGTGGCCTTGCACGTGGCCGACCCGGGTTCGATTTATCCATCCCTCTAGAAGAGCCCGGCAAGCTACCAAGAGTATCCCACCTGCATGGCAGAGCCTGGCAAGCTCCCTGTGGCATATTCGATATGACAAAAAACACTAACAAGAAGTCTAGAATGGAGATGTTACTGGTGCCTGCTTGAGCAAATCTATGAACAACAGTGCTACAGGAGGACAGTGCTACAGTGCTACAGATAATATCAAAAGATACAGAGAAAGAATTCAAGAAGATCCAACAATACTTTGGGAAGTAAAGAGAGCAGGTATCACCTTTTCAAACTTCAAACTGCCGTACAAAGTGGTAATAATTAAAACAACATAGTAATGGAATAAGACAGAGTCGCAGACCAGTGGAATAGAGTTGAATATCCTGACACAGAACCTCAAATTTATGAATATTTAATCTTTTATAAAAGAGGAAGAAACATGAAGTTGAGCAAGAAAAGCCTTTTCAAAAAGTGGTGTTGGAAATACCGGGAAGGGTAGCTACATGTAAAAAAAATGAATTCAGATGTCTAGCTAATGCCATGCACAAAAGTTAGATCAAAATGGATTAAAGTCCTCAGTATCAGAACTGAATTCCTAAGTTGTATGGAGGAAGATGTAGACAAAAATCTTCATGAGACTAAAGTTAAAGGCATCTTCAGAGATGAAATACCACTGACAAACAAGTGGTATCAAAGATAAACAAGGACTCCACTAAATGAAGAAACTTCTATACCTCAAAGAAATGGTGAATGACTTATAAGGAGAGTCCAGGTAATGGAAAAATACATTTACTCAGTACACATATGATAAATAGTTAAGCTCAAAGATATATAAGGCACTGAGAAATTTACAAAAAAAAATTCTAACAGCAAAAAATGGGGAGAAGAAATAAACAGAAAATTCCTCAATGAATAAATACAAAAGGCCAAAGGCACATGAAAAAATAATTAACACTGATAATCATCATGGAGAGGTATATCAAAACAACAATATGCAATAATAAGTTATCATCTCATACCATAGACTGGCCACCTTAAAAAATAACAAAAGCTACAAGTGCTGTTGTGGAGACGGGGACGAAGAGACTCTATTTCAGTGTTGGGCAGAATGCTAATTGGTTCAACCTTTTTGGAAAACAGTATAGTCATTCCTCAAAAATCTATAAATTGAGCTTTTATACAACCCAGCAATGCCATTTCTAGGAATATACCCCAGGAGTGCAATAAAATACAGAAGAAATGCCAACTGCACTTCTATGATCATTGCAGCACATTCACAATAGTCAGAACCTGGAAACAACCTGACTACTACCATAACAGACAGCTGAATAAAGAAACCATGGTACATCTACAGAATGGAATACTATGCAGCAATAGGGGAAAATGAAGTCATGCTTATAAATAAATGAACATTGAGAATATCATGCTGAGTTAAATGAGTGAAATATGTCAGGAGAATGATTGCACTCATTTATGGGATTGGTAAAAACACCATGGTATGAGACTAATACTCAAGGCTAGTAGAAACAAGAGACAGGAGGATTGATTCATGGTTAGAAGCCTGCCTCAAATGCCTCTGGAGAAGCAAGTTGGAAGAAGAAACCACAAAGACAAAAATGTTTGGAAATGGTTACTCGGAATAAGAACTGCATGATTAAATAAAGCAGGGAATAAACAAACATGTTAACCTCTCAGTATCTATATTGCAAACCATAATGCTCAGAATGAGGGAATGGGGGAGAGAGAGAGAGAGAGAGAGAGAGAGAGAGAGAGAGAGAGAGAGAGAGAGAGAGAGAGAAGAAAAAGTGCTTGCCATAGAGGAAGGCTGGGAGTGAGGTGGAAGGAGGAATACAGAGGATATTGGTGGTGGGAATTGTACACTGATGTGGTTATAGGTGTACACTGGTGTGAGAATAGGTATTATAACATTGTATGACTGACACTGGATCCTGAACATTTTGTAACTATATCTCATGGTGATTGAAATTAAAAAATGAGGAGAAGAAATGATCAGAAACTTTTTCAAAAAAGAATTCAAATGACCAAATGTCACAAGAAAAAATTATCTACATCACTAATCATTGGGGAGATGCAAATAAAAACAAGAATGATATATCATCTCATTCCACAGAGACTGGCACACATCGAAAAGAACACGAACGAACTGCTGGTGTAGATGCAGGGAGAAAGGGACTCCATTCATTGTTGGTGGTAATTCTGATTGGTCCAGCCTTTTTGGAAAAGAATTTGGGCATTCTTTAAAAAACTAGAAATATGATCCAGCAATACCACTTCTGGAAACATAATATGAAGGCCCAAAAAACACATCGCAGGAACATCATCTGCAGCACTATTCACAATAGCCAGAATCTGGAAACAACAGTAGTGCCTGAGAACAGATAATTGGATAAAGAAACCATGGTATGTCTACACAATGGAATATTATGCAGATGTTAGGAAAAATTAAGCCATAAAATTTGCCAATAAATGTATGGATGTGGAGAGTAACATGATAAGTGAAATATGTCAGAATGAGGAGACAGATATAAAATGACTACACTAATTTGTGGGGTATAAAATATATTATAAGACCAATATCTGAGGCCAGGCAAAACAGAGGCCACTAGTCTTTGGTTAGTGGTTTGAAGTTTTACAAAAATTTGTGGGATGAGGGGCAAAGGAAAGTTAGGATAGAGAAGAGACCTGTATGACAGTGTATGGTTAGACATAATCACTCTGCAAAAAAATTTAGTGTTGAAAGCACATAAAGGCATATATATATATATATAAGGTTTGCAATCAATATATATAAGGCATATATATATAAGGTTTGCAATCAATATATATAAGGCATATATATAAGGTTTGCAATCAGATACTGAAGGGCGTTTGCCTTGCACGCAGCCAACATGGCCGACCCGAGTTCGATTCCTCCGCCCCTCTCGGAGAGCCCGGCAAGCTACCGAGAGTATCTTGCCTGCACAGCAGAGCCTGGCAAGCTCCCCGTGACGTATTCGATATGCCAAACACAGTAACAACAAAGTCTCCAATGGAGACGTTAGTGGCCCCGCTCGAACAAATCGATGAACAACGGGAGGGCCTTTACCTTTTACCTTTATGAAAACCTTTATATATATGAAAACCTTTATATATATATAAATATATATGTTTATTTATATGGGAAATATTTATTATACATATTATATATTTATTATATATATAAAATAATATATATTATATATATTTATATGGGAAAGTATGGGAGTGAAGATAGATGGTCGGCAACTACACCACCTCCGCTTTGCTGATGACATCGTTCTAATAACACCAAACATCAGACAAGCGGCACAAATGCTGAACGTCTTTGACCGTGAATGTGGAAAGGTCGGACTACAGCTGAATCTTACGAAGACAATGTTTATGAGAAACAGCCTTGTTCCTGATGCTCCATTCGCTCTCAACGGAACCACCATCTCCAAATGCAACAGTTATATATACCTAGGTCGATAAATCAACATGATGAATGACCTGGCACCTGAGTTGCGCAGGAGGAAGAGAGCGGCTTGGAATGCCTTCAAGAGCGTTGAAGAAATAACTAAAAGGACAAAGAACCTCCAGCTACGAGCATATCTCTTTGATTCCACTGTTCTTTCTGCATTAACATATGCCTCAGAGACCTGGACCCTACGAAAACATGATGAGAACACTATTCGGGTCTCTCAAAGAGGAATTGAAAGAGCTATGCTTGGAATATCACGATTCACTCAAATGAGAGATAGAATTCGGAGTTCTGATCTTCGTCAAGGCTCAAGAATCAGGGACGCTGTCTCATTTGCCAAGACTTCAAAAATCAGATGGACTGGACACGTAATGAGGTTTACAGACAACCGCTGGACTAGATCCATTACTGATTGGATTCCACGGGACATCAAATGATCACGTGGATGCCCACCTACAAGATGGTCAGACTTCTTCGTCAAGACCCTAAATAATCGGTTTGAGGCTCTGCATGTTCCTAGAACGAACAGATACCATTGGGCTACGCTAGCACGCAACCGGGATGAATGGAGACATTACTGGCACCCGCTCGAGTAAATCGATGAATAACGGGGATTAAGTGATTAAGTGATAAGTGATATATATATTTATATAAACCTTTCAGTATCTGATTGCAAACCTTAATGCCCAAAAGAAAAGAAAGAGACACACAGAGAAACACACACACACACACACACAGACACAACAGAAGTGAGATGAGAACTTCCTGCCAAGGACATTGGAGATGGAAAATGTGCACTGATGAAGGGATAGGTGCTGGAACATTACATGACTGAACCCGATCATGATCAATTTGTAACTGTGTATCTCACTGTGAATCAATAAGAATAAAAGTAAAGAAATAGAAACCAAGACATAAAGACATTTCATGGAATGGGCAAAATTATTTATCCAATACCCATCTGCTAAAGGGTTGATATGAAAAATATATAAGGCACTGGTAGAATTATTTAAGAAAAGAATATCCACTCTCATTTTAAAAGTGGTGAGAAGAAATGAAAAGATTTTGCCTCAAAAAATTTAAATGGAAAAAAGAACATGAGAAAAGGCTCTATATCACTAATCATCAGGGAAATGTAAATCAGAACAAGGAGTTATCATCTCATACCACAAAGAATGGCACTCATCAAAAATAAGAGCAACCAGTGCTAGCGAAGATTCAAGGAGAAAGGGAATCTAATTCTCTGTTGGTGGGAATGTGACTGGTCCAACCATTTTGGAAAACCATACAAACACTATTCTATACACTAGAAACTGATCTTTCATTTGACCCAGCAATACCAGTTCTGGAAATATAACCTGGGGGCCCAAAAACACATAGGAAAAATGCCATTTGCACTTCTATGTTCTTGCTACAATAATAACAGTAGCCAGAATCTGGAAAAAAACCTGTGTGCCCATGAACAGGTGACTAGTTAAAGAAAACATAATGCATCTACACAACAAAATACTATAAAGACACAAGGATAAATGAAGTTATAAAATTTGCATATAAATGAATGAACATTGTGACTATCATGTTGAGTGAAATGAACAGGAGAGGGACAGACATAGAATGATTGCATTCATTTGTGCAAATAAAAAACAAGTATGATATTAGTATCCAAGCACAGAAGAAATAGGGTCAAGAAGACATCTATGGTTGAAAGTTTGCCACAATTGCCTGTGTGTGCGTGGTTAATGGGGGTGCGGCAGAGAGCAGTTAGGATAGAGTAGAAATCACTTATTACAATAATAATAATAGGAAAATAACACTCTGGACAATAACTGAGTAATGAAAGTAGTTAAAGGGGTATACATGATAACTGTTCAGTATCTGTGTTGCAAACCATAATTCCTAAAATAAAAGAGACGGAAAGGAAGAGGGAGAGGGAGAGGGAGAGAGAGAAGAAGAGGAGGAGGAAAAGGAGAAGGGGAAGGGAAAGGGGAAGAGGAAAAAGAAAAGGGAGAGAAAGAGAAAGAAGAGGAGGAGGGTGAGGAGGATAGGAGGAAGAAGCAGAAATGAGGAAGATGGAAGGGGAAGGAGGGAGGAGGAAGAAGAAGGTGGACAGAGAAAGGAGGAAGGAGAAGGAAGAGGAGAAGGAGATGGAGGAAGAGGAGGAGGAAGGAGAACAAGAAGGTGAAGAAGGAGGAAGGAGAATGATAAGGAGGAGAAGAAGGAGTAGGAGGAGGAAGAAGAAGGAGGGGGAGGAGAGAGGAAGAGGAGGGATGGAGAAGATGATGAAGAAGAAGGTGTTTTATGAATTTATTGTTTATGTGTATGTCATAAATTAAAGGATTATATATCAAGATTATTTTAATGTCAATTGATATAAAATATACTTTTATATTACTTAAGATGGTTTTCTTTATGCTAACCTTTAACTCTCCCTTTGGTAGTTGACTTTCTGTGAAAAAAAATCAGCTGAGACACTTCTCTGTTGATAGTGCAAACTGGAAATTTTCTGCTTAGTGCAAGAGGTGTGAATTTTTAACATTTTAAATTATCTTATCTATTTTAATATAAAATTATAGGCTTTTTAAAATAAGAATGATTTAATGAGAGGAAAAGCAAAATGAAACAGAGCTTAAACGTAAGAAATCATTGTGAGACATATCATATATTGGGCTGACTTTTACACATTAGCTTGCATTAGTTACAATATTTGCTTTTTCATTAATTGGATTTAAGGTTTAAAGAATCATGTGTCTTTCTTAGCTGCAATTTAAGTGCTACTCAAATAAGTATTATTAAACATACATTGAATAATCACTCTAATTCTTCTTAAATATTCCTTTTAATCATATTAGCAAGATAATATTTTTAAAATACTAAGACATAAGATTGCAGTTTAGCTTCTTTAATTATTTCAATCTAATGGAAACTATGTGTGGCTTGCATCTAAATGCAATAATGTAATATGCTTCATATAAATTATGGATATAACCAAATCAATTTACATGGCTATTCAGACTTCTATCAATATGGTTGCTATACTTTTACGTGACATACCCTGACATAACCAGAAGAACCAACCAGTCATCATAAAAAAAAACTTCTTGCAGTAATCCTTAAATTCAAATATTAGCACACCTCATAAAGTAATGATAAGCATGCATCTTGTAGAGTCTATACAGAATACTTATATTTTACTTATAATTTTCAGAAAAGCAAAAATTATAAAACTGGTAGAAATTTTCATTTCAAATTACGTTTCACAGAATTGTCCTTTTAAATGCTTAATCTATATGCAAGTCAGAAGTACATACAATCGGTTCCAGTGAAGATGGTGAGTGACAGGGCTGGCAGAGAGATGGCATCTCTCAGAGCTCTGAACAGCCAATAAAATTTCTGCCTGAGTGAATGTGGGTATCCTTTGTATATTCTTTCTCGGAGAGAACGTCAGTAAATGAAACCATATGGTCACCCCTAGTGTGTGGCCCATGCCCAGAGTGGAACCTTGTGAGAGTGACGGCAGTGCAACCGCCAGAGCACAGAGCAACCACAGATCTTAGTGCTATGAGTGTCGGCAGGGCTTATCATGTATTAATAGGACTCTTTGGGGCCAAATCGGCACTACTGTGAAGTATGGGTCCCGGAGTTGAGGTTCTCACCATGCGGTCCTGGTAATCTGCTGCTGGTGGTGAGGGCCCACTGCAATATCTTCCCAGGACCAACTTGTTGCCTGCAACATAGAGAAGAAAAGCTCCCAGAGCACCAACAAATTTGGAGACATAGGATGGGGGATTATGCCACCTGGTCAGATTCAGTCCATCCAGAGTGTTCAGGCCACAAATGGTAGCATCCGTGCACCAGGTCCTGGTACCTGATGAGGCTACTACTGCCATCACCACTTTGGTCCAAGAGGTGAGGCACCACCAGTATGTCAACCTGGAACCCCAGAGTGAGTGCATCAGGAGAATGTTGGTGAATTCAGGCTTCTGGATTTCCTCAAACAGCCACTGTGTCTCTGGTTGGACTCCAGCAACTCAGGACCAAGTTTTCTGAGAAATTAAACCGCCAAAAATTTGGTATGTGGGAGCCACATTCACAAAGCATTTCTGACTCAGCCATACAAACTTGTTTATCAGGCTTGCTTCAAAGACCCATAAATATATCACTAAAGAGCTCAAAAACCACAGTTAGTCATAGAATCGCACAAGGCTGAACAAAACAGATACATCAGAGGGGAGTGGGTTAGACCAGTGCCTGTCCAAACAGAGTCCCTGGCAGCAGCTTGCTTCCACATTCTGAAATCGCCACTATGCCCCCAGCCGGACTCCAAAAATACCTTCCCCCAAAAATACTGAATGCCCTGAAGAAATAGTATTACCAGTTAGTTCCTGTATTACAAACTGTAATACATAAAAGGAAAGAGAGAATGAAAGAAAAAAAGGTGTCTGTCATAGATGCAGGCAGGGGGTAGTAGGGACTGGTGGAAAGGAAACTGGGGGCATTGGTGGTGGGAAATGTATACTGGTGGAGGGATTGGTGTTGGAAATAGTTTTGTGATGGTCAATCTCATGATAATTCGATTAAAGAAAAAAAGAAATAACCACAGATTTACTAAATGAAATTGTATTGACTTACCATTTCATTAGTATATTTTAATTACAATGCTATGCAAATTCCAGAAGCAAAGTTTAATACATTTATCTGTTTATATGTCTTACCACACAAACACTAAATTTCTAGTGCCATAGCTCTATTAAATAGCCACTCTCCACACATTTATTCCCACCTACCTTTCTCATTGTGTTTCTTTTTTGTATTTTCCTTAAAAATAAATGATGCTGAGGATTTTTTCATGTGTCTGTAGGTTATCTGATTGTCTTTGTCCTTTCCTGTTCAGTTGTGTTAGTTCTTTATATCTTTTGGATATTAAACCCTTGCCATATTTAAGATGCCCAAAGATCTTCTCACATTCAGTAGTTATTTGTATGGTACATTGTTTCCATTAAGCTATAAACAAATTTTAGTTTCTAGGTCAGAGAGATAGCACAGTGGGCAAGGTGCTTGCCTCAAATGCACCCTAAAGGAGTTTCATTCCCAGCACTGCTTATGGTCCCTTGGGCACCATCAGGTGAGATTCCTGAGCAAAGGAATAAGTTCTAAGAACAGCCACATGTGGCCCAAAAATCAAAGCAAAACAAAAATTTTGAGTTTTATTTTTCCACGTTTTATATTTGCTTTTATTCTTTGCCATTTGCGTCAACTCCTCAAAGGCATCTCCACAGCTGATATCTAGGAGCATACCACCTGTGCTTTCCTTATATTGAAGTCTTTTAATTTACTTAGTGTTACTTTTCAGTGTGTATGTGAAGTTATTTGATAATCCAGTTTCATTTATTCCCATGTAGTTGTGCAGTTTTTCTGAACATCATTTGTTGAAGATTTTCATTTCTCCATTATAATTCTTGACTCTTTAGTTATAAAGTAACTGTCCATATTTATGTGAATTTTTCTCTAAGTTATCAATAATATCCCATTATTATTTTTAAATATCCCATAAGTATTTTTACTGGATATTTTCAAGTAAAGTATAAGATTTGCATTCCCTTTTGGAAATAAGGGGAATTTTTTTTAATACGGTCTTTATTTTTCCCATCTATAAAAAGATATAAATTCAAGATAAAATTTTAGTAATGAGGTTAATAGGCTTTTTGTAGGACAATATTATAAACAGCTATTAGAATTTAGCTATTCTATTTTTCAGTTTTATTTTTTATTAAAGGACTGTGATTTACAAAATTATTGATAGTTGAGTCTTCGGATATAATAATAGTTAAACACCAATACCACCACCAGTGTCAACTACCGTCAATCAGTGTTTCCATATTTCCTTCCAACTCCAATCTCACCCCATCCCTGCCCACCAAACTGATGAACAAAAAATAAATTTTTTATTGTAGGGAGAATATAAATATAAGTAATATTTTGGACCAGAGAGATATACAGCAAGAAAATCACTTGCCTTTTTAGGAACCTACTTGGGTTGGATCCTTGGCAATACATGTGGTCCCCCAGCAACTTTAGGAATGATTCCTGATCACAGAACAAGAAGTGATTCATGAGCATCAATAAATGTGGCCCACAAACAAAAAAAACCCTGTACTTTATATAATTTTATAAATAGTATAGATTATATGTATTTTAAATTATATATATTATAGTATGCAACATACAAAACAGTATATATATAATTTTACATATAGTACTAAGAAGTAAAACAACTAATACGGTGAAAATCTTTGTCAAGACTTGCAGTTTGAAACAAGATATTCAAGGAAACTCTCACTTGACTTAACATTTAAGTCAAGTAAATCTTGTTTTGAGTCCAAGCCACTCAACAATCTGAGGAAAGAATAATTCTGGGAGGAAGGAACAGCTTAACTGATGACCAGAAGAAGTACTTTTATGTTCATGAAAAAAAATAGATGAGGGACTGGAGCGATAGCACAATGGGTTGGGCATTTGCTTTGCACGCGGCCAACACGGGTACGAATCCCAGCATCCCATATGGTCCCCTGAGCACCGCCAGGAGTAACTCCTGAGTGCAGATCCAGAAGTAACCCCTGTGCATAGCCGGGTGAGACACCCCTCCAAAAAAAAGTAGATGAAAAATGGGAAATAGGATAGGAGAGATTAAAATGCTGGGGTGGGGCTGGAGAGATAGTACTGGGGTTTGGGCACTTTCATAGCATGCAGCAGACCCTGGTTTGATCCTGTAACTGCATCCAGTCTCTTGAACACTGCCAGGAGTGATCCCTGACCAGGAGTAAGTCTTGAGAACTGCTAGGTATGATTCATAAAAACTGAAAGTTCTGGGTGAAAAGAACAGATCATGGGTGAAAGGGAAGTCAAATAAAGACTTTAAGCAGCAGAAACAACCTCTGATTTACTTTTTAAAATAAGGAATCTGATTTTTAAAATACTATGCTGAGAGTTAACTGAAGGAGAACAAGAGCATAACAAGCAGAAAAAGTAGTTGAAGAGTATTGCATTAATTTAGGCAAGAGATGATGGCAGCTCAGAAGAGGGTATTTAGCAGCTGTTAAGTTAATTAGAGGTTGTCAGGTTCTGTATGTATAGAACTTTAAAGCTGTACTCAAAATATTTGCATGATTTAGAGGCTATTAGGTGTGAGAGAGGGAAAAAAGGTTGAAGGACTACTCTAAAATGTATAGTTCAGCAATAGAAAAGATGGAGAAGTCTATAAATGGAGCAATTTTATGAAGAAAATTAAGAGTTGATAGGTTAAGCTTGAAATTATGATTAAACATTCAAGTAGATATGTCAAATACAAGCATATGGGTACATCATTCTTGAGCTTAGGTGATATGTCTGACCTAAAAATATAAGTATGTATGTTTCTTGTCTATAGATACAGTAGTTCAAACTGTGAGGCTTCAGTTTTATTTTTTTCTCCACTCTTAATTTTGTTTCAGTTTTTTGCAAATTCTTCTTACTTTTCTATCCTTAAGTATTTTAAATCCTCTGGGTTCTCTTCGTTTTCTTAGCAAGGAGGCCTCTCAAGCACTGCTTGGTGGCCCTGCACTACTCTGCTAATGGATGCCTGGTGATATAAAGCCAGAGAATGTCAAGTTACTTTGGCATTATGTCCCAGGACCATCAGATCCACCTCATCTGTACTGAGGGTCTATCAGTACACCCAGTGGTTCTGGGTGAAGATGTGGTTGCAGGGGTCAAATAAGGGTCCTATAACAGGGGTCAAACAAGGGCTCTCACATAAAAATGATGTGCTGCTAAGCCCTGTGCTATTTCCCTGCTGGGTCTCTCTCTTTGTGATCTTGTGCTCTATTCTAAATAATGACTTTCCCAGTGACTTCACTGAGAGATGATAAAATGGAATGATGACTTTAATAACTGTTTAACTGCTGGTAGCACTGGTAACATCTCAATTCCTATGACTCCAATCTCTCATATAGCTAGGCATTAAAATCAATCATAATGTGCATTTACGTTTGATGAGTTCCATTTTACCCACTTGCCACAACACAAATTTCACTAGTTCTACCATCTCTTTTTCTGTCAACAGCTCAACTATCAACACAAGAACAGCAGAGTATGTTTGGCTCACCATGTCAATAAATACTTTCAAGTTCAATATCTCTTCAATAACTTAATTTTATTTTGTGGTAGGGTAGGGGTGTTGTGTCAAGCCCTATGGTGCTCAGACATTACTCATGCTGCTAGGCTTGAGAGTCACATTGTGCTGGGTATTGAACTCAGACCTCCTGCATAAAACACTTGTGCTCAATCTGTTAAATGATCTCTCCGGCCCTCTAAAACTTTACTTTTACATGCTCTGCCTCCTTTATGAGTCATTTATGTTATCTTTCTACATTACCACTCCATTACATTATAGACATTTGTCCTAGATTATAGAAATAGCATTCTACATAGTTCTTCTCTTACTTAAGTAATTATTTTAATCCAATAGATGCTTTATAAATATCAAAGCATTTTTTAAAAATTATGAAATTATTCATCATATTCTACATAATAAAACTGTCCATATTTTCCTATAACAGTTAAGGTCTAATCCAAAACATAAGCTCTTTCTTATTTGACCCATCAAAAACCAAGAAATCCCCTCTTTTACTTCTCTAAATCACTGCTTACTGCAGGCATGCTGACCTACTTACTGCTTTTGAGTTCATAGTGCCACTCATGCTTTTATAAGTTTTTGCATTAGCTTAGTATTCCATTTGTCTAAGTACTTTAGTTCACTCATGCCCCATTTTACCTAACTACTTTCTACTCATCTTTCAAAATTTATCCCAAATAAATACTTCCAAAAATCATTTCATTAGCATTTTAGAAGCTATAGGGATAGTACAGGAGTTAAGGGACTTGCCTTGCACATGGTTGACACAGGGCCAATCCTCAGCACTCTATTTTGTTCCCTGAGTACCTTCAGGAGTGACCCATGAGCAGAGAGCCAGGAGTAGGCTCTGAGCACCAGCAGGAATACCCATCAGGCAAAACCAGAAAAGATTCTATGCTTCTAAGATACCCATAGCTTTTTTTAGAAAAGCAATGATAAGATAAAGATTAGTCATTTTTCTACTAGTATAGGATCTTTAGGAATCAAGGAAAGAGTTCGATATAATTTGCTAGTTCTCTATCCCAGTAATATAAGCACAAGGTAGGTACTAATAATTGACAAATTAGTAAAAGTACATGAATTCAAAATTTTCTTGATGGTGTATGTTTTGATATGTCAATAAAATCTAACAATAAGTACTAGAGGCACAATTACCAAAAAGATCACAAACAAATTAACTCCAGATAACTGCAAAATATATAAACATTGCAGATCACTTTTAACCATAAAGTTGAGAAAAATTTAGTATGAAATTCTTTCGCTTTTATTCTATGGAAATGCTAGGTATTAAACTGGCTGCTAGAGTATGAATTCTTATAATATTTTTGTAGGTTTTTGTGCATTAATAGTAATATGCACACTTTTAATACAAAATTATGATTAATAGAAATCTATCCTGCTATTTTAGCAGGAAACTGGATTAGGAAGCTGAGAATGGAAGCTGAAACACAGAGATTAATGAGATATGGTAGTAAGGAGCTGCTGATCTGCTTATCTAGCTTACCTTTGTTTATTGACATTATCGTAGATTTTTGTCCACCTTCCAAATGGCAAGAATGGAAGCCTCCAGTACAAAGGAAAACCCACAGGTCCAGAGATAATCTCTCCCTTGAACAAACAGTTTCCTAAGTACAGGCAAATGAAGAAATGAGGAATACCCAGGGGCCCTAGAAGATAAGAAGTGGTATACAAATACAGCTGCTTTCAGAGGATTTGGTTGTCCACTGTTACAAACTAACCTCTAACCAAAATGTCATATTCATACATGGTCTGCACCAGCAGTGCTCGAATACAAAGTGGTAGATTTTAGGAAGGGCATTTTTGTACGTATCAGGTGCTAAATTTATGCTCATGAATTGAATGGAATATCAAATGACCCTGTGGTGACTCACCACAAAGATGGGTCCTTGAAGGGATGAGCTGACAGGTAACATCATCCAACAGTGAGTGATTCTACTAGCACAGGGAGCATGAAACTTCATATCTTGTGGAGTACTGTTAAACAGACTTCAATATCTTCTCCAGTCCTTCAGAAATTCCAAGAGTTTCAGAATGTGGAAAAGCCAGCAGGGTTACTGAAGGCCTCTCAGTCTAAGTACACATTAGATTTAAAAAGAAGACTTTCAAAAAGAATGATTCACAAACTTGTATCTGGAGTTGATACAGGGAATCATGGCAAATGACATTTAATTTTTTTCCAATACAGGATTCTAGGCTGGAGCAATAGCACAGCAGTAGGGTATTTGCCTTGCACGAGGCCGACTTGGCCGACCCAGGTTCGATTCCTCTGCCCCTCTTGGAGAGCCTGACAAGCTACCGAGAGCATCTTGCTTGCATGGCAAAGCCTTGCAAGCTACCTGTGATGTATTCGATATGCCAAACACAGTAACAACAAGTCTCACCATGGAGACGTTACTGGGCATGCTCAAGCTTATCGATGAACAACAGGAGGACCATGCAGAATTCTAGGAAAACAAAAGTAGGTTTCTGTGGAGCAGAAATTAAGCAGAGCTCTGAGGCACGATTCCAAATATATGCAGTATTGGAATCTGTAGGGGTGGGGATACAGGGTGTGATTGGGGGCTTTAGACACATAGTAAAATGAATGAACCCAAGAACAGAGATCCTCTGCCTGCTCCCAGCAGCACAGCAGACCTCTACTACCTCCACTACCCAGCTGCTTCCATGCTTCAGGACACTTTCTGAACACTCAGGCCGAGACTTACGCACGAGTGAAGCCCCACAGAACCACGAAAGCGGAACTCTGTGACCATGGGTTCCAGGCTCAACAGACCTGGGAACAGAGATCCTCTGCCTGCTCCCAGCAGCCCGGCAGACCTCTACTACCTCCACTACCTCCACTACCCAGTCACTGCCATGCTCCAGGACAGTTTACGGACACTCAGGCTGAGACTCACACACGAGTGAAACCCCACAGAAGCAGGGAAACAGAACTCTGTAACCTTGGACTCCAGGCTCAATGGACCGGGAACAGCGATCCTCAGCCTGCTCCCAACAGCCCAGCAGACCTCTACTATCTTACTACCTCCACTACCCAGCTGCAACCATGCTCCACGACGCATTCTGGACACTAAGGCCGAGATTCACGCACGAGTGAAGCCCCACAGAACCAGAGAAGTTGAACTCTGTAACCTTGGACTCCAGGCTCAGTGGACCCGGGAACAGAGATCCTCTGCCTGCTCCCGCAGCCTGGCATACCTCCACTACCTCCACTACCCAGCTGCCGCCATGCTCCAGGATGCTTTCCACTTTGCGACTGCACAAGAAATCATACAACACTTAATACAAGATTACCACACCATATTTCATCGGGTTCAAATATGGTTTGAACCAAGGGAACACCTGGAAGGACAATTAGAAGCCTCCCTAAAAGGCTGTATCCCTCTCAGAGAGCCTTGCAAGCTACTCAGAGTGTCCCGCCCATATGGCAGAGCCTGGCAAGCTATCTGTGGTGTATTGATATACCGAAACCAGTAAATACAATGGGTCTCATTCCCCTGACCCTGAAAGAGCCACCAATATGGCAGCATTAAGAAGTATGAGGAAGGAGAGGCTGCTAAAATCTCAGGGCCGAACTAGGCAACCAAAATGAAGGACAAAAATGACTGTCTGTAGTTGCAATGCACGCATGCTAACATCGGCCCCATCCATCAAGGATTTGATGATGCAAGCACGAAAGATCAAGTACGGCATCATTGGTCTGACTGAAATAAGAAGGCATCAATCAGATCACCCTGTTTTTGACACTGGAGAAGAACTGTTCCTCGGAACATGCAACAAAAGAGGCATCGGTGGTGTCAATGTCCTTGTCAACACGAACTTTGCCAAAAACATTGATTCATTTAAATGTCTAACAACACAAATTGGATTACGCTTGGATAGATGTGGCTCATGCCAGCAGTTCCTATCTTCTTGTCTATGCACCAAAATCCAATAACGATGAAGGAGAAACTAAGAAGTTCTACATGGAGCTGGAGAAGTATTATAAAGAAGACCACATTTTCTACAAGATCATTGTCGGTGATTTTAATGCCAAGAAGGACCAAGAAGATCAGCCAAAGAAATCCACATTGGGACCCATGGCTTAGAATGGAATGAACAGGGTGAGAGACTGTCTGAGTTCATCTTGTCGACCAAGACCATCCATAGTATCTCACAGTTCCAGAAGGCTGAATCTTAACATTGGACTTGGGAGTCTCCTGGTGGATGGTTCCACAATGAAATTGACAACATCATATTCAATTGATGTTTTTGCCTGACGATGTTGCTGTTATCCCAAAATTTCAAGCGTGATCAGACCACTATTTCCTTTGTGCAAAATTCTACTTCACGGAGTGGGGAGAAAGGGCTGCAAAGTTTAAGAAGAGAACTTCCAGAACGACCACCAATTGGGAGTTCTTTGGCGCAAGTGGGGTAACATGGGAAGATGCCGTTATTGACAACATTGGTGAGAAATACAATCAACTGATTCAGCACCTTCATGACTGTGCAAAGAATGCTGAGAGATTACCACAAAAAATGCCTGATTTACTACCAGGATCTCACCATTCTACAGGGAGGTAGTCATTGATGTCAAGAGAGGGGTTCGGCAGTGTAATACCATTTCACTATAACTCTTCAGTGCCACCCTCAAGAATGTCATGTGATGACTGGAATAGGAAGGAATGAGAGTGAAGATAGACGGTCGGCAACTACACCACCTCTGCTTCTCTGATATCATCATTCTAATAACACCAAACATCAGCCAAGGAGCACAAATGCTGGCCGACTTCGACCTTGAGTGTGGAAAGGTCGGACTACAGCTCAATCTCACAAAGACAATGTTTATGAGAAATGGTCTCATCCCTGATATTCCAATAACTCTCAATGGAACAAACATCTCTGAATGCAGCAGTTATGTGTACCTAGGTTGAGAATTCAACATGATGAATGAGATGGCACCAGAGTTGTGCAGGAGCAAGAGAGCGGCTTGGAACGCATTCAAGAATGTCAAAGAAATAGCTAAGAGGACAAAGAACCTCCGTCTCTGGGCATATTTCTTCGATTCCACTGATCTTCATGCATTAACATATGCCTCAGAGTCCTAGGCCCTACAAAAACAGGATGAGAACACTATTTGGGTCTCCCAAAGAGGAATCTAAAGAGCTATGCTTGGAGTATCATGCTTCACTCAAATGAGAGAAAGCATCCAGAGTTCCAACCTCTGTCCACGATCAAGAATCAGGGATGCTGTCTTGTTTGCCAAGAGGTCGAAAATCAGATGGGCTGGACAAATAATGAGATTTAGAGACGCCCGCTGGTCTAGAGCCATTACCGACTGGATTCCATGGGATTTCAAATGATTGCATGGCCGCTCACCTATGGTATGGTCAGATTTCTTCGTCAAAACCCTGAATGATCAGTTTGAGGCTGTTCGTATTCTAGGCTGTTTGTATTCTAGGCTGTTCCTAGAATAAGTGGATGCCATTGCGCTACACTGGCGCATGACAGGGACACATAGAGACGTTACTGGCACCCGCTCAAGCAATTGGATGTCAAGTGATCAAAAAAACATGAAGCGTATAGAAATGGGAGCTAAGGCCCAAGGAGATGACCCCACTAATTAAGGCACAGGCTATTCTTGTACTACAGGGTCCTCTAGTTTGGTTCTAAGCACCACATGGCCTTGGAAATATCAAAGTAATCCCCAGGCATTGACAAAGTAACCAACTCCATCTAATGGAAGAGGAGAGGCTCTTTAGAAATTTTGCTCAGGAAAATGGATATCTGTATGGAAAGAAACAGACTAAATTACTATTGAATGCCGTATATAAAAATTAATTTAAATGGAATATCTGGATAACAGCCCTGAAACCATAAAACACATAGAATCAAGCATAAATGTTTCACTTCTGGGCCATGAAAATAGAGATGCTTTACGGAGGCTCTTCTTCAATGTTTATGTTAGTAAACAAAAGCAAGAATAACAGTATTACTTGACATTAAAATGTTTTTATACAGAAAATGATCCCTACCATTATTTGGGACTGGAGTGATAGCACAGCGGTAGGGCATTTGTCTTGCCACAGCCAGCCCGGCTGAGACGGGTTCGATTCCTCTGCCCCTCTCAGAGTGCCTGGCAAGCTACCAAGAGTATCTCACCTGCCCAGCAAAGCCTTGCAAGCTACCCGTGACATATTCAATATGACAAACACAGTAACACGTCTCAAAATGGAGGCACTACTGGGCCTGCTCGAGCAAATCGATGAACAACCGAAGGACAGTGCTACAGTGCTACCATGAAATGTAATTTTGTGATTGGTAGATGTATATCTGACAATGGATTGGTATGCAAAACATGTAAAAAAAAGTATACTATGTAACAATGAACAAGTCATTCAATCTTAAACTGAACAAAAGACTTGATCACCTGATCACTTGACTTCCCGTTAATCATCGATTTGCTCGAGCAGGCGCCAGTAATGTCTCCATTTGTTCCTGTCGCGTGCTAGTGTAGCCCAATGGCGTTTGTTCATTCTAGGAACACGAAAAGCCTCAAACTGATTGTTTATGATCTTGATGAAGAAGTCTGACCACCTGGTAGGTGGGCGGCCACGCGGTCTTTTGACATCTCATGGAATCCAGTCGGTAATGGCTCTAGTCCAGCAGTCGTCTCTAAATCTCATTACGTGACTGGCCCATCTGATTTTTGACCAGTTGGCAAACGAGATAGCGTCCCTGATTCTTGATCGTCTATGGAGGTCGGAACTCCAGGTCCTTTCTCTCATTAGAGTGAGACGTGATATTCCAAGCATAGCTCTTTCAATTCCTCTTTGGGAGACCCAAATAGCGTTCTCATCCTGTTTGCATAGGGCCCACGTCTCTGAGGCGTATGTTAATGCAGGAAGAACAGTGGAATCAAAGAGATGTGCCCAGAGCCAGAGGTTCTTCATCCTCTTAGCTATTTCTTCGACGGTCTTGAAGGCATTCCAAGCTGCTCTCTTCCTCCTGCACAGCTCGGGTGCCAGATCATTTGTCATGTTGACTTCTCGACCTAGATACACATAACTATTGCATTCAGAGATGGTTGTTCTGTTGAGAGTGAATGGAGTGTCAGCAATGAGGCTGTTTCTCATAAACATTGTCTTCGTAAGATTCAGCTGTAGTCCAACCTTTCCACACTCACGGTCGAAGTTGGCCAGCATTTTTGCCGCTTGGTTAAATGTTTGATGTTATTAGAACAATGTCATCAGCAAAGCGGAGGTGGTGTAATTGCCGACCATCTATCTTCACTCCCATTCCTTTCCATTCTAGTCGTCACATGATGTTCTCGAGGGTGGCACTGAAGAGTTTGGTGAAATGGTATCACCCTGCCGAACCTCTCTCTTGACATCAATGATTACTTCTTTATAAAATGGTGAGATCCTGATAGTGAATCTGTAATACAGCTCACAGAAGATCCTGATGTATTGAGTTTGAATGCCCTGATTGGCTAGGGCTTCAATGACCCCTTCCGTCTCAGCAGAATCAAAGGCCTTCTTTAAATCAATGAACGTTAGACAGAGAGGCATCTTGAACTCCCGAGAAACCTCAATGAGCTTGGTTTTCATGTGAATATCGTCGATGGTGCCGAATCCTTTGCGGAACCAGGCTTGCTCGCATGGTTGTCCTTCATCTAGTGTTCTGCCAATCCTATTGAGGATGACTCGAGTGAACAGCTTGTAGATGACAGACAATAGGCAGACTGGGCAATAGTTGCCAATGTCATGGATGTCTCCCTTCTTGTACAGTAGTACAGTCCTGCTGGTTTTCCATTGGGACGGAACCTTGCATTCAGACGACAGGTAGTGTGTGAAGAGCCGAGCCAGTGTATTGATGAGTACTGACGGCAGGTTCTTCAGGTGTTCAGGTCTGACCTTGTCTGGGCCGGGTGCTGTTCATTTCTTTACCGACAAAATGGCGTGTTGGATTTCAGAAGGGAGAATATTGGGAACGACATATCCATCCTGTGGAATTTGGTATGTCGGCAGGTGGATGTGGCTATCGAAGAGATTTGAGTAGAAGTCATGGATAATCTTCTCCATTGCCCTTCTGGAAGATGTGATAGATCCATAAGGACGTGGAGGTCAGACAAAAGACATGGGTAGACAATTCCACAAAGTAAACTTACAAATGACCTAGAAACACAAGAAAAAATTGTCAGCACCACCTTTATGAAAATGTAAATCAAAGCCGCTATGAGGTTTCCCACTCGCATCAATGAGAATAACCTATCATATACAAAATGTTGATGAGAATTAAGATAAAAGTGAACTATCAATGCAACATGATGAGAATATAAAATTATGGAACTTATTTGTAAAATTACATTTTAAAATAAAAATGGCAGGCCAGAGATGATAGCACAGTGGGTAAGGTAGTTGTCTTGCATGCTGCCAAATAAGTTATACGCCTGGCACCATTTATAGTGTCCTAAGCACTGCAAGGAGAGAACCCTGAACATAGTACAAGAAGTAAACCCTGAGCACAGCTCATTTTGGTCTACCCAATAAACAAAAGTTTATGTTTTAAAATATGCATATTAAAACATCGCACTGGAGCGATAGCGCAGTGGTAGGGCGTTCGCCTTACAAGCGGCCAACATGGCCAGCCTGAGTTTGATTCCTCCGCCCCTCTCCGAGAGCCCAGCAAGCTACCGAGAGTATTCGATATGCCAAACACAGTAAAAACAAAGTCTCCAATGGAGACGTTACTGGGCCTGCTCGATCAAATCGACGATCAACGGGAGGGCCTTACTATTACTTACTTACTATATTAAAACATCATACGATTTAGCAATAGCAGTACTAGGTATTTTTCCAAAGGATATGAAAAAATTGAATTTTAAAATATATTTCTTCTCTATGTTCATGGCAGAATTGCTCACACTAGATAAAATTATGACTCAAATTAATTCCCACCAACACTGGATAATGTTGAACTGGATAGTGAAGCTGTGTTATGTACTCAGTGAAATACTACTCTTGTCATTATGAAGATGAAATTTAAAAATTTGGATTACATTAAGGTACTTAAAGACTAAAGTAAAGTAAATGATAAAGAATAAAATGCAATTTCCAGATGGTCTTTACTCTGTCACTGTCTTCCCATTGTTCACCGATTTGCTCGAGCGGGTCCAGTAACGTCTCCATTGTGACAATTGTTACTGTGTTTGGCATATCAAATAAGTCACGGGAAGCTTGCCAGGCTTTGCTGTGTGGGCAAGATACTCTTGGTAGCTTGCCAGGCTCTCCGAGAGGGACAGAGTAATTGAACTCGGGTTGGCCATGTTGGCTGTGTGCAAGGCAAATGCCCTACCCACTGTGCTATGTAGTTATTTGATAAATAACTAACACAAGTAACTTTCAAAAAGCAACAAAACCAACTCCTAGATCCTAAAAATTAGGTAGTGATCAGAAGGAAATGCATGTGGGAGAGAGAAAATAGTAGAGGGATTGTTTTGGTGGTAAGATGGCACAGTTGTGAATCTAAAACACTATAGAATTACTAAACTATATACTTGAATACCCATAATAATGTAAGCTAGTGAGAAGTCTAGTGACTTCTACTCGGATCTCTTTGATAGCCATTCCACCTACCCACATACCAAATTCCACAGAATGGATATCTCATTCTCAATGTTCTCCCTTCCGAAATCCAAAACTCCATTTCATCAGCAAAGAAGCGAACAGCACCCGGCCCAGACAAGGTCAGACTGAACACCTGAAAAACCTGCCATCAGTATGCATCAATACACTGGCTCAGCTCTTCACATGCTACCTGTCTGAATGCAAAGTTCCATCCCAATGGAAAAATAGCAGGACTGTACTACTGTACAAGAAGGGAGACATCCACAACATTAGCAACTATCTCCCGATCTGCCTGTTGTCTGTCGTATAAAAGCTGTTCACTCCAGTTATCCTGAATAGGATTGGCAGAACACTTGATGAAGTTCAACCATGTGAGCAAGCCAGTTTCCAAAAAGGATTCAGCACAATCAACCATATCCACACAATAACAAGCTCATTGAGGTTTGTCAGGAGTTCAAGATGCCACTCTGTCTAATGTTCATTAATTTAGAGAAGGCCTTTGATTCTGTTGAGACTGAAGAGGTCACCAAAGTCTAGCCAAACAGGGCATTCAAATTCAATACATCAGGATCCTCCATGAGATATATTGTGGATTCACTACCAGGATCTCATTATTCTATAGGGAGGTGACCACTGACATCAAGAGAAGGGTTAGGCAGGGTGATACTATTTCACCAAAACTCTTCAGTGCCACCCTTGAGAACATCATGCGATGACTGGAATGGGAAGGAATGGAAGTGAAGACAGACGGTTGGCAACTACACCACCTCCGCTTCACTGATGACATCAGTCTAATAACACCAAACATCAGCCAAGCAGCAAAAATGCTGGCCGACTTCAACCGTGAGTGTGGAAAGGTTGGACTACAGCTGAATCTCACGAAAACAATGCTTATGAGAAACAGTCTTGTTCCTGACGTTCCATCCACTCTCAATGGGACTAACATCTCTGCATGTAACAGTTATGTGTACCTAGGTTGAGAAGTCAACATGACAATGACCTGACCTGATACCTGAGTTGCGCAGAAGGAAAAGAGCAGCTTGTAACACCTTCAAGAGCGTCAAAGAAATAGCTAAGAGGATAAAGAACCTCAGGCTCCAGGCACATCTCGATTCCACTGTTCTTCCTGCATTAACATACGCCTCAGAGACCTGGGCCTCACGAATACAGATGAGAATGCTCTTCGGGACTCCCAACAAGGAATCGAAAGAGCTATGCTTGGAGTATCACGCTTCACTCCAATGAGAGAAAGAATCTGGAGTTCCGACCTCCATCTATGATCAAGAATCAGGGACGCTGTCTCATTTGCCACAGTCTCAAAAATCAGACCGGCTGGACACGTAATGAGATTTGGAGACGACCACTGGACTAGAGCAATTACCGACTGGTTTCCACAGGACGTCAAAAGATTGCATGGCCGCCCACCTACGAGATGGTCAGATTTGTTCGTCAAGACCCTGAATGATCGGTTTGAGGCTGTTCATGTTCCTAGAATGAGCAGACGCCATTGGGCTACACTAGCATGCGACAAGGATGAATGGAGATGTTACTCGAGCAAATCAATGAGTAACAGGATGTCAAGTGATCAAGTAATCAAGTGGTCAAGTGAGAAGTCACTTATCAAGGAGGGAAAAACACATGGACTGTGCTATAACTATATGAATTTGAATCCTAACCTAGCTACTTACACTATGTATTATTGCTGGAAAATTGATTGGTATTCTAATTCTCTCATCAGTAAAATAGGGTAATAATACCTTCTGAATAGAGTGGTTATGAGTTTTTATAAATTAATATTTTCTTAAAGCTAACAAAGTCTTTATTAAAAGGTAATCATTTAAAAATGTTAGCTTCTATTTCACACTGACAGGATTTATATGGAAATCTCACTTATTAGGACTTGGTAATTTAAAAGAAATTTAAATGTAATAAATCACCTTTATATGCATATAATATTTATAGTCTTTATAGACTTAGAATAGAACCATGGCATTTCATTTTATTTTTAGTATTTTAGAAATGATATATTTAATTTATTCAGATAAAATAAAAACTTATAATAAACAATTTAGGATTGAAACGTAGGCAAATAAAGATAAATTACTACTAACTCACTATATAAACACCTCTAAATGCCAATTCCTATATTTCAGCCAATTTATTTTCACATTTCTTCATCTATAACTATGGTTATTATGTAATCTAGCTCCAATACAAGGCACTTTTTAGTGAAAAATAGGACAGTTTAAATTACAGTCCGAAATTAATAGAGACTTATGGATAACTACAGTATATGGTGATGCTAACACAATTGGGGAATCTTTTTTGGCATGCTGTTATTCAGTAGACCAGTACACCCATGATTGCTTTGCTTTTGCAATCATCTTTAAAAATACCCTTGCTAAATGTACAATCATGTTTGATTTGAATTAGTCCAATAGCTTTGTTTAAAAAAACACTCACTTCTGCTCTTATTTCTATTCATTCGTAAGAGATTTTAGATCATTTCTTTTAAAAGTATATTAGCACTGTCCTCCCGTTGTTCATCAATTTGCTCCAGCAGACACCAGTAACGTCTCCATTGTGAGACTTGTTGTTACTGTTTTTGGCATATCGAATACACCACAAGGAGCTTTCCAGGCTCTGCCGTGCAGGCGGGATACTCTTGGTAGCTGGCCGGGTTTTCTGAGAGGGGCGTAGAAATCAAACCCGGGTTGGCCACATGCAAGGCAAACGCCCTACCCGCTGTGCTATCACTCCAGCCTTTTAAAGGGACATATAACATTAATTTCCACTATTTCTCAATCATTCTTTTGTATCTAGATACTTGTCCACTTTCTGATCTAACACTGAAGATATGCAGTCGACTGGAATTCGATCCCTGGAACCCCAAAAGGTTCCCAGAGCTCATCAGGAGTGATCCTTGAGTGCTAGCTCAGAGCCAAGAGTAAGCCCTGAGCACCATTGGATGTGGGCCTCCCTCCAAAACAAATAATAATAAAAGAAAAGAAAAGAAGAGATGGGAATATTAGAACACCGTGATAGGAAGTTTTAAATAGTATGGTTGGTAAATATCATGTTGGAAGAATTTGAGGAAAAATATATGAGAGAAAAATGACCTTCCATATTGGGGTTCCAGGGATCGAAATCACGTCAACTGCATGCAAGGAAAGCACCCTACTTGCAATACTATCACTCTGTTGCTTCTAATTTAAAAAAAAAATCCAATCTTAGAATTCACTAGCACATAGGTATGTATGAAGTTCCAAGCTGTTTCTCATAGTATGCAGACTATGCTGGTCACATTTTGTGCTTAATTCATATTTATTGTTGACTGAAAATGAAGACAAGCTTTATCTGCTTCCCTTTCTTTGTCAATAAAAGTCTTGGTTTCACTATTGCTTTTCAGGGACCAAGCCATAATTTTTTTGGCCATTTCTAATGTTGTAACTTATCTGAACATATTGTATGGACATTTTGAGAAAGCTCATGAGTCTAGCAACAATGACAATTTATATGCCATAACTGTGTGCCAATTTGTGAAGGAAATGGCAAGTCTTGGAAGCATCCTGCCTCGTATGTTTTTAAATAGGAGAGGTAGAAAATAGGCATTTTTTTATCTGTAGTGGTGCAGATCTTTATTTTATAGCCACCAATTTCTCAGAGGAATTATGAAAAAATGACAGTAAGAGAAGAAAAATATTTTGACTCATTTCTGTGTAATCCTTTGCCAAGAGTGACATTTATCAGGGCAATGCAAGCACCACATGGAGGTTGGGGGCCTTCATAATGTGTGAATTTGTTGCCATCACCAAATTAACTCTGCTCAATTTTGTTGTCTTTCCAATTTGCATCCCTGATTACACATTCATAAAACTGTCCATTCTTTGAGCACAAACACAACGGCTTCAAAATATAATTGTTCATGTTTATCAAGCACCTAATTTGTTTTCCTTGCAAGTAACTAATTAAATACAAAATATAAATAAATTTTGTGCTCTGTATAACGTTTAACTACTTCAAGGAAAAGTTTTTGTAGATCTACTGAAGACTAAAGTTGTTGTAAGTGACTAACATTACACGTGGATGTTCCTATGCACTGCACTTTTCAAACCAAACTTCTAGGAATATACAATTAGCAATGGTTTACACATATACCCACAACTTTGTCTAGTGACACTGACTTTGTTGAGTAAATGGCACACAGTCAGAACTCTTGTTAATTTTATACATATGAATACTAGTCTGGAAGGTCCAGAATTTATAATAATATTAAAGAATGAAACTTGGAATGAAAACTTGAAGGAAAGAGTGAGATCTTGCATAGTGAATGTTTTGGAAAGCATTAGGATTCTTTAGTATTTTTTTAAAGAAATGCTAAAATCTAAATGTCACCCTCGTCTTCAGGCTATAAATCCATAGAACACTTTCAGCTTTTTATGAAAATTAGCAGAATATCTTCACATTAAATTTCTTTATAACCTCCAACATGATGAACATTTAGGATTTACGTTATTTAATAGTGCACTCATTTTTTTGTCTTTGATTAAGTCCAGCCCCTATAATTTTTATTTTCTTTTTTTGCATTATAGTTGGTGTGAAGCAATATATTATTGTGGGGGCTGGAGTGAAAGTACAGCAGGTAGGGCATTTTCCTTGCATGCGGCCGACCCGGCTTCGATTCCCAGCATCCCATATGTCCCCTGAGCACCTCCAGGAGTAATTCCTGAGTGCCCAGCATCCCATATGTCCCCTGAGCACCTCCAGGAGTAATTCCTGAGTGCAAAGCCAGGAGTAACCCCTGTGGATTGCCAGATGTGACTCCAAACAGAAAAAAAAATATTATTGTGGATTTTATTTTGCAGAGGGCTGGAGCGATAGCACAGCGGTAGGGTGTTTGCCTTGCACGCAGCCAACATGGCCGACCTGAGTTCAATTCCTCCGCCCCTCTTGGAGAGCCCTGCAAGCTACCGAGAGTATCTCGCCCGCACGGCAGAGCCTGGCAAGCTCCCTGTGACGTATTCGATATGCCAAACACAGTAACAACAAAGTCTCCGATGGAGACGTTACTGGGCCCGCTCGAGCAAATCGATGATCAACGGGAGGGCCTTTACTTTACTTTACTATTTTGCAATTCCCTGATTACTATTAATGACGAACATGTTTTCATCTCCTTGCTGTTTATTCTTTTTTCTTAAATTTTATTTAAATACTGTGGCTTAGAACGCTGTTCATAATAAAGTTGTTTCAGGTATTCAATGTTTCAACACCAGTCCCTCCACCAGTATCCCCAGTTTCCCACCCACTCTCTAAGTCTGCTGCTTTAGCCAGCATAGAATCATTTATTTTATATTGCTTGTTACAACAAAATGGTTAATGGATTATTGAAAACAACTTCAGCAAACAAACTTGTGAAAAGTGTTATATGTCACAATGGTGTCATTAAAGTTATTGGCTGAGGGGTTAGGTAAAGGTAAAGGCCCTCCCGTTGATCGATTTGCTCGAGCGGGCCCAGTAACGTCTCCATTGGAGACTTTGTTGTTACTGTGTCGGGCATATCGAATACTCTCGGTAGCTTGCCGGGCTCTCCCAGAGGGGCGGAGGAATCGAACTCGGGTCGGCCATGTTGGCCGCTTGTAAGGCGAACGCCCTACCCGCGAATGCCCTACCCGCTGTGCTATCGCTCCAGCCCAGCTGAGGGGTTAAAAGCTATATTTTGCTAGTTGAGCTTTCTATGTTATTCATTGTTGAGTGTAGTTGGCTTCAGCAAATGTCACTTTCCTATCAAATTTGGTGTGCCCCTACTGGGCTGTCATTATTATGGAATTTGGAGGTATGAAACTTCACATGCAGCCATGTACTACAGAAACTCCAGGATGTGTAGAACTGGGCCTATGAGGTTCAGTGGCTTGGTGTGGCTTGCATCTCTTCTGAGATTAGTCTTGAACCTGATTCATTGTTCATATGACTGTATCTGTGGAATGTGCGTGAGGCTTCTGGAGGTTCCTGCAGTATGGGGAGATGTTAGAGTAGGGGAGGTTTCCTGCCCCTACTCTAAGAGAACCCCAGAATTTTCTGTCCCCAAACTGATGTATCTGAATTTTTTTTGGCTTGATGTCAATGCAAAAATTAGTAGTGAAGTTGTGAAGTTGAGCTGTTTGAATGGTGGCAGCTGTGGAGTATGGGTGTGGCTGTTAAGTTTTCAGCAGGGCAGGGTCTTGGCCAATCCCCCTCCCAAGGATGCCCTAGAGTTTTCAGCTCAGAGACTGGTGAATTTTAGGGGCTTGGCTTGCATCTCTTCCAAGTAGTCATGAAGCTGTCTCTACTACTTTTTTTTCAATATTGTTTTTTAGTCCACAACCAGAAATGCTCAGAGATTACTCCTGACGTTTGCTTCGGGATCACTCCTGGTGGGCTTGGGGGTCATATGGGGTACAAGAATCAAATGTGGTTAGGCCTCATGTAAGAAAAGCATCCTACTTGCTGTATTATCACAAACTAACATTGATTTACCAGATTAAGTTCTGGGGAGATAAAATTTCATTATTTATAAGAGTCTATTTGTCCTGCATCTCGCCCACCATTTTCCCATTTGGTACCCTCCATTGTGAAGACTCCAAAAATATTTTTTTTGCTTTATCAATTGACAAAAGGGCTTTACTAGTAACACCCAAATAGATCCTTGTTGGACAAGTGTCACCAGAACAGGGCCCTGGGAGTCACACTTAGTGTTACCCCCCAAAAAAATTAAAAATCAGATCAACATATGATCCATTAATCTGATAAAATATTTTGTTTTTTAAAAAATGATAATAGTACAGAGCAGAATCCAAATACAATGTAAAATATATGACTTTTTAAAAGCATAATACCTAGCTAGGTAACTGAACCACTCAGAAATCATTTTCATATTCAATTTTGTTACTAATGAGTAGCTTTAAAGAAAGGGCATAAGACTGAAAATTATATAATGCTCTTTCCAGTCATTTTCCTAAGTTCTCATCTAGCTTAATGTTTTAGCTTAAAATTATATCAATGCTAGAGATCCCAAGTGAGTAGCATATAATGTTTGTTGTTTGTAAAATGAAAATAGTTTTGTTCTCACTTATTGAAAAATGTAATAAGTATTTTTGTTTTAAATCAAAACAATCACATCAACATGACTGTTGGGGAGGAATAAATTATTATTATATATAAATACCATCTATATTTATATCCTCTAGTGATAATTGGTAACCAGTTTTGATCTCTATTCTTAAAGATAATTTGATGCTTTGCTTTGCCCATTTTAATTCATTCAACAAATATTCATTACAAAGCTACTATAAAGCAAGGAAATAACATTATATGTTTTTTATTAGATTTCAAGAACATAAAATTCAGTTGAACATATTGCTTAGTTCTTACACTTCTATGGGCATACATATGCAGTAGATTGCTATTTTTATATTATTTTTTCATTTCCGTCAATGGAATGACCCTCTCTTCATCATTGATACCTTAGTTAAGTGTTTTCAGTCTACCACCCATATTACTATTTATGTATAAGCTTATTATTGAAAAACACAATTTTGAACTGTTCCTAATTAATTTTTTCAATTTTTATGCATTGCATTAATGGTTTCAGCAATTGCAGATGACAGAACCCAGGGATGCAGAGTGATGACAATAAAGAACCTGAGCCTCAATGCATTTTTATATCTGTAGGTAGGGTGTGAAGTGAAAAAGGTCCTAAGGCCAATGTCCAAGGAATGACTATAATTACATTTTGAGAAAGTCAAAAGAAATACCCATATTGAAAGGTGATTAGTGTCCTTAAATCCTAAGTTGTTCAAAGTGTACAAAAACAACTTTAAAAGTGCCTTTAAAACTAGACGTTGATATATTGTGTAGAGTTTAATTTTAGAAACCACTACTGGGCTGGAGAGATGGTATAGGGGATAAAGCATTTACTGTACATGACAGACCACAGTTTGATCCTTTCTACCACATAAAGTCCCACAAACACAACCAGGAGTGATCCTTGAACACATTGCCAGGAGTAAGCCCTGATCACAGCTGTATGTGGACCAAACCCCACTCCTCGTGAACAATACATTATTTATTTGAACATACAAATTCATTCTTTGTTTTAAACTTCTGCATAGCACTTTATTATGTCTCTGCTATATTTTGCATAGTCTTTTCTATAGTGATAGGTTTCAAAGTTTCTTAAAGACTGTTATGAAATTCACGTGGGATTCATAAAATCCCTTATTATGCTTATTTGAATTTCTTTGCAACTACTGACTCACAATACAATTCCATAGGTCATTTAATTATTTGATATCACATAATATTACAGAATGTTGCTAAACTATTCCAAAATTCGTCTCAAATGTTTATGCTGGTGTTCAGATGCATAACAATAAATGTTTCTATTCCCTTTAGTTATTAGTATTATTGGAATTTTAAATCTGTCAAATTGATGACTATTAGTGTTACAAAATGGTTTTAGATATATTTATGGGTTTGGTGGTCACATCCTGTGCTGCTCAGGCCTAACTCTTGGCTCTGTGCCCAAGAATCAATCTTGGTGTGCCTTGGACAATCATATCTCTGCTAGGGATCAAACCTGGGTCAGCTGTGTGCAAGGAGATTGCCTAACTCACTGTATTATCTCTCCAGGTTAATAGCTATGATAAACAGAGCAATACATGACTAATAATATGAATCACTTTGTTTTTCAGAAGATATACATTTCTTACGATATTAGAAATTAATTTTCTAATTTTTAGTTGTTCATGCTCCTTAGTCGTTTTCTGTTTGGTCTTCTATATTTGTTTGTATGAAATCCTTATTTGTTATTGACATAAATCCATTCTTGGATATAGAGGTTGCTGATATCTTTTTCTATTCTGTCAGCTACCTGTTTACTGGTGGTGTTAATTATGCTTTCTTGAACTGAAATTATTATTTTATGTTAATCATTCCTCAATTAACCACCATTGCTTATACATTTACAGTCTTTAAAATAGCTTTATTAAGTCATTAGTTTAGTTATAGATATTCAATATTCCAACAACAATCTCACCACCATTGCACCTTTCCAAAAGCAATATTCATAATTTTCCCAACCACCCTTGAGCCTGCCCCTATAGAAGCTCTCAATAATTTATTTTACATTGATTGTTATAAATAATTTGCTTAGAGGCTGGAGCGATAGTACAGCAGGTAGGACATTTGCCTTGCACGCGACTGACCCAGGCTCGAATCCCAGCATCCCATATGGTCCCCCGAACACTGAAAGGAGTAATTCCTGAGTGCACAGCCATAGGTTACCCCTGAGCATTGCCGAGTGTGACCCCAAAATTAATTAATTAATTAATAATTTGCTTAAAGGATAATCTAAAAACATTTCCTCAGAAGAAAGTTAGTGAAGATTGTTGTATCTCACTATTGAGCTTGTATAAGAGACCAAGGTGTTGTTACAGGTTGAGCCTGCTGTGTTTGCATTTTATTCATCAAGATTGGCTGCTTTCTACCTTACATCCCATCCCATCTGGTATGCTACTCTGGTTTATCAGTGTTATAGTGTTTGGGATGTCACATGTCTAAAATTTCAGCCACACATTCCACACTGTTCAAATTTTCTAACAGGGTGATATAGCTGGAGTTGAATTTTTAATAGACTGGCAGCTTTGAATGCATTTGCATGACTGCTAGGCTTCTGGAGGTACAGGGAGATGGGGGTAGGTAGCCCATCCCTGACCTCTTGAAAGCAAGAGATTTCAGTTACAAAACCCGCATACCTGAGTGTTTCAACAAATTAATTTCTGTATGGCTCTGGGACACTGGGTCGCCCACCATCCCTGAGCCTCTTCTCATTCATCTGCCGTACCCGGTCTTCTTCCTATCCCAGCTCAGTGCATACTCCAATCTGGGATTCTGCTTTCCCACGCATTTGCCCCAGGAGTCCTCTAGGACCCAGGGCCGCCCACTATCCCTGAGCTTCATCCTATTCAACCCCAATGCCATACCCAGTCTTCTTCCCCTCCCAGGTCAGTTCATACTCAAATCCGGGATTCTGCTTGCCCGTGCATGCACCCTAGGTGTCCTCTGGGACCCTGGGCCGCCCACAATCCCTGAGCCTCTTCCCATCCCTGTACATGATCTTCTTCCGCTCCGAGGTAACCCACAGGGGGCGTGGACTCTGCAGAATTGGGTGTGGCATAATTTTGGTCCATAGGTAAATTACTCATACCCAGTAATGTCGTGTATAACATCTCAGTCTCTATACCACCACACCAACATGAAGGAAGAAAAAACGCAAATCCCCACCATTAGAGGAGGACGATGAAAAGAGTCCAGAAGCCTCAGTAGGTGCTACTCACCTATGGGACCTCTCTATAAGGAATTCAGATATGAAGTAATGAAGATGTTCAATGAACTCAATAAAACAGTGAGAAAGTTATCCAGTAAATTCAAGGAGGACATGAGAGAAACAGTCAAGAAAATACAGGAAGAAATAAGAGCAGAAATTGGAAAACTACACACAGAAATATCACGAATAAAAGATTCATTAGATGAAATTAAAAAACTGAGTGAGTGCCCTCAACAGTAGAATGGCTACAGCTGAAGACAGAATCAGTGAGCTGGAAGATGAGCTTCACAAAGCCTACAGGCAACAACAAACAATGGAAAGCAACCTCAAAATAGCTCTAGAGCAAATTAGAGTCCTAGGGGATGATTCCAAGAGGAACAACATTAGAATTCATTGGAGTACTAGAAGGTCAGGGAAACAGTCCCAATGAAAAAGCCATGGTTAAATAAATCATTGCTGAAAAATTCCCAGAGCTGGACAGTGCAGGCATCCAAATTCAAGGGGCTCGAAGGATGCCAGCTAAAAGAGACCCTAACAAAAACACTCTGAGACATATCATAGTTAGAATGATGGATGCCCCCAATAGAGACACAATACTGCAAACAGCAAGGTCAAAGAAGGAAATCACATACAAAGGAGCACCTCTTAGATTTACAGCAGACCTATCAGAGGAAACCCTCCAAAGCCCGAAGGCAATGGTGGGATACAGTGAAAAAATTCACTGGAATGAACACTTCACCAAAATACTTTATCGGGCTAAACTCTCACTCAAACTCGAAGGAATGGTACACTATTTTCTGGATAAATAACAGCTCAGGAACTACATAGACTCAAAACCAAACCTAACGAAGGGCTAAAGGGGCTACTGTAAGGCTAGAAAAACCTCTACAAGCACAAGAACCCCTTACAGAAAGATGACACAAAACCCCATAACAATAATCTCTCTCAATGTTAATGGTTTAAATTCACCAATTAAGAGACACAGAGAGGCAAAATGTATTCAGAGACAGAACCCAACATTCTGCTGTCTAAAAGAAACACATCTGAACAATCACAACAAACACAGACTCAAAGTCAAAGGATGGAAAACAACCCTAATGCAAACAACCACCTCAAAAAATCTGGAGTGTGGGGGTATGGTGCCGCCAGCAGGTCAATCTGTACCTGTGAGGCGAGTGCATCAGCAGCCTGATGGCACCATCAGACTTTCAGATACTCCTAAATTACTGATGTGCCTTTGGCCAGACCCCAAAAACTTGAGGCAAAGTTTACCAAGAAAGCAAACAGCCAAAAGTTAGGTATGTGGGAGAAGCACCAACAAACCACCTCCGGCCCAGCTATATAATTGGAGGCATGGCCTCTCTGGTTCCTGATTGAACTGCTTAATGGCCATGATCCCAGAAACTCAGAAACGAATCTCAGAACCCAAAGGTTTTTGACTAAAATGCATCCTGTTCCTGTAGTAGGTTACTGGCGCTGGGCCACTCCAGGTGGAAATAGGTTTCGTGCCTTGGCCTGTTCCCCCTGGCGGCCCAGTGACCATCATCCTCCAGAGGCCACTGGACAGTCAGGTTTGGGCCTGCAGTGATGAGATACGCGGGGTCTCACCAGATGGGGTTGGAACCGGCCCTTTCCTCCCCATCCCAACGAGATCCCCAGTCACCGCCTACAAATGGCCTCTATGGCTCCTGATCAAGCTACTTAACGGCCATGATCCCAGAGACTCAGAAACAAATCTTGAAATCCAGTGACTTTTTGCAGAATTGCATCCAGACCACATACAAGGTGGCCACCGCCTCAGAGCTTATTGGAAAGCCAGGTATGGCCAGTGGTGACGGGGCAACTGCAGTCTCATGGGAAGTGGCGCGGTACCGGCTCGTCCTTCATGCCCTACCGAGGTCATGAGTTGCCCCCCACGAGCAGCTATCCAGCATGGCCATGACTCCAGAAGCAAAAGAATTTAATCCAGAGCCCGGCAACTTGAGGCAGAAAAGTGAATGGACCATGCGTTAAACTACGGCACCATGCCTCCCTGGGAGGGAAAGAGTGTTGCTCCCTTCTCCCTTCCGCCTCCCCCCCCCCCCCCCCCCCGCCAGCAAGGTGGCCGCCGCCTCAGAGCTTATTGGAAAGCCAGGTATGAGCCAGCGGTGACAGGGCACTGCAGTCTCATGGGAAGGGGTGCAGTACCGGCTCGTCCTTCACACCCTACCAAGGTCACAAGTTGCCCCCCACAAGCGGCTCTCCAGCACAGCCATAACACCAGATGCACAGAAATCAATCTCATAGTTATCTGGCTCTTGGCAGAAATCTAAAATCATTATATGATTCTCATAACCAACTATAGAAAACAAAGTATTTCACAATGCCTTTTCAGCAATTTTGATTGTTGGGGGGGGGGGCGATTCTGAACAATAAAGGTACATTTTTTGTCGAAATAATGAATGTAATGAATGTAGAGAAGAGTTAAGTAGAAATCATCTGCCTCACAGTTATTGGGAGAGGTGGGAGGGGGTATATTGGGGTTCTTGGTGGTGAAAAATGGATACTGGTGAAGGGAAAGGGGTTTGATCATTGTATGACTGAGACATAAACCTGAAAGCTTTGCAACTTTGCCCACAGTTATTCAAAGATAAATATAAGAAGAAAAAAATAAAAGTATAAAAAAATCTGGAGTGGCCTTACTTGTATCGGAGAACATAGATTTCAGGTTGAAAAAGATTAGAAGAGACAGTGAAGGTCGTTTTTTATTAATAAAGGGATATGTAGAGCAGGAAGAAATCACACTCTTAAACGCATACGCTCCCAATGAGGGACCAGCAAAATACCTACAACAACTGCTAACAGACCTTAAGAAAGACATTACAAGAAACACAATAGTAGTTGGACACTTCAACACTGACTTATCATGCCTGAATATATCACAAAGATTAAAACTCAGCAAGGAAATAATGGCTCTGAAGGAAGAAAGAGAAGACAGAGGGCTAATAGATCTATACAGGACTTTATGTGGCCCCCAAAAGAATACATATTCTTTTCCAGTGCACATGGAACATTTTCCAGAATAGAATATGCACTGGCCCCAAAGCACACCTCAACAGAATCAGGAAGATAGAGATTGTATCAACTATCTTCTCAGACCACTATGCACTGAAGATAGAAGTTAATGATGTACAGATGCAGAAAGCCCATTCAAACACCTGGATATTAAACAACTCAATGTTGAACAACGAGTGGGTCAGGAAAGAAATCAAGAGAGGAATCAAAAGATACCTGGAAACATATGAGAATGAAGACACGAGCTCCCAAAGCCTATGGGAAACAGCTAAAGCCGTGTTAAGGGGAAAATTTATAGCTCTGCAAACATTTTTCAGGAAGAAAGGGCCCACATAAACAACTTGACTTCACAGCTCAAGATCTTAGAAAAGGACCAAAAAAGGATCCCAAACTAGGCTAAAGGAAAGAGATCATAAAGTTTGGAACAGAAAGCAAAGACATGGTAACCCAAAAAACAATCTGAAATATCAATGAAACCAAGAGCTGGTTCTTTGAGAAAACAAACAAGATAGATAAACCAATAGCAATACTTTTAAATAAAGAGAGAGAAAACCCTAATAAACTGAATCAGAAATGAGAAGGAGGATATCACAGCAGAAACCAAAGAAATTCAAAAGATCATCAGAGACTACTTTGAAAGACTGTATGCTACAAAACAAGAAAACCTAGAAGAAATGGATAAATTGCTGGATTCCTATAATCTCAGAAGGCTTAATAAAGAAGATCTAGAATACCTGAATAGTTCTATTAATATCAAGGAAGTTGAAAACTGTAATCAAAAGTCTTCCTAAAGACAAAAGCCCAGATCCAGATGGATTCACTAGCGAATTTTTTCAAACATTTAAAGAGGACCTAGTGCCAGTTCTCAAGCTTTTCCAGGAAATTGAAGTTACAGAAACTCTCCCAAACAGTTTCTATGAAGCTCATATATCCCTAATACCTAATGGATACATAGACATCACAAGAAAAGAAAACTACAGGCTGATATCCCTGATGAACATGGATGCGAAGATTCTCAACAAAATACTGGCAAATAGAATTCAACAACTCAATAAAAAGATCATACACCATGACCAAGTGTGATTCATTCCGGGGATACGAGGATGGTTTAACATTCAGAAATCAATCAACATAATCCATCATATTAACAAAAGAAAAGATAAAACCATATGATCATATCAATAGATGCAGAGAAAGTATTTGACAAGATCCAGCACCCGTTTATTATGAAAACCCTTGCCAAATGAGGATAGAATGGACTTTCCTCAATATAGTTGAAGCCACTTATAGCAAGCATCATCCTCAATGGGGAAAAACTAAGAGCCTTCCCTCTAAAATCAGGGATGAGACAAGGATGCCCACTCTCTCCACTGCAGTTCAATATAGTACTGGAAGTACTTGCAATAGTGTTTAGGCAAGAAAAATATATTAAGGGCATTCAGGTAGGAAAGGAATAAATCAAGCTCTCACTATTCTAAGATAATGTGATAGTATACTTAGAGAACCCTAAAACCTCTACCAAGAAACGCATAGAAACAATAGACTTGTATGGTAATGTTGCAGGCTATAAAACCAATACCCAAATGTCCATGGCTTTCCTATATGCAAATAATGAGAGAGAAGAAAGTGACAGGAAAAAAACAATCCCGTTCACAGTTGTCCCCCAGAAAATCAAGTACCTAGGAATTAGCTTAACTAAGGACGTAAAAGGCCTGTACAAAGAAAACTATAAAACGCTACTTCAGGAAATAAAAGAGGACACAAGGAAATGGAAAGATATCCCCTGCTCATGGTTCGGGAGAATTCACATTGTCAAAATGGCAGGCACAGGCTCTCACCCGCCCCCCTTCAGGTTGCCTGACTCAGTGGTTTGCAGTATCTGCCAGAAATTCTCTCACTTATAGATCTTACTTGAAATTTATGTCTCTGGACATAAATTTATGTCATTAGTCTCTGATCATGGCCGGTGAAAGAGCTCACATAGTGACAAAAGTGGTTTGTGGTGTAACTGCTGAGCTTCTAAAGTGCAGGGAGTTGGCTTGTGGTGGCCCAACCCAAACCGCATGAAAGCTAGTGATTTCAGTCAAAAATCCTGCATGCCTGAGTTCTTCAACAAATTAATTTCTGTATGAGACTCATCAAGGCAGTGAGGTTCAGCTGACAGCATGACAGCAATTGTGGAGAGTGGAGGTCTTTGGCGGCTGCGGCTCTGTTTGGATGGGCACAAGAGCTCAGGTCTCCACTCCCCTCCCCTCGGAATTCTGAATTTCCTTAGGATGACTCAGCCTTGTGAAGAATCCTGGAGAATTCTTCTACCTGTAGATCTCTTTTGAGATTTATTTTTGAGTCTCTGAATCATAGACGGTGAAAGAACTTACAAGGCACCAAAGGTGCTATACTCATTTTTATATCAAATCCTGCACCTATCTTCAAATAGAAGACTCACTAGAGTCTTGCATTTATTTTTAGATTTTGAAAGAAAATCCTAATCGATAATTCATGACAATTCCACTGTTCCTCCTCTTCTTCCTCATCCTCCTCATTCTCAACATTGCAGTTCAGATCAACCACCACCACCACTATAATGCACCTCCATTTTTATAAAATCTTTAGAAGTCTTTCCTCAATGTCAGTCACGGAAATATTCTATATTTTTTTTCATTTGCTTTCCAGATTTAGCTATTTCATCTATTTAGGTTTTATTTTAATCTCATGGAGATTAACTTCTAGTATTTTCTGTAAATAACTTCTGTTTTTCTCATTTATTATGCCACTGATTTTTATTGAGCTACCTGGTCCATAAACAGAAAAATAATCATTTGGTTTATTGCACTGGCTTTACTATCCATCAGAGTAAATAAACTGCTACAATACTAGAGTTATTTGGATTGATTTTGTTTAACCTATAGTATTTTGTCATTATATATATAAAGTTTAGATTAGATAATTATATTTTAATGACATCTCACTGTATTTTGTTAGAATTAAATTAAATTTAATATTAATACGGGTAAATTAAATTATATTATTATATTGTTAAAGAAATCACGGTTATGACCATGGTAAATCTCAATTTTTAAAATTTTCCTTAACATGTATGTATCAAAATTCTCACTATCACTATTGCCCCGTTGTTCATCGATTTGCTCCAGCGGGTACCAGTAACATCTTCATTCGTCCCTGTCACGTACTAGTGTAGCCTGATGGCATATTGGGGATTTTTCAGGGTAAGGAGAATGAGGACCATCATTGTTACTGTTTTTGGCATATCAAGTACACCACGGGTAGCTTGTCAGGCTCTGCCATGCACGTGGGATACTCTCGGTAGCTTTTTGGGCTCTCTGAGAGGGATGGAGGCTTTTAGAGCAGCCTCTAATCACCTTTACAGCTGTTCCAAGTCAGGTATATATGCGGACAGGATATTCTCAGTAGCCTGTTGAATGTTTGAAAAGATATTTCTGTGTGCTATAACAGAGTCTCCTGCACCCGCACCTGGCTGTCCTCACCGGGACCCCTTGGAGGGGGGAGGGTTGAGTTTCTCTTCCCCGCCCCCCCGCCCCAAGCAGAGCCCCAGCAGCTGAGGACCTCCATAGCCAGCTACGGCCATGCTGGGACCACTCTCCACACGTTTGGACGGGCCTCATGCATGAAAGAATGGGCAGAGGAACCCAGGCATGTGGGTCCCCGGGTTGAGGTCTCCAAGCCTACTAGGATTGGGACTGGGCCTTCTCCAACCAGACCCCCCCATCTTCCAGTAGGTAGGCGTCACATCCACCAGCTGCCACCAGCGCCAGGTTGGTCCCATCAACAGCCACGACGCAGAGACTATAAAACCCAGCTCCCAGAAGCGCGGGGCTGCATTCGAAGTTGCGCAACATCTTACTATCTTTCCTTTGGAGAACATGGCAGTCTACACAAAGTATCCTGCCCGCACAGCAGAGTCTGGCAAACTTCGCGTGTCGTACTCAATGTGCCAAATACCAGTAACAATGATGGGTCTCATTCTCCTAATCCTAAAAGAGCATTGAAATGGCTCTTTCAAAATCTCAGGGCTAGGAAGAAGGAGACGTTACTGGTGCCTGCACGAGGAAATCGACGAACAACAGGATGATCGTGATCGTGATAGCAAGTATTCATTAAAGGGTTAATACTGGAAATGGAAAACTGCTATGGATGATGATTAGTACTTTGGGTTAATGTCATCAGTGGACATGACAATAAAATGACAGATGTATAAAAATGATATTTTATAATTTAAAAGTATACAATAGTCAATAATTTATATAATTAAGGAAATACAGATAATATGCTTGGGTTTGGGCAACCAGTTTAATTAATTGATTCTTCATTAGAAGGAAACAACTTTGCCTTGGCCACAGTTGACAGAAAAAACCTGGAAGTTTCAAAAAGACTGCTTCTTTTTAAGATGGGATAAGGACTTTATGCTTATCATATCTAGAAAAAACACATGATAATATATACTCATTGGTCATTGGAAATTACATGTATATAAGTACACTATTATGTTATTATAGTCACTCTTTTTTTTTTTTTTGCTTTTTGGGTCACGCCCAGTGGTCCACAGGGATTACTCCTGGCTCTGCACTCAGGAATTACCCCTGGCGGTGCTCATGGGGACCATATGGTATGCTGGGAATCGAACTCAGGTCGGCCGCATGCAAGGCAAATGCCCTACCCGCTGTGCTATCACTCCAGCCCCCTATAGTCACTCTTTTGAGTAGTACCTTCTTATTTCTTAAGTGTAAAATATTAAAGTAGCAAATGCTTAGTAGAATTCTGTGTAATTAAATGAGAAGTAATTTGTAGCATAATTTTGGCAATGAAAATGATTCGAACAACTGTTCCCATCATGCTTCTATTAGATAATATCTAACTAATATCATAGTAGAATTATTATAACTTCTAAACTTGTAGGGGGGCTGGAGTGATAGCCAGCGGGTAGGGCATTTTCCTTGCACGCTGCCAACCCGGGTTCGATTCACAGCATCCCATATGGTCCCCTGAGCACCAACATGAGTGAGTCCTGAATGCAGAGCCAGTAGTAATTCCTGAACATTGCTGGGTGTGACCCAAAAAGCAAAATAAATAGATAAATAAACTTAAAGGGTAAGAGTATCTAATCCATTTATATCTTGCCACCTTTACACTGGTAGATGCCATTTTATAAAAGCAATGTATTTATATGAAAAAGGTTCCCAAAGGGAGAATATAGGTAGACAGAATTCAACAGATTGAGATCAAGGGATATTCACACTTGGCAGTGGGCATGGTACAATGCCATTATACCCAACCTTAAATTTTTAAACTATTAAACTTTATGTAACAAATATTATTTGAATTAAAGTTTAAATATTGCACAATTTTTATAAATAAAACCCTTTTCAAATATACTTGAAAATATAATTTAATAAAATAAGATATGGTACAATAAAGGTCACTCTCATTTATTTATTATTACTCTCCTATTGTCACATAGATACCATTTCATAAATCTATCAAATTGATTTTCAATATACGTAAGTCTATTTATTAACAAATTTAAATACAAATATCTTGGAGTCAAAACTCACCACTCTTTACAGATAATATAAAAGCAAATACAAAGATGCAAGGGAAAAGGGCCCATTGGTATTGAATATAAGTTAGGACTTGAAGAGAAAGGAAGACATAGTTACTAGCTGCAGGTACTTATTGTGACAGGCTTGATTATGCAATAGCAGTATTTTAAGTTAGTCATTCCATGCTGGGCTGTCAACTGTGATAATTAGAAAGTGGCATTTTCTATGACAATCTAAAAATGAATCTACATTATTTTGAGTAAAAATTGTTACAAATTGTGAAGTAAAATATGAAAGTGACAATTTACTTTTGTAAAAGCTTATCTAAAGCTGGGTAATGTAAAGTGTAAAATAATTAATTTAATAGCATGTTTTATTTTGGAAAAGTAATAGGTTTAGCAAGTTATAGAAAGTAGAAACATCCATAAGGAACAAGAAAGAACAATAGTTAATATCATTTAATATTTTAATGCTCTTGTTGTTTTTCGAGAGTTCTTTTATACTATTACTATAGCCCTTTGTGTTCATTTTACCTATTTGTTATTTATTTGTTTGTTTGTTTGTTTGTTTGGGGGATGCACAGAGCAGTGGTAAGGGCTTAATCCTGGCTCTGTGCTCAAGATTCACTTTTCATGGGAGTTGGGGAACACATGAAGTGCAAGGATTAAGCCCTTGTTGACTCACTGACACCTTACCCACTGTACTATTCCTCCTGCCCCATTGTTTTAGAAATTGCACTGACAGAATTTGTCCACAGAACTAAAAATTATATTTAAACATTATTTTGAGTGATTCAAAGATTATATTAAATTATATAACTATATATTATATATATTATATTATATTATATGCATTCTACCTTATTTAACGAGACAAATATTTGACGTAATCAAATTTCTTTTTAATACTTTTCCTTTACTACCTATTTTTTGTTTTGATCAGTGTCACTTATTCCTTTTTATGGAAATTGTTTCTATCTTGTTTGTACCACCTTTTATCCGAAAACTGTCTCTGATAAAAATTGTGGGCTCAGGCCCACTCGTGATCCGTGATTACTACTGGAGGATCTCTGAAACCATAGGGAAATGCTTGGTATTTAACACTGCTCAGCCAAGTGCAAGACACGTGCCTGCTTACCATAGTATCTCTTGAACCCCAACAACATACTCTTATGCTTTGACGTGGACTTGTCAATCAGGATATAGATGAAAGTTTAAAGTATTAGCATTTGACATCATGATCACTTGATCACTTGATACCCCGTTACTCACTGATTTACTCAAGAGAGTGCCAGTAATGTCTCATTTCATCCCTGTTGCATGTTAGCATAGCCCAGTGGCATCTGCTCATTCTAGGAATATGCAGAGCCTCAAACTGATCATTCAGGGTCTCGACGAAGAAGCCTTACCATCTTGTAGGTGGGCGTCCATGCCATCTTTTGTTGTCCCGTGGAATCCAGTCAGTAATGGCTCTAGTCCAGCGGTCGTCGCTAAACCTTATTACGTGTCCAGCCCATCTGATTTTTGATGCCTTGGCAAATGAGACAGCATCCCTGATTCTTGAGCATTGATGGAGATTGGAACTCTGGATTCTATCTCTCATTTGAGTGAAGCGTGATACTCCAAGCATAGCTCTTTCGATTCCTCTTTGAGAGACTGAATAGCGTTCTCATCCTGTTTTCGTAGGGTGCGGGTCTCTGAGGCATATGTTAATGCAGGAAGAACAGCGGAATCGAAGAGATGTGCTTGGAGCTGGAGGTTCTTTGTCCTCGTCGTTATTTATTCAATGCTCTTGAAGGCATTCCAAGGCGCTCTTTTCCTCTTGTGTAACTCAGGTGCCAGGTCATTCATCATGTTGATTTCTTGACCTACGTATATATAACTGTTGCATTCGGAGATGGTGGTTCTGTTGAGAGTGAATGGAACATCAAGAACATTACTGTTTCTCATAAATACTGTCTTTGTGAAATTCAGTTGTAATCCGACCTTTCCACACTCACGGTCTAAGTCGGTCAGAATTTGTGCCACTTGGCTGATGATTGGTGTCATTAGAACGATGTCATCAGCAAAGCGGAGGTGGTGTAGTTGCCAACCATCTATCTTCACTCCCGTTCCTTCCCATTCCAGTCATCGCATGATGTTCTTGTGTGTGGCACTGCAGAGTTTTGGTGAAATGGTATCACCCTGCTGAACCCCTCTCTTAACATCAATGATTAATTCTTTGTAGAATGAGGAGATCTTGGTAGTGAATCCGTAATAGAGCTCATGGAGGATCCTGATGTATTGAGTTTGTACCCTCTGATTGCCTAGGGCTTCTATGACCACTTCTGTCTCAACAGAATCAAAGGCCTTCTTTAAATCAATGAACATTAGACAGAGCAGCATCTTGAACTCTTGAGAAACCTCAATGAGCTTGGTTATCGTGTGGATATGGTCGATGGTGCTGAATCCTTTTTGGAACCTGGCTGTTCACATGGTTGTCCTTCATCTAGTGTTCCTCCAATCCTATTCAGGATGACTCGAGTGAACAGTTTGTAGATGACAGACAATAGGCTGATTGGGCGATAGTTGCCAATGTTGTGGATGTCTCCCTTCTTGTATAGTAGTACAATCTTGCTGGTTTTCCATTGGGATGGAACCTTGCATTCAGACAGGTAGCGTGTGAAGAGCCTTGATGAGTACTGACAGTAAGTTCTTCAGATGTTCAGGTCTGACCTTGTCTGGGCTAGGTGCTCTCTTTTTCTTTACCAACGAGATAATGTGTTGGATTTTGGAAGGGAGAATATTGGGAACGACATATCCATCCTGCGGAATTTGGTATGTGGGCAAGTGAATGTGGCTTTTAAAGAAATCTGAGTAGAAGTCATGAACAATCTTCTCCATTGCCCTTCTGAAAGATGTGATAGATCCATCAGGATGTTGGAGGGCAGTCATCTTGGTATTGTAGTTGGTGAAGGACAGGAGGGCATTACAAATGCTTTTCCTGGCTTCTGCCGCATTTGACATCTAGCTTTACTAATTATGACTTTTCCCAAGAGAATCTGAATTTGAAACCCAACAAAAATTCTAGTTTTTATGACTGAAACTGTCAATTTAAAAAGTTTTGCACTGTGATAGTAGTTGTGTTAACACAAACTAGTGTGGTAATATACTTTGAAGGGGAGACACCCCTGAAATTTGTACACCAATGCTATCTTAAGAAAATAAGTTAAGCAGTTTAACTTTTTAAAAAATGTTGGAGGTACCATGAGTATAGCTTAGTGGTGAGGATTGCATACTTTGTATGTGCTGGGACCTAAGATTAAACCCTGGTACCATAGGCCCTCCAAGTGCTACCATGTGTGGCCATAGTGATCCCCTTCACTGGATAACCTAAGATATTCCACATTCTGAGGATCTTGCACTGATCCAACCAGTCTAGTAGACTAAATATTGCCAAGAGTTACTCACAGAGTCCTCTGAGCACTGTTTGGGATGCCCACAAATTAATCCATGAATTAAATATAGAAACTTTGCAAGATGTTGACAACTATGCATAATTTTACAAGCCAAGACTTGATTTATGGTATGAAACTAACAAAATAGACACTCAGAGAGAAGTATGAAAGTATGAAAGTATGCATTTGAATTTCTGGTGCAGGTGATCGTAAGGCAAAGTTATGCACCTGATTTTTCATGCTTCAATGTTAATCCTTTTTTTGTACTGAATTAGTAATAATTTCATGTTTATTCATTTATTTAAGAGAGTTTGAGCCACACTGGGCATTGCTAAGAGCTTTCTCCTGGCTCTGTGCCTGGCAGTACTGCAGGGAAGTCAAGCCACCATATGTGATGTTAGAGATCAAATTAGTGTCAACAGAATGCAAGGCAAGCAGCTTGTTTCTTGTACTACCTCCTCTGCCCATAATCTCATATTTAAAACTAGTTTTGGTTGAGGTTCTGAAAAAAGAAAAGTAATTTTATTTTTTCAGTTCTTTTGTTGTTGTCATTTTGTTTCTAGGTTCATTTATTTTTCAACAATAACCACACCCCCCTCATTACTTTTTCAGATATTGGTTACCTTCCAGCAGACTATCTTAGATTTACTATATAATAATCACTGTATCACTGCATCATCTTAAGCTCTTATTTTATCATTGGCTTATCTTTGGTTTATAATAATATGAATTTTCAGAGGTTTAGCATTACACCTTTGTATGTTTCTAATTTTTAACACTGTCATCACCAAAGTTCCAGTACTGTACCATATTTCACAAAACCATTCTCCTCATTACTTCCACCATTCCTCCCCTATATTTATGGTCACAATAATAGCTTTCACTGAGTATAAAAATTAGTTTATTGTTTCTTGCCAGTTCTTTGCTTTAATTATTTTATCCCACATGTCAGTAACAATATCTAATAATTGTCTTTCACTTCTTTTCTAAGTTTACTTAGCATAATTATCACAGTTTCTATTCATGTTGTAAAATACATGGTTTTCTTTTTTTATTGGCAGTGAAGTGTTACATTGAGCATCTATACCATATCTTCTTTATCTAGTCATTTGTCATTGAGCATTCAGTTTGATCTCAGGTTTGGGCAATTGTCATTATTGCTGCTACAAACAGATGTACAAATATATTTTTTGAATTCATGATTTCACATTCATCGAACTAACTCTAGGATTAGTATTGCTGAGTTATGTGATATTTCCTTTGTGATTGCTTATGTTTTTATTTTGAGGCCACACCCGCTGGTGATTACTCATGGATCTGGCCTCAGGGATCCCTGCTTGGCAGGGTTATGGTGTGTCAGGTTGCAAATGTGAGCTGGTCACTTGTAAAACTAGTGCCTTACTGACTGCACTCTCTTTCTTAAGCCCCTATTTCTGCATTTTTGAATATTTGAGAGGATGTATTATAATGAATAATATATTTTCCATTGGTTTGTTCTTAGAAAAGTTGCTTAATTAACAAGTTTAAAATTATTTTTCTTTTTTTTATCCAGAGTTCTAGCCCTAGGGAGCAAAGCTGAGGCCATTGTGGTCACAGTAAACAGTGCTCAAATGAACCTTCTCTCTATGAAATGATAAAAAAAATAGGCCTCTTATACCACATAGACAACATCTTCATATCAAATACATATATATGCACATATATATATAAACATATATGGAGAGATACTGTGGCTAAGGCTGGAGCAATAGCACAGCAGGTAGGTCGTTTGCCTTGCATGAGGCTGACCAGGGTTTGATTCCTCCATCCCTCTCAGAGAGCCTGACAAGCTACCAAGAGTATCCCACCCACATGGCAAAACCTGGCAAGCTCCCCATGCATATTCGCTATGCCAAAAACAGTAACAATAAGTCTCACAGTGGAGACGTTTCTGGTGTCTGCTTCAGCAAATAGATGAACAACAGGAGGACCGTACTACAATGCTACTGTGGCTAGACACTGAACACTGATATGATTAGCAGAAACTTTTAATTCTTCAAACTCTTTTTCTTTGCTGTCATCTATGAGCTTTGTAATTAAGTTGAGAGTTTATGTACACTTTAAAATTAGCAAAAATGATGACAGAGTTAGAAATCAGGGGTTCTCAACCAAAGTTCTGACTGTATCCACTAATATTCAAAACTGAACTACTGCATTTCATGACCAGATAGAGTTGTTGATAATTGTTGGTATTTTAACCTCTTAATTGCTCATGCAAAAGGAAATAATTTTCTGGTAGCAGAAAGTAAGATTCTTCTGTAAGAAAAAAGTCCATCTTTACTTTTCTCTATATTATGTCTTTCATTCTTTTTTTCCACAAGCAACCATATCCTAATCTGGTATTGCAACTGGTATAAATTTCTCTTTAGACTACATGATATAACTTGTTGGTTAAGTTGCCAAAATTAACTAACTGCTTCAGCATAATAGATAGCTTTATTATCAATAAAGCTGGAGCGATAGCACAGTGGGTAGGGCGTTCACCTTACAAGCGGCCAACATGGCCGACCCGAGATCGATTCCTCCGCCCCTCTCGGAGAGCCCGGCAAGCTACCGAGAGTATTCGATATGCCAGACACAGTAACAACAAAGTCTCCAATGGAGACGTTACTGGGCCCGCTCGAGCAAATCGACGATCAACGGGAGGGCCTTTATTTAAAGTATTTACTTGAAGTCAGTACTTATTATTTTGGTTTTTTTCTTTAGGGCCAAATCTGGCTGTTCTCAGGGATCACTTCCTGGAGGTGCTGATGATCAAACGTGAGTCAGCCATGTGCAAAGCAAATATAATACCTATTTTATTATTTCTCCAGCCCCCTATTTTGTATTTTGAGATCAGTATATCTAACCCATGTTTATATTATGCTTCCCATATTACAAATGCTACACCAAGAACTATTTTGTCTTCCATTTTCATGGATAGACTTAGTAATATAATATAGGAACCAGCAAACGATGTTCAATAGTCTTTTTCTATATATTTTTTTAAATGACAACTCATTTACTGTGTTTGGACTGATTTAACTACATAAGGATAAACCTGAATAGTTGTAACAAAGACTGTATGGCTTCAAAATCTAAAGGGTGTAGTATCTGTCCCTTTACAGAAAAAAAACTTAAATATACCCAGTACAACATTCTTTTTGTTTGTTTGTTTTATTGGACCACACCTGGCAATATTCAAGGTTTACTCCTGGCTCTATTCAAGGTTTACTCCTGGCTCTGCACTCAGAAATCATTGCTCTGTGACGATATGGGAGGCTGGTGGTTGAACTCGCCATGCCAATAAACGTTCTTTAAACAAAATGCCTTCAACTTTTGACATTCTGACTTGGCAGAATAAAGACAATTCACTTCTTCGGTGATGATTTTTACACTTCAGTTCTTTATCTGAGCTCCTCCATATCTTTTTGGATTGTGTCTATTGTGCCATAATTTCTTTCCAATGTATTCTCAAGCTTCTCTATTGAGTATCACTTAGTCTATAATCACTTGATCACTTGACTTCCTGTTAATCGTCGATTTGCTCGAGCGGGCGCCAGTAATATCTCCATTTGTCCCTGTCGCGTGCTAGTGTAGCCCAATGGTGTCTGCTCACTATAGGAACACAAAGAGCCTCAAACCGATCATTCATGATCTTGATGAAGAAATCTGACCATCTGGAAGGTGAGTGGCCATGCGGTCTTTTGACATCCCGTGGAATCCAGTCGGTAACAGCTCTAGTCCAGCAGTCATCTTTAAATCTCATTACGTGACCAGCCCATCTGATTTTTGACACCTTGGCAAATGAGACAGCGTCCCTAATTCTTGATCATCGACGGAGGTCAGAACTCCGGATTCTTTCTCTCATTTGAGTGAAACGTGATATTCCAAGCATAGCTCTTTCAATTCCTCTTTGGGAGACCCAAATAGCGTTCTCATCCTGTTTGTGTAGGGCCCAGGTCTCTGAGGCATATGTTAATGCACGAAGAACAGTGGAATCAAAGAGATGTGCCCGGAGCCTTTGTCCTCTTAGCTATTTCTCCCACGCTCTTAAAGGCGTTCCAAGCGGCTCTCTTCCTCCTGTGCAGCTCGGGTGCCAGGTCACTTGTCATGTTGACTTCTTTACCTAGGTACACATAGCTGTTGCATTCGAAGATGGTTGTTCAGTTGAGAGTGAATGGGGCATCAGGAACGAGGCTGTTTCTCATAAACATTGTCTTCATAAGATTCAGCTGTAGTTCAGCCTTTCCACACTCACGGTCGAAGTCGGCCAGCATTTGTGCCACTTGGCTAATTTTGGTGTTATTAAAACAATGTCATCAGCAAAGTGGAGGTGGTGTAGTTGCCGACCATCTATCTTCACTCCCATTCCTTCCCATTCCAGTCATTCACATGATGTTCTCGAGGGTGTCACTGAAGAGTTTCGGTGAAATGGTATCACCCTGCTGAATAATATATAACATTATATGTTATGAACTAAACAGTGTTCAGTCTTTCCTAAATTAAAAGAAAAATCTACCACAACCCCTTTCAGCCAAATTATCCAACATCTCTCCTTGTTATTCTAGTCTTATCTTCCCCATTGTGTGAAATTATCCTTTTTAATTTTATTCCTCTCCATATGTACTCTAAGCTTCTGTTCTTTGATTTCATGAAACTAGAAGTCACTGATTCAGTGGATTCATATAAAATTTTATCTTGCATAATCTCTTTGCTACATCTGATGTTATTTGTCACTATAAAATATAAATGTTTCTTTCTTGGGCTCTATGTTATTATTATAACCAGTTTTTACATCTTATTTTGTTTTGTTTGGGGGCCATACCTGAAAGCACTCAGCATATACTCCTGGCACTAAGCTCAGTGTACACTCCCTGCTTAGGGGACTACATGTGATACTGAATATTAAACTAGGGTGGACCTCAAATAAAGCAAGCACCCTACCCACTGTACTATCACAAACCTCCCACCATTGTTTACATTTTAAAGAGATTTGTTTTTTTCAAGCAAGTACCTTACTGTTCATACTATCTCTATAAATGCTCAGAATTTACATATATTTTTGTCTGGGAGTCACACCGAGCAGTGCTTAGAGTTTACTCCTGGATCTGAATTCACAAAACACTCCTAGTGGAATTGTGGGACCATAAGAGGTGCCAGGGATCGAACTCAAGTTGACCTTGTACAAGGCAAGTGACTTACCCACTGTGCTAATGCCCTGGCCCCACACTAGTAGTTTGCATTTTTAAAGATTTTTTTTCCTCAGCTGATGTTATGATTTGCTCTTTCTTTTTTTCTGCACACAAAAATGTACTCTGTGTTCTGTCTTATGCGTTGGGAATATCCATACAAGAAGAACATTAGAGGAGAGTCTTAGTAATATAAACTAAATTACTATCCATATACTTATGTCCAAAATATATATCCACCACCCAAATATTTTCCCTGAGGTTATCTACTTTGCTAGTAATTTCCAGCAGATATTCTACATGGAACAGGAAATTTCCTCATTATTTTTTCCTATTTCCTAACTTTGAAAAATAATTTTATCCTCCAATGTAACATATACCTCAGAAATCATGAAGTTTTTTTGTCCTAAAAATCATTCTTTCACTTTCTAAGCTAATTGGTTATTAGGTCTCATCGATTATAACTATCTTTCTTTGATATCTTACGTATGTTCTCACAAACCAACTCTCCAATGATACCACCTAGATTGATACAATATTTGTAGCTGGTATTTTTTCCTTTAACATACCTACTCTTCAATATGATCTTTACAAAAATGCAAGAGCAATGAGGGCTGTAGCAATAGTACATTGAGTATGGTGTTTGCATGGCTGACCCGTGTTTGATTCCTGGCATCCTGTTTTGTGCCCCGAGCCAGGAGTAATATCTTCTTTTTTGTAAATATATATATATAAATTTAATTTTTTATTAGTGGAACACTATGAAGTACAGTTGTAGACTTACAAATTTTTGTGCTTGGGTTTCAATTATACAATGATCAAATACCCAACCCTCCACCAGTGTCCATTTTCTACCACTACGGATCCCACTATCCCTCCCACAAAACATCCCCCCATGCCCCCCTGCCTCTATGGCAGGGCATTCCCTTTTGCTCTCTCTCTCATTTTGAGTGCTATGGTTTGCAAAAGAGGCATTGAGGGGCAATCATGTTAGATCTATAGTCTACTTTCAGCATGCTTCTCCCAATATGGGAGGGTCCTTCCACCACCCTTTATTTGGTGCTCCCTTCTCTATCTGAGCTGCCTTTTTCCCTAGCATGTGTGGGTGGCCTCCAAGCCATGAAGTAAACGTCCTGGTATTTATCTCAGCTATTCTTGGATATTAGTCTGCTATTTTATTACCTATGTTCCCCAGATGAATGCAATCTTTCTATGTCTATCCCTCTCTTTCTGACTCATTTCCCTTAGCATGATACTTTCCATGCAGTACCACTTGTATGTAAATTTAATGACTTTATATTTTCTAACAGCTACATAGTACTCCATTGTGTAGATGTACCAACATTTCTTTAACCAGTCATCTATTTTCGGGCACTCAGTATTTTTCCAGATTCTGGATATTGTAAAGAGTGCTGCAATGAAAAAACAAGTGCAGATGTCACTTCGACTATACTTTTTGCCTCTCTGGGATATATTTACATGAGTGGTATTGCTAGGTATAATGGAAGTTCAATTTCTATTTTTTGATTATCTATCTATATATTCACTATATTTTCAATTTCTATTTTTTTATTCAAGTTCAATTTTTTGAGAATCGTCCATACTGTTTTCCCTAAGGGTTGAACCAGTCGGCATTCCCACCAGCAGTGAAGGAGGGTCCCTTGCTCACCACATCCGCAACAGCACGGGTTCAACTTGTTCTTTTGGATGTGGGTGAGTCTCTGTGGTGTGAGATGATATCTCGTGGTTTTGATCTGCATCTCCCTGATGATTAATGATGTAGAGCATTTTCTCATGAGTCTTTTTGCCATTAGGATTTCTTCTTTGAGAAAGTTTCTGTTCATTTAGTCTCCCTTTTATTTGATGGGGTTGGCTGTTTTTTTCTTGTGGAGTTCAAGCAGTACTTTATATATCCTTGATATCAACCGCTTGTTGGATGTGTATTGGGCGAAAATCCTTTCCCATTCTGTAGACTGTCTTTGTACTTTGTCACAGTTTCTTTTGAGGTGAAGAAGCTTCTTAGTTTAAGATAGTCCCATTTATCTATCTATATTTTCACTTTCTTGGCAAGTAGTGTGAAATCTTTGAAGATATCATTAGCTTCAATGTCATGAAGGGTTTTGCCAACTTTGTCTACAGTGTACCTTATGGATTCCGGTCTGATATTGAGCTCTTTAATCTATTTTGATCTTAATTTTGTACATGTCGGTGGCAGAGATCTGAGCCCATTTTTTGCATGTAGCTGTTCAGTTTTGCCAGCACAATTTGTTAAAGAGGCTTTCCTTGCTCCACTTCACATTTCTTGCTACTTTATCAAAGATTAGATGATCATATGTTTGAGGGGAGATGTCAGTATATTCAACCCTGTTCCATAGACTGCAGCTCTGCCTTTTTTCCAGTACCATGCTGTTTTAATTATTACTGCTTTGTAGTAGAGTTTGAAGTAAGGGAGGTTGATCCCTCAAATTTTATTTATTCCAAGAATTGCTTTAGCTATTCGTGGGGGATTATTGTTCCATATGAATTTCAGGAGTGTTTGCTCCATATCTTTGAAGAATGTCATGGGTATTGTTATAGGCATCACATTGAATTTGTACAATGCTTTGGGAAGTATTGCCATTTTGACAATGTTAATTCTCCCGACCCATGAGCAGGGGACATCTTTTCATTTTCTCGGGTCCTCTTTTATTTCCTAAAGTAGTGTTTTATAGTTTTCTTTGTATAGGTCCTTTACTTCCTTGGTTAAGCTGATTCTTAGGTACTTAATTTTCTGGGGCACAATTGTGAATGGGATTGTTTTACTCATGTCACTTTCTTCTCTCTCACTATTTGCATATAGACAAGCCATGGACTTTTGGGTATTGATTTTATATCCTACAACATTACTATTCAAGTCTATTGTTTCTAGCAGTTTCTTGTTAGAGGTTTCACGATTCTCTGAGTATCATATCATCTGCGAAAAGTGAGAGCTTGATTTCTTCCTTTTCTACCTGATTGTCCTTAATATCTTTTTCTTGCCTAAATGTTATTGCAAGCACTTCCAGTACTACATTGAACAGCAGTGGAGAGAGTCGGCATCCTTGTCTCATCGCTGATCTTAGAGGGAAGGCTCTCAGTTTTTCCCCATTGAGGTTGATGCTTGCTGTAGGCTTGTGGTAGATGGCTTTGACTATATTGAGGAAAGTCCCCTCTATACACATTTTGGCAAGGATTTTCATCATAAACGGGTGCTGGATCTTGTCAAATGTTTTCTCTGCATCTATTGATATGATCATGTGCTTTTTATCTTTTCTTTTGTTGATATGATGGATTATGTTGATTGATTTCCGAGTTTTAAACCATCCCTTTATCCCTGCGATGAATCCTACTTGGTCATGGTGTATGATCTTTTTGATGAGACTTTGGGTTCTATTTGCTAATAGTTTGTTGAGGATCTTTGCGTCTGTGTTCACCAGGGATATCGGTCTCTAATTCTATTTCCTTGTGGCATCTCTGTCTGCTTTGGTTATCAGGGTGACATTTGCTTTGTAGCAACTGTTAGAAAGTGTTTTTGATATTTCAATTTCGTGAAAAAGCTTAAAGAGTATTGGGAGTATGTCCTCTTCAAAGTTTTGGAAGAAGTCACTAGTGAATCAATATGGGCCAGGACTTTTGAGCTTGGCAAGACTTTTTATTACCATTTCAATTTCCTTGATGGTGATAGATCTGTTGAGGTATTCCAGGTCTTCTTGGTTCAGCCTTGGGAGTTTATAAGAATCTAGGAATTTATCCATTTCCTCAAGGTTTTCATGTTCCGTGGCATAAAGCTACTCAAAGTACTCCCTGAAGATGCTTTGAATTTCTGTAGTTTCTTTTGTAATGACCCTCTTTTCATTTCTGATTTGGTTTATTATGTTTTTCTCTCTAACTTTCTTTGTGAGTTTTGCTAGAGGCTTATTGATCTTGTTTATTTTCTCAAAGAACCAGCTCTTGGTTTCATTGATCTTTCGGATTGTTTTTTGGGTTTCCATCTCATTAATCTCTGCTCTGAGTTTTATTATTTTCTTTCTCCTGTTTGGATTAGGCTCCTTTTGTTGGTCATTCTCCAAGCTCTTAAATTGTAAGGTTAGGTTACTTATGTGGGCTTGCTCCTCATTCCTGAGGAATGCTTGTAGAGCTATAAACTTTCCCCTTAACACAGCTTTTGCTGTCCCATAATTTTTGGTACCTCGTGTCCTCATTTTCATTCGTCTCTAGGAATCTTTTGATTTCCTCTTTGATTTGCTTTCTAAACCACTCGTTCTCCAATAGTGAACTGTTTACTTTTCAGGTGTTTGATTTAGTTTTCTGTTTTTGTGTGTGATTTACTTGTAATTTCAGCGCATTATGGTGTGAGAAGATTGTTGAGACAATCTCTATCCTCTTAATTTTATAAAGGTATGTTTAGTGGCTCAGCATGTGGTCTATCTTGGAGAATGTTCCTTGCATGCTTGAGAAGAATGTGTATTCAGCTTTTTGAGCATGAAGTGTCCTGTACATATCTACTAAGTCCCTTTCTTCCATTTTTTCCCTCAGATGAAGTATGCCCTTGCTAAACTGGAGTCTGGATGATCTATCAAGAGGTGATAAAGCTGTGTTGAAGTCTCTCACTAGTATTGTGTTGCTATTGATGTCTTTCTCCAAGTTGATGATTAGTTGTTTTAAGTACTTTGCTGGTCCCTCATTAGGTGTATATACATTTAGCATTATAAGTTCTTCCTGTTGTACAGTTTCCTTGATCAATAAGAAATGGCCTTCACTGTCCTTTGTGATCTTCTTCACTCTGAAATCAATATGGTCTGATACTAGAATGGCTACCCCAGATTTTTTATGGGAGCTGTTTTCCTGTAGTATTGCTTTATATTCTTTGACTCTGAGCCTGTATTTTCTTTGACTACTGAGATGTGTTTCTTGCAGGCAGCAGAATGTTGGATTCAATTTTCTAATCCATCCTGCCACTCTGTGTCTTTTAATTGGTCTTTTTATCCCATTGATATTGAGAGAGATTATTGTTTTGGGGTTTTGTTCCATTTTTATGTTGAAATTTGGTGTATTTGAGGGGCCTGTCTTGTCTTAAATAGTCCAGTTAGTTGTTCTTGTAACCATGGTTTTGAGTCTATGAAGTTCCTGAGCTATTGTTTATCTGTGAAACCTTGTGTTGTTCATTCTGTTATGAATGAGAGTCTCGCTTGGTAAAGTATTTTTGGTGAGGCATTTATTTCATTGAGTTTTATCACTATGTCCTACCACTGTTTTCGGGCCATGAGGGTTTCATCAGACAAATCAGCTCTGAATCTTAAGGATGCTCCTTTATAGGACATTTCTTTCTTTGATCTTGCTGCTTTCAGAATTTTGTCTCTATCTAAGGTTTTGGTCATTTTGATCAGGATGTGTCTTGGGGTATTTTTATTCGGATTTCTTCTAGAAGGCACCCTTCGGGCCTCCTGAACGTGGTCATATGTTTTCTTCATCTCTGAAAATGTCCTAGCAATGATGTCTTTGTCAATTTCTTCTTCATCAGGGTTTTCTTCCTGTCCCTCTGGGACTCTAATGACTTTTATGTTACCCCTCTTGGCTTCATCACTATTTTCTCTTGCCATCTGTTCCCCAATTGTGAGTCTCTTTTCCATTTTCTGTTCTTTTCTGGAGAGTCTCTGGACTTCATCTTTGAGCTCACCAATTCTGTCCTCAGAAGCTGTTACTCTGTTGCTGAGGCCTTCCACCGAGTTGTTCAATGCACCTACCAGGTTTTTCAGGTCTGACATTTCTGTTTGCATTTTCCTCATTTCTACCTTCAAGTCCTCTTGTCTTTTATAGGCATTGTCTTTCATTCTTTATTTTAGCTCCATAAACATCCTTAGTAGCTGCCTTCTAAATTCCTTCTCAGAGAGGTTGTCTAGCAGTTCATTACTCTTGGTGTCTTCTGGGCTAGCATCTTCAATAAGAAAGCTTGGTGGACTTTTGCGTTGCTTTACCATTGTGAATAGTGTGGTTTAGACCTTTACGCTTACTGTTACTATTTTGCATGAGATGCAAAATGAATTGAGATGGGCTAAATGAATTATTAGCTAATGTGTTTCTGGTGGTTAAGCTAACCTAGTGAAAGTTCCATCTAAATGGGTAACTTATGGTTCCTGTGGGATATGCAGTGGGAGAATAACTCCCACTGCATATCCTATAGGAAGGGGCTCCAGGAAGGGGCCCTGGCACCAGGCGGGCACCTGGTGAATGAAGAGAGAGTGCCCGCAGTGGTTCAGCTTTGTTTTTGCGTGGTGTGCCTCAATTCCTGTCCTCCGCAGACCAAGGGTGAAAACCGACTGTTCTCAGGGGATCTAGTTAGCCACACAGGCCTGGGAAGGGACCCTGGCACTGGGCGGGTACCTGGTGAATGAGGAGCCAGGAGTAATTTCTGAGTGCAGAGTTAGGAGTAACCCCTAAGAATTGCTGGGTGTGAGCCAACAAACAAAAAAAAAATCCAGAGATGCCTCCAAAAGTCCAATTCGATCATCTTGACTCACCCAATACATTTTAACAGTGCAATGTCACATATATTGCATAGAATTACAGATTTTATTACTGTTTTTTCTGTACAAATTCACTTTGTAACATTCTCCCAGTAGTTACCATATTATTGTTTCCAATCAGTTTCTCCTCTTGTTTTTTGTGAAATGATTATGTATCCTTCTCTATTGCTGTATTCTATAATGCTATACTTTGAAAAGAAAATAAAGCCATGCTGTGAGGCTTGACTTTAATGACTCCTTGGCCCATAAAATATGAATGTAACTAGAATTTTGCTACTTTCAAGCAGAGGATGAAACACAAACTTCATGATTTTTTTTTCCAGTTTTCTTGCTTTCTTTTTTTGTCATGAAAAATGTCACATTTCTATGTTGACTGGCAATATGAATAAAGGAGTACTATAAGCTACTGGGGGGCTGGAGCGATAGCACAGCGGTAGGGCGTTTGCCTTGCACACACCCAACATGGCCACCGACCCGAGTTCGATTCCTCTGCCCCTCTTGGAGTGCCCGGCAAGCTACCGAGAGTATCTTGCCCGCACGGCAGAGCCTGGCAAGCCGCCCGTGATGTATTCGATATGCTAAACACAGTAACAACAAAATCTCCAAAGGAGACGTTACTGAGCCCGCTCGAGGACGAACAACGGGAGGGCCTTTACCTTTACCTTGGGCTGGAGTGATAGCACAGCGGGTAAGGCGTTTGCCTTACAAGCGGCCAACATGGCCGACCCGAGTTCGATTCCTCCGCCTCTCTCGGAGAGCCCAGCAAGCTACCGAGAGTATTCGATATGCCAAACACAGTAACAACAAAGTCTCCAATGGAGACGTTACTGGGCCCGCTCGAGCAAATCGACGATCAACGGGACGGCCTTTACTTTACTTTTTATAAGCTACTGAGAATTTAAATCATTTATAGCCAGCTACTGCACCCCTAATTCACTCTCACTTCCTTCCATTTCCTCAGGGTATCATGAGTAATTCATTTTTCTAAAAAGTTTATAATTATATATTCTTTTATAAATTTCACTTATTTTCTCTTCACAAAAGTTTTTCTTGAATTTTTCCCTATCACCCTTCCTCAACACCATTTTAATTTTTATCTTTATTTATTATCCCAATGTACTCTACAAAAATTCTTTTTTGTTTGCTTGGTTTTTGGCTACACCTGGGTGATGCTTGGTGCTTACTCCTGGCTTCGTGTTCGGGGTCATTGCTGATGGACTCACGGGGTACAGGGGGTTGAACCTAACTTGACCACATGCAGGACAGGCAACTTACCTGCTATGCTATCTCTCTGGTCCTGCAAAAATTCGTTTATATTAAGTAAAAGAGAAGTATGTCTAACTCTGTCCTCAAATTTCTAAGGGAATCTTGATCTCCATCAAAATTAGTTATAAATATACTTTTGGATTTATTTATATAAAAATGACAGGACTTTTTTATTTGGCACCAAACCCAGCATTGCTCACAGGCAACTGCTCACTCTTTTGTAGTAGTGACTTCTGGTGGTGCCTCACATATGAAAAGTATGTGCTCTCTCTGTCTCTGTCTCTTGTGCTCCCTCTTAGAAAATTGTTATATATGAATTAGGTATAGTCAGCAGAATATACGTAGCCTGTCAAGATTGCTATACTAAACATTAAAATTCATATATTTGTAGGACGCTGCTGGCTGAAGATTGAGAAATGATCACAAAATCTCCCTGTCTATATAACAAATAGAGAAGAAAAAGGGTGCGTTAATTTGTACTGTACACAGACTTAAAAATGCATTCATTACTTTGAAACAAAAATTATATGTTATTTTTGTGTGTGTGTGTCACACTCGGCAATGAACAGGGGTTACTCCTGGCTCATGCACTCAGCAATTACTCCTGGCGGTACTCAGGGGACCATATGGGATGCTTGGAATCGAACCTGGGTCGGCCATGTGCAAGGCAAATGCCCTACCCGCTTTGCTATTGCTCCAGCCCCTGTATGTTACTTTTGAGAAGCAAAGTGGGAAAGTTATATCTGAGATTATGGAGTCTTCCAAAGGGTGATGGTGTATTTTTTTCCTTTGGGATTGGATCATTTTATACTCAGTGAACTTTTGTTTTAATATCTTTTACAATCCAAACAAATGCGATATTGCAGTATCAAAATCCATAATTTATTTAAAAACTAGATCGCATGACTTTTAGTGTTAAAGCAAGATACTTTATTTAAAAGTAAATATAATTGTGTTACCCTAAAAGAATGAGAAACCAGAAAACTGAAAATTAACTATTTTCGACTTTTGATTTTCTCAACTGTTCTCACCTATGCCATCCTACATACATTAACAACTATATTGAATATTCTGGTCACTAATTTCTTGTTTGTTTAGATCGTATTATATAATTATTTGTTCACATAAAATATTTATTTTCTCTTTTTATCATTATAAAAATGTATAATTGACATAATCTAGTTTGGTCTATTTCACCACTAAAGGGGTTACAGAGCTTATATTTCCACTTATTTCCACTGTCAACATGTAAGAAATCTTCCTGAGGTAGTCTGGATATCACGAGAAGTCTTAGCTTTTACAATTTTAATACATTTAAAATGGTGCTTTGTGATTTATATTTACATTTCCATGAACATTAATAATCATATTTGAATTCATATATTTATTGATAAATTCATTTATTAATATATGTGTTTTATTCATGTCTTTTGATTTTAAAATATTAGTGATCAACACGGAAATTTTGTCCTGACCCATTTCCGACCTGGGCAGGTTCACCCTCCTTGGGCAATCTTCAGCTCCAGCTGGTCACCATATTGATGCCCAACTTAGTGTGACCCTCTAACCTTAGCCTTCAGAGTAATTGGTACTACAGGTGCACGCCACCAGTCCCAGCTGCCCAGACAAAAGAGACAGGCAGACATCAAAAAGAACAAAATCAACTATTCATTGTTGGTAGTAATGCCAACTGGTCCAGCCTTTTTGGAAAGAAGTATGGGTTCCTCAAAAAGCTAGGAATTGAGCTTCCATATGATCCAGCAATATTACTCTGGGAATATGCCCTATGGTTACAAAATCACACAGTAGAAAAGTCATCTGCACTTCTATGCTCATTGTATTACTATTCACAATAGACAGAATTTGGAAACAATCCAAGTGCCTGAGAACAGATGACAGGTTAGAGGAAACCATGGTACATCTACACAATGGAATGAAGTCATGAAATTCGCTTATAAGTGGATGAACATGGAGAGTATAATAATGAGTGAAATGAGTCAGAAGGGGGACAGAAATAGAATTATTGAACTAATTTGTGGGATATAAAACAAGAACATAGTATGAGACTACTATTCAAGGACAGTAGAACCAAGGGCCAGGAGGATTGGTCTATGGTTGGAAGCCTGTCTCAAGTGCTGGCAGAGAAAGCAATTGGGATAGATAACTGATCACTATGACAATGATAGTTGGAAATCATCACTCTGTATAAGAACTGCTGAAAGAAGGTAAAGGGAGAAGCAACATAACCTCTTAGTACCTGTGTTTCAAATCATAATGCCCAATAAGGGAGAGAGAGAAAGAAGAAACATGCCTACCATAGAGTCAGGCTTGTGGGGGTGGGTGGTAAGGGTGGCAGGATAGAAACTGGCAACACTAGAGGTGGGAAATATATGCTGGTGGAGGGAAGGATATTGAAATGTTGTATGACTGAAACTCAATCATTAACATCTTTGCAACTGTGTCTTATGATGATTCAATCAAAACAGTCTTATTAAAGACAGGTAATACATGACTATTACTATAATGAGATCCAAATATAAAATAAAACATTTTAATGCATAATACTTCACATTCAAGAGTTGAGATCTTAATTATCTAAGTGAGAATAAGCATTTTATTATTTTGTATTAAAGGGTATTATTTCCCTTATTTACATAGGTTAAAATCATATAGCAATCACAAATTTGCTCTTACCGATTTATTTTCTGATCATTCTATTTTCACTGTCCAACACTGTCCTCCCGTTGTTCATCGATTTGCTAGAGTGGGCCCAGTAACTTCTCCATTTTGAGACTTGTTGTTACTGTGTTTGGCATATTGAATACGTCACAGGTAGCTTGCCAGTCTTTGCCTTGCAGGCGAGATTCTATTTTCAATTTTTTAAATTTTTGTTGGAAAAAATAATACAAAGTAAATTTATTATGTGCCTAAGGGGATACCTTCAAAGTGGGAGGGAAATTAGGGAAAATGGTGGACAGAAGGCCACACTGGTTGTTTGGATCACCAATTGCCTGAAATGACTGCATCATGAACAATTATGTAAACCATGGTACTTTTAATAAAAATAATTATATAAAAAGGAAAAATAAATAAAATATTAGTAGCATTTTGTTTATTTTTGCCGAAATCATATTTTCTTGATAACTGCTGTTAACTACATGTTCATAAATCTTTTATTCCAGTTTTAGATATATATTTTTATTTTTCTCATTTTTTTCTAAACAGAAATTTCTAGTTTTAATACAATCAATTTTTATTGGTTTCTCCAAGAACTTTTGACTCTTCAAATTTCTGTTTTCTCTTTTGTACTGCTGTCATCACTTAATACATATCTTATATCACTTATTTTTTACTAGTTAACTACTTTGTATTAAATAAATAAAAAATTTGCACATTTACAAAACACATTAATTACAAATATAAATGCAAGTATTTCTCTATTTACTAACCTATATCAACTATCACAGCAACTCTGGCTTAGACTCATGGATTGTTTCAAATATAGAAGAAAACTGAAGCAATAAATAAAAAAACCTAAATTTATTAAAAGATCATAATTTGTCAAGGTTACAAAAGCATGACTGGAGCGATAGCACAGCGGTAGGGCGTTTGCCTTGCACGCTGCCAACATGGCCGACCTGAGTTCGATTCCTCCGCCTCTCTCGGAGAGCCCGGCAAGCTACCGAGAGTATCTCGCCCACACGGCAGAGCCTGGCAAGCCACCCATGATGTATTCAATATGCCAAACACAGTAACAACAAAATCTCCAATGGAGACGTTACTGGGCCCACTCGAGCAAATCGATGAACAACGGGAGGGCCTTTACCTTTTACAAAAGCATGAGTTTTGGTATCAGCCAATATGAGTTGAATTCTGTCTCTTTCACTTTCTGGCAATGTGAGCTTAAGCAAATTATCTTATCCAAGTCACAATATTATCACTTATGAAAAGGAACTAAGCATGTAGGGTGTTTGCCTTGCATGCAGCCAGGCTGTGTTTAAACCCCAGAACCCTTTCCTCTCCTGTGAATATGACATTTTTACTTTCCTCTCATTATCTTCCTGTTTCTCTCTAACTATAGTCATAAAGTGATCCTTTTAAACTATTTTCAAATCCACATAACATTGTACCCATTACTTTGTTTGTTATCTTCTGTTGTAGTTTAGATAACATAATAACAACAGTTATTACTTTTCATGGTTTTGATGAAAAAAAAATACTGCAACTTCACCAACACCACTGTTTCATCCCTTCCAACTCTATTCTAATATGATCTCTAATCCTCTTCCTTTTTCTCCCCTTTCTTTACTGCTTAGGAATCTAAATTTTATAATGAAAAGTCAAGGATTTGTCAAATGGCAGATCAAATTCTAATTTTTTGAGAGTCGTCCATATTGTTTTCCAAAAGGGTTGGACCAGCCGGCATTCCCACCAGCAGTGAAGGAGGGTCCCTTTCTCGCCACATCCGCGCCAGCATTGGTTGCTTTTGTTCTTGTGGATGTGGGCCAGTCTCTGTGGTGTGAAATGATATCTCATTGTGGTTTTGATCTGCATCTCTCTGATGATTAGTGATGTAGAGCATTTTCTCATGTGCCTTTTTGCCATTCGAATTTCTTCTTTGCGAAAGTTTCTGTTCATTTCCTCACTCCATTTTTTGATGGGGTTGAGTGATTTCTTCTTGTGGAGTTTAACCAGTACCTTGTATATCCTTGATATCAACCCCTTGTCGGATGTGTATTTGGTGAATATCCTTTCCCATTCTGTAGGCTGTCTTTGTATTTTGGTCACTGTTTCTTTTGAGGTGCAGAAGCTTCTTAGTTTAAGATAGTCCCATTTGTCTATCTCTGTTTTCACTTGCTCGGCCAGTGGCGTGACATCTTTGAAGATACCATTAGCTTCAATATCATGGAGAGTTTTGCCGACTTTGTCTTCAATAAACATTATGGATTCTGGTCTGATGTTGAGGTCATAAATCCATTTTGATCTTACTTTTGTGCATGGTGTTAGGCAGAGATCTGAGCCCACTTTTTTGCATGTAGCCGTCCAATTTTGCCAGCACAATTTATGAAATTTACATACAAGTGGTACTACATGGAAAGTATCATGTTAAGCGAAATGAGTCAGAAAGAGTGGGATAGACACAGAAAGATTGCATTCATCTGGGGAACATAAAGCAACAAAAAGGGAGACTAACACCCAGGAATGGCTGAGATTAGTACCAGGAATTTTGCTCCATGAATGGAAGGCCAGCCACACGTTCTAGGTGAAAAGGAAGCTCAGATAGAGAAGAGAGCACCAAATGAAGGGTGTTGTGAGGACCCTCCCAGGGTGGGAGAAGCATGCTAAAAGTAGTCTATAGACCAAACATGATTGCCACTCAATGCCTCTGTTGCAAACACAGTACCCAAAGGAAGAGAGAGAGAGAACAAGGGGGAATACCCTGCCACAGAGGCAGGATGGGATGGGGGGGATGGGGGGGTGGGGGGGATCCTGGGACCCGTGGTGATGGATGACGGGCACTGGTGGAGGGATGGGCACTTGATCATTGTGTAACTGAAACCCAAGCACAAAATTTGTAAGCCTATAACTGTACCTCATGGTGTTTCACTCATAAAAAAAGAAAAATAAATAAATAAAGTGCTTGGCATAGAAAAAAATGTCAAGGATTTGTAATAATTTTATGCTATATTTGTTCTCATTGTATTTCTCTATCATAGATCAGTCAGATCAACTGTTATTGGCTCTCTTTCTGGCTTATTTCATTTAACACAATACCCTATAGTTCCATCCAAGATTCAGTAAATTGAAATACTTCAATTTTTATTACAGCTGATTAGTAATCCATATGTGTACATATGGGCTGGAGCAATAGCACAGCGGGTAGGGCGTTGACCTTGCACACAGCCAACATGGTCGGCCCGAGTTCGATTCCTCCGCCCCTCTCAGAGAGCGCGGCAAGCTACTGAGAATATCTCGCCCGCACGGCAGAGCCTGGCAAGCTACCCGTGACATATTCGATATGCCAAACACAGTAACAACAAGTCTCATGAAGGAGACGTTCCTGGGCCCACTTGAGCAAATCGATGAACAACGGGAGGACCGTGAACGTGTATATATACCAATTTGTCATTAAATGATTGATATGATTCCATATGCTGGCAACTGTACTAAGCACAAGTCAACACTATTTTCCTATTTTCCCAATCACTGCCAAGCCTGCCCCAATAGGAGACCCAAAATGATTTATTTTATATTGATTGTTATAATTACAGGTTCAAGTCTTGTGTGAATATTTTCTTAATCCATATTGGTTGCCTTCTATTATACATCCCATCCAATGTGGTGTGCTACTCCTGGTATATCAGTGATGCCGAGTAGATGTCCCATGGCCACTTTTCTGGCTGCACTCTAGAAGTTCTAAAATTTTGATGGGGTTATACAACTGGGGTTAAAGTTTTAACTGGATGGTAACATTGGAGACTGGAAGCATCTCCGCAGCTTGCTGATCTGTTTCTAGAGTTTTTTATGAGTCTCTGGATCATGGCCGCTTAATGAGCTTATATGGTGCTAGAGGCAGTTTGTAGGCATGACTACTAGACTCTAAGAAAAACAGGAGAATGGTGGGATGAAGGTTTCAGTCACAAAAACCGCATACCTGAGTTTTTCAACAGATTCATTCCTTGATGAGGCTGACCCCAGTCTGTGGAGTACAGCCATGAGCAAGATGGCAATTAGATTCTGGAGGTTTTCAGATACAGAATCGGTGAAGGTATTCACCCGCCCACCTCCGGGGTGCCCTGGATCCAAAATTCAGCTTGGTAGGAGGCCTGGCTGCATCTCTGCCTGAATTGCTATTTTGTTTGTTTGTTTTATTACTGGGATAGATACCAAGAAATGAGAATGCTGAGTCATATGGAAACTCTGCTCTTTTTTTGGCTTTTTGTTTGTGGACCACACCCAAATATTCTCAGGGTTTACTCCTGGCTCTGTGCACAAGGGTAACTCCTCTCAAGTCCAGGGAAATTGAACCTGGATTGGTGCATGCAAGGCAAGTGCCCTATCCATTGAACTATCTCTGCAGCCCCTGTGCTTTTGTGCTCTCTCTCTTTCTTTCTTTCTTTCTTTCTTTCTTTCTTTCTTTCTTTCTTTCTTTCTTTCTTTCCCTTCTTTCCTTCCTTTCCTTCCTTTCTTTTGATTTTTCAGAGCAGTCTTCATACTGTTTTCCATAAAGGCTGTACCAGATGAGGTTCACATAGTTCCTTTTTTTTTCTTTTTGGGCCATACCTGGCAATGTACAGTGGTTACTCCTGGCTCTGCACTCAGGGATTACTCCTAGAAGTGCTCAAGGGACCATATGGAATGCTGGGAATTGAACCTGGGTTGGCTGCGTGGAAGTAAACACCCTACCCGCTGTGCTGTCACTCCAGCCCCCAACATAACTCCTATTTTACCATATTCCCAGGAACACTGTTCTTTTCCCAGTATTTTTGATAAATTCCATCGTTACTACTTGGAATGGCATCATATTGTTGCTTTTGATAAGCATTTAACTATTAACAAGTTTAAATCACCATTTTAATATTCAAATTGTGTCGAAAATTTATATAACAAACTTATTTCTAATATGAGTCTGTTTTCAAGATTATTTTTACTATATTTATGTGAAGTTTACAATGTTATATCTATAATGTTGATCCTTATATACAGTAATCAGAACACGTTTTGACATTTTTCTTTAGAAAGATTTGGCTTATTGTGGCTTCTTACAATATAAATTTTATTATTTGTTTGGCAAGCTCTTCAACTAATCCATTTGTTATTATAATTGCAACTGGAATAAATATACATATTAATTTTAGATAACTACTATTTTATCATGATGAGTTTTTATCTTTCATTTCGATAGTCTTTAATGTCATTAAATTAAACTACAATTTAATATTTACATAGATATTGAATGTCTTGTTGGATTTTAGATACTTTATAATATTTTAATATACCTTGTATGTTCAGTTATATTTTGCTCAAAGTTTGAGCAGTGTACAGAAATGTATCTGACATCTATCACATTATGTAATCTGAAAGAGATCTCTTCTTTTTTCAAATAAGTTATACTTTAAATTAGCTATACTTTAAATAAGTTATACAATAGTGTTATATTTTTTATAATAGTGTTATATTTATATTCAAAGTTACTATATTCCTCCATCACCAAAATGCCCATAGTCACATATCCCTATCCCCATGCCAGCTCCTGTGTAATCGTGATACCCCAAACACTCCTCCAAGTGCTCAGCAATGTTTTTGAGTCCAAAGGCAAGGCTCTGCCATTGCGTGCTGTGTATTCCTTGTTTTGTTTCTTTTATTGCAAAGATTAGTGATATCCAGAATTTGTCCTTCTCTCTCTAACTTATTTCACTTGACATGGTACTCTCTAGTCCCATTCAATGTTTCAGTGAACCGCTTTATTTCACATTTTCTTTCAGCTGCATGGTATTCCATTATATTTATATGCCACAACTACTTTATCCATTCGTTTGTCATTGAATTGCTTGTAAATACACATACCAAATCAAATTCATTCCTTCTTTTGTGCTTTTTTTCCCTTTTCAAACAACCGAATTGGGGAAAAGATAGAGATCTGTTTGGTAATTATCTGAATGACTAATATTGCATTTCCAATTTTTAGATTCTTCATAAATGAAATAAAAATGTAAATATTTTCAAAACTGTAGCGTGTTTGCCTTGCACACGGCTGACCCAACCAACCTGGGTTTGATTCCTCCGAAGTTCCTGGAGAGCCTGGCAAGCTACCACAAGTATCTCGCCCACAGGACAAAGTCTGGCAAGCTATTTGTGACATATTCGATATACCAAATACAGTAACAACAAGTCTCACAATGGAGACATTACTGGGCCTGCTGGAGCAAATCAAGGAACAAAGGGAGCACAGTGCTACAGTGCTACTATGTAACAATCACTGTCCTTATATGCTTCTTCATTTCGCCTCCTTAATGATGATTACATTGATTTTACTTTGTCTGGAGGGTCAGCCAAACCAAGCAGTGCTCAGACCTTACTTCAGGCTCTGTGCTCAGGGATAACTCCTGTAGAGATTCAGGGGACCATGTGGAGTTCATGGGGATTGAACCTGGATCAGTGGATGCAAGGAAAGTGTCCTATGCACTGGCCTACCTCTCCAGTCCCTATTGTTTTTTATTAAAGAAGTCTCCATTCCGTTTTCCATAAAGGTTCTACCAGATGACATTCACATAATTATTGAGGGTTCCTTTCATATCAAATTCCCAGGAATACTTTTTCGCCCCAAACTTTTTGATAAGTGCTATTGACACTACTGTGAAATGGAGTTTGGGGTGTGTGAGATACAACCTTGGTCAGATATATGAAATTATGTGCTCTACCCACTGTGCTATCACTCCACCCCAACTGTATTTTTTTTAAATAAAAGTTTACTTAGTCTGCAAATATTCAAGATATATATTTATTCCTTTTTAATAATATTTCTTTTCCTTGTCTTATTATACCTTATAGAGTCTCCCATGCAATGCCAAAGGAAATATGTTATCTGTCCTGTTCCTTAATTTAACTCATGTAATATTTCTCCATTGATAACCTTTATCATATTTGATATGTCTTTTAATCATATTTGGCAACATCCTTTCTATTGAAATTTTCAGATAAATAATTTTTCATCATCTATGGATGTTAAGTGTGACAGTGCTTTTTCCCTTTATCTTTTTTGGATAAACTCAAACATTTTATGACATGTTATGTAATTTTCCTTAACTTTATGCAAATGAATTTAGAAGTGAAATTTATATAAATTTTTGTTTGTCATATTTCCCATATTTGATTAGATTAGCTTATAATAACTTAATATTAAAATAAGATATGAATATTTTATTTTAGTTTTTGGTTTCTGAGCCATGTTCAGTGGTTCTCAGAACTTACCCCTGGCTCTGTTGTCAGTGTTCACTCTTGGAAGGATCAGGTGCTGGGAATCAAACTCTACTTTTCCGCGTGTAAAGCAAGTCCCCTACCCACTATACTATCTTTCCAGTCCATGATAGTCATTCTATAAGATATTTTAAAATTGGGGACTAGAAAGATAATATATAGGTTAAGGTGCTTGTCTTTGTAATGCAGTCTAAAGTCAAGGAGTATGATACCCGCAGTTTTCCTCTCTTTCTCAAAATTGCTTTGTTTACTTGTGATATTTTCATGTAAGTTTTAGAAGTGTTTGTTTTATTATCCTAAGAACAAACCGTGGTCATTTTGATGATGTTTGCATTTAATCTGTAGATTGCTTTGAGGAAGATGGCCAATAAAATAATGTGTATATAATATATGGATATGTATATATATACATAAGTTTCTATTTTTCATATATTTCTAATACATGATAAAATGGATTATATATATTTCTAATGCATAATATACATATGGGCTGGAGTAATAGCACAGCAGTAGGGCGTTTGCCTTGCATGCAGCCAACATGGTTGACCCGAGTTCGATTCCTCCGCCCCTCTTGGAGAGCCTTGCAAGCTACCGAGAGTATCTCGCCTGCATGGCAGAGCCTGGCAAGCTACCCGTAATGTATTCGATATGCTAAACACAGTTAACAACAAAGTCTCCAATGGAGACGTTACTGGGCCCGCTCGAACAAATTGATGAACAACGGGAAGACAGTGACAATATACATATATGGGCTGGAGCTTTAGCACAGCACATAGAACATTTGCCTTGCACACAGCTGATGTGGGTGACCTGGGTTTGATTCTTCCAACCCTCTTGGAGAACCTGACAAGTTACTGAGAATATTTTGCCCGCATGACAAAGCCTGGCAAGCTACCCGTGACATATTCGATATGCCAAACACAGTAACAAGTCTCACAATGGAGAGGTTACTGGGCCCGCTTGAGCAAATCGATGAACAATGGGAGAACAGTGCTACAGTGCTAATATACACATTTTTTTTATCTATGACTAAGTGATAAGCCACCACCCATAAGCCACCTCCTTCTGGTGCCAGATAATCTCCTCATTGGCCACCATCCGAACTCATGACTGCTCCTCCAGGAAGGAAGCATAACATGAGGCCCCCTTAACCATGCCACCGGACTCCATGCCAGGCTGTTTTCACTAGGGGTGCCCCAGAGAGTGGCAGGTGAGAGCCCTCCCCACTTCAAGGGAAACAGCCCTCGCAGCCAACCTCCACTACACAACTGCACCATGCTTTCCACACGTTTGGGCCGAACCTCACATATGAGTGAACATATTCTTGGACCGTCACATCATAAAACACTCCCTACCCATTTTTCATAATTACCACACCATATTTATGGTATTCAGACAGTAGGCAACAAATCATAGAGGGAAATATATATATATATATTTATATTTACATTTATATTTTCCGAGATCCCGGAAAGCTGCTGAGAATATACTGCCTGCACTGCAGAGTCTGGCAAGCTACTAGGCGTGGCATATTCGATGCACCAAAAACAGTAACAATAACGGGTCTCATTTCCCTGACCCTGAAAAGAGCCTCCAGTATGGCAGCATTGAGTAAAATGAGTAAGGAGAGGCTGCTAAAATCTCAGGGCAGGGACAAATGGAGACTTTACTGGCACTTGCTTGAACAAATCTAGGAACAACAGGATGACAGTGATACAGTGATACATTGACTAAGTGATATATTTTATTTCTTGTATCTTCTAATTATTTAACTTTATATTAGTTATGAGTGTATAGTTCTTTCAAATTATTTAAGTGTTTTCTGAGATATTTTCTTATTTTACCATAATATTTTGCTATAATTATAGATGACAAATTTTGAAAATCACTCATCCCTCCAACAAATTGTTCACATATACACATGCAATAGATGTATGTCTAATTTGCATCTTGTCATTGATAGGATAACATTGGTTTGTTCTTTCATCTCCACTGCAAGGAGTTTAGGTTTACTGAGTAACACCCATCACAATTCTCCCTCCAAAGCACTCCTATTTCCCTGCTATTCATCTTTAATTTATCCTTTCTACTTCCCCTAACTGCTAATCACTAATGTCCCCTAACCAGAACCTGTGACTTGTAAAGTCAAATTCTTCAGAGATCTCTGAATTTGAATTTGTAAGTGAAATATTGCTTTTCTATTTTCTTTCTATCCTTTGAAGTTTACTTTAGAGTAATGTCCTTTTGTATAGACAAAGGAAGACAGTCAATGCTATGCTTTTATAACTTGGGAGTTAATTTGCTGTGAATAATATTTACTCCTGGACATCTGTCATATTTACTCGACTTAAGTCTCAGTAGTCCTTTGTTCCTAGTACTCCAAAAGCAGGATCCCAAAAAAGGAAATGGATGGGCCCAGGGCAAGCTGTGAGCTACCCTGGCATCGAAAGACGCCATGCCAAGCATCATAATATTTAATTGTATGTTAAGATCATGGTCATGGACAAATTCTGTCATGATTCAAAGAGTATCAAATGGATAGAACTCTGCTAAGGTTAGGAAAGACTAATCTTGCCTGAGCACTGCAGTCTGAGATCTATAGAGAGTTGTCTCAAGGAGAGCCACCCTATAAGCTTAATGTATCTCTTACTGAGTCAATACAGAATGCCTAATATTATTAAGATGTATAATTAAGATGAATGTTTAAATAGTGGTTGAACTAAGGAAAGGAGAAATACCCCTAGATGGTATTTTGCCCTTGAGCATATCTCCTGTCTGCATAAGATCTTTGTCTTAGAAGGGCTTCCCCAGGAGCAGAGCTTTCATAGATTGATTGTGCTCTCTCTCCTATGTGTAGTTGTTACCCCCAATCTTGGAGACTGGGCTCTTGATTAAGGCAGTAATACTGGGTGCGGCTAGACTAACACGGGGGTGTAGATGGAGATGGAGATGAGGAGTAGTGTTAGACTGAAGTGAGGGCGATCAGTGAGATTGGAAGAGGTGCATGGGGAGAATGGAATAAATGGTGGTACAGAGATTGGAATAATGGGCAATTGATCATCAACCAACTTGACAGCCTTGTTTCCTCCTTCATGTGTCTGTTGGTGGTAGCTGCAGACAGGGGTGGGGTTAGGGCTCATGGCCACCGAACGCATGTGGCAAGAGAGTCCAAACATATTTTTGAATACGTAGTCATTTAAATAAATTCATATTATACATATATATAGCTCTATAAAGAGGAGTCAAAGGTTTTCTCTCTTTCCAAGTATATATATGTATATATGTATATATATATATATTAAATGCCATTTACTAATAGCCATGCTTTCATTTCTTCTTTGTCATCTTTGATTATGCTTACATCTTTTATTTTTCATTGCCATCATTTGGCAAGTATGTTGGATACTTTTAGTGAGAAAAGTCATCTTCGTTTAGTTTGATCTTAATGGAAAAGTTTCATTTGTTTACCATTAAATAGGAGGTTAATTATGGCTTTTCATATATGGCTTTTATTATGTTGGGACATGTGTTTTCTATTTTTCAATTTATTAAGAAAAAATGCATGTTGAGGGCCTAGAGATATACTACAGCAAGTAGGGCATGTGCCTTGTATGTAGCCAACTTCAGCTTTCCTCCTGTATATATGTAGCTCCTTGAGCTACACCATAAGTGATCCCTGAGCAAAGCCAGGAGTAATCACTGAGGATCATAAGATATGTCCCACTCCAATGCCAAAACAATAGTTGAATCTTGTTAAAGTTGCTATTAGCATCTAATTGATATGATAATATGATTTCTATTTTCCTTTTGATTAATATGTAGCATTGTTTTGTATATGGTGTGCCATCCCTTTATTTCAGGTATATATTTCACTTGGTCATAGCAAATCATTCCCCTGATGTGTTGTTGCAGTTGATTTGTCAAGGTTTTTTTGGATTGATGTTTATCAAAGATATTGGTCTGTGGTTTACTTTTTTCTGTTCTTCTTCTCTATTTTTTCTCTGTTTTGGGAATAGGAATGATATCTTCGAAGATTACATTCTGTTATCTTCAGCCCTCTTACTATTTCTTTTGAAACAGCTTGAGCAGTATGTTTATTAGTTGTTTTTGAACGTTTTGGAGAGTTTGCTGGTGAAGTCATCTTATCCTGGCCTTTGATAGCACTATCCTTCCATGGTTCATCTATTTGGTCGAGCGGGCCCAGTAACATCTCCATTGTGAGACTTGTTACTGTGTTTGTCATAATAAATATGTCACGAGTTGCTTGCCAGGCTTTACTGTGCGGGCGAGATAATCTTGGTAGCTTGCCAACCTTTCCAAGAGGGGCGGGGGAATCGAACCCAGCTAGGCCAGGCTGACCTCGCGGAGGGCAAACGCCCTACTGCTGTGCTGTCCCTCCAGCCTGGCCTTTGACGTTAAGGATAATTTTCATAAAGATTCTGAATTCTGTACTTGTGATTGATCTCTTAAGCTGTTTCACCCTTTCTGATTCAGTCTTAGAAGTTAGTTATCTTTCTACCCTTTTGCTGGCTTTTGCTTCTGTTTTTTTTTCTATTTTTCTATCTCAGGCATAATGTTAAATTGTTGATTTTAAACTTTTCTTGATGATTGAGGTGGTGAACCTGTATAACAATAAAATTCCCACTAAGACTGTTTTTATATTTGTCATAATATCTGACAGCTGATTACTTGTTTGCATTGCTCTCCTAGTAATGTTGCTTTCATTTTTTTCACTGATACACATTATTCAAAAACATGTTTATTGTCTTCACATTATGATCTTAAAGTGTTTGATATAATTTTTATCTGCACATTTTTGTTAAGATCAAATCTGTCTTAGTAAATATATTATATACGTAGTTCAACTCTTATTACTTTATTGAATGCCATTTGTTCCCTTGTCATTTTTTTAATTATCTGCCCATTGCTATAAGTGATGTGCATTATTTTTGTTCCTTAATATATCCTTTGTGGTCTATTAACAATTGTTTTGCATATATTGGTGCTCAGTTTTTTCAGGCCATATGTATTGATGACTATTGTATCTCTTAGTTGTGCCCCTGATCAATGTAATATTGATCTTTGTCTCATTAACAGTTTTAGTTTACAGTCTCTTTTATCAGCTATGAGAATTAACACTCTAGTTTGTTACTCTGCGTATTTAGCTTACAAAATCTTACTTTAGATCTGGTGTACAAATTTTCCTTATTTTATACGTAATGTCACCCTGAGTTTGTTAACTGGTGCATTCAGATCATTCACATTTAGGATACTCAATGATATGTGAGACATACTATGATTTTATAGTTTGTTTTATGCTTGCATATATTTCTTCCCCTTTCATTTATTTCTATCAAACTTTTCAGTTTTCCTATCGATCTTCATTGTTAATTATGTTTCTATTACTATTTTATTATTTTACTTGATGAAGATTTTATTGTCTTTACTATTTAATGTAGAAAAATTCCTTTCAATATTGCTTATTGAACAGTTCAAATATTGGTAAATCCTATTTGCTTTAGCTGTTTTGTTTGAAACTCTTTTCCCAATGTATTTGAAGTGTAATTTTGAGGACTAAAACACTCTTGACTGTCAAGTTTTGTCTTTGAATACTGTCAATATGTCAATAGTGTCATTTATAAGACTTTAGCTGAAATGACTAATGAAAATATGCTAAAGATGCCATTGTGTGGTACTTTTTTACCCCTCTTAAAGACCCCAGTACTTTTTCCTAATCACTGATTTGATAACTTAGCAATTTTACAGTCATTGCTGTTATAGGTTACTTGGATTAATAGTACAGTGGGTAGGGTGTTTACCTTGCACTCTGCTGATCTGGGTTCAATCCCTGACATTCCATATTGCCCCCAAGCATCATTAGGAGTAATCATTGAGCACAGAGACAGGAGTAAGTCCTGAGTACAGCTGGATGTACCCGCTGCCAATTTTATTAAAGTGGGTGTTCTCTCAAATTTCTGTATATTTATGGTTAAGTTTTCCCTTAAGTTTAGTAAGAATGCATGTTCTTCCTTTTTAAATATCATCTTTCTTCCCTTCAGTTCTACTTTTCATACTTCAACAATTGTTATGCTTACTCTTCTAATGAAGTCTATGGTTTCCTGTAAATGTTATTTTGTCCCAAGTCTTACGTCTCTTTACTTTCCTTTGAGTAATTGCTATGATTTTTATCTTTTATTTTAGATACTATTTCTTTGAAAAGGTTTAGTTTATTAGGCGTTCTATGCTAAAGTTTCCTTTGCTGTGCTTTTCATGCATAACATATTTGCTCCAAAATCTTTTAATATCCTCGATTTCATGAGAAATGCATCACTTGATCACTTGATTACTTGACATCCCGATACTCATGGATTGGCTAGAGCGGGCACCAGTAATGTGTCCATTCATCCCTGTCACATGCCATTGTGACCCAATGGCGTCTGCTCACTCTGGGAACATGAAAAGCCTCAAACCAATCATTCAGGGTCTTGACAAATAAGTCTGACCATCTAATAGATGGGCAGTCATGCGATCTTTCGACATCCCATGGAATCCAGTCAGTAATGGCTCTAGTCCAGCAGTCGTCTCCAAATAGCATTACGTGTCCACCCATCTGATTTTCAATGCCTTGGCATAAAAAATAGCATCCCAGTTTCTTGATTATCGATGGAGGTCAGAACCCAGATTTTTACTCTCACTTGAGTGAAGCATGATCTCCAAGCATAGCTCTTTTGATTCCTCTTTTGGAGACACGAATACTGGTCTGATCCTGTTTTCGTAGGGCCGAGGTCTATGAGGCGATGTTAATGAAGGAAGAACAGTGGAATCGAAGAAATGTGCCCAGAGCTGGAGGTTCCTCTTCCTCTTAGCTGCTTCTTTGACGCTCTTGAAGGCGTTCCAAGCCACTCTCTTCTTCCTGTGCAACACAGGTGCTAGGTCATTCGTCATGTTGACTTCTCTACATAGGTACACATAACTGCTACATTCAGAGATGTTTGGTCAGTTGAGAGTGAATGTTATCTCAGGAATGAGACCGTTTCTCATTAACATTGTCTTTGTGAGATTCAGCTGTAGTCCGACCTTTCCTCACTCACGGTTAAACTTGGCCAGCATTTGTGAGACTTGGCTGATGTTTGGTGTTATTTGGCTGGTTCTGAAGGTCTTTGGCTGCCGGAGCCCTGGTTGGGGCGGGGAGGGAAACTCAACCCGCTCCCCTCCAAGGGACCCCAACGAGGACAGCCAGGCACGGGGGCAGGAGACTCTGAGTGTTGGGATAAAAGCCCGAATAATAATGGTGGACCTGGTGTCAAAATATTGAATATAATCAAAGTAGAGAGAGAGAGAGAAAGTAACGTGGAAATCATCTGCCCCAAAGATAGGGGGAGGGTGTGGAAACGGCGGTATACTGGGTTATTTAGTGCTGGAAAATGGGCAAGGTGAAGGGACAGGTTTTCATTGTATGACCGGGACAAAAACCCGAAAGCTTTGTAACTGCTCTCACAGTGATTCAATAAATAAGATATTAAAAAGGGGAAAAAATGTGAAGTGGAGCGAGGAAAGTCTCTTTAACAAACTGTGCTGGGAAAACTGGATGGCTACATGCAAAAAAATGGGCTCAAATCTCTGCCTACCACACTGTACAAAAGTAAGACCAAAATGAATTAAAGACCTCCACATCAGACTGGAATGCATTGAAGACAAAGTTGGCAAAACCCTCCATGACATTGAAGCTAATGGTATCTTCAAAGATGCCATGCTACTGGCGAAGCAAGTGAAAACAGAGATAGACAAATTGGACTATCTTAAACTAAGAAGCTTCTGTACCTCAAAAGAAACAGTGTCAAAATACAAAGATGCGTACAAAATGGGAAAGGATATTCGCCCAATACCCATCCAACTAGGGGATGATATCAAGGATATACAAAGTACTGGTTGAACTCCACAGGAAGAAAACGTCCAACCCAATCCAAAAATGGGGCGACGAAATGAATGGAAACTCGCAAAGAAGAAATTGAACGGCTAAAAGGCACATGAGAAAATGCTCTACATCATTAATCATCAGGGAGATGCAGATCAAAATCACAATGAGATATCATTTCACACCACAGAGACTGGCCCACATCCAAAAGAACAAAAGCAACCGTTGTTGTCTCAGATGTGGCGAGAAAGAGACCCTCCTACATTGCTGGTGGGAATGTCGATTGGTTCAGCCCTTAGGGAAACCAGTATGGACGATTCTCAAAAAATTAGAAATTGAGCTTCCATTATACCCAGCAATGCCACTCCAGGAATATATCTCAGAGAGCTGGGATATAAAAAAGTATAGTCGAAGTGACACCTACACTTGTTTGTTCATTGCAGCACTCTTTACAATAGCCAGAATCTGGAAAAAACCTGAGTGCCCGAAAACAGATGACTGGTTAAAGAAACTTTGGTACATTTACACAATGGAGTACTATGTAGCTGTTAGAAAAGAGAAAGTCATGAAATTTACATACAAGTGGTACTACATGGAAAGTATCATGTCAAACGAAATGAGTCAGAAAGAGAGGGACAGACATAGAAAGATTGCATTCATCTGGGTAACATAAAGTAACAAAAGAGGAGACTAACAACCAAGAATAGCCGAGATAATTTCCAGCAGGTTCACTCCAATGGCTTGGAGGCCAGATGGGAGATGCATGCTGAAAGTAGACTATGGACCGAACATGATTGCCACTCAATGCCTCTTTTGAAAACCACAGCACCCCAAAGGAGAGAGAGAACAAAAGGGAATGCCCTGCCACAGAGGCAGTGTGGGATGGGGGGATGTGGGGTGGGAGGGATACTGGGATCAGTGGTGGTGGAGAATGGGCACTGGTAGAGAGATGGATACTTGATCATTGTATAATTGAAGCCAAAGCACAAAAATTTGTAACTGTACAACTGTACCTCATGGTGTTTCACTAATAAAAATTAAAAACAAATAAAAAGTAAAATTATCTTATGATGTGTCCTGCATTTCTTTGTGGCTGCATGGTCCAGAAAGCATCCTGGAGCATGGCGGCGGCTGGATAGTGGAGGTAGTGGAGGTAGTGGAGGTCTACCGATGAGGTATTTATCTGTACAGGTAGAGTGGTTCTTCTGTGTGTAATCCCTAGATCACTGGAGGTTGGTGGAAGCAGACAGGGCATAGTAGGGTGGGGCTTCTGGATTTAATCTCTTGGTCGCCAGAGATTGGTGGGGGCAGGCTTAGGCTCTCTGTTCCTACGTCCCGTTGAGCCTGGAGTCCAAGGTTTGAGTTCTGCTTACCTGGTTCTGCTTATCTGAGAAATGCATATGCTTTTGCATATATCTAGCTTTTCTTGTTTTTATTTTTTCTCTAAATGTGTCATTTTTTTAAACAAAATCATTTTTAATACTCATTCATTATTTGCCTGTTACCCATTTTGGGTTTGTAAGTTTGCCTTTTTGGAGACTTGTATTTTTTTGAGTCACCCATCTTCCTTTTAAAATATTTGCCTGAAGAATTATTTTTCTTTTTATTATAATTGTGACTGTGTGAACCACAATTTTCAAGAACCTCCTCATCAATCATCTCCCCATTTTCACTTGTTGAAACTATATATATTTAAATACAAAAATGCAAGTGTCTCTCTGGGATACCAAACTGTGAGCTGGCAAGCTGTTTCATTTTATATATATATATATATATATATATATATATATATATATATAATATATAATATATATATAATTTTGGAACTTTTGCCTTTCAGCATCAATTACATTATTTTACTGGAAGTCAAAAACATCATAGATCACTTTCAACAGAAAATTTAAAAATGCTTTACCATAAATAAGAATATATAACAGAGTAGGTACTTCTCAAAAGATACATTTTTAAAAGTGGAATGAACAACTCTCGTATAAAATAAAAACAAGGAGACAACAGCTAAATACAATTTTCTATCATGTATTGCACTATGACAATAAAATATAGATAAGCTGGGAAAGTACGAATAAAGTCTGAACTTTGGCAAATAGTAATGTAACAATGTTATTCTTAGTTCTAACATATATATAAGTGGTTATTCAATATGTGAATATTAGTAAAATTTGGATAAAATATATACCAGGGGACTCTCAATTTTCTGCATTGTTTGTAAATATAAAAGTATTTCTGGGGCCAGAAATAGTACAGCAAGTAACGTATTTACTTTCTGTCTGACCATCCCTAGGTCAATATTTAGTACTTATATGCTCACTTGAGTACCTCTAGGAGTGATAACTCAGAGGAGAGCCAGGAATAAATATTGAGAACTGCAGTGTGTGGCCTGAAAACCAATATACATGTATTAATAGATAATGATAAAAGTAATCTATGAATCCATTTGTGTATAAATATATAATACATATATCCAAATAAGTCCAGAAACTGTTACTTTTAATACATCCCTCTAGTTTGGATGTATATAATTTCAGATAAATATTTTATTATTTTTCTCATTATTCTTTGATTCATGTGTTTATGGTTTAAAAGCTGATCAACCTATCATTGGGTGATATATTTACATTTAAAACTCACATAAAATTCCATAATTTTTAATAGATTTGTGCATTAGAGTTATCTGATAATGTAGTTTTAATAATATCTATCTGTTAACATTTGCTCTAGCTTCCTCAATTACACAGCTAACAGTTCATTTGCTTAAATATTTCAAGGGTATGTTGAGAAAGTATATTCTTACACTACAATACTTAAAATGTTATTTATGTGCCTAAAATGCACATTTAATTGGCTAATTTAAAATAATTTTAATTATAAAAATATTATTCTGATTATTAAAATTATTGTAAACGCTCCTATAATGGCGATGAAGTGTTTCATTGGCTATTTTTTTTAGCTTTAGCTAATTTTTTAGTTAATTTTTTAGCATCATGTACCTTTGAATTAATTTTAATTTAGGAATTTACATATGCATTATATAACAAAACCTGCAAGGTATTACATAACAAATTTTTCTTAACATTCACTTTTGAATGACGTTTAGGCTGGATTTAAAATCAAGCTTAAAGCTCTGCTATTTTAACCATTAAAATGGACTCAATTGTTTTCTGACTTTAAATGTTTCTTTTGAAAAGTTTCACATAAATTGCAATTCTTTGTAGGTAATCATTTTATCTCTTTATGCCATATATGTGTTTTTCATTGTATGATGTATCTTTTAAAATATTAGGTTACCATTGATTAACTAAAGTGTAATATTTAAAGCTTAGAGCTAACAGTTTATACAATAACCTTCACAAAAAGTGCCAATAAACTTCTACACTGTCCATTGAACCCTTCCTGTTTACCACTCTCTAAAATGTGGCAGCATCTCCTCTTTTGTCAGAATCTAAGATGTTTTTTCCATAGGATAGCAACATTTCTCTTTTCTCTTGATACTTTATTTCACTAAGCCTGACTTCCTGATCACTCCACTCATATTTTAGAGTACTGAAAAATTTAATGATTTTCTATAGCTGAGGATTTTTCATTGAGGTATAATATATCATCTTATATTATATATAATTTAATATTATTATATACTATAGTGGGCTGGAGCGATAGCACAGTGGGTAGGGCATTTGCCTTGCATGCGGCCGACCCAGGTTTGATTCCTCCATCTCTTTTGGAGTATCCCGCCCGCACTGCAGAGCCTGGCAAGCTCCCTTTGGCATATTCGATATGCCAAAAACAGTGACAACAAGTCTCATAATGGAGACTTTACTGGTGCCCGCTTGAGCAAATAGATGAACAACGGGAGGACAGTGCTACAGGACAGTGCTATATAATATAGTATAATATAAATATATGATAATATATTGTTATACATATTATATTATTACATATAATATAACATATTATATATATAACAATTTTAATCCACTAATTTAGACCAGGAATATTGATTAATGATACAGTCATCGTTTCTTGTGTGTGAGGCTTAGGTTTGACTCCAACACCATCAAAATATTATTTTCTCACTAGAATAACCTAAGTTGTTATTTATTTGAACTATTGCTTCTGTATATTGCCACAATAAACCCTTTTTTAAATTCTTGTTATAGATACCTAGGGCTAACATGATAGATCAGGTTCAGGAGTGGGTACAGAGGGTAAAACGTTTGTCCTACACGTTCAATTTTCGGCATCCCATATGGCCCTCCAAGATTGTCAGTATTGATCATTGAGTGTAGAGCCAGGAATAAGCACTGAGCACTGCCAAGTGTTGCCCCAAAACAAAACAACAATATGATGGGTCGTATGCAAGTTGTACTTTTTATTTTACTGAGAAATCTCCATACTATTTTCCATAGGGTGGACTAGTTTATATTCCCACCAAGAGTGAATGCTGTTTCCTTTATCTTTACATCCTTGCAAGCACATGTTTCAAGATTTTATGATAATGTTCACTACACCTATGTATAATTGATACCCCTAACCCTTCATGATTTCTCTATAACTAACACTGTGAGACTTGAATAAACAGTCAGTGATTACTAACCAGCCTCGTGGTCCCATTCCTTTGTTGTGGCCACAAAGAGTGCCACAAACAGGGTGGTGTGTGTGGCATTAAAACAATGAATGCATGAAACTATAAGTAACAGTACTATAAATCACAGTACTAAATAAAAAAATTTTAGGAATGGACATTTTCACATCTACGTTCATAGAAATCTTATTTACAATAACAAAAACATGAAATCAGCTTAAATACCATTGACATAAGACCAGATAATTAACTGTAGTATGGATGCTCAATGGAATTCTCCTCTGCCTTTAAAGAGAAAGACAAATTTATTTGTTGCATTATCTTTCATTTTAGACAAAAATATCTATCTGATAACTAACAATCACTGTATCACTGTAATCCCGTTGTTCATCAATTTGCTCATTAGTGGACGACAGTAATGTCTCCATTGTGAGACTAGTTCTTACTGTTTTTGGCATATCGAATACGCCATGGGGAGCTTTCCAGGTTCTACCAACATAGCTAACAATATATTGATAATATAATTTTACTTCCTAGCAATATTTTTAAAAATTCAAAGTTGCTTGTTACTTTCAAAAGAAAGTATATTGATATGATTATGCTTCACTTCTTCGTTTCCATTTGATTAGTGTATATGAATTTTATGAGAATAAAATATATGCAGACTGAAGAAAATTCTTAAGTATTATTATGCATCTTTAACAAATAACATTTTCTATGTGCATTTTATATACCTTCCTAAAAATGTTCACTAGAACAATATACTAGTAAACCCAATAGGTCAATTTTTAGTCTCTGAAGTATTTAAATATTAATCTACAACAGAGCTATACAAAGCAGTTTTTCCTTCTATTTACCCAAACAACAATTAACTTTACTCTCTAAAATTATCCCAATTTCATGTTAACGTTTTCCTACATGTATGTTACTTTCAAATTGATTTATTTTATTAGTATTATAGCACAGCGGGTAGGGCGTTCGCCTTACAAGCGGCCAACATGGCCGACCCGAGTTCGATTCCTCCGCCCCTCTCGGAGAGCCCGGCAAGCTACCGAGAGTATTCGATATGCCAAACACAGTAACAACAAAGTCTCCAATGGAGACGTTACTGGGCCCGCTCGAGCAAATCGACGATCAACGGGAGGGCCTTTATCTTTATCTTATCTTATTTGGGGGTTATGGCCCTCCCCTGCAGTGCTTATGGTCCCTAGGGAGAGGGTAATATTTTGCCTATTTTTTTTTTTTTGGTCTGATGGTTTTCGGTATTTGAGCAATGTAGTGCTTTTCAGACCCAGCAGTGTTTGAGGTCAGGAGGCTTGTTTTGTGGTGCTTTCATAAATATGCACTTCTGAGGATCAAACTCAAAAGTTTCACACATTGAAGATATGTGCTCCAGCCAAATGAGATATTTTACTGGAACCTAACTTTTATTTATTAAAACAATTCATTGATTTTGATTTTTATTATCTTATATTTTTTAAATCTCCTTTGAATTTGAGCAAACCCAAGCATCTAGGTACTCTTGCTATTTATTGATGAAGTCAAATAATTTATCCAATATGTTTTCCTTTCTACTTTTTAAGCTATAAAGTTATTGATTTGAAATATTAATGGAGCCATTTCATCTCTAAATTTCTCCTTGAGAACTATTTTGACTGCATTTTAAAAAATTCATTTATCACATTCTGTTTTCTAATATCTAGTGTTTTTTTGATGCTGATAATTTCCATGCATTTATGAAACTCAGCTTTCCTTTTGTTATTGATTTATACTTTAATTACTTGGCTGCCAAAACATTATTTTGTGATTTTATTCTTCTAAATTATATTAAGTATTGTTAAATGGCCTCCCAGGCAGTTTATATCCAAAAATTTTCCATGTGTAGTTGTGGTAAATATGTCTTCTAATGCTTTTGGATAAAATGTTTGCTACGTCTGTTAGGTCTAGTTGGCTTGTTGTGTTTTAAAATATTCTATTTCCTCATTATCTTTTTTAGTTGCCCCATTCATTATTCCTAGTAGGTTATTATAGTCTCCAGCTGTCATTATCAAACTTTTTATTTCTCTCTTTAATTGCTTCATGTATCTGAGGCTCTGTTGTTAGGTGTGTTTAAGTTCAAATTGTTATATATATTTGAAGAATTTACCATTTTACCAACATAAAATGTTCTTCTTTTCTATTGAGTTAATTTGGTATAGCAACCCCAGCTCACTTTTGATTAAAATTTTATGATTTTGCAAAATATTATATAAAAGTTATTTACTTTTATTTCAAAGTATTTGTTTGAGTCTAAAATAAGTGTTGGGTAAAACAACCACTGATGTTTTCTAACATATTATGCCACTTGGCCTTCATTTGGAGTAATTTTTCAGCAAATTTTAATATGGAAGAACTGCCATTAAGCAGAACTTTTCTATATCTATTGCATATGTTTTCAATTATTTTATTATATGCTTTAACTGTATTTAATCGGGGGGGGGGGTTGTAACATATTTGAGGTTTACTTCTGGCTCTGATCAGAGATTACTCCTGGCACAGCTTTGGGAGACCATATGCAGTGCTTGGGGGATGGAAACCAGATAAATTATAAGCAAGGCAAGCACCCTACCAGCTGTTCTATCTCTCTAGCCCCTGTACTTAATTTAGCCTCCAGAAGCATTAAATAAGCCTAAACAAACTTGCATATTTTGGGTTATGATGCCACACTTAGCAGTACTCAGGGACTACTCCAGTATTATTTCTCAGAGATCACCCTAGTGCTGCTCAAGGAACCATGTTCTGCTGGAGATTAGATTCCTGTCTCACATGTGCAAAGCATATTCTGAAGTCTTTTGAGTGATGTCCCCTGCCTTAACTTCACTTTTAAAAATAAGATCTTGGACCAGAGAGATAGTACAGTGGGTAGTGTACTTGCCTTGCACACAGCTAACCTGGGCTTGATCTCTGGAACACATATGTCCTTTCAGCTTTGCTGGGAGTGATCCCTAAGCACAGAAATAGGAGTAAGCCCTGAGCACCATTGGTTGTGACCCCCAAACAAACAAATAAAAGCAATAAAAATAATATCTAGCCTATTCCAGAACCATGAACTCACACTAGGATCATTTGATGCTTGTTTTAGAGAAAGAATAATATGAGCAGAGGTGTGACATGGTAAATTAAAAGATCACAGAAGCCATCTACCATGTATTAGTTGTCTATTCAGGGACAAAGAATTTATTCAGATTTCCTAAAAAAATAGATTCATAGAGTTTGCAATAAGTTTTCAATGTTTCTTTGGAGTAATTGTTTGAAATTCGCTAATCTGACATTTTGACTTTGCACTGGACTTTACTTGTAAATAAAATATTATTTATCTTTGTGGCAATTTTATATGACATTTGTTTTTTGCTTTTTTCGATCATACCCAGTGATATTCAGTGGTTATTCCTGACTCTGCACTCAGGAATTATTCCTGGTGGTGCTTGGGGGACCATATGGGATGCTGGGAATTGAACCTGGGTTGGAAGTGTGCAAGGAAAATGCCCCACCTGCTGTGCTATTGCTCCAGCCCCATTATATACCATTTTTTGTCTATGTTGAGTGCTGTATTCAGAAAGTTGTTTTGGTCTAGGGATGAGTTTCCTAGTTTGGTTTAAAAACTTTATGAATTTGAGCTAGGGGATTTCTGTATGATTTCCAATTTTAATCCAATCTCATACTGGTTCTTCTGTTTAACAATTAACTATGACAAATCTCTATTACTATTCCTTACACACTCTTGCCTAATTTATACTGAGGTACATTGCAATTTATACTGAGGTACTGATTTGCAACTCTGTTAATAACATTTTAGTACATAGGATGTTCCAACACCACACCCACCACCAGAGAGTCTGCTTACTTTCACTAATGTCACAAGGCCCTCTTCCAATCCATTCCCTGCCCTCCACACCACCCTGATACAAATTGTTCTGCAGACCAACTCTCAGGTTCTTTTGCCTATTCTCCTGTTATACTTTTATTATGTTCCTTTGTATCTAAGACAAGATTGAGATCTTTCTGTACTTCTCTATCCCTTTCTGAATTACTTCACTCAGCATGATATTCTTCAGTTTCATTCATTCATTTAGAATATTGCATGATTTCTTCTTTAGTTTTCTCTGTAGTATTCAATACTGTATATATGCTATAAAAATAATTTCATTATCTACTCCTCTGTACCTGGATACTTGAGTTATTCCATATCTTGGATATTGTGAACAGTGATGACAACTTATGTCCTTTCAAAACAGTGGTTTTGGGCCCTGGGGACATATGTCAAAAGGTAAAATTACTGGAAATATGAAAGGTTAATGCTTTTACAATTCTCAAACCTCGAAAGTATTGTCCACAGAAATTTGTGTTGAAGGTCTCAAATGCTCTTCAGCAATGACAAGTCATTTGTTTCTTTCTTCAAATAAAAATACAGACAGAATAATTAAGTATTTCTTATTTAGCTCATCTGTAATTTTTTGTGATAAAATAAGTCTTGTCATAGTATTATTTATAATAACATATGCCTCATGGTCATGGTCCTCCCATTGTTCATTGATTTGCTTGACTGGGCCCAGTAACGTCTCCATCGTGAGACTTGTTGTTACTGTGTTTGGCATATCGAATACGTCATGGGTAGCTTGCCAGGCTCTGCCATGCGGGAGAGATACTCTCGGTAGCTTGCCGGGCTCTCCGAGAGGGGTGAAAGAATCGAACTCGGGTCGGCCATGTTGGCTGCGTGCAAGGCAAATGCCCTACCACTGTGCTATCGCTCCAGCCCAACGTATGCCTAAATTTGATATATTAGCTACCTGCAATTGTCACGTGATAGTAGCAAAAAAATTTAGTGTTTTTCTTGATTTTGTAACAATATATACCAGACATAATAGCTTGATAGGAATAATTTCAAATTTTCTGTAAGTTTCCAGATACTCTGGATATGTTTGAAATGAAAATCTACCAAAGCTTGAAAGATCCTGCATAATTTCATTAGAATATATTGTCAATCTTGATACTAAATAAGGTATTTTAAAATTAAAAAATTGCAGTGTGGTAATCAGTTACAATAGTGTTAGCATTTATGCTTTTAATATTACCTACATCATGACTGTGGTGCTCAAGAGTCTCATCATCCCTCTGTCACTTCCAGTATTCATCTTCTTGCCTTCTTATCTCTCGCGGTTTGATAACTTAGTTATATAGCCCAAGATCAAGGGATTGTAATCATTCAAAGGTATTAATTCCCTTGATTTGTTTATCTGAACACCAAAGATTCAGTGCTTGCTCTTTCTATCTCTGTCTTTGTTTTTCCAATGTGATACCATTCATTTCCATCCAAATTTCAACAAAGTGCAAGATTTGATCTTTTCTTATAGTTCACAAATATTCTTTTGTGTATGTATATGACAACTTCTTCATAAATTCATCCATTTCTGGACATTTGTGTTGTTTCCGTATTTTAACTATTGTACTTAGCACTGCTATCAACATAGGTATGCATTTTTTTCCTTTTTTTTCCTTTTTTTATTAGTGAAACACCATGAGGTACAGTTATAGGCTTACAAATTTTGTGCTTGGGTTTCAGTTATACAATGATCAAGTGCCCATCCCTCCACCAGTGCCCGTCATCCATCACCACGGGTCCCAGCATCCCCCCCACCCCCCATCCCCCCGTCCCATCCTGCCTCTGTGGCAGGGTATTCCCCCTTGTTCTCTCTCTCTTCTTTTGGGTACTGTATTTTGCAAGAGAGGCATTGAGTGGCAATCATGTTTGGTCTATAGACTACTTTTAGCATGCTTCTTCCACCCTGGGAGGGTCCTCACAACACCCTTCATTTGGTGCTCTCTTCTCTATCTGAGCTTCCTTTTCACCTAGAACATGTGGCTGGCCTTCCATTCATGGAGCAAAATTCCTGGTACTAATCTCAGCCATTCCTGGGTGTTAGTCTCCCTTTTTGTTGCTTTATGTTCCCAGATGAATGCAATCTTTCTGTGTCTATCCCGCTCTTTCTGACTCATTTCGCTTAACATGATACTTTCCATGTTGTACCACTTGTATTTAAATTTCATAACTTCATCTTTTCTAACAGCTACATAGTACTCCATTGTGTAAATGTACCAAAGTTTCTTTAACCAGTCATCTGTTCTTGGGCACTCAGGTTTTTTCCAGATTCTGGCTATTGTAAAGAGTGCTGCAATGAACAAACAATTGCAGATGTCACTTCGACTATACCTTTTTGCCTCTCTGGGATATATTCCCAGGAGTGCTATAGCTGGGTCAAATGGCAGATCAAATTCTAATTTTTTGAGAGTCGTCCATACTGTTTTCCAAAAGGGTTGGACCAGCCGGCATTCCCACCAGCAGTGAAGGAGGGTCCCTTTCTCGCCACATCCACGCCAGCATCGGTTGGTTTTGTTCTTGTGGATGCATTTTTTTTAAAGTCTGCGTATTTTTTCCAAGAGGACATTTAACTAACAGTGACTGATGATTCTTTCTCATTCGATTCCTCCTCAATACTATTTCCAATCATATATCAGTATCACTGGTGTGAAGTGATGCCTAATTGTCATTTTTATTTACATTTCTTTAACAAATGACAAAGAACTTTCCAGTTACCCACATTTTTGTGTGTATTCTTGGGGGACATGTTTATTCATTTTCTCTCTTCATTTTTTGATGGTTTTATTAGTTTTTGTGTTGTAGATCTTTGTGAGTGCCTTAAATATCTAGCATATTAATCCTTTATCTTATGTATGGTTTGAAAGTATTTTCTCCCATTCAGTAGATTTCCTTCTTTAGTCTGAGTTTCTTTTTTTAAAGGCAAAACTCTTTTTTAAATGGTTGCAGTACCACTTGTTTACTAATGTTTTGGTTGTCTTTCCAATGGCCTTAAATCATTAAAGAGAATTTTGTCTATATTTCTGTCAGTGAATTACAGACTGGTCTCAATATGTCTAATCCACATTGAATTAAATATTATGTATGTTGTGAGATACAGATTTTTTTTAAAATATGGTTATTCTTTTTTCTCAGCACCATTAATTGAAAAGGATTTTCTTGATTCACTTTGCTTAATAAGCCTCATTGTCAAAGACCATTTGTGTATATATCTGGGGTTTTAATGTCTAGGCTCTTAATTATGAACTATTTGTCTTGAGTCTTGCTTTATTCTAATATCAAACAGTTTTGATTGCTAAAGCTTTATACTATAATAAAAGTTATGGAATGTAATACATCCAATACTCTTTTTTCTCATTAATTGCTTTGGCTATTCAGTGAATTTTATGATTACATACAAGTTTTGGTAGATTTTGTACTAATTCATTAAAGCAAGTCATTTCTATTTTGTTTTGGATTGAACTGATTCTGTATATTAGTTCGTGTAGGATAGTTAATTTGACTATTTTAATTTGTCCATTTCGAGAACATTTTGGCATTCATTGCTTTCTTCTATTTCCTTCAATAATAACATAATTTTTCATATATAAATCATTCACAAACTTTTTAAATTTATTCTATATATTTTATGCTTGGGGGCACTATTAATGTTAGTGCTTGGAATACTGTTTTTATTTTTTTATTTTTTTTTCAGTTCATTTTCAAATAGAAATCCAACATGTCTTATATTGATTTTATAGTTTATTCTTTCTAAAGGCTTTTTTGTATATTTCTTAAGCTCTAATATGTGTAATATATCTATCATGTCATCTGCTTATCGTGATACTATAATTTTTTCCAATTTTGATAGGTTTTTCTTGCCTGATTGTTATGCAATGATTTACAAATTATATGGAATAAGAGTACAAAAAATGCACTTTCCTGTCACTGATTGCAGAGGGATGGCTTTTTGTTTTATACTGCTAATGTATATTATTTGCATATAGAGAGTCATACTTGCATCATTCTATAAATCCATTTGATCATGGAATATGATTCATTTTATACATTACATATATTGCTAGATTTAGTTAGATAATATTTGTTGAGGATCCATGCTTGATATTCAATGGGAATATCAATTTGTAATTTTCTTTTTTTAGCATTACATCTCATTGTACTACTAGGGTAATATTGTAGTAGGTTTAACATTGTCATAATAACAAACAGGGGTAAAGCCACTCCTTTAGGAGATTAACTCAAGGACTAAATCTCATATGAGGGTTCAACACTCCAGATTACTAGGAGATCTGCTCAAGGGAAGTATTTCATCCAGGGGATACTGCTTATCCTATCCTCAGCTATTACTTCATTTAAACAATCATAGTAAATTTACTTTTTAAAATAATTCTAGCTACTTTGTATGAACACAGTAAGAGATACATTAAACTTAAAGTTTGGCTCTTCTGGAGACATCTCATTATATATCCCAGACTAGAGTCCTCAGGCCAGGTTAGTCTTTCCTAACCCCAGCAGGGTCCTTATTCAGTTACTTCTTTTTGGGTCATGTCAGTGTTTGTCCCATGACCATGCTCTTATTATACTTGTGACTTAGCTTGTCTCCTTTCGAGCCAGGGTAGCTTACAGCTTGCCCTTGGTTCATTCAGTCCCTTAGTTAGACTCTTCCTTTAGAGCACTAGTAACTAAGTGCAACTGAGGTTTTAAGTCAAGTAAATATGGATGAACAGGAGTAAATATTATTTTGGAGTCAATTAACTCCCATGTTACAAAGCATAGCATGAACTGTCTTCCTGTGTCTATACAAAAAGGACATTGCTAAATAAACCATGCAAATGACATAACAGGAAAGAGAAAAAAATATAGGATTATTAGTGTTTGATGGAATAGGGTATGCCTCAAGGGCACTGTTGTGGGAGTGACTCAAAAAATCTAAGCTCCCTGTGAGAGAAGCAAGGCCAACCCAATGTTATTCAACACATATGTAATTTGAATACCTGTCTCTTACTACCTTCTTTAACTTGAATAAAATTTACTCTGATTCAAGTATTATGATGCCTGCTTTGTAAAGTACACTTTTAGTCAATACTATTTGTTTTAAGACCTTTCAGTCTACTCTCTTATTTATCATGAGAGTTCAAGTGTGTCTCTTGGGAACAACAGAAGTTTCAGTATTTTCACCCTATTCATTCAACCATTCTGTGCCTTTTTTTATGGTATTTGGGGTACACTTGGTGGTACTCAGGGCTTACTACTAGCTCTGTGCTCTGGGATCAGTGCTTACTCAGGCTCTGTGCTCCTAGTGGGGCTCAGGGGACATATGGGGTGCCAAGGATCAAATCCACGTTGACCACATTCAAAGCAAGCACACGGTATGCTGTGCTATCACTTCATCCACTTACACTGTGCATTTTGATAGAAGGGTTAAGTTTATTGACATTTAGAGAGATTATTAACATGAAAGAATTTGTTTCTTATCTGTAAGGAATTTGAATATTTTTTCCATCACACTTTTGCTTTGTTATATAAGGCCATTCAATATTACTTGCAGAATTGCTTTAGATTAAAAAATACCATCGTTATGTAAAAAATAAATAGAGTAGAAGAATAATATCCATGACAAGGGAAAACAGGGGTTAAGAGGAATGGTCAATGTTTGGAACTAACCACAATTGTGTGGGGGGGCTGAGGGTAGGTAGGATAGAGAAAAGACCAGTATGACAATAATAGCTGGGAATGATCACACTGGAAAAGATCTGAGGGTTAAAAATACTTCAGGGATATTCTTTATAACCTTTCAGTGACAACATTGCAAACCACAATGCCCAAAAGAGGAGAGAGAGAGAGAGAGAGAGAGAGAGAGAGAGAGAGAGAGAGAGAGAGAGAGAGAGAAAGCTTGTACTATAGAAGCAGGCAGGAAGTTGGGGGTGGGGGTGATGAGAGTGAACCTGGGGACACTGGACTGTTGCTGGGAAAGGTACACTGGTGGATGGATGGGTTTTGGAATACTGTATGACTGAAATCCAATCATGAACAGCTTTGTAATTGTCTATCACACAGTGATTCAATAAAAAAGTTAAACAAAAATACCATCACTTCTTGACCTTTTGGCTAACATCAAGTGTAAATTATACCCTCAGCTATTATTTCTCTGAGAATATTTTTGTCACTCTTCCAATCTAGTGATAACCCTGAAATGTATAGGGTTCTTGGTTGAATGTCAAATCATTCTTATTATTTTGTTAATTTTTGGAGTGGAGAGTTGAGGACACTATGTTTAAGTATTGCTCCTGGAAGTTATAATGGAATTATATGCATTTCTAGAGGTGGCTGTACACAGAGAAAGCAACTTAACTCCTGTACTATATCATTGGCCTTTCAGTTCATTATCTTGCTTGCAGAGCTTCCTTTGAGAAGTCTCATGTAAATTGTGTTATGTTTAGCTTGTGTTTTCCATTCCTTCTTGTCACGACCATCTCTCTCTTTGATTCTTACCATTTTAATTGCAGTGTGTCTTGGTGTTGTTATACATGATTTAATTTTAGTCAGCACTCTGCATCTAGATCAAGTGCAGAATTATCCTTCCTCTGATTGGAAAGTTCTCTTATTATTTTCATCAGTCATAATTTCCCTTTATTTCTCTTCTGCAATTTCTGTGATGCAAAGATATTTCACCTTATATTATCAAATATATCTTTAAATTTTCATTTAAAAATATCTTGCCTGTTATGTCTTTTTTAATTGATGATGCCATGTTCCTTGTCTTCAAGACAATTCATTAAATTTTTGACTTTTCCTATTCTGTTACTAAGTCCTCCTTCTTGTATTCTGAGCTGTTTCACTGCATCTTTAACCTCCTTGGTTTGTTTCAAAGTGTTCTTTTATTTCTTTTCTTCCTTCAATCCAGTTTAAGTTTATAGATTCTCTCTTCCAACAATTTCCTTACTTTAGTAAACATGTAGAGAATTGCACTCTTGGATAGTTGAGAAGTCTCTAATATAATTTAGGACTTTCTGGTCTTTTGTCCCCATCAATTGATGTGATGGAATTTTAAAAATTTCTTATTATTCTTGCTTTTTGCTGGTAGCTTAGAAAGTAGCTTCAAGTTCTAGCTGGTCTGAGCAGTAATATAGTGCTCCTATTCCCATTATCAGGTTGGTACTTGTAACAGACTTATATTGGACTATATCTACATTTATCTGACAGATGAATGATTTGTAAGGATTTCTTAAATGTTTACAATATTGATATAGTATCTGTTGCTGTGAATTGGATGCAAACAATTGTATACAATTGTTTGACAGCATGGGGTTTATGATCACCTGGCTCCAATTACTGCTATAGCACCAAAGTCTAGTTGGCCTGGGCTCAGACTTAGTGTTCAAAATTGCTGGTGTCTGTGAGTAGGCAGGCAAGTAGATAAGGAAACCCCCCATCCCCCCACCTCCAACCAAGGCAAAGGTAGTGAATTTCCTGGAAAATAATAATATCAATGGCTTTGAAGTTGCAAATAACCACCATTGCAGAAAACAGGAAGTAAGACCTGACAAGATTTTAAGTGGTTCCAGCAAGGAACCCAGAGAAGACTGGGCCCCCCCTCAATCAGATACTCACCAGAAACAAAAGGCTAGGAAGGGAATTTTAAAGAAGACCAGGGACACTCCAACCCTACCCACCACCACCTTTGGCAACCTACTTAACAAAGGACTTTTACCTAGAAGCCCCACATGAGGGCTGGCTGGAAAAATCCTTTAAAAGCCACCTTGAACAAAGGAAATGCAGGCATATGCTGCTGGAGTCCATGTGCTGCTTGTGCCCACATGGCTGAGCACATTTGGTGCCCAAGCACATGTGTCACACACATCTCCCCTGTTGAGATGTTTGCTTTCATGCTTTCATACCTAAGTCTGGGATGTGTGTAGGGGCTCTCTCCCCCTTTGGGTAACCCTGCACTCTCTCTTGAGTGCATTGCTCTTACTCTCCCCCACACTCTCTCTCACTCCTCCCCTTCAAAACCTCCAAATAAAATCTGTTTTGACTTCACTGCTCATCTACTGAAATTCTTTTGTGCACGGTGATATAAGAAAGCAGTAACTCTGGGTTCCAGGATGGCAGAGGTAGATCAGGAGAAAATGACCTTCTCTTTCCTTCCCACATCCCATGGACAACATCTGGAAGGTGATGTAGTGTCACAGTTCAAATGATGAAGACAATGCCTAGAGATTGTGATCATGTATACCCAATAACAACTGTATAAGAAACCTAGTCTTCATAGCTTCTTGGGCATTTCTGCATATGCTAGTACCATTTTGGTAAAAGGTACTCAAAATGTGGCCTCCTATTTGGGGTGTCTCTCTGTTTTCCGGTTCCTCCCTTGGGTGTCTGCTACTTTCTGTTACTTCATAGATGTCAAGTCTCTATTGCAACCTCAGAAATGACTGCTCCCAGCTGTGATCTGGGAGAATTGCTCACTGTCTATGCTGCATACTGCCCATTGCCAGGCTCGTTTTGACAGTCTGTACATGCATGAAAACAAAACTTCTGGGGAGCCTCAGGTAGGGGTAAGGTTGGTGCATTCGAATTGATAACCATTTATTTTTGCCCTGTTGTGGTTACAAACCCTGTAGCTGTGGCTACAATGCCAGATAACTTTGTAGCCATGAACATGTAGTGTATAGACACAACTGAACCCTCTTGAATAGGGCTTATCTCACACCCTTATTTGTACAAGTTCCAAGATGCTTTTTGACCCAGTGAATTCAAGTCCAAAACTAAATTCTTTTAAACAAAACAAAACAAAAATCTATTCAGAACACGTGTTAGGTGGCATGGGGACACATCAGCTCAAGCAGTGTCAAAACTGCAGCTTTATTGGAGGGAACTCTCCTTAGGACTGGCTGTTCTAATTTTCTGTCAGGAATGCAGGCCACTGTGTTGGGTTCAACAAGACTCAATCTGTATTTAAGTGCTGGTTTAAAGATGAAGTTATGTAAAATCTTTGCATTCAGTACCTTCCTTTCTGGTACCAACTTACCAGTCTCTTTCTTTTCCCTTTCAGTCGCTGCTTCTGAATACTTCCTCCATCCATGCAAAACACTATGTAGTGTTGAATTTACCTCTAGTTCTGTATTCTGCAACATCAGCCTCCATGAGGAGATGGTTGTGTCCACAAGTGATTTTTTTTTTAAATTCCTGTTAGGTGCCTTACTGAAATTAAGAGTCTCCTGTCCCCGCACCTGGCTGTCCTCACTGGGGCCCCTTGGAGGGGAGCAGGTTGAGTCTCCCTTCCCACCATGAGCAGCTGAAGATTTCTGGAACCCAGCCACAGCCATGCTTAAGACCACTCACTACACGCTCAGATGAGCCTCACGGATAAAGGAACTGGCAGAGGAACCAGGGGTGTGGGACCCAGAGCTGAGATCTTCAAGTCTTCTCAAAAGATCCCCCATCTTCCAGTAGGTAGGCATTACACCTACCAACTTCCCCTGGCAGGACCTGGGGCTGAAATCTCCAAGCCTGTTCAGATCAGGACTGGGCCTCCTCACCCAGATCCCCCATCTTCCAGTAGCTAGACAGTTACACCCACCAACTGCCCCCAGCGCTGTGTAATCCCATCAATGGTCAAGATCCAGAGATTATAAAACCAAGCTCCTAGAAGTGCGCAACCTCTTATTGTCCGGTTCTCACTCTGGGAGAACCAGGTTGGCTATCGAGAGTATCCTGCCCACACAGTTGAGTCTGGCAAGCTCCCCGTGGCATATTCAATATGTCAAAACCCAGTAACAATGATGGATCACATTTTCCTGACCCTGAAAGAGCCTCCAATGTGGCATTTGCTAAAATCTCAAGGATAGGACAAATGGAGACCTTACTGGTGCCTGCTAGAGGAAATTGATGAACAATGGGATGACAGTGATACAGTGAATGTGCCTTACAGGATGCTGTGTTGAGCTGTTCAGTTCTGGTTTTAGGAGTTTGTGTTGACGCCTCAGGAACACTCACAGAACTGCTTCTAGTCAGCCACCTGAGAGCTAACCCCCGTCTCAACTTTTAAAAAAAATTGTTGTAGGTAAGTTTTTATATTTTAGTTAACTTGGTCATATGTCTTCAGTGAAAAATAGTATATTATATCAATTTTACTTTTTATTAGAATTGCATGGAATTCTTTTCTTCTATATTTATAAACTAACATTTATTTCATCAATTTAATACATTTGTATAATTTTAAGTCATATTTTATTAAAGAATTTCAGTGAATAACAATGGCATCCTGACACAAATATCCTCCTTAATTGGGTTCTGGAGATATAACAAAGGTAGCTTTTAGATTTAGCTTTGTATTTCAAAGATATATGCTTATGTCATTATCTGTATAATGATTTTAGAAACAATGCATTTATTGTGAGTTATGAAAATGAATATAATTACCATGATTAACCTTTCTCTTTTATATTTTAAAAATAGTTATAATTTTGTAAGACACTGGAAACATGTTGTTATAATGTCAGAATTTCTAAAATAATAATTTATAGCTATTATATTATAAACTTTCAAGGTTTATATTATGAATATATTATTATTAAGTCCTAGACCAAGAAGTATAGTGTCTTTTGTAAACTTTTTAATTTTCCTATAGTTAATAATTATGTTTAGCAAATTCTCATTAGAAAATTCTCATAACTCCCTCTATAGGTATAAAAATGTTTACCAGTATTATTTTCTAAATGGTCAGTTGCTTTATTTAATATATATAAATATATCATTTCTATTTTTCCGAACTTTTATTTACTTTTAATTCCTCTATTCTTTCTTTCCACGGTGATTAATTTCTCAGTATACTGAAGATTTGTCATCCTAGAAGTACTTTCATTCATGTCCTATTATAATAAATGTTTTCTGAATCTCATAACTATCATGTTTACTCATTCAGTTTGTCAAATTCAATTTAACAGTATATTTCAGTGAAAGAATATGCAGAAAGTAAAGTTTTGTGCCATTTTATGCTTGTAAATCTCCATACATTATTCATAAACTTGATTTACAGGAATGATATACTCAGAAATATAGGGTATTGTTTCATTACTTCTAGCTTCTAGTGTCACAATTGAGAATTTTAAAAGATTCTGAGTCATCTGTTTTCTGTTGAATGTTCTATAATTTAAAATACTATGCTTTCATTATAGACTTTCCCTTAGTAATGTTTATACTTCATTGGCCTTTTCCATTAGGAGAAATGTTTTTAATTTTACTTGTTATATAATAGATCTTTCTTCCTTTTCTTAAGATTTCCACCCTCCCCCCCCCACCAGAGGTAGAATCCTGAACCTCACTCATGTCAGGCATATGCTCGAATGCATGCAGTCAATCCATATAGTCCCCCCAAAATCGCCGGGAGTGATCGCTGAGTATAAAGCCATAAGTAAGTCCTGACTACAGCCAGCTGTGGTCCAACTCCCATCACTCACCCGCCTCCTCCCCCCAAAAACTAAGAAAAACTCATTTTAATCAGGTAGTTGGCTAACATAGAATGATAAAATTGTTAAGAAAAGATATAAGGATTCTTTGTTTACTTCTTAGAATGTAATTGTCCAGTATATGTATTTTTATGGATAATTTTCTGCATATGAACAATACTATAAATTCTTGTCTAGAGAGATGAAATTGTTTTTTATAGCTATTAACTCCTTTATTTAGTTATAAGTTTAACAGACTTACAATTTTTGTTGTAGTCTGCATAAACTGCCTTAAGTAACGGATCATCCAGAATTTGATATACATGAATCACTTACAAATGCTATATACAAGTTTTATGGCAAGGAACAACAAGAATCATGCCTATTGTACCTATTGTACCTCTTTTAATGCACATGTTCAGTTGTTTTATAAATTTTCACTTATAATAACAACTAGAGAAATAAAGAAGAACTGGTGGATTTATTTGAGTATAAGAACAAACACTTGCATGTACACCAAAGAATTGGTCTTTAAAGTATTTAACAGATAAATATTTTCCTTTTGAATCCATCCATTTCTGCTGGACTTTACGTCATTTGATTACTTATCATTTTATTACTTGTATTTTTCATATACATTTTGTGTGTTCACAATTCTTCACTTAAGGTTCAGCTTAGTAATTTTTATTATTTCTTATTTAATAAAATATATGTCCTTATTTATAATAAATTGCTTAATAAATATATATTTAGATTTTATTGATATAACACTATAAATTTTGGTATGTAATGGTCTAATTGTTGATTTTCCAAAATTATTTTCAGTAAAATTTCCTATTTAAAATGAGGGTTACTAAATAACATGCATTAGTTCCAATAACATCAAATTTTATCCTAAAACCACTGGTGATGGACCCATTTTTGTGTAAGTCTTACTGGGTCTTTCCCATTTAAAATAGAGGTATTCTTATTATATTATTAAGCTACATTTTGCGTGATTTTTAAAAACAGGAGCCAGAGTGACAGTACAGCGGGTAAGGCATTTGCCTTGTATGTGGCAAAACCAGGCTCTAACCCAGTTCTCTGAGTCTACCAGGAATGATCTCTGAGTTCACAGTCAGGTGTGGACCCCAAACCAAATGTGTGTAGTATAATAAAAACACAAAATTTTTTAAAACATGAGATAATTCTGTTGCTTTAAGTAAAATCTATATATTCATTTTTATAGATTGAATGTAGAATGTAAATGATACGTTGATCTTCTGGTTTCCAACACATATGATTTTTACCTTACAAGAAATAAATCAGGGAAGATGTAATCAAGATGAGACCATAATGGGTTAGAATTGACATTCTTCCAGTTATTTACATCATAATAACCACAAAGAGATGAAGATTTTTGAGATACTGAGATAGAACAATAGAGCCATCCAAAGATATAGTAAGAGACTGGAGTTGTTACCACAGCTAAATAATGCCAAGGACCGATTGCAAATACCAGAACCCAGAAGAGTCAAGAATGTATTGTCTTTGAGACTGTACAGTGAATAATGGCCCTGCTAACACCATGACTCAATTTTTAATCCTCAAAATAATGAAACCATAATGTATTTTTAATTTAAACAGTTGTGTTTTACTAAATTATTGTCACAACATGGGGGGAATTAGGTTTTATATAAAAGGAGATATTTCTCTAACAAATATTAAAATGTAAGAGTAGGTATTTGGATAATGGATAGAGACTAAAATAATGAGTACATGATGAAAATGATTTTGATTGCCTTCAGGGGAAGGGACTCTTGTTCAACATATATAGACTAAGCAACGAAGAATACTCATTAGATTAACGTGGAATCTCTATGTTCACCATCATTTAGATGAAATTGGAGTGTTATTCTAAGAAAAATAAATCAGGAGAAAAACAAATGCTGGGTGATCTCATGCATACTTGGTATATAAAGAAACAGAGCAGATAACACGGTTCAGTGAAGACTAACTCTTAGTTTCTGACTATAGAATTGAGGTAAGCAATGAAAGAAAAGTCTGTTGAAAGGCTCTCATGGACTCTAAGGGATGAATAATGGCATTTTGGTAGGCCTGGTATAGCAGCATCATAGCAGAAGCCAAGGGTTATCCAGGAAGTATTTGTGAAGAAGAATCTTTGTGAATTTGTGAAGAACAATTTTTAAAAAGCTTTCTTTTCCTTTTTGTGTTTTGTTTTGGTTTTGGCTTTTTGGCCATCCTCAGCAGTAATCAGATTAGCCCTGACTGTGCACTCAGGGATCATTCCTAGCAGTGCTCAAGGGATTCTGGGGTGCCAGGGATCAAACCTGAGTTGTCTGTGTGCAAGGCAAACACATTATCAACTGTATTCACTCTTTCTCTCAGGTCCCTGAATCCTCATGTTTTATGGCATTTATTCATTGTTGGAAAATTGAATACTATACTGGTTTTAAGGATGATATGAGAGCAAAAGCACTTGCAAGCTTATTCTGAATAGTAAAAATATGTCATAACTGCAAACTGTTGAATCTCTAATTTTACAAACCCACCAGATAAAGTTAATTGGCTATAAAAATACATTTAGTATTAGGAGGGTGAAGAGCTATCAGGTAGGTCACTTGTCTTGCATGTGATGAACCCAGGTTCCATTACCAGCATCCCTTATGGTCCCCTAAATCTGCCAGTAGTAATCTCTGAATGCATAGCCAGGAGTAAGTCTTAAGCACCACCGGGTGTGCTCACTCCCTCTCCAAAAAATGTATTACCATTCAAAATAATTAAGAAGTTGGTTTACAAGTTAACTTAGAATTCTAAGGGATCAGTCAGTAATATATAGGCAAAATGGTATCATGTCACGGAAAATTATTTAAGAATTTAAAAGCAAAAGAAATTTGCTCTTCTGGGATTTGGACTTATGAAGGGAAAATAGCTATTGTTCCTATATTTTTTCCATTTTGTAATGCTTGTGTCTATGCTTGTCTCATGATTGTGCTTTGGCAACAGGGAACTTGTTTTACTAGTCTCATAAATATGCAGATACATTGAAATTTTCTCTAAGATGAACCATATCTATGATTTGAGCATCACCCACTTCTAATTAGATGATGTAGAAGATGATATTCAATACTTCTAGAGTTGATTATTTGTAGATGACATTTTGGATTTAATATTGGAACCGGCTAAGGAATTTAGGAATGTTTGGAAGGGCTGAATAATTTTTATATGGGTAAGTCAGGAACTGGGGGAGGAGGCAGAAGGAATAGTACTGAGGATTGAATAGCGTTCACCTAGAAAAATATATTTAGCTCTTATCTATGTATATTTATAAATGTTACCTTATTTGCTAATAATGTCTTTACAAACATAATCTAGTTAAAAAGATGGCATGTCACTTTAATACTCTACTCTTGCTATTAGATAGATCACCTAAACAGAAAACCAATAAGACAATAAGCCATAAATGAGGAATTGGAAGAACTGGAAATAATTGGCATATACAGGAGACTACACCTTTAATATGCTGATCTGATTACACATTCTTCTCTAGTACACTTTGAACACTCTTCAGGATAGGCAATATGCTAGATCACAATACAAATCTCCATAAAGTTTCAAAAATATAAATCAAATAAACTATCTTTCCATACCACAATGCCATGTAGGCTGAAATTAATCATAACATTAAAGTGAGGAAAAACTCAAGTGTTTGAGAACTGAATAACATACTGCTTAGTAACTATTGGATAAAAATTAAAAAGAAATAAAAGATTTCTTGAAATAAAAAAAACTAAAGACACAAACTATGAGAGCCTATGGATACATCAAAAGCAATAACAGGGAAGTAGGTAGCAACACAAATTCACATCAACAAAGAAAAAAAGAGCTCAAATCAGTTTCACAACCACACAGCCAGAGAAACATAGGGACTAGCAAAAGAACAGCAAAGGAATTCAAAACTCAGTATAAAGAAAATGATGAAAATTAAATAGAAATCAAGTAACATAGAGGGTCAATGTAACCAGAAGCTGATTTTTTAAATAATAAACATTATCTACAATACCTTAAGTAGACATGTGAAGAAACAAATGAGAGGCTGGACCAATAGTACAGTGGGTAGGGCATTTGCCTTGCATGCAGCCAACCCGGGTTCAATTCCCAGCATCCCACGTGGTTCCCCGAGCACCGCCAGGAATAATTTCTGAGTGCAAAGCCAGCAGTAAACCCTGTGCATCACTGGGTGTGACCCAAAAAGAACAAACAAGAAAAAGAAAGAAAAAAATCAACCTCCCAAATAAATCAGTTAAGTGATGAAAGGAGATTAATTACAATAGCCACCTCAGAAATACAAAAGATTAAAAGAGATTATTACTAACAACACTTTTCAGCCAAACAAGAGAACTGATGAAATGTATGGATTCTTAGAAACATATAACCTTCTGAGACTGAATCAGGAGAACTTAAAAAACATTAACAGCTCAATCTCAAGTAGGGAAAAGTGAAACTATAATTTAAAAACTCGCAAAGAGCAAAAGAAAAAAATCTCAAAAGGTAATTTAATACTTCTTAAATTCAATAACTCTGGGCTCAATGGGACCTGGGAGAAGAGATCCTCTGCCTGCTTTCCCCAGTCTCTTGCCACCCAGGGGTCACACCCATAAGCCACTTCCCATCAGCGCCAGACAATCTCCTCATCAGCCACCCTCCAGAACTTAAGGTTGCTTCTCCTGGAAGGGAGCATAAAATGAGGCTCCCATAACCATGTCACCAGACTCTGCGCCAGGCTGTTTTCACTCAGGGTACCCCAGAGTGGGGAGGGTGAGAGCTGTCCACGCCACAAGGGACCCAGTCCCGGCAGCCGGCCTCCACTACCCAACCACTTCCACGCTCCAACTCCAGGCCACTTTCTGGAAACTCGGGCCGAACCTCACATATGAGTGAACATATTCCTGGACACATCATAAGACACTCCCTATCCATTTTCCATAATTACCATACCATATTTTATGGGATTCAGACAGTACGCAACAAACCATAGAGTGAAATGTGTATATGGGCTGGAGTGATACCACATCATGTAGAGAGTTTGTCTTGCACACGGCTAACCTGGCTGACCCGAGTTCGATTCTCTCGGGGCAAAGCCTGCAAGGTACCCGTGACATACTTGATATGCCAAAGACAGTAAAAGCAAGTCTCACAATGTTACTGGGCCCGCTTGAGCAAATCAATGAACAACAGGAGGACAGTTACAGTGATATATTTATATCTTTCAGAGAGCCCGGCAAGCTACAGAGAGTATCCCGCCCACACAGGTAGAGCCTGGCAAGCTCCCCGTGGCGTATTTGATATAGCAAAAACAGTAACAATAACAGGTCTTCTCATTCCCCTGAGCCTGAAAGAGCCTCCAATTGTAGGGAAAGACTAGAGGCTGCTAAAATCTCCTTGCTGGGAGGAATAGAGATTGTCTAGCGCTGGTTCTTCACATACAATAGAGGAATAGACAGTTACTGGCTCTTGCTCCAGTAAATCAAGGAACACCTGGAAGACAGTGATACAATGTAGCACTGTTCTCCCAGTGTTCATAGATTTTCTGGAGCAGGCACTAGTAACGTCTCCACTGTGAGACTTGTTGTTACTGTTTTTGGCATATCAAATACGTCAGGCTTTGCCATGCGGGCAGGATACTCTCAGTAGTTTGCTGGGCTCTCCGAGAGGGATGGAGTAATCAAACCCAGGTCGGCTATGTGCAAGGCAAATGCCCTACTCTCTGTAGCTGAGAGGTCTAAGATGATGCATTATGGTTTCAGTCTCCCATGAAGCCAAGGGTTCGAATCTCACTTCTGACAACAAAAAATACAAAGTATATTATTTTGGTTCTGCTTTGGGACAGAGGTTGGGGTTCGGGATGGAAACGTCTGAAATATAGTGGTGGGAAGGTGTATTGGTGGTGTTATTGGTGTTTTAATGTTAAATGTAATCAAATATTGTGAAGTACTTTATAAACTAAAAAAAAAAGTTAAAAAAAAACATAAAAAAGCCTCTCTTGGCAGGCCACAGGGAAGCTCAGGCAAGCTTTTACCCTGGCCAGAAGAGGGTTTGACCTTAATGTTAAATTTCATCTGTCACCTGGTGGTTTCAGCACAGGTTTCAACATTGCTGACAATTACAGGAAAAGAGGCACATGCAGGGCAAAGTTCAAGGCTCTTCACATACAATTTCTCTCCTGGCAAAATCACAAAACAAAAGACTGCTAGTATCTAAAAATTGAGGTACCAAGGGGAAGAGATTGGAGATTCTCTTGGTAAGATCACTGTCAAAATGAGAAAGATAATGTGTACCAAAATAATAGCATTGGGGCTACTATTAGCACAGGCACATGAGGTAGCTTACTTTGGTTTAATCTGTATTATTATTAAAGTTTGGTCAATTCAGGGCACTCGTTGTCCTTCTGTTTACCTCTAGGCACCTGTTGATCCTCAAACCCAAGTGTGAAGTGAACACAAGCTGCACAGGCTCAGAATGCCATAGCCAAGCCAGGGGACTTAATGTCTCTCTGTCTCAATTTCCCCCAATGATTAACAGGAGGGTGACAAGGGTACCGCAAGAGGGTTGGGGAGATAGCACAGCAGGGAAGGTGCACACCTTGCTCATGGCCGACCTGGGTTAGATTGTCACTCTATATTTTCACCTTCTGCCAGCAGTGATCCCTGAGCACAGACCCAGAAGTAAAACCTGAGCACCATGGGGTGTTTCCCCCAACTCACACCCCAAGAAAGAGTACCTTTATGCATGGCAAAAAGAGTGATATTAAAAAGATGTGTTTGAGGCCCTGCTCTTCCGATTCAAAAACTTAATCTCCAAGGAAATGCAAGCCAAGCAGCTGAAATTTATGGACACACAAGTCCTCCCTCTGCAGCTGAAAGCTTTAAGATGGCCTTGGGAGGGAGATGGGCCAAGTTCCTCCCCTGCCAAAGTCCCAGCAGCTGTACACACACCCCACTGCTGCCATCAGGCCAACAGCCTCTGACCTAATTCCATGGCTTCACCAAGAATCTCCACAGACTACTCCCAGCTCCACAGATCCTGAAGTACTTGAACCACATGGCCACGTATGCTGCAAATGCACATGTGGTCGTTCCCCAGCTCCAAATTCCATGGCACTGAAGTTACAGTAGGAGCACACCAAAGTAAGCAAGAAAGAAACAAAGAAGCCAACTAAACTCAAGAAACAAAATCAATAGAAGGGAAAGCTCAACTAGCTGTCAACAGCTTAGAAAATTCTCAAAGATTTAGCAACCCAATGCTGAAAAATCAGTTTTCACAAATTTTCTTAAACCAAAGTATTTTTAATAATTCTCTTTATCCATTTGATTGTAACAAGGGGTATAAAACAAATTATTGTGTGCAAATTAAAGGGGCAGGCTTGGGGAATGGGAACAATGGAGACAATGGTAGAGGGAAGTTCACTCAAGTGGTGGGATTGGTGTTGGAACATTAAAAGGCTGCAACACTTGTAGTATGAACAACTTTGTAAACCATGGTGTTTAAATAAAATGGAGGGGGGATATGTATTTGATAAAGGTGAGGTGGGTGGGGGAAGATAATTTGAAAAACAAAATAAAAGCTGTGTCTGCAGGACCAGGAGATAGTAGAGGCTTAGTGTATACAACCAGAGTGCATCTGACCTGTCATTGATTCCTGGCACCACATGGTCCCACAGAGCACTCACTGCTGGACATGGCTCTGGAGGGCCCCAGCACCACCAAGGTAACCCCACATCCTGCAGAGTCTGAGCAACACAGACCCTTCGCCACTTTCACTGAGCCACCAACCCAGCTGGCTAAGAATCAAGAGCAAAGACATGGGCCCCCTAAGCATAGTTTGGGGGTTCCCCCATAGTGAGGAAGTACCGCAGGCTGCCACCTCCGTCCCGGCTGCTGCCCCTGCCAGTTACATAAAAACAGTGAAATTCAATAAAGGAAAATTTGAATTTTATGCATTATTAATGCTATTGTAACAAAACAATTGCAACAAAAGTGTTCATGAATCTACTGATTGAACTTGAGTGGGCAACATGCAAGACCCCATATATAAATTGGTATATTGGATTAGAATGGAGATTCATACGATGACCAGTGGTGTCTTTTTAAGCAAAAGGAGAGAAGGATTTGGACATTAGGAAGAGAGGATATTTAAACGGAAGAAAGTTTGGGGGAAATGGAGGCAGAGGTTAAAATTGTGCTGCCACATTCCAAATAATACCTAAGATTACCAGCCCATGAAACATGCACGAATCAAGTTAGGAAGCATCCCTAGGGGGAATATGACATTATTGAAATTTTTGGTTCACATAATATAGTCAAAGTTGTAAAATAACATATTTATTTCACTTGAAAACACAGTTTGCAGTCTTTGTAACAATAGCATTAGTAAATATAAGAAATCCAAATTTTCCACTTATTAAATTTAAGAAATATTCAATTTTCTGTGAATCTTAGAGTTAATGATCTAAATCCTGACAGTATTATACAAAGTTTCAAGACACATAACAACTAAAATATCAAAGATCTTTGTAGAGGGTAGAGGACCCTTTAGAATTTTGCACACACAGTTTGACAATTGAAATCTCTATGATTCTAAGAAACTGGTACATTTCTTGATACAATTCTTTTTTAAAAAGATAATTTAGCAGTGCTAAGAACTACTCTTTAAGAGGTGTTTTCATTTTATATTCTCATTATTTATAAAAAAATACACTCTTCAAGAAGTGTTTTCATCTTATGTTCTCATTATTTATAAAACCACAACTTCTCTGGACTTTCTAAGTTTAAAAACATCTTCACTCTCTATTGTACTTACAATTTCTATTTATCAAGCTTACATACTCTATATCAATTTTCGCCTTCCCCTTCACATTCAAAGGAATATATAGAATACCATTCTAAATAGTAATAAATAGACTTGGGGTAGTTCAAATTTATCTATTTACATTAGGTAAATTCCTATTTTCTCAACACTTCACTTAATCACTTAACTTCCCCTTACTCGTTGATTTGCTCGAGCGGGTGCCAGTAACATCTCCATTTGTCCCTGTCGCGTGCTAGTGTAGCCCAATGGCATCTGTTCGCTCTGGGAACATGAAGAGCCTCAAACCGATCATTCATGATCTTGACGAAGAAGTCTGACCATCTGGTAGGTGGGCGGCCACGGGGTCTATTGACATCCCGTGGAATCCAGTCGGTAACAGCTCTAGTCCAGCGGTCATCTTTAAATCTCATTACGTGACCAGCCCATCTGATTTTTGACACCTTGGCAAATGAGACAGCGTCCCTGATTCTTGATCGTCAATGGATGTCGGAACTCCGGATTCTTTCTCTCATTTGAGTGAAACGTGAAACGTGATAAGTGAACAGCTTGTAGATGACAGACAATAGGCAGATCGGGCGATAGTTGCCAATGTCATGGATGTCTCCCTTCTTGAACAGTAGTACGGTCCTGCTGGTTTTCCATTGGGAGGGAACCTTGCATTCAGACAGGTAGCGAGTGAAGAGCTGAGCCAGTGTACTGATGAGTACTGACGGCAGGTTCTTCAGGTGTTCAGGTCTGACCTTGTCTGGGCCGGGTGCTGTTTGCTTCTTTACCGACGAAATGGCGTGTCGGATTTCAGAAGGGAGAACATTGGGAACGACATATCCATCCTGTGGAATTTTCTCATAAGTTTTAAAATTTAATAAAATTTCTTTACACCCAGGAATTTATTGTACTCTAAGCACACAAAGTAATATGTATCATTTTGGCTGTGAGAACATTTATATGTATTTCCATGCAGTTGTTCAGTATGGATATTATGAAAGAAAAATATTGGCATCACAACGGTATACAATCCTATTTAAGACAGATTGAAATCCCAGAGGTAAACTGTCAAATATATGGTTAATTAATACACAACAAAGGAGCTAAATGTATTAAATGGATCAAGTAGAAACTCTTCAACAAATAGTTGAGGGAAAATTGGGTAACCACATGAAACAAAATAAAATTAAATTAGAACCCATCTGCATATAAAAGATAATTCAAAAATGATTACAGGACTTGAATGTGTTCTGAAATTTCCTTTCCATAATATCTGTGTAAGCTTTGAGAAATAGTGTAATGTTAGCATCATTAGAAGGTAGGAACTTAGGAAAAATTCCTATTTCTTCGATGTTTTTGGTAAAACTTAAGAAATAATAGCAGTAAATCTTCTCTGAAGGTTTGATAAAACTGGCATGTTTCATAAAACTCATTTGGGCAAGCACTGTTATTCTTGGGGAAACTCTTAATTGCTGTTTGAATTTCCTTGCTTTTGATTGCCCTATTCAGGCTTTCTACTTCCTCCACATACAGTTTTGGGATGTTTCATTTCTATTATTCTGTTCATTTCTTTGAGATTCTCCAGCTTAACAGAACAGAAACAGAACAGAATTATTCATAGTAAGTTCTCATGATGTCTTATATTTCTGATGGTTCTATTGCAATTTCTCCCCTTTCACTTCTGATCCAATATTTTGAGCACTTTATTTTTACCCTCATGAGTCTAGGTTTGTCTATACTGAATATTTTTTTCAAAGAATCTGCTCCTAGTTTCATTAGTTCTTCATTGTTCTCTTCTTTTTTATATTGTTGATTTCTGCTCTGGTTTTCATAATTTATTGTTCTACTACTCTAATAATGCATTCATTACTGATTTTCCAGACATTTAAGATGTGTGTTTAAGTTGTTGATTTTATCTTTTTCTCCTTTCCTTATATAGACCCATATTGCTATGAGTTTCCCCCAAAGTACTACTTTTGTTGTGTTCCATAGGTTTTGTTTACTTGATTTTCATAATGATTAGTCTCAAAGATTTTTTTATTTCTTTCTTGATATACCTTTGATCCAGTTGTTATGTAGCAGCATGTTATATAACACCTCAAGTCTCGAGCTGTTAAAGATTCTCCTCATCTTCTTTTAATGGTCAATTTCTATATCTGTGGAGTTTTGGTCTGATAGGATGCTTGGTATGAATCCTATGTTCGTGAACTTGTGTAAGATATACTGATGCTCTATAAATTAATATATCCTGGAAAATGTTCTATGTGCACTAGAGAAGACTGTATTCAGCTTTTTGAAGTTGGAAGACCCTATGTAAATTCATTAGTCCCAGCTCTTCAAGTTCTTCATTTAGAGTTCTTGTGTTTTCACTGAAATTCCGTCTTGTGGATCTATTCAGTGGTGACAATGGAGTACAAAAATACCCAGTACTAATATGTTTCCATCCATGTATTTCTCTAAATTTGTGAGAAAACCTTTGCTGATTCAACATTTTTATATTGATTAGAGTTAGTATTTCTTGTTCTATTGCTTCCTTCATCAATAAGTACTACCCATACCTGTCTCTAGTTACTTTTCATAGATCGAACACAATTTAGTCTAGTGTAAGTTTGACTATTTAGGGTTTTATGTTTGTTTTCCTTTGGTTTTTATAATTATTTTTCATCTTTTTACTCTAAACCTGTGTCTATCCTGTGATTTTAGATATATTTCATATAAACGGAAAATAGATGGATTTTGTTTCCCGATCCAACCTGCCAGTCTGTGCCTGTTGACAGGAAGAGTTTAGTCCATTAACATACAGGGATGTTATTGATATAAAAGGCTCTGTTGCCATTTTACTGTGTAGGGTTATGGCTTCTATGATTCGTTATTTGGTGTATATGATTTCCTTGATGAACATCTATGCAAAAATCCTCAAAAAAAATGAGCAAACTCCTGGTACTTATCTCGGCTATTCTTGGGAGTTAGTCTCCGATTTTGTTACTTTATGTTCCCCGATGAATCCAATCTTTCTATGTCTGTCCCTCTCTTTCTGACTTATTTCACTTAGCATGATACTTTCCATGTAGTACCACTTGTATGTAAATTTCAAGACTTCATCCTTTCTAACAGCTACAAAGTACTCCATTGTGAAGATATACAGTTTCTTTAACCAGTCATCTGTTCTTGGGCACTCAGGTTTTTTTCAGATTCTAGCTATTGTAAACAGTGCTGCAATGAAAAAACAAGTACAGATATCACTTCAACTATGCTTTTTTGTCCCTTTGGGATATATTCCCAGAAGTGGTATTGCTGGGTCAAATGGGAGCTCAATTTTTAATTTTTTGAGAATCATCCATACTATTTTCCAAAAGGGCTGAACCAGTCAGCATTCCCACCAGCAGTGAAGAAGGATCCCTTTCTATCCGCATTCATTCCAACACTGGTTGCTTTTGTTCTTTTGGATGTGGGGAGGCCAGCCGCACACTCTAGGGGTAAAGGGAGCTCAGATAGAGAAGGGAGCTCCAAATAAAGGGTGTTGGGAAGATCCGCCCAGGATGGGAGACACATGCTGAAAGTAGATTATAGACTGAAATGACTGCCACTCAATTCCTCTTTTGCAAACCACAACACCCAAAAGGAGAGAGAGAACAAAAGGGAATGCCCAGCCACAGAAGCAGGGTGGGATGGGAGGATGGGGGTTGGAGGGATACCAGGATTAGTGGTGGTGGAGAATGGGCACTGGTGGAGGGATAGGTACTCAATCATTGTATAACTGAAACCGAAGCACAAAAATTTGTAAAACTGCAACTGTACCTTATGGTTTCACTAATAAAAATTAAAAATGAAATAAAATTAGCAAACTCAGTTCAACAGTGTGTAAATTCATTAAATAAATAAGTGAGAGGTATTGGTGATGGTGGTCATGTGCTGCTTCCCTGCCCCTGTCCCCCGCCTGAGGCCACCGCCAGCAGACTCATGAAGGAGGGAACAGGGCGGCCAAGCTGGTTGGTGATGAGTTGCCATTTATACTATTCTCCCCATGCGCCTCTTCCAGTCTCACTAAGTGCTCCATTCTAGTCTCATACTGCTCCTCATTCTTGTTTCTACCTGTCACCTCTGCTAATTTTTGACAAAATAGCTGAGAGCAGGAAATTAAAGAAAGAAAGCTTTCTCAACAAATGATGTTAGGACAATTGGATAACCACATGCAAGAAATTAAACCTGAATCCATATATCACACCTGACACAAAAGTCAACTCTAAGTAGATCAAAGACCTTGAGATTAGACCTGAATCTATAAAGTACATTGAGAAAAATATAGGCAGAACACTCTAAAACCTAGACCTCAAAAGAGTCTTCAATCATACAATGCCATTGGTAAAGGCTATAGGATCAAAACTCAACAAATGAGGTTACATCAAACTTAAAAGTTTCTGTATGGCAAAAGAAACACAGGCTAAAATTAAATGATAACTGAATGTGAGAAAATATTTATATAAAATATAAGGTTGATATTTCAGATCTATTAAGTAATTTCAAAGATCAACAAAAACAAATCTAAAAGCCTCATAAAAAATAGGGGACAGAAATCAAGGGTGCTGATTCCATTCGTGCAATATCAGATTTCGAGGAATAAGATTTCTAAAGCTGGTGAAAGATAAAACTGCGTTGGGAACACATGCATTTGGTGACCAACCCTGAATGATGCCCTAAAGTCTGTCCCCTCCCACAGGTCAGAGCAGCAGTGGGCATGATTTTTGAAGCTGAAGTTAATCTCTGTTGGATATTAAAACAAATTGTTTTAGGCTTCATTTGTGAATTGCCCCTTTTCCTCCTCCAAGAGAAGCTTATCATGTCCTTGATAGCATCCCTAATTTAGTTCAAGTTTATCTTTATATTTACCTTTCCTTTGTATTTTATCTCTCATTGTCTCAGTACCCCAAGTCAGTCTTCATTACTTATAAGCCAAATGTTTCTGGTAATTCTGCACTTTGTATCTGTACTGCTTTGTATTTGAAGTGCTGTGTATTTGTACCCGCTTTTCTATTTCCCCTATAGCCTTTTTATATTTTACTATAGAGTAATATTCTTTGGTTTAACACAGAAATACCATTAATGCTATGCTCCTAATATTTGGGAGTTGATTGAATCTGAAATATATCTACCCATGGGCTTAATTACTTGGTCATAATTACTTGATTCAGGCTTCAGTTGCTGTAGTTCCTAACACCCCAAAATGGAGGTCATGCTGTGGGCCTGGGATGGACCTGGGATGAGTGGTAAAGCTACCCTGGCATCAAAAATGGGACAATCTAGATAGCATAAATGTATGATCTTGATGCAAGCTGTTATGACTTAAGAGACAGGACCTCCCTGGGGAAGGACAAGCTGACCTGGCCTGAAGTCTGGGATTTACTGTAAAAGACTTACTTGCTCTCAGAGCCTAGAGAACTAAGTATTAAAAGCCTTGCTTGTTCTCAGCCCAGAAACTAAGTGTTGGGGTCTTTTACTCTTACTGTATTTATCCAAACAACTGCAAGTATTGATAACTTATACAACTCGAGGGAAAGATAAAAGCAATGTAGATGTCCCTGGGAGACAGAGTGTCTCCTTAAGTTAATCTCCCCAGGAGAATTTCCTCCACCAAATGTTTATCTATGTAAATGATCAATCACACCTATATTCTTACCTCAACCCCCCTTCAGATGTTCTGTAAGTTTTCCTGCAGCTCTGCATTAAATAGGCCATTTTCACCATCAGGCCATGGTCTCTCCCCTAGTCTGTCAACCCATCTCTCTGTCTCTCTGTTGGGGAGGCCTGGGGAGGTGAGGAGGCAGTTCTGGCCACCAAACACAGATGTGTTGCAACAGTAGCCCCTGCGTTTTTCTTTGTGAACTCACAAATCTCCCTTTTCATATCCCATAAAATAAATCTTTTATTTTTGGTCTCTTACACTGAACTCTCACCAGGGCAGTCTGGCTACCCCAAACAGATTAAGTCAATAATTAATTAGCCCCAATTCCAATGAACATTTCCCCCAAACTCACAAAAATAACAGTGAAAGCAATAACAATTTAACCCTAATATAAATAATAATAACACTAATGGGTTGGAGCGATAGCACAGTGGGTAGGACGTTTGCCTTGCACATGGCCAACATGGCCAACCCAAGTTCGATTTCTCTGCCCCTCTCCGAGAGCCCTGCAAGCTACTGAGAGTATCTTGCCTGCCTGACAAAGCCTGTCAAGCTACCTGTGATGTATTTGATATGCATAGTAACAAGTATGATGCATTCGATATGCACAGTAACAACACAGTAACAAGTCTCACGGTGTTACTGAGCCCACTCGAGCAAATCAATGAACAATGGGAGGACAGTGACAGTGACGGTGACAATAACAATAATAATAATAGTGAGTTCAGGCCAAAGAACACGTTCCCTGAATCAATGCAAGAGTTTCCACACAAATACAATGGAACATCAAAGAGAACGTGAATATCATTAAGGGAAAAAAAAACAAACAGCACCTACCGATTAATCCCAGAGTCCTCCCTGGCAGTGATGGAGGATGCTGATGGTGTAATGGAAGGAACCACATCCAGTCCACAATAGGTTCCATGGGAAAACATCACAGAACGCCACCACAAGGAATGGTGAAAATAGGAGCCCTGAAGCCTCAACAAGGAATACCCACATACATAATCTCTCTGATAAAGAACTTAGAGGCGAAATGCTGAGGATGTTTAATGAGCTCGAAGAAACAGTGGAACGAACATGCAATAAAATACAGTAGAATATGAGAAAAACAGTACAATGGGCAGCCAATAAAATACAGGAAGAAGTGAGAGTAGAAATAAGAAAAATTATAAACAGAAATTTCATTAATAAAAGAATTGGTAGGTGAAATAAAAAACCAAATGGATGCCCTTATAGTAGAGCAACAACAGCTAAAACAGAATCAGTGACTTTGAAGATGTGCTGCAAAAATCCTCCAGGCAACAGCAAAAAATGGGAAAAGACCTCAAAATAACTCAAGGGCCGACAAGAGAATTATGGTGTGCATTCAAGAGGAACAGCAGAAGAATCATGGAATTACAGAGGGACTGGGAGGCAACCTCAGTGAGGTAGTAACAGACAAAGACATCATTGCTGAAAAGTTCCCAGAGTTAGAGAATACAGCACTCAGATATAGGAAGCCCAAAGCATACAAGCTAAAAGGGACACTAATAAAAATTCTCTAAGATATATCTTAATCAGAATGACAAATACTAGAGAAATAGATACAATACTGAAAGACTAAGATCAGAGAAAGAAATTATAACAAAAGAGTGTTTCTTAGATTTCAGCAGATCTCTGGGCCCAAAGTCAATGGTAGTATATAGCACAGTAGCACTGTAGCACTGTCCTCCCATTGTTCATTGATTTGATGAACAACATTCGAGAGCGCACCAGTAACGTCTCTATTGTGAGAGTTGTTGTTACTTTTTTTGGCATATCGAATATGGCATGGGTAGCTTGCTGGAATCTCAGAGAGGGGTGAGGAATTGAATCCGGGTCGGTGGGGGTGGCGTGCAATGCAAATGCTCTACCCGCTGTGCTATTGCTCCAGCCTGGTAGGATATAGATTTTAAAATACAAACAAACAAAAACACCTTAATGAAATGGAAACCTCACCAAAAAAACTTTATACAGCTATACCCTCATTCAGATTGTAGGAATGATATACAACTTCATGCATAAACAATAGTTCAGGAACGTTATAGATACATAGCCAATTTTCAGAGAAAAACTGAAGGCAGGATAAACTGTAAGGCAAGAAAACCACAAACACAATGTACTTCTATAGAAAGATGGCATAAAACCCCATGACAATAATATCTCTCAATATCATTGGTCCAAAAGCATCAAATCAGAGGCACTCTGTGACAAATTGGATTTAAAAATGAATAAAACATTCTGTGCCCTACAAGAAACACATTTGAATAGTCAGAGCAAACACAGACTCAAAGTCAAAGCCTGGAAAAAAATTTTTAAGCAAAAAACTCCTTCAAAAAGGTCAGTGTGGCCATACTAGTATTTGATGACATGGATATCAGACTGAAAACTGTTACAAGAGACAGTAAAAGTCATTTTTTTTAATAATTAAGGGATATCACCATCAGGAAGAAATTACAGTCCAAAACACATATGCGCCCAGTGAGGAAGCAAAGTGAATAAAACAACTATTAATAGACATCAAATAAGACATTTGTAGCCACACAATAATAATTGGAGACTTCAAAGCCACCTTGTCATCTCTTGGTAAATAAACAAGGCTAAAACTCATCAAGTAAATAGTGTCTTTGAAAGAAGAAATGGAAGAGAGGGGGTGAGTAGATATATATAGGAGTTTTCATTCCCCCCAAAAGTACACATTCCTATCCAGTGCACATGGGACGTTCTCCAAGATAGATCACATACTGGACCACAGAAACACCTCACAATGGAATAATAGGTGGGTTAGAAAGGAAATTAAAGAAGAAATCAAAAGATTGCTGGAGTAAAATGAGAATGAGGACATGAGATACCAGAATTCATGTTCTATAGTAAGAGAAATGTTTATAGCTCTGCAAGCTTTCATCAGAAATTAAGAAAATGCCCACATAAATAACTTGAATTCAAAACTTAAGATCTCTGGTAAATACCAACAAAAGGAGCCCAAACCAGGAGGGAAGAATGAAATAATAAAACTTAAGGCAGAAATTATTTAGCTACAATTAGAAAAAATGATCCAAAAGATCAATGAAACAAAGAGATGGTTCTGTGAGAAAATAAAGCTCATGGATCTGGAGGATTAACATTATCAATATGGTAATACTCCCTAAAGCATTATACATATTCAACATATTCAATGCATCCATATTAGGATACTCATGGTATTTTTCAAAGAAATAGATCAAACACTCCTAAATTCATATGGAAAAACAAACCTCCACAAATAGATAAAGCAATCTTTGGGAATAGAGATGGGAGCCATCACCTCCCCCAATTTGAAACTGTACTACAAAGTGGTAATTAAAATATCATGTTATTTGAATAAAGACAGACCTGCAGATCAATGGAACAAAGTTGAATATCCTGAAACCAACCATCATATATATAATCACCCAATGTTTGAGAAAGGGGCAAGAAGTATGAAGTGGATCAAGGGCAGTTTCTTCAATAAGAAAACTGAGCAGCTAAATGCAAAAAAAGAAAGAAAATGAACTCAGACCTTTTACTAATGTCAGTCACAAAAGTGACTGACAGGAACCTGGAGGAAAACATAGGCACAACCATCCATGACATTGAAACTGAAAGTGTCTTCAAAGTTGAAACACCAGTGACCAAGCAATTGGAAGCATGGATAAACAAATAGGATTGCAATTTGTTTAAACAAATATGTTTCTGCACCTCAAAAGAAACAGTGACCAAGATACAAAGACAGCCCATGGAATGGGAGACATCATTTTACCAATAACCATATGTTAAGAGCTTATTATCAAAGATATGCAAGCACTGGTGAACTTTACAAGAAAAAAGCATCCAACCTCATCAAAAATGGGAAGAAGATAGAACAGAAAATTCATCAAAGACAAAATACAAATGACCAAAAGGCACATGACAAAAATGCTATACATGACTAATCATCAGGGAGGTATAAATCAAAAAAACAAAGAGATATCATCTCACACCATAGAGACTGGCACACATTCAAAAGTACTACCAGTGCTGGCACAGATGTTGTGAGGAAGAGACTCTGATTCATTATTGGTGAGAATGCTGAATTGTCCAGCGTTTTTGGAAAACAATATGGGAATTCTTCAGAAAACTAAAAATTGAGCTTCCTTATGACACCGCAATACCACTTTTGGGAATAAATCCTATGTGCCCAAAACACACAGCAGAAAAGTCATCCATACTTCTGCATTCATTGCAGCACTATTTACAATTGCCAGAATGTGGAAACTACCCAAGTGTACAAGAACAGAAAACTGGATAAAGAAATAATGGTACATCTATAGAATGAAATACTATGTAGCTGTTAGGAAAAATCACTTAATCACTTAATCACTTAACTTCCTGTTAGTTGTCGATTTGCTCGAGCGGGCGCCAGTAACGTCTCCATTTGTCCCTGTCGCATGCCAGTGTAGCCCAATGGCATCTGTTCACTCCGGGAACATGAAGGGCCTCCAACCGATCGTTCATGATCTTGACGAAGAAGTCTGGCCATCTGGTAGGTGGGCGGCCACACGGTCTTTTGACATCCCGTGGAATCCAGTTGGTAACAGCTCTAGTCCAGCGGTCATCTTTAAATCTCATTATGTGACCAGCCCATCTGATTTTCGACACCTTGGCAAATGAGACAGCATCCCTGATTCTTGATCGTCGACAGATGTCAGAACTCCGGATTCTTTCTCTTATTTGAGTGAAACGTGATATTCCAAGCATAGCTCTTTCTATTCTTCTTTGGGAGACCTGAATAGCGTTCTCATCCTGTTTGCATAGGGTCCAGGTCTCTGAGGCATATGTTAATGCAGGAAGAACAGTGGAATCAAAGAGATGTGCCTGGAGCCGGAGGTTCTTTGTCCTCTTAGCTATTTCATCGACGTTCTTGAAGGCGTTCCAAGCCGCTCTCTTCCTCCTGCACAGCTCGGGTGCCAAGTCATTTGTCATGTTGACTTCTCGACCTAGGTACACATAGCTGTTGCATTCGGAGATGGTCGTTCCGTTGAGAGCGAATGGGGCATCAGGAACGAGGCTGTTTCTCATAAACATTGTCTTCGTAAGATTCAGCTGTAGTCCTACCTTTCCATACTCACGGTCGAAGTCGGCCAGCATTTGTGCCGCTTGGCTGATGTTTGGTGTTATTAAAACAATGTCATCAGCAAAGCGGAGGTGGTGTAATTGCCGACCATCTATCTTCACTCCCATTCCTTCCCATTCCAGTCGTCGCATGATGTTCTCGAGGGTGGCACTGAAGAGTTTCGGTGAAATGGTATCACCCTGCCGCACCCCTCTCTTGACATCAACGATCACTTCTTTGTAGAATGGTGAGATCCTGGTAGTGAATCCGCAATACAGCTCACGGAGGATCCTGATGTATTGGGCTTGAATGCCCTGATTGGCTAGGGCTTCAATGACCGCTTCCGTCTCAACAGAATCAAAGGCCTTCTTTAAATCAATGAACGTTAAGCAGAGCGGCATCTTGAACTCCCGAGAAACCTCAATGAGCTTGGTTATTGTGTGGATATGGTCGATGGTGCTGAATCCTTTGCGGAACCCTGCTTGCTCACATGGTTGTCCTTCATCTAGTGTTCTGCCAATCCTATTTAGGATGACTCGAGTGAACAACTTGTAGATGACAGACAATAGGCAGGAAAAAATAAGTAATTATATTCGCTCATAAATGGCTGGACATGGAAAGTATCATATTGAGTAAAATAAGTCAGAAGGAGAAAGACACAGACTGATTGAACTCATATATGGGATATAATAAAGTGTTGTGTTGAGACAAATACCAAAGGACATTAGAAACAAGAGCTTGAAGGACTGGCCTTGAAGCTTGAAGGAAAGGTTGGAAGTTTGTCACAATTGGAGGGGATGGGAGAAGGGAAATTAGGATAGAGAAGTTACCACTATGACAATGATGGGAATAATTACTCTGGACAAGTATTGTTTGCTGAAAGTAATAAAGGGAAATACATGATAAACTTTCAGTACTTGTATAGCAAAACATAATGGCTAAGAAGAAAAATAGAAAGAGAAAAAAAGTTCCTGCAATTGAGGCAGGAGAGTACATGTTATGGAAAGGAAACTGGGCACATTGGTGGTAGGATATATACACTGGTGAAAGGATGGCTGATGGTACATTGTATGACTGAAATCCAATCATGAAAAACTTTGTAACTGTATATCCGATGGTGATTTAATTAAAAAAGTAAGAATTTGAATAAAAGAAAAAGATGGGGAGAAGAAATAAATAGGTACAATTCTTAGAAAGACCAATGGATAACCAACAAGGACATGAAAATATGCTCATCATTACTTTATTATTAGGGAAATGCAAATCAAAACAGAAATGAGATATCATTTTACACTAGTTAGTATGTCACATATCAAAAATACATGGAACAGTTGTGTTTCTGGGATTGTGGTTGTAAAGGAACTTTCACGTACTGCTCATGGGAATGTTGTCTAACCCCTATGAATAGAGAACGAAGCAAACTCAGTAAACTCAGAATTGAGCTCTTATATGGCCCAGAAATTCCACTCTTTGGTATCTATCCCAGAATAGGAAAACATTCATTAAAAATTTTAAAAAAATGGTATGCACACCATTATTCATTGTAGCAATGAATACTATAGCTAATATTTTGAATCTACCTAGATGCCCAAAGACAGATTGGTGAATCATGAAGATGTATTATATATGCATAGTAGAATACAGCACAGGGTGTGGCCCAGAAACAAAAAGAAATAGGTAAATAAAAGAAAGAAAAGAAAGGTTAGTGTGTATATTTGAGATCCTGTCTGAACATCTGAAACAGCAAATTCATTTACATTAAGTATTTGCCTTCTTTCAGTATCCATGTATTAGTCTCTGAGTTTTGAAAATGTAGCTTTTGTGTTGGTCTGTGCTTTTGCAATTGAATTTTTGTTTTTGAAATAACTTGTTGTTTTTTCTTGTTTGTTTTTGTTTTGTGGCCACACCCATTGGCGTTTAGGGTTTATTGCTCTCTCTGCACTTAGGAGTCACTCCTGACTGTGCTCAGATGACCATATAGGATGCCCGAGGATAGAATCCCAGTTGGCTCCATGCAAGATAAGCACCTTACCCACTATACTATCACTCCAACCCCAGGGATTTTTTTTTCTGTACAGCATAGAATCATGAGGACTACATATTAGAGAAGGATTTGTATGCAAAATATGGAACATATTCTGCCTTCCTGAAGATCAGTATTTGAGTGGTAGAAGGACTAGGTATAAATATTTTATTCGGATTTTGGTCATCTGTTTCAGTCCCTGTCCCCTAACCTACTCAAAGAATCTTATCAAATTTTAATACTTGGGTTGGTGTGTTAAATACAAAGTTTGTGTTTCAATCACTGGTTATTAACCTTAGTTAAGTTCATATCTTAAGTTCCCTTCATGTTTTAACAAGTCCTTACATATTCTAAGTAGTTTTCAACTCTTTTTTTTTCTTTTTGGGTCACACTCAGCAATGCTCAGGGGTTACTCAGGGCTTTGCACTCAGGAATCACTCCTGGTGGTGCCCGGGGGACCATACGGGATGCCAGAGATTGAACCCGGGTCGGCTGCATGCAAGGCAAATGCCTCACCTACTGTGCTATCGTTCTGGCCCCTAAATAGTTTTTAATGATTTATCATTGTTACAGTTTGATACATTTAATGGTATTTGCTCGAGCGGGCCCAGTAATGTCTCCATTGGAGACTTTGTTGTTACTGTGTTTGGCATGCTCTGCCGTGCAGGGGAGATACTCTCGGTAGCTTGCTGGGCTCTCCAAGAGGGGCGGAGGAATCGAACTCGGGTCGGCCATGTTGGCTGCGTGCAATGCAAACGCCCTAGCGCTGTGCTATCACAGCGGGTAGGGCGTTCGCCTTACAAGCGGCCAACATGGCCGACCCGAGTTCGATTCCTCCGCCCCTCTCGGAGAGCCCGGCAAGCTACCAAGAGTATTCGATATGCCAGACACAGTAACAACAAAGTCTCCAATGGAGACGTTACTGGGCCCGCTCGAGCAAATCGATCAACATGAGGGCCTTTACCTTTACCTTACCTTTACCATACATTTAAATGTTTACAAAGGCAATTTAATAAAAAGAAATATGTAAGAATACAAAATGAACTAGATGTGACGATCATTATTTTAAAGTATTTTCCTAGTTTTCTTAAGTTGGTCATGAGTCTTTAGATATTTGCTTATTTTCACTTAATCACATTACTATTCATATATATTTCTATCTACATTGATCATCTATATAAGTAATTGCCATCTCTATTTCTATATATATATGAATATTTAATAACTTTCTTGTGGATTACACAAATCATTAAACTTGTCATTTTGATATTTTCAAATATACAATACAGTGGCATTAATATTCATATTATTGTGCAACCATTAACCATATGCTTATTACAAGAATTTTCTCATTACCTAAAATTGAAACACGATATTTATCAAGAGGTATGTCCCCTTTTCACACTGCGTCCAATCCCTTATAGCCATTATCGAACTTTTTATCTTATGAAGTGAGAATTTTAGAAGCCTCATGAAAGTGGAATCATATAAAAAGTGTCCCTTTATGTCTGTATTATCTGAAAGAATAATATTTTCGGTACTCATCTATGTTGTAGCATTCCTTATGAAATAAATTTCATTTGTATGAAAGTATTTTCTAACTGAATTGTTATTTCTCCTTTGATCCATTGCTTCTTGAGTGTACCAATTATTTTTTTCATGTTCCCTAATTTTCTAATTTTGCTTCACTATTAATGTTTAAATTTCATTCTATTTTGATTAAAAAATGTACTTTTGTTATTTCAATGTTTTAAAAATTAAGACTATTTCTATGATAAATTTGACTTCTGATTCATATTTCTAATTCCATCAGCTGATTGTCTTTTCTTGTTCTAGATGTGATTATTTTTCCTAATTTTTAGGGTGATGTGTTATTTTCCACTGTGTTCTGCATAGACATTAAGAGATTATTTTTTCAAGTTTGAAAACTTTAAATCTTATATAATTGTTAAAAAATCGTATAGTATATAAGTACAGACTATACAGGTACTTTCATTGCAGCACTGTTCACAATAGCCAGAATCTGGAAATAACCCAAGTGCCTGAGAACAGGTGACTGGATAAAGAAACTTTGGTACATTTGCACAATGGAATACTCTGCAGCTGTTAGGAAAGATGAAGTCATGAAATTTGCTTATAAGTGGATGACATGGAGAGTATCATGCTAAGTGAAATGAGTCAGAAAGAGAGGAACAGACCTAGAATGACTTCACTCATTTGTGGAATATAAAATATCATATATGAGACTAGCACCCAAGGACAGTAGAGACAAGGGCCAGTAAGATTACTCCACAGTTGGAAGCCTGCTTATGAGCTTCGGGGAAGGCAGCTGGGACAGAGAAGGGATAACTAACTCAATGATGGTTGGAGTATTCACCCAGAATGGGAGATGTGTGCTGGAAGTAGATAAAAGAACAAACATGATGGGCTCTCAGTATCTGCAAACCATAATACCTATAAGTAGAGAGAGAGTAAGAAGGAAATTGTCTGACATAGAGGCAGGAGGAGGGGCGGGGTGGGGACGGGGAGGGATAATGGGTACATTGGTGATGGAAAATGTGCACTGGTGGAGGGATGGGTGTTCGATCATTGTCTGACTGAAACTCAAACATAAAAGTTCTTTAACTATAGCTCATGGTAGTTCAATAAAAAAGAAATCTTAATAGTGCTCAGCATTTACTCTATTTAGTGTTTGCATGTAATTCTTGGCCTAATTTGGAGGGTTGTCATTTCAACAATTAAATTTTCAGAGCCTCCATTGCACTGGTTTGGTCTGTTTGGTTTATTCATTTTTGTTCTAATTTCCACTGACTGTGCTGGTGCTGCCTTAATGGGCTTTAAGAATTTCTCCAGATTTAGCAATCTAGCACCTTTTGATTAGGGAAGAAGGTTTTTCAGCCTTAAGAGAGAGAAAAACTTTAAGAATCAGAAACTTGTTTGAACTTGTACGTCTGTAATGTATCCTGTCTTCTGCTTTATCCAGGTAAGGATGAGAAAGCTCAAGCTTTCAGAGACATAGAGGCAGGGTACTTAATTTTTGTAAACCCTCTTATTTAGCTGCCAATATTTCAAACTGCTTTTGCTTGAGCAGAATCATAGCAGTAAGCCCTTGTAAAGGAAAAAAATAACATCTCTATTCCGTCAGCTTATTGAGGGAGGAATTTCTATTGGTAGTCCTATCTAGTCTCTTGCTTAGGACTTCCTTTCCTGTGCTCTTGAACTGTCCAGTAAAGAAAGAAAGCCTCAGGTATGACTGATCACTTAGACCACTTATTGTCTGTCAAATTTCTGTTTCATTCAGGAACCATGAGCCTCCTAAGAGCCTCTGTAGGCTTTCTTCAGTTGTTAAAAAGTGGGTGAGCTTGAATCACCTTCTGTTGGGTAGTGTGGTAAAATGTCTGTTTCTATGTTTTTCCTTCAGTCCTGAGATTCCCAAACTATTTTACTTTTTACATTATATTCTTTATCTGTCGGTTGTGTTATTTATAGTGGTTATAGTATAGAAGGAAAACACAGAAAGTAGCTTACAAAACTTTTCTGTACTAGGAATGGAAATGCTTAATTCTTAAGTGATTTATCAGAAAGCACAAGCTTTTTCCAATTTGTTATGACTTTTATTTGAGACTTTCTCTACCTTGTCTTATATGCAATATTTCCAATGTATGCATAGGGAGGCCTACATTATTTTATTTTTGATTAATTTTAGAGCTATAAGGCCTGGTATCACAAGATACTTCTGTGCTATTATATACTTTAAGTTTTTTTAATGTAGTAAAATGTTCCTCACCCATATATAAAATTCAAATAATTTGGCATACCTGGAAATAATAATTTACTTTCTTAATTAAGTATATAATAAATTAGGAGATAGATGCATGAGTCAAGAAAAAATAGCCGGACATTTTAATTTTTATTATTTATATGCCTTTTGAGCCATGTTTTATATATTTTTATATGTCTGTGTGTTTTCTAATGTTTCCCATACATTAACCTCCATACATCTCACAACTGTGGTATAATTTAGCCACATAGATTTTGGATTTTTGATGAACAATAAATGTTACTACCCCAGGTCTTTAGAAAGGTGTGTGGGAAAAAATGAATCAAATCCCCAATGTTGACTATATTTTAACAGAGACTATATTTTAAAACACAATCAGGAATAGGATAAGGCAATATATATACTTACTCTCAAATAAAGGATAAGGTAAGAGTCTAATAGTATTAATCCAATGAAGTTTCTCCACATGTAAAGAGGAAGAATTGGAGATAAGCTATCCATTAAGCTTTGATGTTATTATTTAAAATTGACAAAGCACTACTATTACATTCTTTATTTTTTTTTAATTGAATCACCATGAGATACACAGTTTTGATGATAGGGTTTCAGTCATACAATGTTCCATCTCTTCATGAGTGTACATTTCCCACGACCAAAGTACCCAGTAGATTTCCCACCAATCTCACTCATCACCACTCCTCAATTGCCTCTATGACAGTCACTTTTCTTCTTATTTTCTAACTTGGGGTTTGCTATTATTGTTTGCTATACAGATAATGAGAGGTCATTGTGTTTGGTCTTTTACCCACTTTCAGTGCACATCCAGAGTAGTATTTCCAATGATTGTTGTCTTAGTAGTTCCTTCTCTATCTCAACTGCCCTTTTCCCCAGTATTTGAGGCAGGCTTCTAAACGTGGACCAATCCTCCTGGCCCCTGTTTCTACTATCATTGGGTGTTAGTCTCATATTAGGTTATTTTATATGCCATGAATGAGTACATTCATTCTATATCTGTCTCTCTCCTTCTGGCATGATACTCTCCATGTCTGTCCATTTATAAGCAAATTTCAAGACTTCATTTTTTTCCTAATAGCTGCATTGTATTTCATTGTGTCCCACAGTTTCTTTAACCAATAGTCTTTTCTCAGGCACTTGGGCTTTCTCCAGATCGTGGCTATTGTGAAGAGTGCTGCAATGTATATAGAAGTGCAGATGCCATTTCTGCTGTGGGTTTTTTTTTTTGCACCCTTGGTATATATTCCAAGAAGTGGTATTGCTGGATCCTATGGAATCAAAATTTCTAGTATTTTGAGAAATGTCCATATTGTTTTCCAAAACGGCTGGACCAGTCTGCATTCCCCCAAACAGTGAATGAGAGTCCCGCTCTACCCGCATCAGCACCAGCACTGGTTGTTCTTGTACTTTTCAATACGTGCAGGTCTCTTTGGTGTAAGATGATATCTCATTATCATTTTGTTTTGCATCTCCCTGATGATTAACAATGTATAGCATTTTTCATGTGTCTTTTGGCCATTTCTATTTTTTTATTCGCAAAATTTTGTTCATTTCTTCTCCCCATTTTTGATGGGGTTGGAGGTTTTTCTTTTGTAAAGTTCTACCAGTGCCTCTCATATCTTGGATATTAATCCCTTATCTGATGGGCACTGGGGAAATAATTTTTCCCATTTTATGGGCTGTAACGGAATATTGGTCACCATTTCTTTTGAGGTGCAGGAGTGTCTAAATTTAATATAGGACCTCTAACTTCAATGTCAAGCAGGGTTCTGTTTCCCTCCATGTATCTTATGGATTCAGGTTTGATACTGAGTTCTTTAATTCATTTTGATCTTTTATGCCTGGTGTTCAACAGAGATCTGAGTTCATTTATTTATTTTATTTTTTGGATTTAGCTATGCAATTTTCCAAGCATCACTTTTTGATGAGGATTTCCTTGCTCCACTTTAAAGTTCTTTTATCTTCATCAAAGATTAAGTTGTCTTATATTTTAGGATCTGTGTCAGGACACTCATCCCTATTCCATTGGTCTGCGGGTCTATCTATTCCAATAACATGCTATTTTAATTACTACTGCTGTGTAGTAGAGCTTGAAGTTGGAGAAGGTGATGCCTTCCATCTTTTTTCCAAAGAATTGCTTTAGTTATTTGTGTGGGTTTATTATTCTATATGAATTTCAAGAGTGTTTTGTCTATTTATTCGAAAAGCAGCATGAGTATCTTTATACCAATATACTGAATCTGTATAATGCTCTGGGAGTATTGCCATTTTGATAATGCTGACCCTTCCAATCCATAAGCAGGTGATATATCTTCATTTCCTCGTGTCCTCTTCTATTTTTTTAAGTAGTATTCTGTGATTTTCTGTGTACAGTTCTTTCACCTCTCTGGTTAAGCTGATTCTGAAGTACTTGATTTTCTGAGGAACAATTGTGAATGTGATAATCATTTTTTTAATATTTCTTTCTTCTCTTTCATTATTTGTATGATGGAAGCCATGGACTTTCCGGTACTGATTTTGTAAACTGCCACTTTGTTATACATTCTATTGTTTGTGGGAGCTTTTTGGTAGAGTCTTTAGGATTTTCTAAGTATAGTAACATGGCAAATAGTGATAGTTTGAACTCTTCCTTTTCTATTTGGTTGCCTTTGATATCTTTTTGTTGCCTAACTGCTATGACAAAATACTTCCAGTACTATATTGAATAGAAGTGGTGACAGTAGGTAATCCTTTCTTGTCCCCAATTGAAAATTAAGGCTTTTGGTTTTTCCTCATTGAGAATAATGCTTGCTGTGGGATTGTGGTAGATGACTCTGACTATACCAAGGAAAGTTCCTTCAACTCCCATTTTGTTGAGTGTTTTATCATGAAAGGATGATGTATCTTGTAAGTGTTTTCTCTGCTTCCATTGATATTATTATATGGTTTTTATCTTTTCTTTTATTGATATGATACATTATGTTAATTGACTTGCGAGTGTTAATCCATCCTTGCAACCCCAGAATGAATTCCATTTAGTCTTGATGTATGATTGTTTTGATGTGTTGTTGTATTCTATTTGCTAGAATTTTGTTGAGGATCTTTGCATCTGTGCTCATCAGGGATATCAGCCAGTGTGTAATTCCCTTTTCTTTGGTATTTGTCTCTTTTGGTATCACGTGATATTTGTTTGGCAGTTTTTCTGTTTCTTCAATTTCTTTGAAAATCTTGAAAACGATTGAGAGTAGGTCTTCTAAAGTATGTCTTCTTTAAAAAGGTTTGAAAGAATTCACTAGTGAATCCATCTGTGCCAGGGCTTTTGATTTCGTGGAGACTTTTGATTACCATTTCAATTTTCTCAATGTTGATAGGTGTGTTCAGCCTTTCTTCAGCCAAATCTTCTTGGTTCAGCCTTGGGAGGCAATAGGTACTAAAGAATTTATTCATTTCTTTGAGGTTCTCTTGTTTTGTGGCATAAAAATTCTCAAAGTAGTCTCTGATGATCCATCAAATTTCTGTAATTTCTGTTGTGATGACCCCTTTGCATTTCTGATTTGGTTTCTAAGGGATCTTTCTCTGTGTTTCTTTGTGAGTTTTGCTAGTGGTTTGTAGATCTTGCTTATTTTCTCAATGAACTAGCTCTTTATTTCATTGATCTTTCAGATTGTTTTATAGGCCTCCAGCTTTTTAATTTCTTCTCTACATTTCATTATTTTCTTCCTCCTTCCTTGTTTGGTCTCCTTTCATTGGTCATTTATCAATATCTGAATTTGTGAGGTAAGTTGTTTATGTGGGGTGGGCACTTTCTTCCTTCTTGATGAATGCTTGCAGAGCTAAATACTTTCATCTTAACACTGCTTTTGCTGTGTCTCTCTTATTTTTATTATTTATTATTATTAATTATTATTATTTTTGTCTCACATGGTAGACCATATCTTGATTCTTCTTTGTTTCCAGGAATCTTTTGATTTCCTCCTTGACTTCCTCTCTAAACCATTGGTTGTTCAGTAGTGAGCTGTTGAATTTCCAGGTATTTGATTAGATTCTCCATTTCTGGGTCTGATTCACCTCTATTTTCAGTGCAAGATGGTCTGAAAAGATAGTGATACAATTTCTAACCTCTTAGTTTTATGGAGGAATGTTTGTAATCCAGCATATTGTCCATCTTGGAGAACGTACGGATCCCTTGATCATTGAGAAATGACCTTCACTGCCTCTTATAACCTTTTGCAGTTTAAAGGTTATATTTACTAGGATTTTGTTGAGGGTATGTCTATATATTCATTCCATCTATCTGGTCTGATACTAGTATGACCATCCCAACATTTTTGAGGTGGTTATTTTCTAATAGCATTGTTTTACAGCCGTGTACTTTGAGTCTATGCTTGCTCTGACCATTCATAAGTGTTTCTTGAAGGGAACATAAAGTTGGGTTCAATTTTATGATCCATCCTGCCATTCTGTGTCACTTAATTGGGTGTATTTAGCCCATTGACATTCAGAGATTATTTTTGTTATTTATTATTATTGGGGCCGGAGCGATAGCACAGCGGTAAGGCGTTTGCCTTGCACGCAGCCAACATGGCCGACCCAAGTTCGATCCCACCCCCCCTCTCGGAGAGCCCGGCAAGCTACCGAGAGTATCTCGCCCGCACGGCAGAGCCTGGAAAGCTCCACATGACCTATTAGATATGCCAAACACAGTAACAACAAAATCTCCAATGGAGACGTTACTGGGCCCGCTGGAGCAAATTATTATTTAAATTTATTATCATTTTAACTATAACTTCTGTAGGAGTTTAGTGTGTGGGGACTGTCTTAAAGTAGCCTGTTTAATTTTTGTAACCATTATTTTGAGTCTATGAAGTTCCAGATTGGTGTGTGTGTGTGTGTGTGTGTGTGTGTGTGTGTGTGTGAAACTGTGTTGGTCCTTCAAATATGAACAAGCCTATAATGGGGTATTCTTGGTGAAGCCTTAAATTCATTGAGTTTTTTCATTATATCCCACCACTATCTTTGGGCCCAGAGGGTTTTATCAGATAAGTCTGTTGTAAATCTTAAGGTTGCTCCTTTTTTAAGCAATTTCCTTCTTGATCGAGCTGTTTTCAGTGTTCTATCTCTAGCTATGGTTTCTGTTATTCTGAATATAATGTGTCTTATTTTTATTTTTATTTGAATTTCTTTGAACTAGTATCCTTTGGGCCTCCTGGATTTGGGTGCATGCACTTTTCAGCTCTGGAAACTTTTCAGCAATGATAGCTTTGACAGCTGCTTCTTCATCAGGGTTTTCTTTCTACCCCTCCAATGATTCTTATGATTTTCCTTTTGACCTCATCCAGAGATTCTGTTGTCATCTGTTGGCCTATTTTGAGGCTCTTTTCTATCTTCTGCTGTGGCCTTGAGATTGTCTGCACCTCATCGTGGAGCTGATTGTGTCCTCAGCAGCAATTTCTCTGCTACTGAGGCCTTCTGACTTTTTTAATCCACCTACCAAGTTTTTCAGATATGTCAATTAGTTTTGCAATTTTGATTATATTTTCATTATTTCTGCTCTCATAGCACTGTATTACCATCCTCCCATTGTTCATCGATTTGCTCGATGGGCACCAGTAATGTATCCATCATCTCCATTGTGAGACCTGTTACTGCTTTTGGCATATTGATAATGCCATGGGGAGCTTGCGAGGCTCTGCTGTGTGGGTAGGACACTCTTGGTAGCTTGCCAGGCTCTCTGAGAGGGACAGAGGAATCAAACCTGGGTCGACTGCATGCAATGCAAACACCCTAACCGCTGTGCTATTGCCCCAGCCCTTGTATCTGCTCTCATATCCGTACATTTTTTGATGGTGTGGTCCATGGTCTCTTTGAGTTCCTTTTGCATCCTTAACTGATCCATTCTGAATTACTTATCAGACAGGTAATAGCTCATTATTATAGCTCATTATTATTAGTTGTGGCTGGTTCCAGAGCTCTTTGACTGCCAGAGCTCTGCTCGGGGTGGGGAGGGAAACTCAACCCGCCCCCCTCCAAGGGGCCCCGACGAGGACAACCAGGTGCAGGGGCAGGAGACTGCACTGTTCTCTTCTGGGAGCTGGGTTTTATAGTCTCTGGGTCTTGGCCGTTGATGGGATTACATGGCACCGGGGGGTGGGGGGAGCAGTTGGTGGGTTTGACCCCCTCCTACTGGAAGATGGAGGATCTGGGTGGAGGATGCTCAGCCCCAATCTGAGCAGGCTTGGAGATCTCAGCCCCGGAACCCGCATGCCTTTGTTCCTCTGCCGGTACCTTCATGCATGTGGAGAGTGGTCTCAGCATGGTTGTGGCTGGTTCCAGATTCCTTTCCTCACTTGAGTGAAGCGTGATATTCCAAGCATAGCTCTTTTGATGCTCTTTGGGAGAACCGAATAGCATTCTCACTCTGTTTTCGTAAGGCCCAGTTCTCTGAGGTGTATGTTAATCTAAGAAGAACAGTGGAATTGAAGAGAGATGCCTGGAGCCAGAGGTTCTTCATTCTCTTAACAACATCTTTGAAGTTCTTGAAGGTGTTCCACACTGCTGTCTTCCTCCTGCACAGCTCAGGTGTGAGCTTGTTAGTCACGTTGAGTTCTCGACCTAGGTACACATAACTGCTGCATGCAGAGATGTTCATTCTGTTGAGAGTGAATGGAACGTCAGGAACAAGTCCGTTTCTCATGAACATTGTCTTGGTGAGATTCAGTTGCAGTCCAACCTTTCCACACTAATGGTCGAAGTCAGCCAGCATTTGTGCCTTTGGTGTTATTAGAACGTAGTCATCAGTGAAGCAAAGGTGGTGTAGTTGCTGACTGTCTTCACTCCCATTCCTTCCCATTCCAGTCATCACATGACGTTCTTGAGGGTGGCACTGAAAATTTTTGGTTAAATGGTATCACCCTACCGAACCCCTCTCTTTATTTCAATGATCACTTCCTTGTTGAATGGTGAGATTCTGGTAGTGAAATACAGCTCACGGAGGATCCTGATGTATTGAGTTTGAACGCCCTGTTTGGCTAGGGCTTCGATGACTGCTTCAGTCTCAACCGAATCAGAGCTCTTCTTTAAATCAATGAACGTTAGACAGAGCGACATCTTGAACTCCTGAGAAACATTAATGAGCTTGGTTACCATGCAGAAATGGTCGATCATGCTGAATCCTTTTCAGAATTTGGCTTGTTCACATGGTTGTCCTTCATCAAGTGTTCTGCCAATCCTATTCAGGGTGACTCGAGTGAACATCTTGCAGATGAAGGACAACTGGTAGATCGGGCGATATTTGCCAATGTCGTGGATGTCTCCCTTCTTGTACAGTAAAACGGCTCTGCTGGTTTTGTATTGGGATGGAACCTTGCATTCATACAGGTAGCATGTGAAGAGTGAGCCAGTGTATTGATGAGTACTGGCAGCAGATTCTTCAGGTGTGAGAGTCTCACTTTGTTTGGGCTGGGTGCTGTTTTCCGACGAAATGGCATGTTGGATTTCAGAAGGGAGAACATCGGGAATGACATATCCATCCTGTGGAAATTAGTATGTGGGAAGGTGGATGTGGCTATCGAAGAGATCCAGGTAGAAGTTATGAATAATCTTCTCTATTGCCCTTCTGTAAGATGTGATAAATTCATCAGGACGTTGGAGGGCAGTCATCTTGGTTCTGTAGTTGCTGAAGGACAGGTGGGTATTGTGAATACTTTTCCCCAGTTTTTGCCGCATTGGTCAGCACTACTGATCTTCTCTCTTTGAGGTCGACTTTATCCCTTCTCTGCATTACTCTGCGAGCTTGTTCATTAGCTTGTGCTTGCCTGAGGCTCACGCCAAGCCACATTGGCAAATGAACTCATAAGTTTTCGAAGATAGGCTTTTTTTTGTGGCTTTCTCCCTCTTGGCGTTCCTTGCACAGTCATAGAGATGCTGAACTAGTCTATTGTATTCTTCATCAATGTCATCAATGACAGCATCTTCCCACATTGCCGCAATAGTGCCAGAGAGCTTAATTGGTGGTCGTTCTGGGAGTTCTCTTCTTAAATGCTTCACCCCTTTCTCCCCTCTCCATGAGGTAGAATTTTGCACAAAGGAGATGGTAGTCCGATCCCATTTGGAATTTTGGGACAACAGTGACATCTGTCAGGCAAAACTGTTGATTTAATAAAATGTGGTCAGTTTCGTTGTGGAACTGCCCGCCAGAAGACTCCCATGTCCAATGTTTAGATCTAGCCTTCTTGAACTGTGAGTTACCATGAATGGTCTTGGTTGACAAGATGAACTCAGATCGTCTTTCATCCTGTTTGTTCCATTCTAGGCCATAGGTCCCTATGTGGAGTTCTTTAGCTGATCTTCTTGGTCTTATCTTGGCATCAAATCACTTTCAATGATCTTGTAGAAGGTGTGGTCTTCTTTATAGAACTTCTCCAGCTCCATGTAGAATTTCTCAATTTCTTCTTCATCGCAGTTGGATGCATAGATGACAAAGATAGAAACTGCTGGCAGTGAGTCACATCTATTCAAGCATAAGACTCCGATTTAGGATGTTGGGCATTGGAATATATCAATGCTTATGGCCAAGTTCGTGTTGAGAAGGACACCAACACCACCAGTGCCTCTTTTGTCGCATGTTCTGAGGAGCAGTTATTCTCCAGTGTCAAAAGTGGCGTGATCTACCGAGGTCACCAGTTGCCCCCCATGAGTGGCTCTCCAGCAGGGCCACAGCCCCAGAAGCACAAGGACTTAATGCAGAACCCAGCAGCTTGGAGCAGAAAAGTGAACGGACTATGCGTTAATCCAGGCCATCATGTCTGCCCAGAGGGGAAAGGGTGTTGCTCCCTTCCACCCTCCTCCCTCTGGAAAGAAAGATGGCGGCCGCATGGGAGCCTTGTGGACAGCAGGTATGAGCCTGGGGTGTGGGGGCGACTAAAACCTCATGGGAAGGGGGGTGTTCCGGTCCGTCCTTCATGCCCTACCGAGGTCACCAGTTGCCCCCCGCGAGCGGCTCTCCAGCACAGCCACGGCCCCAGAAGCACAAGAACTTAATGCAGAACCCAGCAGCTTGGAGCAGAAAGGTGAATGGACTATGCGTTGATCCAGGCTGCCATGTCTGTCTGGAGGGGAAAGGGTGTTGCCCCATTTGCCCTTTCCTCTCTGGAAAGAAAGATGGCGGCCGCATGGGAGCCTTGTGGACAGCAGGTGTGAGCCGGGGGTGTGGGGGTGACTGGAGCCTCGTGGGAGGGGGGGCGTTTCGGTCCGCACTTCGCGCCCTACTGAGGCCACCAGTTGCCCCCCACGAGTGGCTCTCCAGCACGGCCACGACTCCAGAGCACAGAAACCAATTTCTTAACTATCTGACTTTCAGTAGAAATACTTCCGGGGACAATAAGTAAAATAGCAGAAATCCAAAACCAACATTTAATTCTTGAACCCAGCTGTAGAAAGCAAATCACTTCACAATGCTTCTTCAGCATGTCTGATTTGGGGGGGGGGGGTTAACTCTAAATAATAGTGGTGAATCTTTTATGGAAACGATGAATCTAATCAAAGCAGATAGAGTGTTAACTAGAATTCATCTGCCTCACAGGGACTGGGAGGAGTGGGGGGTGGGGTTTTATTGGGGTTCTTCATGGTAAAAAATAAGTATTGGTAAAAGGAAATGTGTTTGATATTTGCATGACTGAGACCTAAACCTGAAAGCTTTGTAACCTTTCCCACAGTGATTCAATAAATAAATAAATAAATAAATAAATAAATAAAGTGGCGTGAAATGGTTGATGCCTTCTCATCTCGGTCAGACCAATGACATCGTACTTGATCTTCTGCACTTTCCCCATCAGGTTCTTGATGGATGCTTCCGATGCCAGCATACATGTGTTGAAAGTACAGACAGTCATTTTAGTCCTTCTTTGTTTTGGCAGCCTATTTTGGCCCTGAGATTTTATCAGCCTCTCCTTGTTCATCCTTCTTAATGTTACCCTATTGGGGACTCTTTCAGGGTGAGGGGAATGAGGCCATTGTTTTTACTGTTTTTGGCATATCGAAATACTCCACGGGTAGCTTGCTGGGCTCTGCCCTGCGGGCGGGATATTCTCGGTAGCTTGCCGGGCTCTCCAAGAGGGATAGAGGCTTTTAGGGCGATCTCTAATCACCCTTATAGGTATTCCTATGTTTCACACCATATTTGAACCCCATCAAATATGGTGTGGTAATCTTAGAGAATGGGTATTAAATGTCTTATGATGTGTCTGGAAAGCAGCTGGAGCATGGTGGTGACTGGGTAGTGGAGGTAGTGGAGGTAGTGGAGGTTGGCTGATTAGGTATTTATCTGGCACCGGCAGGGTGGGGCTTCTGGGCCTGATCCCTGGGTCACAGGAGATTGGTAAAAGCAGGCATGGCAGAGCAGGGCAGGATGAGGCTTCTGGGTGTGATCCCTTGGTCACCAGAGTTTGGTGAAAACAGGCAGAGGATCTCTGTTTCCAGGTCCTGTTGAGTCTGGAGTCCAAGTTCTGCTTTTCTGATTCTGTGGGTCTCATGAGTGAGGCTTGGTCTGAGCGTCAGAAAGTGGCCTGGAGCATGGTGGTGGCTGCATAGTGGAGATAGTGGAGGTAATGGACATTGGCCAATAAGGTATTTATCTGGCACTGGCAGGGTGAGTCACCGGAGATTGGTGTAAGCAGGCAGGGCAGGGTGGGGCTTCTGGGTAGGGGTAAATGGATTATTATTGGCCTAATGTAGTTGGGGTGGTCATGCTGTTCTAGTGAGGGTCTCATATAACAGGCTACTTTGTGATTCTTATGGGATATGCTGGGGATGGTTAACACAGTTGCAGCTCATGAAGCCACTCCCACCGGTCTTCTGTTCTGTAATTTGAGGTATTAGTACTTGCAGTTTGCAGCTCTATTTGGGAGCTGCCTCCAGCCTAGGATGTGCTGTATTACGCTGTTCAGTTTTTCCTAGTGTTGCATTCTTAAGAGTTACACATTTGATTATTGCAGATATTGGAAAGTTTTTCATACATCTATTGAACACACCTTCATTTTTCATTATGGTTTTGAGGGTAAAGTTCATTTATCTCTTAAAATACTCTGTGGTATATTCATTAAATATAATGCTACATAAACAGTGTACCACAAGGCTGGTAAGTAGTAATTATCTCCTTCATATTTCTTTTCAGTTTTGGGGTCACACAGGGTTTACTCCTGGCTCTGCCCTCAGATATTACTCCCATTGTTGCTTGCTTACAGAATCATGTGGGATGCTGGGGATTGAACCTCGGTTGACTGTGTGTAGGGCAAACGCACTACCCACTGTACTATCTCTTAGACCCCGAACCCCTTCAATTTAAATAACTTGTCGAGTGTAGCATGCTACTCCTATATGTAGTTCAAAAGACTCTATGCATTTCTATTAATTATAACAAAATACAGAAGTTGCATAATTTTATATTATGGCTTTATAGTATAGCCACTTCTGGATATTGTCTGAGAGGATATGTTCAAATATGACTGGATTATGTTCCTTGTTAATTACTGCTCAAAGATAAACAATTCTTTGCACATTATATTTTCCTTTATTATCATCATAAATAGAAAAAACAAAAACTTTATGAACATTTAGAAGATATATAATTCATAGACTTATTAGTCATTCATAATTTTGATGAAGATATAAGTTATTTTCTATATATTATGTTAGTGAATGCATTTTGCTATTATAAAAGTTTAACACTGAGTTTTCACTCATATAGATATTTAGAAGTATCAGGTTAGGAATTGGAAATTAGACTTTAAGTCTAAAGCATTCACATATTTATGAATCAACTCCCACGGTCCAAAATCTATTTAATTAAAACAGCTAAGGAGATGGACTTGAATTTTGACATTTGCTAGTTATTTAAATCTGTTTGAGTCACTATTTTAAGTTTTAATTTTCTCAGTATAGGGTCATTGATATTATGAAACAAGATAAAATCAAGAAATCTATTTTATACATTTTAAGCAGAATACATATCTAATAAATTGCCATTATTTTAAAATCATATTTCCTCTTTTACTGGTAACCTGGATGTTGTATTTATAGTACGTGCACCATCTGTAATTTACATCACTTATTTCTTCACTTAGTCTAAATAGTCAGTGATCTCTACACTTTTCAAATTTCCATATGTTGAGATATATCAGGCTCCAAGGTGGTATATTTAGTAAAGTAAGAAATGTCCTCATAATGAGTAAGTCCTCATAATGATCAAATTTCAAATACTAGATGCAGGACTAGTTTTCACTTTAGAAAGAATACTTCATTGGGGAATAAAGTCTATTTCTTCATTTGATAACACTGACATTGGCTGATTAAAAATACATATCGTTTGCATATTCAAACTTGATTCAAAGTGCTCTTTCATATTAGAAGACTGTCATAAAATTGCATCATACAGATTTCAAGGTATTTTTATCCATGTATAAATATAGGATGAAAACAGATTTTAGTATTTGTACTCTGGGAGAGAGAGAAAAGTGTAGACACAAGGCTCAACCTGTAATAACATGTTAGTAATCTCTTATACGAGGCCTCAACGGGTTCCAGGGTGAGATACAACAATCTTCACACACATTCTTCTAAAGAAAGCTTTTTTGATTATTTTAGAGAATTATTCATAGCAAGCAATGCAAAATAAATTATTTAGGGCCTGCTATTGGGGCAGACTTGGGGAGTGGTTAGGAAAATTTGAAATAATGGTGGTGGGTAAGGTGTAATGGTTGTGGGATTGGTGTTGGAATATTGAATGTAATAAAGTATTGTGAACAATCTTATAAAAATAAAAAATTTAAAAAGAGAAAAATGTATAATTCTGAGTAGTAGTAAGCAAATGGCTGATTCTCAAATTCTAATGAAACTCTATGAACATTCTCTTTTAGAACCATTGATGCTGAGAGGAATATTGATCTAAAATCTGAGCTTTCTTTCTCAATGACTCAGAAAAACTGCATTTATCTGTGAAGGTTAATGAGAAATACTCCCTATTGCCTTCCTTCTTTATGTATAAAACAGAGTTATCTCACAAAAAAACTGAAGTGATCTGCTTCATAAGACAACATCATTGTGCCTAAGATTCATAGGACATAAAGGAGCAAGAAAAATCTTTATTTGGAAGACAAATTTAGAGTATTGAAACAGGAAATAGAAAAGTAACTATAAGCAGATATTTTAAGCCCATTATGTCTATTGTTTCTTGTTACTGAATGACAAAGATAAATTTTAAATTTGGTTTTATTGAAGTATAATTTGCATATAACAAAATGTAGCCATTTAAGTATAACAGTTTATGATCCTTGACAAATACATTCAGACCTGTGTCTACCACTGCAATCAAGATACAATGTTCTTATTCCAGTAAAATTTCTTCTTGTACTGATCTCCTTTGCACAAACCTTTTAAATTCCTGACAATATGTAAAATTTCATATAGCTAAAAGCATATAGTGCATAAATTCTTGTGTCTGGTAAATTTCATTCAGTGTAATACTTTGGAAATTTATTCATCTCATCAACTGTTTTAGTAGTTTGATCCCTTTTATTTGAGTTGTATTTCACTGTATTAATAGATTTATGTGTTGGCACACATTTGAGTTGTTGTAATATGTACTTATTATGTATAAAGCTGCCATGAAAGTCTTATATAAATTTCTATATGCATTTTTTATTTCTTCAGTATAAATACATACCTAAATTGTAGATGATATGTCTATAACTTTGTCAGAGATGCTAAACTGTTTTCCACAGTTGCTGTACTATGGCAATTTACAATAAAACCAATGAGAGTGGCACCATTGAACACTGTACAGTGGAAGTAAGTTTCAGAAATAAGACAGACAAATACACAATGACTTCCAAGCTTTGGGGTTGCCAAGCAGACATGATTGATCCCATAGACAGGCTATTTATTTAGTACAATATCACTCCCCCACCCTGTTTCCCAGCATGTGAGTTGTTGTTTAAGGTACAGATACATTAAGCACAGTTTGTTAGCATATAAAAATTCAATGGGTACATTAAGAGCAAAAGCTGTGATATTTCTCATAGCCAAAAGCAGACTCTTAAAGCATAAAGTTGTGACAATATACTATTTCGCCTATGTTGCCCTAGTAGTCTAAATTAAGACTCTAAACTGTTTTATCCTATCCTTTCCTGGGTGCACATTGGCTGCAAATGAGTGCACATTTTGTGCTCATGCCAGCTACTTCAGTCTTTCCTGGGCACATGTTTGCTTGTCCCATTTTATCCATAGGCTACTTAGCCCAGGGAACTATCCCAAACTTGGAAATTTTGTTAGGGAATGATTTCCCACATTTTGCTCTTTGATTTTTGCATTTCAGTATATGAGTTAACTATTATTCCACATATTCTTACACAAGTATCACCAATCTTCTTAGATTAAGTCATTTTCAGATATGTAGTATTGATACTGATTTTAAAATTTCCAATTCAATAACATAATTTGTTTGCACTTATTATTCATATTGTTTCTATGGTTAAGTTTCTGAACTTTTTTAAAATCAGAGAATCAGTGATTTTGCTTTACACAATATGCACAGTGGTGGGCATGGAAAGGGAAAGATGTTCAGACAAGAGGTGAAATAGTGACAGCGGTAGAGGATGATGGATACTTCTGTGACGGCTGTCCAGCAGCAGCCTTTGACATAAATACTATAAACTTGAACACTATTGTAACTATGTAACCTAAACTACAATAATAATAAGTTAAATATTAATGAAATTATATTTACTTTGAAATTTACTTTCAAAATATTATACTTAGGTCTTTTAATATTCTGTTTAGAAAAGATCTTGGTCATAATAAAATTTTGGAAAATGTTTCATGAGTTCTGATGTACTCATATTTATGTATTATTTGTATAGAATTTTTTTGAGGGGCCACATCTGGTGGTGTTCAGGACTAACCACTGGTTCTATGCTCAGGGATCATACTTGTGGGGGCTTAGGGAAATATATAGTGATGGGGAATAAACCCCATAAAAATTATTTGCCCTGGTCACTTCCCACGGCAACAATACAAATGATGAATACTATATAAAATATAATAGTAAAAAACCAAAAGTCACAACAGAACTGGTAATAGTATTATATAAAAACTGTGTATTTCAAGTCACTTAATATAATGCAATATTTAAAACGTAAAAATATGTTTAGACATATTTTTTAGTTTAACTATATATTAAACATATTTACTTAAATTTAATGATGTGTTTATAATAATGCACACAAATACAAACACATGCATGTATGTGTTAATAAACATGTATATTTATACCTATATTTATATAAGCTTTAATTTTGTCTGTAAATTAGGTCCAGATGTGATAACAATACATTAAAAAGGACCACACTCAGAAATCATATTTTGGTTTCTAAATGACATTCTCTAATAAGTTGAGTTATAGGACATATAACAAAAGCAGTTATTGATTCTGGAGGAATGATAATACAATATTTTTCTGCAATATTCTCTAAAAGGGTATGAGAATCAAAATGAAACAAACTTTGAACCAGAGAACAAGTATAGATACTAAGATACTTGCTTTGCACGTGACTGCCAATAAGAAACTGGTTCGAATCTTAGGCACCAGAGTGCCAGAAGTGTGGACCCCAGAGCATCAATCAACAAGGGTGCTTGTCTCTCAGAAACAACAAAAAAGTGTATATATATATATATATATATATATATATATATTACCAAGAGTATCTCGCCCGCACGGCAAAGCCCGCACAGCAAAGCCAGGCAAAGTCTGGCAAGCTACCCGTAACCAAAACCAGTTAACAACAATATGCCAAACACAGTAACAAAAAGTCTCACAATGGAGACATTACTGGGACGCTCGAGCAAATCAATGAAAAACGGGAGGACCGAGACCGTTATATATATATATATATATATATATATATATATATATATATATATATATCTGGAGTGATAGCACAGCGGTAGGGCGTTTGCCTTGCACGCAGCCAACATGGCCAACCCGAGTTCGATTCCTCCGCCCCTCTTGGAGAGCCCGGCAAGCTACCGAGAGTATCTCGCCCGCACAGCAGAGCCTGGCAAGCTACCCATGATGTATTCGATATGTCAAAAACAGTAACAACAAAGTCTCCAATGGAGATGTTACTGGGCCCGCTCAAACAAATCGATGAACAACGGGAGGACAGTGACAGTGACAGTGGCTTTAGCTGAAGGTCAGGCACAGTAATTTATATATATATATATATATATATATATATATATATATATATATATAAAGCCTGGCAAGCTACCCGTGATGTATTCAAGCTACCCATGACGTCTCCACTGGAGATGTTACTGGGCCTGTTCGAGCAAATCGATGAACAACAGGAGGATCGTGACCGTGACATACACACACACACACATATACACACACACACACACATATACATATATATATATGTATCTGATTTTTTAGAGAGAAAAGAGTTTCCAATTGCCAAATAAATGATAATTTGTGTAAAAATATAATTACATCTCAAAGGAAAAAATCATGTCTACTGATAAAAATAAATAATAAATTTAAGAATGAGAGAAATAGGATGTTTTTATTAAAAACCATACTAACCAATTGTTCTATAGGAAAAAATCATTGACTGATGATAAATACTGTGGGTTAAATTATAACTAGTACCATGATATTTTCAGCCTAAGAGATACTTGCAAACTAAAAGTGGTAAATAAATTTTGTAGTAGATGATCAGTTAGATAACAACTTAGCTAATTGATCTAGCTTATCCTCAAAAGTAATATGTCATACAAAATTTGCACCTACAAAATTTGGTATCTCAGTTTTGTGATATTTTTGCAGGAATTGCATAGCATAAAAGCAAAAATGAGAAGACATCACAAAAATACAAATTGAGGGTCATTTACAAACCAAGAGACCATTTATTTTCAAAGGTCATGAAATAAAAAACTTCAGAACTGCCATCAATTGAAAGTGATTATGAACACTTGAATGCACTGTGGAATACTGAATTCAATTATAGACCCCAAAAAACAGATTAGTATTAAAACTGAAAATTAAAATAGATTTTAATTGTATTTAATAGTATTAATATCAACATTAATTGGGCCATGATTATATAAAGTGCCATAATTTAAACATTAGGGAAAATTGGTTGAAAGATTTGGTACAAGTCTGTTATTTTCTAACTGTTCTATATAGATAAAATTATTTCAAAATATAAAGCTAAAAGTAGCATAGACTGCCTGGCTACCATTCAAGTCTTTAAGACCATGGCAGACTACTGATATTCATCACCTAGAAGCCTGGGTCACTTTATAACATAGTGCTCTGTCACTGCTGGGCACTTATAAGTCTGTGAACGTGGTCTCTGGGGAGGACACACAACACTGGCACACAGGCTTCCCCAGGCACTTGCAACCGCAATGCCCTGGCTTCCCAGACCTGCTGTGCTTCCTTGCTGGCACATGGACAGTAATTTTCTATTTATCACTACCCCTGAATGCCTGCCTTGGCACAGGTTTCTATAAGTTGTCCAGGTTCCTATCACCATGACACCTTAGCAGCTGCTACCACCCTTTTCAGTGAACTGCATTGTCACTGCAAGAGCCTGCTTGAACATGGTAAACAGACAGTTGAGACTACATCCCCCAGTCATATCCTAGTCCACTCAACATGGGTACTACAGCTGGTGTTGTACACTAACAACTGCAAATGTCAGGACATTGCCTAGGCCCACTTGAATTCAATACCACAGCTGGTCTGAGGCACTGGAAGATACAGTAGCCACAGGCATCAAAGTACTAGGGAAGACAGAAAGACAAGTACAAAGCAGAGATGTACTTCACTCCAAATATACATAGACCAACATCAAACAGTTATTTTAGAAAGGTAATTTCACCACCAGTGTCTGACTCAGCAATCAAAACATATATACAGTCTTATCAAGAAACAGAATCTAACCTGTAATCTACAATCTACAAGAGATACAATTAAGCTCCAATGATAATGATAGACTCAACTTCAAACACTAGAAGCAATATATATATATATATATATATATATCACGATCACAGTTACGATCACGATCATCATGTTGTTCGTCGATTGTCTCGAGCAGGCACCAGTAATGTCTCCTTCGCCCTAGCCCTGAGATTTTAAAAAGTGCCATATTCAAGGCTCTTTCAGGGTTAGGAGAATGAGACCCATCATTGTTACTGGTATTTGGCATATTGGGTACACCATGGGGAGTTTGCCAGGCTCTGCCATGTGGGCAGTTTACATTCTGTAGCCTGCCAGGTTGTCCAAAGTAAGAATGAGATAATAAGATGTTGCTTCCGGGAGCTGGGTTTTATAGTTTCTGGGTCTTGGCCATTAATGGGATTACACGGCGCCGGGGGGCGGGGGGGGCAGTTGGTGGGTATGACCCCTGCCTACCCTGCCTACTGGAAGATGGAGGATCTGGGTGGAAGATTATATATATATATATATATATATATATATATATATATAGCTGCCACCTATCTTTTTTTAGTATGTTATTTGCTTGTATGTTATTTGCTTGTAATCTTTATAGTCTTTAGATGTATAGAAACCTAAAAATGGTAGAGACAGCTATATATATATATATCAGATATATATATATATATATCAGATAAAATTATAAAATCAGATAAAATTATAAAATTCAACCTAAAAAAGTTAGCATGATAATTTATAATGTTTAAATTATCAATTATCGCTGGAGCGATAGCACAGCGGGTAGGGCGTTCGCCTTACAAGCGGCCAACATGGCCGACCCGAGTTTGATTCCTCCGCCCCTCTCGGAGAGCCCGGCAAGCTACCGAGAGTATTGGATATGCCAGACACAGTAACAACAAAGTCTCCAATGGAGACGTTACTGGGCCCGCTCGAGCAAATCGATGATCAACGGGAGGGCCTTTACCTTTACCTTACCTTAAATTATCAATTCATCAAAAGTACTTGGGAGCTGGAGAGAGAGCACAGTGGATAAACACTTGAGCACAGAGCCAGGAGTAAGAGCGGGTTTTTACCAAACCCAAATACAAACAAAATAGCAAAATGGAGTGAGTGTGTTTGTGTGTGTTTGTGTATGTGTGTATCGCAACGCCTATCAAAGCTGATCAGAGACACTGAGATCAATCCTATATTACTAGGGATTTTTAATTTCCACCATTGGAAACACTTATTAGACAGAAAATAATGTAGCAGAAAACTCCATAAGTAAGGTGTTTAACCAAATAGTTTTAAATTACACTTAAAGTTTGCTCACAGCACCCCTAAAATATGAATACATATTTATCAAGTACACACGAATATTATTAAATATATGCCATCTGTAGGGACAGAAATCTCACCTAATTAATGAAATTTGACACCATATCAGCACTTTTTATATTATAATCTGATATACAAACCCAGAAACTAGCCATAAAAATGGAATCTGTAAAAAAATACCTCACATTTTAAAAATTAATCAGAAAACATATGACAGAATGACAGCAGGATAAAGAGAGAAATCATAGGAAATTAATAAGATCCTACAAACAAAAAAATACCATAAAGACATAATCTGTCAGAAGAGGGAATTTCAAAGCAGTGCAAACTCAACAAAGAAATAAGAAACATTACAAAATAATGTCATAATGAAAGAAACTATTGAAAAAACAGCATAAATTAAACCTAAAGTGAGTAGAATAAGGGGGGGGGGCGGATAATAATAACCAAGCAGAAATAAGTACAATGCATAAAACAGTATGATAGATCCATTATATAATTCTTAGAAAAGATTAAGGTTAGACAAACACTGAGTTAGGATATGAAAGAAAAAGGGAACAAATTTCTAATACATAGTATCAGAAATGAAAAGGATAAGTTATAACAGATGCCACATAAATACAATGAATTATAAGAAACAATATGAACAACTTTACTTCTTGAAGTATAATGGCCTATTCACTGTCTGTAGCACTGTCCTCCCATTGTTCATAGAATTGCTCGAGCGGGCACCAGTAATGTCTTCATTGTAAGACTTGTTGCTCTTTTTGGCATATTGAATACGCCACAAGGAGCTTGCCAGGCTCTGCCATGCGGGGAGGATACTCTCGGTAGCTTGCCGGGTCTCCAAGAGGGATGGAAGAATCAAACTCGGGTCAGCCACATGCAAGGCAAATGCCCTACCTGCTGTGCTATCGCTCCAGCCCCATAATGACCTATAAGAAACAAATTCATTGAATCATACAACCTCTCAAGAATAAAAGAACATAAATAACAAGAAGGAAATTTAAAGAGTAACAAAATCCTTCCCTAAGAGAAAGGCTTATAAGTAAATGATTTTACTAATGAAGCCTAGGAGATCTTAAACGTGATATATTGTTATCTTTCCTAAGGTTTTCAAACAACTTGAGAAACAAAAATTCTTCCACTCATTATATTAAGCCAATATTTCCCTGATAACAAAATCAGATAGGGACATCACAGAATTAAAAAACAACTACAGAGTAGTACCTTAGAAATGATTTGAAGTAATGATATTCTACTAGCAATGAATACTCCTGTACCTCTAACTATAATTCTCAAAAATAAAAAAAGGAACAAGACAAGACTTCTTGAATGAAAGGTTTGTTCAGTAATTGAAGAAGAAAAGATGTAGTCTGAGCGTGAAGAATAGGAAATAATAAAACAACAACAAACCATTGCACTTGTAAAAACTGGAATAATTTGAGCAACTTTTGACACATTTTAGCAATATTTTTGACACTCTAGGAATTTAAGAAAATGAATGAATAAATATCCATAATTCTATATTGATAAATATGATCACATAAGTAAATGAACAGAGAGAAACTATAGTCCTACATTATAATAGTATTTCAAATGCTAAATGAGTAAGGAAGAGATAGACAATTGTGATTAGATTATTATAGTAATAAAAGTCTTAGAGACATAATATGTAGATGAATGCTAAATCTAGTGGGCCAAAGTTTGAAGATAAACATCACTTGCATGTTCTCTAAAAAACTCTGAACATGCATAAAATACCAAAGTGAAGATAGTATATAAACAGTGGAAGAGAGCAGAAGACCCCTTCACTCTGCTCACATGACTATAGTTAATAATTATCACCAGTGATAATAAATTAGTTTCATGGATCTATTCTTTTATAAGATTGTATCGCATATATTTATTAGAAGATAAATTTGACTTATCATAAAGCACTCTCTTTATATAAATTTGACTTATCATAAAATTCGGTAGCCTGTCATCCTGGCAGGCTACCGAATGTAACCTCCCCACATGGCAGAGTCTGGAAAACTCCCCGTGGAGTACCCAATATACCAAATACCAGTAACAATGATGGGTCTCATTCTCCTAACCCTGAAAGAACCTTGAATATGACACTTTTTAAAATCTCAGGGCTAGGACGAAGGAGACGTTACTGGGGCCTGCTTGAGCCAATCGACGAACAGCAGGATGATCATGATCGTGATCATAAAATACTCTATACATATAATTTGACTTATCATGAACTACTCAATTGTAAACATATAATCCATTTACACACTATTCATACCACTTTTATCACGAGAATTACTAGATATCATACCATAAATTTTCAGTTAATATAAAAGTCCAACCACTTTGAAGTATTTGATTCTAGATCTAGAAGTAAACTATAAATAAAATTTAGAGGTTCTTGTTGTTGATACAAAAAGCTAGAAAGGACACATTTTCTTTGATTTTCTTTTTAGTGGTGCCAAAATCAAACATAGAACCTCACACATGCAAAGTAATTACTTTACCGCTGAGCCACACACCAGACCCCCTTCTGTAGTTTTATTTTATTTGCCAATATCTATTGGAAATCATTCCAATAATGGAAAAATAACAGATGGCTCTCAATAGAGGAAATTACATAAAATAATGTATCAGTATTCTCTAATAATCTTAGGTCATTAAAAGCGAGTTAACATGGGGAACTTGTTACAAATTGGAAGAGACTAAGAATACCACTAAATGCTAGAGAAATCTTGGGTAGCATTCTGGAAAAGAAAAAGTATATTGATGGAAAAATTTGTGATTATATGGTAGTTAAGTTAATATGGTAGTTTAGTTAATTATATGGTACAAATTTATTTTCATTTTTCGAACTATGATGAAATAAAATATCATAAGAAAATTCAGATAAATATTGAAAATATTGACATATTTTATACTATTTCCAAAAGTCTAAAATTACTTGAAGTAAATGTTCATATGTATAAGTATACATACTATATATAGTAAAAAATAACAAGAACATAACAGAATTTGTAAGGGTAATCTTTGAATGAAATGTGCTCCTTCAATATTTTTACTGCACAGGTGCCCAGCACTTACTTATAGGTTGATTCAGAGAAACTTGGATATGATCACACTGCACAGAACGTTTTAAATTGCACATTAAGTGATTTTTTTCTTTTTGATTAGCACACAGTGATGCTCAAGGGTTACTTCTGGCTCTGCAGTCAGGAATTACTCCTGGCAGTGCTCTTAGGACCATATGGGATGCCAGAGATGGAACCCTGGTTGGCGGCATGCAAGCTCAATACCCTGCCTGCTGTACTATAACCAATCTGATCTCCATTAAGTGAATTTTAAAAGTTTGTTTGTTTGTTTGCTTTGGATTTTGTTTATTTGTGACTATACCCAACAAAGTTCAGGACTTATTTGAGTCTGTGCTCAGGGACCACTACTGGCAGTGCTCAGGGTATCAGGGATCAAATATGGGTCAGTCAAGTGAGAGGTAAACATCTTCACTCTGAGCTATGGTTCCAGTCCCATAAAAAGAATATTATATAGCCTACCAAGTACTACTTTGACTTGGATGTTAACACAGAACTCATTTAAGGAGAAATATGTGCCAACAGATTAATCCATTTAACAAGCAAAAATTGTCTTTCTGGGATATCAGTATCTGAACTAAAAGGAATAATCTTAATATTAAAGATGTTAAGCATTATAAAGATCATTTTAGTCAACACTTAGAAATAGAAAACTAATAGCTGTTATTAATTTATTCTATTGTAGTTGGACGTCTGTTTTGTCTCATTTACACTCGGAAGTCTGAATTAATCTCTTTATTCTGATAGAAATTTTATTAAATATCAGTGCTATTCTTAATCCTTTCACTCTTTCTCTCAAGCAATTCGTTGTACATCTCTTGCATTATTAAAGAAGTCCTCTTGTTTAACTCAATTATCACAATTCCTAGAAACCTTATAAATGTATCTGTATGATGTAACTTAGCTACACTTTGTTTAGTATATTTTCACTGAATTTAGCAGTCTGATTGTCGGACCACTGAACTATTTCTTCTGATTTGTGTTTTTTAATATTGTAGGATACAATAGTAACTCTAAAAAATCTCTGTTTCTTCAAAATAACTTAAAATGCCATGCACTTTTGGAAAGTCTAGAGATTGAGGGGAATGAAATAAAAGTATGAAGAGAAAACAAATAACAAAAATGTCCTTTTAAATACAAAGAAAAAAGCCTTGCTAATGTTATTTTCAGAAGGTAAACAGAAACTTGATTTCAACTGAAAGACACTTCTGCTTCAGAATATATCTGCCCTGTGACTCAGTATTATTTTTACAAATGTTACTTAAACAAAAAATATATGTATAAAGTATATGTTTATTTATATTTCTTTCATAATTTTAATAGTAAAAAAATCTGTAGAAAGAACTTATATACTTCTCTGAATTGCAATATTGTGTTTGGTTTAAGTCTAAAAAATATATGAGTTTTGCCGATGGGCTATCTATAATTTTTTTCCTTCCACTCTTTAATATACATACAAATTCTAGTTTGGTGTTCTAATGTCTATTGGCTAGAAGTATCATCCTAATAATGTAAGTGTACTTTAATATTAAATGTGATTCATATTTGACTAAAATATCAAGGTTATACAAAGTTCTCTTTATAATTAAGATATTTTGGTATATCATGAAAATGAATATTATTAAAATATGTATATTAAATAAAAGTATAAGAACATTTTATGAAGAGTATATATCAAAAATCTAAAGGTACAAGAAAATATGGATTTGATTTACCACTGCTTAATGCAGTCAAATTATTCTGTTGCAAGATTTCTAATAAGAATATAAATAATAATTGTAAGGATTGAGAAAATTAATAATTATCATTTTGTGTAGGTAATTTGTTCATTTATATACAAAAGTATGTAAGAACTAAACATAAAAGTGACTAGAATGAACAAAAATTTTCCCAGAGGAACAGAAAACAAGTTCTTCAATACCTGTCATAATTAACTAAGGTATAATTTCTATTTTGAATAAAATATATTCTTGCTAATGTAATGAATATTGCAAGAATTACATAAAATCACAGTATCTAAATAGTGAGGCAAAATGATTTGAAGGAAAGAAATGAAAAATTACTGATGATTTAGAAGTTATAATGTCACCCTCCTCCAAATACTGGGGACATTGGTGGTGAGGAATGTGCACTGGTGGAGGGATGGGTGTTTGATAATTGTGTGATTGTAACGCAAATATGAAAGCTTGTAACTTTCTCACGTTCATTCAATAAAAATTTTTTAAAAAGAATTATAATGTCAAACAATCTTAATCTAGAAACAGAAATCTTAATCCAGAAACAGAAACAGAAGCACCATAAACTCCAAGAAGGATACAAACAAAAACTAATAAAACATAGCCTCCAAACAGTTAATAATTATTAACAAGGATAACATGTTTCATGGAAGCTAAAAAAGACATTTTTTATTATTTTAATCATCATGAATAACAGTTACAAAATTACTTAAGATTGCATTTCAGGTGTACAATGACCGATAGAGGTACAACAATCCCTTCACTATTGTTCACTTCCACCAATGTCCCCAGTTTCTCTCCCACTCACCACCAGCCTGCTTCTATCTATGTAGTGAGAAAATTGCATTACTTCATCATTTCTTATGACTGAGTAATATTTCTTTGTTTATATGTACCATAGCTTCTTTATCTAATCATCTGTCCTTGGGCACGTGGGTTGTTTTCACGTTTTGGCTATTGTGAATACTGCTGCGATGAACTTTGAATGCAGAAGTCTTTGATACATTGTGATTTGGGACTCTTGAGGCATATTCCAAGAGTGGAGTTGCTGTGTGAAAAGGAAGCTTGATTTTTACATTTTTTAAAAAAATTAAAGGAGTATAAATTACAAAGTTATTGTTAGTTGAGTTTTAGGCATATACAATTTCAAAACCAATCCCATCACCATTGTCAACTTCCGTCTACCAGTGTTCCCATATTTCCTTCACATCACCAATCCCTGCCCCATCCCCTGCCTATTAAAGTTTAATGTGACATGCACATTACAAAGGTTGCAAGTTAAATCTCATGTTTTCAGTGTTGTTGAGTCTGTCTCAGACAAATTGCTATGCCACTCAACTATATCACCAGTATAACTGAAGCCCTAGTACCATTTAACCCATTACTTCCCATTCTCTTCTTATCCCCTTGATTTCTTTCCTTTTGTGTGTGTGTGTGTATGTGTGTGTGTGTGTGTGTGTGTGTGTGTGTGACACTGAGTGATGCACAGGGGTTACTCCTGGCTCATGCACTCAGGAATTACTTCTAATAGTGCTCGAGGAACCATATGGGATGCTGGGAATCAAACCCGGGTCAGCCGCATGAAAGACAAATGCCCTACCTGCTGTGCTATCACTCCAGCCCCCAATTTCTTTCATTTTCTGTCCTCCTCTCTAAATGCTGGAGTAAATGGTGACATAGGAATTCCCCTTTTATGCAATACATTTCTTCATTCAGTATTGTATATACCACAGATAAGTGAGGTCATCCTGTGTTTGTCTTTCTTCTTCTGCCTTACTCAACGTATCTTCTAGTTCCAACCAGGTTGCAGCAAATTACATGATTTAATTGTTCCTTGCAGCTGTAGAGTATTCCATTGTGTACATATACCACATGGAAGCTCGTTATTTTTTCCTTTTTGGGTCACACCCATCAATGCTCGGGGGTTACTCCTGGCTTTGCAGTCAGGAATTACTCCGGGCAGTGCTCAGGGCACCATATGGGATGCCGAGGATCGAACCCTGGTTGGCTGCATGCAAGGCAAATGACTTACCCGCTGTGCTATCGCTCAGGCCCCTGGAAGCTCTATTTTTTTAAATTTAGATTGTTATTAGTGAAACACCATGAGGTACAGTTGTAGATTTACAAATTTTTGTGCTTGAGTTTCTGTTATACAATGATCAAATACCCATCCCTCCAACAGTGCCCATTCTCCACCACCACTGATCCCAGTATCCCTCCCATCCCCCATCCCTCTCATCCCACCCTTCCTCTGTGGCAGGGCATTCCCTTTTGTTCTCTCTCTCCTTTTGGGTGCTGTGGTTTGTGAAAGAGTCATTGAGTGGAAATCATGTTTGGTCTAGAGTCTACTCCGATCTTGGGAGAATCCTCCCAACACCCTTTATTTGGTCCTCCCTTCTCTATCCGAGCTGCCTTTTCCCCCAGCAAGTGCGGCTGGCCTCCAAGCCATGGAGTAAATCTCCTGGTACTTAAAACCTGGTACTCTGCTATTCTTGGGTGTCTCCCATTTTGTTACTTTATGTTCCCCAGGTAAATGCAATCTTTCTATGTCTGTCCCTCTCTTTCTGACTCATTTCGCCTAGCATGATACTTTCCATGTAGTACCACTATTTTTTAAGAAATGTCCATATGTTTTCCAAAAGGACAAGGTCTGGAGCGATAGCACAGTGGTAGGGCATTTGCCTTGTGCGCAGCCAGCTTAGTCGAGCCGAGTTTGATTCCTCTGCCTTTCTCTGAGAGCCTGGCAAGCTACTGAGAGTATCTCGTCTGCACGGCAATGCCTGGCAAGCTACCCATGATGTATTCAATATGCCAAACACAGTAGCAACAAGTCTCAAAATGGAGACATTACTGGTCCTGCTCGAGCAAATCAATGAACAATGGGAGGACAGTGCTACAGTGCTACAGTGCTATAGTAGATATTCACATCAACAATGAATTAGGGTTTTTCTGCTCATCTGCCAACACTCTGTCTTGTTGTTCTTTTTGATGTGTGCCAGTCACTGTAGTATGAGATTGTAGCTCACTATTGTTTTGATTTATATTTCCCTGATGACTAGTGACACAGAAATTTTTATGTGCCTGTTGGCCATTTGTATTTCTTTTTTAAGGAAGTTTTGGTTCATTTTTTCTTTCCATTTTTTATCACATTAGATTTTTTTCTCTTGTAAAGTTATACCAATGTTTTATATATCTTGGATGTTAGTCATTTATCAGATGAGTGGATGGCAAATAATTTCTCCCAGTTTATTGGGTGTCTTTGTGTTATTTATTGTTTCATTGAGATTCAAAAGCTTCCTAACTTAATGTAGTCTTATTTGTTCTTTTTTTCTCCACTTGCTTAGTCATGAACTCATGCAAAACAAACAAATCCCCAAAATTCAGACCCCTTTCTAATACTATTCACAGAAGTCTAATCACTATTTTTAGTTATCTTTGAATAAATTAACAGAAATATGTTGAAGAATATTATCAAGTTTTATTATATAATCTAATAAAATCATTTGTACTATTTATACATATATGTCAAAAGTAGAAAATAAACTAGAAGCATTATTAGAGACAATTATTTTATAAGAAAAATATCAATATACCAGTAATATATTGGTATAAAGTTAAATAAACAATTACAAAATTTAGAGCTGGAGTAGGACACTTTCTTTCCATGAGACTACCCCAGGTTCAAACACTGGGGCCCCATGTCATCCCTAAGCACTGCCAAGAGTGATTTATGAGTGTATACTTAGGAATAAGCCCTGATGACTGCTGGGTGTGGTACAAAAAACAAAAATATATAAAATGTATATAACAAAGTCTAACAAAAGTAAATAAATAGACTAATTTATAGCCCTGACAGGAGATAGTAACACATTTCATAATAAACTTAGAAAAAAAAAGACAATTATCTAAGAATAAAAACAATCACAAGCCTCAGGTAGCATTGAGAAGCTCCTCTAAGGCTACCTGCATCAACCAAAGCTCCAAGGCATGAGGGAAACTCTCCTACTTTCTTAGAAGTGCTAATATCAGCAATGGTATGTGAACTGGTAATGGGCTTGGTCTTTCAAGCAGCAGCCTCTCAGAAGGACACAAGTCAACTCACCCTTCCATATTCCATTGGATCCATAAATTGGCCTCTTATACTTAGCTCTCACAACCTGGGTACCCCAATCACATTAGGTCATTAACCCCTACTCCAGTAAAGTTACCCCAAAAGTTGCAAAAATAACAGTAAGTACAAGAATCAATACAACTCCAATCTAAAAATAACGATAAATTCAGGCCAAAGAATGTGTTTTCTGAATCACTGCAAAGGCCCCATAAAAGGTACATAGGAATACCAAAGAGAAAGGTAATATCCATGAAGTAGAAAGAAGAGATGACCAGCCACGGAGGAATCCCAGCGTCCTCCCTGACAGTGAAGAGGGGATGCTGATAGTGTAATGGAAAGAACTACCACAGGCTCCATGGGAAAATAGCGCAGAACCCTACCATGAGGAGTGGATGAAATTAGGAACCCTGAAGCCTCAACAAGAAATACCCACATACATGATGTCTCTAATAAAGAATTCAGAGATGAAATGGGGAGGATATGCAATGAGCTCAAAAAAAGTGTTGAACAGATATCCAATAAAACACAGGAGGATATGAGAGAAACAGTGGAATGGACAGCCAATAAGATACAGGAGTAAGTGAGAGCAGAAATAAAAAAACTATTCACCCTTCCCACCCCACTGAGACCACGAGTTGCCCCCAACAAGTGGCTCTCCAGCATGGCCATGGCCCCAGAGGCACACAGACCTAATTTGGAACCCAGCAGCTTTTGGGCATAAATGTGAATGGACTATGCATTAAGTTATGGCGCCATGCCCCCCACCCCAAAAGGAAATGGTGTCTGTCTCTTCCGCCTCCCCCCACGCTGCCCGGCAGCACAGTACCACCGCCTTGGAGCTTATTGGGCAGCCAGGTATGAGTCAGCGGTGATAGGGCAACTGCAGCCTCATGAGATGGAGGGCAGAACCAGCACGCCCTTCCTGCCCCATCAAGCCCACGAGTTGTCCCCCACAAGCGGCTCTCCAGCACAGCCATGGCCCCAGAGGCACATGGACCTAATTCGGAACTCAGCAGCTTTGAGCAGAAATATGAATGGACTATGCATTAAGCTATGGTGCTGTGCCCCGGGTGTCTGTCTCTTCCACCTTTATCCCCCCCGCCCCCTGGCGGCAAGGTGACTGCCGCCTCAGAGCTTACCAACAGCCAGGTATGAGCCAGTGATGATGGGGCAACTGTGGCCTCATGGGATGGGGAATGGAACTGGCATGCCTCTCCCACCCCACCTAGACCACAAGTTGCCCCCCACGAGAGGCTCTCTGGCACAGCCATGGACCCAGAGGCACACAAACCAATCTCAGAACTATACGACTTTTGGTAGAAATCCCTCCAGATTTAATTAGTAAAATATCAGAAATCCAGAATCGCATAGTCACTATCGTAACCTCGCATAGCCTATCATATGGTCTTCATAACCAGTAATAGAAAACCAATTATTTCACGATGCTTTTTCAGCCGGTCTTATTGTTGGGGGGAAAATTCCAAATAATAATGGTGCATATTTTGTTGAAATAATGAATGTAATCAAAGTAGAGAGAGAGAGAGAGTTAAGTGGAAATCATCTGTCTCACAAGCATGGGGAGGGGTGAGATGGAGGGTATATTGGGGTTATTGGTGGTGGAAAATATGCACTGATGAAGGGATGGGTGTTTCATTATTGTATGACCAAGACTTAAACCTGAAATCTTTGTAACTGTCCTCATGGTGATTCAATAAATAAATTAAAATAAATAAATAAATAAAACTATTAACAGAAATGTCATTAATAAAAAATTCGGTAGATGAAATGAAAAACTCAGTGGGTGACCTCAACATTTAGAGTAGAGCCAGCTGAAAACAGAATCAGTGAGCTTAAAGATGAGCTACAGAAAATCTCCAGGCAAAAACAAAAGATGGGAAAAGACCTCAAAATAATCCAAGGACTGACAAGAGAACTATGGGATGAAATCAAGAAGAAACATAACCATGGTAGTTGAATTCCTTTAAGAACTAAGGATAATCATGATGGTGTTAGCGTTTTGACCAAATCTCCATGAGTTTAAAGGCTCATTCTTGTCCTACAGAAGGCAAGGTCCTTCTAGTTTCAGGAGAGGTCATGTCCACTTTAAGCTTGAGGACCCACCTGTAACCATAGCAGCAGGGCTCATGGAGGTGTGTTTAGTGATGTCACAGTCACATACATTGGGTATCACGGTGAGGAGGCTGAATGTAACTTGGGCCTCAAAGATTAGTGAGGCTTACTGGATGGGACAGTATTTCGAGGACACAGAGGATGACAAAATATCCTGAGAAAAAGACAGGACCTCTAAAACACTGAGAAACACACAGGTACAGATGCTTATTAAGGCTTCTTGGGGAAATCTGCAGAGAGAGTTATAAGAAGAGGCAGGAAGAAGTAGTTTTAGAACTTTGGTGGCTGTGGAGTCAGGACAGAGAAATACATAGTGAAGGATCAGAGAAAAAGAGACCCTCGGGTGTAATCTAGGCAATGAGAAAGGGAAACAAGTAGTCTGGCCTGTGTAGGAAAGAAACCTCTTCTCTTTTCAGGGACTGATCTCAGTGCTCCATCCTCCTTGCTCTTTCCCTCCCTCCTTCCTCTATTTCCTCTAAGTCTTCCAGTCTACTATTACCATATGAAAGCAAAGTTGGGAAGAGGTTGTTCTGAGATGGAGAAAGCAGGTCTCTGATGGAAAGAAACTGACTTGTTGGTTATCTCTTGATTACAGATTGAATTCATTTGTGATGGAAACAATTTATCGTGTTTGAAATCCTATCAGTAGCCTATTGAATTATACATCTATGAACTGAGAGGTATTCGCTTTTCCAAGAAGGGAACTGGTAGTACATCAAATAAGTTGAACACTGCAGGAAAATGGCATTGACTCCCAGATGAATAGAACTCAATAGAACCATAGCCGGTTACCTTTGTTCAAATGACTTTGAACAGATATATTATGTTTTTAAAAAGGAAACTGAAGTGGATATGAATCAAATATTCGATAACAAACAGGTGGGACTTTTAAAAAAGAAATGGACATCTGTTATTAGATGAGAGAAGGTTATTGATTTAGAATTAAATCTAAACAAAGAAAAAGAACACCTGAAAGCAAGTTTGTTGTTTGGAAAGAATCAAGATGAGATAGAATGGTCATCACTTTTTACTGAAAAACGTGTATTTAGTGGATCCAAGAGTCTGGTTACAAAAGTGATTTTCCACCGCAAACTCACTACTATCATTTCTTCCTAAGAAGATGGTACAATTAATGCCTGGGATTATAAAAGTGGAGCTTTGGAATTGAAAGGCCATACAGACTCAGTTCACGGTATTTAATTTGACCAGAATAAGAAATTGCTCACCTCCTGCTCTGCAGTCACAATCATCAAACTGTGGAATTTTAGGAATTCTCTCTGCATTAGAATCATCTATGGCCATTAGCACAATGCTTGTTCTGTGGCCGTCATGCACAATGAAGATTTTATTGTATCAGCCTCATGGGATACAACCTTAGAGATGTGGGATATACACAGACTACTGTGTGAAGACATTTACTGGCCACACAAAGTGGGTATGTATGGTATGCGCAAACCAGGATGGCACACTGATAGCAAGCTGTTCACCTGACCACACTGTGCATGTTTGGGATACAGCCACTGCACAGTGCAAGAGTGAGTTTTGGGTGTATACGCATATAGTAGAATGTATTTTCTGGATTCCAGAAAGTTTACATCCTTCCATTGTGCAAGCAATGAGTTCTGATACAGAACAATGGGGCAAGGCTGGACCTTAATTACTCTCTGGATTTAGAGATAAGATGATTAAGATGTGGGGAATCAGCACTGGCAAGAGCCTTATGACCCTAGAGGGTGTGATGACTAGGTGTGTGGAATCCTAATGGAGTCTCTGGGGCCCTTCATCATAAGCTGTGCAGATGACATGACTCTACATGCATGGAATTATATGAACGGATGATGCATCAAGATTATCAAAGTGAATAATAATTTTGTGTCCACTTTCTATATCTATAAGATGATCCACTGTGTGGTGACCAGCATCGTTGATCAATCTTCAAGGTATGAAAGTGCCAGAGACCTCAGTGAATCTTAGTTTGGGAGTCCCTATTTTCTGTAGACACACATTCACCACACCATGGTCAAACTATTGGTCTCTGATGGGATAAAAATTGTCCTTGCATGTAAATTATTCTGGATGCATTTGAGCTTTCTAAACATTATATTCAAAATATTCATGTATATACTTTGTCTAGAAGTAGGGTAGCCTTTAAAATCCTGGGCAGCAAAGAGCTGGAGAACTGATCTTACTCGGACACTTGACACTGGTGGAAGGAGTGGGGTGAGGTGTGAGAGTTCAGGAAATAGATCACTACAATAATAATAGAGGGCTATTGTCATTCTGGTCCAGGACTTGGTCCTGAAATAAGGTAAAGTAACATGCGTGGTGATGATCTATCAGTAATAGTACTAAGATAACCATACATAAAATAGGAGGGATGGGGAAAGAAAAAGGAAATAGTGTCTGCTATAGAGTAGGCTTGGGTGGCACTACATGGAAAGTATCATGTTACGCAAAATAAATCAGAAAGAGGGATGGACATAGAAAGATTGCATTCATCTGGGGAACACAAAGTAACAAAATAAAAGAATAACACCCAAGAATATCTGAGATAAGTACCAGGAGGTTCACTCCATGGCTTGGAGGCCAGCCGCACATGCTAGGGGGAAAAGGCAGATCAGATAGAGAAGGGAGCACCAAATAAAGGTGTTGGGAGGATCCTCCCAGGAAGGGAGGTGCAAGCTGAATGTAGACTATAGACCAAACATGATTGCCACTCAATGCAAACCACAGCACCCAAAAGGAGAGAGAGAACAAAAGGGAATTCCCTGACACAGAGGCAGGGTGGGATGGGTGGCTGGGGGGTGGGAGGGATACTGGGATCAGTGGTGGTGGAGAATGGACACTGGTGGAGCGATGGGTACTCGATCATTGTATAATTGAAACCCAAGCACAAAAATCTGTAAATCTACAACTGTACCTCATGGTGTTTCACTAATAAAAATTAAAAAAAAAAAAGAAGTAGGTTTGGAAACAGGAGAGAAACTTCTGACATTGGTGGAAGGAATGGGCACTGGTAATGGGATTGTTGCTAGAAAACTGTATGCCTGAGAATCAACTGTAATGAGATTTTTACCTTTTGAATTCATGATTATACAATAAGGATATTTTTTTAGAAGTTCAAAAGAAAGCCAGGGGTGTGTTCATTATATCAGTTTATAAAGTTGCCATTAAAGTAACTGAACTAGAGCAGTAAACTGAATCATTGACAGAGCATTTTTACATTGAATTATTAATTTGTTTTCCTTCCTGCTATCTTTGTGCCTGAATAATGGCCTCATGTGGCTGAAGTGGTGGATAGAAGGACTTTGTGTATCTATGTAACATCATTTAAATTCATTTATAATCCGTCTTTAATGACGTGATAGAGCAAGGCTACAATTCAAAAATCTTCTGGGCATGGGCAGCTCTAGAGAGAGTAATTCAAGTAGTGAGTTCTTGCCTTGCACATGGTCTTCGCAGGTAGCATCCCTGACATTCTATACTATCCTTCCTACACTACAAAGAATGATAACTGGGAGCAGAATCAGAGGAAAGTACAGAGGACTGTTGAGTGTGGCAAAAAATTGAACAATAAAACAAACAAAACCCAAATATTCTGAACTATCAGTATAACTACTTAGGAATACACATTGAAAGTTTTGTCATGAAACATTTGGACATCAATAGGAAACGTTTGTTTTGGATCTACCAAGACAAGACTCAGTTGTATATTTTTTGTGAGAAAATGAATTCAAAACTAAGATCCTAATAGCCTATCATCTTCCATATTGAATATATTAAAAGTTATATTCTTCTTACATTAGAGTCTATAGTAATGTGACTTCCAATTTGAATTTAATCTTACACACAAGGCGTCATGGTATAAACTGCTATTTGTCACATGCACACACATACACATAAGCAACACCTGTTAGATATTTGGGTTCTAAATTTTTGGTAAAGTGCTAAGGCATGCAAGTTTTTGGAGTACAAGGAGCTTAAGTTTATCAGGTTACACCCGTCACAGTGCTCCTGAGTCACTCCCATTCCTTTGTTTGTCTGTAACCACTTCTATGCTCTCTTCCTCAACCAGTTAATCAGCTTTTCCCCTAATCAAAAACTGTTTACTTGTAAGGTCTCATCCTTCTAGGACACTGAACTTGTACTGTACGTTAATATTTTCTTTCTCCTCTCCTTATGTCTTTTGAATAGTTTACTTTAATGCAATGTCCTTTTTTGTATAGCTACAGGAAGACAATTAATATTATGCTTTGTAACTTAGGAGTTAATTGGCTTTGAATATTATTCACTCCTGGGCATCTGCTTTCTCAACTTAAGCCTCAGTTGCCCTCCTTCCTAGCACCCCCAAAACAGGGTCCCAATGAGGTACTAGATGGAACTGATGTAGGCAGGTAGATAGGGAAAGGCCCTTGGTGATGAAACTTGAATTAACAAAGTTTCATGGAAGAAGAATTCTAGGACTGATCCACCTTGTGGATATAGAAAACAAAGACCTGATAAAACCATCCCCAGACCCTGAAGATATGGGCCTCCTCCCCATGAAATTCCTCTTTTTTGAAAATCTTCGAACCTCCCTTTCAATCCGGTTAACTCCAGCGACTCAGCCCCAAGGAGATTCCAGAACATTCCAGTCAGAAGGATCTATAAAAGCCAGCTCAAGAGTCCATTTAGGGCTCTCTCCACCCTTGGAGAAGCCTGCTTTCTCTCTGGACGCGTTTCTCTCTCTCCCTCTCTCTCTCTCTCTCTCTCTCTCTCTCTCTCTCCATTCCCCAGTTTATCTGCTTATCCCTTTCTCTTCCTCTCCAAAAGCCTCCAAATAAAATCTGTTACTTCATTGCTTGTCTACTCCTGAAACTCTTTTCTGCGAGAAAGATAAGAACCCTAGAAACCCCGGGTAAGGCTTGGGACTGGTCTCTCCTTTCCTGCAAAGAGCAAATTCTCTCCCCAACTTGAGTCTGTGGCTCCCCGAGAAATCGGGTGGCAGGGATTAATTCCCATGCTGAGAAGACCAAGCGGACTTCAGATGTGGCTTGACGGCCACCCTTGTGGGGCTGGCAGGGCTTAGGCCCGTGACAAGCAGGTGCTCACTGCAGACTTTACTGGTCTTAGCCTACCCAGGGACTCTTGGGTGGCAGAAGCAGAGTGAGGGAGAGTGATGTCTTTCTCTCCTCCCGAATCGCGTGATCCACCCATGGGGTCCACCGACATCAGAACCAGGGCATGCCGGTAAGTTATGTGCTACCCTGGCATCGAGATGGGCCAGGCCAAGGTGCCACGATTCTTAACTATAGGTTAAGAGTTTGATCATAGGCAAATGCTGTCTTGATCCAAAAGTAACGATGAGACTAGGACCCTGCTGCTAGGAATAGGAAAGATATCTGGCCTGAGAACTGCAGTCTGAGATCGAGATGGCCCTAGGAGAGCAATTCTATAAGCTTAAAGTATTTCTTACTGTGTCCATACAAAATGTTTTATATTATATATGCTTATATGTTGGTCAGACAAGGAGACGAGAAACACACCCAGGGAATTCTGTTCTAGGGTGGGTTGATCTGCTAAATGAGAATCTGTCCTAGAAGCAGCTTTCCCTTGTGTCCTGACTAGCTTGGATGAGACTGAACATTTCTCTCCTTCAACTGCCTTCAGTAAATAATTTCAGTATATTGTAAGTGGCAGTTTCCCTTTTCTCGCAGAAACCTAACTGGTCTTAGATATACAGATCTCAGGTGCTAGCCAGGCCTGATCTTTGGGATGTAGATTCCTGGCTCTAACCAAGCTAGTCTTTGGGATGCAAAGCTCAGATACTGGTCTTTGGGATATAGATTCCAAGCTCTAGAAGACTGGTCTTTGGAATGCAAATCCAAGTGCCTGTAGCTTGTGAAAGGTTTCAGTCTTGGTTTTGTATCTTCTTTCTGGAAGCCAAAATTACTGGCCTGCTGATGTAAAGAAACAATGTATGCTTTGCTGCCTCAATGTTCTTTCTGTAACTCCTTTTGATGACATCACTGTATCAGGCCCTTTAGAGGTACCATGATCTATATAAGGGAGATTTCAGGGCTCTCGGGAACACGTGCCTGAGAGAATAGGGGCGATGTGCTGAGAGAACCGAAGAGACAGGTCTGAGAGTATGGGGACAGAAGCTGAGAGAACGGGGCGCAAGTGCTTGAGAGATCCTGGGCTCTCCATGACATACATTTCTTTCATGTAATAAATTGCTACTAAGACCAACTAGCCTGGCCCTCATTTCCTTCCTTCGCCTGACTATCGCCATCAACCTCCCTGGAGTGGGGAAACGGCCTGAGACTACCGAATGTGGGCAGCGGGAGAGATAGGCCGCTGCCGTTCCTTTGCCTGTCCCTTTTGTTTTAACACATCCTTTTGTGTGTTTACACAGAAGTAAATTTAATTTTTCTGTGGACTACCATGCTTTAGAAAAAATAATTTTGATGATATAATGAACCATGCTATATAATGTTGCTAAACATATAAATTAATCCCACTCTTTTTACCAAACGTTGGCTTAAATAACATCATAAAGCAAAAGCACAGAAATACTAAGCTATTATCATTCAAGTATCTTTACTCCTTCCTGTTGATCTGATCTTTAATGGACTGCTTAAATATATTTAAATGACTGCTTGTGACATGTCATTTAAAAATATATAGTAGAGAAAATTTCATAACAAATACAACTAAGTTTGTTATATTTTGGTGTTGAATCATACTTTTATCATTAAGTACTGACTTTCCTAACACTCTGATTGTATTTTTTGACTTAAAATATTTTTGCCTAATATTTAAAAATATTTTAGAAAGAAATTTTAAAAATCACTACTTTTCATCCTAAACAATTTGAAAACCAGTTCTGACTCTGGGAAATTTTTTCTGCTAAAAGGAAAAATATGTTCATGTCCCAAATTGCTCCCATAATTTGGCTCTTCAGCAGCTGACACGTCCCTTATATATTGTTATCCAGAGATGATAAAAGTAGGTTTGTAAGAAATTCTTAATCTGTGACTTTGGGCAAAATATTCTTTGCAGATTATTTATAAATTATTTCATTGTATGGTAACCAACAGTGTTTCATTGTTGTTGTTGTGCCACAGCTGGGTGTGCTCCAGGATATACTCTCAGTTCTGCGGTCAGGCTGTGGTGATGCTGCTTGTGAAACCTTGTGCAATGCCAGGAATCCAAACCTACTTACCAATATGAAAGCCAAGTGCCTACTCACTGTACTAGCTCTCTGGTACTAACAACAGGTGGTTTCTCTTTTTCAAAAGGAGTGATTTGAAAAGTTGATACAAATGAAATCACAAGGCAGTTTACAAAGACATTTATTCTCAATTGCATTTCATTAATTTGTGTAATAGTGAATTTTTAAAAATTTTTATTAGTGAAATATCATGAGATAGAGTTGTAGACTTACAAATCTTTGTGCTTGATTTTTCAATTATACAATAATCAAGTACCCATCCCTCCACCAGTGCCCATTTTATACCACCACGGATCCCAGTATCCCTACCACCCCTCTTCGCCCCCATCCCACCTTTCTTCTGTGGCAGGGTATTCCCTTTTGTTCCCTCTCTCCTTTTGGGTGCTGTGGTTTGCAAAAGAGGAATTGAGTGGCAATCATGTTCAGTCTATAGTCTAATTTCAGCATGCTTCTCCCATCCTGGGAGGATCCTCCCAACACGCTTTATTTGGTGTTCCCTTCTCTATCTGAGCTGTCTTTTCCTTAGCATATGCGGCTGGCCTCCAAGCCATGGATTATACATTTACACAATGGAGTACAATGTAGCTGTTAGAAAAGATGAAGTCATTAAATTTACATACAAGTGGTACTACATGGAAAGTATCATGCTAAGAGAGATGAGTCAGAAAGAGAGGGACAGACATAGAAAGATTACATTCATCTGGGGGAACATAAAGTAACAAAATAGGAGACTAACACCTAAGAATAGCAGAGATAAGTACCAGGAGGTAATAGCAATTTTTAATACCGCTTTAATATAATTAAGGGTCCTTTAATTCCTGAAATATGCAACCAGTTTGAGTTATGTCCTCTAGGTATGCACACAGAGATATCAGGTCCTATATTTTTCTATGACAAACTTTATATCTAGTTTGTGTATTTATGTTAGTTTGCTAGTTTCTTTTTAATAATTCCTGGAAAATTCTCTGATTAGGAAACTTTTGAGGTTAAAGAACTTTTTGCAGAAAATCACATTAGCTAATGTTTTTTAAATGTATTAGAATCACATTCAGCACATTATTGCCTCATAACCCTAATCACAGTGAAACATCCTTTCTTGTTTACCTTTAGTTGTTTTGGAAGAATGATTTTTACAAAAGTTTTGAAAAATATCTTTGTTTTTATCTGCTGCTATATGCTATTTTGCTTAAAGATGTAAGTACATAAAAATGCTACATCTTGATATTTGTTTCTAACTATATAAATGCATTGTATTTCAATTAATTTTTAGCATGTAACAAAAGAAACTGGGTTTGGGTAAGCCATGAAATCACTGATAGATATGCAGAAACATGGGGGAAATTGTAGTGATTTGGGAAAAAAACAAAGTTAATGTCCAGGGATTTTTTTTGTACTCTGCAGAGTACCGTGACTTGTTAATCGAGGAGTAAGAAACTTCTGCTCTACATTTAGTAAGATATTACCCTTACATGGGAAATTTTCATTCTACTTCTTAGTTTATCTGTCAGATTTGTTCTCCATTTAAAAGCAATGACTATTTTACTTCATGGATGGTCTACAACAAGGATCCCCTTATATTATGCCAGATTGAATAATAAGTATGTTGATGCTGAGTGATCCATCCACTCTCTGATATCAGTTTTAAAGAAGTTTCCTGAACTGTTGTTTGGCACTGCCCTATTGATGCTCCACTTTTCCTGTTTTCTTTGTTTTCTCTGTGCGTTGCTTAACCCTGTGCTTGCCTGGCACATCAATGATGAGTTTACCAGTTTCCATTGTCAGTAGAAGAATCTACTAATTGCTTGAGAGGTTCACTGGTGATTTGTCAGATTCTCAACCAATTTGGTCAGTAATTTCAGAAAGAAATAAAAACTTTAACTTAGTTGAGGAAAACTATTAATATTTAATTTTAGGAACTATTATTTATACCTTGGTAATGAAAGGGTGAAATGTGAAAACAATATGTCAACATTACATCCTCCACCAAAGAGTTCTCATTGAGGAAGGATCAGAAAGGATTGTCAGGGAGTGATACTCTGGTAGAAGGTGTGGCGTTGGAACATCATATGCATGAGAATATATCCCTAATACTATTATATATCATGGTTTCTAAAATTTACAATTTAAAACAGTTCATTAGTTAAGTAGAAAGTCCTCATTTACTATCATATATAATCAATGAAAAGATTCACCACCATTTTCCTAAGCAGACTTAACTTTTGTAATCATTGAAATCCCCTGAGTAATAGGACCTAAGCCTTGTAGTTTTATTTACCTATCATTATGTTTCCTAAAATTTATTAAATTAAAATTTGAAGTGCCATTTTTGTATAATGTTTAATTATCCAATATTACCCAAATGTTTTATAAACAGACAGTTTTCCAACTCACAGCTTCCTCTTAACTCTGTCTGCAGTATGAAGTCCATTGCCTGGACCTATTAGCAAATAAAAAACAAGCATTCTTAAAGCAAGAATTACATAGGATCCTACTTGAGCACTAAAGTGATCTCAGATAGCTTGATAAGTATAGGTCTGAGTGAGGATGGCCTGATTAGTACGTGTGATACGCAATTAAGTAGTCTTCTTAAACGTTCCTATTTTTAATATTGGCAAATCCATCAATATAAAAGAGTAGTTATTCTGACCAACCATCTATCTACCCTTCATCCAAGTTTATCTGTTGCACAAATGCTGTATGACAGAAAATATTATAACCACTGAAGACATAATATCCAGTTTGAGACAGTTATTTTATTGAAAAGAAGAGGTATAGTATTGAGTGACAATGTTAGGTGCTTTAAACACATTTCAATAATCTCTTAAACCCTCACAAAAACATAAGAAGTATAAATAGTGCTCATGGTATGAATGAAGAAAAACTCAACAATAGAACATGTTGAACAATACATCTATGGTCTTACAATGGGAAAGCTTCACTAACTTTCTTATAAAATGTACATGAAAACCAGGGAGATATCTCAAGAGGCTTAATAAGAATTTTTAAAATATATTTTATTGACCCATATTCCCCCCACTATCACCAAGTAAACTCATGCATCATCCCTGTTCCAGAGAAACAGAATTAAATCTTCCAAGAGATCAACTAGGTGCAAAAATTTCTCAGATACATTAGTCCTGCACTGAGACCTGCACAATGATCTCAGAAAGGGGGTGGGCTCCATCGGCCCCTGGCCAATCTCTACAAAGATGCCAACATGCCAAAAAAATTCAGGTACACTATTTTGTTGTTGTTGTTGTTATTTTGCCTGATAACCCCTGGCCTTTTCAGAGTTGGGGTGCATGACCACCTCTTCCTCACCCTTTTAGAAGCCCTTGACAACCACACACACACATCCTACTGACACCACGCTTTAACCTTTCTGTCCAGTTAAATCTTCAGGATTCTTAAGAGCAACATCTCCAAACTACAACTCTAACAATCCAGTAGTAGCATACCATCTTGGAAGGAATGTAGTTTAGAAGTGAACAAATCTCAAATTACAAAATATTAACACTTAATGTTTATGTGTTAACTTGTAACAGCTTCTTAGTTATCTCTCAGACAAGGACATAATATCTCCAAGGTGAGATACAAACGTTTTCACTTATTTTCTTCTGTTTCAATATTTTTCAATGATTTGTTAGCAGAATCTTGGTAACAAGCAATATTAAATTATTGTGGACCTTTTATGGGAGCAGACTTGAGGAGAAGTTTGTAAATTTGGAGACAATGGTGGAGAAAAGGTGATAGTGGTGGTGGGATTGATGTTAGATTTGAATATCTATTACAAAACATCATGAACAACTTTCTAACCCACAGTGTTTACAAGAAGTGTGGGAAAAACATATGCATGCCTTATCAATTTCATGTAAACTCTAAAATATATTAACACCGAATTTTTTCAAAGTTTTATTAATGACAGATAAGACATTATCATTACCAATATTAGATCCAAGTGCAAAATAAAATGTAATGCAATTCTAGAGTTGAAAACTCATTTATGTAAATGGAATATCCATTGTATTATATTGTATTATATGGTTTTACTTATTGGCATAGGTTAAAATCATAAAGTAATCAGAAGGTAGAGTTTATGGATTTATTTTATGATCATGTTATTTGCCAGTTCTTTAAGTTTGATTTGAGGAAGCAATATGAAGTAAATTTGTTATATGCCTAAGGGAGCAGGTTGGGGTTGACAGGGAGACTGGGATATTGGTGGAGGGAAGTTTACACCGATGGGTTTGGAACGCTATATACTTTAAACAACTATACTGTGAAGAACTCTGTAAATCATGGTGCTTTAATAAATATAAATTTTAAAAGGATAGAAAGAACTACAATTGTCACAATATACATCCTATCCAAATAATCATACATAGCTAATGCAAATTCCATTAAAACTTCAACGGCATTATTCAGACACTTAGAACAAAATCTACTAAAATAAAAATAGAATAGGAAAAGTCCCTTAGCATTAGTAGGAATGCTGAACGAAAATAAGATGGGAATCTTTCATTTCCTAACTTTAGGTTATATTATCTATAAGGCAATCATAATCAACACAGTATAATATGGGAATAAACTCAGTCCAATGGAATAAAATTGAGAACTCAAAGATAATCATATATATGGATAATTAATCTATGACAAGGAGCCTGGGAAAACTCTATTGGTGCTGGTGAAACTGGAGAGCCACAGGCAAAAATATGAAATTGAATAGGTATCTCACAGCATAGACAAAAGTTAACTCAAAGTTAACAAAACAACAAAATATTTTTAAAAAACTGCTAATCCTCTTGAAGAAAGACACTGGTAGCAACACAATAGTAGATGGGGATCTCAATACCCTTATCTCACCTCCAAATAGATCAACCAGAAAAAAAGGTAGGCAAGAAATTCTTTATTTGAGGAAAGAAATAGAAGAGAGGGGGGTTAGTGTATCTATATATAATTGTCCATCCCCCCAAAGCTAAAACACATCCTTGTTCAGTGCATATGGGACATTCTCCAAGATAGATCATGTGCTGGGCCACAAGACATACCTCCATAAAATTAAGAGGATAGAAATTGTATCCACTAGCTTTTCAGACCATACGGCACTGAAAGTAGAAATGAATCACACTCAGAAATGGAGAATAAAATCAAACACCTGGCAATTAAATAGCTCACTACTGAACAACGAGTGAGATAGAAAGGAAATCAAAGAGAAAAGCAAAGAATTCCTGGAAACAAATGAGAGTGAGAACACAAGGTGACAGAACTTGTAGGATACAGCAAATGCAGTTTAAGAGGAAAGCTTATAGCTCTGCAAGCATTTATCAGGAAAGTCGAAAAGTCCTGCATCATTAACTTATGCTCACAGTTTAAGATCCTCGAAAGTGATCAATAAAAGAAGCCCAAACCAGGTAGGAGGTAGGAAATAATAAACCTTACGTCAGAATCAAGGAGCTGAAATCCCAAAAAACAATCTAAATGATCAAAGAAATCAAGTGCTGGTTCATTGAGAAAATAAACAGGACCCAACAACCACTAGCAAGACTCACAAACACAGAGAGAGAACCCTAATAAACTGAAAAATATACAAACGGGGACCTAACAAAAGAAACTACAAAAATTCATAAGTTCATCAGAGATTACTTTCTGAATATTTTTGCCACAAAAAAGAGAACTTTGAAGAAATGATTAAATTCCTGGATACCTACAAACTCCCAAGGCTGAACCAAGATTTGGAATGCCTGCACAGACCTATCATTATCTAGGAAGTGGAAAGGGTAATCAAAATCTCCCCCCAAACAAAATCCTAGGCCGACACGAATACAGTAGTGAGTTCTTTCAAACCTTTTAAGAGGATCTACTTCTAATCCTTTTCAGACTTTTCCAGGAAATTGAAGAAACAAAAACGCTCTCAAACAGTGTCTAAGAGTAATCATCAAATCATTTTTCCTCTAGACCAGTGGCCAATTTCAAGTTAAGAAAATGTTAAGAAAGAAAACTGAGAGCGAAAGATAAATCAGAAGAATTTCTGAAAGCTTTGTACAGTGGAACAGAAAACTTTTAGGAATTGAAATGCCTGAAATCCTCTGAAGACATTGGCTATATTCTGAACATGATGGGTAATGGTCTAAAGAGTTAAGCCAAAAATACATGAAAAGAAAAATTTCCAAAATTATGCAAAGCCAAAAATGAAAAGATCATAGTTCATAACCCATGAGAAAGAGGCATTCTTCTTTAATTAACCAATAATACAATAAGTAACTAACAATACATTGTATGGCTATTAACAACAATACAATGATTATCTAACAGTACATCAGAATATATTTTATAAATCTGTTCAGGTCTCATGCTGAGACCACTCTCCGCACACATGAAGGTACCCGCAGAGGAACAAAGGCACGCGGGTCCTGGGGCTGAGATCTCCAGGCCTACTCGGATCGGGGCAGAGCATCCTCCACCCAGATCCTCCAAATTCCAGTAGGCGGGGGTCACACCTACCAACTGGCTCCCTTGCGCCGTGTAATCCCATCAACGGCCAAGACTCAGTGACTATAAAACCCAGCTTCTGGAAGACATATTATCATCTCATTCCTACTTTGGACAAACTGGCAGGCTACCAAATGTAACCTGCCCACACAGCAGAGTCTGGCAAACTCCCCGTGGCATACCCAATATGCCAAATACCAGTAACAATGATGGGTCTCATTCTCCTAACTCTTAAAGAGCCTTGAATATGGCACTTTTTAAAAAATCTCAGGGCTAGGACGAAAGAGACCTTACTGGGGCCTGCTTGAGGCAATCGACGAATAACAGGATGGTCGTGATCGTGATCGTTCAGGTAAGACAAATCAATCAGAAACTTTTGTTTTCCAATTTTTTTCTTTAATATGTGAATTCTGGCATTTATTAACAATTTCATGGAATACCTTTTCTTTATGACATCTTATTATCTCATTCCTACTTTGGACAAACTTGCAGGCTATCGAATGTAGCCTGCCCACAGGGCAGAGTCTGGCAAACTCCCCGTGGCGTACCAAATATGCCAAATACAGGTAACAATGATGGGTCTCATTCTCCTAAAGAGCCGTGAATATAATCTCAGGGCTAGGATGAAAGAGACGTTACTGGGGCCTGCTCGAGGCAATCGAGGATTAACAGGAAGATGAAATGAAAATGAAAAAACCTATCCAACAAACTGATGGGGGCTAGAGAGACAGTACAAGAGTTAAGGCAGTTATCTTGTTTGTTTCTTAGCCCAGTTTGAATCTCAAGCTTTATATATTTCCCTGCTCACTGTGAGGGGCTCCTCCTGAGTATGGGACTAGTGCTTGAAAACCACTGGGTTTTCCTTTCACCCCAACCAAAAATGTAGGTTAAGACAACTTGACAGAGACATGAGAAATAAAATATTTGGACAATACTTAATATCAACTTGGAGCAATAGACATCTGTTAATAATAAATAAAACATACATTTTTTTCTCAAATGCACATGGGGCATACTATAGGGCACTATAATCTAGCTAATAACTAAGTCATACTATATTCAAAGATATTGAAATTCTACAAGGGGCAATTTTCTATTACAATTTACTGGAAAGTAAATGCAGAAACAAAAATTCACAAATAATGAAAACGAAATAACTCATTCCTAAGTAAAAGAAGTGTATCACTGTATCACTGTATCACGGTCATCACGTTATTCATTGATTTGCTTGAGTGGGCCCACTAACATCTGCATTCATCCTAGTCTTGAGATTTTAGCAGACTCTCCTTACTCATTCTTCCCAACAGTGCCACAATAGAGGCTCTTTCAGGGTTAGGGGAATGAGACACATCATTGTTACTGTTTTTGGCATATTGAATATGCTACAGGAGCTTGCCACGTTCTGCCATGTGGGTAGGATATTCTCAGTAACTTGCTGGGTTCTTCAAGAGGAAGAATTAGACTATAAGAGGTCACAGCTTCTGAGAGCTTTGCTTTATAGTCTCTGGATCTTGGTTGTTGATGGGATTTCATGGCGCCAGGGGAAGTTTGTGGGTGTGACTACCTAACTACTGGAAAATGGGGATGTAGTTGGAGGAGGCTCAGTTCCGATCCCAGCAGCCTTGGAGATCTCAGCCCCGGAACCCACTCACCTGGGTTCCTCTGCTGGTTCCTTCATGTATGAGTCTCTTCTGAGCATGTGGTGAGTGGCCTTGAGCATGGCTGTGGCTGGGTACCAGAGTTCTGTGGCTCCTGGGGCCCTGCTCGGGGCGGGGAGGGAAACTCAACCAGTGCCCCTCAGAGAGGCCCCCTGAAGACAGCCTGGCACGCCAGCAGGAGACTCTTTACAGAAGTGTAAAAGAAATTATATGGAAATTTTAAAATATTTAGGAATAAAGGAAAATGAAGGCACAACATACCAGAACTCAGCAAATATAGTTAAAACAGTATGTATAGAACACATATGTAAATGCCTATATAAAAATGTCTCAAGTAAGTACACTTATTGTTGGGGTACAAGGAGCTTAGGTTTATCAGGTTGCACCCATCACAGTGCTCCCGAGTCACTCCCATTACTTTGTTTGTCAGTAACTACTTTGTGCTCTTTTCCCCAAACAATTTGTAAGGTCTCATCCTTCTTAGACACTGAAGCTGTACCGTAAGTTAATATTGCCTTTCTCCACTCCTTATGTCTTTTGAATAGTTCACTTTAATACAATGTCCTTTTTGTGTAGATACAGGAAGACCATTAATATTATGCTTTGTAATTTAGGAGTTGATTGTCTTTGAATATTATTCACTCCAGGGTATCTGCCTTCTCAACTTAAGCCTCAGTTGCCCTCACTTCCTAGCACCCCAAAAACAGGGTCCCGACGTGGGACTAGATGGAACCAGGGCAAGCCGGTAAGTTATGTGCTACCCTGGCATCGATATGGGCCAGGCCAAGGTGCCACGATTCTTAACTATAAGTTAAGAGTTTGATCATAGGCAAATGCTGTCTTGATCCAAAAGTAACGATGAGACTAGGACCCTGCTGCTAGGAATAAGAAAGATATCTGGCCTGAGCACTGCAGTCTGAGATCGAGATGGCCCTAGGAGAGCAATTCTATAAGCTTAAAGTATTTCTTACTGTGTCCATACAAAATGTTTTATATTATGTATGCTTATATGTTGGTCGGACAAGGAGAGGAGAAACACATCCAGGGAAATCTGTTCTAGAGTGAATTGATCTGCTAAATGAGAATCTGTCCTAGAAGCAGTTTTCCTGTGTGTCCTGACTAGCTTGGATGAGGCTGAACTTTCTCCCCTTCAAACTGCCTTCAGTAAATGATTTCAGTATATTGAGGCAGTTTCCCTTTTCTCACAGAAACCTAGCTGGTCTTGGATATGCAGATCTCAGGTGCTAGCCAGGACTGATCTTTGGGATATAGATTCCTGGCTCTAGCCAGGCTAGTCTTTAGGATGCAAAGCTCAGATACTTGTCTTTGGGATGTAGCTTCCAAGCTCTAGCAGACTGGTCGTTGGGATGCAAATCCAGGTACTTATAGCTTGTAAAAGGTGAGGCCAGGATTCCTGGCCTGTGGATGTAAAGAAACAATGTGGATGTAAAGAAACAATGTTTGGTTTGCTGCCTAAATGTTCTTTCTGTAACTCCTTTTGATGACATCACTATATTGCGCCCTTTAGAGGTATAAAGATCTATATAAGGGAGATTTCAGGACTCTCTGGGGGACACGTGCATCAGAGAACCTGGGAAGAAGGGACTGAGGAGAGAAGCTGAGAGAACAAAGGCGCACGTGCTTGAAAGATCCTGGGGCCTCCATGACATACATCTCTTCCATGTCATAAACTGCTGCTAAGACCAACCAGCTTGGCCCCCCTTTCCTTCCTCGCCTGACCATCGCCATCAACCTCCCTGGAGTGGGGAAATGGCCTGACCGCTGGCCTTTTTATTTTTTGTGTGTTTATGCACTTATTTTCCATCTTAAGACCATAGGAAGAAAGCATAAAGAACGATATATATGTTTATATAACTATGGTCAATAATATAAAGGTAATATTTCTAATGAAATTTTAGGAATTAAAGGACTTAAGAGAATGCTATGAACAAGTGTACTCTAACAATTTAAACAACTTTGTAAAGTGGGAAAATTCCAAGAAGAAAAAAATACCAAAATGGCTTGAAGAGGAATAGAGAATAGGAAGACAAATACTGAAGTCAAGTGAAAAGAGTTGAATTGTGTGCTTCAGCAAACTAATATTATGAAAAAATTAAGTTAATAACTGAAAAAACTAACCAAGAGCTCTGGCCATGTTAGTTTCACTGGTGAATTCTACCAAATATTTTATAAGAAATATTAGTTCTCTTGGTGGTGGAGATTTGCACTGGTGAAGGTATGGGTACTCGATCATTGTATAACTGAAACCCAAGCACAAAAATATGTAAGTCTACAACTGTACCTCATGGTGTTTCACTAATAAAAATTTTTTAAAAAGTCAAAAAAAAGAAATATTAGTTCTCAACTCAGTCCTATACTAAGTTCCATCTCAGCAAGGGAGTTTCTTTCTGTACTACTTTGCAATAAATATTTCTATTTCCAAAAAAGTTAAAGAAAAAAGAAAAAGCAGTTTTATAAAACTGTTTCAATAAAATAAAAGATAAATTAATATTTTCCAACTCATTCTGTCAACCCAGCATTACTCTTAAACCAAGTCCAGAAAATGAAAATACAAAAGAGAAAAATCTAAGGCTTAATATCCCTTATGGGATGTTAAGTACTTAGCAAAATGCTATCAAATATGTTCCAGTTATTATAAAAAGTATTGTACATCACCAGCAAGTTGTATTATCCCTGTAATGCAGGATAGTTTTAAAATCATTTAATTATATACACAATACCAACATAACAAAGATAGGCTCATTATCATTTCAATAATTGGTTCCAAAAAAAAGCTTTTGATAAAATTCTACATAATTTGTGATAAACTAAAAATTCTAGCAATGAAAAGAATCTTCCGCATTCTCACAAAGGGCACCCATAGAAACACCCACAATATGCACATTAAAAGTTGTGCACATTATCATCTTTCAGAGAATTTCAAAATAAATCTAAATCAATTCCCACTTGACACCCACACTGCTGTATCTCAGGTTTTCTGGGACATCACTGTGTTCTGTGTTTTTTTGTTATTGTTGTTATTCTGCTTGATGGCATCCATATAGTGCCAGATGCCAGCTCTCCTTTGAGACTAGGGAAATTAAAACCAGTCCCCCTTCATCTACTGGGAAGTAGAAGCCTGGAAGTTGGGTATTCTTGGGAAGGTTCAAAGTTTCTCTTTCTTCTCAGAAACTAGCCAGTGAAAAGGAGTCAGATTGAGGAGAAGGGAGGGATTCTGGTGATTGTGCAAGATTTCACCATATTTTTATAGCTTCCTTTAGGGATTTGCTGGTCCCACCAACCTATCTGAGATAGATAAGACTAGTCAATCCTTGAATGAACTCCCCACCTACTTCACCCCACTCTGGTAGGAAGGTTGGAGACAGAGACAGCTCCAGTTCTTACTGTCTATGAGAGTCTGGGATTTGCAGGTATTAGTTTTAGTTTTAGGTTTTATTTTATAAAAGAACATGTTCTTTTTGTGTTGATCTAGAAGGAGGGGCAATGGTAGTACTCCAGTGCTTGTCTAAATTGCTTTCCATTCTGTTTGTTCCTCTCAATCTGATGTCCTTTCCTATCAGGGCTACAATGCTATCAATACAGAAATGAATGCCCTAAGAAGCCCAACCTCCTCCATCCCCCAAAACATCACAATATACATTTAATTTTCTTTTTTCACTCCCTTCCCAGGATAAACCTAGCTCTGGAATATTTTTCCCTTATCCTAGTCACATGGTAGTAAGGGGGGTGGTGAGGCTTGGGAGTAGTTATTATTGTTAAAAGATGTCTGGGATGTTTTTAAGATCTTCAGAGCCACTGGATTCATGATAAATCAGGATCAAGGAACCTCCCCTTTAGTATTTAGTTTTCACAGAGAGATCTGTCCATATTTACCATTATTGAATGCTTGTCCTCTAGGAAAAGTCTGTTGCTGTAGATAGATAAGGGGTGCCTGGTTATGTATATAATGAGAAAGACACTCTCTGTAATACAAACAAGACAAAGGTGTGAAGGCTTTTGAAATATAGGATCCACCTGAGGAACCTATTAAGATACATAATTGTAGACCCAGAGCTTTGTCTTTTCTCTGGACTCTCTGGGGGGAAGGAAAAGTGTCAAAGTCCATGCTAAGAATATTGAAAGACAATCATCAAAAGTTCCATTCTCTCCCCCTTGATAGTATCCTAACTACAGATTTTAAAGGCAGTTTGAGAAAACTATATAAAAAGTAACTTTATAGGCACAAAAGTGTGCATTTACCCAAATCTGGAGTTGCCCATATCTCTGCCTGAAATATATATATAGTTCCTTTAACTTACTTTATGCTACACATACTCTGTCTTTGGATTGCTCACAGCTCTACCTGAGATATATATTTGGCTTTCTCAACTCTGTAGAAGCCTGTTTTCTCTTCAAAGTATGAAGCTTTCTTTCTCTCTCCTCATATTTTCCATATAAATATATCTTACTACACTGTTCATCTACTTTCTGATGTTCTTTCCTGTTAGGGTAGTAAAGGGGCCAGAGGGAGAAAGGCTAGTACTGATTCTTTTTTTCCTACAAAGGGAAATTCCTTATTTTAGCCTAAATTCTATTATACCCTGAGAAATTACGGGGCCGGGATTAATTCCCACACCATAAAACATCAGGAAGAATCATAAACAGTTTGATGACCGTAATGTGAAACTGGTGAGACATAAGGTCTGAGCTGTGCAGATACTCAAAGTAGACTTTTTATCAGTTCTAAACCTCTGAGGAACTTCCTGAGTGATGAAGGTGAGTGAAGCAGGAAGTTGTAAATTTTATGGTATATTGAGTTAGCCAGGTATAAGCAGGGGTCAGAGGTGTATGCAATAAAATAAAGGAAGGCCTAGGTCTTTCCCTGAATACTGACCAGATATGGAAACTGGCCAGAATCAAAGCACCCTGGTGTATAATATTTAAAGGCCCCAAATGGCTCAAAACACCAGGATTCTTACAATAGAACTTCCTGGAGGGAAAAGGTCACTATTTGCTGATGGGATTTTTATCCTAGGAGCTAAGAACATCTGGCACCAGGACTTTCTCACCAGGAAGCAGTATAGCAGAAGGGAAATTATGGGAACATCCAAAATTGAAAACAACGAAAACTGGTAATACAAAAACTTACATGGTATATTTGGTGAGGCTACTACCCATTTCTTGGGACCTACTGTTAGTATCACCAGGACCATCCCTACTTTTTCTTTTCTTTATTCTTCTGAATAATATCTGTCACTAATCTGCCTTGGGTTTCCTGCATGATTTCATTCTCAGAATTCAAGAAAAGAGACAAAAATGTAGTCACCTTTCCTGGTAACATTTTTTTAAAAGCACAATCATTATTTTAGTGTTTTTCTTTGCACTTGCTCTTTCTTAAATATGAAAAGCAAGATGTATTATAACATAATTATTCTGATTACTTGTATTCTGATCCCTTGAGATACATTCCTCTGAGAAAACTTCCTGAAACAAAGTTGCAATTAGAATCATATATTAAAGAGTTGACTAATTATACATTTTAAATACTGCATCTAGCACTTCTTACACATTTCCATAGAATGTAAATCAGAGCCTTTCTAGAGAATAAATTGCAATTACGTATCAAGCCTGAACACATTGCACAGAAATAAACATTTCTATTGAATAGTGTTCTACCAGTTTGTCTTTTTTAGGAAACCTAAAACTTGGGAAATACTTCAAATAGCCAACAGTAGAAAAATGATTCAATACACATGGTATATACATGGAATTCTACGCATTCATTACAAACTTACTGAAATAACTAAGACTTGAGAAAATACTTATGATCAGCATAATACTATACAAAAGAGGGGGAGGAGGTTTTATATAGTAAGTTTTGCTGCTATTACAGGATATCTGGTGGGAAAGTTCCTGGTCCAGTCTTTGTGAAAAACAGTATGGAAACTTCTCAAAAAATGTAAAAATGAAACTCCCATACGATACAGCAATTCCACTTCTTGACATAGACACCAAAGCACACTAAAAATGTTTTAATCCAAAAGGTATATATGCACACCAACGTTCATTGTAGCACTTAGTACAATACTGAGATATGGGAACAATGCAAATTATCCAATAATGGAATAATGGGTTAAGTCATGGTATAGAGAGAGACATCACATCATAGCCATCCCAGGAAAGTCTCATTTCTGGGCTGAAATCTTGGCTGAAATCTCTAGAGCTTTCTCAGCATACAGGCAGGCCAAGTCACCCCCAGTACCCCACCCACACCCAACCTCCTCTGGCATATAAACAACCCAGTTCCATGACTAATCTTGGAGAGATGCTAAAGTACTGGATCATCCCAGTTCCATAGTTCTAGGAATATATGGCTAGATATATGGCTTGTGACATCTCCAAATTTCACAGTACTGACAGTCCAGTAGAAGCACAGAAAACTAGATGGAAAAGTTCTAAAGAATCCCACCAAGCTCAATGAGCAAATATAATACCATAGACGGCTCAACTAGTACCGAACAGCTTAATAAATCCTTAGGCAATGAATTTAGTAACGTTATTGTGAAATGTATATTGTTATAAGCAATATAAAGTAAATTATTTTGTGCCTGCGAAAGACTTGGGATGGGGGAGAGGAAACTGGGGATATTGGTGAAAGGAAGAACACATTAGTGGTGGGACTGGTGTTGAAACACTGATTACCTAAAATGACTATATTATGACAACTTTGTAAATTATAGTGTGTAAATAAATTTTCACACATAAAAAAGAAGTAATGGTGTATATACACAATGTGGTTTGATGCAACAGGGATGGAGCTAGAAGGTATAATGCTAAGTGAAATAAGTCAGAGGAAGAACAATGAATTAAAGATGATCTCACTCATCTGTAGCATCTAGAGAGACAAAACAAGAGATTAGATAGTACTTAACAATAACAAACCCTTGGCACTAAATTACAAAAGCAATTATCAAATAGATTTGTGTATAGAGGTTGTACTGGGGCATTAGTGGAGTGTTGTGGCAATGTTGGTGATGATTGGGTACAGAAACTTGTATATTGATATAGCAAACATAATTACTATTGTAAGTGTCTTAATTATAATGAATAAGGATAATTTTTAAAAACTAAAGGATATTGGAGATTCATTTTCAAATGATCGGCTGAAAAAACACATGATAAATTGGGAGGTATTCATAATAATTGAAATTTGATGATATACTATATTTATTATATTCATCTCTAGGTATGTTAAAGTCTACAATAAGTTCATAAAACACCGTAAATTTTAAACGGTTGTAACAGAGAGGCAGATTTTTTTTTATTATTATTAGTGAACAACCATGAGGTACAGTTGTAGACTTACAAACTTCCGTGCTTGGGTACCAATTATACAATGATCCAGTACCCAACCCTCCAACAGTGCCCATTCTCTACCACCAATGATACCATTAGTTCTCCCACCTCCCACCCCATCTCCCCTACCCCAGCCCGCCTCTGTGGCAGGGCATTCCGTTTTGCTCACTCTTTCCTTTAGGGTATTGTAGTTTGCAATAGAGTTATTGAGTGGCCATCATGTTTGGTTTCGTTTACTTTCAGCACGCATCTCGCATCCCTAGTGAGTTCTCCATCAAGGAACATCCTTCCTTGATGTTCCCTTCTCTAACTGAGCTGACTTTTCCCCCCAGCATGTGCTGCCAACTTCCAAGCCCTGGAGCAGACCTCCCGGTGCTTATCTCAGCTATTCTTGGGTGTTGGACTCCCATTCTGTTACTTTATATTCCCCAAATAAGTGCAGTCTTTCTATATCTGTTCCTCTCTTTCTGACTCATTTCACTTAGCTTGATATTTCCCATGTAGAACAACTTTTATGTAAATTTCATGACTTTATCTTTTCTAACAGCTGCATAGTATTCCATTGTGTACCAAAGTTTCTTTAACCAGTCATCTGTTCTCGGGCATTCGGTTTTTTCCCCAAATTTTGGGTATTGTGAACAGTGCAGCAATGAACATAGAAGTGCAGATGTCATTTCGACTGTACTTTTTGTACTCTCCAGGATATATTCCCAGGAGTGGTATTGCTGGGTCAAAAGGGAGCTTAATTTCTAATTTTTTGAGAAGTGTCCATACTGTTTTCCAAAATGGCTGAACCAGTTGGCATTCCCACCAGCAGTGAAGAAGGATCCCTTTCTCTCCGCATTCATTCCAACACCTGTTGCTTTTGTTCTTTTGGATTTGGGCCAGTCTCTGTGGTGTGAGATGATATCTCATCGTTGTTTTGATCTGCATCTAACTGATGATTAGTGATGTAGAACATTTTCTCATGTGCCTGTTTGCCATTCAGATTTCTTCTTTGAGAAAGTTTTTGTTTATTTTGTCGCCCCATTTTTTGATGGGGTTGTATGTTTTCTTCTTGTGGAGTTCAACCAGTGCTTTGTATATCCTTGATATCAATCTCTTGTCAGATGGGTATTGGGCGAATATCCTTTCCCATTCTGTAGACTGTCTCTCTAGCTGAGGCAGAGATATTTTTGGCATACTGATTCTATTCTTATAATGTTGTAATTGTGGATATAGTTTAAAACCCAAGGAACCCTAAATTAAACTACTGACTTTCTTTAAGAATAATATGTTAATACTGTCTTAGCATTTGTAACAAATATACCACATGACGAATATAAATAATAAAGGAAACTATCAGGGTATGGGTGGAGCTGAGGACACCATGAGAACTCCATAATTTTCAATGAGTTTTCTATAAACTGGAAACTGCTCTATAAGAAGGTATTAATTCTCATGCATAATGTCTTATAAATTAACAAATCTTATATCTTTTATTTATTAATTGAAAAAATAGTAAAAAAATTAAGTTTTATGTTGCATTTAGTTATTAAAATGCTTTTAAATATTTATATTCTTAATATTAATTTATGCATTTTCTACATAATTATTAGGTAAAACACAAAAAATCCACAAATGCATATTGTATATGTACATCAATAACCAATATATTATTATTATACTATTATTTAGTTATGATTTCTTTCATTATTTTCTTTATGTATAACCTAAGTGTGTATGCATATATATACAAAAATCACAGGCAGAGTGATAGGGTTGAACAGTCTCTGATATAAAAATCCAAGTAATTTAGGAGTTACTGGAAAAACGTCAATCTATAAATTCAGTTATTGGAACTAGCAGTCACTCTTTTCATTTAAGTGAATGTGTTTGAAGAGTGTGAGTTCACAAAGTAAAGTGGGCTGCATGACACATGTGCATTCAGTGGCTAAGAACAGCCTCCCATCCTCCCCAGGCCTCCCCAGCAGAAAGACAGAGAGATAAGGGAACACAGACTGATGGTGAAAAAGGCCTATTTAATGCAGAGCTACTAGCATACTTATAGAACATCTGAGGTGGGGGGGGGGGGAGGTATAGGACGTAGGCGTGATTGATCATTTAGATAAGATAAAGATAAAGGCCCTCCCGTTGATCGTCGATTTGCTCGAGCGGGCCTAGTAACGTCTCCATTGGAGACTTTGTTGTTACTGTGTCTGGCATATCGAATACTCTCGGTAGCTTGCCGGGCTCTCCAAGAGGGGCGGAGGAATCGAACTCGGGTCGGCCATGTTGGCCGCTTGTAAGGCGAACGCCCTACCCGCTGTGCTATCGCTCCAGCAGAGATAAAACATTTGGCAGAGGCAATTCTCTTGGGATGATTAACTCAAGGAGACACTCTGTCTCCCAGGGACATCTACATTGCTTTTGTTAATGAATTGAGTTTACTTCTTATCAAACTTACAGTTATTTGGATAAACACAGTAAGAGACAAAGATCAAAACACTTAGTTCTCTGGGCTAGGAGGGCAAGCTAGAAATTTTACTCTAAATCCCAGACTACGTCTCCTCAGTCCAGTTCAGCTTGTCCTTCCCCATGGGGGTCCTGTCTCTTAAGTAATAACAGCTTGCATCAATACCATGCATTTATGCTTTATAGACTGTCCCATTTCAATGCCAGGGTAGCTTTGCTACTTGTCCTGGGTCCATCTCAGGCCCACGGCAGGATCTCCCTTTTGGGGTGTTAGGAACTACAGCAATTGAAGCCTAAGTCAAAGTAATTATGAACAATGCCCAGAAATAAATATATTTCAGATTCAATCCACTCCCAAATACTAGGAGCAGAGCGTTAATGATCTTTCTGTGTTTAACCAAAGAACAGTTATCTATAATAAAATATAAAAAGACTATAGGGAAATAGAAAAGCATGTTTAAATACACAGTACTTCAAATATAAATCACTACAAATACAAAGTCCAGAATTATCAGAAACTTTGATTATTAAGTAATCACCAGTGACTTGGGGAGCTGAGACAATGAGAAGTAAAACACAAAGGAAAGGTTAAAGATAAACTTTAACTAAATTAGGGATGCTAGCAAGAGCACAAAAAGCTTTTCTCTGGGAGGAGGAAAAGGGGCAATTTACTGATGAAGCCTAAAACACTTGGGGTTAATATCCAACAGAAGAGGACCAAGAAAACTTGGAAATATAATTGTATAAGTGTAAACATCTATTCTTTGATAGGTAAGTTCTAAATTTCAAAGGTGGAAGGTAAGAGTGTGGAGGGAATCTTCATACAGTTTAATTTAGTCGTGGAGCCAGACAGCATTCAAATTAACAGTGAATGAGAGTTCCTTTCATTGATTTTTTTAACTCCATGCCCTCTGATACTGTTTATTTCTAATCTTTTGTGTGCATGGCTTCTCATTGTTGTAGGTGATCACTTCTTGACCACTTGACATCCAGTTATTCATTGATTCACTCGAGCGGGTGCCAGTAACATCTCCATTCATCCCTGTCACGTGCTAATGTAGCCCAATGGCATCTACTCATTATAGGAACAAGAAGAGCCTCAAATAAATTGTTCACAGTCTTGATGAAGAAATCTGATCATCTCATAGGTGGGCGGCCACGTGATATTTTGACATCCCATGGAATCCAGTTGGTAATGGCTCTAGTCCAGCAGTCATCTCAAAATTTCATTATGTATCCAGCCCATCTGATTTTTGATGCCTTGGCTAATGAGATAGCATCCCTGATTCTCTTTCTTTTTCAGAATTCTTTTTCATTTTATTTTTCTTATTTATTTAATTTTTTAATTTTTATTAGTGAGACACCGTGAGGTACAGTTGTAGATTTACAATTTTGTGCTTGGGTTTCAATTATACAATGATCAAATACCCTGATTCTTGACCGTTGACGAAGGTTGGAACTTCGGATTCTTTCTCTCATTTGCATAATTGTGATACTCCAAGAATAGTTCTTTCGATTGTTCTTTGGGAGAGCCGTATAGTGTTCTCATCCTGTTTGCATAGGGCCCAGGTCTCTGAGGCGTATGTTAATGCAGGAAGAACAGTGGAATCAAAGAGATGTGCCCGGAGCTGGAGGTTCTTTGTCCTCTTAGCTATTTCTTTGACGTTCTTGAAGGTTTTCCAAGCTGCTCTCTTTCTCCTGCGCAACTCAGGTGCCATGTCATTTGTCATGTTGACTTCTCGACCTAGGTACACATAACTATTGTATTCAGAGATGTTCGTCCCATTGAGAGTGAATGGAATGTCAGGAACGAGACTATTTCTCATAAACATTGTCTTTGTTAGATTCAGCTGTAGTCCAACCCTTCCACACTCACGGTCAAAGTCGGCTAGCCTTTGTGCCGCTTGGCTGATGTTTGGTGTTATAAGAACAATGTCATCAGTGAAGTGGAAGTGGTGTAGTTGCTGACCGTCTATCTTAACTCCCATTCGCATGACGTTCTTGAGGGTGGCACTGAAGAGTTTCGGTGAAATGGTGTCACCCTGCTGAACCCTTATCTTGACATCAATGATCACCTTCCTGTAGAATGGTGAGATCCTGGTAGTGAATCCCCAATACAGCTCACGGAGGATCCTGATGTATTGACTTTGAACTCCCTGTTTGGCTAGGGCCTCGATGACCGCTTCAGTCTCAACAGAATCAAAGACATTCTTTAAATCAATGAACTTTACACAGAATAGCAGCTTGAACTCCCGAGAAACCTCAATGACGCCCTCCAGGATGCTTTCCGGACACTTAGGCCAGGACTCACGCCAGGGTGAAGCTCCAGAGAGCAAGGGAAGCAGAACTCTGTGACCTCGGACTCCAGGCTCAATGGACCCGGAAGCAGAGTTCCTCTGCCTGCTCCCAGCAGTCCCCCAGACCTCCATTACCCCCACTACCTCCACTACCCAGCTGTGTACGCCCTCCAGGACGCTTTCCTGACATATCATAAAACACTTAATACAAGATTACCACACCATATTTGAATGCGTTGAAATACGGTTTGAAGCATGGGAACACCTGTAAGAGTGTTTAGAGGTCGCCCTAAAAGCCTCTATTTCTCTCAGAGAGCCTGGCAAGCTACCGAGAGTGTTCTGCCCACACAGCAGAGCCTGGCAAGCTATCCGTGTTGTATTCGATATGCCAAAATCAGTAAATACAATGGATCCCATTCTCCTGACCCTGAAAGAGCCACCAATATGGCAGCGTTAAGAAAGATGAGGAAGGAGAGACTCATAAAATCTCAGGGCCAACCTAGTCTGCCCAAATGAAGAAGGACAAAAATTACTGTCTGTACTTTCAATGCACATACCCTGGCATTGGATGAATCCATTGAGGACTTGATGGTGCAAGCACAAAAGACCAAGTATGACATCATTGGTCTGACTGAGACAAGAAGCCATAAATCACATCACGCCATTTTTGACACTGAGGAAGAACTGTTCCTTGGAACATGCGGCAAAAGAGGTGTCGGTGGTGTCGGTGTCCTTGTCAACACAAACTTGGCCATAAACATTGATTCATTAGAATGCCTAACAACATGAATTAGACTATTACACTTGAATAGATGTGGCTCACTACCAGCAGTTTCTATCTTCGTTGTCTATGCACCAACATCCAATTATGGTAAAGGTAAAGGTAAAGGCCCTCCCGTTGATCGTCGATTTGCTCGAGCGGGCCCAGTAACGTCTCCATTGGAGACTTTGTTGTTACTGTGTCTGGCAGATCCAATTATGATGAGAGAGAAATTGAGAAGTTCTACATGGAGCTGGAGAAGTTCTATAAAGAAGACCACACCTTCTACAAGATCATTGTCGGTGATTTTAATGCCAAGATAGCACCGAGAAGATCAGCTAAAGAACTCCACATCGGGACCCATGGCCTAGGCTGGAACGAACAGGGTGAGAGACTGGCTGAGTTCATCATGTAGACCAAGACCATCCATGGTAATTCACAATTCCAGAAGGCTGAATCTAAACGTTGGACATGGGAGTCTCCCAGTGGACTGTTTCACAAAGAAATTGAGCACATCATATTCAATCGATGGTCTTGCCTGACCGATGTCGCTTTTGTCCCAAAATTCCAAACAGGAGCAGACCACCGTCTCCTTCGTGCAAAATACTACTTCACAGAGTGGGGAGAAAGGGCTGCAAAGTTTAAGAAGAGAACTCCCAGAATGACCACCAACTGGGAACTCTTTGGCACTATTGCAGAAACATGGGAAGATGCCATTGTTGACAACATTGATGAGGAATATGATCTACTGGTTCAGCACCTCCATGATTGTGCGAGGAACACCAAGAAAGAGATAGCCACAAAAAGACGACTGTCTTCAAAAACTCTCAGGCTCATTCGCCAATGTGGCTTGGCGCAAGCCTCAGGCAACCACAAGCAAATGTCCGAGCTCTCAAAGCAATGCAGAGAAGCAATAAAGGAAGATTATCAAAGCAATAAAGACTATCAAAGCAATAAAGCAATAAAGCAAAGAGAGAAGAGCAGCAGTGCTAGCAGATGCGGCAGAAGCTGGGAAAAGCATTCGCAATGCCCGCCTGTCCTTTGCCAACTACAAGACCAAGATGACTGCCCTCCAACGTCCTGATGGATCTATCACATCTTCCAGAAGGGCAATGGAGAAGATTATCCATGACTTCTTCTCAGATCTCTTTGATAGCCACATCCACGTGCCCACACACCAAATTCCGCAGGATGAATATGTAATTCCCAAAGTTCTCCCTTCCAAAATTCGACACGCCATTTCACCGGTAAAGAATTGAACAGCACCTGGTCCAGACAAGGTCAGACCCAAACACCTGAAGAACCTACCATCAATACTCATTAGTACACTGGCTCGGCTCTTCACACGATACCTGTCTAAATGCAAGGTTCCATCCCAGTGAAAAACCAGCAGGACTCTACTACTGTTCAGGAATGGAGACATCCACGACATTGGTAATTATCAACCGATCTGCCTGTTTTCTGTCGTCTATAAACTGTTCACTGGATTCATCCTGAATAGGATTAGTAGAACAGTAGATGAAGAACAACCATGCGAGCAAGCCAGTTTCTGAAAAGAATTTAGCACAATTGACCATATCCACACGATAACCAAGCTCGTTGAGGTTGTAGATGATAACTCTGTTATTTTGATTTTGGTTTTCCTGATAATAAGTCATGATAAACACCTTTTCATATGCTGAAACCATATCTCATCATACAAAAAGTCAATTCTAAGTTAATCAAAGGCCTCAATATTGACCAGAATCCATAAAATACATTAAGGAAAGTATTAACAGAACACTCCAGGTTCTGGACCTCAAAGTTTTCTCTCTGATATGATTCCACTGATGAAGATTGCAGAAAAAATAAAGAAATGAAAATATAGTAAATAATAAATATTTTTCACATTATAAAAATTTTAAGCTAAATTTTAAAGACATCTTTCTAAATGGGAGAAGATATCCAAGCACAATACTTTAGCTAAAGAACTATTATCCAGGATATATAAAACTCTAACTAATCTCAATAACCAATTCAAAACAATGGCAATCAGTGATAAACAGACACTTTCACGAAGAGGACATACAGATGGTAGATAAACATTATTATGTTTTGAGCATTTTTCACTTGTTCATATTTTTCTTGATTCTTCTGGATACAAGGTAGAAATTTAGTTCTGCATCTTCTGTGTTATTTTATGTTTAACTTAATTAAAGATTTCTCAAATATTTATTTACTTTATTTTGTTTTTATTATGTAATTAATGTGCTTCCAATTTCATATTTAAAGATAATGCTATATTCACAGGATAGTCTCTCAGTATTCTATCCATTCCTTTCTGTTCTCATTCTGTCTGAAAATGACCAGTTTCACTGGAGTTTGGTTATTCTCCAGTGGTTATTTCACATTTTTCCTTTAAAATTTATATGGCAACCACTCTACCTCAAGTTATATATATAATTATTATTCTTTTTAAAATCACATAGTGGATAGGATGCATGCATCCACATACAGCTCATTAATCAACTGTGTATGTGTTGGAGTTTAGATAGCTACTACAATTTGTCATCACCAATACTATCTGAAGCAATAACGTCATGTTTATTTTCTAGTTGCTCATGAAATATCTTATAGCAATTTTTTTAAAAGTGTCATTCAATGGTCAAAAAGTTAACGTATATGAAAATTTGGTTGATAATACTAAATTTCCTCCTACAGGAAATTTCATTCATACCAACAATGTGAGAGCTATTATTTTCATGTAACTCCCCAAACACATTGTGTTGCAAAGATTTTGAACATTTAACACACTTTAAGGTGAGAAATTCTATATTTTAGTTTGATTCTATTTGATTTTAAATAAAGTTAACATTTTGTGTTTAATACCATTTAATATACATTTGCAATTCATTTGTTAATGAGCATTTGCACCCTTTAAAATCAGCTTTGGTTTTCTTCTTATCTTTCTTATTTTTAATATGTAATGATTTTTACTTCTGTTTTACAAATATATTCTCTTAGTTGTCTGTTGGCTCTGCTCACAGTGTTTTTATTGCATAGTAAACTTCACTATATTCTTTCTTGGTCTACTTGATTTTATTTTATTTTATTCAACTAATATCTCAATTATTCCTTAAGCAATAATACATGTCTTTTAATTATAAATATTTATGTTACAAAACACAATTGTCTTAAATATTTGTGTATATTATTGTTTAAATTTTGGGGTTTTTTTGGGGGGGTTACGGGGCAAGTGCTCATAAGCAACAATCAACTCTGTCCTTGGGGGCCTTTCCAGATAATGCTCAAGAGACCACAAGTCACTAGGAATTGAACCTAGATCTCTCAAATGTAAGAGAGTGTGTATTACTTCCTTTAAAAAATAATTGCATTTAAGGTAGCATGTTTACAATAGTGTTGACATTTTTGGTCTTGCTGTACAGTTATTACCGCACTTCAGCACCACCAAAATGCCTAATAAACTTCGTCAATGCTCTCATGCTACTTCTAGTCCTTGTCTCTCTTCCCACTACCCAATTGCCTCTCTGGAATTCTGAGTTTTGCGATAAAAAAGATTTCTCTTCGTTCCTATTGTCTTTATTTTGTTTATATGCCATGGATGAGTTAGATTTTTGGTATTTGTCATTCTGCTTCTGACCTACTATGTCATTACACACTGCAGGAACAGCAAGATTTCATCATTTTTATAGCTACATATAATTCCATTGTGTATATATGCCAAGTTCCTTCGTTTACACCTCTGTGACTGTATGTTTTGTCTGCTTCCATATTGTAGCTACTGTACTAAGCACTTCAATGAACATAGGTGTGCATATATATATATATATATATATATATATATATATATATTCAATTAATGGGCTGGAGTGATAGCACTGCGGGTAGGGTGTTTGTCTTGCACGTGGCAGACCCGTGTTCAATTCCTCCATGCCTCTTGGGGAGCCCGGCAAGCTAAGAGAGTATCCCGCCTGCACGGCAGAGCCTGGCAAGCTCCCCATGGCATATTTGATATGCCAAAAACAGTAAAAACAAGTCTCACAATGGAGATGTTACTAGTGCCTGCTTGAGCAAATCAATGAACAATGGAGGGCAGTGCCATAGTGCAGTTTTTTGTTTTGGGAGTAGGTGACAAGTTGAATCTTTGTGTATTATGATAACTATTTAATAATTTAAGAAATATCCATACTGTTTTTAATACAGTAAAACTGTATACTGAATTAGGACATAACAAGGTCGTTAGCCTCATATGATCATCTAATCATACTGAATTAGATATTCCCAGCATATTACTTTTAACATAAACTTCATAACTGCCTCATCGAATAATGGAGAAAAGTTTTTAGCATTCCTGTTTATTTAATTAAATACATATATTAACTAGGGGATAATGTAGATATAAAATCATAATTATGTTGATATATCATAGTAAAGAACAAATGCTGGGGCATATGCTGCCCGAGCCCATGTGCTGTTTGTGTCTACGTGACTGAACACATGTGTTGACCTAGCACATGTGCCCCCACATCTCCCCTCTTGAGATGTGTAATTTTATGCTTTCATGTCTAATGCTGTGATATGTATTGGGTCTCTCTCTTCACCCTACTAGAAGCCCGCATTTTCTCTTGAGAGCATTACTAACTCTCTCTCTATCTTTCTCTCCACCCCCTTGCCCATCTCTTCTCCTCCATATCTTCAAAACCTGCAAATAAAATCTGTTTTACTTAAAAAAAATACAAACAATGTATTTTTTAAAATTTGTATACGTGCCTTTTCTCTTTGACAGCAAAGAGAAAAGCATATACATATTTTTTCAGTACATATTTTATGTTTTCTGTATTTCTAAGCATTACAAAGATTATCATTACTAAAGTTCCATTTTGTTTTGTTTTTTTTGTTTGTTTGTTTTCAGGCCACACCTGGCAGTGCTCTGGGTTTATTCCTAGTTCTTCACTTAGTGATAACTACTATTGGGGCTCAGGGGACCATATGGGGTGTCAGAGATCAAACCTAGCTCAGCCACATATAAGAGTAGAACCCCATCTGCTGTATTGTCACTATAACCCCAATTGTAAATTTCAACTGTTTCATCAACAGACTTCTCCATAGACATGTTTGTATTCCTTATTTAGTTTTACATTTTATATTATTTAATTTTACCATGGTATGAAAGTTAATGCACGGCAGAGCCTGGCAAGCTACCCGTGACATATTCGATATGCCAAACACAGTAACTACAAGTCTCATGATGGAGACGTTACTGGGCCCGCTCCAGCAAATCAATGAACAACGGGAGGATCGTGACCATGACCGTGATGAAAGTTAATTAAAAATTAAATTACAGTCACTAGTCCAGGTACTCGCCTGGTGGCAGGGTCCCTTCCTGGGGGCATGCATCTATCTAGATCCCCTGAGAATGAACAGTTTTCTTCCTTGGTCTGTGGGGAATGGGAATTGAGGCACACCGCGGGAGCCCAAAGCTGAGCCATTCTGCCTCCCTCTGCTCACTCATCCAGGTACCAGCCAGTGGCAGGGTTGGCGCCCTCCTCCACACCTAAACTCGTGACCATGAAAGAGAGTTGCCTCTGGGACCCCGGCCTGGGGCACCTGCCTCCACTTCTGCAGCAAGCACCAGCACAACTAGTGGCGGCCACAACAGGCCTGTAAACTAGCATCTGGACTGGTTGGGGGCGTGACTTCCTCAAAAGTGGGTGTGGCCTTCTTCAAGGGCGGTGACGCTCACTGCAGTTATATTTCCCACTCTCAGCACTCTGGACTTTCATCCTAGTCTTTATCACCTAAATCTGTGGAAAATTTTCTTCCACTTCAACTACAATACAACAATAATCCACTGGCCTACTCCAGTTCTAACAAAAGGCCAGTACGCGAGAAGCTGTACAAGTCCAATATTAAAGAGCACCTCCTCCAAAGCTTCACTAGATGCCTGCCAAAGGCAAAGAGGAAGGTCAGACTCTAGAAAGAGAGAAGGGTGACCACCACTGACCGACCTTATCCAAAATCCTTTCCCATGATAAGAGGGAACAGTACTAGTGAATTCCAGGATTTTTACCACTAAACAGACAAAACAACATGAAGAAACAGCTGAAATCTCCACTTCAAGGAGAGGAGTAAGAAAAGAGTCCCGAACCCTCAACCGGGGTTATCCACAAATATGCTCTCTCCGATAAGGAATTCTGAGACAAAGATGCAGAAGATTTTCAAGGATCTACTCAAAGAATCAATGGATGAGATATCCAGAAAACTAAAGGAAGAAATGAAAGAAGCAGTAGAACGGACAGTCAAGAAAATACAGGAAGAAATGAGAGGAGAAATGAAAAAGCTACAAAAAGAAGTGTCAAAAATAAAGGAATATATCCTAGAGAGGCAAAAAAAAGTATAGTAATAGTGACATCTGTACTTGTTTGTTTATTACAGCACACTTTACAATAGCCAGAATATGGAAAAAACCTGAGTGCCCGAGAACAGATGACTGGTTATAGAAACTTTGGTACATCTACACAATGGAGTACTATGTAGCTGTTAGAAGATGAAGTCATTAAATTCACATACAAGTGTTACTACATGAAAAGTATCATCTTAAGCAAAATGAGTCAGAAAGAGAAGGGTAGACATAGAAAGATTGCATTCATCTGGGTAACATAAAGTAACAAAATAGGAGAATAACACTCAAGAGGTGCCGAGATTAGTACCAGGAGTTTTGCTCCATGGTTTAGAGGCCAGCCACACATTCTATGGGGAAAGGGAGCTCAGATAGAGAAAGGAGTACCCAATAAAGGGTGTTGGCAGGATCCTCCCAGGATGGGAGAAGCATGCTGAAAGTAGACTATAGACCAAACATGATTTCGACTCAATGTCTCTTTTGCAAACCACAAAACCCAAAAGGAGAGAGAGAACAAAAGAGAATACCCTGCCACAGAGGCAGGGTGGGATGGGGGGATGGGGGGATGGGGGGATGGGGGAGTGGGAGGGATACTGGGACTCGTGGCAGTGGAAAATGGGCACTGGTGGAGGTATGGGTGTTTTGTCATTGTATAATTGGAACCCAAGCACAAAAATTTGTAAATCTACAACTGTATCTCATGGTGTTTCACTAATAAAAATTTTTTAAAAATAAAGGATTCAGTATACGAAATTAAAAACTCAGTAGGTGCTTTAGCAGTAGGATCAATTCAGCTGAAGAAAGGATCAGTGACCTTGAAGATGTGCAACAGAAATCGCACAGGGTTCAACAAGCAATGGGAAAAGACCTCAAAATAGCTCTAAGGAGAATCAGAGACCTAGGGGATGACGCCAAGACAAACAACATTAGAATTATTGGAGTACCAGAAGGACAGGGAGGCAACCCCAATGGAAAAGCCACAGTCAAAGAAATCATTGCTGAAAAGTTCCCAGAGCTAAAAAAATGCAGATATCCAGATCCAAGGAGCTGCAAGGATGCCAGCTAAAAGAGACCCGGATAAAAACAATCCAAGGTATAGTCAGAATGATGGATGCTGTGAACAGAGACACAATACTTAAAGCAGCAAGGTCAAAGAAGGGAACCACATACAAAGGAACACCCCTTAAATTTACAACAGAACTATCCGAGGAAACCCTCCAAGCCCGAAAGCAGTGGTGTGATATAGTGAAAAAAACTCAATGAAATGAATGCCTCATCAAGAATACTTTATCCAGCTAAACTCTCACTCAAACTAAATGGAACAATACAGCATTTGGTAGATAAAGAAAGGCTCAGGAACTTCATAGACTCAAAACCAAATCTAAAAGGAGGATTAAATGTGCTCCTGTAAGAGAAGAAGGAAAACAGTTATAAACACAACCAACCCTGTAAGATGGCACAAAACCCCATGACAATAATCTCTCTCAATATCAATGGTCTAAATGCACCAATCAAGAGACATAGAGTGGCAAAATAGATCCAGAAACTAAAAACAATATTCTGCTGTCTACAAGAAAGTCATCTGAACAACCAAAGCAAACACAGACTCAAAGTTGAAGGATAGAAAACAATCCTGCAAGCAAACAGCTCCCTCAAAAAATCTGGGGTGGACATACTAGTATCCTAGAGAGAGAAGGTAAAGGCCCTCCCGTTGATCGTCGATTTGCTCGAGCGGGCCCAGTAACGTCTCCATTGGAGACTTTGTTGTTACTGTGTCTGGCATATCGAATACTCTCGGTAGCTTGCCGGGCTCTCCGAGAGGGGCGGAGGAATCGAACTCGGGTCGGCCATGTTGGCCGCTTGTAAGGCGAACGCCCTACCCGCTGTGCTATCGCTCCAGCCCTTACTAGTATCCAACAACATAAATTTCAGTTTGAAAAAGATTGGAAGGGACAGCAAAGGCCATTTTATATTTAACAAGGGATACGTAGAACAGGAAGAAATCACACTCTTAAATGTATACACATCTAATGAGGGAACAGAGAAATACTTAAAATAACTGATAACAGATTTTAAGGAGGACATTACTAGCAACACAGTAGTAGTTGGATACTTCAACATCGCCTTATCACCTCTGGATATATCAACAAGAACAAAACTCAAAAAGAAAACATTGGCTTTGAAGAAAAAAATAGAAGAGAGAAGACTAATATACCTACACAGGGCTTTACACCTCAAAAAAAAAGAATACACATTCTTCTCCAGTGCACACGGAATATTTTCCAAAATAGACCACATGCTAGGCCACAAAACATAACTCAATAGAATCAGGAAGATAGTAGTAGTATTGACAATCTTTTCAGACCACGATGCATTGAAGATAGAAGCGAATCACAGCAAGACATCGAAAAACAAATCTAAAACCTGGAAATTAAAAAACTCAATATTGAACAATGAGTGGGTCAGGAAGGTAGTCAAAAACGAAATCAAAAGATACCTGGAAACAGATGAGAATAAAGACACAAGCTACCGGAACTTATGGGACACAGCTAAAGTCGTGTTAAGAGGAAAATTTATAGCGTTGCAAGCATTCCTAAGGAAAGAAGAAAGGGCCTACATAGATAACCTAACAACAGAGCTCAAGATCTTAGAAAAAGACTAACACAAGGAACCAAAAATTGGAAGGAAAGAAATAACAAAACTTAGAGCAGAAATTAATGACATAGAAACCAAAAAAAAATCTGAAATATTCTTGAAACCAAGAGCTGGTTCTTTGAGAAAATACATAAGATTGATAAACCACTAGCAAGACTAATAAAGAAAGATAGAGAACCCTAATAAACAGAATCAGAAATGAAAAAGGAGACATCACAACGAAAGCAATGACATTCAAAAGATCATCAGAGACCACTTTGAGAGTCTGTATGCCACAAAACAAGAGATCCTAGAAGAAATCGATAAATTCCTGGATTCCTATAATCTCCCAAGATTGAAACAGGAAGACTTGGGATACCTGAATAGACCCATTCATATCAAGGAAATTGAAACGGTAATCAAAAGTGTTCCCAAAAACAAAAGCCCAGGCCCAGATGGATTCACTAGTGAATTATTCCAAACATTCAAAGAAGACCATTTGCCAGTTCTCCTCAAGCTTTTCCAGGAAATTAAAAAAACAGGAACTCTCCCAAAAAACATGTTTCATACACCAGGACAGCATGGAACTGGAACAAAGTTAGGGCCCCAGACCAATGTAACAGGGTGGAATATCCATACAAACAACCCCAAATGTTTAAATATCTGATCTTTGTTAAGAGAGAAAGAAATGTGAAGTGGAACAAGGAAAGCCTCATTAACAAATGATGCTGGCATAACTGGACATCCACATGCAAAGAATTTGGCTTAGACCTCAACCTAACAGCATGCACAAAAGTCAGATCAAAATGGATTAAAGTTCTCAACATTAGGGCAAAATCCATAAGGTACATTGAAGACAAGGTCGGCAAAACCCTCCATAATATTGAAGCTAATGGTATCTTCAAAGACAACACTCCACTGACCAACCAAGTGGAAACAGTGATAAACAAATGGGACTATCCTAAATTAAGAAGCTTCTTCACCTCAAAGATACAGTAACCAGAATAAAAAGACAAGCTACAGAATGGGAAAGAATATTTACCCAATACTCATCTGATAAAGAATTGATATCAAGGATATTCAAAGCATTGGTTGAACTCTACAAGAAGAAAACATCTAACCCCATCAAAAATGGGGTAATGAAATGAATAGAAACTTTCCCAAAGATGAAATCCAAATGGCTAAAAGGCACATGAGAAAATGTTCTACATCATTAATCATCAGGGAGATGAAGATTAAAACAACTATGAGATATCATCTCACACCACAGAGACTGGCCCACATCCGAAAGAACAAAAGCAACTGGTGTTGGCGTGGATGTGGCGAGAAAGGGACTCTCCTTCACTGCTGGTGGTAAAGCAGACTGGTTCAGCCCTTATGGGAAACAGTATGGACGCCTCTCAAAAATTAGAAATTGAGCTTCCATTTGACCCAGAAATACCACTCCTGGGAATATATCCAGGAGAGCTATTTCTTCAACGGTCTTGAAGGCATTACACGTCAATCTCTTTCTCCTGAGCAACACAGGTGTGAGTTCATTTGTCATGTTGACTTCTGGACCTAGATACTGCTGCATTTGGAGATCTTCATTCCATTGACAGCAAATGGAATGTCAGGAACGAGTCCGTTTCTCATGAACATTGCCTTGGTGAGATTCAGCTGCAGTCTGACCTTTCCACACTAATGGTCGAAGTCGGCCAGCATTTGTGTTGTTTGGCTAATGCTTGGCGTTATTAGAACGATGTCATCAGCGAAGTGGAAATGGTGTAGTTGCTGACCGTCTCTCGTCACTCCCATTCCTTCCATTCCTGTCATCGCATGACTTTCTCCATGGTGTCACTGAAGTGTTTTGGTGAAATGGTATCACCCTGCTGATCCCCTTTCTTGACATGGATGATCACTTCTTTGTATAGTCATGAGGTCCTATAGTGAATCCGTAATACAGCTCATGGAGGATCCTGATGTATTGAGTTTGAATGCCCTGTTTGTCTAAGGCTTCGATGACCACTTCAGTCACAACAGAATCAAAGGCCTTCTTTATATCAATGACCGTTAGACAGAGAAGCATCTTGAACTCCAGGGAAACCTCAATGATCTTGGTTAACCTGTGGATGTGGCCAACCGTGTTGAATGCTTTTTGGAACCTGACTTGCTCTCATGGTTGTCCTTAATCTATTGCTCTGCTATTCAGGATAACTCGAGTGAGTAGCTTGTAGATGACACACAACAGGCAGATCGGGCAATAGTTGCCAATGTCCCGTGGATGTCTCCCTTCTTGTACAGTAGAACGTTCCTGCTGGTTTTCCATTGCATTCAGACAGGTAGCGTGGGAAGAGCTGAGCCAGTGTATTGATGAGTATTGACTGCAGATTCTTCAGATGTTCAAGTCGGACCTTTTCTGTGTCGAGGGCTGTTCACTTCTTTACTGACAAAATGGCATGTCAGATTTCGGAAGGGAAAGCATTGAGAATGACATATCCATCCTGCGGAATTTGGTATGTGAGCAGGTGGACATGGCTATCGATGAGATCTGAGTAGAAGTCAAGGATAATCTTCTCCATTGCCCTTCTGGAAGAGTGATAGATCCATCAGGACATTGGAGAATTATCATCTAGGTCTTGTAGTTGGCGAAGGACAGGTGTGCATTGCAAATGTTTTTCCTGGCTTCTGCCGCATTGGCCAGCAATGTTGCTCTTCTCTCTTTGAGGTCTTCCTTTATCGCTTCTCTGCACTGCTTTGCAAGCTTGGAAATCAGTTTGTGATTGCCTGATGCTCGTGCCTAGCCAAATTGGCAATTGAGCTCAAGAGTTTTTGAAGATAGGTGTCTTTTTGTGGCTTCCTCTCCGTCGGCATTCCTTGCACAATCATGGATGTGCTGAACCAGTCGATCACATTCTTTGTCAATGTCCTCAGAGACGGCATCTTCCCATGTTGCTACAATAATGCTGAAGAGCTCCCTATTGGTGGTCTTTCTGGGAGTTCTCTTCTTAAACATTGCAGCCCTTTCTACCCACTCCTTGAAGTAGAATTTTGCATGAAGGAGATGGTGGTCCGATCCCATTTGGAATTTTGGGACAATGCAACATTGGTCAGGAAAACCATCTTTTGAGTATGATGTGATCAGTTTCATTGTGTAACTGTCCACCTTGAGACTCCCATGTCTAACGTTTAGTTTCAGCCTTCTTGAACTGCAATTACCATGTATGGTCTTGGTTGACATGATGAACTCAGACAGTCTCTCACCCTGTTTGTTCCATTCTTGGCCATGGGTCCTGAAGTGGAGTTCTTTGGTCGATCTTCTAGGTCCTATCTTGACATTAAAATCACCGACAATGATCTTGTAGAAAGTATGGTGTTTTTTATAGAACTTCTCCAGCTCCATGTAGAACTTCTGAACTGCTTCTTCACCATAATTGGATGTTGGTGCATAGACAATAAAGATAGAAACTGCTGGCAGTGAACCACATCTATTCAAGTATAATCGTCTGATTCAGGTTCTTAGGCATTGGAATGAATCAATGCTCATGGCCAAGTTTGTGTTGACAAGGACACTGACACCACCGACACCTCTTTTGTCACATGTTCCAAGGAAGAGTTCCTCTCAAGTGTCGAAAATGGTATGATTTTATTTATGCCTTCTTGTCTCAGTCAGACCAATGATGTCGTACTTGATCTTCCGTGCTTGCACCATCAGGTCCTCGATGGATGCTTCCGATGTCAGCATAAGTGTATTGAATGCACAGACAGTTATTTTAGTCCTTCTTCCCTTTGGCAGCCTAATTCGGCCCTGAGATTTTATCAACCAATCCTTGCTCAGCCTTCTTACTGCTGCTGTATTGGGGCCTCTTTCAGGGTCAGGGGAATGAGACCCATTGTATTTACTATTTTGGGCATATTGAATACACAAAGGATAGCTTGCCAGGCTCTGCCATGTGGCAGCTTGCCGGGCTTTTCGTGAGGCTTTTAGGGCAGCCTCTAATCACCTTTGCAGGTGTTTCCATGGTTCATACCATATTTGAACTCATCAAAAGTTGCAGTAATAATGAAAAATTGGTATTTAGTATCGTATGATATGTCCGGAAAGTGGTCTGGAGCATGACGGATTTAGTGGAGGTCAGCCAATGAGTTATTCATCAGGCTCTGGCAGTATGGGTCCTCTGGGTGTGATCCCTGAGTCACTGGAGATTGGTAGAAGCAGGCATAGGATCTTTGTTTCCGGGTCCCATTGAATGGAGTCCAAGGTCACAAGGTTCTGCTTTTCCTGGTTCTGTGGGACTTCACTCATGTGTGAGGCTAGGCCATTGCGGCCTGGAGTGTGGTCACGGCTGGGTAGTGGCAATTCTCAGTTATGACTTTTTTAAATGCTTATAGAGTAAATGAACCAAATTTGCAGCTCAGCACTCTGTTTATCACTTATGGGATCTTAACCCCTAAAGTCCTGCCTTTATTTATATTTTTTTAAATAAGGAAATCTCTTACTTAGAAGACAACTAGTAATTTCACAGGAAGTAAAGGTCGCAAAAATAGTAGAAGTATTATAGTGCACTTTTCATTTTGTGCCCTTGAATAGTTACATATTATTTTATTTTTGAATTATTTTTAAATGAATCAGCGTAAGGACAGTTACAGACTTACAAATTCAAGTGATTATACTTCAGTCATACAATGAATGGTAGTTGTCATTTTAGATAGTTGTCATATGAAAATTAAGACTATGATTCTGGTTCAATATATGTATATTTATACTTGTGTATTTCTTGCATAGATACAACTATTCATCATTGTAATAATTACACAGTATTCCATATATTAAAAAATAAAATTCAAATACATTCCCTAGATTTGGATGATCACTCCCACACAGTGCTCATGAATCCTATGTGTCCTCCCTCCTCTGCCAATGGTACTCAGTCAACTGGGTAATGGCTCAATGTGAGGGCCTGAATATGCTGTACTATTTGGGTCCTGCAGTGCTGTATAATACCCTAGCCACCTTCGTGGTAATCGAGGGGCCTTTAAGACTACACCTAACAGTGCTTGGGAAAATGGGGTACTGGGGTTACCACCAGGACCCACTGCAAACAAGGCATGTGACTTTATCCCTGAACTATTTCTCCAGACCCTATATTTTTTATTCATTCTTAAGAGTAATGTTGTTCTAGAGTAATGAGTCCATCATGGCCAGAAGCAGATGTCCAAAAATTTTTGTATTTAATTTTCATATTTACATTAAAAAGCTCCTGACTCTGAGATCATATCTATTATCTGAAAGTTTGAGATGTGGTTTCCAGAATTTTTTTTGTTTCCTCATAGTGTGTAACATGATGCTAGACATATGGTAGGAAAGCAACATTTATTGAATTTAATTTCTTTCTATATAGTCATAATTAAAGTTATTATGGAAAATGGAGGTGCCAAAGCTATTAGTAGTTAAATAGGCCTAGCTTAACTTTATTTTTATATTCATGCTGATAGATTATTAGTCTTATTCTTTGGCAATTTCATCTTTGCTTATAAATACACATCAAAAAATTCCCTGTTTTCCAAATTACAATATTTGACTTACTTTGGAAACTGTTGCTGCTACAGTATGGAAGGATTTAAATTTCAGGTTTAAGATATAGACATTTAGTAGACAATGAACAGGTAGTAGTGACTTACCTAGGCAGTGTAATATTGCTTGATTGAAAGTCCATGCTTTTCTATAATGATTTTGAAAAAGAAAGAGGATAGAAAATATACAGATTTAGTAAAACAAGTTCAGAGATGGAAGGGTCCAAAGGGCGGAAGCACAGGTTTTGCAACTGGAAACCCTAGGTTCAACACTGGCACCTCATGGTCTGGTCAGTGCTATCAGATGGCCCCATATATCAAACTCAGAATAAATCCCAAGAACTGTTGGGGCTGGAGCAATAGCATAGCGGGTAAGGCATTTGCCTTGCATGTGGCCAACCCTGCTTCAATTCCCAGCATCCCATATGGTCCTCTGAGCACCACCAAGAATAATTCCTGAGTGCAGAGCCACGAGTCACGTTTGTGCATTGCCAGGTGTGACCCAAATAGCAAAAAAAAAAAAAAAAAAAAAAGAGTAAAGCATTGCTGGGCATGCAGTTCCAAAAGAAAACAAGTAAGAGGTGTGTACATTATTTAAATAGCAAAGTTTGGTGCTATTTACATATTTTATTAGTAGGAGTATAAAGTAAAAACAAATGTGGACTAGATGAAAACAAGGCTTTATTAAAAGAAATACTTTTGTATTAACTAAAACATTGTAAGCTTAGAAATCTACAGGTGTCTTAAAAGCAACCACAAAGGGCTTTTCTTTCACGGATGAAAGCACCAACTATGGGGAAGTGAAGAAAATGAGATGATCAGGGGCCACTAAAAAGTAATATGCTTTTCTGTCATTAGCTGATTCTTAGAATAAGGGTTAAGAAGGTATTTTAGGCTTCTTGGTGCTTGTTCATGTTTTAAAGACAAAAAGAACTCATGAGCCTGTTGAGAAGAGAGAAACCTGACTAAAGTTATGTTAAGACAAATAAATGTACAAGAAATGGCCATTGTGAACACCTTATTCAGAGTCAGCATTAAACAGAGCCTCTCTGTTACTAGAGAGTTTCCAGTAGATAACAAAAGACCACTTGTTAGGTATGCTATAGAACAAATTCTTTTGTTTATAATCTGATGGGAATTTTTTATAGGTGACCTTTAAATATGCATTTTATTTTAAGGAATGTTTCCTTGTATGCCTCAGTGAAGTTGAGTATTTGTACAAAAACAAAGAGTTCCTCTTAATGTACAGTGTCGGACAAATAGCATGTGCTGCATCCCCTAGTCACTTTATATAGTATGTTTCAATGCAAGTTGGTAAAATTTATTTAAAAGAAAGCTTTGCAGTCATCATTTTGTAGACTATACACATGAATTATTCAGAACTAAGTATTTCAAAATATCTATTATTTCAGACCAAACAGAATTGCTGCATATAAGATATGCAATCCTGCCTGAGAAATGAAATAATAGTATGAAAAAATATGTGCAGTATTAACATTTAGATATGAATCATGGAAAAGTAAAGCTTAAAATTCACCTAGAGAGGAGAAGAAAGAGGAAGGGTTTTGGCTAAATCTTATCAGACCCACCACTAGTCCATCAATTCAAAGTCAGCTTGGGAAGTAATGTTGCTATTCAAGCTTACATAAATAGACTTCTGATTTGTAAAGGAGGAAAATTTATTTATGTAAATTGACTATTTGGCAGTACTTTTCTTCTTTTAGTGTTGACTAGTACCACCTCTGATAACAGAGATCTAATTTCATTTCCATTAAAATGCAATAAAAGCACATTTACGAATTTAATAATTTCTTGCAAGACTTTGATAGAAGCATTAAAATTGTGAGCTATGGAGTGTTGTTAATAAATATTCCTTTTTAATTAAAATATTCTAAGAAACACCTTGTTGGTCAATTAGTTTTTTTGTAGATAACAAAAAATATGAGTTGGTGAAAAAATAGCAATTTGTTCAAGGGTTTGCTAAATTGGGTACTCTTGCTTATCTTATTGTCAAATTATTTTCAAACCAAAGCTTTTCTATTTTAATTTATGCATTAGTATAGTGTTTTCATAACTCGTTAATCGTCTTAAAAGAAACATGAAGCAAATATAAATTTAAACTTTATAAGTAAACATGGAAAGGAGAAAGTGACATCTTGAATTGTTCTAATTTTCCTTTCATAAAGTCACCAAAATTGTTTTCTCATGCTTTCCATATTTTTGAAACAATTGTCCATTTAAATATTATTTCTTATAACTAAGTATGCCTCCAGATTCATAATGCTTTACAAAACAGCTTTTAGCTGAATCTCTTCTGCATAATGTGAATTAACAACAATTTGTAACCAAAAGAAAGGAAAAACTATTTTCAAATGAAAAATCATTGATGGCAGCAATGATCTTTACTGACCCCAAATTTAAGCTGATGACTTTCCCATTACCAAGGAGAACTTATTTTATTATTGTGCAAAAATAATCAGATTGAGTTGCTAGATTAGGTAAAATAATTTCCTTAACATTACAAGTGAATATTGGAGAAGAATATTGAGAAAGCCAATATTAAAATTAGAAACAGTGAGTTGCATTAATTCAGAGTCCGAAAACAAGATACCTAACATGTAAGTTTAAGAGGAATAATTAAAATAAATAAATATTCGTTGGGGATGTGCCTCATTGATGTGAGGCCCTAGAGTCAGCCCTCCACTTATAAATAATGACTAAATTTAATGACTCATTTCTTAATAAAGTACTTTACAACTTCCTGTCATTTAATTCCAGTATAAATTTTATTGAATGGCATGATATGGGCTGGATTGATAGCACAGAGGGTAGGGCGTTTGCCTTGCAAGCAGCCAACATGGCCGACCTGAGTTCGATTCCTCTGTCCCTCTCGGAGAGCCTGGTAAGCTACCGAGAGTATCTTGCCCTCACAGCAAAGCCTGGCAAGCTACCCGTGATGTATTCCATATGCCAAACACAGTAATAAGTGTCACAATGGAGACGTTACTGGGCCCGCTCGAGCAAATCGATGAACAACAGGAGGACAGTGACAGTGACAGTGGCATGATATATTGATTAGGGCACAAAAGATATCTAGATTACAGTACAAAACCTTTGGACGATTACTATTTCATTTGCCAATGATCTTTTCCCCCCATAATCTATAGGAAACAATTTTGAAGATCTATGAATTGCTTGAAGGGTTGGAGCGATAGCACAATGGGTAGGGTGTTTACCTTGCACGTGTCTGATCCGGGTACAGTTCCTCCTCCCCTCTCTGAGAGTCTGGCAAGCTACTGAGAGTATCTCGTCCGCATGGCAGAGCCTGGCAAGCTCCTCCCTGTGTCATATTTGGTATGCCAAAAACAGTAACAACAAATCTCACAATAGAGACTTTACTAGTGCCCACTAGAGGAAATTGATGAACAATGGGAGGACAGTGCTACAGTGCATGAATTGCATAAATTTATAAAAATCAGTATTTAATAACAATGCTTATAGCTGAAAATTTAAATATTCTACCAATGACCATATAAACAATGATCTAATCTTATTTAAAATATTTCTAAATGGAAATATAACTAAAACCTTCATTTCAATAGAAATATTTGGAAGTGATTAATAAATATTTCTGTATCATATTCTCATTCTACATTTGTGAATTTACTTTTTAATTCAAACTCACTTTTAAAAATCACTGTCACTGTCCTCCCGTTGTTCATCGATTTACTCAAACAGTCCCAATAACATTGTGAGGGAGGAGGAATTGAACCTGGGTTAGCCAGGCCTGGCCACATGCAAGGCAAATGCCCTACCGCTATGCTCTTTGAGGGCTGGAATGATAGCACAGTGAGTAGGGCTTTTGCCTTGCACGTGGGTGAACGGGCCTCTCTCAGAGAGCCTGGCATGCTACCAAGAGTATCTCAGCTGCACGGCAAAGCCTGGCAAGCTACTCCTGACCTGGAAGCTACCCCTGACCTGGAAAGCTAGCCCTGACGTATTTGATATGCCATACACAGTGACAACAAGTCTCACAATGTTACTGGGCCCACTCAGGCAACTCAATGAATAACGGGAGGACAGTGAGAGTGACAGTGACTTTTAAAATCTAAAAATATCACAATCACGATCATCCTATTGTTCGTCGATTGTCTCGAGCAGGCACCAGTAACGTCTCCTACCTAGCCCTGAGATTTTATAAGAGCCATTTCAATGCTCTTTCAGGATTAGGAGAATGAGACCCATCATTGTTACTGGTATTTGGCATATTGAGTACAACACAGGAAGTTTGCTAGACTCTGCCGTGCGGGCAGGATACTTTTTGTAGCCTGCCAGGTTCTCCAAAGGAAAGATAATAAGATGTCGTGCGACTGTGAATGAGGCTGCGTGCTTCCGGGAGCTGGGTTTTATAGTCTCTGCATCTTGGCCATTGATGGGACTAACCTGGCACTGGTGGCAGCTGGTGGGTGTGATGCCTACCTAGTAGAAGATGGGAGGTCTGGGTGGAGAAGGCTCAGTCCCAATCCGAGTAGGCTTGGAGACCTCAGCCCCAGGACCCGCATGCCTGGGTTCCTCTGCCAGTTCTTTCATGCATGAGGGCCGTCCGGACGTGTGGAGAGTGGTCCCAGCATGGCTGTGGCTGGCTCCAGAGGTCCTCAGCTGCTGGGGCTCTGCTCAGGGTGGGGGGGGGGGAGAGAAACTCAACAGTGAGAGTGACAATGACTTTTAAAATCTAAAAATACATTTTTAAAAATATAAAATATTATTTAAAAACATAATCATGCTACTTAAAATTAATGATGAGTTTTATGTACAGATCTAGTTAATATATAGCTTGCATGTAGAAGAAAATTTTTGTTTGTTTGTTTTGGGTCTATATCTGGCCATGCTTAGGGCTTACATCTAGCTCTGCATTCTTGGATCACTCTTTGCTGGGCTTGGGCGACCCAATGAAATATCATCTCATATCAGTGAGAATGGTACAAAGAACAAAAACAACCAGTTGGTGTGGAAATACAGAAAAGGGATCCTCATTCACTGCTGGTTGAGATGTCAACTGATCCAGTCTTTTGGAAAAACAATATCGATTTCACCTCAAGAAGCTAGGAATTAATCTTTCATATGACTCAGCAATTACATTTTCGGCTTCTATACCAAGGGGGCCAAAACTCTATTTAGAAATATAATTTGGTCATTTGCACTCTTGTGTTTATTGTAGGTTTATCCACAATGGCCAAAATCTGGAAATGACCCAAGTGTCTATTAACAAATAACTGGATAAAGAATCTAATATATGTATATATTCATACATATATACAGATATTCATATATAAAATAAAATGCCACTTAGCTATTAGATGAAATCATACAATTTGATCTTACATGGATTTGGAAAATATCATGCCGAGTGAAGATAGTCAGGAGTAGGACAGACATAGGGATCCCTCATATGTGGAATATAAAAAATATATAGTAGGGTAATAACAAATGGCCAATGACAACAGAAACTGACAATTGGGGGGATCACTAGGAGAATAGTGGAGGGAAGTGAACTCTCTGGTAGATGTAGTACTAGAATGATTTATTCAAGAAACCCTACCATGAACAATATTATAAACCCCAGTGCCAAAAATAAAATTTTAAAATAATAAATAGAAAACTAAAGAAATACATAGTTTAGCCAGGTGTTTAACACTTCTCAAGACAGGATGGTATAGGATAACATTGGTTAGTCCTTTCTCCTCTCCCTGCAGGGAGTTTAGGATTATTGGGTGTGGAGTGTAGTAACAGGCACCAGAGCTGATAAGATCTGTCCCTGCATAGCAGATAAGACCTGTCTCTGCATAGTGATCCAGTAGGGAGTGTTTGGGCACATTTTACAAGCAGCGGGTATCTGGTGTTGTGTCTCATCCCCCCAAGAACTGTTACCTAACTGCATTCCTATCTGCAGCATCCAGCCCTAATTGGGGTTTGGCAAGGGCAAAGCAGAGTTGGAAAGGTGATAAGTCAGTAATGTTAAACTTTATTTGATTGGACCACCATCTTAAGCCAAGACCATCTGTAAAATGTGTGTATTTGGCAATAATGTGAGTGGCCATCAGCTATCTCCCAGAGTGGTTTCTCGGCACACTCGTCATCCTTTACCCCTCGTCTGCCTGGACCTGGTGCGCAATGTGGCTGGGCATGTTGGGGAAAAACTGTTTCCTGACAATTGAATTACATCCAACACAGTGCTCCCAAGACACTCCCACTCCTCTGTGTTTATCTTTAACTTCATCTCTGTGCTCTGCTTCCCCTATCTTTAACTATATCCCCAAATCAGACCCTGTGACTTGTAGGGTCAGATTCTTCTAAAGACTCTGGATTTTGCATTTGTAAGTGAAATATTGCTTTTCTTTTTCTCTTATGTTCTTTGCATAGTTCGCTTTTGAGCAATATCCTTTTGTATAGACACAGGGAAACAGTTAATGCTATACTTTTGTAACTCGGGATAACATTGACTCCAAATAATATTTACTTCTGGGCATCTGTCAGATTTACTTGACTTAAGACTTAGATGCCCTTAGTTACTAGCACCCCAAAAGGATGGTCCTGATGAAGGAACTGGATGAACCCAGGGAAAGCTGTAAGCCACCCTGACATCAAAATGGGGCAGGCCAATCACCATAAAACTTATTATAAGTTAAGACCATGGACAAATGCTGTCATGATCCAAAGAAAAGTGATTGGACAGCACCTGCTGTGGTTAGGCAGCCACTAATCTGACCTGAGGACTGTAGTCTGGGATTTATAGAGAGATGTCCCCAGGAGAGCTACCCTATATCTCTTACTGTGACCATACAAAATTACTAGAAAGATTATTTAGAAGTAATATAAAGATGACTGTTAAAAGAAATAGAAACTAAGGAAAGGAGACATATGCCCTGAGATGAAATATGGCCCTTGAGCAGATCTCCTTACAGAATTAGATCTTTGTCTCAGAAGAGCTTCCCTTTCCCCATGAGGAAGGGCAGAATTGCTATCTTAACACTGGATGATTGGGCTCTAGAACTACTAAATCTGTGTGACAGGGCGTGGAAGAGACTAGGATACAAGACAGGAGACCAGCATGAGGGACAGTATGAGATGGGAATGCCAGGAGCAAGGGAAAACTGGAATGGGGCATGCAGTGAGACTCAATATGTGCAGTGGGTGTGACTGGAAGGAGGCAGAGGAAAACTAGATAGGAATAAACGGCAACTGATCACCAGCCATCTTGGTGGTTCTGTTCCCTCCTTTATGAGTCTGTTGGCGGAGGTGGCTGGGTGGGGTGGAGAAGTAGCTCATGGCCATTGAGTGCAAGAGGAGAGCACCCACACACTTTTATTGAACACACAGGATGGTAAAGATGTTTTGACAGGTTCACAGCTTAATGTAGTTTTATACTCTTCGTGCTTCCAATTTACTAAGATATATTTGAGCTTCTATTTTTGATTTCTTATTTGTGTTTTCTTTTCTTTTTCTTTTGTGGTTTTGGTGCCATGCCTGGCGGTGCTTAGGATTTACACCTGGCTCTGTGCTCAGAGATCTCTCCTTGTAAGGCTCAAGAGAACTTATCTGGTGCCAGGGACCAAACCTAGGTAGGTCAAGTACAAAGCAAACACCCTACCTGCCGGACTATCTCTTCGTTTCTATTTGGTTTCTGGTTCATGTGTAAACACAAAAAGACAGCATCAGTCTATCTCTCCCACTGCCCGCGTTGGGTAGTCTCAGGCCGTTTCCCCCCACTCCAGGGAGGTTGATGGCGATAGGTAGGAGAAGGAAGGAAACGAGGGCCAGGCTGGTTGGTCTTGGTTGCAGTTTATTCCAATCCTCCCTCCATTCACTCCTGTCTCTCCTTCACCTCTCTCAGCCCACTCTTACAGTCTCATTATATCCCATAAAAGAAATTTGTGTCATGGAGGGCCCAGGTTCTCACAGGCCTATAACCCCAGGTCTCTCAAACCTGTCACCCCCAGGTTCTCTCAAGCCTGTGCTCTCCCTAGAGAGCCCCAAAATCTCCTTTAATTGATCATGGTACCTCTAAAGGGCGCAATGCAGTGACATCATCAAAAGGAGTTACAGAAAGAACATTGAGGCAGGAAAACATACATTATTTCTTTACATCTGCAGGCCAGTAATTTTGGCCTCCAGAATGAAGATACAAAACCAAAACTGAAACCTTTCTTGGCCTACAAGCACTTGGAACTGCATCCCAAAGACTAGTCTGCTAGAGCTTGGAATCTACATCCCAAAGACAAGTATCTGAGCTTTGCATCCCAAACACTAGTCTGGCTAGATCCTGGAATCTACATCTCAGAGATCAGGCCTGGTTAGCACCTGAGATCTGCATGTCAAGACCAGCCAGGTTTCTGTGAGAAATATATTGAAATTGTTTACTGAAAATTACAATATACTGAAATTATTTACTGAAGGCAGTTTGAAGGGGAAAAATGTTCAGCCTCATCCAAACTAGTCAGGACACACAAGAAATCTCGCCTATTTTCATCAGTCCCTATGTTCCTGCCCATTGTGCAATGTAGTCTACATGGGCTCACCCTGACAGCTCAGTCCAGCCCCAACAGGTTGGGGTAACAATTATACATAGGTGTGGTCACAACCAATAAGAGTAGAGTTCTTTCTCTCGGGGAAATCCACTTCTAGGACAGATTCTCATTTAGCAGATCTACCCACCCTAGAACGGAATTCCCTGGGTGTGTTTCTCCTCTCCTTGTCCAACAAAGATATCTGTCACTGTCCTCCCATTGTGCATCAATTTGCTCAAGTGGGCCCAGTAACATTGTGAGATTTCTTACTGTGTTTGGTATATTGAATACGTCACGGGTAGCTTGCCTGACTTTGCCGTGAGGGCAAGATACTCTTGGTAGCTTGCCAGGCTCTCCGAGAGGGGTGAAGGAATCGAAGTTGGGTTGGCCATGTCAGCCACATGCAAGGCAAATGCCCTACCTGCTGTGCTATCACTCCAGCCCCCAACAATCATATAAGCATACATAATATAAATCATTTTGTATGGACACAGTAAGAAATATTTTAAGCTTATAGAACTGCTCTCCTAGGGCTATCTCGATATCAGATTACAGTGCTTAGGCCAGATAGTCTTTCCTATCCCTAGCAGGGTCCTAGTCTCATCGTTACTTTTGTTTCATGAGAGCTTTTGTCTATGATCAAACTCCTAACTTATAGTTCAGAATCGTGGCACTTTGGCCTGGCCCATCTCGATGCCAGGGTAGCACATAACTTACCACTTGCCCTGATTCCATCCAGTCACTCATTGGGACCCTGCTTTTGGGGGCGCTAGGAAGTGAGGGCAACTGAGGCTTAAGTTGAGAAAGCAGATGTCCGGGAATGAATAATATTCAAAGCCAATTAAATCCTAAGTTACAAAACATCATATTAACTGTCTTCCTGTATCTATATAAAAAGAACATTGCATTAAAGTAAACTATTCAAAAGACGTAAGGAGAGAGAAAGGCAATATTAACTTACAATACAAGTTCAGTGTCTAGAAGGATCTGACCTTACAAATTAACAGATTCTGATTAGGGGAAACGATGATTAACTGGTTGGGGAAGAGAGCATAGAGAAGTGGTTACAGATAAACAAAAGAATGGAAGTTACTCAGGAGCACTCTGATGGGTGTAATCTGATAAACCTAAACTCCTTGTGGCAAGGGAGAAAGGACAAATCAATTGTTAGACCTAAAATATTTGGAGCTATATTCCAACAGTTCAAACTTGCTTTTGTTTTTTTAAATTATTTTTATGCACTTTTTGTAGTTCAGTTATTTCATAATATTTTTTTAAATTAGAAGAATTACTGGTGTTGAGTAAACATTTTTATCTCAGAATTAATGTTTTTATTATACACTATATTGCTGTTTACTCTAAGACTTTGTATACAGGGATGTGTGTGTTTGAGAGATAGAAAGAGAGAGACAACCTTCCATATTTGTTACTGTGAATTATTAATTAATGTCTGCAGATCAGCCAAATATGCATTTCTTGGGAACCAGTGAGAAATGCAGAATCTCAGATCCACCCCAGTCATAACTAAATCACAACATGATTTTTTTAAAATTTTTTTTTATTAGTGAAACACCATGAGGTACAGTTGTAGATTTACAATTTTTTGTGCTTGGGTTTGATTATACAATGATCAGATTCCCATCCCTCCACCAGTACCCATTTTCCACCATGGATAATATCCCCCCCACCCCCATCCCCCCATCCCACCCTGCCTCTGTGGCAGGGCAATCCCCTGTGTTCTCTCTCTCCTTTTGGGTGTTGTGGTCTGCAAAAGAGGCATTGAGTGGCAAACATGTTCAGTCCATAGTCCACTTTCGACATGCATCTCCCCTCCTGGGAGGATCCTCCAAACACCCTTTATTTGGTGTTCCCTTCTCTATCTGAGCTGCCCTTTCCTCTAGAATACCCGACTGGCCACTAAGCTATGGAGTAATCCTCCTGGTGCTGATCTCAGCTATTCTTGGGTATTGATCTCATATTTTGTTACTTTATATCCCCCAGATGAATGCAATTTTTCTATGTCTATCCCTCTTTTTCTGACTCATTTCGCTTAGCATGATACTTTCCATGTTGTACCACTTGTATGTAAATTTCATGACTTCATCTTTTCTAAGAGCTACATAGTACTCCATTGTGTAGATGCACCAAAGTTTCTTTAACCAGTCATCTGTTCTTGGGCATTCAGGTTTCTTCCAGTTTCTGGCTATTGTAAAGAGTGCTGCAATGAACAAACAAGTGCAAATGTCACTTCGACTATACATTTTTGCCTCTCTGGGATATATTCCCAGGAGTGGTATTGCTGGGTCAAATGGGAGCTCAATTTCTAATTTTTTTTCCCTTATTTTATTTTATTTTTTTAAAGTTGTAGATTTACAATTTTTTGTGCTTTGGTTTCAATTATACAATGATCAGATACCCATCCCTCCACCAGTGCCCATTTTCCACCACCATGGATAATATCCCTCCCACCCCCATCCCCCCATCCCCCCTGTCTCTGTGGCAGGGCAATCCCCTGTGTTCTCTCTCTCCTTTTGGGTGTTGTGGTCTGCAAAAGAGGCATTGAGTGGCAAACATGTTCAGTCCATAGTCTACTTTCGACATGCATCTCCCCTCCTGGGAGGATCCTCCAAACATCCTTTATTTGGTGCTCCCTTCTCTATCTGAACAGCCCTTTCCTCTAGGATACCCGGCTGGCCTCTAAGTTATGGAGTAATCCTCCTGGTGCTGATCTCAGCTATTCTTGGGTATTAATCTCATACTTTGTTACTTTATATCCCCCAGATGAATGCAATCTTTCTATGTCTATCCCTCTCTTTCTGACTCATTTCGCTTAGCATGATACTTTCCATATTGTACCACTTGTATGTAAATTTCATGACTTCATCATTTCTAAGAGCTACATAGTACTCCATTGTGTAGATGTACCAAAGTTTCTTTAACCAGTCATCTGTTCTTGGGCATTCAGGTTTCTTCCAGTTTCTGGCTATTGTAAAGAGTGCTGCAATGAACAAACAAGTGCAGATGTCACTTCGACTATACATTTTTGCCTCTCTGGGATATATTCCCAGGAGTGGTATTGCTGGGTCAAATGGGAGCTCAATTTCTAATTTTTTGAGAATCGTCCATACTGTTTTCCAGAAGGGCTGAACCAGTTGACATTCCCACCAACAGTGAAGGAGTGTCCCTTTCTCACCACATCCGCGCCAGCATCGGTAGCTTTTGTTCTTTTGAATGTGGGCCAGTCTCTGAGGTGTGAGATGGTATCTCATTGTGGTTTTGATCTGCATCTCCCTGATGATTAATGATGTAGAGCATTTTCTCATGTGCTTTTTTGCCATTCGGATTTCTTCTTTGAGAAAGTTTCTGTTCATTTCCTTGCCCCATTTTTGGATGGGGTTGGATGTTTTCTTCTTGTGGAGTTTAACCAGTATTTTGTATATCCTGGATATCAACCCCTTGTCAGATGTGTATTCGGAGAATATCCTTTCCCATTCTGTAGACTGTCTTTGTATTTTGGTCACTGTTTCTTTTGAGGTGCAGAAGCTTCTTAGTTTAAGATAGTCCCATTTATCTATCTCTGTTTTCACTTGCTCAGACAGTGGCGTGGCATCTTTGAAGATACCATTAGCTTCAATGTCATGGAGGGTTTTGCCAACTTTGTCTTCAATGTACCTTACGGTTTCTGGTCTGATGTTGAGGTTTTTAATCCATTTTGATCTTACTTTTGTACACAGTGTTAGGCAGAGTTCTGAGCCCATTTTTTTGCATGTAGCCGTCCAGTGATGCCAGCACAATTTGTTAAAGAGGCTTTCCTTACTCCACTTCACATTACTTGCACCTTTATCAAAGATTAGATGATCATATGATTGAGGGGAGATGTCAGTGTATTCAACCCTGTTCCATCGGTCTGCAGTTCTGCCTTTGTTCCAGTACCATGCTGTTTTAATTATTACTGCTTTGTAGTACAGTTTGAAGTTAGGGAGGTTGATTCCTCCCATTTTCTTTTTCCCAAGAATTGCTTTAGCTATTCGTGGGGGCTTATTGTTCCATATAAATTTCAGGAGTGATTGCTCCATTTCTTTGAAGAACGTCGTGGGTATCCTTATAGGGATTGCATTGAATTTATACAATGCTTTCGGTAGTATTGCCATTTTGACAATGTTAAGTCTCCCGACACATGAGCAGGGGATATCTTTCCATTTCCTCATGTCCTCTTTTATTTCCTGAAGTAGCGTTTTGTAGTTTTCTTTGTACAGGTCCTTTACTTCCTTAGTTAAGCTGATTCCTAAGTTCTTGATTTTCTGGGGCACATTTGTGAACGGGATTGTTTTATTCATGTTGCTTTCTTCTCTCTCATTGTTTGCATATAGGAAAGCCATGGACATTTGGGTATTGATTTTATAGCCTGCAACTTTACTATACGAGTCTATTGTTTCTAGGAGTTTTTTGGTGGAGGTTATTGGGTTATCTAAGTATAGTATCATATCATCTGCGAATAGTGAGAGCTTGATTTCTTCCTTTCCTACCTGAATGCCCTTAATATCTTTTTCTTACCTAATCGCTATTGCAAGTACTTCCAGTACTATATTGAACAGCAGTGGAGAGAGTGGGCATCCTTGTCTCGTCCCTGATCTTAGAGGGAAGGCTCTCAGTTTTTCCCCATTGAGGATGATGCTTGCTGTAGGCTTGTGGTAGATGGCTTTAATTATGTTGAGGAAGGTCCGCTCTATACCCATTTTGGCTAGGGTTTTCATCATAAAGGGGTGCTGGATCTTCTCAAATGCTTTCTCTGCGTCTATTGATATAATCATATGCATTTTGTCTTTTCTTTTGTTGAAATGATGGATTATGTTGATTGATTTCCGAATGTTGAACCATTCTTGCATCCCTGGGATGAATCCTACTTGGTCATCGTGTATGATCTTTTTGATGAGTAGTTGGATTCTATTTGCCAGTAGTTTGTTGATGATCTTTGCATCTGTGTTCATCAGGGATATCGGTCTGTAATTCTCTTTCTTTGTGGTATCTCTGTCTGCTTTTGATATCAGTGTGATATTTGCTTCGTAGAAACTGTTTCGAAGTGTTTTTGATATTTCAATTTCGTGGAAAAGCTTAAAGAGCATTGGGAGTAAGTCCTCTTTAAAGATTTGGAAGAATTCACTAGTGAATCCATCCGGGCCAGGACTTTTGTGCTTGGGGAGACTTTTTATTACCATTTCAATTTCCTTGATGGTGATAGGTCTGTTCAGGTATTCCAGGTCTTCTTGGTTCAGCCTTGGGAGTCTGTAGGAGTCTAGGAATTTATCCATTTCCTCCAGGTTTTGATGTTCCGTGGCATACAGTTTCTCAAAGTACTCCCTGAGGATCCTTTGAATTTCTGTAGTTTCTGTTGTAATGACCCCCTTTTCATTTATGATTCAGTTTATTAGAGTTTTCTCTCTCCCTTTCTTTGTGAGTTTTGCTAGAGGCTTATCAATCTTGTTAATTTTCTCGAAGAACCAGCTCTTGGTTTCATTGATCTTTCGGATTGTTTTTTGGGTTTCCATCTCGTTAATCTCTGCTCTGAGTTTTATTATTTCCTTTCTCCTGTTCGGGTTGTGCTCCTTTTTTTGGTCCTTCTCCAAGCTCTTAAGCTGTGAGGTTAGGTTACTTATGTGTGCTCGCTCCTCCTTCCTGAGGAATGCTTGTAGAGCTATAAACTTTCCTCTTAACACAGATTTTGCTGTGTCCCATAAGTTTTGGTAACTTGTGTTCTCATTTTCATTCGTTTCTAGGAATCTTTTGATTTCCTCTTTGATTTCCTGTCTAAGCCACTCGTTGTTCAGTAGAGCACTGTTTAATTTCCAGGTGTTTGATTTAGTTTTCTGTTTTTGTATGTGATTTACTTCTAATTTCAGCGCATTATGTTCTGAGAAGATTGTCGATACAATCTCTACCTTCTTAATTTTTTGGAGGCATGTTTTGTGGCTCAGCATGTGGTCTATCTTGGAGAATGTTCCATGTACGCTTGAGAAGAATGTGTATTCAGATTTTTGTGGATGAAGTGTCCTGTATATATCTACTAAGTCCCTTTCTTCCATTGTTTCCCTCAGATGAAGTATGTCCTTGCTAAGCTTGAGTCTGGTTGATCTATCAAGAGGTGACAAAGCAGTGTTGAAGTCTCCCACTAGTATTGTGTTGCTGTTGATGTCTTTTTCCAAATCTATGAGTAGTTGTTTTAAGTACTTTGCTGGTCTCTCATTAGGTGCATATACATTTATTATTGTAAGTTCTTCCTGTTGTACAGATCCTTTGATCAATAAGAAATGGCCTTCACTGTCTCTTATGAGCTTCCTCACTCTGAAATCGATGTGGTCTGATATTAGGATGTCTACCCCAGCTTTTTTATGGGAGCTGTTTGCCTGGAGGATTGTTTTCCAGCCTTTGACTCTGAGTCTGTGTTTGCTTTGACTATTGAGATGTGTTTCTTGCAGGCAGCAGAATTTTGGGTTCAATTTTCTAATCCATCCTGCCACTCTATGTCTTTTAATTGGTGGTTTAGCCCATTGACATTGAGAGAGATTATTGTTATGGGATTCTGTTCCATTGTTCTGTTAAAATTTGGTGTATTTGAGGGGCCTTTCTTGCCTTAAAGTAGCCCATTTAGTTGTTCTTGTAACCACGGTTTTGAGTCTATGAAGTTCCTGAGCTGTTGTTTGTCTGTGAAACTGTGTGTCGTTCCTTCTATTATGAATGAGAGTCTCGCTGGGTAAAGTATTTTTGGAGAGGCATTTATTTCATTGAGTTTTTTCACTATGTCCCACCACTGTTTTCGGGCCCTGAGGGTTTCATCAGAAAAATCAGCTGTGAATTTTAAGGATGCTCCTTTGTAAGAGATTTCTTTCTTCGATCTTGCTGCTTTCAGAATTTTGTCTCTGTCTAAGGTTTTGGTCATTTTGATCAGAATGTGTCTTGGGGTATTTTTATTTGGATTTCTTCTAGCTGGTACCCTTCGGGCCTCCTGAATATGGTCACAAGTTTTCTTCAGCTCTGGAAACGTTGTAGCAATGATGTCTTTGACAGTTTCTTCTTCATCGAGGTTTTCTTCCTGTCCCTCTGGGACTCCAATAATTCTTATGTTACCCCTCTTGGCTTCATCCCGATCTTCTCTTGCCATCTGTTCCCGAATTGTGAATCTCTTTTCCATTTTCTGCTCTTTTCTGGAGAGTCTCTGAACTTCATCTTTGAGCTCACTGATTCTGTTCTCAGCAGCTGTTACTCTGTGCTGAGGCCTTCCACTGAGTTTTTCAATTCGCCTACGAGATTTTTCAGGTCTGACATTTCTGATTGCATTTTCCTCATTTCTGCCTTCAAATCCTCTTGTCTTTTATTGGCATTGCTTTCCATTGTTTCTTTTAGTTCCCTAAGCATCCTAAGTATCTCCCTCCTGAATTCCTTTTCAAAGAGGTTGTCTAACACTGCAGTACTGTTGGTGTCATCTGGGCTAGACTCTTCAATAAGAAAGTTTGGTGGGCTTTTGCGTTGCTTTACCATTGTGAAAACTGTGGTTTAGTCCTTCACGTTCACTGTTACTATTCTGCTTGATATGCAGTGTGAGTTAAGATAGGCTTATGAGTTATTGGCTACTGTGTTTCTAGTGAATGAGCTAAACTAGAGAAGTTTCCATCAAAGAAGGTAGCTTATGGTTCCTATGGCATATGTAGTGGGAAAATATTTCGCGGCCGCATTAGCGGCCGCGGCTCCGGAAAAAAGTCCCTGGCACTGTGTGAGGAGTTGGGAACGTCGATGGAGCTAGCTGTGCATGCGCAGAGAGGGTCCCAGGCCCTTGGGGGCGGGCTGTACCTGGTTGGAATAGGAGCCGTTCAGCTTGGTTGCCCAGAGCTGGGCCTCCATGCCCGTCCCGTGCAGATCAGGGGTGAAACCGGCTTTCTAGGAGGTGAAGCTAGCTGTGCATGCGCACAGAGGGTCCCAGGCCCTTGGGGGCAGGCTGTACCTGGTTGGAATAAGAGCCGTTCAGCTTGGTTGCCCAGAGCTGGGCCTCCCACAACATGAATTTTAACAAGATCTCTGAGTGATTTACAATCACATTAATATTGGAAATAATTTTTCACGAATATTGATCTTGGTTCTAATGATTTATATGTTTTCCTTTAATTCTACATTTTAGGAGAATTATTTGACATACTTAATAATTATTCTACATCTTACTTTATTTATTGGGATATGCTATTCAGTATCAATAAGAATTATGTTTATTAATCTTAAAATCTTGGGTATATTTTTATTCCTATAGAGGTGTTTTATTCCTAATTTTAGTCTTTTATACTTGTTGAATTTATTTCTTTTAGTTCTGCAAATTTTATGCATGCTTTTCAATAATAACATACAGATATATAAATATAATAACTGAATATTCCTGGTAGATTTTCCATTTTGTTATTTTATAAAATAACCCTCTTTATCACTAGTAATTGTGATTGCTCAAATGTTAGAATAATTCAGCAAAAGTCCAGTTATAAGTAGCTTTCTTTTAAGAACTTTCATGGTAAATGCTTTACTTTCAATTTATCTGACTACTTTTACTTAAGTTACCTTTTGGTAAGTTACTGATTAGCTATATTTTTTCCATTTTAGTATTATCAACTTTTTCTTTGAATATAAGTAATTCTCACATTTAATGCAATTACTAATATACATGGTTTTATATATCAAATTTTATTTTTAATTTGGCTATCCTTGTTGTAATTTTCTCCTTTTAATCTCAACTTAATAAAATAGATTTAAAGTATTAATTTTGTCCCTTTCTTAATTCCAAGTTACTTTTATTATGCTTTTCATTATAATGATATGAATTTTGCATCTTGAATTCTCATACAAATTATTTTCTTACTTTCTCTTAAATCTCTTAAATCATTTTAATTACATTTAACCCCTTTAACATATAATTTGCAAGTATTTAGTACTCTATACAATTTAAATTATTTATCAAATGTAATTTATATTTAGCTAAAAATAACATGACAATATTTTATCCTGTTATCAAAAGCCTGTGGACTGTGGGAATAATGGTGCCTCAGGAACATTTAATACTTCCTTGGGGGTTTGGGGCTAGAGCAGGCTTACAGGGAGAATGAAACAGTCAAAGAAGACATGGTTGATTAGTTTGGGGATATCCTCATAAAGTTAGCAGCTTCTATTTTCTAGTATAAGATAAAGATAAAGGTAAAGGTAAAGGCCCTCCCGTTGATCGTCGATTTGCTCGAGCGGGCCCAGTAACGTCTCCATTGGAGACTTTGTTGTTACTGTGTCTGGCATATTGAATACTCTCGGTAGCTTGCCGGGCTCTCCAAGAGGGGCGGAGGAATCGAACTTGGGTCGGCCATGTTGGCCGCTTGTAAGGCGAATGCCCTACTGCTGTGCTATCGCTCCAGTATAAGATACAATAACAAAAACTAAGTTAGAGTACTTTGCTTACTGTTATGTATCCTTGATAATGAGGCATTTCCTGTAAGTATTTAGCTGACATTTACATTTGTGATATTGCCAGGGTCAATGAGCTACCTCCAGTTTGTAGTTTCTGACAGAAGAAAAACCATCAATGTTGCATCCTAATTAGCATATTCACATATTACCCTTTTCTGTTGGTTTTCATTCATTCTAGCTATTATATCATTCACCCTGGGAATAGATTCTGCTGAGAAAATGCTTTAAGCATTTTTTAAACTGAAGGATTGCTGACTGACAAATAGTTTTCCAGGTTTTATTTCATTTCATTGAACTGATCAATTTATTTTTGTCATACCAGGGCTTGAACCCAGAACCTCATAAGCCAAGTGTTTTATAACTGAGCCATGGCTCCAGCACCCTGTTTTATTTATTTATTATGTATGCCGATTCTAAAACATTTTGTATTGCATTCATATTTTATGGCTTCATTTGTGTATAGCATACTGTTTAAAATATTTTCTTTTCAGACCTTAAAATATGTAAAAAATGGCTTGATACTTGCTTTTGTTCCTTCAGTCTATATTTTTCATAGTTTGCAGATTTGTTTTAACATTTTTCCTGAACTTCATATTTAAGATATTATAAAAGCCAAAAGTGCAATATTTTTATTAATCAGGCTATGACAAGTGCTGTTAATTATTTGCTATACCTGTAGTTTCCATTGATTTAAAAATCTTCTTTTTCCTTGTTTATGACTTTAGAATTCCCCAGCTACTCTTATTTAGAAAAGACTTGCATTTGGCTGTAATCGACAGTGGCAAGTAATCCTTATTGGCATTGTGGTAAAGTCATGGGAGAAATATTTTCTACATTCTTATAATTAATCTCAGAAAAAAATTATATTTTTTGGTTTTTAATAAATGCTTTCTGTTATCAAAGGCTGGAGTGATAGCACAGCAGTAGGCGTTTGCCTTGTGCACAGCCGGCCCTGGCCAAGCCTGGTTTGATTCCTCCTCCCCTCTCAGAGAGCCCGGCAAGCTACCGAGAGTATCTTGCCCACACAGCAAAGCCTGAAAAGCTCCCCGTGACATATTCGATATGCCAAACACAGTAACAACAAGTCTCACAATGGAGACGTTACTAGGTCTGCTCGAGCAAATCGATGAACAATGGAAGACAGTGCTACAGTGCTACAGATATGTATAATAATTATTCCCCTTTGTTATATGTGATCCCTTCATATCTTTAGTGATATTCTTTTTACCTTCAGGTTACATTGGCTTTTAACAGTACAATTTTCAGTTAAATACTTTGATATTTTCATATTGGTACTCAATGTTTATCCTCAAAAGACTAATAGCCATTAAACACAGTACAATTGAATATCTTTACTATTTAATGCACTCCAATTCCACTACCCTTCTAGTAACCATCATTCTGTTGTCCTTATATAAAAGAGTTTTTTTGTTCTCTTTTCTTTGTTTACTTAATTTCTTTCTTATCTTCCATACATGAGTGGATATAACATTTATTTTTCTGTATCTTGCTTATTTCAATTAGCTTATTTTCCTCAAGGGCCAGCCATGGTGCTGCAAATGTTATGATGTTATCATTTTTTGGTTTTGGCATTACATAGCACCTTATGTAAAATTTCATCATCATACATATTTTCTTTTGTTACTGATTTATTGTTTTATAATATTATGAAAGTTTAGTGATGTGTTTTCACACCTTTCTGAATATAATACTTAACACACCAGGGTCTGGAGAAATAGTACAGTGAATAAGGTGCTTGCCTTGAATCTTGCTGGCCCAAGTTCAATTACCGGTACCACATATGGAACCTTGAGCACAGCCAGGATGAACTCTGATTACAGAACTAAGAGTGGTCCCCGAGCACCTCTGACTATGACCCAACCCGCCACTCAAATTCTGCATCCACCACCAAAGTCCCAGCATCATTTTGCTATCAAACACATCCTTCCACACACTACACCCATATTGCATATTCATTCCCTCTGATAATTAACATGGTCTTTACCTCTCAAAGTAATTTTTTACTACTTTCTGGTGAGCCTGATTGTTTTAATTATTCATATTCTAAATATAAGTAAATGGAACTATCCAATGATTATCTTTCACTTTACTTCTTATTTTATTTAGCACAACCACCTAAAGTTCCATTCATTTGGTCACAGTGGTAGTGCAATTTAATTTTTAAATGTTAAAACAATATTCCATTGAGTATACATTCTGCAGCTTTAGGTTGATTTAGGTTGATCTATGTCTTTGTTCTTGGATATTTTTGGTTTTGGGGGGGTATTTTTTAGTGTAAAGGATTTCATATTTTGGGTAAAAACATGATACTAGTCAACAAATTTTTTAAATCATCTTGGTTTGGTTCCTTTCCTCTCTCCATAATACTCTCTACTGCAGCTCCTTTCTCATATTCATTTCAAAATGGCCATAGAGAGAGCAGGCACCAGTCATGACTTCGTCACAGCAGTCACCAGTAGGTAGGTTGATCATGTAGGCCCAGACGAACGAGCAACTCTACCACCTGAGTGGCCATGGCATCCTAGGGGGAGATTGATCTGTTTTAGGTGCTGCTATGAACTTTGGGGTGAAACATACTTCTAAACTAGCATTTTGTGAATTTGAATTCATTTGTAAAAGTGGTATTGGAAGACTGAACAGAATTCAAATTTAAAATTTTTGAGCTACCTTCATGACAGCTTCCATAGAGGCTGCACATATTTTTGTTCTTGTAAATAGTATACCATATATCCACCACATCTCCAACTCTGGCCCTCCAGAATTGTCGTGTTTACTTACAATATTTTCCCCATAGACAGTTCTCACTGATGTGTGGAGGATAAACTCATTGTGGCTTTGGTTTGTCTTTAAACTATAATAAATAATGTTGGGATTTGCCACATGTCTGTGGGACATTTTATGCCTTCTTTGGAGAAGTATCTATTCAGTTCTTTGCCCACTTTTTATTGGAATTCATGCTTTACAGTAGTGGTGAAAGTGAATATACTTGCTATCTTGAGATTTTAAAGAAAAGCGACCTATCTGCCCTACTATCTTTCAGGCCCCTTTTAGATGAATTTTCTCAAGATTTTTGTGGTTTCCATAAAGGCTGCTCAAAATTTAGAATATCAAAAAAACGCCATTGGGGCTATTATCAACTCTTGCCATTTAACTATATGGGTCTGTCTTTTTCCTATTTTTGTAATATTTTACTATAGCCATTTTTATTTGCTATTACATTACTATTGTTTTAGTTTAATACCCTCCAGTTACATAAATGTTTTCACAAATATCAAAGAGTTCATGTATGTTTATAAGAAGTATATAGTGTATACTGTACACTGTATCCATAGTGTATACTGTACCTTCTTTATGCACCTGGACACAGTGATTTCCATATCTAGACTGTTAAATATACTGCTGCAATGAGCAGAAAAATTCAGATACATTTTTCAATTAGTGATTATATATTATGATATATACACAGGCATGAAACTGCTGATTCAAAAGGTGAAATTTTTTAGCATATGTATGATGAATTATAACTAATGTGTTTGCAATGGTGTTGAAATTTGTAATCTTGGTATAGAGTTACCTCGCGTTAATACCTAACCACCTTATTTTTTAATAGTTTAAAGAACATCCATACTGTTTACCAGAAAATTAGACAAATTTATATTTTCCTATAAACAGCATACAAAAGTCCAATATTTCACACCTGCACCAACACTTATTCTCTCACACATATGTCCATCTCACAGGGGTAAGATTACAGTGATTCTGAGTTGTATTTTCCTAATAATGAGAAATGACAATATTATGGTCTCTATGTGGGTCTCTGTGTGGGTCTCTGTGTGAGTCTTTGTGTGTGTCTGTGTGTGTCTGTGCATGCATGCCTGTTAACCATCTTATATCTTCTTTGGAGAAGTGTCGATGAAAAATTTTCTTCCTATTATTTTATTGGGTTATCTGTTGATGAGTTGAAGACTTTACATAGCTGATATATTGACCCTTCTTTTGATTCATAATATATAAATATTTTCTTCTGCTAATTAGAATGTTTATCATCATTCTAATAGCACCAAATATTAGCCAAGCGGCACAAATGGTGGCCAACTTCTACCGTGTGTGGAGAGGTCGGACTGCAGCTGAATCTCACCAAGACAATGTTCATGAAAAATGAACTATTCCCTGACACTCCATTTGCTCTCAACAAAATGGACATCTCCGAATGCAGCAGCTATGTACACCTGAGTCAAGAACTCAACATGAGGAACGACTTGGCGCCAGAACTGCTCAGGAGAAAGAGGGCAGCATGGAATGCCTTCAAGAGCGTCAAAGAAGTTGTAAGAGGATGAAGAACCTCAGGCTCTGGGAACATCTTTTCAACTCCACCATTCTTCTGGCACTAACATATGCCTCAGAGACCTGGGCCCTACAAAAACAGGACAAGAATGTTATTCAGGTCTCCCATAGAGGAATTGAAAGAGCTATGCTTGGAATATCACATTTCACTCAAGTGAGAGAAGGAATCCAGAGTTGTCACTGATCAAGAATGAAGGATGCTGTCTTGTCTGCCAAGGCATCAAAAATCAGATGGGCCGGACATGTATTGCGATTTAGAGATGACCACTGGGCTAGAGATGTTACCAGCTGGATTCCTCAGGAAGTCAAAAGGACGTGTGGCCGCCCACCTATGAGGTGGTCAGACTTCTTCATCAAAACTCCGAACAAATGATTTGAGGCACTTCAAGTTCCTGGAGCGAGCAGATCCATTGGTCTACACTATCACGTGACAGGGACTAATGGAGACATTGCTGGCGCCCGCTTGAACAAATCGATGAATAATGGGATGTTAAGTGATCAAGTGAATTTATTTGTATTAAATGTTTCAGGGACATAGATAGGGGGCCCTGGTATTGAATGTTGGGGAAAAGAGCATCTAAAACCTAAACCAGCCCAGAAGCATGAAGCCTTTGACACAAAAAGTCCATCTCAAGAGTCTGGAAAACAATTGAGATACAGAATTAAAAGCCCAAACACAGTGAATTTCTGAGAGGAGAGACACTAGAAATGCAAGAGTAAAGGCAAAGATAGAAACTCAACATTTTCTCCTTCCTTTCTTTCTTTCTTTCTTTCTTTCTTTCTTTCTTTCTTTCTTTCTTTCTTTCTTTCTTTCCTTTTGGCTCACACCCGGCAATTCACAGAGGTTATTCCTGGCTCTGCACTTACGAATTAATCCTGGTGGTGCTCAGGAGACCATACGGGATGCTGGGAATGGAAACTGGGTCAGCATCGTGCAAGGCAAACACCCTACCCACTGTGCTATCGCTCCAGCCCCTCAACAACATGTTCAAGAATGAAAATACTGAGTAATAAGATGCTCAGACTCAGAGCTGGAAACAGGAAGGTTTACTGTAAAGTAGAACAAAAAGGGAACAAAACTCCCCAACTAGGAAGGAACTTACTATAGGACTAAATTAACTATGGCACCTTTCTGTGGGGTTTTTATTGGAAAACTGAGTCTTTGTGCTCCTGAATAACAAGGATGTTACAGAGAATGCAAGATAATTAAACATAAATTGTGTTCTTTTTGGGGGGGATGCTTTTAAATGAAAACTGGTCTCTTTGCATTTCCTATCAATTGATTAGAATATTAAGGAGAACACAAGGATCACTGGATTAGTCTGGCCCATTACTTTAGTCTCCCCATATCTGCCTTTGTTCTCCTAAGCTCTGGGAGAGAATTTTATGATGGACAATTTTTTTTTAATTTAACTGAATCACTGTGACATAGCTACAAGCTTTCATGTTTGGGTCACAATCACAAAATGATCAAACAACCATTCCTCTACCAGTGCACATTCCACACCACCAATAGCCCAAGTGTATCCCCCTTTCCCACCCTCCCCCTGCCTCCATGGCAGGCACTATTCCCCATAATCTCGCTCTACTTTTGGGCATTATGGTTAGCAATGCAGATACTGAAAGGTTATCATGTTTGGTCTTTTATCTACTTTCAGCACACATCTCCCATCCCTACCGGTTCCTCCAGCCATCTTTTTCTTAGTGATCCCTTCTCTATTCAGCTGCTTTCTCCCCTTTGCTCATGAGGCAGGCTTCCAGCTATGAAGCAATCTTACTGTCCTGTGTATCTACTATCCTTAGGTGTCACCCTCATGTTATGTTGTTTTATACTCCACAAATGAGTGCAGTCCTTCTTTGTCTGTCCCTCTCTTTCTGACTCATTTCACTTAGCATGATACTCTCCATGTCTATCCATTTATAAGCAAATTTCGTGACTTCATATCATGGACAGTTGTTAACTTCCTCTTTTACGGTCATGGTTATGGTCCCCCCGTTGTTCATCGATTTGCTCGAGTGGGCCTCCCTCGTGAGACTTGTTACTGTGTTTGGCATATTAAATACGTCACGGGGAGCTTGCCTGGCTTTGCCGTGCAGGCGAGATACTCTCGGTAGCTTTCTGGGCTCTCCGAGAGGGGCAGAAGAATTGAACTAGGGTAGGCCATGTTGGCTGCATGCAAGGCAAATGCCCTACTGGTGTGCTATCTATGGGAGCAGTCAAAAATGTAACTGCTCACAACAGCTTGCAAAGGAAGCTTAGGCCTCCTTTCAGAAGGGAACACCTGTGCTGTGCTTGGGCTCATCACAGGCACATGCATCAATCTTAAATTTATCATTTACTTTCCTGGGTAACCTAGAGAGAAATAGTGGAATTCCTTCTGGAATCTACTATGTCTTTCCTTCCCACTTGACATAAGTCACACAGGAATCCTACAGTCGGTGGGGGGAGGGGGGTGGTGTCAAGTTTCTCACTAGTAACAACTATACATTTGTAGTTCAGTTTGAATTCAAGGACTATAGTGTCTGATTGGGCTGGAGTGATAGCACAGTGGGTAAGGAGTTTGCCTTGCATGCAGACGACCCGGTCAGCCCAGGTTTGATTCCTCCGCCCATCTCAGAGAGACCCGCAATATACCGAGTATCTCACCCACACGACAAAGCTGGCAAGCTACTCATGATGTATTCGATATGCCAAACACAGTAACAAGTCTCACAATGTTATTGGACCCGCTCGAGGAAATCGATGAACAACAGGAGAGTGCTACAGTGCTACAGTGTCTCACTGTTCTTTATTCACAGGGTGTCTTTGGTTATCTACTTGTGGTGACATGTAAAATGCAGCAACGTTAGTTTTGTTTTCTTTAATGCTACTGGAAATTTTACTAGGAATTTTGTCAATTGGATTCTACCATCTTTATAAAATGATGTAGGCAGTGTTACCACCGCTATTTTATAAAGTAGTTTTGTAGGATTGCAATTATTTCCTGTACATGTGTTATAATTTCCATGAAATCATTTGGGTCTATTTTCTTCTAAGGTGATATTTAATTGACAATTAAATTGTTCTAGTATTAAAAGGTGATTCAGTTTTCTATTTTGACTTGTATCATTTGATAATTTGTATCTTCAAAGGATGTATCCAGTTAATCTAAATATCTTATTACTGGTAATTGTTTATATGCATTTATTATTATAAAGCTAAAAGATTTTAGTTATAAGACCTCTTTTTCCAGATAGGAGAAATGTGCCTCTTGATTATAGAATTCTTTATATGACTATCTGTTTAAAATTGTATCAACTTTATTGATCATTTTAGAGTGCCAACTTTGCTTTGATAGATTCTCTTTTGCTGTTCTTTTGCTTATAATTGACTTCTGCTCTTATCTATTTTATATAGGACTTTTTTTTACTTTGGCTTTAATTTGTCATTTAAATTTTTTAAAATAGAAGCATTTATTATTTATTTGAAGCAACTTATTTTCTATTCTAAGCTCAAGACTTATTTTATTGCTCATGTTATGAATATGTGGTGATGAATGTTTCATGTTCACTGGAAAATAATTTGTATCATGTAATTTTCTGTTTGCATTTAGGCCATATCAGGCAGTGATCAGGGCTTACTCCTGGCTCTACACTCAGTGATTACTCCTGGAGGGTTTGCAGGACCATATGTATTGCCAAAAATTGATCAGCTGTGTGAAAAGCAAGCCTTCCTACTCATTATAAATTATGTTTTGTACACTGTTGGATTTAGTGTTTAGAAAGGAAAGTTGAGTTCTATTATCAATGACAGTTACCATGATTTTAAAGTGTGGCAGTGAGGTTTATCAACTTTTATTTATTTTGGTAAGTTTTCTTTCTCTATGTGCTATGTGTATTGAATGTTATATTTATGTTTTGTTGTAATTTTACTCTCTTATCTGTAGGAGATATTTAGGAATTGTTCTTGGTTGTATGGATATTCTGATAGATGAAATTTTAAGGGAAACATACAATTGCATCACTTCACCCATTTCTTGTTTATAAAACCCCTCATTTATGCATATCATTGCAGGCCTAGAGATAGTTTGCAAGATAGTTTGCAAGGCCTAGAGTTGAGTTTTATGCTCCCTTGGGTCCTTAGGACTGAGAGGACAATAAATCAAACAGTATCATAGCACAGACACACTGTGACCTAGGGAAAAGTGACCAAAGCATTCAAGATGATGACTCTCTCTTTACATTATTCTCACAGTGATTTGAAATTTTAGAATACCATCAATATTAGGGTTTCATGCATACAACATTCCAATGCCACACCCCCCACTAGAGTGTCTGTTTCCCTTCACCATTGTAATCAAAGTCACTCCCAAACACCAACTCATGGTGCAACACCCAAATTCCCATCAAACAAAAAATTTAAAAATTAAAATGAAGTATTGACATTTAATATAATTATCTGTATATCTATTAATACTATTGTTTTGCTGTTTTCTTTATCTGTCCATATGTCATATGCTCTTTCGTTTCTTTGAAATATTTATTTTGAATTAGAATTTTTTTAGTTTTAGAGTCTGACTTCTCTATTGACCATTTAGGCAATAATTTTTTCCTTAATCTCCAAGGTATTCCTTTAAAAATTACAACATATACACAAAACTTCTACAATGTAAATTGCCCCATTTACCAACTTCATAACTAATCTCAGAAAAGATACTAAACCAATGAATCTCACAGGTACATCAGTCATTGAGTTGAAAAATCTAGGAACTCCTTGGGAAGTGGGTGTAGGCTGAGAATCATCCTAGTTTCACAGATCTTACAGCATCTGAAGTGTGTGACTGTGAAACACCTCCAAATTCCACAACATTTACAGCCCAGTAGGAACATAAGAAATTAGAGTGCAAAGTAGCATAGAAGCCCACTAAGTTAAATAAACAAAAACAATAACACAGAAGGCTCAACTAGCAATAAATCGCTAAATGACTTTAATAAAATATCAGTGAGACAAAACACTTCCCACAAATTTTCTCTGATAAATTATTTTTTTAATAATTCTACTTACTATTATCATGTAACAAACAATATAAGATAAATTATTTTTATCTTATACTGACCTGCTAAGAGGTGAGGTTTGGGTAGTGTGTAGGATGACATTGCTTTGTCCTTCCTCCACAAGGAGCTTAGGTTTATCTGGTTACACCCATTACAGTGCTCCTGAGGCACTTCCATTCCATTGTGTTTATCTGTAAACATTCTTCCCTATGCTCTCCTCCCCAACCAGTTAATCAGATTTCTCCCAATCAGACTCTGTTAACTTGTAAGGTTAGATCCCTCAGAAATCTATGATTGTATATGTATGAGTGAAATATTGCCTTTCTCCTCTCCTTATGCCTTATGAACAGTTTACTTTAAAGCAATGCCCTTTTTGTATAGATACAGGAAGACCGTTAACATTATGCTTTGTAACTTAGGATTTAATTGGCTTGAATATTATTCACTCCCAGGCATCTGCTTTCTCGACTTAAGCCTCAGTTGCCCTTAGTTCCTAACGCCCCAAAAGCAGGGTCCCAACGAGGGACTGAATGGACCCAGGGCAAGCGGTGAGCTACCCTAGTATTGAAATGGGCGAGGCCAAAGTGCCATGATTCTTAACTATAAGTTAAGAGTTTTATCATAGACAAATGCTGTCATGATCCAAAAGTAATGGCGAGACTAGGATCCTGGTAGCGGTGGGAAAGACTACTTCGTGCTGTTTTTGCTCATGTCCATGATGCCGCCCTGTGTGCCTGGGAGAGGATTGATGCAGATGCTGAATTTAAGGGAAGCTACACAAAGATCGTTCAGGGTGCCACAGAACCTTATGCAGACTTCATAGGGAGGTTGATGGAAGCCATTGAAAGACAGGTTAAGGGTAAGGAAACCCAGGAACATTTGACTAAACAATTGGCCTTTGAAAATGCTAACGAGGATTGCCAGGCCATCCTGTGCCCCATTAAGGAGAAGGAGGACATAATGGGGTATTTGAAAGCATGTCAGAATGTTGGTTCTATCAAACCTCAGGCACGCATTAATGCTGCCAAGGCCTATGCCGTACAGAGACAAAATCAGGGAAAATGTTTTAATTGTGGGAAATCAGGCCATCTCAATCCCAGACTACAGTGCTCAGACCAGATAGTCTTTTCCACCCCTACCAGGATCCTAGTCTCGCCGTTACTTTTGGATCATGACAGCATTTGTCTATGATCAAACTCTTAACTTATAGTTAAGAATCATGGCACTTTGGCCTGGCCCATTTCAATGCCAGGGTAGCTCACCACTTGCCCTGTGTCCATTCAGTCCCTTGTCGGGACCCTGCTTTGGGGGCGTTAGGAACTAAGGGCAACTGAGGCTTAAGTTGAGAAAGCAGATGCCTGGGAGTGAATAATATTCAAGCCAATTAAATCCTAAGTTACAAAGCATAATGTTAACGGTCTTCCTGTATCTATACAAAAAGGGCATTGCTTTAAAGTAAACTGTTCATAAGGCATAAGGAGAGGAGAAAGGCAATATTTCACTCATACATATAAAATCAAAGATTTCTGAGGAATCTAACCTTACAAGTTAACAGAGTCTGATTAGGGGGAAAGCTGATTAACTGGTTGGGGAGGAGACCATAGGGAAGAATGTTTACAGATAAACACAATGGAATGGAAGTGCCTCAGGAGCACTGTAATGGGTGTAACCAGATAAACCTAAGCTCCTTGTGGAGGAAGGACAAAGCAATGTCATCCTACACACTACCCAAACCTGACCTCTTAGCAGGTCAATCACGACCGAATCACGATCATCCTGTTATTCGTCGATTGCCTCGAGCAGGCCCCAGTAATGTCTCCTTCATCCTAGCCCTGAGAATTTTAAGAAAGTGCTATATTCAAGGCTCTTTAGGAGAATGAGACCCATCATTATTACTGGTATTTGGCATATTGGGTACGCCACAGGGAGTTTGCCAGACTCTGCCGTGTGGACAGGTTACATTTGGTAGCCTGCCAGTTTGTCCAAAGTAGGAATGAGATAATAAGATTTGCGCATTCAATAAGCGCGCATTTGCAGCCGCGCGGTTCCGGGAGCTGGGTTTTATAGTCTCTGAGTCTTGGCCGTTGATGGGATTACACGGAGCCAGGGGGCCAGTTGGTGGGTGTGAGCCCCGCCTACTAGAATTCGGAGGATCTGGGTGGAAGATGCTCAGCCCCGATCCGAGTAGGCTTGGAGATCTCAGCCCCCGGACCCGCTTGCCTTTGTTCCTCTGCCGGTACCTTCAGGTGTGCGGAGAGTGGTTTCAGCATGGTGGTGGCTGGTCCTGGAGGTCTTCGGCTGCCGGAGCCCTGGTCGAGGAGGGGAGGAAAGCTCAACCCGCTCCCCTCCAAGTTTTTCATAGTTGAGTTAAATTTCTTTTTTTAAAAAAATACCTTTCACAAACTTGTGAGAAATGTGACATGCAAATGTGTTGCATTTCAGGTTGAAACATAGCAGGTCAATGTAAGATGAAAATAATTTATATTATATTGTTTGTTACATGATAATGGTAAGTAGAATTATAAAAAAATAATTTATCAGAGAAAATTTGTGGAAAGTGTTTTGTCTCACTCTGATATTTTATTAAAGTCATTTAGCGATTTATTGCTAGTTGAGCCTTCTGTGTTATTGTTTTTGTTTATTTAACTTAGTGGGCTTCTATGCTACTTTGCACTCTAATTTCTTATGTTCCTACTGGGCTGTAAATGTTGTGGAATTTGGAGGTGTTTCACAGTCACACACTTCAGATGCTGTAAGATCTGTGAAACTAGGATGATTCTCAGCCTACAAAGCAATGTCATCCTACAGTAGTGGACACAAACTGAAGACAATGGTGGCAGGAAGTTCACCCTAATAGTGGGATAGTGCTGGAATACTGAATGCCCAAAATAACTGTGCTTGCCTTGCTTACAGATGACCTGGGTTCTATACCTGGGATCAACATAGGGTCCCCGAACACTGCCAGGAGTGCAAAGCCAGAAGTAAACCCTAAGCACCACCCAACGTGGGACCAAAACCAAAATAACAGTATAATAACAGCTTTGTCAATTACAATGTTTAAATGAAATTATAAAAAAGTTTGTTGTTGTTTTTTTAAATTTTTTTTATTAGTGAATCAGGATGGGGTAAAGTTACAGAGTTACAAACTTACATGCTTGTGTTTCAGCCATACAATGCTCGAGTACCCATTCCTCCACCAGTACCCATTCTCCACCTCCGATGATCCCAGTTTCCCTCACATCCCCCATCTCATCACCCCCATCCCTGCCTATGTCACAGGACATTCCTTTTTGATCTCACTCTCCTTTTGGGTGTTGTGGTTTGCAATAGAGGTACTGAGTGGCCATCATGTTCAATCTATAGTCTACTTTCAGCATGCATCTTCCTTCCTGAGCGGGTCCTCCAACCACCCTTTACTTGGTATTGCCTTCTTTATCTGAGCTGCCCTTTCCTCCAGCATGTGAGGCTGACTTCCAAGCCGTGGAGCAACCCCCGTGATACTTATCTCTACTATTCTTGTGTGTTAGTCTCCCATTCTGTTACTTTATATTCCAAAAATGAGTGCAATCTTTCTATGTCTGACTCTCTATTTCTGACTCATTTCACTTAGCATACTTTCCATGTTGATCCACTTATATGCAGAGTTCATGACTATCTTTTCTAATAGCTGAATAGTATTCCATTGTGTAGATGTACCAAAATTTCTTTAACCAGTCATCTGTTCTCAGACACTCGGGTTTTTTCCAGATTCTGTCTATTATAAACAGTGTTGCAAGGAACATACGAGTGCAGATGTCATTTGGACTATACTTTTTTGCCTCTCCAGGATATATACCCAGAAGTGGTATTGCTGGATCAAACGGGAAGTCAATTTCCAATTTTTTGAGAAGCATCCCTACTGTTTTCCAAAAGGGCTGAACCAGTCGGCATTCCTACCAGCAGTGTAGGAGGTCCCTTTTTCCACACATCCACATTAACAGCAGTTGCTTTTGTTCTTTTGGATGTGTGCAATCTCTGGTGTGAGGTGGTAGCTCATAGTTATTTTGATATGCATCTCCCTGATGACTAATGATTAAGAGCATTTTTTCATGTGCCTTTTGTCCATTTGTATTTCTTCCCTGGGAAAGTTTTTGTTAATTTCATTGCACTATTTTCTGATGGGGTTGGATGTTTTCTTCTTGTAGAGTTCAAAATGCCTTATATATCCTTGTTATCAACCCCTTGTCAGATGGGTATTGGGTGAATATCCTTTCCTATTCTGTATATTGTCTTTGTATTTTGGTGACATATATTTTGCCGTGCAGAAGCTTCTTAGTTTAATATAGTCCCATTTGTTTATCTTTCTTTCTACTTAGTTGGTCAGTATCGTGTCATCTTTGAAGATACCTTTAGCTTCAATATCATGGAGGATTTTGCCCACCTTGTCTTCAGTGTACCTTATGGATTCTTGTTTGGTATTGAGGTCCTTAATCCATAATGATATTATTTTTGTGCATGGTGTTAGGTGGAGGAAGAGTGAGTGGGTCAGGAAGTAAATCAAGGAAGAAATCAAAAGATACCTTGAAACAAATGGGAATGAAGACACAAGCTACCAGAACATATGGGACACAGCTAAAGCCGTATTAAGGGGAAAATTTATAGCTCTGCAAGCATTCCTCAGGAAGGAAGAAAGGGTCTACATAGATAACTTGACTTCACAGCTCAAGATCTTAGAAAAGGACCAACAAAAAGAACCCAAACCTTGCCAAAGGAAAGAAATAATACAACTTAGTGCAGAAATTGACGACATGGAAACCCAAAAATAAATCCTAAAGATCAATGAAACCCAGAGCTGTTTTTTTGAGAAAATGAACAAGATTGACAAACCACTAACAAAACTCACAAAGAAAGAGAGATAACCCTAATAAACTGAATTATAAATGAAAAGGGGGACATCACAACAGAAACCAATAAAATTTAAAAGATCATCAGAGACTACTTTGAAAGTCTGTATGCCACGAAACAAGAGAAACTAAAAGAAATGGATAAATTCCTGGATTACTATAATCTCCCAAGATTGAACCAAGAAGACTTGGAATACCTGAAAAGACCCATATCAAAGAAATTGAAACTGCAATCTTCTTTTGTTTTTGTCTTCCCAAAAACATAAGCCCAGGTCTAGATTGATTCACTAGCGAATTCTTCCAAATCTTTAAAGAGGACCTGTTGCCAGTTCTTCTCAAGCTTTCCCAGGAAATTGAAGGAAACAATAACTCTCCAAACAGTTTCTATGAGGCACATATCTCCTTAATACCAAAAGCAAACAAAGACAAAACCAACAAAGAAAACTATAACCCAATATTCCTGACGAACATGGATATGAGGATCCTCAAAAAAATATTAGCAAACTGAATCCAACAACTCATCAAAAAGATCATACACCATGACCAAGTGGGATTCATCCCAGGGATGCGTAGATGGTTTAACATTTGGAAATCAACCAAGATAATTCATCATATCAACAAAAGTAAAGTTAAAAACCATATGATCATATGAGTAGATGCAAAGAAAGCATTTGACAAGATCCAACACCCATATATGATGAAAACTCTCACCAAAATGGGTTTTGAAGGAACTTTCCTCAAGATAGTCAAAGCCATCTACCACAAACCTATGGCAAGCATTATCCTCAATGAGGGAAAACTAAGGGCCTTTCCTCTAAGATCAGGGACAAGACAAGGATGCCCACTCTCACCACTTCTGTTAAATATTGTACTGTAAGTACTTGCAATCTTGGTTAGGCAAGAAAAAGGTATTAAGGGCATCCAGATAGAAAAGAAAGAAATCAAGCTCTCACTATTAACAGATGATATGATACTATATCTAGAGAATCCTAAAGCCTCTACCAAGAAAATCCCAGAAACAATAGATTTGTACAGTAAAGTCACAGGCTATAAAATCAATATCCAAAAGTCCATGGTCTTCCTATACGAAAATAATGAGTCAGAGGAAAGCGCCATGCAAAAAAGCAATCTTGTTCACAATCGTGTCCCAGAAAATCAAGTACCTCGGAATCAGCTTGACTAAGGAGGTAAAGGACCTCTACAAAGAACTCTACAAAACACTACTCCACGAAATAAAAGAGTACAGGAGGAAATGGAAACATATCTCCTGCTTATGAATAGGGAGAACTAACATTGCCAAAATGGCAATATTCTCCAACATTATACAGATTCAATGTAATTCCTATAAGGATACCCATGAAATTCTTCAAAGAAATGGATCAAGCACTCCTGAAACTCATATGGAACAACAACCCCCCCACGAATAGCTAAAGCAATTCTTGGGAAAAAGACGATGGGTGGCATCACCCTCCCCAACCGCAAACTCTAGTACGAAGCAGTTTTAATTAAAACAGCATGATATTGGAACAAAGAGAGAGCTGCAGACCTATGGAACAGAGTGGAATATCCCTGCAAACAACCCCAAATGTATGAACATCTAATCTTTGATAAGGGAGCAAGAAATGTGAAGTGGAGCAAGGAAAGCCTCTTCAACAAATGTTGCTGGCATAACTGGACATCCACATGCAAAAAATGTTAAAACTACGTTTTTAGGCATACACCACACATATACATCACTGATGTAGCTAAGTCTGCTGATTCTGTAAGCATGATACTCAAAGTACAATGTAAAGTAAAAAGTAAAGGCCCTCCCGTTGATCATCGATTTGCTCGAGCGGGCCCAGTAACGTCTCCATTGGAGACTTTGTTGTTACTGTGTTTGGCATATCCAATACGTCACGGGGAGCTTACCAGGCTCTGCCATGCGGGCGAGATACTCTCGGTAGCTTGCCGGGCTCTCCGAGAGGGGCGGAGGAATCGAACTCAGGTCAGCCAAGTTGGCTGCGTGCAAGGAAAAAGCCCTACCGCTGTGCTATCAAAGTACAATGATGAAACTTTAAAACATTCCTGTTAAGGCAGCAAGTTGAGGGTGGGAAGGAATCTGGGGATATTGATGCAGGGAGGTTGACAGTGATGGAAAGACTGCTATTGAAACATCGTATGCCAGAAACTATTTTATGGATACCTTTGTACATCATGGTACCAAAATAAATATAAACAAAATATTAAAATATAAAATACCAAAACCAGAAATAGCAGAGGGAAGTGAAATTTGAAAGAAGACAGAGGGGGAAAAATGACACAGAGGAACAGAAATAAAATGTTTAACAGACTCTATACAAAATTGCAGTAAACAACTTTGAATTTACATATGATTGTTATTGGTCAATAATTTTTTGAGGTATCTGGGATTAAAACTAATATTTCACACATATGAATCATGTGTACTGCCACAGAACCTCATTTCTGTCCATAAATATGATATTACTTTATTTTATATTCACATTTTATCTATTTTATATGATTATATCTTGTTTAAAATAAACACTATATACATTAATATAATTTCAAAGAAGTTTTTTTTACGAAATTTCACTTGTTTCTTTGTCAGATGCCTGGTATTTCCTGATAATTTGTTTTCATTTATCTATCTTTATGACCACAATCTATCTTTCTTTAAATATTTATTATGCAGTATGTGTCCAAATCTGTTGTATACATTTACTACTGATAGCTTTTTATATTTTACCTACTTTTGGTTCTGTTCAACATTTTTCTTTTTGGGTCACACCCGGCAATGCACAGGGGTTACTCCTGGCTCTACAATCAGCAATCACTCCTGGCAGTGCTTGGGGGACCATATGGGATTCTGGGAATCAAACCGTTTCCATGCAAGGCACACGTCCTACCCACTGTGTTATCATTCCAGACCCTTAAAACTGGTTTTTACCTTTGTCCTGATCTGTTCATGGTCTATTAATTTCAAATACTAGATACATAAAATTTTTCTAAATAAAACTTGTGCTTACTTTACTCATGTGTAAAGCACAGGTAATGGTATTGTTTTTTCTTACTATTTCTACATTAATCCAGGTATCTTAAGTCCAGCTTCTTGTGAGGGACAGGCCCAAAATGGACCATCACCAAAATTAATTTAGCTTAGCCTAATAGGAGCCCACATTGCAAAATAATTGGTTTTACTGCCCCTGAGCAAGGAATTCATATTCAGGTACTCAAAAGGTGAGGGTCAGACCAGGTAACCGGATGTCTCTCACAAGACCCATGATGCAAGATCCAGGACTGCCCTAAATACCAGGACGTTCCAAAGCACTGACGCAAATGCTGATCTTTAAACTATAGGCTAAGAAGTGATGTACCCTTAATTGGATTGGTTAGGAAAGTTTCTGTTATTACAAATCTATTGGCTATGAAATGCACGGGCTCTGCCGTAATGGTCGGTGAAGGCCTATATAAGATCTCCTTTGAAGAAGTTCGGGGTCTTTACCCAACCTGCCGGACCTGGGTGTCTGTGTAGGCACTGGGACCCTTGCTAGCCAGTCTTACAATAAACCCTGCTTGATGTTTTCAGACTCTTGAGTCTCTTTGTCGTCAAAGGGAGATTTTGATCCATGCCCTAACACTTCTCCACCTTCAATTTTTTGAGGGACCATTCTTTACAATACTGTTCATAATAGGGTTTATGCATACTATTTTCCAACACTACACTTTCTAATGTTGGCTGCGTGCGGGTAGGGCGTTTGCCTTGCACGCAGCCAACATGGCCGATGCGAGTCCGATTCCTCCGCCCCTCTTGGAGATCCTGGTAAGCTACCGAGAGTATCTCGCCCTCACAGCAGAGCCTGGCAAGCTACCCGTGATGTATTCGATATGCCAAACACAGTAACAACAAGTCTCATGATAGAGACTTACTGGGTCCGCTCGAGCAAATCGATGAACAATGGGAGGACCGTGACTGTGAGGACTATGACACTTTCAAATAGAGTGTCATCTTCTATGCATCCCACTTCTCTCAATTATAAAAGGGCTTAGTGTCATAAAAAATAGCACTTCTTGTGGAATTTTGCATCATACAGTCATACTTTTTTTTCTTTTACTGGAGGTGGGGGCACATCCAGTGCATAAAGACCACTTCTGGTGGTTCTCAGGGAACCCTATACAGTGCTGGGGGTGGAACAGATGTTGGTAGTTTGTTAATCAGTCACCTTATCCCCTGTACTATCTTTCCAGATCCTGTTCCCTTGTTTGTACTAACTAATCACGAAGTGTTTAGATTTATTGTTTTAAATTTTACCTTTTAGAAAGCAGAATCAAGTTGCATTTTGGGAAATTCAACTACATTGAATTAATCCTATGATATTTTACCATATATTTTTATTTGAAGACAATGTTTTATAACAAAATTTTCCGCCATGCGATGTAATCTTCCATAATCTGAAAGTAAACTCCTGTGTCTTCACCTCCCATAGGGTTTAGCTTAAGTTTAGGTTTAACATAAAGCAATAAAACTATATAGCAAGGGACTCAGAGCTAGAAACAGAAGTGCTTACTAATGTAAAGAAGACAAGAAGTAATTTGCTGGCAAATAGGGGGCTCTGAGGGAGTGGAGAATACTGTAACAGTGGTGGAGCTAAGTGAGCACTCTGGTAGACAGTATGGTGCTGGAATATCTTATGCAGAAAACCCAGCCAGTAACAGTAATGTAAATTATGGTGTCTAAAATAAAATTACATTTAAACAAATGTAATAAATAATTCCACAAATCCAGTAAATACTGATTCTCTTTTAATAAATAGAGAGCTTATCAAATAAAATTTTGTAAATGAAAAATTTAAATGTTACCTGCAATCTTATTGGCAAAGAAAAATAAGGTGCTATTTCTCTCAAGGAACTGAGGAAGGATCAGCACTCCTAAGGAAAGACCTCTGTGGTATTTGTTTTGTTTTGTTTTGTTTTGTTTTGTTTTGTGGTCATGCCCAGCAATTTTGAGAGCTTATTCCTGACTGCACTCAGGGATCACTCTTAGCGAAGCTCAGGGGACCACATTGCATGACAGGAATTGAACCCCACCAGTTGCATGTCCTACACAGTTTACTATCTCACCACCAGAACTCTCTATTCTTTAAACTCATAATAGTTTTGAACATGGTACTGTTATGACATGCCATTCAAAGCACCAAGACCCGAAGGAACTTGATAAAGAAAAATATGTTTATTACACAAGACAGAATGCAAAAAAAAACATTACAACTGAAAACAAAACCAAAATCGTGGCAAAAACTCTAGTTAATAAGATCTAAACAATGACACATATAAAGAAAAACATCCTCCTTTAGCTTTGAAGTCCTCTTCCCTCCCTTTCTTTTCTCCTTCCTTTCTTGCTTCCTTCCTTCCTTCCTTCCTTCCTTCCTTCCTTCCTTCCTTCCCTCCTTCCTTCCTTTCTTCTTTACTCCCTCCCTCTCTCAGTTTTCTTAATCAAATATTTTTTAAAAATAAGAAAATATATTTCTAAAACAACATAAACAAATTTATAGGATCATTGAATACATTTTTCTTTTCTTTCAACTCATAAAGTTAAACAAATATACAAATCTGCCATGATTTCTGTACCTCGCAAAAAATACTGCAGAAGAACTATTGTATTGGGAATAGATTAAAAATAAGTATCATTACTTTAGGTTAAAATATTTAAAAATATTTTTAGAGGAGTATGTGTACAAGTAAATTCTAGCAACAAGACTCTACCTGACAATGTTTAATTATATAATTATATTATTAACAGACCACTTTCAATAGAAAAAGTAAGAACTATGCTTGTAACTCCAACTTTGGATATTGGAATAAAAAATCAAGACTTTTAAGAAACAAAATCAGTTGGGTTTTGTAAAAAACTAAGCACGCTAAAGGTTGTGTGTTTGTGGGCTCTCTGGATGGCTCTATCTCACTGCCTGCATTTGTTGCTCTAGAGTCACTGTGTGTGGCCTGGATTGGGATGGCTGTTGGCCAAGAGTAGACAAGAGTCGAGAACCAGGCTGGTTAGCCTTAGTTGCAGTTTATTCCAATCCTCTCTTCATTCACTCCTGTCTCTCTCTCCTGCTTTTCTTTCCAACTCCCCTATTTCTCCAGGCTGACACTGCACCCAGTCAAATAGCCAAACCAACATAAGAAAGTCCTCCCTGAGGGAGTTCAAAGGGAACACCACCTAGGATATTCCAAAGCCCTTCCAGGCTGCCCAAGGGAAAAAACCCTTAAGGTGTTTTTCTCTTTTCCTCAGTCCAATAACTATCAACATATCAATACTAGCTATTTTGAATGGACACAGTAAGAGAATAACATTGAGACTTGTAGGGCAGCTCTCCTGGGAACATCTTGCCACAGACTCAGACACCAGCGCTCAGGCCAGATTAATCATTCCTAACCCTAGCAGGGTCCAGATTTAGTTATTACGTTTGGATCATAACTGCATTTGTCCATGACCAAGCTCTTAACTTATAGTTAATCATTATGGCAATTGAGCCAGGCCCATCTCGATGCCAGGATAGCACATAGCTTACAGCTTGCCCTGGTTCCATCCAGTCCCTCATCAGGACCGTGCTTTTAGGGGCTCTAGGAAGTAAAGGCAGCTGAGGCTTAGGTGAGAGAACAGATGCTCAGGAGGGAAATATCACTGAGAGTCACATTACAAAAGCATGTCTTCTTGTGTCCATACAGAAAGGATATTGCTCTGAAAAAACTATTCAAAGGACTTAGGGAGAAAAGAAAAACAATACTTACAAGTCAACAGAGCAAAAAGAAATTTACAAATAAACAGAGGAATGGGAGCACTGTGATGGGAGCAACCCAATAAACCTAAACTACCTGAAGCTATGCAGAAGGGACATAACAGTGTTATCCTACAGGGTTTAGTAATCTGAATAAACAGTTCTGGGGTAGGTTTTTAGAAACTGAAACTAACTGTGGACAATAGATTAATAAATAATGAATTCTGTCTCTGTATGTATAAAAGGCAGGAGGGTATAAAAATATTAGGGTAGATGGGTCTAGAGCAATATTACAGTAGGTAAGACACTTGTCTTCTATGTGCCCTATCTGAGTTCCATCTCAAGTCCACTATATGGTTCCCCAAGAACTGCTAAAAGTAATTCATGGGCGCAGAGCCAAGAGTAAATTTTGACTACTGGGTAAGCACTGCTGGGTTGGTAGTACATCAAGAACAACAAAAACAACAAAATCAGGGTGGAGTTGTGGGCTGCAGTTTCAAATCAAGTGATTCAGGGACCAGGAAATAAGGCATATAAATATATTTATTAGTCTTTATATATCTGCAAGTAAAACTTCATCAATTCAGAAAGAGTAGGCAATACTTTGTATTGTGAGAAAAGCCAGGGTGAGTAAAGCAGGGTGACTATTACAGGTAAAGGCTACACTAAGGCCATTTATGGGGATGTATTATATTTTTCCTGTCTAAATACAGGATGTATTGCTCCTGTATTTAGACAGGAAAAATATAAAATACAGAGCCAGGTGGTTTTCTAACAATATTTAAGATAATGGATGCTATAACACAAAAGGCATGTAACTCACTTTACAAAAAAGGAATAATCTGAATTATATAAACACATACATGCAAGTATATGTGTATTTTAAGCTTGTTAAAAAGATATTGTCAACAACATTCTGTTTTGAAACTGGATAGACCATTGCAATTTACTTGCAATACTTGTATTTGCTTGATCAAAAGTTGTTAACCAAGTTTCTAAATAAAATTGTGTTTAGTTATTGTAGAGCAAAATATGACTATGAAGATAAAATTTTGTTATCAGATGTTCATTAAAATGTAGTCAGTATTGTAAATAACCTCCAAGAATAGACTATAAAGTGGTAGTGAGATTCACTATAGGCTCTAAATACATATATGTTACTTTATAGCCTACTTTTTCAATAATGTTTGTCAAGAACCTGTAAATGGTGCACATTAATGAGTGAGAAATAAATCTCTAATGAAATATATGTGTATAAATATAAAATATACATAAAATATATGTAGTCTATAAGTATTGTATGTGGTTATTATTTTATAAACTCTTATGGAAAGAGCTAAAAGAAAACTGTAAAACAATATAGAAAGTATACTTATGGAAAGGCAGCAATCCCAAATCATCAATTTTGAAATTTTAGGATAATGATGAATGAATGATAATTCCAAATTATGTTTTGTAATTTTTCAAAAATAAAACTGTACATTTGATATTTTTATGCTATTGATTTCTGTACCAAAAATTCTTAGAAGCAAAAACCTTAGAAACAATAAACAATACAAGAAGTTTTATTAGGTAAATAATAAAGTAAATAAGGTTTTTTGTAAGTGAACCAATACTTCCAAAATCAACATACATACACAAACTTGTGTCAAAAAAATGACAAAATATCCTATGGCAAAAAATTACAAAAATAATGAACTAAACGATAAATGAACTAAAAGGCAACTAACTCCTTTCAAAATAGTTTTCCAAAATAAAAATACTTAGGAATCAATTTAATGAAGGATGTGAAAGATGAATGCAGTAAAAACTATTTCACTATTGAAAAACATAGGAGAGAATGAAGTTGAAACATATCCCATGATTATGAATGGGAAAAATTTAAGTTGTAAAAGATCTTTATATGCAAAAGAGTATACATATTCAACACAATCCACATTAAAATTCCAATGGCATTCTCATGGACTTGGAACAATACTAAAAATTATATGTCTTCATAAAGCTTCCTGAATACCAAAGGAATTCTAAGAAAAAAATGAATATGGGAGATACTACCTTTCAGGACTCTGAAATATACTACAAGGCTGTAGTTAAAAACAAACAAAACTGAATACTGTGATGTGATACTTTGTGGTGCTGGAATAAAGATAGAATTGAGAGTCATGCAATAAACCCTCAGATTTATGGACAGTGAATGTATGACAAAAAAGTTTGGTACTTACAGTGGAGAAAGGAAATTCTCTTCAACAAATAATACTATGAAAATTGGGCAACCACTGTTGGCTTATAGTTCTAAACATTTTAGGTTTAACCTTGGTTTGCTGATTCTCAGATTCGCATCTGACCTTTTTCCTCTGCCACAAGTGTTAGGGCACGGATTGAAATCTCCCTTTGACAACAAAGAAACTCAAGAGACTGCAAACAGCAAGCAGGGTTTATTGTAAGACTGGCTAGCAAGGGTCCCATTGCCTACACAGACACCCAGGTCTGGCAGGTTGGGTAAAGACCCCGAACTTCTTCAAAGGAGATCTTATATAGGCCTTCACCGACCATTACAGCAGAGCCCGCACATTTCATAGCCAATAGATTTGTAATAACAGAAACTTTCCTAACCAATCCAATTAAGGGTACATCACTTCTTAGCCTATAGTTTAAAGATCAGCATTTGCGTCAGTGCTTAGGAATGTCCTGGTTTTCTCATGGGAATGGGGGCATTCCGGTCCGTCCTTCACACCCTACCGAGGTTACCAGTTGCCCCCCACGAGTGGCTCTCCAGTACGGCCACAGCCCCAGAAGCACAAGGACTTAATGCAGAACCCAGCAGCTTGGAGCAGAAAAGTGAACGGACTATGCGTTAATCCAGGCCATCATGTCTGCCCGGAGGGGAAAAGGTTTTGCTCCCTTCTGCCCTCCTCCCTCTGGAAAGAAAGATGGCGGCCACATGGGAGCCTTGTGGACAGCAGGTATGAGCCAGGGGTGTGGGGGCGACTAAAACCTCATGGGAAGGGCGGCGTTCCGGTCCGTCCTTCATGCCCTACCGAGGTCACCAGTTGCCCCCATGAGCGGCTCTCCAGCACGGCCACGGCCCCAGAAGCACAAGGACTTAATGCAGAACCCAGCAGCTTGGAGCAGAAAAGTGAAAGGACTATGCGTTAATCCAGGCCATCATGTCTGCCCGGAGGGGAAAGGGTGTTGCCCCATTCACCCTTTCCTTCCTGGAAAGAAAGATGGCGGCCGCATGGGAGCCTTGTGGACAGCAAGTATGAGCCGGGCTGTGGGGGCGACTGAAACCTCATGGGAAGGGGGGCGTTTCGGTCCGCCCTTCACGCCCTACCGAGGCCACCAGTTGCCCCCCACGAGCGGATCTCCAGCATGGCCACGACTCCAGAGCACAGAAACCAATTTCTTAACTATCTGACTTTCAGTAGAAATACTTCCAGGGTCAATAAGTAAAATAGCAGAAATCCAAAGCCAACATTTAATTCTTGAACCCAGCTGTAGAAAGCAAATCACTTCACAATGCTTTTTCAGCATGTCTGATTTGGGGGGGGGGGTAAACTCTAAATAATAGTGGTGAATCTTTTAATGAAACAATGAATCTAATCAAAGCAGATAGAGTGTTAACTAGAATTCATCAGCCTCACAGGGACTGGGAGGGGTGGGGGTGGGGTTTTATTGGGGTTCTTCATGGTAAAAAATAAGTATTGGTAAAGGGAAATGTGTTTGATATTTGCATGACTGAGACCTAAACCTGAAAGCTTTGTAACCTTTCCCACAGTGATTCAATAAACAAATAAATTAAAAAATTAAAAAAAAAAGAAAGCCAACCATGAACAGCTTTGTAACTTGGTGTATCTCACAGTGATTCCATAAAAAAAAAAAAAAAAAAAACAGAGAAACCTCCACATTTATCATGCTTCTGCATGATAATGTTGAAATTTTCTGTTAATCCATTGTGTCAGTTCCACATTTTTTTAGAGGGCATTGTTTTACATAGCAAGGACTTCTATGTTCTATGTGTGTCTTTTATGTTTTCAGTTCTTATGTGCACATTAAAATTTATGAGAATTGGGTGATGATGTTTTCAAAGTAGTTTGAGATTATGAAAAACACCATGGACATTCATGAGTGACTCTCTGCTAGTAGCCAAAGAAAAATCCCAGCTCACTACAGTTCCATGTGAGTCAACCTACTTACCTTGTGTATTAGATATTGCTTACACATCTTGTAGTTTGGTCCTAAGTTCTAAAGTATAAATAAATCAAACTTTTAGTGTTCTATTAATTAGTTATGAACAAAATGTTTTGTTATGAATGTTGATTAAAAACAAAACTGTAAAGTACCACAATATGAAATCTAAGAGCCTCTTCATCATTAATGAATAAGAATAAACAATTCTATGTCTGGAGGAAAAAAAAAAAAGGAATGTCCTGGTTTTTAGGGCAGTCCTGGATCTTGCAACATGGGTCTTGTGAGAGACATCCGGTTATCTGGTGTGATCCCCAACCTTTGAGTACCCCCCACCCTTTGAGTACCTATATCTGAATTCCTTGCTCAGGGGCAGAAAAACCAGTTATTTTGCAATGCAGGCTCCTGTAAAGAGGATCTGAAAAAGTTTATCTAGACCTGTTCCTCGAAAAACCAGTTATTTTGCAATGCAGTTTCCTATTAAGCTAAGCTAAATTAATTCTGGTGGTGGTCCATTTTGGGCCTGTCTCTCACACAAGGAGTTTAGGTTTACTGAGTAATGCCCATCACAATGGTCCCAAAGCACTCCCATTTCCTTTGCATTCATTTTTACCTTCTCCTCTGTACTCTGTTTCCCGTATCTGTTAATTACTTATATTCCCAAATCAGATCCTGTGACTTGTAAGGTCAAATTCTTTTAAGGACTCTGAATTTTGTATTTTTAGGTGAAATATTGCTTTACTCTTTCTCTTCTGTCCTTTGCATTGTTTACTTTAGAGCAATGTCTTTTTTGTACAGACATTGGTGGACAGTTAATGCTATGCTTTTATTACTTGGGAGTTGGTTAACTCCAAATAATATTTACTCCTGGACATATATCATATTTATTCACCTTAAGCCTCAGTTGCCCTTAGTTCCTAGCACCCCAGAAGTAACATCTTGATGGAGGTATTGGATAGACACAGGGTAAGCTGTCAGCTACCTTGGTTTTGAAACAGGACAGGCTAAGTGTTATAAAACTTATAATAAACTAGCAGCAAATTCATGAACTAATTCTGTCATGACTCAAAGAGAAGTGACTGGACAATGACCTTGCTAGGGTTAGGAAAGACTAATGTGGTCTGAGGACTGTAGTATGGGATCTACAGCAAGATGACCCCAGGAGAGCCACCCTACAAGCTTAATATAATTTCTTACTGTATCCACACAAAATGACCAGAAAGACTGTTAAGAAGTAAATCTAAAATGATTATTTATGGACTAAGGAAAGGAGAAGTAAGTCCTTGGATGAAATTCTACCCTTGAGCAGATTTCCTAGGAGGATGAGATCTTTGTCTTAGAATAGCATCCCCAGAAGGAAGAGCTTTCATATGTTGATTGTGCTACCTCACCTATGTGTAATTGCTATCCCCAACCCTTGGTGATTGTTGTCTATAATTAGGCTATGAGAATGGACTGGGAGAGAAGGAATATGGACAGTGAATGAGACTGGAAAGAGTCAGAGGAAGATCAGATTGGAATAAATGGTAACTTATCACCAACCAGCCTTTCCCCATTTCCTCCTCCTTTTGTCCATAAACCATCAGCCATCTAGGGTAGAAAAGTGGCCTGAACCTGAACCTCCGATGCATGTGGCAAGAGAGCCGCAATTATTTTTGAACACTAAAACCACATGTTTAAAAATAAAACTTGAGGGTGCTAGAGCAATAGCACAGCGGGTAGGGCGTTTGCCTTGAACGCAGCCAACATGGGTTCAATTCCCAGCATCCCATATGGTCCTCCAAGTACCGCCAGGGGTAATTCCTGAGTGCAGAGCCAGGAGTAATCCTTGAGCATCGCCAGGTGTGACCCAAAAAAGCAAAAAAATAAAAAAATAAAAAATGAAAAATAAAACTTCATATCTTGCACCACGGACAAAATCTAACACAAGGTCGACAAAAGACCTTGAGCTTAGTCTAGAATTTATAAAATATATTGAAGAAAGGAAATGGAATCAGAAAGTCTTTAATGATTGAGTCCAGAGGCAAAGGTAACAGAAAAAGAAATGGGATTATATCAACTAAAGAGATGTTGAATGTCAAAAGAATCTCAGGCTATAATTAAAATAAAACCCAACTGAATCGGATTAAATATTTGCAAACAATACATCAGTTAAAGTGCTAATAATGAAGATTTATAAATTATTGATGCAGCTACAAAAAATTCTAATAACCCCATCCAAAAATGGAGACAGAACAGATCTTTCACCAAAGAAGACATATGGATGGCTAGTAAGTTTATGAAACAATGTTCATTGTCACTTATTGTTAGGTAAATGCAAATCAAAGCAACAATTATATATCATATCACACTAGTGGTGATGTCAGTGGGCCCCCCGGTTAACTTATGTGAAGCGGGGAGGAGAAAGACAGTCACTTTCTCCCCACCCGCCTCTGCCACTCGGGACCCAGGGTTACTGGGTTCTTGTCTCGCCTCGCAGAAAGGAATTTCAGGAGTAGACAAGCAGTGAAACAAATAGATTTTATTTGGAGGATTTTTTAGGTATGGAGGGAGGAAGAGAGAGTGAGAGAGTAAAGTTAGACACGAAAGCATGAAAGTACACATCTCAAGAGGGGAGATGCGGGCGACACATGTGCTGGGGAACCACATGTGCTCTGCCACGTGGGCGCAGGCAGCACATGGGCTCGGGCAGCAAATGCGCGCCCTTCCTTTGTTCGAGGTGGCCTTTATAGGGTTTCTCCAGCCTGTCGCCACGTGAGGCCTCTTTCCAGGTAAAAGTTCGTTGCTAAGGAGGTTACCAGGGAGGTCCAAAAAGAGGAATTTCATGGGGAGGCCTATATCCTGAGGGTCTGCGGATGGTCTTATCAGGCCTTTGTTTTCTGTATCCACATGTTGGGTCATTCCTAGAATTCTTCTTCCATTGCAAAGGGTCTTTCCCTATCTACCTGCCTACATCAGTGGGAATAGAATATATCAAATCAGAACAGCAATTATATATCACATCACACTAGTGGGAATAGAATATATCAAATATATCAAATAGAATATATCAAAATACTGGAATAAAGGCAGTGTTATTGGGGATGTGGTGAAAGGAAGAAACCTCATTCACTGTTGGTGAGAATGTTGTCTCTATGAAAATAAGTATGGAGTGCTCTCAGAAAAGAAAGAGATGGATGACAGAAGAATGTATAATGAAGTTGTTGCTTTATATACAATGGAATGCTACTTAACAAGGAATTATGATCTTGTGCTAAGCTAAGTGAAGTAAGTCAGAAGGACAAGGTAGTCTGTGGTATATAGAATTACTTGTTTGAGGAATGGTAGGAAACAGAGGTGGAAAAAACCCGACTCAAGACCACAGAATATATAATGCCATGGAAAGAGAGAAATGGCAGTGGGAACTAAGAAGAGGGTGTCTGGAAGTAACATAGGTCAAGGATAAGGTGTTTGGGGCATCTATATGCTTTAGAGGTGAACTATCTGCATAAATACACCATGAGATCCATAAGATTACTGCCATAAATTTAGGATCCAAACTACAACAGTTAAAATTGAAAGTATAACAGTCAAGGAATCAGGTTGGGAAGTGGGAGGAAATCTGGGATAATTGGTAGGGAGATGGGGACAAGGGAATGTGGGATTAGAAGTGGGAACACTGTGTACCTGAAAACCCATTATAAAAAAGTATGTAAATCACAGTAACTAAATAAAAACATTTTTTAAAGGTGATGTACTCTCTTGAATATTGAAGAAACAGCAATTCTCCCTGATTCAAAACAGCAAAAGACTGAGACACCACCAAGAAACTATAGACCTATAACTGTAAGGTCCCTTGGGACCCCGAGGGAAATTCCAGAGCTAAACTCTGCTAATTAGTAACTCTTCCTTACCTGCCCCCTCCCTGAGATGTAAATTCTGTCTCCATTTGTTGACTCTTCCTAATTGGGATGTAAATTCTGTCTCTATTTGTTGACCCTTCCTTGTTGGGATGTAAATTATGAAACCATCTGTTGGCCCTTCCTTATCTGTTACCTCTGTTAGGAACTTTTCCCTTATCCACCTCCACCGGAATGCAGGAGCCATGAGCTGAGAATCAAAGGGAGCCAGGTAAACATAGAAGATAACCAAATGTCTGAGTTACCAGATACCCACTAGCCACAAAGCCTATGTACGTAAATGCTGATCTTTGAATCTATAGGCTAAGGAGTGATGTACTTTTAAATGGATTGTTTAAGAAAGTATATGTTGTTACAAATCTATTGGCTTTGAAATGCACGGGCTTTGCTGTAATAGCCAGTGAAGGCCTATATAATATCCCCTTTGAAGAAGTTCAGTGTCTTGCCTGACGGCTTGACCCTGGCTAGCCAGCTCAATAAACTACCTGCTTGCTGATTGCATTCCTGCATGGTCCTTGCTTGTGGTCAGAGATCCAGAGTCGTGTCCTAACAATAGCCTTAATGAACATAGACGCAAAATCCTCAAAAAGTATTAATAAACTGAATCCAACAATACATCAAAATAATCATACACCATAACCAAGTAAGCTTTATCCCAGGGATAAAAATGCAGCTTATTTATTATTTATTTTTATTTATTTGGCTTTTTGGGTCACACCTGGAGATGCACAGGGGTTACTCCTGGCTCTGCACTCAGGAATTACTCCTGGCGGTAGCTCAGGGGACCATATGGGATGCTGGAAATCAAACCCAGGTCTGCTGCGTGCAAGGCAAACGCCCTACCCGCTGTGCTATCACTCCAGCCCCAAAATGCAGTTTAATATATGCAAGCCAATCCAATTAGCACATCCTGGCAATATAAGAAAAAGTAAAAGTAATGATTCAGATTCTTAAAGAATGCCTAATAATACTTTAAATAATTGTACCAATATATATTACGACTAAGTGTGTGCTAGAATTTACTTTCATATCACTCCAACACAATACTTGTTATTGCTGACTTTGATATATATAATTCTCCATATATATATGTATATATATATATATATATATTGTTGTATGTCATTCAGGTGTGAGGAGGTATTTTATTGGTCTTAATTTTCATTTTCCTAGCAATAGGAAAGTAAGAATGTTGTCTCTATGAAAAGCTATAATATTATAGTGATACTGTCACTGTCACTGTCCTCCCGTTGTTCATTGATTTGCTCGAGCGGGCCCAGTAACGTCTAATAATAAAATAATAAACATCTTTTCATATGCTTGATAGCCAATTCTATTTCCTCTTTGTAGAAGCATCGACTCAAATTATATTTTCATTGTGGTTTTAAAATTTTATGTTACATTAAAAAATCTTTGATGACGGCTGGGGGTCCCCTAACAGCTCTTGCCCACACCACCCGCGTTTCGGGGTGAGCCCAGGTCGCTCACCCAGCCTGGGCGGTCCGGGGCCCTGGGATAGATGGCGGAGGAAGTGAGGGCCAAGCCAGTTGATTGATCTTTTGCCATTTATTCATTGACACGCCTGCCCCAGTCTATCTGAGGCTCCTATTCTGGTCTCACACTGCTCCTCATTCCCTTCTCCCTCTGCCTCTACTGCTCATCACTCCACGCTCAATATTGCAGCTTGGCCTCACTCTCTCCATGCGCCTGCTCCTGTATTCTTCTTCTACATTCTTCTATCTCTGTCCCCCTTGCTAGCCTCTCCAAGGTCCATCTTGCGACCCTGTTCTTTCCTCTCTCCAGCTCTCTGGCCTCCCCAACTCCCTTATCTCTCCAGGCAGACACTGACCCCAGTCAGGTAGCCAAATCAACATAAGAAAGCCCTCCCTGAGAGCCCAAAGAGTTCAAAGGGAACACCACCTAGGATATTCCAAAGCCCTTCCTGGCTGCCCAAGGGAAAAAAACCCTTAAGGTGTTTTTCTCTTTTCCTCAGTCCAATAACTATCAACATATCAATACTAGCTATTTTGTATGGACACAGTAAGAAATAATATTGAGACTTGTAGGGCAGCTATCCTGGGAATATTTTGCTACAGACTCAGACACCAGCACTCAGCCCAGATTAATCATTTCCTAATACTAGCAGGGTCCAGATTTAGTTATTACGTTTGGATCATAACTGCATTTGTCCATGACCAAGCTCTTAACTTATAGTTAAGCATTATGGCAATTGGGCCACACCCATCTTGATGCCAGGATAGCACATAGCTTACAGCTTGCCCTGGTTCCATCCAGTCCCTCATCAGGACCGTGCTTTTAGGGGCTCTAGGAAGTAAAGGCAGCTGAGGCTTAGGTGAGAAAACAGATGCTCAGGAGGGAAATATCACTGAGAGTCACATTACAAAAGCATGTCTTCTTGTGTCCATACAGAAAGGATATTGCTCTGAAAAAACTATTCAAAGGACTTAGGGAGAAGAGAAAAACAATACTTACAAGTCAACAGAGCACAAAGAAAGTTACAAATAAACAGAGAAATGGGAGCACTGTGATGGGAGCAACCCAATAAACCTAAACTACTTGAGGCTATGCAGGAAGGACAAAACAGTGTTTTCCTACAGTGCATGATTCTTTTTATATACCTTGGGCACTAGCTCCTTATATGTATGTGTGTGTGTGTGTGTGTGTGTGTGTCTGTGTGTGTGTGTATTCCTTATCAGTGCTAATATTTTACATTTTTTTTCATTTTTATATTTTCTTTAACTTCAGGTCACCGTCCTCCCGTTGTTCATCGATTTGCTCGAGCGGGCCCAGTAACATCTCCATCATGAGACTTGTTGTTACTGTGTTTGGCATATCGAATACGTCACGGGGAGCTTGCCAGGCTCTGCTGTGTGGGCAAGATACTCTCGGTAGCTTATCGGGCTCTCCGAGAGGGGTGGAAGAATCGAACTTGGGTCAGCCATGTTGGCCACTTGTAAGGCAAACGCCCTACCACTTCATTTTCTTTAACTATATAAAAAATTTTAATTTAATGTGGTTTAATTATTAATGTTTCCTTTAACTTCACTTGCTGTTGGGTCAAGTTCCCCAACACTAATTTCATGGGAATTTCCCATATATTCACTTCTATGTGTTTTATGGTTTCAATTTCTATACCTAGGTCTTTCATCCATTTTTAATTTCTTTCTCTATATAAAGCTGAAAAGTAGATACACTTCATTCTTTTTGTTTTGCTATACAGGTTTACCAACACTATTTGCTGGTAATACAAATACATTTCTATGTTGTATGATCTTAGACCCATCATTATAATTTGAATATCAATAAATCAATGTTTATTGCTGGGTTTTTAAGTATATTCCTTTGAGTCCTATCTCTATTTTTACTTCAGTATCATATAATTTTATTTACTGCTTCATTGAAGTCAGGAAACATGACTTCACTTTACTTTTTCTCCCACAGGATTGCCATAAATTTTCAAAGTCTTCAGTGATTCCATATAAACTTTAGTATTTTTGTTTGATTTCCAGAAATATTTTATCGGAACTTTGATTTGGATTGCATTATAACTTTACACTGCTTTGAGTAGAAAAGGCTTTTAAAAATAATGTATAATGTTTTCTATGTATTTCCATATGTTAATGTTTTATTTTATACTTTTTAAGAAAAGAGTTTTAGTTACAAAAGTCTTTTCAACTTTCTTTGTTAAATTTATTCCTAGGTACTTGACTTTTTACCTGAAGGAACAAATGATCATATTCCTAATTTCTTCTTCTAATCATTTAGATATATCAATGGAATAGACTTTGTACATAAGCGTTCTAAATAGCCAAATTACTATACTAATTGTAATAGCTTAATATATGCCAGTACCTAGTGGCACCTAGGAATCATGGGACTACACCTAGAGGTCCTTAGGAACCTTAAGGTGACAATGATCAAACTAAGGGCCTGGTACATGCTAGACATGTGCTTCACCATTAGAGTTATTTATTTGGCCCCTCTAATAGATTTATAATGAAGTTTTAAATAGGTATTATCATTCATCTTCAAACAATGACATTTATCTCCTTTTCTGGTATGGATTAATTTCATTTCTCTGTATTTTCTAATTGGTCTAAAATCTCTAATTCTACATTAATTAGAGGCAGTAATAGTGGTCATCTTTGTCTTGTTCCTGATTTTAAAGAAATACCTTTCAATGTTTTACGTTTAAATATAAATCCAGTGTGGGATTTTTTGTGTATAATCCTTATTATGCTGAGATATGTTCCTTATACTCCATTTTATTGATTTTTTTATGATAAATGGGTATTGAGTATTCCCAGTTACTTTTGTAGGATCAATTGATGTATGAGTTTTGTATTGACAGCATATTCCATGGTTTTGTATATAAATAACCATTCTTTCATACCAGGAATAAACTTCACCAGCTCACGATATATGATAGCTTAATGCTTTGTTGAATTTGCTAGCTAATATTTTGTTGAAAAAAGACAACCATATTCAGCAGAGGAATTTACCTGTCTTACATTTTGGTCAAATATGGATCCGATTTTGTATATGATAGTGTTTCCCTCAAAAGAATATTTTAATAGTCCAAATTATGTTATATTTTGGAAGAATCTGAGAAAATTAGGCTTAAGTTTTTCTTCTATCATTTGGTAAAAATAGCTTGCAAAACCATCTGACCTATGACTTTTGTTTTGGGCTCCCCCAAAACACAAAATTCTTTCATTTTATTACTGTTGCTCTTTAAATACCATTACGGCATCTATACTTGTGTTATACAATCAGTTTTTCTGTTTCCTCTCATTTAAGTCTTGGTTGACTATATTTATCTATAAGTGCATTCATTTCTTCCAGACAATCATTTTGTTGCATGTAATTGTTATAGTAACTTCTTGTAATCCTGTACTTGCATTTTATCTGTTGAAATAGTCCCTCTTTTTATTCTTTTTAATTAGATTATTTCTGTCCTTTATAAATCCAAATAAAGGTGTCTCAATTTTGTTTATCTTTTTAGAAAAGAGCTCTAGGCTGATAATTGGTATATTTCTTAGCTCAGTGATGTTTTGGGAAGATTTTTCACTCTGATTTAATTATTCTCTTCCTTCGACTATTGATTTTATGTGTTGTTCTTTATCTGTTGTTTTATTTATATGGTTAAATTGTTCATTTCTGATATTTTTGTTTATTTTGAAGCCCCTTGACTACTAACTTCCTTATTAGGTAATGGTTTTACTACATCCCATAGATTCTCAAAAAATGCAAAATTTTGTATTTCATTCTTATTTCCAGAGGTTAATTTTTTTGGTTTTGTTTGGGGGTCATACCCAGATGTTCTCAGAGCATACACCTGGCTCTGTACTTCTGGATGACTTCTGACAGGGTTCTGGGAAAATATGTGGTGCTGGGGACTTAACCTGGATCAGGCACATGCACGGTAAAAACATGCAAACTCTCTGGTCCATCCAGAGACTTTAATATCCCAGACAAGCCAACAGTTACAAACAAGTATATTGCTTACAATCTATTTATTAGAATGTGAACTTATCTTTCATGTTTGAGACCTAATTTTATGGCTTAGTGATCAGAAAGAGTGTGTGGTAAACTTTCATTTTTTAATGTATCTACTGATACTTTATCGCCCAATCTGCCTATTGTCTGTCATCTACAAACTATTCACTCGAGTCATCCTGAATAGGATTAGCAGAACACTAGATGAAGGACAACCATGTGAACAAGCTGGATTCCGAAAAGGATTCAGCACCATCGACCATATCCACACAGTAACCAAGCTCATTGAGGTATCTCGGGAGTTCAAGATGCCACTCTGTCTAACGTTCATTGATTTAAAGAAGGCCTTTGATTCTGTTGAGACGGAAGCGGTCATAGAAGCCCTAGCCAATCAGGGCGTACAAAATCAATACATCAGGATCCTTCGTGAGCTCTATTGCGGATTCACTACCAAGATCTCACCATTCTACAAAGAAGTAATCATCCATATCAAGAGAGGGGTTCGGCAGGGTGATACCATTTCACCAAAACTCTTCAGTGCCACCCTCGAGAACATCATGCGACGGCTGGAATGGGAAAACATGGGAGTGAAGATAGATGGTCGGCAGCTACACCACCTCCGCTTTGCTGATGACATCGTTCTAATAACACCAAACATCAACCAAGCGGCACAAATGCTGAACGACTTTGACCGTGAATGTGGAAAGGTCGGACTACAACTGAATCTTACGAAGACAATGTTTATGAGAAACAGCCTTGTTCCTGACGCTCCATTCGCTCTCAACGGAACCACCATCTCCGAATGCAACAGTTATATATACCTAGGTCGAGAAATCAACATGATGAATGACCTGGCACCTGAGTTGCGCAGGAGGAAGAGAGCGGCTTGGAATGCCTTCAAGAGCATTGAAGAAATAACTAAAAGGACAGCTACGAGCACATCTCTTTGATTCCACTATTCTTCCTGCATTAACATATGCCTCAGAGACCTGGACCCTACGAAAACAGGATGAGAACACTATTCGGGTCTCTCAAAGAGGAATCGAAAGAACTATGCTTGGAATATCACGATTCACTCAAATGAGAGATAGAATCCAGAGTTCTGATCTTCATCAACGCTCAAGAATCAGGGACGCTGTCTCATTTGCCAAGACATCAAAAATCAGATGGGCTGGACACGTAATGAGGTTTACAGACAACCGCTGGACTAGAGCCATTACTGATTGGATTCCACGAGACATCAAAAGATCACGTGGACGCCCACCTATAAGATGGTCAGACTTCTTCGTCAAAACCCTAAATGATCGCTTTGAGGCTCTACATGTTCCTAAAACGAACAGATACCATTGGGCTACGCTAGCACGCAACCGGGATGAATGGAGACGTTACTGGCACCCGCTCGAATAAATCGATGAATAACGGGGATTAAGTGATTAAGTGATTAAGTGACTGATACTTATTTTGTATTACACTATATAATCTATTCTTGCAAAAATTCCTTGTGTACTTGAGAAAAATGTAAATTCTGCTCTTTTTTGATAAAATGTGATGTAAATATCTATGATGTCTATTTACTTGAGTTCAGCCTTTATGCTAATTATTTTCTAATTTATTCATTTTAAACGATTTGCCCACGGTTTTACGTGAGGTGTTAAAAAAAATCTTCTACCATTCCTACACTACTATCAATATTACAAATCATTTCAATTAAGAATTACAGATGATATTTGGCATTCCTTCATTTGTTGCATATATATTAAGATATGTAAAATCTTATAGTATACCCAATATTTACATATTTTACTTCTTTTTTATTATCATTTTAGATGAGCATATATAAGTCTGACTTAGAGACATACTTGCCTTCATTTTCATTATTATTTTCTTATAGGATTATTTTTCAAGTCTTAAGTCAGTGTTATCTTTAAAGCTGAGATGATTTTCCGGTATGCAGCAGAAAACATTGGATGTTGTTTTGTGATCCATTCTGTAGTATTTAGTCAACAGGATCTAGTTTTGCCTGCGTGCAGTGGCAGTCAGTGCTTAAAGGTCACACCCAGTGGAGCTCAGGGGTACATTGTAGTGCTGGGAATCAAACTGGTGTTAGCCACATGTAAGGCTAACCTTAACCCCTTTACTATGTCTCTGGATCCCACTCAGAGCTTTTTAGTAGGCAAATTCAAATGATCAGCATTTAATTTTTGCCATCATATTGTAAGTAAGTAAAGTAAAGGCCCTCCCGTTGATCATCGCTTTGCTCGAGCAGGCCCAGTAACGTCTCCATTGGAGACTTTGTTGTTACTGTGTCTGGCATATCGAATACGTCACGGGGAACTTGCCAGGACCTGCCGTGCGGGCGAGATACTCTCGGTAGCTTGCCGGGCTCTCCGAGAGGGGCGGAGGAATCGAACTCGGGTCGGCCATGTTGGCCGCGTGCAAGGCAAACGCCCTACCGCTGTGCTATCGCTCCAGCCCTTATTCTGATACATTGCTTTAGGTGGCATTCTTCAGTAGCCTTCTGACCCATGCAGAGTGTTCTATAAGTATATGTTTTCACTCGTGTGCACTACAAAATCATATTGTGTATTGGAGGTATTTCATTATCGTGGGGTCTTTTAAATGCTATTTTTTAAAATATATTCTCTTGTTCATTAATGTTGTCCTCTTGTATTATATCTGAAATTCTTCTCCAGATTCTTATGTTTTTCTTATATATATATTTCTTTTAAGTTTGCCCTGAGACATACATAAAGTTACATACTTGTGGCCTTTTATGCAGATTGATTTTATTTTAGTGGTCCATACTTTCATGTTTCTTCTCACCCCCAGCCCACCCACACTGCTCTTGACTTATATAATTCTGGTGTTCTACAATTTCTAGGTAGAATTGCTTTTTGATTTATAAGAAACCTTTTAATATTTCTTGCACGGTCTGTTTGATGGTGATGAATAGCTTTAATTTTTATTTATGTGTAAAACTCTTTATCCTTTATTCTACTCTAAATGATAATCTTATAGGATAGAGTAGTCTCAATTGAAATTCATTTTCTCTCAGAATTTTGGGTATCTTCTGGAATTTCCTTCTGTCTTATATGGTTTCTGTGTAAAATTCTATGACCAATTTTGTAAGAGTCGTGTTATATGTAATTCGTTTTTTTTTCCCCTTTATTTTATTTTATTTTTTTTTAAAGTTGTAGATTTACAATTTTTTGTGCTTTGGTTTCAATTATACAATGATCAGATACCCATCCCTCCACCAGTGCCCATTCTCCACCACCATGGATAATATCCCTCCCACCCCCATCCCCCCATCCCCCCTGTCTCTGTGGCAGGGCAATCCCCTGTGTTCTCTCTCTCCTTTTGGGTGTTGTGGTCTGCAAAAGAGGCATTGAGTGGCAAACATGTTCAGTCCATAGTCTACTTTCGACATGCATCTCCCCTCCTGGGAGGATCCTCCAAACATCCTTTATTTGGTGCTCCCTTCTCTATCTGAACAGCCCTTTCCTCTAGGATACCCGGCTGGCCTCTAAGTTATGGAGTAATCCTCCTGGTGCTGATCTCAGCTATTCTTGGGTATTAATCTCATACTTTGTTACTTTATATCCCCCAGATGAATGCAATCTTTCTATGTCTATCCCTCTCTTTCTGACTCATTTTGCTTAGCATGATACTTTCCATATTGTACCACTTGTATGTAAATTTCATGACTTCATCTTTTCTAAGAGCTACATAGTACTCCATTGTGTAGATGTACCAAAGTTTCTTTAACCAGTCATCTGTTCTTGGGCATTCAGGTTTCTTCCAGTTTCTGGCTATTGTAAAGAGTGCTGCAATGAACAAACAAGTGCAGATGTCACTTCGACTATACATTTTTGCCTCTCTGGGATATATTCCCAGGAGTGGTATTTCTGGGTCAAATGGGAGCTCAATATCTAATTTTTTGAGAATCGTCCATACTGTTTTCCAGAAGGGCTGAACCAGTGGACATTCGCACCAACAGTGAAGGAGTGTCCCTTTCTCGCCACATCCACGCCAGCATCGGTTGCTTTTGTTCTTTTGAATGTGGGCCAGTCTCTGAGGTGTGAGATGGTATCTCATTGTGGTTTTGATCTGCATCTGTCTGATGATTAATGATGTAGAGCATTTCCTCATGTGCTTTTTTGCCATTCGGATTTCTTCTTTGAGAAAGTTTCTGTTCATTTCCTTGCCCCATTTTTGGATGGGGTTGGATGTTTTCTTCTTGTGGAGTTTAACCAGTATTTTGTATATCCTGGATATCAAGCCCTTGTCAGATGTGTATTCGGTGAATATCCTTTCCCATTCTGTAGACTGTCTTTGTATTTTGGTCACTGTTTCTTTGGAGGTGCAGAAGCTTCTTAGTTTAAGATAGTCCCATTTATCTATCTCTGTTTTCACTTGCTCGGCCAGTGGCGTGGCATCTTTGAAGATACCATTAGCTTCAATGTCATGGAGGGTTTTGCCAACTTTATCTTCAATGTACCTTATGGTTTCTGGTCTGATGTTGAGGTCTTTAATCCATTTTGATCTTACTTTTGTACATGGTGTTAGGCAGAGTTCTGAGCCTATTTTTTTGCATGTAGCCATCCAGTGATGCCAACACAATTTATTAAAGAGGCTTTCCTTACTCCACTTCACATTACTTGCACCTTTATCAAAGATTAGATGAGCATATGCTTGAGGAGAGATGTCAGTGTATTCAACCCTGTTCCATTGGTCTGCAGTTCTGCCTTTGTTCCAGTACCATGCTGTTTTAATTATTACTGCTTTGTAGTACAGTTTGAAGTTCGGGAGGTTGATTGCTCCCATTTTCTTTTTCCCAAGAATTGCTTTAGCTATTCGTGGGGGCTTATTGTTCCATATAAATTTCAAGAGTGTTTGCTCCATTTCTTTGAAGAATGTCATGGGTATCCTTATAGGGATTGCATTGAATTTGTACAGTGCCTTGGGAAGTATTGCCATTTTGACAATGTTGATTCTCCCGACCCATGAGCAGGGGATATCTTTCCATTTCCTCATGTCCTCTTTTATTTCCTGAAGTAGCGTTTTGTAGTTTTCTTTGTACAGGTCCTTTACTTCCTTAGTTAAGCTGATTCCTAGGTACTTGATTTTCTGGGGCACCATTGTGAATGGGATTGTTTTTTTCATGTTGCTTTCTTCTCTCTCACTGTTTGCGTATAGGAAAGCCATGGACTTTTGGGTATTGATTTTATAACCTGCAACTTTACTATACGAGTCTATTGTTTCTAGGAGTTTTTTGGTGGAAGTTATTGGGTTCTCTAAGTAGAGTATCATATCATCTGCGAATAGTGAGAGCTTGATTTCTTCCTTTCCTACCTGAATGCCCTTAATATCTTTTTCCTGCCTAATCGCTATTGCAAGTACTTCCAGTACTATATTGAACAGCAGTGGAGAGAGTGGGCATCCCTGTCTCGTCCCTGATCTTAGAGGGAAGGCTCTCAGTTTTTCCCCATTGAGGATGATGCTTGCTGTAGGCTTGTGGTAGATGGCTTTAATTATGTTGAGGAAGGTCCCCTCTATACCCATTTTGGCTAGGGTTTTCATCATAAAGGGGTGCTGGATCTTATCAAATGCTTTCTCTGCATCTATTGATATGATCATATGCTTTTTATCTTTTCTTTTGTTGATATGGTGGATTATGTTGATTGATTTCCGAATGTTAAACCATCCTTGCATCCCTGGGATGAATCCTACTTGGTCATGGTGTATGATCTTTTTGATGAGTAGTTGGATTCTATTTGCTAGTAGTTTGTTGAGGATCTTTGCATCTGTGTTCATCAGGGATATCGGCCTGTAATTCTCTTTCTTTGTGGTATCTCTGTCTGCTTTTGGTATCAGTGTGATATTTGCTTCGTAGAAACTGTTTCGAAGTGTTTTTGATATTTCAATTTCGTGGAAAAGCTTAAAGAGCATTGGGAGTAAGTCCTCTTTAAAGATTTGGAAGAATTCACTAGTGAATCCATCCGGGCCAGGACTTTTGTGCTTGGGGAGACTTTTTATTACCATTTCAATTTCCTTGATGGTGATAGGTCTGTTCAGGTATTCCAGGTCTTCTTGGTTCAGCCTTGGGAGTCTGTAGGAGTCTAGGAATTTATCCATTTCCTCGAGGTTTTGATGTTCCGTGGCATAAAGCTTCTCAAAGTACTCCCTGAGGATCCTCTGAATTTCTGTGGTTTCTGTTGTAATGACCCCCTTTTCATTTCTGATTCGGTTTATTAGGGTTTTCTCTCTCCCTTTCTTTGTGAGTTTTGCTAGAGGCTTATCGATCTTGTTAATTTTCTCGAAGAACCAGCTCTTGGTTTCATTGATCTTTCGGATTGTTTTTTGGGTTTCCATCTCGTTAATCTCTGCTCTGAGTTTTATTATTTCCTTTCTCCTGTTCGGGTTGTGCTCCTTTTTTTGGTCCTTCTCCAAGCTCTTAAGCTGTGAGGTTAGGTTACTTATGTGTGCTCGCTCCTCCTTCCTGAGGAATGCTTGTAGAGCTATACACTTTCCTCTTAACACAGCCTTTGCTGTGTCCCATAAGTTTTGGTAACTCGTGTTCTCATTTTCATTCGTTTCTAGGAATCTTTTGATTTCCTCTTTGATTTCCTGTCTAATCCACTCGTTGTTCAATAGTGCACTGTTTAATTTCCAGGTGTTTGATTTAGTTTTCTGTTTTTGTGTGTGATTTACTTCTAATTTCAGCGCATTATGGTCTGAGAAGATTGTTGATACAATCTCTACCTTCTTAATTTTATGGAGGCATGTTTTGTGGCTCAGCATGTGGTCTATCTTGGAGAATGTTCCATGTACGCTTGAGAAGAATGTGTATTCAGCTTTTTGTGGATGAAGTGTCCTGTATATATCTACTAAGTCCCTTTCTTCCATTGTTTCCCTCAAATGAAGTATGTCCTTGCTAAGCTTGAGTCTGGTTGATCTATCAAGAGGTGACAAAGCAGTGTTGAAGTCTCCCACTAGTATTGTGTTGCTATTGATGTCTTTTTCCAAATCTATGAGTAGTTGTTTTATGTACTTTGCTGGTCTCTCATTAGGTGCATATACATTTATTATTGTAAGTTCTTCCTGTTGTACAGATCCTCTGATCAATAAGAAATGGCCTTCACTGTCTCTTATGACCTTCCTCACTCTGAAATCGATGTGGTCTGATATAAGGATGGCTACCCCAGCTTTTTTATGGGAGCTGTTTGCCTGTAGGATTGTTTTCCAGCCTTTGACTCTGAGTCTGTGTTTGCTTTGACTATTGAGATGCGTTTCTTGCAGGCGGCAGAATGTTGGGTTCAATTTTCTAATCCATCCTGCCACTCAATGTCTTTTAATTGGTGAGTTTAGCCCATTGACATTGAGAGAGATTATTGTTATGGGATTTTGTCCCATTGTTCTGTTAAAATTTGGTGTATTTGAGGGGCCTATCTTGCCTTAAAGTAGCCCATTTAGTTGTTCTTGTAACCATGGTTTTGAGTCTATGAAGTTCCTGAGCTGTTGTTTGTCTGTGAAACTGTGTGTTGTTCCTTCTATTATGAATGAGAGTCTTGCTGGGAATAGTATTTTGGGGGAGGCATTTATTTCATTGAGTTTTTTTACTATGTCCCACCACTGTTTTCGGGCCATGAGGGTTTCATCAGAAAAATCAGCTGTGAATTTTAAGGATGCTCCTTTGTAAGAGATTTCTTTCTTCGATCTTGCTGCTTTCAGAATTTTGTCTCTGTCTAAGCTTTTGGTTATTTTGATCAGAATGTGTCTTGGGGTATTTTTATTCGAATTTCTTCTAGCTGGTACCCTTCGGGCCTCCTGAATGTGGTCACAAGTTTTCTTCAGCTCTGGAAATGTTGTAGCAATGATGTCTTTGACAGTTTCTTCTTCATCGAGGTTTTCTTCCTGTCCCTCTGGGACTCCAATAATTCTTATGTTACCCCTCTTGGCTTCATCCCGATCTTCTCTTGCCATCTGTTCCCGAATTGTGAGTCTCTTTTCCATTTTCTGCTCTTTTCTGGAGAGTCTCTGAACTTCATCTTCGAGCTCACTGATTCTGTTCTCAGCCGCTCTTACTCTGCTGCTGAGGCCTTCCACTGAGCTTTTCAATTCGCCTACGAGATTTTTCAGGTCTGACATTTCTGATTGCATTTTCCTCATTTCTGCCTTCAGATCCTCTTGTCTTCTATTGGCATTGCTTTCCATTGTTTCTTTTAATTCCCTAAGCATCCTAAGTAGCTCCCTTCTGAATTCCTTGTCAGAGAGGTTGTCTAACACTACAGTACTGTTGGTGTCATCTGGGCTAGACTCTTCAATATGAATGTTTGGTGGGCTTTTGCGTTGCTTTACCATTGTGAGAGGTGTGGTTTAGTCCTTCACGTTCACTGTTACTATTCTGCTTGATATGCAGTGTGAGTTAAGATAGGCTTATGAGTTATTGGGAACTGTGTTTCTAGTGGCTGAGCTAAAATAGAAAAGTTTCCATCTAAGAAGTTAGCTTATGGTTGCTATGGCATATGTAGTGGGAAAATATTTCGCAGCCGCTAATGCGGCCGCGGCTCCGGAAAGAGTCCCTGGCACTGGGCGAGGAGTTGGGAATGTCTCCTGTTTGGAATTGGAGCCGTTCAGCTTTGTTGCCCAGAGCTGGGCCTCTGTGCCCGTCCCACGCAGATCAGGGGTTGAAAACCGGCTGTCTAGGGGCTGTTTCTAGCTGCGCGTGCCCAGAGAGGAACCCAGGCCCTTGGGGGCGGGCTGTACCTGTTGGAATTGGAGCCGTTCAGCTTTGTTGCCCAGAGCTGGGCCTCTGTGCCTGTCCCACGCAGATCAGGGGTTGAAAACCGGCTGTCTAGGGGCTGTTTCTAGCTGCGCGTGCCCAGAGAGGAACCCAGGCCCTTGGGGGCGGGCTGTACCTGTTGGAATTGGAGCCGTTCAGCTTTGTTGCCCAGAGCTGGGCCTCTGTGCCCGTCCCACGCAGATCAGGGGTTGAAAACCGGCTCTATGTAATTCGTTTTCTCTTGATGTTTTTAATGTTCTGTTTCCTTCGAAATTAGGGAATCCCTCAGCTATTATTCTTTCAAATTGGGTTTTGAGCCCTTTATTTTACTCCATCTAGGACCCAAATAATATGGTTTTTATTCCTTTTAATGCACTGTTTTCACATTTTACAAGTCTTTCCCCCCAATATGTTGTTCTATTTTGTATGTTCCATTACTGTTCTTTTCAACTTGCTGACTATTGACTGTTTCTTTTGCACTGAGTTCCTCTATTGTAGTCTTTAGCGAGGCTATTATCTCTTCTAAAACTTTAGTACTTTCTGTCCTTATTATAAAATTCACGTTTGTCTATTGGTCTCCAGATTTTATTTAACCTTGTTATAATAGTTTTTGCAGAAGCTTTCTGGGTTACAGCAAGAGAAGGAAGCACTGCGTGAAGAATATGGGCAATTTTTGAAGCAGCTAGATGTCTATGTGAGGTAAACAAAAACAAGGCCCCCTCGGATGAACCTGTGGAGACTCTCTGTTTCATAGCCAACTGGCTTAGGATCCGGGACCTGGGAGACTACCGAGGAGCCCTTCACGAGGTCTAGAGATCTTTGTTCCTGGTGGTTTATCTCTGGGGCTTTCACTAGAGAAAAGGGTGGCCCAACTTCTTCCTGAGAGAGGGAGAGAAAGGAATGACTGTTTTGCTCTAGGTATGTATCACTTATTGCTTACTCCACATGTGCCTTTCCCATGTTTTCCTGGGGCTCACCCCACACACATCTGCTTTCCTCAGCCGGGATCAGCTTCTCCCATTTTAATTTGTTGTTTCTTTTTTTTTTTCATAATTCTTTTTTTTTTCTTTTTTGGATCACACCCAGTGGGCTGGAGCAATAGCACAGCAGTAGGGCGTTTGCCTTACACGCAGCCAGCCCTGCCAAGCCGTGTTCGATTCCGCTGCTCCTCTCGGAGATTCCAGCAAGCTAACAAGAGTATCTTGCCTGCACGGCAAAGCCTGGAAAGCTACCTGTGACATATTCAATATGCCAAACATAGTAACAGCAAGTCTCAAAATGGAGACGTTACTGGGCCCGCTGGAGCAAATCAATGAACAACGGGAGGACACTGCAGTGCTATAATAGTTTTTGGGTATTTTTAAATTTAATCTCCTCTTCATCTAGGGTATTCAGTTATACTACTCTTGATTTTTTTCCGAAGATTCTTTTCATTCATGATCTATGGCAAAATCCTATCTTTTCTTACCTTGATTAATATAGTATATTAACTAGAGTTTCCTTCCCTAATCTTGCTGTAAAGGCTATATATGATAAATGAGATATGTAGATCACTAAGTTGAAGATATTTGTCCAGGACACTGTGGTATGTCTTGCTTGAGTGTATATATATATATATATATATATATATATATATATATATATATATATTATGTGTGTGTGATCATATATATGATCACTTGATCACTTGGCATCCCTTTACTCGTCAATTTGCTCGGTAGGCGCCATTAACGTCTGCTCAATCTAGGAAAACAAACAGCCGCAAACCAATTGTTCAGGGTCTTGACAAAGAAGTCTGACCATCTCATAGGTGGGCAGCCATGCCTTCTTGACATCCTGTGGAATCCAGTCGGTAATAGCTCTAGTCCAGCGGTTATCTCCAAATCTCATTACGGAAACAACTCATCTGATTTTCGATACCTTGGCAAACAAGAAAGAAGCGTCCTGATTCTTGACCATCGATGGAAGTCGGAACTCCAGATTCTTTCTCTCATTTGAGTGAAGCATGATACTCCAAGCATAGCTCTTTCGATTCCTCTTTGGAAGACCCGAATAGTGTTCTCATCCTGTTTTCATAGGGCCTAGGTCTCTGAGGCATATGTTAATACAGGAAGAACAGTGGAATCGAAGAGATGTGCCCAGAGCCAGATGTTCTTCATCATCTTAGCTATTTTTTCGATGCTCTTGAAGGTGTTCCAAGCTGCTCTCTTCCTCTTGCAAACTCAGGTGCCAGGTCATTCATCATGTTGACTTTTCGACCTAGGTACACAGAACTGTTGCATTTGGAGATGTTTATCCATTGAGAGCGAATGGAACATCAGGAACAAGACCGTTTCTCATAAACATTGTTTTTGTGAGATTTAGCTGTAGTCCGACCTTTCCACACTCTCGGTCAAAGTTGGTCAGCATTTGTGCCACCTGGCTGATGTTTGGTGTTATTAGAAAGATGTCCTCAGCAAAGCAAAGGTGGTGTAATTGCCAACCATCTATCTTCACTCCCGTTCCTTCCCATTCCAGTCATTGCATAACATTCTCGAGAGTGGCAATGAAGAGTTTTGGTGAAATGATACCACCCTGCCGAACCTCTCTCTTGACGGCAATGATCACCTCCCTGTAGAATAGTAAGATCCTGGAAGTGAATCCACAATACAGCTCACGGAGGATACTGATGTATTGAGTTTGAATGCCCTGTTTGGCTAGGACTTCGATGACCACTTCCATCTCAACAGAATCAAAGGCCTTCTTTAAATCAAAGATGTTAGACAGAGCAGCATCTTGAACTCCCGAGAAACCTCATGAGCTTGGTTATGGTGTGGATATGGTTGATCGTGCTGAAACCTTTGTGGAACCCAGCTTGCTCGCTTTGTTGTTCTTCATCTAGTGTTCTGCCAATCCTATTCAGGATGACTCAAAGGAACAGCTTGTAGATGACAAATAATAGACCAATTGGGAGATAGTTGCTAATGTCGTGGATGTCTCCCTACTTGTACAGTAGTACAGTCGTGCTAGTTTACAATTGGTGCAGAGCCTTGCATTCAGACAGATAGTGTGTGAAGAGCCGAGCCAGTGTATTGATGAGTACCTATGGCAGATTCTTCAGGTGTTCGGGTCTGACTTTGTCTGGGCCTGGTGCTGTTCGCTTCTTTACCAACAAAATGGCGTGTCAGATTTCAAAAGGGAGAACGTTGGGAATGACATATCCATCCTGCGGATTTGGTATGTAGGCAGGTGGACGTGTCTATTGAAGAGATCTGAGTAGAAGTCATGGATAATCTTCTCCATTGCCCTTCTGGAAGATGTGATAGATCCATCAGGATGTCAGAGGGCACTCATCTGGTCTTGTAGTTGGCAAAGGACAGGCTGGCATTGAGAATGCTTTTCCCAGCTTCTGCCACATCTGCCAGCCCTGCTGCTCTTCTCTCTTTGAGGTCTTCCTTGATCGCTTCTCTGCACTGCTTTGCGAGCTCAGATGTTTGTTTTCAGTTGCCTGAGGCTTGCACCATGCCACGTTGGCAAATAAGATCGAGAGTTTTCCAAGACAGGTATGTTTTTGTGGCTACCTCTCTCGTGGTGTTCTTTGCACAATTGTGGAGGTGCTGAACCAGTCAATCATATTCCTTGTCTGTAAGAATAACAATTGTTTTTTCCCTTTCTCCCTTGCCACAAGGAGCTTAGATTTATCAGGTTGCACCCATCATAGTGTTCACAAGTCACTCCCATTCCTTGGTTTGTCTGTAACCACTTCTTTATGCTCTTCTCACCTAACCAGTTAATCATTTTTTTCCCCTAATCAGAATCTTTTAGTTTGTAAGGTCATATCCTTCTAGGACACTGAACTTGTATTGTAAGTTAATATTGCCTTTCTCCTCTCCTTATATCTTTTGAATAGTTTACTTTAACATAGGTAAAGGTAAAGGCCCTCCCGTTGTTCATCGATTTGCTCGAGCGGACCCAGTAACGTCTCCACTGGAGACTTTGTTGTTACTGTGTTTGGCATATCGAATGCGTCACGGGGAGCTTGCCAGGCTCTGCCATGCGGGCGAGATACTCTCGGTAGCTTGCCGGGCTCTCCAAGAGGGGCGGAGGAATCGAACTCGGGTCGGCCATGTTGGCTGCGTGCAAGGCAAACGCCCTATCGCTGTGCTATAAGAAAAGCTACATGTAGTGATAGGGCATTTGCCTTGCACGCACCCAACATGGCCGCCGACCCGAGTTCGATTCCTCCGCCCCTCTCGGAGAGCCCAGCAAGCTACCGAGAGTATCTCGCCCGCACAGCAGAGCCTGGCAAGCTACCCATGATGTATTCGATATGCCAAACACAGTAACAACAAGTCTCATGATGGAGACGTTACTGGGCCCGCTCGAGCAAATCGATGAACAACGGGAGGACCGTGACTGTGAATATAATGTCCTTTTTGTATCTATACAGAAGACAGTTAAAATTATGGTTTGTAACTTAGGATTTAATTGGCTTTGAATATTATTCATTCCCAGGCATCTGCTTTCTCAACTTAAGCCTCAGTTGCCCTCACTTCCTAGCACCCCAAAAGCAGGCTCCCAACGAGTGACTGAATGGAACCAGGGCAAGCGATAAGTTATGTGCTACCCTGGCATCCAGATGTGCCAGGCCAAAGTGCCACGATTCTGAACTATAAGTTAGGAGTTTGATCATAGACAAATGCTGTCATGATCCAAAAGTAACAACGATCTTAGGACCCTGCTAGGGATAGGAAAGACTAACTGGCCTGAGTACTGTAATCTGAGATCAAGATGACTCTCGGAGAGGAATTCTATAAGTTTAAAGTATTTCTTCCTGTGTCCATACAAAATGATTTATATTATGTATGCTTATATATCTGTTGGACAAGGAGAGGAGAAACACACCTAAGGGATTCCCTTCTAAGGTGGGTTGATCTGCTAAATGAGTATCTGTCCTAGAAGCAACTTTCCCCTGTGTCCTGACTAGTTTGGAGGAGGCTGAACATTTTTCCATTTCAAACTCCCTTCAGTAAATAATTTCAGTATATTGTAAGAGGCAGTTCTCCTTTTCTCACAGAAACCTAGATGGTCTTAAATATGCAGATCTCAGGTGCTAGCCAGACCTGATCTTTGGGATGTAGATTCCCTGCTCTATCCAGACTAGTCTTTTGGGTGCAAAGCTCAGATTCTTGTCTTTGGGATGTAGATTCCAGGCCCTAGTAGTCCAGTCTTTGGGATGTGTGTGTGTGTATACATACATATATATATATATTTTTTTTTGCAGGTCTAGTATATATGCAGGTTAGAAGCCAACACAATGTGGAGTACAGAGAAACTGCTGAAGTGAACCAAAAATTTAAATCTCCTAAGGAATGCCAGTATCCAAGTTGAGGCAGGAAAAGTTACTCATTTTCAGGGTAAAATTATAGTCTACACATTCCCAGTTGCTTCAGCTTATTTGTTATCTGTCCCTGTGATGTTATCCTGTTCTATTACATTCTCCCACCTTTTACAGATTGTCAAAGACAGAAGAAAAAACTACAAAGTTAATTAAATTTAGATACCCTCGGCTCTAAGTAGATGCACAAAGTTTTGTAGATAAACAAAATCACTCAAATATGTTCTATTCACTTCTACCTGAAGTATATGTAACAGGTTCTTGAATAACACAAGAACAGAAGCAGGGAACATGTTATATGTTGAAAGGAAGCCATAGGTCAAACTCATTCAGTTCCCATACACCATAATCTGCTCCAACCCCTAGACTCAAACTCTAGCAGCTTACCCCTTGGAGTCACAGTCCATTTCATCCATCCCCACCTTGGACAAAGGCTGTGCTGGCAGCCACAGGAATCACTGTCACGCACACTTAGTGTCTGGAAATAAGGTGTATCCCTTCCCACTTCTAACTCATTTGCTGTTTGCTAGGTCACTGGTATATGTGCCTATCTGGTCCCATAGAACAGGCACTGAAGTTGTTTCCTAAATATCCTGCTGCTTTCCAGAGGAAAACCTTTACACTTTGCACTCAGGTTCAAAATTGCAGCCTCCATCTCTCTGGCTAGTTATGATGCTCCAGAGACACACCAGGTAATCTTATTGACAGTAATTTCTGGCCACACAGTGGCTCCCACTATCTCTTTGTGAGCTCACTGCTTCTCCAGTCATATGGTTCTTTTTTGTGGTCTATATTTTTCTTTGTTACTCATTGAGGTAAAAAGGCAGAAAAGAGGAGAGAGTCTTGAATCTTGCCATAATTCCTACAATTCAGCTAATATTAATAAAATTGTCTTGAATGCTAAGAAATTTTAGCAAAGGAAAAGATTTTTTTCTTTGCCAATTTTCACTCAACTTGAGTTCAACAGTTATTCAGACTTGATACTTAGCCTAAGTATCAACACAAGGATACTTAGTATAAAGCCTAGTATAAAGTCTTGTGTGTGAATTGAGCTTTATCTTGTCCTTTTCTATGGCTATCTAAATCCCCTATAACATGGGTGCTCTTGAGTGTCAGAATTAAGAAATTAGATTTAGATTTTCCTTCTGTACTTTAGATAGTCTTTTGTATGCCTGGACGTTTAACTTTTTTTTTTTTTTTTTTTTTTTGCATTTTGGCTCACACTCAGAGATGTACAGGGAATACTCCTGGCTATGCACTCAGGAATTACTCCTGGTGGTGCCCGGGGGACCACATGGGATGCTGGGGATTGAACCCGGGTTGGCCGTGTTCAAGTAAAACACCCTCCCGCTGTGTTATTGTTCGAGCCCTGACTTTTAACATTTTATTCCATACTTTTGTGGTATTTTTGTCCACCTAAAAAAGTTTTCCAGAGAGACTTTCTTTGGTCTGAGTGTACTCTAAGCTTGGTGAGACAGGGGTAAATGTTTTTTCCCCATTATGTCAGAGAGCCCACACCCAGGTTACAGTCAACATATGTAATAATTTATGAGTAAGTTATGTTTTTCTTCCTCTGTAATTTGGAAGTGGGTTCCATACTAGGAATACAGACCATTGAGCTACAATTGTGGAAGAACAAGTTAAATGCTAAAAAGATTTCTTGACAGTTTTAAGTTGCCCTTTCTTAAGTATTAAATCATTTTATTATTTCATTGTTGTAAAGCATTTATTCATTTACAGAATTTTGAAAAACTTTCATCTAACATCTGCTCATCCATGCTATTGCTGAGATGGGAAGGAAACCTTGCCACTGTTCACTTAGCCATTCTGCTGATATCACAGCTACATAATTTAATTTCAAATAAGGGGAACAATATGTTCATGATTTTTCACAAATCATGATCATATTGTTCTAATGACTTTATTTGGACTAGCATTAGCATAACTCTGAGGTTAAACTGATTTAAAGAAAGATTATCTATACACTGAATTAAATCATGCTTTCAAACAAAACTATAACCCATGATCTTAGAGAATTTCTATTCTAAAGAATGCAAATATGAGTAGGACATTTAGACACATGCATCAAAAGGGAAATTTTCAAGATATTAGACATGATTTTGCTATTTTATTAAACTCTTCTTGATATTCATCTGACTCCTGATCCCTACATAGATTATTTTCTTTCTATTATGAGTAATTAAATGATGCTTGCTTTTTGAAATTCCTAGCAAGATATTTTAATACTTTGGTCAAATAACATCTTCCTGAGATTAGGACCTACCTTTCTCCCAATTTTCATCCCTCTACTTATATCTTATATTTCTTCTTTTATAATATCTCAAACACAGATATTAAATATAAAACTGAAAATATATACCAGGAATATTCTATCTACAGGAGGTTTTAAAAAAGTAGGCTAAAGACAAAATATATGAATAAAAAATAAATTTTATTTTTGACAGACAATGAGAAATCCTAAGGCTCCTAATAGGAGATTTATAAGATTAATTTACGTATTCTGTTTGAAAATTACAATACTTTGATTTTTAAAAATATAAACACTTTCAATTTGTTTTGTGAATTCCTTTGCAACTTACATGAGAACGACAAAGTTCTTCCTATTTACTGTTCACATTCTACTACTCTGCTAAAACAAGAGGAAATGTTTCTTGAGCTGAATTTGAATCGGATGCAATAAATCATTCGCAGACTATGTAAAGCTTAGTTATATGCTTCTTTTAGATTCCCAGTTAGAGTTTACAAAAGGGAAAAAAATAAGATTACATAAGAGCAAAGCTTCTTTCCATAGAATTAAGTCTAAGTTTTCATATGCTTTAAGGACTTACACTGAATCGGCTGATTTATGTAATATATATAAAAGTCTTAAAATAGCTCTAATTATTCCTTTCCATCCTCCAATCACTCCTGTCACTGTTCTTTTGATTCAGAGACTTGCCGGAATCTACACATTGGCACAAGTTTTATTTTTAGGTATGTTCTTTCTCAACTACAAATCATTGATGCAAAGAAATTTTCCATATACTCATTTATTTGAAAATAATAATGCATGGTATTTTTGTAGCATGTCAAAGGATAACACAATACACTTATTCTCCAAGCTATAATTGTAGGCAGTGCTTTGGTATAAGGCAATTTTCTCTTTAAGATAAGAAAGCATATGGCCTGAGGATACTTTGCTTTTAGAAGATATTATTTCTAAATGTTTCTGGAATCTTATCAAAATTTTCTTTATCTCTAAGAGAAGGCTAAATATTGGTCAAAAAACTACCACAAAACAATATTCTCAAGTCTACATGATCATATCTAAATGGTTTCAGGTTGTTGTGAAGACAGGAAAAATAATCTTAGTGGAATTTAAACACTTGTCTAAAAACCTGAGTCACACTTAATTGAACCTCTTCAGTAATCTAAGCAAAATGTGTTCAAGGGTAGATTTGTCAATGTAATGGACCTTTGTCCTTGTGGTCAAATCATAGAGGACGGAGTCCTAGAGAATGATCAAGATCGACTGTAGAATAGAGATAGTCATAAATTCCTATGGCAAAAAGTGTGTCTAGAGAAATGTTGAGTAATTCCAACTAGTCAATTATGTCATAACCTTAATAATTTAGAATAAAGGTAAAACTTGAGAGATAGTACAGCAGGCAGGGTACTTGCCTTGCCCATTGAAGACTCGAATTCAATCACCGGAGTCACAAATGGTTCCTTAGCACCAATGGACAGGAATTATCCCTGAGCTTAGAGCAAGGAGAAATAACTCTGTGGCCCCAAAAATGAGATCAAAAAGAAAAAAAGTAGGCTAAAGACAAAATATATGAATAGTGACTCTGATGACATAATGAGTGTTTTATTATTTTTTATTTTATAAGTTACTTCACAACACTTGATTGCATTCAATATTCAAACACCAATCCCACCACCATTACACCTTCCCACCACCAAATTTGGGATGTTTCCATCCCATGCCCCAAGTCCTGTCCCAAAACACAAATCACTTAATCACTTAACTTCCCGTTAGTCGTCGATTTGCTCGAGCGGGCGCCAGTAACGTCTCCATTTGTCCCTGTCGCGTGCTAGTGTAGCCCAATGGCATCTCTTCGCTCCGGGAACATGGAGGGCCTCAAACCGATCGTTCATGACCTTGACAAAGAAGTCTGACCATCTGGTAGGTGGGCGGCCACGCGGTCTCTTGACATCCCGTGGAATCCAATCAGTAACAGCTCTAGTCCAACGGTCGTCTTTAAATCTCATTACGTGACCAGCCCATCTGATTTTCGACACCTTGGCAAATGAGACAGCGTCCCTGATCCTTGATCGTCGATGGATGTCAGAACTCCGGATTCGTTCTCTCATTTGAGTGAAACGTGATATTCCAAGCATAGCTCTTTCTATTCTTCTTTGGGAGACCTGAATGGCGTTCTCATCTTGTTTGCGTAGGGCCCAGGTCTCTGAGGCATATGTTAATGCAGGAAGAACAGTGGAATCAAAGAGATGTGCCCGGAGCCGGAGGTTCTTCGTCCTCTTAGCTATTTCTTCGACGTTCTTGAAGGCGTTCCAAGCCGCTCTCTTCCTCCTGCGCAGCTCGGGTGCCAGGTCATTTCTCATGTTGACCTCTCGACCTAGGTACACATAGCTGTTGCATTCGGAGATGGTCGTTCCATTGAGAGCGAATGGGGCGTCAGGAACAAGGCTGTTTCTCATAAACATTGTCTTCGTAAGATTCAGCTGTAGTCCTACCTATCCACACTCACGGTCAAAGTCGGCCAGCATTTGTGCCGCTTGGCTGATGTTTGATGTTATTAAAACAATGTCATCAGCAAAGTGGAGGTGGTGTAGTTGCCGACCATCTATCTTCACTCCCATTCCTTCCCATTCCAGTCGTCGCATGATGTTCTCGAGGGTGGCACTGAAGAGTTTTGGTGAAATGGTATCACCCTGCCGCACCCCTCTCTTGACATCAACGATCACTTCTTTGTAGAATGGTGAGATCCTGGTAGTGAATCCGCAATACAGCTCACGGAGGATCCTGATGTATTGGGCTTGAATGCCCTGATTGACTAGGGCTTCAATGACCGCTTCCGTCTCAACAGAATCAAAGGCCTTCTTTAAATCAATGAACGTTAAGCAGAGCGGCATCTTGAACTCCCGAGAAACCTCAATGAGTTTGGTTATCGTGTGGATATGGTCGATGGTGCTGAATCCTTTGCGGAACCCTGCTTGCTCACATGGTTGTCCTTCATCTAGTGTTCTGCCAATCCTATTCAGGATGACTCGAGTGAACAACTTGTAGATGACAGACAATAGGCAGATCGGGCGATAGTTGCCAATGTCATGGATGTCTCCCTTCTTGAACAGTAGTACGGTCCTGCTGGTTTTCCATTGAGATGGAACCTTGCATTGAGACAGGTAGCGAGTGAAGAGCCGAGCCAGTGTATTGATGAGTACTGACGGCAGGTTCTTCAGGTGTTCAGGTCTGACCTTGTCTGGGCCGGGTGCTGTTTGTTTCTTTACTGACGAAATGGCGTGTCGGATTTCGGAAGGGAGAACGTTGGGAACGACATACCCATCCTGTGGAATTTGGTATGTCGGCAAGTGGACATGGCTATCGAAGAGATTTGAGTAGAAGTCATGGATAATCTTCTCCATTGCCGTTCTGGAGGATGTGATGGATCCATCAGGACGTCGGAGGGCAGTCATCTTGGTCTTATAGTTGGAGAAGGACAGGCGGGCGTTACGAATACTTTTCCCGGCTTCTGCCGCATCTACCAGTACTTCTGCTCTTCTCTCTTTGAGGTCTTCCTTGATCGCATCTCTGCACTGCTTTGCAAGCTCGGACACTACTTCCACTACTTCCACTACCCAGCCGTCGCCACACTCCAGGACGCTTTCCGGACCCGCGCGGCAGCTCCGGCCGAGACCCACGCACAACTGAAGACCCACAGAACAAGGTAAGCGGAACTCTCTGAGACCTTGGACTCCAGGCTCGGCGGACCCAGGGACAGAGCTTCTCTGAGTGCTCCCACCACCACAGGTGACAAAGGGATTCTAATCAGGAGCCCCACCCTACCCTGCCCTGTCTGCTTCCATCAACCACCCAGGGATCGAATTGTGCACAGGAGACCCACCCTACCCAGATAAATACCCCACTGGCAGACTTCCACTCTCGACACTACTTCCACTACCCAGCCGTCGCCACACTCCAGGACGCTTTCCGGACCCGCGCGGCAGCTCCGGCCGAGACCCACGCACAACTGAAGACCCACAGAACAAGGTAAGCGGAACTCTCTGAGACCTTGGACTCTAGGCTCGGCGGACCCAGGGACAGAGCTTCTCTGAGTGCTCCCACCACCACAGGTGACAAAGGGATTCTAATCAGGAGCCCCACCCTACCCTGCCCTGTCTGCTTCCATCAACCACCCAGGGATCGAATTGTGCACAGGAGACCCACCCTACCCAGATAAATACCCCACTGGCAGACTTCCACTCTCGACACTACTTCCACTACCCAGCCGTCGCCACACTCCAGGACGCTTTCCGGACCCGCGCGGCCGCAAGCGGCCGCGCGACACATCATAAGACACTAAATACCCGTCTTCTGGAATTGTCGTACCATATTTGATAGGGTTCAAATATGGTAACACCTACAAGGGTGATTAGAGGTCACCCCAAAAGCCTCTATACCTCTCGGAAAGACTGGCAAGCTACCGAGAGTATTCCGCCCGCACGGAAGAGCCTGGCAAGCTATCCGCTGTGTATTCGATATGCCAAAACCAGTAACTACAACTGGTCTCATTCACCTGACCCTGAAGGCTTCACCGACATGGCAGCACTGAGAAGGATGAGAAAGGAGAGGCCGACAAAATCTCAAGGCCGACCTAGGCTGCCACAACGAAGGAAGACAAAAATGATCGTCTGTACTTTCAATGCACGTACGCTAGCATCAGATGCATCCATCGAGGACCTGATGGTACAAGCGCGAATGATCAAGTACGACATCATTGGTCTGACCGAGACAAGAAGACACGAATCACACCATGCCGTTTTCGACACTGGAGAAGAATTGTTCCTCGGAACATGCGATAAAAGAGGTGTTGGAGGCGTCGGTGTCCTTGTCAACACAAACTTGGCCAAGAGCATTGATTCATTCGAATGCCTAACAACCCGAATCGGACGTTTACATTTGAATAGATGTGGCTCACTGCCTGCAGTTTCTATCTTCGTTGTCTACGCACCAACATCTCATTATGATGAAAGAGAAATCGAGAAGTTCTACATGGAGCTAGAGAAGTTCTATAAAGAAGACCACACCTTCTACAAGATCATTGTGGGTGATTTTAATGCCAAGATAGGACCAAGAAGATCAGCTGAAGAACTTCACATCGGAACCCATGGCCTAGAATGGAACGAACAGGGTGAGAGACTGTCTGAGTTCATCATGTCGACCAAGACCATTCATGGTAACTCACAGTTCCAGAAGGCAGAATCTAAACGATGGACATGGGAGTCTCCCGGTGGACGATTCCACAACGAAATAGACCACATCATATTCAATCGACGGTTTTGCCTGACTGATGTCGCTGTTGTCCCAAAATTTCGAACGGGATCGGACCACCGTCTCCTTCGTGCAAAATTCTACTTCACAGAGCGGGGAGAAAGGGCTGCAAAGTTCAAAAAGAGAACTCCCAGAACGACCACCAACTGGGAACTCTTTGGTACTATTGCGGCAACATGGGAAGATGCCATTGTTGACAACATTGACGAGGAATACGATCGACTGGTTCAGCACCTCCATGAATGTGCGAGGAACGCCAAGAGAGAGATAGCCACAAAAAGTCGCCTATCTTCGAAAACTCTTGAGCTAATTCGCCAGCGTGGGTTGGCGCATGCCTCAGGCAACCCAAAACACAAAAGAAAGAATAAATTTTGTATTGCCTATTGTGAAGAACTGCTGAACATGCTTACAAAGAAGTGTTCATATAGAAAACAGTGTGAAGATTGTTTTATTTTGGCAGGAACCGTTAAGACATTCTGTAGGATATCACTAACATGTTGTTATGGTTTGGGTGATGTGAGCCTAGGCATATATGTCTGAAAATGTATATATGCATATATATTTCCCTCTATTATTTGTTGCTTACTGTCTAAACCCCATCAAATATAATGTGGTAATTATGGAAAATGGGTAGGGAGTGTCTTATAATGTGTCACGTGGCCACAAATGCTGCCGCACAGTCCAGAAATATGTTCACTCATATGTGAAGCTCGGCCCAAGTGCATGGCAAGTGGCCTGGAGCATGGTGTTGGTTGGGCTGTGGAGGTTGGCTGCCAGGGCTCAATTAGTTTTAAGAGAAAATAGTTTTCTGTGAAGATGGTTTCTAGATCAGTCTGTTAATACCATCATATTCCTAACTAACTAAGCTGGAATAGCATATCTCCTCAATAAGTTCAACATAAAATATCCATAAGTCAAGTAATGAAATTATATGTATATATATGTGTGTGTATATATATATCATATAAAGAAATATCAAACTGCCTCACTAATTTAGTTTTGGTTTTCTTTTTCTATCACTTGTCAAGGCACATTAGTGACATTTCCCAGTGCAAATTAGAATACGTAGATCAAAGTTTGTCAAAACACATTGTTTATATGATTAAAATATTTTGTAATTGAAAATTTTTCCAATAGAGAATGTAAAGAAAATTTTTGTTTGGTGAAGGATAGGAAGCCCAAAACATTTGAGTGAAGATAGAAATTTCTAAATACAAAAATACAATTGGAAAATGTAAGCAATGCAACAGGCAAACAGAATTTATTATTTCTGTATAGAGAATGACTTTGCGCATTGTAGTTATTAGTTGAATGCAACTATAGTATAAAGGCAATGATTATGTGGGAATATAATAATGAATTACTGTTGTTGACTCAGCATCTCTGTATGAGATTCTCACTGATAATTCAAATGTATTCAAAAGTATCATTCTTAACTTGTTTTTCTCATACAGTATATATGGGAACAAAACTTTGTTTAAAGTCTGGTTTGAATTTTGGCATATATGTTGGAAGCTTATTACTCTAAAAAGAGGTATTTTCTTTATTATTAATAAAAAATGCTGCCATTCATATAACTTTTAACTATTTAGAAAGTACTTGACCTTTTCTAAGATCACCATTATAATTTCTTCAAAGGTCTCCCCTAAAGTATCAAAGAAATTAGCATTAAATTTACTGACACACATTCATTTTAGGCTTGTATCACATAACCTTTAAATAAATAGTGTTTGTATTAAAAACAAATTAATAAAACTTATCCAATTTATTCCCAATAGGCAGCGAATATTTTATATTTGTCAAGCACTAGGCTAAATCCTTCCACAAGAACCACTTCCTAAGTCTAATCATTCCTTTTTAAACAGCAAACTTAAGACTTAGAGAAGTTCTATAACCTAATTAAGGCAACATATCAAGTAATAGGCAAAGCAATTATGTGAATATATTATCAGAATCTTCAAGTCTACATTTTGCCCACTATTTTCTATTATTTTTCTCATTAAAAAATCTATCTCAAATAGATTGCAATATTTTAAATATGCCATTTGCTGTGAACAAGTAAAAGTAATGCAGCAACCTCTAGATTGGGGTTTTTTAACTCCTGGTTCTATACTCAAGGATCACTCATGACAGTTCTAGAGACCCTGTGTGGTGCCAGGGATTAAATCAGAATGTGCCACAACCAAGGTAAGTTCCGTTACCTTTCCACTATTTCCAGTCATCAGGAGAGGTCTGTACTGGGCATTGTGTGACACTTAACAGTATTCTTGACTCTAACCATGAGAATACAGTGGATAATACCACCCACCATTAACCAGCTAAAATGTCAACCCCAAATGCTTCCAGATAGCATTAAACGTCCTTGAGGGGAGGGTAAAATAACTCTTTCTTCTCAGAATTGCAGCTTCAAAGAAAAAAGGCCATGCTTCCACTTTCTGTCACTACATTTATTAACTGGTTTTATAGTTTTCAATAACCTCGAAGAATCAGAAGTCCATTAAAAATAGATACATTTATTTTCTTTGATGCTATTTCCGTGGAAACTAGAAGTTGTCGTTGATTGCTGTAGACTTTTAGCTGCAGTTTTTCACTTTAACATTCCTTGTTTTTGCTAAGACCTGGAATAGCAAACACACAAACTTGTTGTGGGACTTTTCAGGGGGTCTCACACTTCATCTCAGTGACTGAATACATGCTTGCAAAATGCCTCACTCACTTAGGGGTGGTGTTCTTGCACATTCTGGTAGTGGGGCTCACAAACTAATGCTCTTACACATCTAACTGTACACTGAAAATCTTGCTCCATATTGCAGTGTCTGGGATCCCTAACAGTAGAGCTCCTGGGACTGTAGTCAACATATGTGGATGTCAGTTGGGATCAAAATCTTGACCTTGCGTTTCTAAGACAAGGCACTTGTAGCCACTGATTCACCACATCAAAGTTTTCAAAGCATTTAATCCTATATAATTGCAATTTAATATTGACTCAATTAGAATGTTTTTAGATTTATTATTTAAGCTAATTATAAATCTATGACAAACTTCAACTTTTTTAGAAAATTAAATACAGTCACTCTAAGTTCTTAAATGTGCGTGTGTGGTTGTGGCATTTTTGAAATTTCTTCAAAGGTGGGATTTCAAAAGAATAAAATCCTCAGGTTCAGAGCTCTCTTGAGGATGATATATATAATTGTTAACATAAAATATTAAGATATTTGATATTCTATACACATCATACCATTGAATAAAACTTAAGGAGCCAAATCTTCAAAAAGTATATCCATGGGTTCCCTGAGACATTGATTCACAGACAAAGAATTATAAAAGCAGTGCATGTTTATATATAAAAAGATAGATTTTAATTGCAATATTTCCTTCTCCTTGTAAATGTATTTTTTAGGTATTACTATTTTCTAATCTTATGCATCTTATCATACATGATAGTTATGTGGTCTATTATTTGAGTTATATCTCCTCTTTTCATAATTCAATTTTTGATGTAATCATTACCCTGCCAAAATGTTTGTCTTTGCATGTTTTATTTTTCTTTGAGAATTTGAGAATAGTATTTAGGCAATACCAAATGATGTGGTTATTGAAATAATGTACATCTTTTGTTGCTTCAGTGGCTTCACAAAGACTGTTTTTAAAGCAAGCTACTGCTGCAGATATAACAACAGGGGAACCCTGTTAATGCATGTTGGTAAAAACATTGTCTGATACAAGACGAGCCAGAAAGAATGGAGGCCTCTGACACAAAATACCCATCTCAGGACCCTGGAAATTCGTTGAGATGTAGGATTCCAGGCCCAAGTTCAGCTGGTTTCCTGAGAGGCATCAGGAATGCATAGAGAAAGGTGGGACAATGATGGTTATAAAAAATATCCATATTTTAACCTTACCCAACCTTCTCTACATTCTAAAGAAGCCCATGTTCTCTCTTGAGCACGGATCTTTAACTAGCTTTCTCCAATAAACTTGTTTTACTTTACTCTCTACATGAAAAAGAATTTTTTTTTCTGTGAAGGAAAGGAAAAGGATCTGAAAAGCCTGGATACAATTTAGGATTGACTTTCCTTTACTGAAAACAGCAATTCCTGTTGCTCCAGCCTGAATCCACTAACCCCCAAGGAAATGGATAGCAGGAATTTTCTCCCACACTGAGCAGAATGAGTAGACTTTAGGCACGACTTGATGATTGCTTTGTGGAGCTGGTGTGAAGGGAACATTTGTGCTGTGCAGGGGCTCAACAAAGATTTTCATAAGTCCTGAATTTCCTAGACACTTCACCAAGTGACAGAGGTGAGTAATGAGAGTAGTGATACAGGATCTGTGATGGTGGGTCTCTGTGTTTATCCATAATCAGTTCCCAAGTTCTTCAATATTTTCAAAAATGAAAATATTGTGAAATAAAGATGCTGAGACTCAGAGTTAGAAAATAGAAGTTTATTGGAAAGTGAGTAGAAGAGTAAAAGAGAAAACAGGGGAGGAAGTTAGTGTTGAATTAAATTAAGTATGACTCATTTTGGGGTCTTTAAAAGAAAATTGGGCCTTTGTGTTACTTATAAAGTGATGAGATGATTACAGCATGCAAGGAGTTCACTTTGTCCTACAGAACAGTCTAGCTAATTCAGGGTCTTTGCACTGCTATGATAAGACTAACTTCCTATATGTATTCAGGGTTCTTCAGGTTATTTGTTCATCCATCTGTCTGGGTGTTGTTCCTTATCTCCAGATCTCATGTGAGCTCAAGATCTGGAACAGAATTTATGGTCTTGAAAAAGTGTAAACTATCTTGTCTCAGAGAGAATACAGAAATTTGCAGGAATGTCAAAAAAAGAGATTTAGTCAGCTAAATGAAGCCCCAAAGAACAGTAGGTTGGGGTACACCAAAGGTTTCCTCTGTCAGAAGCAGTAGATTTCTCCTTCTGTAGTCTACCCTTTCTGTTCCTTACTTCACATAAGCCATCCAAGGAAGCTTACTCTTCCCCCCTTATACCACTACTATCAAAAGAGCATATTTTAAGCCATTAACATTTATAAATGTTTTAATCCATATTCCATTCTGTAGAAAAGATCTGTTTATTGTGCTATGTATGCATGGAAGATCACTTGTTTATTTTTAGAGTATGATAAATTTAAGCCAAAGAAAATGTTTTGGATACATACTTGACCAATCTTTTAACACAGACAATGTGGGATGGACCAGGGAGATGGCTTAAAGGGCTGTAGTACATGCTTTGCATGTGGAACCCATATCTGATCCTTGCCTTGGCATTATATGGCACTTGAACACTGAGGTCCTCTAACTGTAACCCCGACACTAGCTGGGAGTAGTACTTGAGCACTGCTGGTTGTTGCCCATAGAATAAATAAATGAATGAATAAATAAATAAATAAATAAATAATGGAAAATGTATAAAAATTATCTGAACATTACTTGACCCCCAATGGATATGACTAAAACTTCAGTCTATATGCTACATATTAATAATTGATACATACACACATGCCACCTTTTTTTTAAAACCCTGCTTCATTTTGACTTTACTTGGAGTGCTAGTTGATCCTTATAACACTGCCATATGCTCCCCTTCCAAAATAAATAATATTTATGAAATGTTAGAGCAATAAATAAACTGTGTATTTATTGTGTTTATTCAACACTATAGTTTCCTCTCCAAATTGCATGGCTCAGCTCTGACTGCTGTTCAAGCAAAGCCATCACGCTTTCCAAACTGGCCTGCCAACTTGTTTGTCTTTGCATACACATATTTTTTCTTTGAGATTTGGAGAATAGTAATTAGGCAACTCCAGGTGGTGTGGTTACCAAAAGATAATAACATTTTGGAGTCATTAGAAACTTTGCACACAATGAGGTGGTGTAATTCTCAAGGGTATGATTATCTCTTCCCTGCTCTTCTTCATGCCATGTCAATATCCCCGTTTTGTTTTAACAGTGCAGAAGTTACAGATTCTTCTATCTTTTACCCCCAATTATGACCATTCAACCATATAATCATACTAGAACAGTGTCAGAAAGCAAACACTAGAGAAACCAACAAAACACTGTGCTGAGCCAACACAGATTTTTTTCGTTTAATTGCAGTATATGTGTTATTTTTCCAACAACTTATTGATTTGGAAAAATAAAGGAAAATTTGTAGGTATCCAGTTATCTAGAGGGATTTAGTTTTGGCAGGCTTCAGTCATATCTCATTTATCTTTAATATTTGCAACACAATATATTTCATCACTCTTCAAACATTTAAAAGCATGGACTAGTGCAGGAACAATGTTATTTTGTCTTGCATGAGTTTCCACCAATTTAATGCAATATAACAATGTTTAGCACAGTAATTTTAAGCCTAAATGTCAATTATATTCAAAAATATTTTTAAATAAGTCTGTTTTTAATGATTTTTATATTATATCCCATAATATTACAGTGTGCCATAAAATGTTAATAGTTAGATTGTAAGAACTAAGATAACATAGTACTCAAGCTTCTTTTTTAACTCTTTGTGATAAGTGTTACTGGGAACAACGTTGCAGCATACTAAAATCTATTCATTTTTACCAGTAATTCAGCTTTGTAAGAAGATTATTTTTCAATAAAAAATCTTAGCTATAGCACAATGGGTAGAGTGTTTGTCTTGCGTGCAGCTGACCAGGGTTCGATTCCTCCATCTCCCACGAAGAGCCCAGCAAGCTACCAAGAGAATCCCACCTGCACGGCAAAGCCTGGGAAGCTCCCTGTGGCATATTCAATATGCCCCAAACAGTAACAAGTCTCATAATGGAGACGTCACTGGAGCCCACTCGAGCAAATTGATGAACAACGGGAGGACAGTGGCAGTACAGTGCTAAACTTTAATTTCCTGCCCATCTGTGTTTTCTATGTACCCATTTCATTTGCTATTAATAAGTCTTTATTAATGCATCATAGTTTACAGTATACCAAACTGTTTAACAGTTTCTGAGTTACAACACCAATCCCTCCACTTTGATCAGTTCCCTCTCCATACTGCATAACTTCCCATAGTTTCCAGTTTTATTGCTCATGTCTCACTGGACTTTTACATTGGTTATTGTTTAAACCCTTTGTTTTGCATGTTCTGCATTTGAAAGCAACTACCTGGTATTCATTTTTTACTTTGTGACTCATTCCAGGTAGCATGAATTCCTGCAATTCCATCTAAGTTATAGCAAACTATGAGATTTCATCTTCTCATAGCTGAGTAATATTCCATTGTGTATATGTACAACTTCTTTTTTTTCCCAACTGTTAGCTGGGCAATTGGGTTGTTCCCACATCTTACCTGTTTTAAATGGTACTTCCATGAATATAAGCATACATGTGTTTTGGGAGTAATGTTTTTCTGTTCTTTAGGTAGATGCATAGGGGAAGAATCACTGGGTCATATGGACTTTCTATTTGCAATGATTTGAAAAGTCTCCAAACCGTTTTCTAAAGTGGCTGAACCATGCAAAGGTTCCACTAGCAGTTAATAAGAGTTCCCTTTCACTACATTTCCACCAACACTTATTATTTCCAGTCCTTTTTATATAAGCCATTCTGCTTCTGTGAGGTAATATCTCATCATTTTAATTTCCATTTATCTGATAGTGATGATAAACAATTTTTCATGTGCTTTGTTTGCCATGTGTGTCTTCTTTGAAGAAAAGTTTCTTAATATCCTCCCTTATAACATTGTTTGTGTTTTATTGTTGTTGTTGAGATTGACTTGCCTTACGGATCTTTGATATTGGGTTCTTGTCTGATGTATAGTATGAAATTATTTTCTCACAATAAGTAGGCTATCATTCTTTTATTTTCAGCCTCATTTTATTTTTCAGTGCAGACTTTTGTTTAGTGTGATACAACCCAATGTTTAAACGTCTGCCCTGTTTTTTCTGACAATAGGATTATATAATTTAAATCTTCTCTGAGGTCAAAATCTTAGAGAGTCTTTCCTAAGTTTTTCTCAATGTATCTTAAAGTGACATGTTTGATATATCAAGATCTGTTTTCCATTGTGTGAATTTGATAGCGGGTCTGTACTCATTTTTTTGCATGTGACTAGCCAGTTTTACCATAATAATTTGTTGAGGAAGTTCAGCTTATTCCATTTAAATTTGCAGTCCATATCTTTGGAGGTTTATCTTCTGGACTTCTGATTGGTCTGAGACTATACATTTGTTCCAGTACCATGAAGTTTCAATTACTATAGTTTTGTAACAAAACTAAAATCAGGGAATGTAGTGCTCTCCATTTTCATTTTTATCGAATTGCTTTGGCTATTCTGGGAATTTTGTGATTCCATACTAATTTTAGAAATATTTGTTATATGCCCTTAAGTGATGCCAGGATAATTTTAATGGCAATCACATTGCATCTGTAAAATATTTTGGGTAAGATGACCATTTTAATGATATTGATCCTTCAAATCCATGAATCACGAATATGTGTCCATTTCCTCATGCATTCTTTAATTTCTTTCAGAAGTGAGATATAGCTTTTACTAAAAAAGTCTTTCATGAAAATGATGGCTGGAGGAATTGGTCAGGATGGGAGATGTGTGCTGAAAGTAGATAAAGGACCAAACATAATAACCTCTCAGTGTCAGTATTGCAAACCACAATGCCCAAAAATAGAGAGGCAGTATGGAGAATATTGTCTGCCATGGAAGTAGGGGGAGAGAGGGCAAGGGGGCGGTATAGGAGAGACATTGGTGGTGAAGAATGTGCACTGGTGGAGGGATGGGTGTTTGATCATTGTGTGATTATAACCCAAACATGAAAGCTTGTAACTATCTCATGGTGATTCAACAAAATTTAAAAAAAGTCCTTCACTTTCTTTGTTAGATTTTTATACACCTGAGTTTCTGACATAATCAAAAATGTTTTTTTAATTTAATTTTCAGATTAAATTGTGATTAATGTGATAGCACAGCGGTAGGGCGTTCGCCTTACAAGCGGCCAACATGGCCGACCCGAGTTCGATTCCTCTGCCCCTCTCGGAGAGCCCGGCAAGCTACTGAGAGTTTCGATATGCCAAACACAGTAACAACAAAGTCTCCAATGGAGACGTTACTGGGCCCGCTTGAGCAAATCGACGATCAACGGGAGGGCCTTTACCTTTACCTTTCTGTTACATCAGTTACATATAAAATGTAACTATGCATTGATTATATAGCCTGCTACTTTACTAGACAGCTTTGTAATTTCTAGGATTTTTATTTTGGTAAAGTTAAGGTACAATATCAAGTAACCTGTGAAAAGAGGTTAACTTCTTTATCAAAGTTAAAGGAACTTCTGTCTCATGTCGAATTACAGTAAATAGAAATTTCAATTTGATTAATAATATTGAAAATAGATATTATCCTTGTCTTGTGCCTGATCACAGAGGAAAGGCATATTTTCCTTATTAAGTGTTTTGTTAACTGTGGGTTTATTGGATATGGCTTTTATGATATTGAGATATTGAGGTAAGTTCCTCTAATTCCCATCTTGAGGATTTTTTTTTTTGGTTAGGAATTAGTGAGGAATCTCATTAGAATAATTTCTCTGCATTTACTGATATGATCTTATGGTTTTATTCTTTCCTTTTATTGCACTGCCAATTGATTTTCAAATACTGAAACATTCTTGTTTACTTGGATTGATCATAGTATCATCCCACTGATCATTATACATAATATATTGAATGTATTTTTTCATTAAAGTAAGTGGGATTTTCTTGAAGATGTGTGCATCAATATTGCTCTGACACTTGCTTTTGTAGAAATATTTCTGTCAGTTTTTGATATAAAGGTGCTATTATTCTCATAGAAACTTCTATAAAGGAGAATTTCTGTTTTTTTCCACATTCTGGAAGAGAATGAGGAGGAGTTTTAGTAGGTTCTCTCTGAAGGTTTTGAAGAACCCATTGGGTTCAGAAGTCTTGTTCTTGGAGGGGATTTTTATTATTATCCAGACTTCCTTGAGAGTAATTGGATTATTAAGGTCTTCTATTACTTCCTAACTTTATCTTGGGAAATTATAGGACTCTAAAAGTTCATTGATTTCTTTCATATTTTCTAATTCAGTGGAAACAAAGCTTTTCATTGAAATCTCATATGATCGCTTGTATTTCTGAAGTTTGCTGAAGAAAACTTTCATTTCTGATTAAACTTAGCAGGATGTTTTCTCTTTGTATATCTAAGCTTCATTATGTTACCTTCTTTTAAAAAACAAATTATTGCTTTCATTAATCTTTTGTATTATAGTTTTAATATCTATACCTTTGATTTGGGCTTATATTTTTATTATTATTTATTTCCCTTCTGCTTACTTTGGTCTATTTATTGCTTTTTTTAGTTTTTTGATTTTTGAAGTTAGACCATTCATTTGTGGCTGTTCTTTTTCTCTTATAATAACCTGTACTATTATGAACTTTCATGGAAGTCCACTTTTGTTGTGTTACAGAAGTTCTGTGAGTCCATGTCTTCACTTCATTGATGTCCAGGAATATTTCGATTTCTTCTTTTCCTTTTATTTTATTCTTTAATTTCCTTGTGATTTAATGGTCCATTGTTCAGCTTCCAGGAATTTGCCCTTTATCTGTTTGTGGTTTATTTTCATAATCAATGTATGATGATCTGAGAGGATGCCTGTTATGAATTGTATGTTTTTGATCTGATGCAAGTTTGTTTTGTGACCCAGCATGTGGCCAATCCTACAGAGTGACCCATGTGCCATGGAAAAGAATGTATAGACAAATTTTGTGAGATGGAGAGCTTTGTAAATGTTAAACCCAGCTCTTACATTCTTTTTTCCCTCACTTCCTTCACTGAATCTCTGTCTAGTTGATTAGCTAATGGTGAGAAGATGGAACTGATATTCTTTAGTAATGTTGTTTGTGCTCAGTATTTTCCTTTTGGTCTTATTGCAGCTGCTTGACAAATCTTGATGCTCCCTCACTTGCTGTATATATAGTGTATATATATATATATATATATATATATATATGAGCATTAAGTATTCCTTTGAATTGTTATATAATGATCATAAGTATCTTTTATTAAATGTTTAGTTTGAGTCAATATTGTCTGATATAAATGTGACTGCCCCATCCTCTTTAAGTAGACAGGTAAATATGCTTGTATTTTGGATTTTCAACCTTTTATTTTAGTATATTTGTCATTCATCATCATTCGTCGATTGCCTCGAGCAGGCCCCAGTAACGTCTCTTTCATCCTAGCCCTGAGATTATATTCAAGGCACTTTTGGAGAATGAGACCCATCATTGTTACTGGTATTTGGCATATTTGGTACTCCACGGGGAGTTTGCCAGACTCTGCCCTGTGGGCAGGCTACATTCGATAGCCTGCAAGTTTGTCCAAAGTAGGAATGAGATAAAAAGATGTCATAAAATGATGTCCTGATAAGATGTCGCGAATGCGGCCGCGCGGTTCCGGAAGCTGGATTTTATAGTCTCTGAGTCTTGGTCGTTGATGGGATTATACAACGCCAGGGGACCAGGTGGTGGGTGTGACCCCCGCCTACTGGAATTTGGAGGATCTGGGTGGAGGATGCTCGACTCCAATCCGAGTAGGCTTGGAGATCTCGGCCCCGGAACCTGCGTGGCTTTGTCCCTCTGCCAGTACCTTCATGTGTGCGGAGAGTGGTCTCAGCATGGTGGTGGCTGGTCCTGGAGGTCTTCTGCTGCCGGAGACCTGGTCGGGGAGGGGAGGAAAGCTCAATCTGCTCCCCTCCAAGGGACCCCGGCAAGGAACAGCCAGGCGCATGGGCAGGAGACTGCACTGTTCTCGTCCGGGAGCTGGATTTTATAGTCTCTGAGTCTTGGCCATTGATGGGATTACACGGTATATATATAGTATATTTGTCATAATGGTTTAATCTGTTTCTTCAAAGCAGTTACTGTCTTTTGATTGATGACTCCAGGTCACTGACATTAAATGAAACTATTTAAATAAAGTTCTTACCATCTTTTTTCATGGATTTTTAATATTATTTTAACAGTTGTTTCTTTGGCTTTTTATAATTTGAATATTGTCCTCTTAAGGCTGAACCAGATATCTTTGATGTTTTCTTCATTGTTTTTTATTCCTTTTTCCTTCCTCTGCTCTTTTTCTTTTGTTTTGTTTTCAGTACTCAAGAGTTACTCTGCACTCAGGAATCACTCTTGGTAGGCTCAGGAATGCCTGGAACAAAATCTTGGATTGGTGTGTGCAAAGCAAGAGCCCTACCCACTGTACTATCTCTCTGGATGGTTTTGTTGATTTTGATAATTTGTTGCATCTTGTCTGTAAGCGCAGTGATTCATTCCTTTGCTTCTGTTATTCGAGATCTTTCTCCCTCTGTTGTCTCTTAGTTTCCTAGTTTCCTCTTAGTTAAGTAACACTCAATGAAATTTTCTTATAAACTTTGTTTAATTTCTGAAGTTCTTTTCTATTATGTTATGACCATTATCTAGCTATTGTCACTTTAAATTATTTATCAGGAATATATATGTACATATATGCATATACTCACACATATATATGTAAGCAGTGGCCAAGAACAACTTTGTAATTGTGTATTTCACTGTGATTCAATTAAAACAATTTTAAATAAAAATAAATTAATAAAAATCAAAAACAAATAACTATTTTTTCAGATTTAAAAGCTCTTGTGTGTTTGGAGACAGCCTCAATGTTTTGATACCATTCTTTAGTCCAAGTGAGTTCCTGAGTTTCTTCATTGACTTACTATACTTTAGTTAGGTCCAACATGGATACTTGTAGAAAACCCAATTTAAGAATATAAGAAATATAAGAATATAAGAAATATTTCATTAAATATGTTACATGAGAATCATAATTAACAACCTTAATTTAAAAAAAGACCACATCCCTGCTAATAATCCACAGATGTTGTTATCCAGATGACTGGTTAAGGAAACTTTGGTACAACTACACAATGGAATACTATACAGCTGTTAGGAGAGATGAAGTCATGAAATTTGCTTATAAATGGATAGACATGGAGAGTATCATGCTAAGTGAAATGAGTCAGAAAGAGAGAGAGAGACATAGAAGGACTGCACTCATTTGTGGAGTATAGAATAACATAACATGAGGCTGACACCCAAGGGCAGTAGATACAAGGATCAGGAAAATTGCTCCATAGCTGGAAGCCTGCCTCATGAGCAAAGGGGAGAAGGCAGCTGGAATAGAGAAGGGATCAGTAAGAAAATGATGGCTGGAGAAATCAGTAGAGATGGGAGATTCGTGCTGAAAGTAGATAATGAACCAACCATGATGAACTTTCAGTGTCTATATTGCAAACCATAATGCCCAAAAGTAGAGAGAGAGTATGGGGAATATTGTCTGCCTTGGAGGCAGGGGGAGGGTGGGGAAGGAGGGTATACTAAGGAGATTGGTGATGGAAAATGTGCACTGGTGGAGGGATGGGCATTTGATCATTGTGCGATTGTAACCCAAATATGAAAGCTTGTAACTTTCTCATGGTGGTTCAATAAATTTTTTTTAAAAAAGATGTTGTTCTCATAATTAATTCAGTAAATAACAAAATTTCATGCAGTTATGTAAGTCTCACATATGCTGCCCCAGCCCATGTGCTGCTTGCGCCCAAGTGGCTGAGCACACGTGTCGCCCGAGCACATGTGTCACCCGCATCTCCCCTCTTGATATATGTACTTTTGTGCTTTCGTGTCTAATGATAGGATGTATGCAGGGCCTCTCTCTGCCCTTGGAGAAGCCCGCATTCTCTCTTGAGTGCGTTTCTCTCTCTCTCTCTCTCTCTCTCTCTCTCTCTCTCTCTCTTTCTCTCTCTCTCTTTCTCTCTCTCTCTCCCTCCACACCTTTGAAAACCCTCCAAATAAAATCTATTTACTTCACTGCTTGTCTACTGAAAATATTTTCTGCGAGCGAGACAAGAACCCAAGAACCATGGGTCCGGGTGGTGGTGGTGAGGCAGATCTGGAGAAAGTGACCGTCTTCTCCTTCCCACTTCACATGGGCTACCCGTGGGACCCACCAACATCAGATGTCGACCATGAAGGGACCATGCAGTGAAGAAATCCACGAGGAAGGAGGTAATCTGTGGAAAATCTGCCATGGAGGTATGCTCCCTTGGAAATTTATAGGGGGGATGAGGGAGGAATGTGATAACCTCTGTGTGAATGTGTGTGTGCATAAGCACCCTGATAGGTCCTTCTATCGGGCATGATTTTGTGGCTCCAAGACCTGGCACTCCCAAAGTCCCTCTAAGTCACGGAACTCGAATGGGCTGCAGGCGATTTCATGGAGGACGTGCAGTCAAGGGTGGCACCGGCATAGATGCTGGTCGCAAGTCACAATACTGAACCACTATGTCCAATTCCTCCATTGGCCAGGCAAGCACCTGAGTGGTCTCTGCAAAGACACACCCCTCCTTTGTCCGTCTTGAGTCACCTTTCACTGTGAGGTTCACTGTGAGAGGACGGGACGGGAGGAAAGCCCACTAGGAAACTAAGGCAGATCAGCTTCCAGGCAGAAATCTTTTCCCCAGTCAGTCCCAGTCTAACTAGGAGGATCAGCTAGAGGTCAATTGAAATGCTAATGGAGGCAGCCAGCAGGTTTAGCTCTAGGCAAAGTGAGGCAGAAGGGAAAAAAAAGGTAAAAGACAAGGAGCCTGAGGAAGGCAGCAGGCCAGCAAGAGGCAATATGTAGCAAGCTAAGAACAGCAGAACTTTTTCTCTTCTCCCCTCAAAGTAGCAAGGTTTCTCAGAAACCCAAGGCACTCAAGATTTGGCTCAACATGCAAGCCGTGGTCCTGTGGACACTCGGGCGACCGCAGGAACACCTGGGATATTGGACAGATCACTGATGGAGACGATGGAGACGTCCTCGCTTGTGATTTTCTGACCCAAGATAAGCCAGCATGCAGTTGTGGTAATGTCCACGCTGGAACCTTCTAGAACCACAACAGTCTCAACAGAAGGGGACAAACCCCGTTCTAAAGAGGCTAAGAGAAGAACTTGCCAAGGCATCATCCTTTTTCATAGGTTATTGCTGGAGCGATAGCACAGCGGCAGGGCGTGCCTTGCACGCAGCCAACATGGCCGATACGAGTTTGATTCCTCCGCCCCTCTCGGAGAGCCCGGCAAGCTACCGAGAGTATCTCGCCTGCACGCAGAGCCTGCCAAGCTCCCCGTGACGTATTCAATATGCCAGACACAGTAACAACAAAGTCTCCAATGGAGACGTTACTGGGCCCACTCGAGCAAATCGATGAACAACGGGAGGGCCTTTACCTTTACCTATTGCTGGCACTCAGGAATTGTAGGGAATTTTACAAGGCTACCAAGAATATCCTGCCTGCATGGCAGAGTCCAGCAAGCTCCCCGTGGTGTATTCGATATGCCAAAACCCAGTAACAATGTTGGGTCTCATTCCCTTAACCCTGAAAAAGCCTCCAATATGGCACTTGCTAAGATTTCAGGGCTAGGACGAATGGAGACTTTACTGGTGCCTGCTTGAGGAAATTGATGAACAACGGGATGATGGTGATACAGTTATACAGTGATGTAAGTCCCTATGCTACAGGTGCCTTCAGAATCGGCCATGAATAGATGAGATCATCTTAAGTTATCTGTGCTGGAGATGAAGCTTTCCTGGAAATCATAGTGACAAATGCAACTTGTAAAAAATTCATTCTTTTTTTTCTGGTTCAGTATTAAATTTATGATTTCATTTACCACTTGGAGCAGAAGCAAGACTTGCAAGGAAATGCACTGAAGCTAAACATCCATATTATTTTGTATTAATTAATTTCCCAGAATTATTGTTTTTCTTCTCCTTGTAATGAAATAATGTATAGGGACTGACTATCTGTGAAATAGAGAGATCTCAAACTTAGCCCCAGTGACATCTTTTGCCTCTCCAGGAAAATGGAACTGACTGACAAATAGAGAAGTGCCAGGACACCTGGGAATGCGTATTTAACAACACAGTAAGCATGTAGAGAAGATAACAGCTTTTGGTAATTAAAACTGGCCTGCTCAGTATTGGGAGGTAACAAAGATAGCCTGTTCTGATCTTTCATGTGTGCCTAAAACGTTCAAGGCTCCCAACTATTTTCCCCTGGTAATCTTATAGTCCAACAATCCTTTCCCTGACAAATGAGGCTGGATCAAGGTAAAGCCTGAGTGTGGCTTCAAAACTGGTGAGAGTAACCATTCTCCTTTTACCCTGTTTGCTGAAATGGTTGCTCATTTGAAATCTCTGATTCTTGCATTTCCATTCCCCTTGTGAGAGCTCAATTCTCAGTGTTGTCAGCAGAAGCAGTTGCTCAGTGTAGTGCAATGAGCCTGATAGATGGCTTTAATTCGCTAAACCCAGACTGCCTTTACAATTGCTTAGGTCCAGGAGAAAGCTGGCCACCCAAGGCAACAATCATTGCTTCTATTTCAACACCTGCCTCCACAGCCTGAGGACATGGGTATTATTGATTAAGAAGAGATATAGAAACACTTCTTTCTCGTTATTTCGGCACTAGTGGCATCAAACAAAGTGTGGAGAGTAGTTCTTAACATCATACCATAGTCAACCACAGTGTCAGATTTTACCCCCTAAAAATGCAAGCTAAAATCGGGGCTATTCCCTCGTCATAATAATATTAGCAGGCAGAAAAGACAAGCAGTGGTTTTTGTTTAAGTAGGACAAAGTTAAGTTGAAAACACAAGGTGTGGAAGTTCCTTGAAAGACAGGTGTCTGTGTGCTTATATTCTTCCTTCTCACTCATTATCTGTTAGTGATTAATTTTACATATGTTGTATTACTTACTGTTAAAAACACTGTTTTTTTACAAAACGATGCCAGGAATGCAGCAAATTGATTCTAACCAGTTAATTTTAGGCATCACTCTTCTATTCCATTCATTTATACTCACCATATAATTAGATTACTTAATATATATGTGTGCTGAAAGTAGACAAAGGACCAAACATGACGGCCTCTTAGTATTGCAAACCATAATGCCCCAAAATTGAGTAAGAAGGAAATGGTCTCCCATAGATGCAGGCTGTGGGGTGGGGTGAGGGTGACAGGAAGGATACAGGGGACATCGGTGGTGAAAATGTACATTTTTGGAGGGATGGGTGTTCGATCATTGTATGCCTGGAACTCAATAATGAAAGTTTTGTAACTGTATCTCATGGTGATTCAATTAAAAAAAAAAAGAAAACTTACTTGTTGAGTTTTAGCTGGAACCATAGCACAGCAGGTAGGGTGTTTGCATTGCACTCAGCCGACACGGCTGACCTGAGTTCGATTCTTCAATCCCTTTTGGAGAGCCCGGCAAGCTACCTAGATAGAGTATCTTACCTGTATGGCAAAGCCTGGCAAGCTACCCGTGATGTATTCAATATGCCAAACACAGTAACAAGTCTCACAATGTTACTGGGTCCACTAGAGCAAATTAATGGATAACAGGAGGACAGTGACAGTGACTTGTTGAGTTCATCAAACTAGTCTTTGCACTCCAGTTGTGTAATAGTAAAGTTCAGCTAAGACAGGTTAGGCATTTATTATTTAGAAGTGTAGAAATGTAGAAGTGTAGAGCAATTTGTGACTAATGAGGGCATTGTTTACCTAAAATTATGTACTAATGATCAGACCATGTAGAGAGATTCATGTTATACTGAGAGTATTCACATCAGTGGGTCCACTGAATTATCATAAGAACGCTAAAAGAAAGACCATTAGTTTTTGAGCAACACTGGGGTGTGCTCTTTCCAATCTTGAATTCATACTTACAGCTGGCTCTGCATTCAGGGTTCAGTTCTGGTAAGGCTCAAGGAACCGTATGGGGTGCTGGAGATTGAATCTGTGTCAGCTACATGTGAGAAAATGCCCTACCTACTGTACTAGATTTCCAGCCACATATTTATATTTTCTATAAAATTCTTGTCCTTATATTTTACTACTACTACTACTACTACTACTACTACTAGAGTGTTACATACAGTGTTTCAAATATAAGCCATGCACATTTTCTGATACTGTATAAATGTTTGTTTATATATGTTTTATTTCCATCTCAAGTTATTTTATTGAGGTAGCATGGTTAATAATAGTTTCTATATTATTGTCCTATACTTGAAATGCTACTAAACCACTCCCAACACAGTGTGTCTTTTTCAGCGTCTTGAATATGAGTCATATGCACCTGCATATGTCTCTCTTCCTTTAACCCAAAAAGGTAAAATCTGATATATATTTTGTATGCCATAAATAAAAGTAGGTCTGGTATATTCATGACAAAAAGTGAGGTATTATCTAAATTCTGGTCTTAGAGGCTAGATTTTAAGAATGGCTTTAGATTTATCTCTGTAGCTTACTTTATGAATATAAGTGTAATCATGCGACATGTAATTTTAAATAAAAATTAATTGCAACATATATTTTAATACTATTTCACTATACTTTAATAAAAATAACACTGTATTAAATGAAATTTATATTGGGTATTGATATTGTTTTATTGTGAATCCTATAATTTCATTCTTTCTAAAATTATTTTGGCAATTCTAGTTTTTTGTCTTTTCATATATGTTTCAGAATTATTCCCCTGAATTTTAAAATAGCTCAATTGAAATTTTTTCACTCATTATAATTTAGGAAATTATAATAATGTCAAAATGCATAGTATTGATACTCAAAATTATGAAGCCCACCACCGTCAAAATGCTCAGTCTCTTCAATACTGTTTCTAGGAATTCTGTTTAATATTGTATTGAATGTTAGCCAGAATCTGGAAATAACCCAAGTACCTGAGAACAAACAACTGGTTAAAGAAACTTTGGTACATTTACACAATGGAAGCCTATGCATCTGTTAGGAGAGATGAAGTCATGAAATTTGCTTATAAGTGGACGGACGTGGAGAGTATCATGCTAAGTGAAATGAGTCAGAAAGAGAGGGACAGACATAGAACGACTGCACATGTTTGTGGAATAAAAAGTAACATAATATGAGACTGACACACAAGGACAGTAGACACAAGAGCCAGGAGTATTGCCTCATAGTTGGAAACCTGTGTCATGAGCTGGGGGAGAAACAGCTGGAATAAAGAAGGGATCACTAAGACAATGATGGCTGAAGGAATTGTTCAGGATGGGAGATGTGTGCTGAAAGTAGATAAAGGACCAAACATGATAACATTTCAGTATCTGTATTGCAAACCATAATGCTCAAAAGAAGAAAGAATATATAGGATCTGCCATAGGGGTAGTGGAAGGGCTGGAAGGGGGGGGGGATGCTGGGCACATTGGTGGCGGAGAATGTGCACTGGTGGAGAGTTGGGTGTTTTATCATTGTATAATTGAATCTCAAACATGAAAGATTATAGCTGTATCTCACAGTGATTAAATAAAAAATTAAATAAACAACTTTGTAAGCCACAAAAAAAATATTGTATTGAACGTGTACTTACATTTGGAAAGACTTGGCATCCTCACAGCAATGTGTTTCAGATTCATAAACCTACTATATTTTATAATTTGTTTAGAACTTATTGACTTTTTTCATTAGTTGATGTCTGTGAGTCTCTATGTGTTGAGAACTTTTTTCTTATAGTTCAATTTATGTTTCCTTCTTCAGCAGTCTTTGTCAGTTTGTATATTTAAGGAGTTTATTGATATCACCTGAATTCAACAGTATTTGTATAAACTTACTTTTTAAATTCAATAATATTTGGATTCTGTATTGATAATCTCTACTGATTATTAATATTTTATTTTTAAGTCATCAATTAACCTAGTAGGAGTTTGATAATTGTTGACCTCATATAGACAGTTTTGTGTTTATTAATAAAAATCTCTTTTTATTTATTTATTTATTTATTGAATCACTGTGGGAAAGGTTACAAAGCTTTCAGGTTTAGGTCTCAGTCATGCAAATATCAAACACATTTCCCTTTAACCAATACTTATTTCTTACCATGAAGAACCCCAATAAAACCCCACCCCCCACCCCTCCCCGTCCCTGTGAGGGCGATGAATTCTAGTTAACACTCTATCTGCTTTGATTAGATTCATTGTTTCAACAAAAGATTCACCACTATTATTTAGAGTTTACCCCCCCCCCCCAAATCAGACATGCTGAAAAAGCATTGTGAAGTGATTTGCTTTCTACAGCTGGGTTCAAGAATTAAATGTTGGTTTTGGATTTCTGATATTTTACCTATTGACCCTGGAAGTATTTCTACTGAAAGTCAGATAGTTAAGAAATTGGTTTCTGTGTTCTGGAGTCGTGGCCGTGCTGGAGAGCTGCTTGTGGGGCAACTGGTGGCCTCGGTAGGGTGTGAAGGGCGGACCGAAACGCCCCCCTTCTCATGAGGTTTTAGTTGCCCCCACACTCCCGGCTCATACCTGCTGTCCACAAGGCTCCCATGTGGCCGCCATCTTTCTTTCCAGAGAGGAGAGGGCGAATGGGGCAACACCCTTTCCCCTCCGGCAAATCTCTTTATTTTATATTTTTATTCCAAATCTTTTATTCATTATAGCATTTGGTCTGCTTTTCTGTGACTTTTTTGGTTTTGTTTCCATTTGTTTTTCTAGTTTTTAGAACATTTTTCTTTTATTATGTAGGTAGATTGCACTATAATTTCCTTCTCAACATTGCAATAGTTGCACTTCAAAAGTTTTGATATACTATATTTTATACTATTTTAAAAGCATTACTTAATTTTTAAATTGAATATTTATGAGATAGACCATTACGAAGCTTTACATGATTGAGTTTCAGTCATACAATGATCCAACATCTAGCCATCCACCAGTGTACATTTCCCACCACCAATATCCCTAGTTTCCCTCCCGCCACCCATTGTCCATCCCCCCCAAGCCCACCTCTAAGGCAGGCACTTTTCTTATTTCTCTCTTACTTTTTGTGCATTGTGGTTTGCAATACAAGTAGTAAGAAATCATCGTATTTGTTCAGGACATTCAGTATTTTCATCAGGAATGTAAGGCTCAGGTAGCGGCCCCCCTTTTCTTTTTTTGTTGCTTTTTTGGGTCACACCAGCGATGCACAGGGGTTATTCCTGGTTCATGTACTCAGGAATTACTCCTGATCATGCTTGGGGGACCATATGGGATGCTGGGAATCGAACCCAGGTGGGGCCACATTCAAGGCAAATGCCCTACCCGCTGTGCTACCACTCCAGCCTCAGGCTCAAGTAGCTTTTTTAACCGGGTAACAGCTTTGGGGAATTTTAAATGTATTCTAATAATTTCTGTATTTCTTAGACTCGCTGGCAATTTAAATTGCTAACTATAAATGTTTCCTTGATTTGTAAATATTTAGGGATTTTTAGAATATGTAGATACAAATTTCTAATATAAATCCTTTGTGGCCAAATAATAAACTTTGAATTACTTAACAATTTTAAGTGTAATCACATTTTTCGTACATGTTTTTTTTTTTCCACTGAATTTCACTTCGCTGAATGTGTTAGACAAAAAATTCAGGAGTCAGCCCTGAGCACCACCAGGTGTTTCCCCAAATCAAGACAAAACAAAATGTGTTTTATTATATTTCTTTTTTAAAAAAAACATTTCTTTCTGGGTCTGGTGAGATATTATAGAGAGTAGAGCACTTACCATATACATGGGCCAACTTTGGTTTAATTTCTAGCACCCTGTATGAAACACAAGCTCTATCAGGAGTAATCCCTGAGCATAGAGTCAGGAATAAGCCCTGAGCACTACTGGATACAATTCTCAATAAATAAAAATAAGAACAACAAAAAACTTTCACTTTAAATATGTTCAACATATTTTATCTTAATGAAGATTAAACCTACACATATTTAATCTTACACGTTTGATCTTAAACATGTTTTATTTTAAAAATTGCTATTCAAAATTTTTCTTCTGTGGTCAGAGCCATAGTAGGGCTTAGTAGGGCATTTGACTTGCATGCAGACTACCCTGGTTCAATGTCCGGCATCCCATATGGTCCCCAAGTACTGCCAGGAGTAATTCTTGAGTTCAAGATTCAGTAGCATCACAGGGTGTGGCCCAAAAGATAAAAAAGTAAATTTTTTCTTCTCTTTCACTTTCTGCAATACCATAGCTATATATTGTATTATCTGATATTTTCTACAGTTCACTGATTTCCTGTCTTCTTTTCCTCAATTGTTTTTCATTTTAAGTTATGTAATCTTGAGGTATGTAAATTCTGTGGAGGTTTATTTAGTTCATCAATATTTTATTCTACACTGTCTAATTGCTTTTAATAACTTTTAAATTTTTTATTCTTTCCAAATTTTTCTTTCTCTCTGTGATTTCCACTCAGATCTTTTAAAAATACCTTTCTATGACTTTTCAGGACTTCTCAGCAGTGCCAGTGACCACCAAGTTTGTTCCTAGGAGTATGGGAGATATTTTGTAGTTCTTTGGATAAAAGTTCGAGCCTAGAGCCAGTTTTCATCCTTCATCTGTGGGAGATGGGAATTGAGGCACACAGTGTGCACCCAAGGCTGAAATGTACCGGGCACTCTCTGCTCATCTCATCCAGGTACCCACTCAGTGGAGGGCTCTTTCTCAGAGCCACGACCACAGCTGTGTTATTCTCCACCTCCATTTCCCATAAGAACCATAAGTTACTCTCTTCAGCGGAACTTTCATTAGGTTAACTCAACCACCAGAAACACATTAGCCAATAATTCACTAAGCCCACCTCAATTAATACTGCATCATAAGCAGAATAGTTACAGTGAGCGTGAAGGGCTAAATCACATAGATCACAATAGTAAAGCAACGCAGAAGCCCACCAAGCTTACTTATTGAAGAAGCTAGCCCAGAAGACCCCAACAGTAATGAAGTGCTAGACAACCACTCGGACAAGGAATTTAGAAGGATGCTACTGAGGATGCTAAGTGAGCTGAAAGAAACAATGGAAAGCAATGCCAATAAAATACAAGAAGATTTGAACATAGAAATGCGGAAAATGCAAACAAAATTACAAACGGAAGTGTCAGATCTGAAAAACCTGGTAGGTGAATTGAAAAACTCACTGGAAGACCTCAAGAGCAAAGTAACAGCTGCTGAGGACAGAATCAGTGAGCTCGAAGATGAAGTCAAGAGACTTTCCAGAAAAGAACAGAAAATGGAAAAGAAACTCACAATCCAGGAACAAAGGGCAAGAGAAGATCGTGATGAAGACAAGAAGAATAAAATAAGAACTCTTGGAGTCCCAGAGAGACAGGAAGAAAACCCTGATGAAGAAGAAACTGTCAAAGTCGTCACTGCTACGACATTCCCAGATTTGAAGAAATCATGCGACCACATTCAGGAGGCCCGAAGGGTACTCGTTAGAAGAAATCCAAATAAAAATACACCAAGACACATCCTGATCAAAATGACCAAAACCTTAGATAGAGAAAAAGTTCTGAAAGCAGCAAGATCAAAGAAAGAAATTGGCTAGAAAGGAGCATCCTTAAGATTCACAGCCAATTTGTCTGATTAAAACCTCATGGCCTGAAAACAATGGTGGGATATAGTGAAAAAACTCAATGAAATAAATGCCTTACCAAAAATACTTTACCCAGCTAGACTCTCATTCATAACAGAAGGAACAACACACAGTTTCACAGACAAACAACAGTTCAGGATCTTCATAGACTCAAAACCATGATTACAAGAACGAAATGGGCTACTTTAAGACAAAACAGGCCCATCAAATCCACCAAATTTCAGCAGAAAAATGGGACAAAATCCCATAACAATAATCTCTCTCAACATCAATGGGCTAAATGCATCAATTAAAAGACATAGAGTGGCCGGATGGATTAGAAAATTGAACCCAGTATTCTGCTGCCTTCAAGAAACATATCTCAACAGTCAGAGCAAACGCAGGCTCCAACTCAAAGGCTGGGAAAAAATCCTACAGGTAAACAACTCCCATAAAAAAGCTAGGATTGCCATCCTAGTATCATAACACTTTGATTTCAGACTGAAAAAGGTCACAAGAGAGAGTGAAGGTCATTTCTTATTGATAAAGAAATTTGTACAACAGGAAGAACTTACAATACTAAATGTATATGCACTTAATGAAGGACCAGCAAAGTACTTAAAAAAAGTACTCAGAGACTCGAAGAAAACAACGATAGCCACACAATACTAGTGGGAGATTTCAACACCACTTTATCACTTCTGGATAGATCAACCAGACTCAAGCTTAGCAAAGACATAATTCATCTGAGGGAAGAAATGGAAGAAAGGGGTTTAGTAGATATATACAAGACACTTCATACTCAAAAGCTGAATACACATTCTTCTCAAGTGTGCATGGTACATTCTCCAAGATAGACCACATGTTGAGCCACAAAATATACCTCCATATAATTAAGAAAATAGAGATTGTATCAACAATCTTTTCAGACCACGATGCACTGAAATAAGAAGTAAATCACACACACAAACATAAGACTAAATCAAACACCTGGAAATTAAACAGCTCACTATTGCACAACGAGTTTCTTAGAAAGGTAATCAAAGAGGAAATCAAAAGATTCCTAGAAACTAACAAAAATGAGGACATGAGTTACCAAAACTTATGGGACACAGCAAAAGCTGTGTTAACAGGAAAGTTTCAGCTCTACAAGCATCCATCAGGAAGGAGGAGCGAGCCCACCTAAGTAATCTAACCTCACAGTTTAAGAGCTTGGAGAATGACCAACAGAAGGAGCGCAGTCTGAACAGGAGGAAGGAAATAATAAAACTCAGAGCAGAAATTAAGGAGATAGAAAACCAAAAAATAATCTAAAATATCAATTAAACCAAGAGCTGGTTCTTTGAGAAAATGAACAAGATCTATAAACCTCTAGCAAGACTCACAAACAAGGTAAAGGTAAAGGTAAAGGCCCTCCCGTTGATCGTCGATTTGCTCGAGCGGGCCCAGTAACGTCTCCATTGGAGACTTTGTTGTTACTGTGTCTGGCATATCGAATACTCTCGGTAGCTTGCCGGGCTCTCCGAGAGGGGCGGAGGAATCGAACTCGGGTCGGCCATGTTGGCCGCTTGTAAGGCGAACGCCCTACCCGCTGTGCTATCGCTCCAGCCCACAAACAAAGGGAGAGAGAAAACACTAGTAAACCGAATCAGAAATGAAAAGGGGGACATCACAACAGAAACAACAGAAATTCAAAGGATCGTCAGTGAGTACTTTGAGTAGTTTTATGTCACAAAACACAAAAACCTTGACGAAGGGATAAATTCCTAGATTCCTCTAGCCTCCCAAGACTGAACCAAGAAGACCTGGAATACCTGAACAGACCTATCACCATCAAGGAAATTGAAATGGTAATAAAAAGTCTCCCCAAGCACAAAAGTCCTGGTGAAGATGGATTTACTAATGAATTCTTCCAAATCTTTAAAGAGGACTTACTCTCAATCCTCTTTAAACTTTTCCATGAAATTTAAGTATCAAAAACACGTCCGAACAGTTTCTATGAAGCAAATATCACCCTAAAACCAAACGCAGACAGAGATACCACAAAGAGAATCGCAGACCAATATTCCTGATGAGATGTGGTAGTGGTGTCAGTGTCCTTATCAACACAAACTTGGCCATGAGCATTGATTCATTCCAATGCCTAACAACCTAATTGGACGATTACACATGAATAGATGTGCCTCACTGCCGGCAGTTTCTATCTTCATTGTCTATGCACCAACATCCAATTACGGTGAAGAAGCAATTCAGAAGTTCTACATGGAGCTGGAGAAGTTCTATAAAGAAGACCACACCTTCTACAAGATCATTGTTGGTGATTTTAATGCCAAGATAGGACTGAGAAGATCAGCTGAAGAACTCCACATCGGGACCCATGGTCTAGAACGAAATGAAAGGGTGAGAGACTATCTGAGTTCATCATGTCGAACAAGACCATCCATAGTAACTCACAGTTCCTGAAGACCGAATCTAAACATTGCACATGGGAGTCTCGCGGTGGACGGCTCCACAACAAAATTGACCACATATTCAATCAACAATTTTGCCTGACAGACATCGCTATTGTCTCAAAACTCCAAATGGGAGCGGACCACCGTCTCCTTTGTGCAAAATACTACTTCAAGTCACTTGCATGGTTTAGCAATGTCCTTTTTGTATAGACATAGGAAGATAGTTGATGCTATGCTTTGTAACAAAGGAGTTAATTGACACCAAATATTTACTCCTGGGTATCCATACTTACTTAAGCCTCAGTTGCCTTTAGTTCCTAACACTCCAAATGCAGGGTCCCGATGAAGGGACTGGCTGGAACCAGGGCAAGCTGTAAATTACCCTGGCATCAAAAGGAGACAAGCTAAGAGCCATAAGTAGAGTAAGTTAAAAGCATGGTAATGGACAAATTCTGTCATGACCCAAAAAGTAGTAAATGAATAAAGACCCTGCTGGGGTTAGGAAAGAGTAACCTAGTCTGAGGACTGTGGTCTGGAATATATAGCAAGATGTTCCCAGTAAGAGCCAAGCTTTAAGCTTAATTTATCTCTTACTATGTTCATACAAAATGACATTGCTGGAAATATTATAATAAGTAAATTTACTATGATTGTTTAAATGGATTACTAGCTGAGGAAGGGAAAAAGCAATACCCCGTGGATGGAATCCCACCTTTGAGAGGATCTCCTAGTAATCTGGAGTGCTGAATGAACCCACAGATGAGATTTTGTCCTTGAGTTAATCTCCTGAAGGAGTGACTTTGCATCTGTTTGTTGTTATGATAATCTTCAACCCCAACTTTGTGTATCCCCACCCTTCACAATTTCTATATAACTATGTTGTAAGGGGTAAGAGGAGACTAGAAAGTTGGCGACTAGAAAGAGGATGAGGACTGAGACTCTGGAGACTTTGGAACTTTGGGACTAGTAGGAGGACTAGATGACGATGGTGACTGGAAGTAGAAGACTATGAGACTATGATGAGATGAGGAAGAAAATGTAATGAGGGAGAGGACTTTGAGGTCTATGAGGAGACTAGGATGATGGAACTATGATGACTGGGACCCCGACCGCAACTATGTCACTTGCTAAACCATGCAAGTGACATAAAGGAAAGAGAAAAGCAATATAGGATTATTAGTGCTTGATGGAATAGGGTGTGCCTCAGGTGCACTGTTGTGGGAGTGGGTCAGTAAACCTTAAGCTCCTGGTGGGAGGACCGAGTACAACCCAAATATTTTCCAACATTGTTACTTTTTGACTGAAGTTTTTGATACCAGGGAAACCATATCCTTTAATTCTTTACACATTAAACACCCTGCTTCCAGTTAAGTTCTCTAGGCCTTTGATTATCTATGTATATCTTGTAGCCTATTTTATATCATATTATTGTTTACCATGTTTCTCCTATTTGAGCATGAGTTTTGTATTTTGTTTGTTATTGTTGTATCTCTGTATGTCTAGCTTAATTAATGTCTGGCATGCTTTGTAGATGTTAAACATCTTACAGGTGCCAGGGCAGTGATTAGGTTCATGGTCTCTGTCATTTAATACATAAACTGATAAGGATGTGGTAACAGTACTGTAGAAACAGAGGTGGGGAGAGTCATGGAAATCTTCTCAGAGGAAGTCAAAAGTGAGAGAGGTTAGTGAGGTGGGGAAGGGAATGGGTGGGGTGGGAAACAAAGTAGTTCCTGCAGAGATAACAGCTTGTACAAAGACAAGCAAAACAGAGTAGGCACATCATGTTTAACTGAATATATAAAAAAAGCAACACTATATATCTTTTTGATTTTGGTTTTGAAGTTACTAAGCTTCACTGGCAGACGTCAGAATTTTATAAATAGTTTTTTTACTTGATGTTTTCTTTGCATGGAAAATTAAGATACAATGAAGTAATCTCCAAGCCACTAGATACATTTATACCATTTATTCTTCCCCACCCCTTTTATTAGAAGAAAAGATTTGTTCTAGTTAAAGAATTATAATACGAGGAGAGGAACATTATTAGTGATGGAGAGGTAGACACATTCCTGTTATTTCATGGCACGTCATTCAGGGACAAGATTTTTTACAGGCAATTTTATACTTAAAGCGTTGATAAAGCATATCATTAAGAAGGTTGAAAGGTGGTCAGCATAAAAACCACAACTGCTGTCATTTTGTGACCTTGCTCTTGTTGCTGTCATACTTCCTAGTCTTACTAACCTCCCTTTATAAGAGCTTGTCGGTTTGGTTAATGTGCTTTGCACACTTCAACTTGTAGTTATTGAATGCCTGCTTTTGTTTGTATTGGACTTTATGTGTTTTTGCTTTTTGGGTCACACCCGAGAATACTCAGGGATTATTACTGGCTCTCCAGTCAGGAATTATTCCTGGTAGTGCTCGGGGAACCTAATGGGATGCTGGGAATCGAACCTGGGTCGGCCGTGTGCAAGGCAAAACCCCTACCTGCTGTGCTATCACTCCAGCCCTTGTATTGGACTTTAAATAGATAATTTTTAGTAAAAATTTATCTAACTATACTCTTTGAATGTTTGACATATTGTTAAACTGTCAGTCTAATTTTGAAAGAATAAGAATACAAATCTTCTCCCATTCCAATACAGCTAAGTGGAGGTCAAGAAAGTCACAAGAAAAAGGAAAATAAAGTCTTTTATGTGGGTGGTAATAACTTTTGTTTTCAAATATTGCACTGATGATAAAGAATTTTGCTTTCAAATTATATTAGTATTATTAGAAAATACTAGTATACTGGTTTCTTGCTCAAGCAAATAGATGAACAATGGGATGACAGTGCTACAGTACTAATTTTCTTTTGGTCCAACTTTTTGTAATGTAGACAGTCTTTATTAGGATGGCTAGGTTTTACTTAGGTTTAACTAATGTTAAGGGAATTGTTACTGGTTCAGAGTGTAAATTCCTTAGTTCCCTTTTGAACCCAACTCTTCTGCTTTATCAGATTGCCTTTTGCTCATGGAAATTGCCAAGCATTGTATTTTTAAAGGTGGATGCTCCTCTAGCATTTATTATATAAATCTGTTAAAGCACTTAACAAGTCATATGTATGAATCTTTGAATCCAGGTTCTGGTATTTTTGTAAGATGCTCAGAAAACATTTGTTGAATTGAAACTGTTAGTCTTAAACAGGAAGGGGAAAATGATAGATGGAAAGTAGGTTTCTGTATTTTTTAAGTATTAATTTGGGGAATTGTGTTTGGCATATTGAATACATCATGGGGAGCTTGCCAGGCTCTGCCATGCAGGCGAGATACTCTCGGTAGCTTGCTGGGCTCTCCGAGAGGGGTGGAGGAATCGAACTCGGGTTGGCCATGTTGGCTGCGTGCAAGGAAAACGCCTTACCGCTTTGCTATCGCTCCAGCCCAGTCTTCTGCCCCCGCGCCTTGCTGTTCCTCCCCAGGGCCACTTGGAGGGGAGCAGTTTGAGCTTTCCTCCCCGCCCCGACCAGGGCTCCGGCAGCAGAAGACCTCCAGGACCAGCCACCACCATGCTGAAACCACTCTCCACACACATGAAGGTACTGGCAGAGGGAAAAATCCACGCGGGTTCTGGGGCCGAGATCTCCAAGCCTACTCGGATTGGAGTCGAGCATCCTCCACCCAGATCCTCCAAATTCCAGTAGGTGGGGGTCACACCCACCACCTGGCCCCCTGGCGCTGTATAATCCCATCAATGGCCAAGACTCAGAGACTATAAAATCCAGCTCCTGGACGAGAACAGTGCAGTCTTCTGCCCCCATGCCTGGCTGTTCCTCACCGGGGCCCCTTGGAGGGGAGCAGGTTGAGCTTTCCTCCCCGCCTCGACCAGGGCTCCGGCAGCAGAAGACCTCCAGGATCAGCCACCACCATGCTGAGACCACTCTCCGCACACATGAAGGTACTGCCAGAGGGACATATCCACGCGGGTTCCGGGGCTGAGATCTCCCAGCCTACTCGGATTGGAGTCGAGCATCTTCCACCCAGATCCTCCAAATTCCAGTAGGCGGGGGTCACACCCACCACCTGGCCCCCTGGCGCCGTGTAATCCCATCAATGGCCAAGGCTCAGAGACTATAAAATCCAGCTCCCGGAACCGCGCGGCCGCATTCGCGACATTTAAACAGGACATCATTTTATGACATTTTTAAAAAAAAAAATAAATAAGCTCATAAACTTTACTTGTATGAAAATTTTAACCTAAAGGAATTTGGCAGACGGACAAAGTCATGCGGGTTCTGGGGCTGAGATCTCCAAGCCTACTCGGATTTGGGCCGAGCATCCTCCACCCAGATCCTCCAAATTCCAGTAGGCAGGGGTCACACCCACCAACTGGCCCCCTGGCGCCATGTAATCCCATCAACGGCATTCGCGGTCGCGCGACATCCTGTTATAACATCTTTTTATCTCATTCCTACTTTGGACAAACTTGCAGGCTATCGAATGTAGCCTGCCCACAGGGCAGAGTCTGGCAAACTCCCCGTGGCATACCCAATATGCCAAATACCAGTAACAATGATGGGTCTCATTCTTCTAAAGAGCCTTGAATATAATCTCAGGGCTATGATGAAGGAGATGTTACTGGGGCCTGCTCGAAGCTCCTAGTTAAATTCCTGACAAAGCATATGGTCCCTAAAGCACTTGTGGGAGTAAATTCTGAGTGGGACTAACCACTAACTAAGCCTTTTCTTCCCCCTCAACTCCTCCTGTCCCAGAAAAAATTAAAGAAGGAAAAGTAAAGGAAACTTCTTTAAAAAAAAACCCAAAACATGGTGAACATGGTATGTTTCCAGAAATAATCATTAAAAGTAACATCTCACCTAAAGGAATCTAATGATTCAATGCAATTTCCACCAACATACCAATAGCATTCTTCAGGTATATAGAAAAAAAGTTCTAAAATTTTTATAACACAAGAAAATGCCTGAATAATGAAAACAATTATTAGTGAAAAGAAGGAAAAAAGAGAGACATCAATCTGCCTGACTTCAAATTATATCACAAAGCACTGGAAATTAAAACATGATGGCATAAAACAAACAAACAAAAGGTACATACATGGAATGGAATCAAAAGTCCAGAAACAAATTAACATGTATGTGCATACTAATCTATAAAAAAGGAGAAAATAGAATACAATAAATGAAAGAAACTTTCTTCAATGGTGTTTTGAAAAATGATATGGCTCATGCAAAAAATAAGAAAAAAATTAAATTATACCATTATTTTAACATCATAATTAAAATCTCGGAGGGGTGGCGGGTTGAGTTTCTCTCCCCTTCCCCAGGCAGAACCCCCACAGCTGAAAATCTCCAGAACCCAGCCACAGTCATGCTCAAGGCCACTCTCCACATGCTTGGATGAGCCTCACATATGAAGGAACCAGCAGAGGAACCCAGTTATGCGGGACATGTGGCTGAGATTTCCAGGCCTGATCAAATTGGGACTAGGCCTCCTCTACCCAGATCCCCCATTTTCCAGTAGCTTGGCAGTCACACCCACAAACTGCTCACAGCCCATATAATCCCATCAACGGCCAAGATCCAGAGACTATAAAACAAAGTTCCCGGAAGCGCAAGGCCACATTTGCGGCCGTACAACCTCTTATAGTCTAGCCCATTAATGTACCTAAAGCAGCACACATGTGTTTGGTTTTAACATACTTGCTTGTATTGTTATATACATTCTCTGTCCCTCTTGGAGAACCTGGAAAGCTACTGAGAGTATCCCAAACCCACAGCAGAGCCTGTCAAGCTCCCTGTGGCGTATTTGATATGCCAAAAACAGTAATAATGATGGGTCTCGTTTCCCTGACCCTGAAAGAGCCTCCAATATGGCACTTTTGGGAATGACAAGTAAGGAGTGCTGCTAAAATCTCAGGGCTAGAATGAATGGAGATGTTACTGGTGCCCACTCAAGCAAATAGATGAACAACAAAATTGCAGTGATACAGTATTAAAATCTAACACCATATGAATTAAAAATTTGACTTTTGAACAAGGGAACCAGAAAATAAAAAGAAGAAAGCCTAGGTTATACATGCCATGACCTAACATCAGACACATATAAGGAGACTCTAATGGCAAGGAAAACAAAATTAATAAAAACTAATGGAACTAGGTTAAGCACAAACTTTATTCAGAAAACCAAACCATCACAAAATCACTTGGGGCAATATTTTTGTACATCATATATCTAGTATATATATAGCACAGCGGTAAGGCGTTTGCCTTGCACGCAGCCAACATGGCCGACACGAGTTCAATTCCTCCGCCCCTCTCGGAGAGCCCGGCAAGCTATCGAGAGTATCTCGCCCACACGGCAGGGTCTGGCAAGCTCCCCATGATGTATTCGATATGCCAGAGAGAGTAACAACAAAGTCTCCAATGGAGACGTTACTGGGCCCGCTCGAGCAAATTGATGATCAGCGGGATGACCTTTACTTTTTCACTTACTTATATATCTAGTAAAGATTTAATGATTAAAATATATATAAAGAACTCAAAAAATTATAGTCAAACGCATTTTATGAAATTGGGCCAAAAACTTGGATAGACACACAATGAAGAAGACATTGAGATAGTGAATGAACTGATGATAACTTTTTCAGCATCATTTTAGGGTGACACAAGTGAAAACAACAGTGATATATCACCTACATTGATAAGAATTAGCTGTATCAATAAAGATTAGAAAGAGCAAGCATTGGTAAAGCTGTGTAGAAAGTAAAAATCTGGTATATTTTTGGTAGAAATATAAATTGGTGTCAACTCTCTAGTATAAATAATCCCTAAAATAAAAGGTAAATAGTATATGATCAAACTATTCCTAACCATGTAGCTAAAGGCTATGTAAAAGCACTAATTTGAATATATGTACCTTTGTAGTTATGGTATGTATGTGCAATAAAATTGTGCTCTGCCACTAAAATAAAATTTAATCATGCAATTTAGCACAAAATGAATGCTCCTTCGGGTGATTATACTAAATTAAATAGTTAAAGAATACAAAGATAATTGCCATATAAGTTTGGGTCATATATGGAATATGGCTAGTTTTAGCATATGAACTGGCAAAAACAATAACTCTTAGACTCAGCGAAACCAATTATGAAACAGAAGAAGAATGGGTATATAGGTGTCTTTCGACTGATAGGGTGATACAGAAATTTTGATAGTAGGAGGGTGATAATTACACACATATAGAAATGTGAATCTGAACTTCTTTAATGCTGTTAATCAATAATAATTAAAGGAAAATACCAGAGCTAGCCAAAACTACTATAAATACATACATATACATATGACTTGAGTATGTATTTGTCTGTATTGCATTCAAGGTCAAAACATATGTTTTAAAGAATTCAAGCCTGTAATAATATTAATGTTCATAACATGCTTTCATCCAATGCTTTTGTTTATTTATAATTATTTCATAAATTAATGGGCTGGAGCGATAGCACAGCGGGTAGGGCGTTCGCCTTACAAGCGGCCACCATGGCCGACCCGAGTTTGATTCCTCCACCCCTCTCGGAGAGCCCGGCAAGCTACCGAGAGTATTGGATATGCCAGACACAGTAACAACAAAGTCTCCAATGGAGACGTTACTGGGCCCGCTCGAGCAAATCGACGATCAACGGGAGGGCCTTTACCTTTACCTTTACATAAATTAATTGATCATTTGAATTTTATATTGTCCTTCCAATAGTAGTAAAAATATACTGAGAGGAAGATCTTTAACTGGCAACTAGGGCTATTTGGTTGGTATGAAAGACAGTTTATATAGGTAAATCAATGAGTCTTACCTTTTCTAAATCAGTCTTAAAAATTTTACATTACTAGGGAGGTGGGGAAAAAATTACATTCCTATTTACCATTTCTATTTTATCATTGATTTACCATTTTACTTTTTGCTTTTTCTTTTTAAATTATCATTAGGATTTCAGTACTGATATATTCAATAATATTTTATTGTACATGAGCTTAGTAGTCCTTGTTATAAGTTCAGTGGGTATAGCTGAGTTGGACACTAATGATGTATATTATACCCTTTATATTATGCAGACCAGCAATACATCCTGATTTGTTCAGGAAAATATCCAAGTTTTTTTTCCATTTTTCTACCACTAACAATATCACCTCCTATCTTTCTTGAATCGCTTTTTTGAGCTATAACTTATATATTATCACATTGCATATTAGCCAACATGAATTTAGTTCTGAACCTTAAAGTTTTCCAATAGAACTCTAGAAATAGATTATTTAAATTAGAAACATCCTGGGAGAGATAGCTGAAGAGGCAGAGTTATGGGGTTACTACACTCTTTTCAGGTAGGTCTGATCCTTTCAGTTGCTGGCCTTTCAAGGATTTTTACAGCCGCATGGATGGTGTGCTCATCCATCAGATATGGAAAAACATTTGTAGATACTATCATACTTGCTATTAGAAGTGATGCATTTCTCAAATGCTCAGCTACTCATTAAATTCAGTTCATTTTGTTCTTGCTCTATTGCTAACCTAATGATCAGTGTGTGCCCATAGAAACTCAATTCAATTGCCTCAGTGCATAACAAGGGCACAGATAGGCACAGTGTTCTTTTCTCTAAATTACAGGCCATTTTAATACCTTATCTCCAGGAAGGAAGACAGTTCAAAACTGGTAAATAGCAACTTATGTAATATTTAAGTGGTTATTTTGCTAAGATGATGATATCTGAGGACTGACTTTTCTAAACGTTTAGAATTTTAGAAATTCTCCAGGGATCTTGAATTACTTCCATGAAGATTTGAAATATGGTAAAGCTAACTTAAGGAAGGTGAATTTAACTTAGTGCCTAGACAAAAGAAAAACTGAATTTTCATTTATTTTTGCACCTCTGCCATAATAAATTCCTAAGAGACCCTCTAACTCTAACCTTTATTCTGCTAAGTTCAACATCATGTGAGGCTCGCTCACTTTCCAGCAATATGAAAAGGTAAACAACACCATGAAATGAGCACAGATTTTTAAGAGGCTATAAAATCATGTTCTCATAATGTATATTTTTTAGAAGAATGTTAATGAAATAAAAATATAATAAGTAGCTAAATAATACATTGAACATAATGTTGGCACATGTGTAAAATACATTATTTTTAACTCAATATTCACTAGACACTGTTCTTAGCAGAAATTGAGAAAAATATATAAGAGAATATATTGATATTAGGTTTAAAGAGAAAGAAAAAGATATAATGAGTGTAGCAAACTGAATAAAGATAGTGACACTATTGATAGGGTAAATTACATAAGTCTATTTTCTCAGTTGATTACAACTTGGACCACAAAACAATACAAAACACAACTGCCTGAAGACATTCAAGTTAAAAAAAAATGGAAAGGAGAATTTTTTTTTTATTTTAGAAAAAATATTATTTTATTTCCCATTTTTACCATAAGGGTAAACCAAGTCTCAGAACCATAATTTTTCCCTCTGAGAGCCAAAAGTCTGAGAGAACTCAGTACCAGTAAAATGAAGCCCTGGAAGTCAGAGAGGGTATGAAGCATCTCTGGGTTGTTTGACTCTTCTTTTGTTCCCATTTTCATTATAAGAAGTTTAATAGCAGAAAAGGTAACAGAAGAAGCCACACAGAACCTGATGAGAAACCTGGGAAGGGCGTCTATATGATACAAAGTGGTAGTAGCAAATATCCTGAAGAAGACATTATTAAAGAAGAGCTCTTGGGATAGTGGCCGCCTAGGCCCCAGAGCGGGCTGCTCTGGCGGCGGCGGTGGCCGCTGGGTCCTGGATGTCCTGTGGCTCGAGTCAATCCCCACGGGTCCTTGGGCAGCTGCCGACACGTCCAGCGAGGAAACGATTAAGTGCGAGGATCTCAGAGTGGGACAATATATTTGTAAGGACCCCAAAATAAATGATGCCACCCAAGAACCAGTTAACTGTACAAACTACACAGCTCACGTTCCATGTTTTACAGCACCCAACATAACTTCTAAGGATTTTGGTGGTAATGAAACACACTTTACTGGAAATGAAGTTGGTTTTCTCAAGCCCATATCTTGCCAAAATGTTAATGGCTATTCATACATAGTCGCAGTCCCACTGTCTCTTTTTCTTGGATGGTTGGGAGCAGATTGGTTTTACCTTGGATATCCTGCCTTGGGCTTATTAAAGTTTTGCACTGTACGGTTTTGTGGAATTGGGAACCGAATTGATTTCATTATTATTTCAATGCAGATTGTTGGACCGTCAGATCGAAGTAGCTATATCATAGATTATTATCGAACCAGACTTACAAGACTGAGTGTTACTAATGAGCTATTTAGAAAAACACAGTTATATCCATTTTTTAGAGAAACAGTAAGAGGATTTGTGCTGCCTTGATTTGCATCCAGATTCTCAGTCTGTGGGGAGTTCCAGGTTTTCCTTTTTGTCCTTCTTAGTCTACCCCTTCACAGTTTCCATGATTACTTAAAATCATACTATTCAAAGATTTATTTAACGAGACTTTGGGGGCAGCACTCCATGACAATGACAGATTGTCAGCTGTTGTCTATGAGATGGAGAGTTATTACCTTGGTATTCTTTAATGTCTTTTCCAAAGGCAGGTAGCCACGTGTCATTTTGGCTTCTGAATAATAAAAGTGTGACATATTCCCCTTTAAAAAAAAAGAAGAAGAGCTCTTGGAACACTGCATATGAAATCAACAACCAACACAAGTAGTGGTTACTTGGAATAGAACCAAAGAAAGACACAAAAAGTCTTTTAGAATGGAATTGGATTATACAGTGTCTCAAAGTACAGGCTTCCAGGAGTAGCCACTGAGATGATGATGTGCAGGTATGGAAGAATATAGCAAACACTTTGAAACATGAATAGATACAGGAAACATCACCTATATAAAACAATGGACAACATAGAATCTGAATATATTAAGCTGATTACCAGGCAAAATTTAAAAAAAAAATTCTCAATGACCATTCTCCAGAGATTTTTGAACATGATATACATACCATATTATGTTAAATGTTAAAACATAATATCCTCGGGATGGAAAGATAGTACAGAGGGCAGGGTGCTTGCCTTGAATGCAACTGGCCAACCATAGTCAATCCCTGGTACCATATACAGACACCCAAGTACAACCAGGAGTAATGCCTGATTGCAGAGCCAGGAATAACCCTTGAACATCACCAGTTGACCCCCCCCCCCACACACACACAGAAGGAAAACATTATATTTAATACAAAACACATAGTTCTAAATACCTCTACTTGCCATATAAAAATTCAGAAAAATGTGTTAAATTCTCATGGGAAAAGTAAATAAACAGATATAAATCCTAAAATGATCCTATGTAGCACTGTAGCACTGTCCTTCCGTTGTTCATCGATTTGCTTGAGCGGGCACCAGTAACATCTCACAACAAATTGTGGGACGTGTTGTTACTGTTTTTGGCATATCGAATACATCACGGGTAGCTTGCCAGGCTTTGCCGTGAGGGCGAGATGCTCTTGGTAGCTTGCTGGGCTCTCCGAGAGGGGTGGAGGAATTGAACTCGGGTTGGCCATATTGGCTGTGCGCAAGGCTAACGCCCTACCCGCTTTGCTATTGCTCTAGCCCATAATGATCAGATGATGGAATTATAAAAAGGCATTCAAAATAGATATTTCAAAACCATATTTCATGAAATAAAATACTCTTAGAGTGAATATAGTAGTTTTGTCAGAGAATTACTTTGGAAAACCTGAAATTTCACGGCAGAAAACAAATCAATAACTTTTTTGAATAGTTAGCTTTCTTGGCAGTATGCTTAGAAAATTATTAGTACTATCAGTATGGTATTATCAGTGCATTAGTTTTATCAGTATACATATACACATATACTGTCACTGTCACTGTCCTCCCATTGTTCATTTGCTCGAGTGGGCCAAGTAACATTTTGAGACTTGTTACTGTGTTTGGCATATCAAATATGTCACAGGTAGCTTGCCAGGCTTTGCCGTGCAGGTGAGATACTCTCGGTAGCTTGCCTGACTCTCCAAGAGGGGTGGAGGAATCGAACTTGGGTCAGCTGTGTTGGTCGCGTGCAAGGCAAATGCCCTACCTGTTGTGCTATTGCTCCAGTCCACACATACACATACACACATATTTAATCTGATGTTTGGGCCACACACAACAGTGACCAGGGTTTACTTCCGGTTCTGAGTTCTGGGATCACTCCTAGCAAGGGGACCATCTGGGGTACTGGGAATCAAATCTGGCTCTGGCAGGTGCCAAGCAAGTGTTCTACAAGCAGTGTCATCTCTTGAGCCTGGATTTTTGAGTTGTTATAGCCTCTTTTGTGTGTTCCAGGTGTCTCTTTTCTCTGGGATCATTTTGTGCTCTGGGCTGGAAATTCTGCATCACAAAGGCTTTCCCAGGTTCTGAGAAGAGTCTCTGTTTCAAAGGCTGGTTTACATTTCAGATTGTTTATCCCTATGTACATTAAGGAGATTCCTCTATCTCCTACAACAATATACAAAACAATGAGTGAACATTGGAACTCGGTTTTTGTATATAAATTGGTACCATATTAAAAAGCAGCCTACCCAGGGAAAGTGTTTGGCTCAGTAAAAATTTGGAAATCTGTAATCAGACCCTCCCTGTCTTGATGAGACAAAACTTACTAAAATTTCCTTGTTCTGAAGTATATAGTAAGGCAATTCATTTAAATAGGCAAACTGATATTACATAAACAAAAACAACTTAACCATTTTTGAAAGTAATTGATTAAAAAGACAAAAAAAACCCAATTAGTTTATTTGAAAATCTGAGGCAAACCTTGCCAGTGACTTTTAACTGCTCTGAGACAAAATGTGAAGATTTCTTAATCTTTTTACTGAAGTTCATCTATATAACAGCTTGCTTACTCATGGTGCTCTAGGATAAGTGAATTTAAAGACATATGTTAAGAGGTGGGCAGGAGAATAGTTTTGGAATCATAAGAATTCTGTTTCAAGAAGGAATCTGCTGAGAAGCAATTTACATAAGTGCTTCCTGGTGTTTATTTGAGTCTTCAGTGGGGGGTGGGAGGTGGGAAGAGTGGGAATGCAAGGACAAATTCCAAGTACTGGAGACCTAGAAACTTGTCTGCAGGATATTGGCAGAAATAGTGGGACTAAGGTAGTTTCTTACCTCAGTGGGCCACAAAGGTAGTTTCTTTCTCATAGTACTGAATATTAGTACTTCTATTAACCTACAACCAGCTTAGGAATTTGATGTCTTTCTGAAGTGAAGAGCAATGACTAGGAAGATGTCCACTTTCCATTCAACGACGTTTACCTTTAAATGTCCAAATAAGTTTACCTCCTTCCTATGGATTTGAACTGTACTAATGTCAGAGCAAGTTATTTGGCCTATTATTTCTAAAGGAGCCTTGGTTGCCAGCCCTATAACACAGATCATTTCCATTCTTTTGTTACCTGGGAGTGAATACACTTTTATTTCGAATACTGTAGGTCATTCACATTTTAACTACAGAGAAAAAAAAAGTAGCAGGTAGGTACAGAATCACTATGGGAATATTTTATCTGAATAATAGAGAGGGAAATGTTGTAACTTTTATTTAGAGAAACCCAATATTTCCTCTGCATATATCATTTTAATATTAGTTTTACAAATATAGTAGAATTTTGCAGGTGGTAAAATTGTCCAGAGAGCAAGTAATAGAACTTTTTATTTGGCTAAACTTAAGTTTTGAAGGAAGGAAGCAAACATAAAAACAAAAAAATTTAGAAACTACAAAACTCCTACTAGAGCGTTTCAGAGAACTATTGAGAATTTATTCACGTTTAGTACTTAATCTTAAAACAACAAAAACAGAAGTCAGTGATGCAGGAGCCCTGATGGCAGGTCTGTGTTCATCCAGGATTCCCAAGTTCTTTAATATTTTCATGAATGAAAATACTGAATAATAAAGATGCTGCACTAAGAGCTAGAAAAAGAAAAGTTTTTTTAAAAAATAGAAGAGAAAAGAACTACCCTGTGGGGAAAAACTTAGTCTAGGTCTAGGTTAACTATGACTTGTTTTGTGGAACTTTTCTAGAAAAAATGGGTCGATATAGAGAATACAAGAAAGTTCCAAGTATGGGGTTTTCCAGTAGACCCTTTTAAATGAAAACTGGGCAATTTGCATATCTTACCAACTGGCAAAATGTGTTATAGAGGATGGAAGGATCAGAGTGGTCTGGCTATTTACCTTAGTTATTTTCCACTATCTTTGCCTCTGATGAGCCTAAGCTCTGGGGCAGAATTTTATGGTGAACTATTGCTAACTCCCTGTTTATCAGAAAGAGTCCAGGAATTCCAGGGTAGTCAAATGTGTAGAATGGTGTCAGTCCAAAAAAGTCACAGTAGCTGGCAAGGGAAAACCAAGGCTTCCTCTTTCAACATTATGGTAAGTCTATATAAACAGGCATTTAAAGGGCTGGAGGTCTTGTTCTATGGTCCCTACATTTCCTGTGTGAGGCCCTGGGTTTTTCTACCTCTGACACTGCAAACTTTGTGATGTGCCTGTCAAGTTGACAGGCTGGGGTGGACTGGGGATTGGGATGGGGAGGGAATCTGGGAACATTGATGGAGGGAAGTTGACACTGGTGGAGGGATTGATGTTGAATTATTGTAGGCCTAAAACTCAACTTTAAAAATCATAGCTCTTTAATAAAATTATTAAAGATAAAAATTATTAAAAATAATAGTAGGTACCCTGACATGATATACTATGGAAAAGATTCCCAAACTTTCATGTAGAAATATGAAGACAGAATTTACAGTATTTTTAATTTGCTTGGATAACTTTTTTCTTTCACTCAATTAAATGTGTTTATCAAAATGCTTATAGCTGCAATTACTAAAATAAAATGTTAAATTATCCCAAAGAGTCAGGCCATGTTATTATCTCCCTTATGAAATGTGAAACCATGAGATATCAAGAGTTTGGTTAATTAAGAACTCTATAATGTCAACAGGGATCAAAGTTCAAGCTTACTGTTCTGCCAGTTTTAGCAATTTACTTACTCACCTTTGTAAAATGATTGTAGCATTTTGCAATCTTGGAATCACATTCTCACAAATTTAGTTTCCCAAACCCTTTTTTGTGAGCAAGTAAACCCGAACACATAAGCCCTTACATTTCTCCAGTAACATAAATTGTAATATCTTTATTAGCTTAAACTATTATAATTTATCCCCTCTGAAAGAGAGAAGGAATATTCCTGAAGCTTTTATAGTTATGGTTCTGTTTTTATTTTATTATTTTATTTTTTAAACTGAATCACAGTGAGATAAATTTACGAAGTTGTTGATGATTTGGTTTCAGTTATATAATGTTCCAACACCTATCCCTTCACCAGTGGTTCTGTTTTTAAAGAAATGCCTGGGGTGGAGTTCCATATGCAGGTACCAGGGAATCAAACTGGAATTGACTGTTTGCAAGCTAAATGCCTCAACTGCTATACTATTTTGCCGACCCATGCTTTAAAGATTGAAATGCATCTGTTAGTACGCAGAATGCCAAAACTGAGGGGGGAAAAAGTTTTCAAAATATCTTGAAAAAATTCTCCATTTTAATGAACATAATTAATTGCTAGAATTTTAATTGATAAAGAATAAAATCGAATGTTCTGTTTGACAACCAAAGCAATACCTGTCAATTCTGGTGGTTGTTTGTTTTAGTTGTTCTTTTTTGATAGGTTGATGAATTTATTGATAGGATTGAAACTAATCTGAAAATTTTATTTCATCATAAATGAAACCACTGTGATGTAAAAGTTTCAAATGCAAGAGTTAGATTTGGTGTTTGGCCAAGATCATGGTTTGTTCTTAAATAATTAGAAACGGAAATAGAGAATAAGGACAAATAAAGGGTTGCATCACTGTATATTCTTCAATTTTTATTTTAACCACTGCTGAGTCTTTTAAAAAAAGAACAAGATAGCTGTCTGGCAGTACTGTGGTCATTAAGTCCTGATTTCAAAGGTTAAACATACAGGCTCTGAGAGGAGAAGGTCATATTTTTATTTTTTTTCCAGAAAGTTAGCACAAACTCCAGTTGGATAGCCTTACATAAAAAGCAGACAAAAACATATATATATATATATATATATATATATATATATATATGACATCTGTAAAACTTCGTATTCCTCAAAAACACTTTTTGCATAGGACTTTTATTTTATTATTACTGTTATTATTCTCTCTTCATTTGTCTTAACATTTTTCAGCTAGAGAATTCTTTATTCAAAACCTATTACAGTGTGTTCCCTCAAGAGATAAGAAAAAATATCTAAAACTGAAAAGAAAAGAGATGGATCAAAAAGGGACGAAGACTGAAAGCGTTCAAGCTAAAGGAAAAAGAAGATAATCCTAGCATCATAAGAGGAGAGGAGTGGCAGGGAAGATAGAGTTGAATATAAGTCAAAACTATGTTTTAGTTTACAAAACAGGCAGGTGATACTTAAATGACTTAGTGAGGGGCAGATGATTTAGTAAGGCTCACACATTAATCTGCAAAAGATCTGCTCTTGAAAATTAAGAACTTAGGTGTGCCTGACTCTCAGACATTAACTTCACTCTCTTCAGTGCCTTACCAAGGACCTTTGGAGCATTCAATACATATTGCACTGCGGCTAACATCCAAGCTTTTATAGAAGCAGCTCCTCTGCCTGAAAGAGCAACAGCTGCAGAAATCTAACACCAACAGGCAAAAACGCACTGCAGTAACCAAGCCCAGAAGGAGTCCTTTCTCCAGCAGAGTTACTTGGCAGGCTGCAGAATTAGCTAGTGGGAATGAGTCATCAATTGACATTGGTGAATAAAGTAATTTCCATCAATACATCTTTTCTCTCTTTTTCTCTTTTTAAGCAGACTCACTAATAATTTTTTCACATAATATTTGTGGCATTGATGGCAATATCTGAGTTATTAATGTCTTTTTCACATATGAAGTGTCAAGACAATCATAAATACATTTCTGTTAATTCTCAGAAAAGATTTAGAAAAAGCATGCAGATTTCAATTGCTCTTCTGAATAATATGACTTCATGTTTTTCTTTTAATTCTTATGTAACATTGGCAGATGACTGCAATATAACTATTACTGCCCATATATTTAAAATGGTTAAATGCCACAGGGGGTAAATATGCTTTTAAATAGAATTTAAAGCAAAGATAATGAAATCTCACTTTGATTTTGTGTGTAAGAAGACTTGTCATTGAATTTATTTTTGTTTATATAATATTATAAACAAAAGGAATAGCTAAATATATTGAAAATCTAAAAATTAAAATCTAAATTATAATTTTGCTTCTGTTTTGTCTAACATCATTTGCCAAGTCAGAGATAGATATGAAGGTGAATGTGAATAGTTTTCAGTATTTCATCTCCTTTCAACTTCTAACACATTTTCTTAATAACAATGTCCTTTTCACATATGAAGTGTCATACGTGAAATTTCTTTTCAGTTGTTCCTGGCAGTCTCAGTGTCAGTCCTCTGCCATCACAGTAGGCCCAACCCCACACCTCAGCACCTCTGCTTGCTCCATCAAATTTCCAGATGAGTTTAACCTTCCTGTAGATATCCCCAGGGCCATTATGGAGTTCTTTCCCTTCCAAATGTGTTGTAGCTTCATCTACACATGATTTCACCATCTCAGAGGCCCACAGTGTGGCTATGCTATAGCTCTACTTACCATGCCTCACACTGCTCACACTTATACATCCTGTTGCTGGGAGAAGAATAGGGAAGGAAAGGAGCAACACTTAACCTAATCCCACAAAGAATGTTCTCAGCACAGCAGAAACACAGGAAACCCAATAAGGAAGATGCCCACCAAGCTCAGTGAATGAAAATAACAACATGTAAGACTCCACCTTACATGTAGCAAACAGATCTGTAAGTTCTCAGAGAATGACTTTACTGACTACATATTGAGGATGTTTAATGAGTTCAAAGAAACAATGGCACGGCTAATGAGAAAAATACAAAAGTTTGAGAGCAGAAATGAGAAATCAGAGGTAACAAAATGAATATTATTATAGGTGGTATAAAAAATTCAATAGGTCTGAGCAGCAGAATAAAAACAGCTGAGAAAAAGATCAAGGAACATCAAAATGAAATATAAGAAACCTCTAGAAAAGAACAGAGATGGAAAAAACAATGAAGATCTTTGGGATGAGTTCTAGAGGAACAATATAAGAATCACTGGAGAACTTGGGAAACAGAAAGCCAAATTCAATGAAGAGCCACTAGTCAAAGAAATCACTGATAACAATTTCCCAGAGTTGAGAAGTACAGGTACTGAGAGCCAAGAATCCCAAAGGGTCTCAGTGAAAACAGATTCACCTATGAAACTCTAAGACATTATATTGAGAATGACAAAAGCCATAGAGACAGAATATTGATAGGAGAAAGATTTAAAAAAATGAACTAATACAAAGGAAAGCAAATACAATTTCACACACACACACAAAACACACTGAAATAAAAACCTTATCAAGAATACTTTATCCAACTAGATTATCATTCAGATTTGAAAGAACTATACAAAGCTTCATGAACGTGCAACAGTAGCTTAGGGAATTCATAGCCTTGAAACCAGTTTTCCAAGGAACATTAAAGGAGCTTTTTTAATACACAAGACAAAAATTTAACAATTTCCCATTAAGTATGGCATTCACTCATGCTCATGGTAGCAGTCTACTAGACTAAGAAAGTTCTGTTTTTTCCTCATTTTTAAGATTTTATATATTTTCAACAATGAATCAACATTTCATTTATATTGAATATTCTATGTCTACTCATTTAGGTGAGTTTTATGTCTATAGATTTTTTTATTATAATCATTTACATACTAATGTTAATACTTAAGTATTATCTAGATTACACTATTCTCTAACATAAAACCACTTTCCCATTAAGGTATAAAATGCTTTTTTCTTTTTATAGGCCTGTTCAGATTTTTACTTAAAAATTTTCTCAGTTCTCTTCTCACTCTATTTGCAGGATTTATCTATCTCCTATAAGTTTTAAAATGCATCATCATTGAATTATTTATATTATTAAAATCTTTAAATTTTATATGCCTATAAAAAGAAATGTATACAGGTTTTGAAAAAATTTGTCAACTTGTCATTAATTTAAAATTTTTTTGAATTTCAAGAATTTAGGTTTATTTGTCTGTATGTTGGTGTTACCACCTTCACAGTATTTTTTTTTAAAAGGGCTTTCTCATATGTAGGTTATAAGGAACATAATAATGAAATAAGACATGGCCAAAGTTCACGGAACTGGAGCTTTTGTCTATAGAACTGAACTTATATGAAGGAAGATGGCTGGGAATGTCCTTAGGACACTGTTGGAGGTAAGTAGGTACTCTGTTGATGGGGTGATGTAACAACGAAACTTATAACTAACGGTGCTATAAATTGTGGCACCTCAAAAATGCAGAAAATTAATTAAAATGTTTCAATGATTAGGTCTCATTAAAACTAAACAAATAAAATTTTCTCAGGAATGTGAAAAGAAGAGACCAAAGGTGGGGCAATGGATCAGCATTTTAAAAACCATTCTAAATTATTATATTCTATTTCCTGTATCAAGAAGCACAAGTCTAGGTTATTTTGGTTCGTTATCTACAATTAATTATCGTATTCAATGTGTCTGTATGTTGAATCAATTTGTCTGTACGTACTGAATCAAGATAATGTAAGGCAGGAGAAAATGTATATTTCAATGCATTTTTAAAATTGTTTTCTGTGCCACACCTGGCAGTGCACAGTGCTCACTATTGGTTCTCAAATCAGGAATCACTCATAGCATTGCTCTTTGGACCATATGAAATGATAGGGATCTGACTTGGGAATGCCAGGTACAAGGCAAGCACCTTACCCATTGTGCTATCTCTGCAGAACCTCAGTGCATTTTTTTTCATGAACCAAAATTGAAAAAGACTGGAAATATTTGGGATTTTGTTTTTCTCATTATACACTATTAGTTGAACATTTTTTGATCTGTCATAATTTTTCAGTGGTATATAATTTGATGCTGCCTCACCTATAACCATTGTTTAAAGTTGATAAAAACTCATGAGGGTAGTTAAAGTATGACTGGTATTTGAAAACAATAAAACAAAGTCATTTTACTTCACCTTGTTTATATTATTTTCTTTTCCTTGCTAGCTAAATGCTTTAACTACAAAGTACTATAAGAGTGGTTTTTGAAATGAGACTACAAGAATAATAACTTGATTATACAGCTGAATGTCTTAATTCTAATTACACAAAATTAAAATGATAGGCATATAAATGTAGAGAAGCCAGTCCAGAGTTCCTTGTATTTACTCATCTATTTTCTCAGTTGTTTATAAATCCAGTTAAATGATGAATTCTACCTAATGTCATCCTAGTATATAAGCTTATGAATCTAGTATAGAGGAATATTTTGGTCAGAGCACTCTGTCTTACCTAATTTCATGACTCTTTTCTGCTATCTTTATAGTTTCTAACTTGAACAATTTCGTAAATCTCAGTATATTAGAGCATCTACTTCTTCATTTCAATTCTGACCTTTAGAAAATTCTAATGATCTCATATCTTTCAATAACCATGAAAATATAGGCTTTATGTCAAAATTGTGGGATCTGAAGTGAAATATAGCACACTGAACATTTTAGACATTCATTTTGTATGTTCGTAAGTGATGGAGGTATTTTCATCATAAAAACGAAGTTCTCTCAACTTCAGCCAGGCTAATAATGTCTTAGATCTATTATTTTTAAGGTACTGAATTTGGTATCAATATTTGAATCATCAAAATAAATGGGTCAACTTTATCTCTGTGAATTTTACAAATCATATTGTAGCATCTATAACTAGCTTCTCAATAATAAATGATCTTGGTTTTCTTTTATTAATTGAACAAAAAGTGTTTGCATGTAGGATGGTTCAGTGAAAGATATGGTCATTAGGTAATGACTTCTTTTTTTTGTTTTTTTTTGGGGGGGTTCACACCTGGCGATGTTCAGGGGTTACTCCCGGCTCTGCACTCAGGAATTACTCCTGAAGGTGCTTGGAGCACCATACATGATGCCGGGGATCAAACATGGGTCAGTTGCATGCAAGGCAAAAGCCCTATCCATTATACTATTGCTCTGGCACCCAGGTAATGACTTCTAATGAAGCAAGTTGCAACAAAAAATGTTTACATGGAAATAATATATATATACACATATATATATATTTGTACTTTACCATGAAATATGGAATTACTTAAGTGCCAGGAACACTGAATAATTTATTTTTATAACATTTTCTAATGAATATGAATGCTAAAGTTGAACAGGTTGAAGTTTAAGGATTATTTTCCAGTTTATCCAATTTAAGTTTTTATTTCCTTATCTAAGGAATGTGAATGATACCAAATGAAAAGGAAATTGTAAAAATCTAATGAAATCTTTTATACAAAACTTAGTGTGACGCCCATTTGAAAATATGAAACATGAATTTAATCTTCAGTTTTATTATTGTGAAAAAGATCACTGTAAAAAAATGTAGCATTTGTGTCCTCTAAAAATAAAGTGAGTTTTCTAGTACATAAAAGAAAGAAAAAAAGAAATTATAACACTTGACGTTTCCAGGGTGGTGATGCTTACTGGTAGTTCCAAATCCAAAATTTGCATAATTCTCACATCTTATCATAGCCAAATCTCATATTAAGGAGAGTTCCTGAGAGTTAGTCTTTCATGTTCTTCAATAAGTAATCAGAAGTTTTTTAAAGGTTGTTTTTGTGGGCCCCCTGATATGGAAGGAACTAATGGCCCATTATGTAAGAAAAGTTTTTGAGAAGCTGTGCAATTAACGAAGAGAAAAATCATAAGTTGAAGGCAAATTAATAAGCATATTTGAATTGGTGTGTGTGTGTTGTGTGTGTGTGTTGGGAGCGGACACAAAGACCTTTGCTCGGTGCTTACTACTGGCAGTTCTGGAGAACCATATACCATCCCAAGGATCCAGTACAGGTTGGCTGCTTACAAGACAAGTGAATCCCTGCTGTACTTTATCTCTGGACCACATACTTACATTCTTTAAATGTAATGTTGGAACTGATTTAGAAGCAAGATATTCATAGCACATGAAAGTTATAAAAGAGGACACACAAAAGAATCTCGGAACCTAGTAGCTCACTACAGAAATGCCTAATGATCCTGTGTCAGGCCTATTTCACTGGGGTGCCTCAGATGGAAGCAGATGTCATCCCTCCACCTGTCCCCTAAAAATACCCATGACCGCCAATTTCCAGAACCTAATGAAAAGCCCAGGTACATGGAATCTGTGATTGCAAAATCCAGGCCCCAAGGGGTAGGAGACAAGCCAGTCCTTCTCATCTCTCCATCTCTATGGGACCCTGAATGTTAAGCCCATGAACTGTCTCCGACTTCTATATAAACTCATTAACAGCCATGATTCAGAGACAAAAGAATCTCAGAACCCAGAAGCTTGCTGCAGAGATTTCTCCAGATCCTAATTATCTAAAATTGTAGAATTCTTGGAGCACATGGCCGCAAGAGTGGCCACACAACATCTTATTTTATTCATAACAAGCAATACAAAATAAATTATCTACATCTGCAGGTTTCACAAGTTTCAGTGGTGGTGGGAAAATTCAAAATAATGGTAGTGGGAAGGTGTATTCGTGATGGGATTGTTGTTGAAATATTAAATGTCATCCATTGTTGTGAAGAACATTTTGAAAATAAATTTGAAAGATTTATAAAAGAGCAAATACATTGAAACCTATTATATGAAAAACAGTCTATACTTGAATTTTCTTGAAAGATAAATATAGGGAACTATGCATTAAAATTTAGTTAATGTACATTGCTAAAGAAATGATACCAGCTTAAAATCCACATTTCCGATGTTGCTAATATTCTTCACCTTGAGATTTAAGTTCTTGTTAAAGGCTAATAAAATTAACACATTATTTCTTTTAGAATAACTGTTCTTCAAAAGTAGTCTGTAAGCCAGAGAGACAGTAGAGGAGTTAAGGTGTTTTCCTTGCACGTAACTGACCCCAGTCTGACCCCTCAAGCACTGCCAGAGTGATGCCTGAGCACAGAGCCAGTAGTAACCCTTGAGCACCACCAGGTGTGAGCCCAAAGCAAAGTAAACAAACAAAGAAAAAGCAACCTGGGTAGAGTAGAGCTCAGAATAAATAACACGGATTTTGATTTCTTGTGTTATGTTACACGTGTAGAAATCTGTCAAACAATTGGTCAAATCTATATTATGTTAAATCCAATTACGTTAAATCTTTAGTCAAATAGTTGTGTTTTGCCATAAATGGCTTGATACATTTGACTATACCAAATTCAAGTATAAAATACTAGCTATTTATAATTTTGATCATAGATTATTAATCAAAGCAATAAATCCATAGAAGAATTACATTGGATTGTGAACTTCTCAGAATTTTTTTTGAAAAACAGGAGAATAGGTTTTCTTTTGGATATGAGTTTCTATATAATGCTTCATTTGAGCCTGAGGTTAATTGCTAATTCCTTTACCATTAGCTCTCTTTTTACAATGTGTTAGACAGTAGTTTATTTTCCATGGACCAAAATGATACTCCACTGTTTCACTAACTCCTGGAAATTTGTATATAGAAGCCCCTACTTCCAAAGATGTCAGTGTTTGCAGGTAGGCCATTAAGAACAAATTTTCAATGCATGGTAAAAATCACATATAAATTAAATGGTAGACTTTTGTGTTGGAGAAAGCATTCACAATCAACAACTAGGAGAATCAGCACTTTTTAATGGGTTCCCTTTCTTTGACTCCATGGAGAGAATTTCAGTCAGATAATACCAACATTAAAATCATTACCCAGTATATGGGCAGATGGCCGGCTGATAATTGTTTATAGGGACAGATGGCAGTTCCTTGTACCCTCTTTCTTGTTTCTCTGTTTTTAAAACTCAGCAGTTACAATGTGAAGCCTTCACGGGCCCATAAAATACAAACCATTTTAAATAACTCTGAACTAGAATTTTGACTGATGTGTTTAAAAGAAACAGTCACAGTTTGAAACTCAATCTACAGAAAGGTGCTAGGTCTATATGGCCCTGCAGGTAATAATTTATAGGAATAGAAGGTTAATTTGGGATAGGTCCCTACACAGCCACATAAACTTGCATCAGTAAAAACACAGAACTTCATCTAATTAATTATTTTAACCCTGAGATAGTCAATGGCAAAATTTCAGTAAAAACAGCAGGTCTCAAATAACATTTTGTTCAAAGTTGTTTAGTTACAAAATGAATGACAAAGAAAAAGATATTCTTGGCCAATGTCCAATGCCAATTTCGTTGACATATCTGGTCGCCCCAGCTTGAAGTGTGTGTGGATTTCAGTGAGCATCTTTTGGAAGTTTGTCCTGTCCAAAGTTGCTTCCAATGTAGAGCTCTTGAGCTTCTGGGTAGATTTCAACCACCCAGTAACCTGAACAGAAAGAGCTAGGTTGAAAAGGAACATACGCAGATTATTGTTTAACATAAAAAGTGTTTTTAATTATTTATCTTTTCTTTTTTGTTTTAGGCCACACAAGGCTGTATTAAAGGCTTATTCCTGCCTCTGTGCTCAAGAAACTCTCCTGGCTGATTCAGGAAACCACAGAGAGGGATCAAATCCAGGTCAGTCACATGAAAGGCAAGAATCTTGCCTGGTTGGAAAACAGTATGGATGATTCTCAAAAAATTAGAAACTGAGCTCCCATTTGACCCAGCAATACCACTCCTGGGAATATATCCTGGAGAGGCAAAAAACTATAGTTGAAATGACATCTGCACGTCTATGTTCATTGCTGCACTGTTCACAATAGCCAAAATCTGGGGAAAAAGCCGAGTGTCCGAGAACAGATGACTCGTTAAAGAAACTTTGGAATATCTACACAATGGAATACTATTCAACTGTTAGAAAAGATGAGGTCATGAAATTTACATACAAGTGGTTCTACATGGAAAATATCATGCTAAGTGAAATGAGTCAGAAAGAGAGGGACAGACTAGAAAGACTGCATTCATCTGGGGAATATAAAGTAACAGAATGGGAGTCGAACACCCAAGAATAGTTGAGATAAGTACCAGGAGGTCTGCTCCATGGCTTGGAATCTGGCAGCATGTGCTGAGGGAAAATGCAGCTCAGATAGAGAAGGGAACACCATGTAAAGGATGTTTGGAGGACCCGCTCGGGATGCAAGATGCGTGCTGAATGTAGACTATAGACCGAACACGATGGCCACTCAATACTTACTTCTATTGCAAACTATAAGACCCTGAAAGAAAGAGTGAGCAAAAGGGAATGCCTTGCCACAGAGGCGGGGTGGGGTGGGGAATGGGGGGTGGGAGGGCTACTAGGATCATTGGTGGTAGAGAATGGGCACTGGTGGAGGGATGGGTACTCGATCATTGTATAACTGAAACCCAAGCACGAAAGTTTGTAAGTCTACAACTGTACCTCATGGTGTTTCACCAATAAAAAAAGTGAAGAAAAATTTTAAGTATATAAGAATTAAACACAAAATTTTTAAATAATAAAAAGAATCTTGTCTGCTAGGCTATCTCTCCAGTCCCAGAAGTGTTTGATTCTTTAGAACTTTGGAGATGTTTTTGTGACCAGAAATTTGCAGCAGGAAACTAACTCTTGCTTTTTTCAATTTATGTATGGTAAAATTGGTTTCAGTATAAGTTATTTCATCTAAAATCCCAGGTTTATGATATCTTGTCTATGATATTCAGTAAAGACTTAGTGTTCTCAACAATCAAATGCCAGCTTTTGTTGAGCTCTTGGCTGGTGTTCACTAGAACTACAAATAAACGTTCTGGACCTTGTTTTGACTTGAATTAGCTGGAAATCTAATGGGTATTGAAAAGATAGCCAGAGACAGAAAATTTCAATATAAAGTAGAGAGTGATAAATGCAAGTAACAGAGACAATAGAGCTAGAAGAGATCAAATGGCATTATCAATGTGGTCCTGAGCACTATCTGGGGCTGGATAACCATATGTTGGCAAAGAAAGGATCAATGATGACTTTGCAATTGGAGTGAATGTCATAAAAGAAAACAGACAGAATGGTGCAGTTTTAATCTAAAAATTCTCTGGTTTTGTTTACTGCATAGTATTTTTTTCTGTTTTATTATGCCTTTTAACATAAAAGATTGTACAAAGCATAATTTATGATTAATATAAAAATAATAGCAAAACATTGACAGATGAACCTAAATTAGTGATAATTTGAATTCTGTACCACAAACCTCAGACACTATAAAAATAATTAGGAGTGCCACAGGTTTTTGAAAAAGTATTCCATTTCAATACTATTTTCAGGTAATTTTTCTACCAGGGTTATGTGATTTTGTAAGGTTATGAAAGAAGATACTGAAGAAAACCCATTTAGGATATTATTGCTATTCTTAAGACTAAAGATAATAAATCTCTAACATAGAGCAGAAACCATCAGCAAGAGAAGAATGACGATAGACTCGTTGAAAGGAAGAGACAATATAATGTAATAATGGCCTATATATTGACAACTAAACTGAAGGATAAAGATTAGATCATAGGTTTACATCTTGAGTTGATAGAGAAATAGGAAAAGGAAATATTGTAAATGAAGATTAGAGCCTGGAAACAATATCGTGATTTTAAACTTATTATGACTGTTTGAAGAAGAGATTTTAACCCTTTCTTTCCAAAAGCATGTGTCTGTATGTGTGTGTGTGTGAGACAGAGAGAGAGACAGATACAGAGACAAAGACAGAGACAGAGACACGGGGTTGGGGGTGGAGGGAAGGAAGGAGACTGACAGACAGAAAATTTGGTTGTGTGTGAGGGTGGAAGTTTAAATCTGAGCACTTTTATGAATATATAATATTTTATTTATTTTCCTTACTGCATTTTTCTACTGGGAATGAAGATAAAATCTGTAGTAAACATTCTGCTGATTGTACATTAACATAAGAGAATAAGAAAACCAAATAACCACAAGAAAAAACAACAAATTAAAATGCTTAAGAGTATGTCTGCATCAGAAAAAAAAGTAGGTTGACTCATTGAATTTTCTCTTCAATTTTAATAAAGCAAATGAAATAGTAGCAATATATAGCATGCATTTTATTTTCCCTAAATGGTTCTCATCAGGGTCTAAAATAATGCTTTTTGCAAAGATTCCTTTTTTTTCTATTTTGGAGACTGTTTTCATTTGAGGCATCATGGCTTACAATACTGTAAATGGTAGGGTTTTATGCACACATCATTCTGATGCACCATCTAGCAAGATGTCTGCTTCCCTATACCATTGTCCCAGTGTCCCTCTCCCATCCCTCCACCACCCCCACCTGCCCCATTCCAGGTGTTATGGTCACCTCTGTACTTCATGTCTCAGTTTTTGCTTTCTTTGCACATTTGTTATTTCCTTCCTGTTTCTTTATATCACACTTATGAGTGATTCTGTTTGAGTCTGGTTTGTTTTCCTTATAGTTGAATTCTATTTCAAATCCTCCAAATCCTTGCCAAATATCAAATTCAGGACATAAAAAAATCTTCCCAGCATATTTTATGTACTTCATGATTCGGGACTGAGAACACTGGAGAAGAAATGGTCTTACAGCACTGCATATTCCTTGATATGCGGGTTGGTATTATTTGTTTACTTATTTCTGACACAAAGCTATATGTAGAGTTCAAATCAGAGAAGGAAGGAAGACACAGAAAGGCTTGCGTGTTAATTTATTTTAAGAGTATCAATACATAGAGTTTAAAGGAACCTTATTCTAATCTCTACATAGTTCAGGCTCTAAGCATGCAGGCATAAATCTATATTTGATTGGTGATAAGAAATCAGAAATATACATATTAGTTCATTCTATTTTTAGAAATTTGAGCAAGAGAATACTCTGAAATCAATATTTTGACTTTACAGTGTGACAAAAATGATGAGAACATTTTGTGGGTTTATTTTTTTCCGTTTTTCTGTTGTCATTCAATTTGTATTATATATCACTTTTTTGTGCCTATTATCAATCAGAGTTTGCTCCTGTAATAGACTTGCCTAATAGTTAATAGATGTGGTAAGAAGAAATATGGACTGTAGACTGTGAGGTCTTTGAGTAAAGGAAATATAAATTGCTCTTCATCTATCTCTCATAGATAATAGCTACCACAGTGTCTGACACATAGCGAGTATTTACTAAATTTTTGATGGAAGGAGAAAGGGAGGAAGAAGGGGAAAAGAGAAAGCAAACTAATTCATATATCATTGTCAATTATGTTTTTATTGATACTCTCTAGGTATTCATAGAAACATATTTAAATGCACTTACATAATGCACAGTTAAACATTTAAATATGTAATGCATAAGTAACATATATATTTCTAGAATTACGTAGGATTTCTAGTATAAGCCTATGTTAATTTTTTTGTACAGATGGATGCATTTTTCTTCAAATCACAGATCTCTACATTAAAAACACAATCTCATAAATGGCTTAAACTCATCATTGGGGTACTATCACTGGACCTTACTATGACTATTTCACCTGAAAATGTCTAATTCTAAGTAGCAATAGCTGAGAGAGTGAATAAAGAAGCCTTACTAATTCATCTTGGTATCATGAACTTGAACCAATTACTATTTTGAATAGCTAACAAATATAATGAAGACCTTTGCTATAATAGAGTTACATTATTTAAAAGGAGAAAGGCTAAGTTTAGTCAGTAATGACTGTACTAACTTCGAATTATTATTTTCCAGTTTCTAAAATAATTTGAAGAAACATAAACTTGCTTGTGTTGGTGTAACATTAAGAGGTTTTATGAATAGAACAGTTATGATAATGAATAACCTATCTGTTATAGATAGGCAATTAAGTCATACATAATTATCACAGCTGCCTTGATCCTCTTTTTGACATAAGGCCTTACTATCATGAATAAATACCAAAAGAGTTTAAATGTTTGCTAGATTTAAATCTTTATCTCACCTGAATTACTGAGAAACCAAAAAGAAATTAACTTTGGTTTGAATCTTGGTGGGGAATCAGATTTGTAGGACTAAGAAGGCATTAAAACTCCTCTATTGTGAGGCCACAGCCATACTACAGTGGGTAGGGTTCTTGCCTTGCACAAGGCTGACATGTGTTCAATCCCCAACATCCCATATGATCTCCCAAGTCCTACCACGAATGATTTCTAAGCACAGAGTCAGAAGTAAGCCTTGAGCACTGCCCAGTGTGAGCCAAAAACAATGTCCCTATTTGCTATGTGATGTGTCAGCATCTCAGCAGAATGAACAAAGTAGCTCCAGAACATTATACTAGTGAGTAAAATTAAGCAAGAAGCCAGCCAGTTTTAGGAGGTTTTTCATTTAGTACACGGAGAATAGGATGGTACTCTCTTTTAAAGAAAATATGTTAGGGCTGAAAAGATAGGTCAACAGACTGGAGCACTTGTTTTTGTATGGGAGGCAATGGTTCAATCTTCAGAAGAACCCAGTCCCCTGAGCACCACCAGAATGAGTCAGGAGGACTTATTTGGGAGTATCCCCTCAACAATGATGTCTGTGGCCTAAAACCAAATAAACAATATAAATAAAAACCAAACAAATACAAATAAATAATAAAAATAAGTACAAACCAAATAAATAAATGGGTGATACAAGTACTTTAGCATTACCCAAAATTATTAACATATTAGAATTTGTTTTGGGAAGAGGAATCAAAGAGATGAAACAGATGACAATTAGAAGTACATGTAAAGAAATTACAAAACTATAAGCTTCATTGAGGCAGGAATAGTAAGTCGAACTATGCAATATAATATCCAGTCAAGTCTAAGCACAGTGTGACTTTGTACCAAGCTCAGATGCTCAGGGGTTACTCCCAGCTTTGCACTCATGAATGGCTCCTGGTAGTACTCAGGGCACCATAGAGGATGTCAGGAATTTAACTCAGGCCGACCACAAGCAAAGTTACCCTATCTGCTATACTATGGCACCAGCCACAGTTTAACCTCTTCTACCTGGCTCATCCCCCAACTTGATAAATTACTATAACTATAAAAAAAACCACATAAAATGTTAAAATCCCCAAATACTCAATTTAAATAATAAACTCTATGAAACATAGGGTGTCCATGATTCAAAGATTTCTGAACTCTATAAATAGTATTAGAGATCACATTGTCCAATGGCTTTTGTTTCCTTACAAGTGAAAAGAGAAAGAGAATTATGCTATATTCTCTTTGGAACTTGAGCAGATTATATCATCCATAGTTGATGTTCAAAAACTTTCTTTGTTTCTTTTAAAGCAAAGTTGTTTTGTTGGAACTTATTAGGAAGATGTAAGGGGAGAGAAATAGAGAAGTATGTATTTGAGAGAGAACACAGACTTTTCCATAGTACACATAAGCCAGTAAAGAAACAAACAAGCAAGATATGTGTTCAAGGTGCAATATGAGCTTGAAGATCAAGCTTCAATATAGTTCTGTGAAAACGTTTTGGCTTGAGAATTATGAATGATCTCCCCAAAAGTCTACATCAACTGATGGAGAAAAATAGACTTTATCTCTCATTTTATTCTGCAATTCATATTTTTGGTAATTTATAAGAAGAATGAAGCTACTCTAAAAAACACATTTTGAATGCTCAGAATATTATCCTATACTGCGACAGTCTTCTCATTTCTAGAAGGTTATTTGGGTAGATACTGTCACATCCTCTGAAAACTGTAGTGTTAAGAAAGCCTTGTACATTTACTTTTAGTCACATATCTTAACAACTTTTTTTTTAAAAAAAGGCTCTGTGATTCTCAAATCCATACCTATAACAATCGATTTTCTTCAGGGAGAAGTGTATTTTCCCCAAAGAAAACTACAGAAGAAATGAATTAAAGTCAATTTTCTGTTGAAAGCAGATATATGTGTCAAATGAAAAAAAATATATTCAGAAAATAAGTCCAGAAAGAAAAATATCTTCATATTTCCATTCTCTGGTATTCAGGTGGGGCAAATTTGGTTCTCTATTTTGGCCAGAAGAAAGGCCAAGTTATAACAAAATCACGTTCCAGCATTTTATAAGCAGCAAGCGAAATTTGAGGGACTAACCCCATAGTTTCAGTCAAGCAGCACTTTCTCTCAGGTTAATATCATTACAATGATTAACTTCAGAATTGCTGCTAAGAGGAGTTATTTCATTCACGATAGGTCTACTGATGAAGTCGAAAGAGAAGCCAATAAATTAATGACCAGGAAGTACACATGATTAAGATGTAACGCAGGAAAAGAGAATTGATGCTGTTTATTTTGAGTGTATGGTCAGCACACATATACATTAAGAAATATAAAAAGATAACAAAAAGCTTAAGTCAGCCTTTGTTTCAGCCAAGCTCAATCAGCTTCAGTCCTGAGAATTTTCCACCAACAGTAGTTTCAGCAGTGTCCAGCCCTTGAGCTAGCTTTGATACAAGCAGCCAGAAAATTAGTAACAGTGAGAACCTTGGTTGCCAAGCACTTTTCAAAACTCTTGTAAAAAATTATTAACCTCAGCCTTATGAGGAATATAATGTTACTCATTTAAGGAAAATGAATCTCAACCACAAAAATGTTAAATAACTTGCCCAAATGTCATAGGTAAAGTAAGATAGCTACTAAATGCAGAACCCTTCCCAAATCTCAAGACTTAACAGATATATATTTTTGGCACACAAAACTTTCAGCTTGTTAATGACATAGGATCTTACTCAAAGTCAATTGCTGCATAATTAAATTAATCTCATAACTCATCATATATTGCAAAACAAATACTTTATCCTTTGCTTTAAAGCAGAGACTGTGTATGTCCCTGAAACAAAGAATGAATACATTATTTCAATGGTTTTGATAATGGTAAGATAACATGTCTTAAAGTTGGCACAAGAAATATGTGCATTTAAAAATTAGGTTAAAGGGCCCTGGAATTGCTCTATTCTCACTGATAGGCCATCTGCCTTACAAAACTGAGACCAGCATGGTTACAAGATCTACTCTCAGAACCATCCTACATGCCCAAGTATATCCTAGTAGATCTGCCATTTGTAATTTCCAACACCACAATAAAATATGCTCTTTTTCTTACTAAACACATCTGTGTATATGCACCACAACTAAAGTGCATGATTCCTGACAAGCACCGCAACTAAAAATGTATGAAAACAACCAAGGTTATGTGACCTTCAGTGAGTCCCATAACCAAGAGTGAAAGCACTGTGACTAAATGTGTGTGAACAATTAAATCATCTCAGAAAAAAGAAACAAAGGTACTATAAGGTAATTTTTTTAAATAATAAAAATCAGTTTAGGATTAGAAGTTGGTTGTGAAAAACAAAAATCTATAGTCATGCAAGGCACTTTTAAGTGCTTTTTATATACTTTTCACATACTTCTTACAATCCATTTATCAAGTCAGCATTACTATTATTGCAGTACTTAAAATTTTGTGAGGGCATTGCTCTCTTGTGAAATAATAGTTGAAAAGCACTTAGCACATTGACGGTATTGCTGCCTTTGCACATTACCTGGCACACTGTAAAGATTAAATAGGCACCTTCAAAGAAAATGATTATTATTCATCTATTTTACAGTCTGCCAATTTACATTTCTAGCTTGCTCATTTTCTTTCCTCCTTTAGTCAGTCCCTGAAGAAGTTTTCCTTTTTTTTTAAAAAAAGAGTATCTTTTTGCTCTGTGTGTATATGTTAGGTAAGAAAAAAATTTTGTTTTGACAATAGTGTGGCTGTTGGACATACAATCATGGAAAGTGAAAACCTTCACTTCATTTATTTTGCTTTTGTTCATATCACATTTCATTTAAAATTGTATTGAGGTATATTTGTCATATAAAACACTAGCTTCAGTTATATACATATTCCATGTTTATATAATGGCAAAATGATCACCTGTCAACATATACACTACCAATTATTTTTGTGATGACAAATTTTGATATACTCTTTTAATAAATTCTAAATATAAAAAACAGCATTGGTAACTGCAATTTCAAGTGCATTTCTGTGATTAATCCACCTTTGATTATAGATTTTTTTTCATGATCACAGGAGTATACAAAGGTTCTCCCTATTTATTTGTCCCTACCACAAGGTATATATGCATGCTGTTGATTATCTTTTTATGTACATGTTAGTTATCTGTATATCTTCTTTTAAAAATTGTCTATTTAGATCTTATATATATGCATGCTGTTGATTATCTTTTTATGTACATATTAGTTATCTGTATATCTTCTTTTAAAATTTGTCTATTTAGATCTTATATCAATCAGCGGTAGGGCGTTCGCCTTACAAGCGTCCAACATGGCCGACCCAGGTTCAATTCCTCCGCCCCTCTCGGAGAGCCCGGCAAGCTACCGAGAGTATTCGATATGCCAAACACAGTAACAACAAAGTCTCCAATGGAGACGTTACTGGGCCCGCTCGAGCAAATTGACGATCAACGGGAGGGCCTTTACCTTACCTTACCTATCAATTTATATCATACTGATTGCTATAGTACTACTCTGGGCAGGAGCAATAGCACAGTGGTAAGGGCTTTTGTCTTGCACATGGCCAACATAGCTGACCAGAGTTCAACTCCTCCACCCCTCTGGGAGAGCCTGGTAAGCTACTGAGAGTATCTCGCCCACACGGCAAAGCCTGGAAAGCTAACCATGATGTATTCAATATGCCAAAAACAGTAACAAAAAGTCTCACAGTGGAGATGTTACTGGTCTAGCTTTAGCCAATCAATGAACAACCAGAGGACAGTGCTACATGGTTACAGTACTACTGTGTTTTATGACTTCCTTATAACTAACATCTAACATGCTGTATTTGGACCTAGGGAACAAAGGAAGTAAGGAATGCATACATCTATCTTAAAGACCACAGTCATGCAAGGATGGAGTGGTTAATATCTAGTAAAAATTTCATGAAGCTTCCCTCTTAGAGGTGAACTAAAATGATACGAGGACAAAGTGGAGGGTCTTGGGAACTTTGACACTGGTGAAGGTGGAGTAACAATATACATCAAAATCATAACTATTAGAATGATTATTGAGGTTGGGAAGATATTACAGTGGATAGATGCAGCAGACCCGCATAAAAGCTCAAAACCCTGAGCCCTGCCAGGAGTAAGCCCTGAGAACAACCTTGGATGTACCTCCCACCCACAAAAAATAAATAAATAAGTCTATTGTAAACTATCTTACCTTAACTGATTTACAACAGGCTTTATTTGTAAACAAAAACTTTTGTTTACAGAAGCTTTCCTACTATTTCAAATGTCTTAAATATTCGTGATCACTTGATTTTTCTAAACCTTTGACTAATTTATAAATGTCTGATAAAGCAGTTCTGATAATTTCTTGATCTTTCCCACGTATAGAGTTAGTGAAGATAGGTATATATTTATAGATGTATAGATATATAGATATATAGATTTATAGCAATAGCACAGTAGTAGGGCGTTTGCTTTACATGCAGCTGGCCCGGCTGAGCCGGGTTTGATTCCTCCACCCCTCTTGGAGAGCCCAGCAAGCTACCGAGAGTATCTCACCCATACGGCAAAGCCTGGCAAGCTCCCCATGATGTATTCAATATGCCAAACACAGTAATAACAAGTCTCAAGATGGAGACTTTACTGGGCACGCTCAAGCAAATAGATGAACAACGGGAGGACAGTGCTACAGTGACAGTGCTACAGGTATATACAGATATATATATATATATATATATATATATATATATATCACTGGAGCAATAGCATAGCGGGTAGGGTGTATGCCTTGCACAAGGCCAACATGGGTTCGATTCCTCCTTCCCTCTTAGAGAGCCTGGTAATATACTGAGAGTATCCCACCCACAAGGCAGAACTTGGCAAGCTCCCCATGGTGTATTCGATATGCAAACACAAAAACAACAAGTCTCACAATGGAGACATTACTAGTGCTTGCAGGAGCAAATTGATGAAGAACAGGATGACAGTGCTACAATGTATCTTTGTGTGATTAGTGACAGACTAAATACAGAAAGATCGACATACAGACTTATAACCACAATACTTTATGAGTTCATAAGTCATATTTCAATTATAATTCTAGACTAGAAGGTATTTTTTTTCATTTCTGATTTTTTTAAATAATTTTATTGGATCACAGTGAGATAGTTACAAGCTTTCATGTTTAGGTTCCAATCACACAATGATCAAACACCTATCCCTCCACCAGTGCACAACCAATATCACCAGTACACCCCACCTCCACCCTTCGCCTGCCTCCATGGCAGACATGATTCCCGATAATCTCTCTCTACTTTTGGGCATTATGGTTTTCAATACAGAAACTGAGAGGTTCATGTGTTGTCCTTTATCCAATTTCTGCACAGTACTCCCAGCTCAACCGATTCCTCTAGCCATCTTTTTCTTAGCAATCTCTTCTCTTTTCCAGCTGCCTTCTCCCCTTTGCTCATGAGGTAGGCTTCCAGCTATGGAGCAGTCTATCTGTCCCATGTATCTACTATCCTTAGGTGTCAGCCTCATGTTATATTGTTTTATACTCCACAAATGAGTGCAGTCCTTCTATGTCTGTCCCTCTATTTCTGACTCATTTCACTTAGTATGATACTCTCCATGTCTATTCATTTATAAGCAAAGTTCATGACTTCATCTCTCCTGACCACTGCATAGTATTCCATTGAGTAGATGTACCAAAGTTTCTTTAGCCAGTCATCTGTTCTAGGGCACTTGGGTTGTTTCCAGATTTTGGCTATTGTGAATAGTGCTGCAATGAACATTTAGGGAAGATGTTATTTTTACTGTGCTTTTTTGCATCCTCTGCATATATTCCCAGAAGTGGTATTGTGGGGTCATATAGAAGCTCAATTTCTAGGTTTTGAAGAACTGTCCATGTTGTTTTCCAGAAAGGCTGGACTAATGGGTATTCCCACGAACAGTGAAAGAGTGTCCCTTTTTACCCACATCCACACCAGCACTGGTTGCTTTTGTTCTTTTAATGTGTGCCACTCTCTGTGGTGTGAGATGATATCTCATTGTTTTTTTGATTTGCATCTCCCTGATAGCTAGTGATGTGGAACATTTTTTAAAAAATATTATTTATTTATTTTTATTAATTTACTGACTTTTTTTGCTTTTTTGGTCACACCTGGCGATGCACAGGGGTTACTCCTGGCTCATGCACTCAGGAATTACTCCTGGCGGTGCTCGGGGGACCATATGGGATGCTGGGAATCTAACCCAGGTTGGCCACGTGCAAGGCAAATGCCCTATCTGCTGTGCTATCACTCCAGCCCCTGTGGAGTATTTCTTCATGTGCCTTTTGGCCATTTGTATTGCTTTTTTGATGAAACTTCTGTTCATTTTTTGTCCCCAATTTTTGATGAGGTTTGAGGTTTTTGCTTGTACAATTCTACTAGTGTCTTGTACATCCTGGATATTAATACTTTATCAGATGGATATTGCGTAAATATTCTTTCCCATTCTATGGGCTCTTTTTGTATTTTGGTCATTGTTTCTTTCGAAGTGCAGAAGATTCTTAGTTTGATGTAGTCCCATTTGTTTATGTTTGCTTCCACTTTCATGGTCAGTGCTGTTTCATTCTTAAAGATGTTTTTAGCTTCAATGTCACGGAGAGTTCTGCCTACATTTTCCTCTATGTATCTTATCGATTCATATCTGATATTGAGGTCTTTAATCCACTTTTATCTGACTTTTGTGCATGGCATTAGACAGAGGTCAACGTTCTTTTTTTTTTTTTTTTTTTTTTTTTTTTGCTGGTAGCTATCCAGTTTTCCCAGCACCACTTGTTGAAGAGGCTTTTTTTGTGCCACATCATATTTCTCGCTCCTTTGTCAAAGATTAAGTGGCTGTATATTTGGGGGTCTGTGACAGAATATTCAACTATGTTCCATTGGTCTGCAGGTCTGTGTCTAGCCCAGTACCATGCTGTCTTAATTACTACTGCTTTGTAGCACAGTTTGAAGTTGGGGAAGGTGATGCCACCCATCTTCGTTTTCCCAAGGATTGCTTTAGCTATGCATGGGGGTTTATTGTTCCATATGCATTTCAGGAGTGTTTTGTCTATTTATTTGAAAAATGTCATGGGTCCTCTTCTTCTTTGTCCCACAAGCTCTGCTGGTCTTCTCCCAAACCCAGGTCAGTTTATCCGGCGGTATTCGAACTGAGGACTTGGATTTCTCCCTGCAAGCCCCCCAGGCATCCTCTCGGACGTTGGGAGAAAAGCAGCCCTGAGCCTCTGCCTCTTCCTTTTTGTCTCCCAAGCTGTGCTGTTCTCCCCCGCACCGCAGTCTTTACTCCCCCCACACACACCAGGTACCCGTGGGGGCGTAGAATTTTCAGAAGCAGGTATCACTTCTGTAGAAGTGGGTGTGGCCTAATTTTCAGTGGGCCAACGCTCACACAGCTGCAGGTAGTTTAGCCATACCAAGGAACCTAATCCCAATACCTACACACCAAGGTGAAGAAACAATGCAAATCCCCACCACATGGGGAGGACGATGAAAAGAATCCAGAAGCCTCTATAGGTGCTGCTCACCTAAGGGAACTTTCTGACAAAAAATTCAGATATGAAGTCATGGAGATGTTCAATGAACTCAACGAAACAGTCAGACAGATATCCAGTAACATGACAGAAATTATCAACAAATTACAGGAAGAAATGATAGCAGAAATGTCATGAATAAAAGATTCGATAGATGAAATAAAAAACTCAGTCTGTGTTCTCAACAGTAGAATGACCACAGCTGAAGAGAGAATCAGTGAGCTGGAAGATCAGCTATACTAAGTCAACAGGCAACAAAAAACCGTGGCAAGGGACCCCAAAATAGCTCTAGAGAGAATCAGAGTCCTAGGAGATGATTCCAAGAGGAACATCATTAGAATCATTGAACTACCAGAAGCTCAGGGAAGCAATCACAATGTAAAAACCACGGTTAAACAAATTATTGCTGAAAAATTGCCAGAGCTCGACAATACAGCCATTCAGGTTCAAGGAGCCCGAAGGGTGCCAGCTAAAAGAGACCCTAACAAAAACACTCCAAGACATATCATAGTTAAGAGTGATCGATACTGCCAATAGAGTTACAATACTGCAAGCAGCAAGGGCAAAGAAGGAAATCACATACAAAGGAGCACCCCTTAGATTCACAGCAGACCTCTCAGAGGAAACCCTCCAAGCTCAAAGGCAATGGTGGGATATAGTGAAAAAAAAACTCACTGAACTGAATGATTCACCAAGAATACTCTATCCAGCTAAACTCTCACTCAGAGTCGAAGGATCGGTACACGATTTTCTAGATAAACAGCAGCTCAGGAACTTCATAGACGCAAAACCAAACCTAAAAGAAGGGCTAAAGGGGCCACTATAGGACAAGACAAACCCTACAAGCACAACAGACCCTTACAGAAAGATGACACAAAACCCCATAGCAATAACCTCTCTCGATGACAACAGTCTAAATTCACCATTTAAGAGACACAGAGTGGCAAAATGGATACAGAGACAGAACCCTACATTCTGCTGCCTACAAGAAACTCATCTCAACAGTCAGAACAAACACAGACTCGAAGTCAAAGGATGGAAAACAATCCTGCAAGCAAACAGCTCCTTCAAAAAAGCTGGGCTGGCCATACTATTATACAACAAAATAAATTTCAGGTGGAAAAATATTAGAAGGGGCAGCGAAGGCTATTTTCTTTTTATCAAGGGATACGTAGAACAGGAAGAAATCACACTCGTAAATGTATATACACCTGATGAGGGAACAGCTAAATATTTAAAACAACTGCTAACAGATCTTAAGGAGGACGTTACTAGCAACACAATAGTAGCTGGAGATTTCAACATCGACTTATCACCTTTGGATATATCAACAGGAACAAAACTCAGCAAGGAAACATTGGCTTTGAAAGAAGAAATAGAAGAGAAAGGACTTATAGACCTATACAGGGCTTTATACCCCCAAAAGAAATAATACATGTTCTTCTCCAGTGCACACAGAACATTTTCCAAAACAGACCATGCACTAGGCCACAAAACATACCTCAATAGAATCAGGAAGGTAGAAATAGTATCAATAATCTTTTCAGACCATGATGCACTGAGAATAGAAGTGAATCACACACAGACACAGAGAACCAAATCAAACACCTGAAGTTAAACAACTCAATGCTGAACAACAAGTGGATCAGGGAGGAAGTCAAGAATGAAATCAAAGGATACTTGGAAACAAATGAGAATGAAGACACAAGCTACCAGAACTTATGGTATGCAGCTAAAGCCGTATTAAGGGGAAAATTTATAGCTCTGCAAGCATATCACAGGAAGGAAGAAAGGATGCACATAAACAACTTGACTTCTCAGCTCAAGATCTTAGAAAAGGATCAACATAAGGAGCCAAAATCAGGCAGAAGGAAAGAGATCATAAAACTTAGAGCAGAAATCAATGACATGGTAACCAAAGAAACAATCTGAAAGATCAGTGAAACCAAGAGCTGGTTCTTCGAGAAAGTAAATAAGATAGAGAAAATACTAACAATACTCACCAAAAAGAGAGAGAGAACCCTAAGAAATCGAGTCAGAAATAAGAATGGGGATATCACAACAGAAACCAAAAAATTTTATTTTTTTATTATTATAATTTTTTTATATTAGTGAAACACCATGAGGTACAGTTAAAGACTTACAAAGTTTTGTGCTTGGGTTTCAGTTATACAATGATCAAGTACCCATCCCTCCACCAGCGCCCATCCTCCACCACCACAGGTCCCAGCATCCCTCCCACCCCCCATCCTCCATCCTACCCTGTCTTTGTGGTAGGGCATTCTCTTTTGTTCTCTCTCTCTCTCCTTTTGGGTCCTGTGGTTTGCAAGAGAGGCATTGAGTGGCAATCATGGTTGGTCTCTAGTCTACTTTCAGCATATTTCTCCCACCCTGGGAGGATCCTCCCAACACCCGTTATTTGGTGTTCTCTTCTCTATCTGAGCTTCCTTTTCCCCTAGTACGTGTGGCTAGCCGCCAAGTCATGGAGCAAAATTCCTGGTACTAATCTCAGTCACTACTGGATATTAGTCTCTCATTTTGTTGCTTTATGTTCCCCAAATGAATGCAATCTTTCTGTGTCTGTCCCGCTCTTTCTGACTCATTTCGCTTAACATGATACTTTCCATGTAGTATCAATTGTATGTGAATTTCATGACTTCATCTTTTCTAACAGCTACATAGTACTCCATTGTGTAAATGTACCTAAGTTTCTTTAACCAGTCATATGTTCTCGGGCACTCAGGTTTTTTCCAGATTCTGGCTATTGTAAAGAGTGCTGCAATGAATAAACAAGTGCAGATGTCACTTCGACTATACTTTTTTGCCTCTCTGGGATATATTCCCAGGAGAGGTATTGCTGGGTCAAATGGGAAATCAATTTCTAATTTTTTGAGAATCGTCCATACTGTTTTCCAAAAGGGTTGGACTAATCGGCATTCCCACCAGCAGTGTAGGAGGGTCCCTTTCTCGACACATCCGCACCAGCATGGGTTGCTTTTTTTCTTTTGGATGTGGGCCAGTCTCTGTGGTATGAAATGATATCTCATTGTTGTTTTGATCTGCATCTCTCTGATGATTAGTAATGTAGAGCATTTTCTCATGTGCCTTTTAACCATTCGGATTTCTTCTTTGAGAAAGTTTCTGTTCATTTTGTCTCTCCATTTTTTGATGGGATTGGGTGTTTTCTTCTTGTGGAGTTCAACCAGTACCTTGTATATCCTTGACATCAACCCCTTGTCGGATGTGTATTTGGCGAATATCCTTTCCCATTCTGTAGAATATCTTTGCATTTTGGTCATTGTTTCATTTGAGGTGCAGAAGCTTCTTAGTTTAATATAGTCCCATTTGTCTATCTCTGTTTTCACTTGCTTTGCTAGTGGCGTGACATCTTTGAAGATACCATTAGTTTCAATATCATGGAGGGTTTTGTGAACTTTGTCTTCTATGAAACTTACGGATTCCGGTATGATGTAGACTAGAAGTTTTTACTTGGCCTCTTTTACATTTTTGTTTTGTTTTGGGGTCACCCATAGTAGTGCTTAAGCTTACTCTGATTCTTACTCAGAAATCACTCCTAATGTGCTTGAGGACTCTGATGTGCTTGGGATTGAACCTGGGTTGGCCACAAACAAGATAACTGTGGCTACATACACACTATCCTATCCTTATGGTCCTCCACTTTCTATTTATATTTCTTTTATTTATTCGTTATTCACATTTTTGTTTGCTCTTTTGGTTGAATTTTGGTTGGGGGCCAAACCTGGCTCAGAGCTTCCTCCTGGTTCTACATTCAAGGATTACTTTTTTTTTCTAAAATTTTATTAGTGAAACACCATGAGGTACAGTTATAGGCTTACAAATTTTGTGCTTGGGTTTCAGTTATACAATGATCAAGTGCCCATCCCTCCACCAGTTCCCGTCATCCATCACCATGGGTCCCAGTATCCGCCCCACCCCCCATCCCCCCCGTCCCATCCTGCCTCTGTGGCAGGGTATTCCCCCTTGTTCTCTCTCTCTTCTTTTGGGTACTGTGTTTTGCAAGAGAGGCTTTGAGTGGCAATCATGTTTGGTCTATAGACTACTTTTAGCATGTACTTTTGGTGGGTCTCAGGAAGTCCTTTGAGGTGACAGGGATTAAACTTGGGGAACTGCAGATAGAACAAGCATCTTCTCTGTACTATCTCTCCAGTCTCTTTCTATTCACATATAATTAATATTCTCAATTATTTTTGGGGGGTCACTATCATTGGTACTCAGGGAACCACTTACTCTCAGGATCCAGTCTTTGAATCAGGGGCTCTTGCATGCAGAGTATTTACTCCAGCCCTTTAAGCTATCTATTTTCCAAGAAGATAGTCTCAATTTAGTAACTAGTATTTACAGAAAAATATTAGGCTATTATGCCAATGTTTTTCTATTCTTAATTCAATCAGATGGACATTTGTTATTCACTAAATCCTTTGATATTCTGCTAGTCTTGTCATGTTAATCATCTGCTGGTATTTGGAGATTATGAGGGGATCTTGTCATCTAATTTTATTGTAAATATCTCTCATAAGAAAAAATATATCTATAACTGCTCTGCTTGTATTTAAGAATTCAGGCAGACAGACTATGCTACTAATGCCAACATGTCCCCAAATCATTTCCTATTATTATGAACAAATTGACATATGAAGGGATTAAGTGTGTGTGTGGCAGGTGACTGGAGCAGACTGGAGCAGTACAGTCTGTAGGATAGTACCTTGTACGTGGCTGATCAGGGTTCAAACCCTGTCAACCCATATTGTCCTCAGTGCTCCATCAGGAGTGATACTTAAGTGCAGACCCAGGAATAAGCCCTGAGCATCACTGGGTATAGTCCCAAAACAAACAAAAATAATCAACAAATATAAGGAAGAGAAAATGACATCTCAATTTATAGCATAAGTAGTAAAGAATGTATTCAAGGATTTGTAATTTAAGTGAGAACATGATTTTATGCTCTCATGTGAATAAAGTACATGTTCATCATTAATAGGAAAAAAGCACTTTTACCTGTCCTATGATTCTTGATTGGGATTTCATATAAGGGAACTTCTATTTTTTGTGAGATAAGGAGGATGTAGAGGAATATTTTGCTGATATTTATGCATTTCCCTCTACTGCCAAGGATAGTGTTAAAGATATTGATATGGCAGTGCAATTTCATCTCATTCTTTTTCTGTTTCTTTTTCTCTTCTTCTCTACATCTGTTCTCTCTGTCTCCTCTCTGTTCCCTCCATCTTCTACGTATTCTTTTTTGAATTTCTTCTCTATTATCTTTTCTTTCCTGGATCCTTGTGCTCAGATAAGATGAGCTTTACATACCTTGCACACTTTAGGGAATCTGGTAATCAGTTCTAGTGACTATCTTCTTTAGACTTAACCAATGTTCTATCTTTTCTGATACATATCACCTAAATTATTAATTCATACATGCCCCTGAGTTCAAAATGTGGGTGTGCAACATGTCTGTTCGGTGGCCAAGGCATGCGTCCTCACCCAGACTAGTCAATGGCAACTGGTGCAAAAAGGAGAGAAAGGATGCCACCAGGGTAGTTTTTAATCAGTAGCTGTCTATTCCAGTCTCTCAAAGTTAAATATAAAGAAATCATCAGGGTTGGGGGCAGCAACTACACATAGGTGTGGTTGCACAATGAACAGATGTCAAGCTCTTCCTTCAGGGAAAGCTCTTCTAGGACAAAATCTCATCCTGAAAGGAGATCTGCCCAAGGGCAGAATTACATCTAAGGGTGCATTTCTCCTTTCTTTAGTCCATATCCATTTGAAGGCCATCTTATGGCCACTTCTTGCCTCTATTGCAAATCACAACACCTGAAGGGAGAGAAAGAGAGCAAAAGGGAATGTCCTCTCACAGAGGCAGGGTTGGGGGGGATGGGGAGTGGGTGGTTTAAGGAATACTGGGATCACTGGTGGTAGAGAATGGGCACTGGTGGAGGTATGGGTACTTGATCACTGTATGACTGAAACACAAGCATGAAAGTTGTAAGTCTGTAACTGCACCTCACGGTGATTCATTAGTAAAAATTATAAAAATAATAGGCCATCTTAAATTTATTTAATAATATTTTTAGTCATTTTGTATGGACACAGTAAGAGATATATTAAACTTAAAAGGTGGCTCTCCTGGGGACATCTCGCTATATATATATATATATATATATATATATATATATATATCCCAGACTACAGTCTTCAGGTAGGTTAGTCTTTCCAAACCCTGGCAGGGTCCCTATCTAGTTACTTCTTTTTGGGTCATGACAGAGTTTGTTCATGACCATACTCTTAACTCATTTTATGTTTATGACACATGACATGTATTTTCAATGTCATGGTAACTTACAGCTTGTCCCTTTTTGATGCCTGAGTAGCTTACAGCTTTTCCTGTGTCCATACAAGTCCCTCACCAGGACCCTTCTTCTGGTATGTTAGGAATTAAGGGCATCTGAAATTTAAGTCGAGTAAATATGACAGATGCCCAGAAGTAAATATTATTCAGAGTCATTCGACTCCTAAGCTACAAAAGCGTAGTATTAACTGTCTTCCTGTGTCTATACAAAAAAGGACATTGCTTTCAACTCGGATATAAAGAAAAGATAAAAGCAATATTTTACTTGCATGAACAAAAAATCCAGAGTCCTCAGAAGAATCAAACTTTACAAGTAACAGTGTCTGACTTGGGGATATATTTATAGGAGAAGCGGAGCACTAAGGAAAAGGTAAACACAAAGGAATAGGAGTGCCTCATAAGCACTGTGAGAGGTGTTACTCAATAGACCAAGTTCCCCTCAGCAGGGGAGAAAGGACAAAACAATGTTATCCAACACTTCCCCTTAATTTTGGTTCAGTAATCTTAAAATTGGGACTATGAGGAAGAGGAAGTCAAAATTAAGTTTTGAATCCATTCAATTTTGAAATTGAAATATCTGTTGAGAAAAACTATTTGAGCCACATTTAGCTTCTTGTGCCTATTCTCAATCAAGAAGTGTTACAAAAATTTGTGAAATAAAGTGTTATCATTACCACATATACAACTTTACACTCTTAACTATTGAGGGACCTCTTTATTCTATTCTACCAATTTTTTACAGTCAAGTTTCTGTATACTATACTCAAGTGTATAGCTAACATTTTGTGAATATCCCTAATTATATGGCTACATAATAAATCAAAATGGAGTAGTTTTAGCATACTAAATACTTATTTCTTTGTATGATCACCTTAAATATGGAAGTAGTACAATGTAATGGCTGAACTTCTGAATACTATAGTAGACACATTTGTAGTTTTGGAATCTTAGGCAGGTTGCCTCTAATGTATTGACCCTGTGTTTCTTTCATGAATGTTGAACTACTGGTCATTTCCTAATAATAAATTTGTGACGTTTTAGCTTATACGGTGTAAATTAGATCTTATACTAAAATGCCATAGCAATTCATGAATAAAAACTCAAAAATGTGCCATTTCCTCTCATTTTAACCATGTAATTTTTGTTTGACTATCTTACTATCTATACAACCCCATAGAGTAGGTGTTAATTTTTTGTGCATCAGGATTATTATTATTATCTATTAGCATATTAGAATATCTCAGACCTTACCCGGACCATTTTTACTAGGATCTGTATGTCAGAATATCCTTAAATGACAGTTATGTACATTATAGTGTGAGAGCAGCAACAAATCAAATAACTCTAATATCGAGCATCATCCTTAAAGGATCTAAGAATCTTTAGTAAAGTAATTCTGCAAAAAAATCTTCAAAGGCTGAGTCTGGTGAAAATATGTTATTTAAGGAAGCTAGCAGTGGAAAAATGAACTGGCATGAACCAGAAATTGAGAAGAAACACTACGGCAGTGTTTCTCAACTGGAAACCATATGGTGCCCGGTGGATCATAGTATATTCCAAGGAGGCCAAAGGGGGAAAAAATTCAATAAATCAGTCATGGCAGGAGACTAGAGGAAAAAAGTTTGAGAAACATAGTCAGAAAAATGTTTGAGAAACACTGCACTAGAAAATAGAATAGTGCAGGGTTTATTTCTGAAAGTGGTAAAACAAGTGCCATGGGCATGTAGGTTAATTATGTAGTAGTAGTTCTGAGTGCAAGCTGGAAAAGAACGCTGGTGGAGTGAAGGTAGAGATATATCAAGATACATTGACAGTGAGCCCTGTTGCGGTGTGAGTGACTTGAATATATCAGAATCTGAACTCAACTAGATATCCTTCAGAAATTCCATGACAAACAGATATCATTCTATTGTATATTTCCTACTTGGTGAACCCATAGAACTTTATAGCATTGTCAGAGGAGAGAACAGAAATGAAGGCTGGTAATATAAGAAATACTAGGATGTAAATATGGATAGCTGAATTATAATTGCTCTTTATTTCTAGGGGCAAAAATAAAGTTTATATTGATGTACTGTTCTTGAAATCAGTGGACCAACATTCAAGACTTGGAGATCTGTGTTAAATATAAATCCAATTCTTAATATTTTTGAACTGATTTTTTACTACAACTTAAGATTCCTGAAGGCTATACCTTATGGTATATGTATATACCATATGGTGCTGAGAGTCACTGGTATATGAGATATGGCTAACTATAATTGAATCACAGTAGGCTGTGGTCTTTGAGTTTGTAGCTGTAAATGTTTATGATTAGCTGGCCTTACAAGTAGTATTGTTTCTAGTAGGAAAAGTTTAGAGTAGTGGGTTGGATGCTTTTTTACCTGAGTTTGCTTTTTTCATAAGCTTCCTAATAAGATAATCCTTTAAATACATATAAAATATAATTCTTTATTCCTTAATAAGATAATGTTATTCAATAATAAATAAGGTAATATAAAAGCAGTAGGGAGGGAAACATCATATCTTAGGGTATTGGTGTTCAATGAAGTGTAAACTATTCAGTCTCATAATTTGGAGGTATATTGAGGCATAAGTATGCACATAAACACACAGAGCATTTATCTTTTGCTCTTAAGATGAGCTAATGTGTAGGGTTTATTTGATATAATGATGAAAGTTTTGGTTCCCTGCTGCTCAATAACCAATCAAACTAAATACATGTTGATAGTTGAGAAAGAGATGTACTGGCAACAAGCCAGTCAGGTGGACAATTTCAAACTTATGTCCTCAAATTGGGCTGTAGTGATAGCACAGTGGTAGGGCGTTTGCCTTGCATGCGGCCAGCCCGGCTGAGCTGGGTTTGATTCCTCCGCCCCTCTTGGAGAGCCTGGCAAGCTACCGAGAGTATCTCACCCGCATGGCAAAGCCTGGCAAGCTACCTCTGATGTATTCGATATGCCAAACACAGTAACAACACGTCTCACAATGGAGATGTTACTAGGCCCGCTCGAGCAAATCGATGAACAATGGGAGGACAGTGCTACAGTGCAGTCCTCAAATTAGTCATCCTGTTTGTCTAGAAGGGGGTTTCACGGGGAAAGAATACAGCAGAAAGAGAAGTTTGTAGTAAAGTGGGTAGTAGAATAAACAGTAAAATCCCCTCACCTCTCAGGCACACTCCATCATATCTATAAGTGTAAAGAAAGTAAAGGTAAACTTTTTCAGGTATGTGGTAAATTGAGGAGAATTTGTCCTTATCTCTTGACTTTGGGGTAAGGAAAACACATCTATATACATGCAGATTATCAATAAAGCAGGCAAATAAGGAGGAGACCCTTGAAAATGAGTTACTTGGTAAGCTCTGGAGCAGCAGCCCTGTCACTAGCCCTCAAGTAACCAATGTCATGAGGTCTTTGGAGATTCAGAAATAGACCTTAAAGAGTGGATTCCCTCTAGAGAGAAGAAATTTCATGACATCAATATAGATTATGAGAGAGAACTAACAAAAATTGAAAACTTTCTTCACTTACAATAGCCTAACAACAGATGCTTATCTATGGAATGAACCTCAACTGGGGGGGGCAGTTTGGGAAAAACTCCATAAACCCAACTTTGCAAAGGCAAGCAGTGCATATACCCATTTTGTGGTGACCTACATGTCAACTTCTATTCCATGGAAAACCTCAACTCTCTCTTCTCATGTTCTGTCTAGAACACATCATTCTGTCTTTTCCTCCACATATTTCTGAAATAAAATTATTACTTCACTATGTCATCCTGAAATTCTCTGCAACAGTAAACCTGGAAAACCTAGAAGGAGATTAGGAATGACTTTCCTTTCCATGCAAAGAGCAATCACTCCAGCCTTGAGGGCACAGGATCCAAATAACTCTGGTGGTGGGGATCAAATTCCATTCCTGTGTATATCAATTTAATCTCAGGTTGAGCTTGGTGGTGTCTTGTAGGGCTGGTGTGCTGCTAGTTTTCATGATGTGTACTTGTCCGTGGCAGATTTTACCGATCCAATATTCCCAAAAACTCACCCAGGTGAAGCTAGTTGAGTCAAGCAGGAGCACAGTATCACTGTCTAGAAGTTATTACCACCTTGGTTTACCACTTCTATCAATATCATTAGTATAATAAATTGTTACATCACCTTAACTCTACTTGGCATAAAGCCTACTTTATCTTCCCCCAAGATTTCTCTACAGTCTATGCTGGCCAGACTAGTTTCACAACTTAAGTTGTTTCCATTGCCAATGTAGCTCTTCTTTTTCCATTGAGCTGTTCCAGTGATTTTTTTGGATGACAGAAGCAAAAATCTGCCAGTCCAAAATATGTCTTTTTTGGCAAAAGGTTTACTTTATAGGAGGGGTTCTGAAGTCTAGATTAAAAGAAAGAGCTCTCACCTTCCCTGTACCTAAAAACCAGAATCCCCCTAACTCTTTTCAATGGAGAGTGGAGAATTTAGATGTACATAATGCAGAATAATGCCTTTATTAAGTGTATGCATCTTCCCTGGTAATACCCCTAATTGATTTTCCCCCTTTCCTCTCCAAATTACTGCGTCATTTAGATGGTATTTGAAACCATATGCCTAGTTACTAAGTTTCACTGGGACCATATGAAGCCAGGAGTCAGACACATGCAAGGCACATATCTTAACTATTTCTTGTTCCCTTTGTGAGTTTGTTTTTAATGTCTATTTTCCCCATCAAACTCTATGTCCCATAAGAATAGAAAAAATTTTGATCATTCACTGTTTTTTCAAACCCTGGCTTTTCTAAAGATAAAATAATTGCAGGTTATATAGTATTCCAATAACATAATGAGGGAATGGTTAATTCTATTTCATTTTTTGTGAATTGGATTTTTAGAGAATCAAACAGTACACAAAGCATATCACAAAGACTGAGACCAAAATATGCAATTTACTGATTACACTGGGTTCCTGAAGAGTGCAGGAGGATTGGAAGGGACATGGTGTTGGCTTGTTCTGTTTTGATTTTTTGGTTTTTGTTTTAAGACCATACAAGATATTGTTCAGGGTCTCTTCAAGTGGTGTTTGTGATTATGCAGTTCTCACTACTGAACAAGGTCTGTTGAATGTAAGGCAAGTGCTTTAACTCCTGTACTATCTGACTCTGAATTTTTTTTATTAGGGGTAACTATATGAATACTTATATTGCAGAGAAAAAATAATGAAAGACTATAACTGATGCCTAGAGAAAAGATATATTGTGGAGGGCATTTGCCTTGCATGCAGCTAGCTTGATTTTTATCCCAGCACCCCATATTGTTCCCTGAGCACTGCCAGTTGTAGCCCCAAAACAAAACAAAAGCCAAACAAACAAAAAGAGAAGATAAGCGAGTTTAGAATAAGTTGGTGAATTTATCTGGGCAACCATGTGGCTTATACAAGATTACCCTGAGTTTCTGAATCAGATGTTGCTCCTTCAAAGTATTGACTGCTATAGAATATAGCCTCATGCTATATGGCATTATTCATGAACTAAAGCCTTAACTTTACTTTCCAGTATTTGCTGTGATATTTTCTAATGGAGGGTTATGAAGAAAATAAATACAACAAATTTAATGTATAAATACATTTGACTATTGGGTATTTACATATTTGGTGGATGAAGGAGACTGATCATCTGGACTTGAGAGTCACAGATAAGGATGTATATTGGCGCTAAACTTGGATGTTTTGTTCAAATCTTGGTTTTCACCAATTCAAAACATGGTTTAAGACATAGTACTTAAGATCCCTTTAACCTTGATTTCTAATATGTTAAAACAAATAACACTTTTTAAAATTTTATTTTCATAAATGCATTTACATTAACTGATTTCATTCAGCCTTGTTCCTGACGCCCCATTCGCTCTCAATGGAACGACCATCTCCGAATGCAACAGCTATGTGTACCTAGGTCGAGAGGTCAACATGACAAATGACCTGGCAACCGAGCTGCGCAGGAGGAAGAGAGTGGCTTGGAATGCCTTCAAGAACGTCGAAGAAATAGCTAAGAGGACGAAGAACCTCCGGATCCGGGCACATCTCTTTGATTCCACTGTTCTTCCTGCATTAACATATGCCTCAGAGACCTGGGCCCTACGCAAACATGATGAGAACGCCATTCAGGTCTCCCAAAGAAGAATAGAAAGAGCCATGCTTGGAATATCACGTTTCACTCAAATGAGAGAACGAATCCGGAGTTCTGACATCCATCGACGATCAAGGATCAGGGACGCTGTCTCATTTGCCAAGGTGTCGAAAATCAGATGGGCTGGTCACATAATGAGATTTAAAGACGACCGTTGGACTAGAGCTGTTACTGATTGGATTACACGGGATGTCAAGAGACCGTGTGGCCGTCCACCTACCAGATGGTCAGACTTCTTCTTCGTCAAGATCATGAACGATCGGTTTTAGGCTCTTCATATTCCCAGAGCGAACAGATGCCATTGGGCTACACTAGCATGCGACAGGGACAAATGGAGATGTTACTGGCGCCCGCTCGAGCAAATCTACGACTAACGGGAAGTTAAGTGATTAAGTGATTAAGTGATTTCATTCAATATTTCAACACCAATTCCAACACCATTAAACCTTCCCACCACCATTATTTGAAAGTTTCCCATCACCATTCAAGCCTGCCTTCCAGGGGCAGATGCTAGATAATTTATTTTCTATTACTTACGAATATCAGGAGAGGTTGTGTGGCCGTTTTTGCAGCCATGCACTTCCGGATTCTAAAATTATAGATGGCTGGGGTCCAGAGACAACTCTGTAGGGAGCTAATCCATTTTGAGATTTATTTGGGAGTCTCTAGATCAAGGCCATTGATGCTCTGAGATGGTTCCTGGGGGCAGATCATGGGAGTGATAGCCAGGACCTCAAGCAGGCAGTGAGACCGGAAGTGATGGCCTGTCTCTGCTGCGGCCAAGTGGCCTGGAGTATTAGTCCTAAAATGAATAACAAGAGGGAAGTCACTACCCTGACACATAACATTCAACATTGGATATTATAAATTCTTTACTTTCCTGAGTGATTGCTGATGTAGCTATGAGAGTATGTGGGATGTTGAAAAGAAAACAATTTTAGAATAAGACAAATCTGAGTTTAAACACTGATTCAAAGTTTATTAGTTTTGTGAATAAGAGTAGCATTGCACTGTAGCACTGCCATTGTTCACCGATTTGCTGGAGTGGGCACCAGTAACGTCTCCATTGTGAGACTTGTTTTTACTGTTTTTGGCATATCGAATGCACCATGGGGGGCTTGCCAGGCTTTGTCGTGTGGGTGAGAGACTCTTGGTAGCTTGATGGGCTCTCTGAGAGGGATGGGGGGGAATCGAACCCGGGTCGGTGGATGCAAGGCAAATGACCCACCTGCTGTGCTATCGGTCCAGCCCATGAATAAGAGTAGGTTATATTAATATACACAATCTTAAGGAAGTCCAGTTACCTTGTTTATAAAACTGGGATTTAATAAATATAAATAATTTCAATTGCCTCGAGCAGGCCCCAGTAACGTCTCCTTCGTCCTAGCCCTGAGATTCTTTTTTAAAAATGTGCCATATTAAAGGCTCTTTCAGAGTTAGGAGAATGAGACCTTTCATTGTTACTGGTATTTGGCATATTGGGTATGCCACGGGAAGTTTGCCAGACTCTGCTGTGTGGGCCGGTTACATTCAATAGCCTGCCAGTTTGTCCAAAGAAGAATGAGATGATAAGATGTCGCGCGGCTGTGCGAATGCAGCCGCGCACTTTTGGGAGCTAAGTGTGATAATCTCAAAATAATTTCAAAAGTAGATTTTGTTTCTATTTTCTGAGTTCTTCATACAACCCTGCCAATATTGTGTACTCCCTGAATATCCCTCAATTCCTCTATGCACAATATGTTAGTATCTTATGCTGATCTCAGCCTATTAGTAGTGATCCTCTCTCATACAGAAATATATATGAGCAGTTATTTGAGATCCATACTATTGGTGCCAAGACTTCACAAATAATTTTATAATCCTAGACAATGCTCTGTGTAGAAAGGCATTTGTGATTATTATTATTATTATTATTATTATTATTATTAAGATGCACCTTAGCAAGAGTTATAGGGAATTGTGAATATTGTAAAAAGACAAAACATATTAATGAGGTCCTACAGAATAAATTGTACACCTGGAACAATAATTTGAGGCCTTCCAAGTATAGGGCAGACAGAGATAGATACAGAATGTGATGGTAGAGAATCTAAGTAAGTCCTAATTTTCCAAGGATTGAGGATATGAACTGGAGTGCCTAGAGCTGCACATGTTGTTTATGAACGGAAAGCCTGACCAAGAAAATGTGAAAAGTAAAAGTCAAATGATCACTTATCTAAGTCAATTAAAAATTTCCAAAAAGGGGGTCTTTATGGCAGGGCTACCAGGTTCTTTTTCTAGTTGTGTATCTAGCAATGTGCTTATTATACATAGATGTCTTTAAACTGTATGTGTGTGCAATCACAGTTCAATGTCAGACCCTTATACTATAAACAAAAATGCCAATTGTCAGATTCTTCCACACTAATGGGTGGAATTATAGCTCTTCGGACCCAATGGGAATAGTATCCAAAGATGTTGGTGACCATTACCATAGAATGGAGTTAAAGTAGATGACAATCACTGTGAATTAAGTGAATAATAGAACACATCCACTATGACCTGGGACCAGACAAACGTCTTTCTTTGAAAGTCTGAAGGGAAAAATACAGTTTTGTATTCCTCATGTCCAGAGCATATGCCATTATTTTCCAAACATGTACAACTGTTGGTAGGATGTTCTTCAAGGTTTACCTGAGTCTCACCATTTCCCATACTAGTTTAGAAATTTATTTTCTAAATAAATTTAGAAAATTATTACAGAAAATTATTTTTTCAATAAACCCTGACTAGACATCTGTTTCAGTAATTGTGAACAAATTCTCTTGCAAGAAACAATGTTTACTTTTTATCTTGAAACCCTACTGTTAAGATCCTTAAGAGCTTTTTGAATCATCCAAGAAAGATAAACCGAAATTAACTGAAAGAGAATTTAAGTAATATAACATTGAGTCCTTAATATGTATTAAGTGAATTTAGCTTGTGTTTAAATTTTATAAATGTTATTAATCCCTCACTGTTTCTATGGCAAATGTACAAAAAAATTCACTTAGCTGAAACTTTTTATTACTGCTTGGACTGCTGGAAGACTGAGAATGGATGGAGTTTGATTGCTTTGCTCTAATAATACATTAATACTGTTGGGTTTGTTAGCAACCTGATGTAACAGTATATACTAAATATAGGAATGTCTTCCCTGGAAAAAATGGATGAACACTATCACATGTACTATTAAAGGGACATAGATTTGCTCAGTGGCTTTTCTTATCTCTTTGTGTAAATTTAGATTTATAAATCATGCTCCACTGAAGCCTCTCTTAAAAAAGAAACATGCTGCATAATTATGTACTCAGGTCCCTCTTGTGATTTGGCATATAGATTACAAAATTCATTGCCCTTCACAGCCTTATGTGATTCCATCCTATTTTTCCAACTTAAGTCCCCATAAACCCATTTTTAAATAACTAGATTTCATTAAGAAAAACTGTGACCAATATTTGTATTTATTATTACTTTACCAGGAATGTTGTTCTTGTATTTATCTATATAGTGTTTTCCCCTCTGCACAGGGAAATTGTAATACTTTTTAAAAAACCATTTCAAAGTGCCTCCTTCAGACACTTCCCTGACTATTCTAGCATTCACACATACTATTCCTTCTGAATGGGTCATGCATTTTACTACCTTCCATAACTTATTCCAAAGCCTTGATATGTATTTTTAAACCTTTGGGAGACCTTCTCTATTACAGTAGACAAAATCAGTTTTAACTGGACTTGTGAGCTATTTAGGTATAACACTGTAGCACTGTCCTCCCGTTGTTCATCAATTTGTTCGAGTGTCACCAGTAATGTCTCACAACAAATTTTGAGGCTTGTTGTTGCTGTGTTTGGCATTTCGAATACATCACAGGGAGCTTGCCAGGCTTTGCCGTGTGGGCAAGATACTCTCGGTAGCTTGCTGGGTTCTCCCAGAGGGGTGGAGGAATTGAACCTGGCTCGGTCTCGTGAGGTGCAAATGCCCTACCTGCTGTGCTATCGCTCCAGCCCTATTTAGGTATATAGTATTTAATATACAGAATTTGCATGGTTCTCATCTATCATTTTGTTATTAGAATCTAGTTTACTTTCATTGTGGTCATTATATTTGGCAAGATTTTTATCAATAAATAATGTTGAGTCTTGCTTTATGGCCACCATGTGGTCTACTTTAGTCCAAGTGCAAATGGAAATATATCTATATATCAATATATATATAATTGATGAACAACGGGAGGACAGTGACAGTGACAGTTCTGAAACCTCTATAATGCCGACTAGTTCAGTTAAAACACCAACAAAATTATTTCCTGCTCTTTTTATTAAAGTTTATTGGTTTTAAATAGTAATAATATTTATGTTTTCGACCTACAATGTATCACATCCACCACCAAGGTACAAATATCTCTCTACCACTGTCTCTAGGTCCCATTTCTATGATATGCAAATTTGGTATATGCAAATTTTGAATTATTCTTTTGTATTGAGATGACAGTCCAAGATTATCTCTCCTGCACGGCAAAGACTGGCAAGCTACCCGTGATGTATCCGATATGCCAAACACAGTAACAAGAAGTCTCACATGGAGACGTTACTGGGCCCACTCGAGAAAATTGATGATCAACGGGAGGACAGTGGACAGTATTGAGATGACATTTTATCATTATGAAATTTACCTTATTATCTTCTCTCTGTTTCCTTACCTTAAAATCTCTGACATTAATATAGTCACATTCATTAACTTGGTTTCATTGTGTGAATGATACAATTTTTTCTCGTCTTGTCCATTTTCTTACATTTATCGAATATCTCAGATAATCAACATAGTTTAAGGTATTATACCTCATTTTTATTGACAATTTGTATCTTTTATTTGGAGTCTTTGATCATTTTTATTTATACATAATCACTGATATATGTGAGTATCTGTCACTGTCCTCCCATTGTTCATCATTTGCTTGAGCGGGCCCAGTAATATTGTGACAATTGCTACTGTGTTTGGCATATCGAATACGTCACAGGTAGCTTGCCAGGCTTTGCCGTGCGGGCGAGATACTCTCGGTAGCCTGCCGGGCTCTCCGAGAGGGGCGGAGGAATCAAACTTGGGTCAGCCCTGTTGGCTGCTTAGCAAGGCAAACACCCTACTTCCTGTGCTATCGCTCCAGCCCATACCAATTTATTATGTACATTTTACTTGACCTATTAAGTCTATCCAAGCTATGTTATTCTTTTCTTTAGAATTCTCTTGACTAATCAGGTGAGCTTTTAATTATATTATGTCCATTATCACCTCGTCAGTAGTAAATTACTAAAATACTTTAAACACATTTAAAGGCCCAACTTTAGCTTCATGATTGTTTTAAATGGCCAATACCTATTTTATTGACCTCTTCAGAATTTCATTCTCTTCTACATTATATAGATAATTCCCTCTCATAAATATTTTCTATTCTGTATATATTGTAGTGCATATTTTCCAGTAATATATTTCACTTTTTTCTGCAAGTATAAAGATGTTCTCATGCTAACTTACATGGCAAGTTTATAGTTATTTGCTTTAGGTTATTTAAGAAACTTCTATTTTTATATTTTCATTCTTTGAACTGATTTTAACATGGTGTTTGGTTTTTAGAATTTTAATGATAATGTACATTATGTATATATAGTCATATAGTCTCATAAATATATATATTGAAGTATATATATATGAATCCATGGTATACCTACATATATATGTATATATATACATATATATACCTACATATATATGTATAATAGGGTTCATAGCTCTCTTCTTTATGACTATGGTATTACTTTAGGAAATGTATTAGCTAATAACGTTTCAAATATTTCTCTAATCCATTTGCTTATCTTTTTCTTAGTATCCATTTATACTTGCAATGAATACTTTATAGTTTTCATATTTTCTTCATTTTGCACATTTCCTAATGAGTTACATACCAACTCACTTTTCATATATTTTACTTTGTATGATCTAATGTCAAAAATATGACGTTTTGATTTGGATTAATTTAATTTTATTTTTCAGATTTATATATTTTTTATATTTTAGTTCTTGTGAAATTTTCAATTACTGTTCGTATATTTTAAGGTATTATTTATATAAGTATTTGATACTTTCAATATCTGGATCACCAAATGATCTGCTTCTTTTGAATCATAGTCTTTTCTCTTAGATTTCAACTGGTTCTATTTTATGTCATGCAACTAATTTAGTATTGAATATTAATCATTGCACAATAAAATGTTTAGAGGCTCCATCCTCTTTCCATCCTTTCAATCTTATATAAAGACAGAATACTCACAATTCTTAATCCTTTTGAGTCTGGTCTACATTTTGTCCTTTCTCTAGCATATATACCTACCAGAGTCTTTAAAAGAAAACCATTAGTTGATTACCGTGGTGCTTTTATGTTTGTAAGTCTCAAATTTCCCTCCCTCCCTCCCTCCCTCCCTTCCTTCCTTCCTTCCTTCCTTCCTTCCTTCCTTCCTTCCTTCCTTCCTTCCTTCCTTCCTTCCTTCTCTGTGATTTCTATAAGATACTTCCAATTACTTTTGGTAATCATATATGTTATATTTGTCTTCTAATCCCAAGGAGATTGCTGAAGTTAAGAAATCTGCATTCTGTTACTTTTTATGTTGTTATAAAAATGACTTTTTTGTTTTCTTGGGGGTTTGGGGGCAAACTTGGATGTGTTACTCATGTCTCTGTGCTGAGGGGCATTCCTGGCAAGGCTTGAGAGCTGAGGAGATTCCAGGGATCAAATCTAGTTTAGTTACACGTAGGGCAAGCATCATATCTGCTGCACTATATTTTTGTCCCCCACCCCCCATGACAATAGTATCCCTTCTCTCCTCTTAATTGTTGTTGTGATAACTATGAATCACAAACAAACCTGGATGCAGTACATATAAATTTTTCCTGTGGTACTTGCCAGAAATCACACTCCTGTAGTTACGGTATATATTCATATCCTGCTTCCTGGGGAATGCTGAATGCTAACACATATGTTTATCAAGTTTGTACTCCTGGCACATGCACAACTTTTAGTTATGTTGTTTTCTAGTGATTAAATCCCTTTTTATGGCAGTTCTTGTGCATAGCTGGTAACATATTTTCTAGGTATTTTCTGGGGGTAGATTTATATGAAAGTAAGTAGTACACTGTAGCACTGTCCTCTCGTTTTTCATCGATTTGCTTGAGCGGGCCCAGTAATGTCTCCATTGTGAGACTTGTTTTTACTGTGTTTGGCATATCAAATATGTCACAGGGAACTTGCCAGGCTCTGCCATGTGGACGGGATACTCTCGGTAGCTTGCCGGGCTCTCTGAGAGGGGCAGAGGAATTGAACTCCAGTTGGTAGGGCCAGCCACGTGCAAGGCAAACGCCCTACTCTGTGCTATCGCTATTGTTAGAAATATGTCTACCAAAGATGAATTAAGTAAAGCTGAAAAATCTAAAACTGTAAAAAAAAATTAGGGTGCATATGAAACAATAATTTCTCAAATACCTACTTATATTAGTTAAATTAGTTAAGAGTTTATAAATAAATCATTTCACTATGTGAAAGTATTTATATTTTGAAAGTATTGTTGAATGTTTTGAAGTATGAATTTAATTTGCATCTGGCTCTTTATTGCACATTGTAATGTTTTCACTGCAGGTGAAAGAAAATATACATATCCATTAGAAAATTATGTTGGACCATTTACCTAAAACATGAACATTAACTGTGCCTCTATAACGAATATTGCTATAGGAGAAACTGTTTGGAGCATTAACCCAAAGACCAGCGGTCACTGCTTACATTTAGACAACAATTAAATTAAACTATACGGTATTTTGGACGGAATACACAGATTTATAAGTTACCACTACTATAAAGGTAAAGGCCCTCCCGTTGATCGTCGATTTGCTCGAGCGGGCCCAGTAACGTCTCCATTGGAGACTTTGTTGTTACTGCGTTTGGCATATCGAATACTCTTGGTAGCTTGCTGGGCTCTCTGAGAGGGGCGGAGGAATCGAACTCGGGTCGGCCATGTTGGCCGCTTGTAAGGCGAACGCTCTACCCGCTGTGCTATAAAATTCAATAATAAAAGTAATCATGGAATCATGATGCTACAGGAATAGGAAAAGGCAAAGCAAAATGGAAAAGCTGAACACAGATTAGGATCAAAATTTCATTTTCACATGGTTGGTCAAAGTAATTTTTTTATTTAGGAAAATTTATTTAGTTACAATGCCTCATTAGACTAGTTCTATAACAGCTAATGCTTCCAGATGTTCCACTTTTAACACCATTATAATAATCTGAAGGAGTAAATTTAACAAATAGTAGGCATTATCCATATTATACATCCATTGTTTTTTTCAATGCCCATGTATGGATTTATCAATCATTATCTACATTTTATGTGAGGTTCTATGGTTACAAGTATATGTTGTTTCCATGTTACTTAAATATTAATAAAATGAAAGATTGGCTAGATAAATAACTCAAAGGACTAGAACATATACTTTTTTATCATTTCTATTTTACCTTTACTGACCAACAAATGCCTGTTTTTTGTTTATTTTATTTTATTCTATTGCAGTTGGTGAGGAGCGGTGCTCAGAACTGTGCTGAGAACTTATTTCTGGACCTATATTCAGGGATATCTCCTGATGATGTTCAGAGGAATCTTATATGAAGCCAGAAATAGCACCAGGGTCAGTCACACGCAAAGGCAAGAGTCTGATCGCCATGTTCTCTCCCTCACCTGCATGTCTACTCTTTCTTTTTTCATTGAATCACCATAAGAAACAGTTACAAAACTTTCATGTTCGAGTTTCAGGCATAAAATGATCCAACACCCATCCCTCAACCAGTGCACATTTTCAACCATCAATGCTCCCAGTATCCCCCCCTTCTGGACCCTCCCACTGCCTCTATGCCAAACAATTTCCACCACACTCTCTCTCTACTTTGGGGCATCATGGTTTGCAATGCAGATACTGAGAGGCTATCACGTTTGGTCCTTTATCTACTTTCAGCACACATCTCCCATTCTAAATGATTCCTCCAACCATCATTGACTTAGTAATCCCATCTCTATTCAAGCTGTCTTCTCCCCCAGCTTATGAGCCTAGCTTCCAACTATGGAGCAATATTGCTGGCCCTTGTGTCTATTGTCCTTGGGTGTCAGTCTCATGTTATATTATTTTATATTCCACAAATAAGTGAAGTTGTTCTATGTCTGTCCCTCTCTTTTTGATCCATTTCACTTAGCATAAACGCTCCATGTCCACCCACTTATAAGTAAATTTCATGACTTCATCTTTCCTCACAGCTGCTTAGTATTCCATTGCATAGATGTACCAAGTTTCTTTAACCAGTCACCTGTTTTCGGGCATTTGTGTTGTTTCCAGATTCTGGCTACTGTGAACAGTGTTGCAATGAACATACAGGTATAGATGTCATTTTTACTATGCTTTTTTGCACCCTCGGATTATATTCCCAGAAGTGGCATTGCCGGGTTATATGGGAGCTCAACTTCTAGTTTTTGAAGGACTGCCCATATTGTTTTCCAAAAAGGCTGGACCAATTGGCATTCACACCAACAATGAAAAAGAGTCCCTTTCTCCCCACATCTGCGACAGCTCTGGTTGTTCTTTTTTTTTTTTTAAATGTATACCAGTCCCAGTGGTAAGATGATATCTCATTGTCATTTTGATTTACATGGCCCTGATGATTGGTGATGTAGAGCATTTTTCATGTGCCTTTTTACCATTTCTATTTTGCGTTTTTGAGGAAGCCTCTGTTCATTTCTTCTCCCCATTTTTGATGAGGTTGGAAGTTTTTCTTGAACAATTCTACTAGTATCTTTTTGTCCTGGATATTAAGTATCCTGCCCCGTGCCTGGCTGTCCTCACTGGGACCCCTTGGATGGGGGAGGGTTGAGTTTCTCTGCCCCCCCCCGCCCTGAGCAGAGCCCCAGCAGCTGAGGACCTCTGGAGCCAGCCACGGCCATGCTGGGACCACTCTCCACACATCCGGACGGGCCTCATGCATGAAAGAACTGGCAGAGGAACCAGGGCATGCGGGTCCCAGGGCTAAGGTCTCCAAGCCTACTTGGATTGGGACTGGACCTACTCCAACCAGACCCCCCATCTTCCAGTAGGTAGACATCACACCCACCAGCTGCTGCCAGCGCCAGGTTGGTCCCATCAATGGCCAAGATGCAGAGACTATAAAACCCAGCTCCCGGAAGCGACATCTTATTATCTTATTTTTCCTTTGGAGAACCTGGCAGGCTACCAAAAGTATCCTGCCCGCACGTCAATGTGGGAAGCTGGCCTTTTAACTGACCAAAGGCCTATGTTCCTGTGCTAGATATGGCTATCTTGACCTATGTGACCCTTGGCAGGTAAAGCCTGTGCTATGTATGGTTATCCTGAGAAAACATCTGTCATGGCTGTAACTGACAATGATTAACTTGGTATAAACTTTGTAATGCATGGCATGTCAAACTGATAGACTCTGTAACTTTCCTAACCACATATGGGCATGACCCTTTTTGTGTAACTGCATTGTGCTTTACCTGTACTGATAGGTATTTAAGCCCCAGCTGCCCTGAATAAAGTTCTGTTCTGTCCTGTCCTATCCTGTCTGCTGTCCTGTCTGCTCTGTCCCGTTATGTCTCTTGTGTCTTGAGTTCATTCGGTTGGTTCTTCCCTGCACCTACGGATCCTAGGGCCACCTCCGTGGGCTGGAGAGTGGTCTGGTGGGGCCCCCCACACGTCAGAGTCTGGCAAAGTTCCCGTGTCGTACTTAATATGCCAAATACCAGTAACAATTATGGGTCTCATTCTCCTAGTCCTGAAAGAGCATTGAAATGGCTCTTTTAAAATCTCAGGGCTAGGAAGAAGGAGACGTGACTGGTGCCTGCTCGAGGAAATCGACGAACAACAGGATGATCGTGCTCATGATCGTGATTACCCCAATACCCCTTATCAGATAGGTATTGGGTAAATATTCTTTCCCATTCTGTACGCTCTCTCTGCATTTTGGTCACCATTTCTTTTCAGGTTCAGAAGCTTCTTATTCTAATGTAGTTCCAGTTGTTTATGCTTGTTTCCACTTGCTTGGTCAATAGGTGTTTTATCCTTAAAGAAACTTTTACCATCAATGTCATGGAGGGTTCTGCCTACTTTTTCCTCCATATACTTTATGGATTCAGGTCTCATATTAAGGTCTTTATTCAACTTTGATGTGACGTTTGTGGCTGGCATTAGACAGAGGCCAGAGTTCATTATTTTTGCAGGTAGCTGTCCAGTTTTTCCAGCACAACTTGTTGAAGAGGCTTTTCTTGTTCACTTCACACTTCTTGGGCCTTTATCCCTTTATCAAAGATTAAGTGATCATATACTTGAGAATGGGCTGGAGCGATAGCACAGTGGTAGGGCATTTGCCTTACAAGTGCCCAACATGTTTGACCCGAGTTTGATTCTTCTGCCCCTCTCGGAGAGCCCGGCAAGCTACCGAGAGTATCTCGCCCGTACGGCAGAGCCTGGCAAGCTACCCGTGACGTATTCGATATGCCAAACACAGTAACAACAAGTCTCATGATGGAGACGTTACTGGGTCCTCTCAAGCAAATCAATGAACGATGGGAGGACCGTGACCGCGACAAGATAGATGAATGAATCTTGAGGACATGATATTGAGTGAAATACTTGAGAGTCTGTGACAAAATATCCAACCCTGTTCTATTGGTTTGTCAGTCAGTTTTTAGTTCAATACCAAGCTGTTTTAATTACTATTGCTTTGTACTACAGTTTGAAGTTGGGGAAGGTGATGCTACCCATATTCTTTTTAACCAAGGATTGCTTTAGTTGTTCTTGGGGGCTTACTTTCCTTATGAATTTCAGGAGTGTTTTGTTTATTTCTTCGAAGAATGTTATTGGTATCCTGATATGGACTGAATTAAATTTTTATAGTTCTTTGTGGAGTATTGCCATTTTGATAATGTTAATCCACACTATCCATCGGCAGGGGATGTGTCTCCAATTCCTAGCATGATCTTTTATTTCTTTAAGTAGTGTTTTGTAATTTTTCTTGTATTGTTCCATAACTTCTTTAGTTAGGCTGATTCCTATGTATTTAATTTTATTTATTAGGGGCTTTTGTGAATGGGATTTTTTTTAAATATCTCTTTCTTCTCTTTCATTATTTGTACATAGGAAAGACATGGATGTCTGGGTGTTGATTTTGTAGCCTGCCACTTTACTATACAAACCTTTTGTTTCTAGGAGTGTTTTGGTAGAGTCTTTAGGATTTTCTTAATATTATATCATCTGCAACTAGTGATAGCTAGACCTCTTTCTTTCCTATCTGTATGCAATTTATATATTTTTTTTGCCTAACTATTATGGTGAGAAATTCCAATACTATATTGAATAGGAGTGGAGAGAGTGGGTAGCCTTGTCTTGTCCCTGACTTTAGAGGGAAGGCTTTTAGTTTCTCCCCAAAAAGAATGCTGCTTGCTGTGGGCTTGTGGACTTTGACTATATTGAGGAAAGTTCCTTCAATGCCCATTTTGCTGAGAGTTTTCATCATAAGTGGGTGCTGGATCTTGTCAAATGCTTTCTCTTCATCTATTGATGTGATCATATGGTTTTTATCTTTTGTTTTTTGACGTGATGCACTATGTTGATTGACTTATGAATGTTAAACCATCCTTGCATTGCCAGGATGAAACCTAATTGGTCATGGTGCATGATCTTATTGATGAGTCATTGAATTCTGTTTACTAGAATTTTGTTGAGGATCTTTGCATCTGTGTTCATCACGGATATCGGCCTGTAATTCTCTGTCTTTGTGGTATCCTTCTCTGCTTTTGGGATCAGGGTGATATTTGCTGCACAGAAACTGTTTGGAAGTTCTTCTCGATTCTTCAATTTCCTAAAAAAGTTTAAAGAGGATTGGAAATAAGTCCTCTATAAGAATTTGGAAGAATTCACTAGTGAATCTATCTGGGCCAGGACTTTTGTTTTTGGGGAGACTTTTTATTACCATTTCAATTATTTTGTTGGTGCTAGATCTGTTCAGATAATCCAGGTCTTCTTGGTTCAGCCTTGGGAGGCTATAGGAATCCAGGAATTTATCTATTTTCTTGAGGGTTTCTTGTTTCATGGCATTAAGCTTCTAAAATTAATCTCTGGGGGATGGAGCAATAGCACAGCAGGTAGGGCGTTTGCCTTGCACACAGCCAACCTAGGTTCGATTCCCAGCATCCCATATGGTTCTTCGAGCACTGCCAAGAGTAATTCCTGAGTGCATGAACCAGGAGTAACTCCTGTGAATCACCAGGTGTGACCCAAAAAGCAATAAATAAATAAATAAATAAAATTAATCTCTGAGGATCCTTTGAATTTCTGTAGTTTCTGTTGTGAGGTCCTCGTTTTCCTTTCTGATTCAGTTTATCAGGGTTTTCTCTCTCCCTTTCTTTGTGAGTCTTGTTAGAGGTTTATCGATTTTTTCCCCTCAAAGAACCAGCTCTTGGTTTCATTGATCTTCTGGATTGTTTTTTGAGCTTCCACCTAATTAATTTCTGCTCTAATTTTTACTATTTCCTTCATCCTGCCTTTTTGTTGGTCTCCTTTTGTTGGTCATTCTTAAACCTCTTAATGTGAGGTTAGGTTACTTATGTGGTATCACTCTTTTCCTTCCTGATGAATGCTTGTAGTACTATAAACTTTCCTCTTAACATAGCTTTTGTTGTGTCTCATAAGTTCTGGTAACTCATGCCTTCATTATCATTTAATTCCAAGAATCCTTTGATTTACTCTTTGATTTCCTTTCCAAGCCACTCATTGTTCATTAGTGAACAATGTTCATTTTCCAGGTGTTTGATTTGATTTTCTGTTTATGTGTGATTCACATCTATTTTTAGCACATCATGGTTTGATAATATATTGATACAATCTTTATATTATTGATTTCATGGAGGTGTGTTTTGTGGCCGAGAATGTGGTCTGTCTTGGAGAATGCCCCATGCAAACTTGAGAAGAATGTTTATTCTTCATTTTAAGGATGAAGTGTCCTGTATACATCTACTAAGTCCCCTTTGACCATTTCTCCCCTCTCATCCATTTCTCCCCTCAGATAAAGTATGTCCTTGCTAAGCTTGAGTGTGGTTGATCTATCAAGAGGTGATAAAGTTGTCTTGAAATCTCCCACTAGTATTTTATTGCTATTGAGGTCTTTCTTCAAGTCTATGAGTATTTTTAAGTATTTTGCTGGTCGCTCATTAGGTGCACACTCATTTAGGAGTGTAAGTTCTTCCTGATGTACAGATCTCTTGATCAATAGGAAATGACTTTCTCTGTCTCTTGTGACCTTCTTCAGTCTGAAATCAATGTGGTCTGATACCAGAATGGTCACCACAGCTTTTTTGAGGGAGTTGTTTGCCTGTAGAATTTTTTCCAGCCTATGATTTTGAATCTGTGTTTGCTCTGACTGTTCAGATGTGTTTCTTGCAGGCAGCAGAATATTGGGTTCAATTTTCTGATCCATCCTGCCACTCTGTGTCTTTTGCTTGGTGCATTTATACCAGTGATGTTGAGAGATATTATTGTTATGTCGTTTTGTCCCAATTTTCTGCTGACATTCGGTGTATTTGAGGGTCTTGTCTTGTCTTAAACTAGCACATTTAGTTGTACTTGTAACTATGGTTTTGAGGCTTTGAAGTCTCTGTGCTGTTTTTATGTGAAGTTGTGTGTTGTTCCTTCAGATATGAATGAGAGTCTTGCTGGGTAAAGTATTTTTGGTGAGGTATTTATTTCTTTGAGGTTTTTTTTACTATACCCCACCAGTGTCTTTGGGCCCTGATGGGTTCATCAGATAGTTTGGCTATAAATTTATAGGCGTTTTCTTTCTTTGATCTTGCTGCTTTCATAATTTGTCTCTGTCCATGCTTTTTGTTATTCCAATCAGAATGTGTCCTGTAATATTTTTATTTGGGTTTCTTTTAGCTGGTATATTTTGTGCGTCCTGAATCTAATTACATGTACTCTTCAGCTCTGGGAACGTTTTAACAATGATGTCTTTGACAGTTTCTTTGTCACCAGGGTTTTCTTCCTGTTCCTCTGGGACTCCAATGATTCTTATGTTATTCCTCTTTGCTTCATCTCGAGTATCTCTTGAAATCTGTTGGTTCATTTTGAGGCTCTTTTCCATTTTTTGTTGTTGTTTGGAGATTCTCTGCACTTCATCTTGGAGCTTACTGATTCTGTCCTCAGCAGCTGTTATTCTGCTGCTGAGGCCTTCCACTGAGTTTTTCAATTCACCTACCAGGTTTTTCAGATCTGACATTTCTGTTTGTAATTTTGTTTGTATTTTCCACATTTCTGCTCTCAAATACTCTTGTATTTTATTGGTGGTGTGTTCCATTGTTTTTGTTTGTTTGCTTGTTTGTTTGGTTTTTAGCTCCCTATGCATCCTCAGTAGCTTTCTTCTAAATTCCTTGTCAGAGAGGTTGTCTAGCACTTCAAAACTGGTTGGGTCATCTGGGTTTGTTTCTTCACTAAGCTTGGTGGACTTCTGTGTTGCTTTACCATTGTGACCTCTGCAGTTTAGACATTCAAACTCCCTGTTACTATTGTGTTCTAGGGTAATATTAATTTAGGTTGGGCTAATGAATTATTGGCCTCTTGTGTTTTTCGTGATCAGGCTGTCCTAGTGAAAGTTCCACCTAAGAGGATAATTTATGGTTCTCATGGAATATGTAGGGGAAGAATAACTCACGGCCACTAACTCAGGTACAGCTCCAGAAGCCATCGCCACTGGGCCTGTACCTGGATAGGAGGGCATTGAGGGAGTCCTTGAAGGTTGGCTGCTAGTGTCATGGCCTGCCAGGGTTCCTGTAGCTCAGAGATTTGGGTTTGAAATCTGGCTCTTCCCATGCCCAGCCCCGTGGCTCCAGATGACGCCCCCCACACACACACACAAACACTGAGCCTGTACATGCTTTATATGTATGTAGATCCCGGTACAATCTCGTTGGAATACAAGGAGCTTAGGTTTATCAGGTTACACCCATCACAGTGCTCCTGAGTCACTCCCATTCCTTTGTTAGTTTGTAACCACTTCTTTGTGCTCTCTTCCCCAACCAGTTAATCAGCTTTCCCCCTAAATCAGAATCTGTTAATTTGTAAGGTCAGATCCTTCTAGGACACTGAACTTCTATTGTAAATTAATATTGCCTTTCTCCTCTCCTTATGTCTTTTGAATAGTTTACTTTAATGCAATGTCCTTTTTTTATAGATACAGGAAAACGGTTATATTATGCTTTGTAACTAAGGATTTAATTGGCTTTGAATATTATTTACTCCCGGGCATCTGCTTTCTCGACTTAATCCTCAGTTGTACTCACTTCCTATTGCCCCCAAAAGCAGGGTCCCGACGAGGGACTGGATGGAACCAGGACAAGCAGTAAGCTATGTGCTATCCTGGCATTGAAAGAATCCACATTAGGGCATCACATTTTTGTGTACTTTAGCTAACTTGCAACATTGCTTTCTGTAAAACTGCTTGGCTGCTTTGCACCTGGGGGAGAGGGGACTTGGAAAGTGATTTACTGTCCCTGAAATGTATTGTCTCAGTAAAGCACCCTGCAGATTTGGGTAAAGGATAACTCAGGATGCGGGTGGTTGGGGCAAATTGCCCTTTCCTGGAGTGTATTGTCTCACTAAAGCACCCTGCAGACTTGGGTAACTCAAAATGAGGATGGTCAAGGGAGATTTCCTAAGGCTTAATGATTCCCGCTATAACCTTGCTTGTGCTGACAATCGATGTACGTAAATGCTGATCTTTGAATCTATAGGCTAAGGAGTGAGGTACTTTTAAATGGATTGGTTAAGAAAGTATATGTTGTTACAAATCTATTGGCTATGAAATGCGCGGGCTTTGCTGTAACGGCCAGTGAAGGCCTATATAAGATCCCCTTTGAAGAAGTTCGGGGCTCTCAGCCACTGCCCGTTTTTGGGGTATGCTGCGGAGCCCCAGCATGCTGGTCTAAATAAACTCCGTTTTTACTCCTGCAGGAATTGTGTCTATCTGGTCTCTCCGCGCCTCCCAGGGCTAGGGAACTCCCGATCCCAACAGCATCAAGATGGGCCAGGCCAAAGTGCCACAATTCTTACCTATAAGTTAGGAGTTTGATCATAGATAAATGCTGTCATGATCCAAAAGTAACGATGAGACTAGGACCCTGCTAGGGATAGGAAAGACTATCCGGCCTGAGCACTGTAGTCTTAGATCGAGATGGTCCTAGGAGAGCAATTCTATAAGCTTCAGGTATTTCTTACTTTGTTCATAAATACATGATTTATATTATGTATGCTTTTATGTTAGAGAAGGAGAGGAAAAACACACCCATGGGATTCCGTTCTAGGGTGGGCTGATCTGCTAAATGAGAATCTGTCCTATAAGCAGCGGCTTTCCCATGTGTCCTGACTAGTTTAGATGAGGCTGAACATTTCTCCCCTTCAAACTGCCTCAGTAAATAATTTCAGTTTATTCTAAGGGGCAGTTTTTCTTTTTTCACAGAAACCTGGCTGGTCTTTGATATGCAGATCTCAGGTGCTAGCCAGGCCTGATCTTTGGGATGTAGATTCCAGGCTCTAGCCAGGCCTGATCTTTGGGATGCAAATCCAAGGGCTTACAGCCCATGAAAGGTTTCAGTCTTGCTTTTGTATCTTCTTTCTGGATGCCAAAATTACTGACCTGCAGATGCAAAGAAACAATGTATGTTTTGCTGCCTCAATGTTCTTTCTGTAACTCCTTTTGATGACATCACTGTATTGCACCCTTCAGAGGTACCACGACCTATATAAGGAGATTTTCGGGACTCTCTGGGGGAAACACATGTTTGACAGAACCTGGAGGTGACTGTCTGAGAGAACCTGAGCCCTCCATGACATAAATTTCTTTTATGGGATAAAATGAGACTATAAGAATGGGCTGAGGGAGGAAGAGGAGAGACAGGAATGAATGGAGAGAGGATTGGAATAAACTGCAACTTAAAACCACCCAGCCTTGCCCTCATTTCCTTCTTTCGCCTGCCCATTGCCATCGACTTCCCTGTAGTGGGGAAAATGGCCTGAGACTACCGAACACAGGCGGTAGGAGGGATAGACCGCTGCTGTCCTTTTGTGTTTACACACAATTCTCCACATAACATTTTCTTCCGAGCACCGGGGATGACATCCAAGCTTGAAGTTACCCCCCACAATTCCTGGTATGCTTAAGAAAGCAAAAACACTATAATAACAAAATAGACTGCACTGTAGCACTGTCCTCTCGTTGTTCATTGATTTGCACGAGGGGCGCCAGTACCATCTCCACTGTGAGACTTGTTGTTACTATGTTTGGCATATGAATACATCACGGGTAGCTTGCCAGGCTTTGCTGTGTGGGCGAGATACTCTCGGTTGCTTGCCGGGTTCTCCGAGAGGGGTGGAGGAATTGAACCCGGGTTGACCGGGCCGGCCCTGTGCAAGGCCAATGCCTTACCACTGTGCTATTGCTCCAGCCCTCTTATTTTGTGTTTAACAAAATAAAATAAAGATTAATTTAAATTGCAGGAATAAATAATAATTTACATGGAATCAAATCTGAATGGGAAAAACATCAGTACCAAAACTGGTTTTGTTATCTATCAGAAAGCATGAGTAACAGCAAACAGAATCTATAAAATCAGGAAGTTAATCAGACAGCGATGATAGTGGAAATTATAGAAATTCAAGAAGTTTGAGTATATGAGTGGTATTGGAGTTTTAGTTTTAAGTTGTGGAACAATCTATTGTTATCATTAAATCTCAAATAACTGGATGGGAATGGATATCTCATTGGACTGATTGTGATTTAAAGGAATCAAGAAAGCCTGAGGTCAATGTTTTGAAAGTGTGAACAGAGTAAATATTGAGAGATTCTCCAACTTCAGCTGAAATCTATTATATTAACTAAGATATTGATAAGAAAGTAAATATATCTGAGCTCCTATCATAGCACACAAAGGGGAAATGTAGCCTATATGAAGATGAATGAGAAATTGGAAGTTGTAATGTTAATAGAAAAAATAATTTATCATATATAATTATTATTATATAATTATATAATTATTATATTATTATATATTATAATATATATTATAATTATAATTATAATTTATTATTATTAAATTATATATTATAATTATAATTATAATATATATTATTATATAATTATATAATTATAATATATATTATTATATAATTATATAATAATTTATCATATATAAAATAATTTATCATATAAATAATAATAATATATAATAATTTATCATATATATAATAATATATAATAATTTATCATATATAAAATAATTTATCATATATAATTATTATTATATAATTATATAATTATATAATTATTATATATCATAATTATAATTATAATTTATTATTAAATTATATATTATAATTATAATATATATTATTATATAATTATATAATAATTATATCATATATAATTATTATTATATAATTTCCAATTCAAAATCATGTTTAAAAGAGCTAAATAATCAGGAGAGCATTATTTTAAACTCATATTTTTCATTTAAGACTAAGATTGAGGTAAGCATTTAACTTAAATTGAGAATGGGAAATTTGAGGGAATAGAAAGGGTTGCTTTTCAAAGTTATATCATCAACACATATAAACTTGGAATATTCAGGCAAAGAGTAGATATTGTTACCATATGAAAAATTCATACCCCTTTACCTTTAACATAGAGATGACATTTACGTTAAGAAAACTATATAAATATGTAAACCTTTAATGATCACTGTCACTGTCCTCCCTTTGTTCATCGATTTGCTTGAGCGGGCCCAGTAACATCTCCATTGTAACAATTGTTACTGTGTTTGGCATATCGAACACGTCACGGGTAGCTTGCCAGGCTTTGCCGTGCGGACGAGATACTCTCAGTAGCTTGCAGGGCTCTCTGAGAGTGGCGGAGGAATTGAATTCAGATCAGCCATGTTGGTCTCTTGGCAAACGCCCTACCCACTGTGCTATCACTCCAGCCCAAACCTTTAATATTAGATAAAATTAATATCATTAGGATCAGGATATATATATGTATATATATATATATGTATTAGTGAAACACCACGAAGTACAGTTGTAGAATTACAAACATTCATGCAATTATACAATTATACAGTTATACAATGATCGAGCACCCATCACCCCCAGTGCCCATTCCTCACCACCAATGACCCCAGTAGCCCTCCAACACCCCCTCCCCATCTTGCCCCCACCCCGGTCCACTTCATCTTTTTTAACAGCTGCACAGTATTCCATTATGTAGATGTACCAAAGTTTCTTTAACCAGTCATCTGTTCTTGGGCACTCCGTTTTTTTCCAAATTTTGGTTATTGTGAACAGTGCAGCAATGAACATACAAGTGCAGATGTCATTTCATTTTATTTTGTCTTTTTTTTTTATGTAGGAGTACTGCTATTTATTCAGCCACTGATTAGCTGATTGAATTGGGCATGAACTCCACGTTACTTTTTTCTTTTTCATAATTTTATTTATTTTTTTTCTTCTTATATTTATTTATTGAATCACCGTGGGAAAAGTTACAAAGCTTTCAGGTCTAAATCTCAATCAAACAATGATCAAACACCTTTCCCTTCACCAGTACTCATTTTACACCACCAAGAACCCCAATATTCCCCCCCAATGCCTGTGAGGCAGATGATTTCTACTTAACTTTTCTCTACATTGATTACATTCATTATTTTGACAAAAGATGCACCATTATTGTTTAGAATTTCCCCCGCAACAATCAGAATTGCTGAAAAGGCATTGTGAAATACTTTGTTTTCTATAGCTGGTTATGAGAATCATACTGATTTTGGATTTCTGCAAAGAGCCAGATAATTACGAGATTGGTTTCTGTGTGTCTGGTGTTATGGCTGTGCCAGAGAACCACTCGTAAGTGGCAATCGTGACCTTGGTAGGGCGTGAAGGAATAGCTGGTACCGCCCCCCTTCCCAAGAGACTGTAGTTGCCTCATCAGCACTGGCTCATACCTGGCTTTCCTATAAGCTCTGAGGTGGCGGCCACCTTGCTTCCTGGGGGGGGGGGGGGGGAGTTGGAGCAGATGTCATTTCGACTGTACTTTTTTGCCTATCCGGGATATATTCCCAAAAATCAGGGTATATTTTTCCTATATTAATACAGTTACTGTGAGTTCAAGATGCCGCTCTGCTTAACGTTCATTGATTTAAAGAAGGCCTTTGATTCTGTTGAGACGGAAGCGGTCATTGAAGCCCTAGCCAATCAGGGCATTCAAGCCCAATACATCAGGATCCTCCGTGAGCTGTATTGCGGATTCACTACCAGGATCTCACCATTCTACAAAGAAGTGATCATTGATGTCAAGAGAGGGGTGCGGCAGGGTGATACCATTTCACCAAAACTCTTCAGTGCCACCCTCGAGAACATCATGCGACGACTGGAATGGGAAGGAATGGGAGTGAAGATAGATGGTCGGCAACTACACCACCTCCGCTTTGCTGATGACATTGTTTTAATAACACCAAACATCAGCCAAGCGGCACAAATGCTGGCCGACTTTGACCGTGAGTGTGGAAAGGTAGGACTACAGCTGAATCTTACGAAGACAATGTTTATGAGAAACAGCCTTGTTCCTGACGCCCCATTCGCTCTCAATGGAACGACCATCTCCGAATGCAACAGCTATGTGTACCTAGGTCGAGAAGTCAACATGACAAATGACCTGGCACCCGAGCTGCGCAGGAGGAAGAGAGCGGCTTGGAACGCCTTCAAGAACGTCGAAGAAATAGCTAAGAGGACGAAGAACCTCCGGCTCCGGGCACATCTCTTTGATTCCACTGTTCTTCCTGCATTAACATATGCCTCAGAGACCTGGGCCCTACGGAAACAAGATGAGAACGCCATTCAGGTCTCCCAAAGAAGAATAGAAAGAGCTATGCTTGGAATATTACGTTTCACTCAAATGAGAGAACGAATCCGGAGTTCTGACATCCGTCGACGATCAAGGATCAGGGACGCTGTCTCATTTGCCAAGGTGTCGAAAATCAGATGGGCTGGTCACGTAATGAGATTTAAAGACGACCGTTGGACTAGAGCTGTTACTGATTGGATTCCACGGGATGTCAAGAGACCGCGTGGCCGCCCACCTACCAGATGGTCAGACTTCTTTGTCAAGGTCATGAACGATCGGTTTGAGGCCCTCCATGTTCCCGGAGCGAAGAGATGCCATTGGGCTACACTAGCACGCGACAGGGACAAATGGAGACGTTACTGGCGCCCGCTCGAGCAAATCGACGACTAACGGGAAGTTAAGTGATAAGTGATAAGTGATATTAATACAGAGCTGTAAACTCACTGAAGGTAGATGACAGGAGTGTTTTTTTTTTCTTTGTAGCCCAATAATAATTGACATAAACTGCATATTTAGTGAAAATTCAGTAAGTACAAATTTTATTTTGTCTTTGGAATTTGTTCTACAATTGACGACAGTTATTCTCGTGCCTTGATTATTCCGAAGACAAAACTCATCTGTTATACGGAGAAATAGGGTTGGAAGAATTTTACAAATTAGCAAAATCAAATAAACTGTTATATTAAAACAGGATTTAAAAAATGAGATTCATGTTTATATCAATTCTTTAGAATGTGGAGACCAGCCAATTGTTTTTATTTCAATCTTTTGAAAGTTCATTCTGCCTTGTAACCACTACAACTTTTGTCCCAGACAGTTGGAGGTACTTTGGGCATGACTATGACTTTCACTTTGCCAGTACCTGCTGTTAATTACAGTCAAATGCAAGAAGTCAAGGACAAGGCTTAAAGTTTATCTTATGGATGATAAGGATTTTTTGGTGCAGATAAACAGAGTTTAAACTTAGCGCTGATTGTGCCTGGTGACATAAATACACTTCTTGAGATACAGAAAAGTAGGCATATTTTACCATTCATTTGGTAAACATGTAAGAATTAATTTAATACTTGAATTACTTTACCATCCTAAGCGACTATTTCTCATTCTCTTCCAAAATGGTCTTTATTCATCCATGGCTGATCTCTTTTTGGTGACTGCTTCAAAATGAGTTGACAGCTTACATCACTTGTTACACAAATTTCAGATTAATTTTAGTTTCTCTTGTCTCCTACAGTTTTCTTATTTTTGCAATTTCAAAAAATTTCCATTATTTTGATAGTGAATATGATACTTTAAAATTTATATTGGTTTTCTTACTTGGTGACAATAGATGATGATTCTAAATTTAATAATAGTGAAACAGAATTTGAAGTGAAACAAAGGAAACATAACCCAAATACCTCCATCACAAATTATACTGCTCTCTGCAATATTCCTGATATATCTTTACATTGAGTGTTTCCTATTATTTAAGAATTTCTATAAGTCTTCTTTTGAAATATTCCATCTGTATGTAAATTTACCTATAGATCTGTGTGACTGATTTTGTGACCACTTGTGTCTGTATGAAAGAAAACAGTAGAACAGTTGGAGTTACACCTACCAACTGCCCCGGGTGCTATGTAATCCCATCAACGGCCAAGACTCAGAGACTATAAAACCAAGCTCCCAGAAGAGAACAACACAGAGTCTCCTGCCCTCGAGCCTGGTTGTCCTCACCAGAATCCCTTGGGGGGGGGTGGATTGAGTTTCCCTCCCCACCCCAAGCAGAGCCCTGGCAGTTGAAGACCTTCGGAACCAGGCACAGCCATGTTTAAGACCACTCTCCACACCTATGAAGGAACTGGTAAAGGAACCCAGGTGTGCGGGACCTGGGGCTGAGATCTCCAAGCCTGCTCAGATCGGGACAGAGCCTCCTACACCCAGATCCCCCATCTTCCAGTAGCTAGGCATTAGACCCACCAAAGTCCCGGGGACATGTAATCCCATCAACAGCCAAGACCCAGAGACCATAAAACGAAGCTCTTATTGCCTAGTTCTGGCTCTCAAAGAACCCAGCAGGCTACCGAGAGTATCCTGTTCGCACGGCAGAGTCTGGCAAGCTCCCCAAGGTGTGTATTTGACAAGCCAAAATCCAGTAACAATGTTGGTTCTCATTCCCCTGACCCTGAAAGAGCCTCCAATGTGGCACTTGCTAAAATCTCAGGGCTAGGATGAACGGAGACATTATTGGTGCCTGCTCGAGGAAATCAATGAACAGTGGGATGAAAATGATACAGTGATACAGTTGGAGTTACTTTGTTTTCCCCAAAATGACTCTTGGCTACATTATGTGGTGAAAGTCTCTAACATTTCTTTCTACAGCACAGACTCAAATTCTTGCTGGAATAGTCAACAGACCTTGATTTTTTTCATCAATTTTCAACCAAATGGAATAACAAAAATTCTACTTTTCTCACTGTTTTATCCAATATGCGGTGAACATACTTTAGTATAGTGCTACTCAAATTCTAAGGCATTGACCAGAAGTAAAGACAATACAACTCACTAGTCGCCGCCCTCCACAAACAGGTACCCACCTGGCACCCACTCCCCACCCCATCTCGGCACCTCCGAAAGCCAGCCACCGCTGGGACCCTGAACTGGGGTGCCTGTCTCCACTTCCGCAGCGAACGCCAGCCAAATAGTCACCGCCCTCCCCAAAGAGCCCAGGTCTGTGGACTAGCATCTGGACTGGCGGCTTGGCCACCACTGTAGGGGCATGGCCTCCTCAAAAGTGGGCCTGGCCTCCTCAAAAGTGGGCGTGGCCATCTCTGGGACAGGCCACTCACTGCAGTTATATTTCCTACTCCCAGCATTCTGGACTTTCATCCCAGCCTTTATCATCTAAATCTGTGCAAAAATTCTATCTACCTGAACTACAATACAACAATAATCCACTGTCCTACTCCAATTCTAACAAAAGACCAGTACGTAAAAAAGCTGTACAAGCCCGATATTAAAAAAGCAACTTCTCCAAAGCTTCACTAGATGCCCGTCATAAGCCAAAGAAAAATGCCTGAGAGGATGGTCAGACTCTAGAAAGGGAGAAGGGTGACCACCATCAACCGACCTTATCCAGAATCCTTTCTCATGGTAAGAGAGAACAGTACTAGTGAATTTCAGGGTTTGACCACTAGACAAACAAAACAATATGAAGAAACAGCGGAAATCCACTACAAGGAGAAGACGAAGAAAAGATTCCCAAATCCTCAACTGGGGTAATTCACAAATATGCTCTCACCGATAAAGAATTCTGAGATGAAATGAAGAGGATGTTCAAGGATCTACTCAAAGAATAAATGGAGGAGATAATATCCAGAAAACTAAAAGAAGAAATGAAAGAAACAATAGAATGGATATTCGAGAAAATATAGGAAGAAATGAGAGCAGAAATAAAAAAGCTACAAAAAGATGTGTCACAAATAAAAGATTCGGTAGACAAAATTAAAAATTCAGTAAATGCCCTTAGCAGTAGGATGAATACAGCTGAAGACAGGATCAGTGACCTTGAAGAAGAACAACAGAAATCCCATAGGGAACAACAAGCAATGGGAAAAGACCTCAAAATATCTCTAAGGAGAATCAGAGTCCTAGGGGATGACGCCAAGAGGAACAACATTAGAATTATTGGAGCACCAGAAGGACAGGGAGGCAACCCCAATGGAAAAAAACACAGTCAAAGAAATCACTGTTGAAAAGCTCCCAGAGTTAAAGAATTTAGACATCTAAATCCGAGGAGCCAGAAGGGTGCCAGCTAAAAAAGACCCGGATAAAAACACTCCAAAACATACCATAGTCAAAATGATGGATGCTGTGGACAGAGACACAATACTGCAAACATCAAGATCAAAGAAGGAAATCACATAGATTTACAGCAGACCTATAAGAAGAAACCCTGCAAACCCAAAGGAAATGGTGGGATATAGTAAAAAAACTCAATGAAATGAACGAAATTGAAATTTCAATGAAATGAAATGAAATTCATCATCAAGAATACTTTATCCAGCTAAACTCTCACTCAAACTCGTTGGAACACCATTTTGTAGATAAACAACAGCTCAGGAAATTCATAGACGCAAAACCAAATCTAAAAGGAGGATTAAATGTGCTTCTGTAAGATAAGAAGGAAAACACTTATAAACACAAAAAATCCCTACAGAAAGATGGCACAAAATCTCATGACAATAATCTCTCTCAATGTCAATGGTCTAAATGCAGCAATGAAGAGACACAGAGAGGCAAAATGGATCCAGAAAAAAAAAACCAACATTCTGCTGTCTACATGAAACAAATCTGAACAATCAGAGCAAACGCAGACTCAAAGTTAAAGGATGGAAAACAATCCTGCAAGCAAACAGCTCCCTCAAAAAATCTGGGGTGGCCATATTAGTATCCAGCAACATAAATGTCAGGTTGAAAAAGATTAGAAGGGACATCCAAGGCCATTTTCTATTTATCAAGGGATACGTACAACAGGAAGAAATCACACTCTTAAATGTATACGCACCTAATGAGGAACGAGACAAATACTTAAAACAACTGCTAACAGATTTTAAGGAGGACATTGCTAACAACACAATAGCAGTTGGAGACTTCAACATCGCCTTATCACCTCTGGTAAGATTAAGAAGGAAACAAGGAAACATTGGCTTTGAAGGAAGAAATAGAAGACAGCGGGATAATTAATAGACATATACAGGGCTTTACACCCCAAAAAGAAAGAATAGACATTCTTTTCCAGTACACATGGAACATTCTCCAAAATAGACCACGTGCTAGGCCTCAAAACATAACTCAATAGAATCAGGAAGATAGAGGTAATATCAACAATCTTTTTAGACCATGATGCACACAAGATAGAAACAAATCACACAAAGACATCAAAAAACAAATCGAACACCTGGAAGTTAAAAAACTCAGTGTTGAACAACAAGTGGGTCAGGAAGGAAGTCAAAGACAAAATCAAAAGATACGTGGAAATAAACAAGAATGAAGACACGAGCTACCAGAACCTATGGGACGCAGATAAAGCCATGATAAGAGGAAAATTTATAGCTTTGCAAGCATTCCTAAGGAAAGATGAAGGAGCCTACATAGACAACCTAACCACACAGCTCAATCTTAGAAAAAGACCAAAAAAAAGGAACTCAAAATTTGCCGAAGGAAAGAAATAATAAAACTTAGAGCAGAAATTTATTTATCTGGGTAGGGTGGGTCTCCAGTGTACAATTCGATCCCTGGGTGGTTGATGGAAGCAGACAGGGCAGGGTAGGGTGGGGCTCCTGATTAGAATCCCTTTGTCACCTGTGGTGGTGGGAGCAGGCAGAGAAGCTCTGTCCCTGGGTCCGCGGAGCCTGGAGTCCAAGGTCTCAGAGAGTTCCGCTTATCTTGTTCTGTGGGTCTTCAGTCTACCCAGATAAATACCCCACTGGCAGACTTCCACTCTCGACACTACTTCCACTACCCAGCCGTCGCCACACTCCAGGACGCTTTCCAGACCCGCGCGGCCACTTGCGGCCGCGCGACCCATCATAAGACACTAAATACCCATCTTCTGGAATTGTTGTACCATATTTGATAGGGTTCAAATATGGTAACACCTACAAGGGGGATTAGAGGTCACCCCAAAAGCCTCTATCCCTCTCGGAAAGACTGGCAAGCTACCAAGAGTATTCCGCCCGAACGGAAGAGCCTGGCAAGCTATCCGCTGTGTATTCGATATGCCAAAACCAGTAACTACAACTGGTCTCATTCACCTGACCCTGAAGGCTTCACCGACATGGCAGCACTGAGAAGGATGAGAAAGGAGAGGCCGAAAAAATCTCAAGGCCGACCTAGGCTGCCACAACGAAGGAAGACAAAAATGATCGTCTGTACTTTCAATGCACGTACGCTAGCATCAGATGCATCCATCGAGCACCTGATGGTACAAGCGCGAATGATCAAGTACGAAATCATTGGTCTGACCGAGACAAGAAGGCACGAATCTCACCATGCCGTTTTCGACACTGGAGAAGAAGTGTTCCTCGGAACATGCGATAAAAGAGGTGTCGGAGGCGTCGGTGTCCTTGTCAACACAAACTTGGCCAAGAGCATTGATTCATTCGAATGCCTAACAACCCGAATCGGACGTTTACATTTGAATAGTTGTGGCTCACTGCCTGCAGTTTCTATCTTCGTTGTCTACGCACCAACATCTCATTATGATGAAAGAGAAATCGAGAAGTTCTACATGGAGCTAGAGAAGTTCTATAAAGAAGACCACACCTTCTACAAGATCATTGTGGGTGATTTTAATGCCAAGATAGGACTGAGAAGATCAGCTGAAGAACTTCACATCGGGACCCATGGCCTAGAATGGAACGAACAGGGTGAGAGACTGTCTGAGTTCATCATGTCGACCAAGACCATTCATGGTAACTCACAGTTCCAGAAGGCAGAATCTAAACGATGGACATGGGAGTCTCCCGGTGGACGATTCCACAACGAAATAGACCACATCATATTCAATCGAAGGTTTTGCCTGACCGATGTCGCTGTTGTACCAAAATTTCGAACGGGATCGGACCACCGTCTCCTTCGTGCAAAATTCTACTTCACAGAGCGGGGAGAAAGGGCTGCAAAGTTCAAAAAGAGAACTCCCAGAACGACCACCAACTGGGAACTCTTTGGTACTATTGCGGCAACATGGGAAGATGCCACTGTTGACAACATTGACGAGGAATACCATCGACTGGTTCAGCACCTCCATGAATGTGCGAGGAACGCCAAGAGGGAGATAGCCACAAAAAATCGCCTATCTTCGAAAACTCTTGAGCTAATTCGCCAGCGTGGTTTGGCGCATGCCTCAGGCAACTGCAAGCTAACGTCCGAGCTCGCAAAGCAGTGCAGAGATGCGATCAAGGAAGACCTCAAAGAGAGAAGAGCAGAAGTACTGGTAGATGCGGCAGAAGCCCAGAAAAGTATTCGTAACGCCCGCCTGTCCTTTGCCAACTATAAGACCAAGATGACTGCCCTCCGACGTCCTGATGGATCCATCACATCCTCCAGAACGGCAATGGAGAAGATTATCCATGAATTCTTCTCAAATCTCTTCGATAGCCATGTCCACTTGCCAGCATACCAAATTCCACAGGATGGATATATCGTTCCCAATGTTCTCCCTTCTGAAATCTGACAGGCCATTTCGTCGGTAAAGAAACAAACAGCACCCGGCCCAGACAAGGTCAGACCTGAACACCTGAAGAACCTGCCGTCAGTACTCATCAATACACTGGCTCGGCTCTTCACTCGCTACCTGTCTGAATGCAAGGTTCCGTCCCAATGGAAAACCAGCAGGACCGTACTACTGTTCAAGAAGGGAGACATCCATGACATTGGCAACTATCGCCCGATCTGCCTATTGTCTGTCATCTACAAGTTGTTCACTCGAGTCATCCTAAATAGGATTGGCAGAACACTAGATGAAGGACAACCATGCGAGCAAGCAGGGTTCCGCAAAGGATTCAGCACCATCGACCATATCCACACAATAACCAAGCTCATTGAGGTTTCTCGGGAGTTCAAGTTGCCGCTCTGTTTAACGTTCATTGATTTAAAGAAGGCCTTTAATTTGTTGAGACGGAAGAGGTCATTGAAGCCCTAGCCAATCAGGGCATTCAAGCCCAATACATCAGGGTCCTCCATGAGCTGTATTGCGATTCGCTACCAGGATCTCACCATTCTACAAAGAAGTGATCGTTGATGTCAAGAGAGGGGTGCGGCAGGGTGATACCATTTCACCAAAACTCTTCAGTGCCACCCTCGAGAACATCATGCAACAACTGGAATGGGAAGGAATGGGAGTGAAGATAGATGGTCGGCAACTACACCACCTCCGCTTTGCTGATGACATTGTTTTAATAACACCAAACATCAGCCAAGCGGCACAAATGCTGGCCGACTTTGACCATGAGTGTGGAAGGGTAGGACTGCAGCTGAATCTTACGAAGACAATGTTTATGAGAAACAGCCTTGTTCCTGACGCCCCATTTGCTCTCAATGGAACGACCATCTCCGAATGCAACAGTTATGTGTACCTAGGTCAAGAGGTCAACATGACAAATGACCTGGCACCCGAGCTGCGCAGGAGGAAGAGAGCGGCTTGGAACACCTTCAAGAACGTCGAAGAAATAGCTAAGAGGACGAAGAACCTCTGGCTCCGGGCACATCTCTTTGATTCCACTGTTCTTCCTGCATTAACATATGCCTCAGATACCTGGACCCTATGCAAACAAGATGAGAACGCTATTCAGGTCTCCCAAAGAATAATAGAAAGAGCTATGCTTGGAATATCACGTTTCACTCAAATGAGAGAACGAATCCGGAGTTCTGACATCCGTCGACGATCAATGATCAGGGACGCTGTCTCATTTGCCAAGGTGTCGAAAATCAGATGGGCTGGTCACGTAATGAGATTTAAAGACGACCGTTGGACTAGAGCTGTTACTTATTGGATTCCACGGGATGTCAAAAGACCGCATGGCCGCCCACCTACCAGATGGTCAGACTTCTTTGTTAAGATCATGAACGATCGGTTTGAGGCCCTTCATGTTCCCAGAGCGAACAGATGCCATTGGGCTACATTAGCACGCGACAGGGACAAATGGAGACGTTACTGGCGCCCGCTCGAGCAAATCGACGACTAACGGGAAGTTAAGTGATTAAGTGATTAAGAGCAGAAATTAATGACATGGTAACCAAAGAAATAATCTTAAAAGTCAAGGAAACCAAGAGCTGGTTCTTTGAGAAAATAAATAAGATTGATAAACCACTAGCAAGACTCACAAGAAATAAAGAGAGAGAACCCTAATAATCTGAACTGTAAATGCTAAAGAGGACATTACAACAGAAACCATTAAAATCCAAAAGATCATCAGAGACTACTTTGAGAGTCTGCATGCCAAGAAACAAGAGAACCTAGAAGAAATGGATAAATTCCTGGACTTCTAATATCTCCCAAGATTGAACCAGAAAGACTTGGGATACCTGAATAGATCCATTAAATCAAGAAATTGAAGCAGTAATAAAGAGTTTTCCCAAAAACAAAAGCCCAGGCCCAGACGGGTTCACTAGTGAATTCTTCCAAACATTCAAAGAAGACCTTTTGCCAGTTCTCCTCAAGCGTTTCCAGGAAACTGAAAAAACAGGAACTCTCCCAAACAGCTTCTATGAGGCACATATCTCTCTAATACTGAAAGCAAACAAAGACACCACCAACAAAAAAATTATAGTCCAAAATCCCTGATGAACACAGATGCAAAGTTCCTCAACAAAATATTAGCAAATAGAATCCAACAACTCATCAAAAAGACCATACACCAGGACCAAGTGGGATTCATACCGGGGATGCAAGGATGGTTTAACATTCGGAAATCAATCAACACAATCCATCATATCAACAGAAGTAAAAATAAAAACCATATGATCATATCAATAGACGCAGATAAAGCTTTTGACAAGATCCAGCATCCGTTTATTATGAAAACTCTCACCAAAATGGGTTTTGAAGGAACTTTCCTCAAGATAGTCAAAGCCATCTACGACAAACCCAAGGCAAGCATTATCCTCAATGGGGAAAAACTAAGGGCCTTTCCGTTAAGATCAGGGACAAGACAAGGATTCCCACTATCACTATTTCTGTTTAGCATAGTACTGGAAGTACTTGCAATAGCGATTAGGCAAGAAAAAGACATTAAAGGCATCCAGATAGGAAAGGAAGAAATCAAGCTCTCACTATTAGCAGAAGATATGATACTATATCTCAAGAATCCTAAACCCTCTACCAAGAAACTCCTAGAAACAATAGTCTTGTAGAGTAAACATGCAGGCTATAAAATCAACACCCAAAAATCCATGGCTTTCCTATATGCAAATAATGAGAGAGAGAGGAAACGACATGAAAAAAATAATCCCGTTTACAATTGTGTCCCAGAAAATCAAATACCTCCGAATCAGACTAATTCAAGAGGTAAAGGACCGCTACAATGAAAACTACAAAATGCTACTCCATGAAATAGAAGAGGACACAAGGAAATGGAAATATATACCCTTCTCTTGGATAGGAAAAATCAACATTGTCAAAATGGCAATACTCCCAAAAGCATTATACAGATGAAATGCTATCCCTATAAGGATACCCATGAAATTCTTCAAAGAAATAGACCAAGCACTCCTGAAATTCATATGGAACATCAAATGCCCACGAATAGCTAAAGCAATTCTTGGGAAAAAGACATGGGGAGGCACTACCCTCCCCAACCTCAAACTCTACTACAAAGTGGTAATGATTAAAACAGCATGGTACTGGAACAATTCCAGGGCTGCAGAACAATGGAGCAGGGTGGAATATCCATAAACACAACCCCAAATGTATGAACATCTAATCTTTGATAAGGGAGCAAGAAATGTGAATTGGAACAAGGAAAGCCTCTTCAACAAATGGTGCTGGCATAACTGGACAACTACATGCAAAGAAATGGATTTAGAACTCGACCTAACACCAAGCACAAAAGTCAGATCAAAATGGATTAAAGATCTTAACATCAGGTCAAAATCCATAAGATACATTGAAGACAAGGTCGGCAAAACCCTCCAGGATATTGAGGCTAGTGGTATCTTCAAAAACAACATTCCACCGACCAACCAAGTGGAAAAAGAGATAAACAAATGGGACTATCTTAAATTAACAAGCTTCTGCACCTCAAAAGATACAATAACCAGAATACAAATATAATCGACAGAATGGGAAAGGATATTTACCCAATTCCCACCTGATAAAGGGTTGATATCGAGGATATACAAAGCAGTGGTTGAAGTCTACAAGTAGGAAACATCTAACCTCATCAAAAAATGGGGTGATGAAATGAACAGAAACTTTCCCAAGGTAGAAATCTGAATGGCTAAAAGGCACAAGAAAAATCCTCTACATCATTAATCATCAGGGAGATGCAGATCAAAACAACAATGAGATATCATCTCATACCACAGAGACTGGCCCACATCCAAAAAAGCAAAAGCAACCGGTATTGGTGTGGTTGTGGCGAGAAAGGGACTCTCCTTGACTACTGGTGGGAATGCCGACTGGTTCAGCTCTTTTGGAAAACAGTATGGACGATCCTCAAAAAATTAGAAACTGAGCTCCCATTTGACACAGCAATACCACTCCTGGGAATATATCCCGGAGAGGCAAGAAAGTACAGTCGAAATGACATCTGCACTTCTATGTTCATTGCTGCACTGTTCACAATAGCCAAAATCTGTAAAAAACCCGAGGGCCTGAGAACAGATGACTGGTTAAAGAAACTTTGGTACATCTACACAATGGACTACTATGCAGCTGCTATCACCCCAAAAGCAGATTTCTGATGAAGGAATGAATGGACCGAGGGCAAGCTATGAGCTATCCTGGCTATGAAACAGATCGAGGAAAGTACCGAAATACTTAACTATAAGTTAAGAGCATGGTTATGGAAAATTCTCTCGTGACCCAAAGAGTAACAACTGGATAAGGATCCTACTTAGGGTTAGGAAAGACTGTTCTGGCCTGAGCACTATCATCTGAGATCTATAGCAAGATGTCCCAAGGAGAGCCACCCTATAAGCTCAATGTATCACTTACTTTGTCCATACAAAATGGCTAATATTAAGAAGTAGAATTAAGATGAATGTTTAAATGGTTATTGGACTAAGGAAAGGAGAAACACACCCCTAGGAGGTATTTCACCCTTGAGCACATCTCCTGGTTGCAGGAAATCAGCAATGGCTTTCACATGTTGAGTGTGCTACAGGACCTAGATGTGGTGGCTACCCCCAATAATTGAAAGTTGGGTGTAAGATCCAGGTTGTGAGATGTAGTGCAGAGAGACACGCATAGGGAATAGGAAGAGACGGGAATGAGGGGAAGTGTGAGACTTAAATGGGGGTGCTCAGTGAGACTGGAACAGGGTCATGTGGAGAATGGAATAAACGGCACCTGATCACCAACCAGCCTGGTAGTCCTGTTCCCTCCTTCATGCATCCGTTGGCAGCAGCTACAGGCCGGGGTGGGGAAAACAGCTTATGGCCACCAAATGCACGTGGCAGGCGAGTGAGACCATGCCGCTAACACACCCACTTATTTGTGATTACACACATAGAGATCAATAAAATGAGAAAGAATCATCAGATGTTTCAAAAATGTGATTTTGAAATGCGAAATAAATATGTCAGACTATCTCTCTTATTCCTTTAAGAGAATGTTTTTATTGTTTCAGTGATTTCCACGGACTCTATAAACTTGTTTGTGGTGTTAACTGGGGGGGTCTCATACTTTAGTTGCAGTGCTCACATACATACTTGCTGTCATGCATCTGATTGCACACTTTGTTGTGGCACTGGGATCCCAAATGACAGATCTGTTCATCTAACTTTTTGCCACATAGGGCAGTGTCAAGGAATTGAACAGGGGACTTCACCCATATCACACTTGTAAGGTAGATCGGTATTCAAACATTGAGTCATCCTCATCCCTATGCTAGATTCTCTTTGAGACTATAACAATTTGAAATAGGGTTTCACTGGGCTAAATCCTCACAAGCTGTTGTTTGGTTTAGTTATCAGGAAACCAAGAAACATCTAGTTGAAAATATAATGTATATCACCGAATGCTGAAAAGTCCTGGATTATGTGCTAATTTCCAACTCTGGCAAATTAGAGTTATTTGTGACATACTGAATTTAAATAATTTTAAAAATCTAGCATCTGTACTTCCCTATTTATATCTGCATTAGTCACAATACTCAAAGTGTGAAAACAACCCAAGTATGCTGATGAGTGAATATATAAAGAAAACATGATATATAAGTATATTTCTATATAAATGGAAATAAAGAAGACAATCTTGTCATTTGTGATAACAAGGGCAAACCTGAAGCATTATGCTAAGATGAGTTGGACAAAGACAAGTAATGCATCACCCAAATTATGCAGTCTCTTAACGGCAACCATCACTTGTACCACTTGTATCACTTGTCATCCCATTGATCTTCAGTTTGCTCAAGTGAACACCAGTAACATCTCCATTCATGCTTGTTGCATGCTAGTATAGTCCAATGACATCTGCCTGCTCCAGGAACACGAGAGCCTCAGACCGTTTGTTCAGGGTTTTGACGAAGAAGTTTGACCATCTTGTAGGTGGGAGGCCACACATCTTTTTAACGTCCTGTGGAATCCAGTCAGTAACAGCTGTAGTCCAGTGGTCATCTCTAAATTGCATTACATGTCTGGCCCAACTGATTTTCGACACCTTGGCAAACAAGACAGGGTCCCTGATTCTTGATAGTCGATGGAGGTGAGAACTCCGGATTCCTTCTCTTACTTGAGTGAAAAGTGATATTCCAAGAATAACTCTTTCAATTCCTCTTTGGGAGACCCAAATAGCGTTCTCGTCCTGCTTTTGTAGGGCACAAATGTTACTACAGGAAGAACAGTGGAGTCGAAAAGATATGCTTGGAGCCGGATCTTCTTCATCCTTTTAACAACTCTTCAAAACTCTTGAAGGTGTTCCACAGTCAATCTCTTCCTCCTGCGCAGCTCTGGCACCAAGTCATTCCTCACATTGAGCTCTCGACCCAGGCACACATAGCTGCTATATTCAAAGATGTTCATTCCATTGAGAGCAAATGGAATGTCAGGGTTTAGTTTGTGTTTCATGAACATTGTCTTGGTGAGATTCAGCTGCAGTCTGACCTTTCCACACTCATGGTAGAAGTTGAACAGCATTTGTGCTACTTGGCTAATGTTGGTATTATTATAATGATGTCATCAGTGAAGCAGAGGTGGTGTAGTTGCTGGCCATCTATTTTCACTCCCATTCCTTCCTTTTCCAGTCATTGCATGGCGTTCTCGAGGGTGGCACTGAAGAGTTTCAGTGAAATGGTATCACCCTGCTGAAATCCTCTCTTTAAGATTATTACAACTTCCTTGTAGAATGGTGAGATCCTGGTGGTGAATTCATAATATAGTTCACAGAGGATCCTAATGTGCTGAGTTTGAACGCCCTGTTTGACTAGGGCTTGGATGACCACTTCAGCCTCAACAGAATCAAAGGCCTTCTTTAAATTGATGAACTTTAGACAGAGCAGCATCTTGAACTCTCATGAAACCTTAATAAGTTTGGTCACTGTGGATATGGTCATCATGCTGAATCCTTTTCAGAACCCGGCTTGCTCACTTGGTTGTCCTTCATATAGTGTTCTCCCTATTCGATTCAGTATGACTCGAGTGAACAACATGTAGATGACAGACAACAGGCAGATTTGGTGATAGTTGCCAATGTCGTAGATGTCTCTATTCTTGTAAAACAGAAAAGTCCTGCTGGTTTTCCACTGGGACAGAACCTTGCATTCAGTTAGGTAAGCATGTGAAGAGCTGAGCAGTGTATTGACGAGTACCGGCGGCAGATTCTTCAGGTGTTCGGGTCTGACCTTGCCTGGACTGGGTGCTGTATGAATCTTTAACAATGAAATGGCATGTCAAATTTTGGAAGGAAGAACTTTGGAAATGACATATCCATCTTACGGAACTTGGTATGTGGGCAGGTGGACGTGGCTATCAAAGAGATTCAAATAGAAGTCTTGGATAATCTTCTCCATTGTCCTGGAAAATGTGATAGATCCATCAGGATGTCGGAAGGCAATCATCTTGGTCTTGTAGCTGGAGAAGGACAGGTGAGCATTGCAAATTCTTTTCCTGGGTTCTGCCTCATTGTCCAACACTGCTGTTCTTCTCTCTTTGAGGTCTTCCTTTATTGCTTCCTGCACAGTTTTGAGAGCTCGGATGTTAGCTTGTGATTGCCTGAGGCTTGTGCCAAGCCACATTGTCAAATGAGCTCGAGAATTTCTGAAGACAGGCGTCTGTTTGTGAATTTCCCACTCTTGGCATTCCTTGCACAGTCATGGAGGTGCTGAACCAGTTGGTCATATTCCTCATCGATGTTGTCAATGATGACATCTTCCCACGTTGCTGCAATAGTGCCAAAGAGCTCTGAGTTGGTGGTCATTCTGAGCGTTCTCTTCTTAAACTTTGCAGTCCTTTCTTCCCACTCCATGAAGTAAAATTCTGCATGAAGGAGACAGTGGTCCAATCCCGTTTGGAATTAGGGGACAACAGCAACATGGGTCAGGTAAAACCGCTGATTGAATATGGGGTGGTCAATTTTGTTGTGAAACTGTCTGCCAGGAGACACCCATGTCCAATGTTTAGATTCAGCCTTGTGGAATTGTGAGTTACCATGGAAAGTCTTGGTCAACATGATGAACTCAGACAGTCTTGCACCCTGTTCTTTCCATTCTAGGCCAGGGGTCCCGATGTGGAGTTCTTCAGCTGATCTTCTTGGTCTTATATTGGCATTAAAATCACAAACAATGATCTTGTAGAAGGTGTGGTCTTCTTTATAGAGCTTCTCCAGCTTCATGTAAAACTTTTCAGTTTCTTCCTCATTGTAGTTTGATGTTTGTGTGTAGACGACAAAGATAGAAACTGCCGGCAGTGAGCCACATCTATTCAAGCATAATAATCCAATTCAGGTGTTAGACATTCAAATGAATCAATGCTCATAGCCAAGTTTGTGAAGATAAGGACACCTACACCACCGATGCCTCTATTGTCTCATGTTCTGAGGAACAGTTCTTCTCCAGTGTCAAAAATGGAGTGATGTGATCGATGCTTTCTGGTTTCAGTCAGACCAGTGATGTCATACTTGGTCTTCTGCACTTGCACCATCAGGTCCTTGATGGATGCTAATGATTCCAACACACATGTGTTGAAATTACAGACAGTAATTTTAGTCCTTCTTCATTTGGGCAGCCTAGTTCAGCCTGAGATTTTATCAGCCTCTCCTTGCTCATCTTTCTTAATGCTGCCGTATTGGTGGCTCTTTCAGGGTCAGGGGAATGAGGTCTATCGTTTTTTACTGTTTTTTGCAGATCAAATACACCACAGGTAGCTTGCCAGGCTCTGCCGTACGGCGGGATGCTCTCGGTAGTTTGCTGGGCTCTCCGAGAGGGATGGAGGTTTTTAGGGCAGCCTCCAATCGCCCTTACAGATGTTCCCATGGTTCACACCATACTTGAACCCCATCAAATATGGTGTGGTAATTATCAAAAATGGAAAGTCAGTCATAGAAAAAGGAAAAAAAAGAAACAGGTTGCCAGGGACTCAGGATTAGAGTAAATATAGAAATTTTTGTAGAAGTATACAAACTTTGTAGATGGAATCAAGCCCGGTTGATTCAGACTACAGGACCGTGATTACCAAGTAGGAGGGGAGGTGAGAAATTAAATGAGGGTACTCAGCCACACCTACTAGGGGAAAAGCAGCTCATATAGAGAAGGGAGCACCAAATAAAGGGTGTTGGGAGGATCCTCCCAGGATGGGAAATGCAAGCTGAAAGTAGACTTAGACTGAACATGATTTCCATCAATGCAAACCACAGCACCCAAAAGGAGAGAGAGAACAAAAGGGAATGCCCTGCCACAGAGGCAGGGTGGGATGGGTGGCTGGGGGTTGGGAGGGATACTGGGATCAGTGGTGGGGGAGAATGGGAACTGGTGGAGTTATGGGTATTTGATCATTGTATAACTGAAACCCAAGCACAAAAATTTGTAAGTCTACAACTGTACCTCATGGTGTTTCACTAATAAAAAATAAAAAATTAATAAATAAACGAGCGCACTAGTAGAGGGACATTCGTGCTCAAGTAGTAAATGTGGTCTGATAACATGTACTTTTATGGACATTAAAAGCATAAACTGGAGCCATAATAATAGCACAATGGGTAGCCATTTGCCTTGCATGTGGCTTATCCAGGTTTATGTTGGAACATCTCATAAGGTCTCCCAAGCACTGCTAGGAGTAATCCCTGAGCACAGAGCCAAAAATAACACCTGAGCATCTCTGATTGTGACCCAACCCCTACAAAAAAACACATATACTTTTTAAAATAACCATATTCATGTAAATACATTATTATAATAATTTTATTGAAAATATTTTATTTCAAATTAAAAATAATTCAAAAGTTATTTTGAAATTATGATTATTTGCGGACCACATCTGGAGGTGCTCAGAGGCTACTTATGGCTCTATGCTCAGAAGTTACTCATGAAGTGCTTGAGGGTCCATGTTTTACTGAAAATTAAACCCAGGCCTTTTCCATACAAAGCACATATTTATCCCTTCAGACCATTTTTCTGATCTTTACTGTGTACTCTTCTTTTCCTTTTTTCCTCATAATCAGGGGTTATCTCTTTCTCTGCATTCACGATTCACTTCTGTTGGTACTTGGAGGACCATATGGGATACCGGTTATTGAACTCAGGTCAGTTGCATGCAAGGCAAGTACCTTAACACCTGCACTATCACTTTGGCCTCAGTGTTTGCTTTCAATTTTTGAATTCAGTCATAATATTAACAAGGCCTAACGAACTAATGTATAATAACATGGTGACTATAATTGTTACCATTGTATTGCATAACTGAAATTTGCTAAAAGAGTAAAACTCAAATATACTCCCACACATCAAAATGTTAATATGTGAAATCATGAGTGTATTAATTGATTTAACAGAAGGAATTCTTTCACAATGTATATAAAATGGTCATGTTGTACACAATAAATATTTACAATTTTATGAATGATATGTCAATAAAATAGGAGCAAATGTGTCTTCTTCTTGCAGGGAAATCACACCTGGTAGTGCTCAGTTCTTACTCTTGGCTCTGTATTCAGGGAATACTCCTGATAGTAACAGGTAGGTCGTCCACATGAAGTGTAGCAGATTGAACCATCATCAGCCACATGCAAGCACCTAACCCACTATACTATCTGCCTGACCAGTAAATGTTTATTTTAAAAATTTGTCAATAAAGGTCTAAATTAGAGGTCACAAAACTGTCAACCTATGTACCAGATACAATTAGCAGTTATAAATATTTTTTGGCAAATCCACATCATAAGAAATAGATTCATATAATGTGTTCTCAGCACCTTGTTTATATGTCAATGAAATAGTTGTCAATAATTAGATGCAGGAAATCTCACCTAAAAGTGTGTTTCTGTACTCATTTTCATAATATACCATCTGGCAATATTTTGCCTATATTTATTGCTATAATATGCTAGAAGAAAAAAACAGCATCAGTTTCATTTACATACACACACACATATATATGCATATATATATGTTTTATGTCCCACAAATGAATACAGTCATACTATACCTGGTCTCTCCCCTCTCCTTCTGACTCCATGACTATACAGGGTCAAAGAGGATTAGTCAATGGTTGGAAGCTTGCCACAAGAGTCTGTGGGTTGAAGGGCAGTTAGGATAAATAAGGGACCAACATGACAATTGTGGTTAGAAATTATCACTTTGGACAAGAAGTGAGTTTTGAAAGTAGGTAAAAAGGATATACCTAATAATCTTTCATTATCTGTATTGCAAAGCATAAGGCCAAAAAGGTGAGGGAGAGAGAGGGAAAGAGGGAGAGAGGGAGAGAGGAAGAGAGGGAGAGGGAGAGGGAGATAGAGAGAGAGTGAGAGAGAGATAGAGAACAAAGGTACCGAGAGCCTGCCATATGGGCAAAGGGTGGGCCGGGGGCAGAAGGGAAACAGGGACTGTTGGTGGTGGGAAAAGTACACTGATGAAGGAAAGGGTGTTGGAACATTATATGACAGAAACCCAATCATAAACTACTTTGTAAACGTGTATATCACTGTGAGTCAACTTAAAATAAATAAATTAATATTTTTTTCAAAAAAAGAGTGTAGCACATTCTTTTGGGTGGACTTCATACTTTGTTACAATCCCTACCACAACAAAGTTTCCTACTTCTAATGGCTTTGTTCATACTAAATTCATGATCCATATAGGGATTGAATGTTGAAAATCTTGTCTAATTCTTCATTATTTTAGAGATAGATTTTTTGAAATTTTCATTTTCCTTTATTACAGGAATAAATAAGTACAGGTAATGATAGTTTACCAAATTCAGATAACCATGTTTTTGAACTTTTCTGTGGTTCATGACTTCCATTTTAATAATATATGTGTTTTTAAGCCAATCTTTTTTTAACTTTTTAAAATGTTGTATTAAAATTTGACTCCAAGGTCCTGGGATGTGCCTTGATGGAAAAGTAAGTGTTCTGCAGGGTTTTTTTTTTTTAAATTTTCATTAGTGAAACAGCATGAAGAACAGTTGTAGACTGAAACTTTTTTGTACTAGGGTTTCAGTTATAGAATTATCAAGTACCCATCCCTTCATCAGTGCCCATTTTCCAGCACCACGGGTCCCAGTTTCCCTCCCACCCCCCATTCCCCCAATCCCACACTGTCTCTGTGGCAGGGCATTCCCTTTTGTTCTCTCTCTCCTTTTGGGTATTGTGGTTTGCAAGAGAGGCATTGACTGGCAATCATGGTTGGTCTATAGTTTACTTTCAGCACGCATCTCCCATCCTGGGAGGATCCTCCCAACACCCTTTATTTGGTGCTCCCTTCCCTATCTGAGCTCCCTAGCATGTGTGGCTGGCCTCCAAGTAATGGAGCAAAATTACTGGTACTAATCTTGGATGAATGCAATCTTTCTATGTCTATCCCTCTCTTTCTGACTCATTTCACTTACCGTGATACTTCGCTTAACATATAACAGCTATATAGTACTCCATTGTGTAAATGTACCAAAGTTTCTATAACCAGTCATGTGTTCTCAGGCACTCAGGTTTTTTCCAGATTCTGGCTATTGTAAACAGTGCTGCAATGAACAAACAAGTGCAGATGTCACTTTCACTATCCGTGCCAGCACAGGTTGCTTTTATTTTGTGGATGTGGGACAGTCTCTGTGGTATGAAATGATATCTCATTGTTGTTTTGATCTGCATCTCTCTTATGATTAATGATGTAGAGCATTTTCTCATGTGCCTTTTAGCCATTCGGAATTTTCTTTGAGAAAGTTTCTATTCATTCCGTCGCCCCATTTTTTGATGGGGTTGGATGTTTTCTTCTTGTGGATTTTAACCAGTACCTTGTATATCCTTGATATCAACCCCTTGTCGGATGTTTATTGGGCGAATATCCTTTCCCATTCTGTAGACTGTCTTTGTATTTTGGTGACTGTTTCTTTGGAGGTGCAGAAGCTTCTTAGTTTAAGATAGTCCCATTTGTCTATCTCTGTTTTCACTTGCTTGGCCAGTGGCGTGACATCTTTGAAGATACCATTAGCTTCAATATCTTGGAGGGTTTTACCAACTTTGTATTCAATTAACCTTATGGATTCCAGTCTGATGTTGAGTTCTTTAATCCATTTAGATCTTACTTTTGTACATGGCATTAGGCAGAGATCTGAGCCCACTTTTTTGCATGTAGCCTTCCAGTTTTTCCAGCACAATTTGTTAAAAGGTTTTCCCTGCTCCACTTCACTTTTCTTGCCACCTTATCGAAGATTAGATGATCATATGCTTGGGGGGAGATGTCAGTATATTCAACCCTGTTCCATTGGTCTACAGCTCTGCCTTTGTTCCAGTACCATGCTGCTTTAATTATAACTGCTTTGTAGTAGAGTTTTAAGTTAGGGACGTTGATTCCTCCCATTTTCTTTTTCCGAAGGATTGCTTTAGCTATTCGTGGGGGCTTATTGTTCCATATTAATTGCAGGATTGTTTGCGCCATTTCTTTGAAGAATTTCATGGGTATCGTAATAGGAATTGCGTTGAATTTGTACAGTGCTTTGGGAATTATTACCATTTTGACAATGTTATTTCTCCCCATCCCTGAGTAAGGGATATTTTTCCATTTCCTCGTGTCCTCTTTTATTTCCTGAAATAGCGTTTTGTAGTTTTCTTTTTACACGTCCTTTACTTCCTTAGTTAAGCTGATTCCTAGGTACTTGATTTTCTGGGGCACAATTGTCTTCTCTTCATGTCACTCACTTCTCTTTCACTATTTGCGTATAAGAAAGCCATGAACTTTTGGGTATTTATTTCATAGCCTGCGAGTTTACTATACAAGTCTATTGTTTCTAGGATTCTGTTGGTAGAGGTTTTAGGGTTCTCTAAGTATAGTATCATATCATCTGCGAATAGTGAGAGCTTAATTTCTTCCTTTCCTACCTGGATGCCCTTAATATCTTTTTCTTGCCTAATCGCTATTGCAAGTAATTCCAGTATTGTATTGAACAGTAGTGGAGAGAGTGGGCATCCTTTGTCTCATCCCTGATGTTAGACCGAAGACTCTCTGTTTTTCCCCATTGAGGATGATGCTTGCTGTAGGCTTGTGGTAGATGGCTTTAACTATATTGGGGAAAGTCCCCTCTATGCCCATTTTGGCAAGGGTTTTCATCATAAAGGGGTTCTGGAACTTATCAAATGCTTTCTCTGCATCTATTGATATAATCATATGATTTTTATCTTTTCTTTTGTTGATTTGATTGATTATGTTGATTGATTTCTCAATGTTAAATCATCCTTGCATCCCCGGGATGAATCCCACTTGGTCATGGTGTATGATATTTTTTTTTTCTTTTTGGGTCACACCCAGCGATGCACAGGGTTTACTCCTGGCTCTGCACTCAGGAATTACTCCTGGCAGTGTTCAGGGGACCATATGGGATGCTGGGAATCGAACTCAGGTTGGCTGTGCGCAAGGCAAACGCTCTACTTGCTGTGCTATTGCTCCAGCCCCATGTATGATCTTTTTGATGCGTTGTTGAATTCTATTTGCTAGTATTTTGTTGAGAATCTTCGCATCCGTATTCATCAGGGATATCCACCTGTAGTTTTCTTTTCTTGTGGTGTTTTTGTTTCCTTTTGGTATTAGAGAGTTATGGGCTTCTTAGAGATCGGGCATGTTAAGGGTGGTGTGGCCATAGAGTCTCCTGACCCCGAGCCTGGCTGTCCTCACCGGGGCCCCTTGTAGGGGGACGTGTTGAATTTCCATCCCTTCTCCGAGCAAAGCCCCGGCAGACAAAGACTTCTAGAACCAGCCAGAACCATGCTGAGACCACTCTCCACACGCATAAAGGTACCGGCAGAGGAACAAAGGCATGCGGGTCCTGGGGCTGAGATCTCCAAGTCTGCTCTGATTGGGGCTAAGCATCTTCACCTAGATCCTCCACCTTCCTGTAGGCAGGGGCCACACCCACCAACTGCCCCCTTGGCACCGTGTAATCCCATCAACGTCCAAGACCCAGAGACTATAAAACCCAGCTCCCGGAAGAGAACAGCACAGAGTCTCCTGACCCTGCGCCTGGCTGTCCTTGCCGGGGCCCCTTAGAGGGGGCGGGTTCAGTTTCCCTTCCCGCCCCAAGAAGAGCCCTGGCAGCCGAACCTTCAGAACCAGCCACAACCATGCTGAGACCACTCTCCACACGCATGAAGGTAGAGGAACATAGGAACAAAGGCATGTGGGTCCTGGGGCTGAGATCTCCAAGCCTGCTCGGATCGGGGCTGAGCATCCTCCAACCAGATTCTCCATCTTCCAGTAGGCAGGGTTCACACCCACCAATTGCACCCCAGCGCTGTGTAATCCCATCAACCACCAAGACCCAGAGACTATAAAATCCTGCTCCCGGAAGCGTGCATCTTCATTTGCAGGCATGCGACATCTTATTATCTCGTTCTTACTTTGGACAACCTGGCAGACTACCAAATGTAACCTGCCCACAGGGCAGAGTCTGGCAAACTCCCCGTGGTGTAACCAATATGCCAAATACCAGTAACAACGATGGGTCTCATTCTCCCAACACTGAAAGTGCCTTGAATATGGCACCTTTAGAATCTCAGGGCTAGGGAGAAGGAGAACGTTACTGGTGCCTGCTTGGGGCAATCGACGAACAACAGGATGATCATGATCGTGATCGGGCTTCATAGAAACTGTTTGGGAGAGTTGCTGTTTTTTCAATTTCCTGAAAAAGCTTGAGAAGTACTGGCAATAGGTCCTATTTAAATATTTGGAAAAATTCGCTAGTGAATCCATCTGGACCTAGATTTTTGTTTTTGGGAAGACTTTTGATTACAATTTCAATTTCCTTGATGTGAATAGGTCTATTCAGGTACTCTCTATCTCCTTGATTCAGCTTTGCGAGATTATAGGAATCCAGGAATTTATCCTTTTCTTCTAGGTTCTCTTGTGTTGTGGCACAAAGACTTTCAAAGTAGTCTCTGATGATCTTTTGAATTTCTTTGGTTTCTTTTGTGATATCCCCTTATTATTTCTGATTCGATTTATTAGGGTTCTCTCTGTTTATTTGTGAGTGTTGCTAGTGGTTTATATATCTTATTTATTGACTCAAAGAACCTGCTTTTGGTTTCATTAATCTTTTGGATTGTTTCTTGGGTTTGCATGTCGTTGATTTCTGCTATAATTTTTATGATTTCTTTCCTTCTGCCTGATTTGGGCTCCTGTTGATACTTTTCTAAGATCTTCAGCTGTGAAGTCAAGTTGTTTATGTGCATCCTTTCTTCCGTCCTGAGATATGCTTGCGGAGCTATAAATTTTTCCCTTAATACAGCTTTAGCTGCATCCCATAAGTTCTGGTAGCTTGTGTTTTCATTCTCATTTGTTTCCAAGTATCTTTTGATTTTATTCTTGACTTCCTTCCTGATCCACTTGTTGTTCAGCATTGGGTTGTTTAACTTCCAGGTGTTTGATTTCGTTCTCTGTGTCTGTGTGTGATTCACTTCTATTCTCAGTGTATCATGGTCTGAAAGGATTGTTGATACTATTTCTATCTTCCTGATTCTATTGAGATATGTGTTGTGGCCTAGGACATGATCTGTTTTGGAAAATGTTCTCTGCACACTGGAGAAGAATGTGTACTCTTTCTTTTTTGGGGTGTAAAGCCCTGTATAGTTCTATAAGCCCTTTATCTTCTATTTCTTCTTTCAAAGCCAATGTTTCCTTGCTGAGTTTTGTCCTTGTTGATCTATCCATAGGTGATAAGGTGATGTTGAAGTCTCCAGCTACTATTGTGTTGCTAGCAACATCCTCCTTAAGATCTGTTAGCAGTTGTTTTAAATATTTAGCTGTTTTAAATATTAGCTGCGTATACATTTAAGAGTGTGATTTCTTCCTGTTGTACGTATCCCTTGATGAAGAGAAAATAGCCTTCACTGTCCCTTCTAATCTTTTTCAACCTAAAGTTAATGTTGTCAGATAGTAGTATGGCCACCCCAGCTTTTCTGAAGGAACTGTTTGCTTGCAGGATTGTTTTCCATCCTTTCACTTTGAGTCTGTCTTTGCTCTGACTGTTGAGATGAGTTTCTTGTAGGCAGCAGAATGTTGAGTTCTGTCTCTGAATCCATTTTGCCACCCTGTGTCTTTTAATTGGTGAATTTAGACCGTTGACTTTGAGAGAGATTATTTTTATTGTGTTTTGGGTCATCGTTCTGTAAGGGTCTATTGTGCTTCTAGGGTTTGTCTTGTCTTAGAGTATCCCCTTTCATCCTTCTTTTAGGTTTGGTTTTGAGTCTATGTAGTTCCTGAGCTGTTGTTTACCTAGAAAATAGTGTACTGTTCCTTCGATTCTGAGTGAGAGTTTAGCTGGATAGAGTATTCTTGGTGAAGCATTCATTTCCGTGAGTTTTTTGACTATATCCCACCACTTCCTTCAGGCTTGGAGGGTTTCCTCTAATAGGTCTGCTGTGAATCTAAGGGCTACTCCTTTGTATGTTATTTCCTTCTTTGACCTTGCTGCTTGCAGTATTGTATCTCTATCGGCAGCATTGGTCATTCTAACTATGATATGTCTTGGAGATTTTTTTTGTTAGGCTCTCTTTTAGCTGGCACCCTTTGGGCTCCTTGAACCTGAATGGCTGCATTGTCGAGCTCTGGCAATTTTTCAGCAATGATTTGTTTAACCGTGCTTTTGTTATTGGGATTGTTTCCCTGAGTTTCTGGTACTCCAATGATTCTAATATTGTTCTTCTTGGAATCATCTCCTAGGACTCTGATTCACTCTAGAGACCTTTTGAGGTCCCTTGCAACTGTTTGTTGTTGCCCGTTGGCTTGGTGCAGTTGATCTTCCAGCTTTCTGATTCTGTCTTCAGCTGTGGTCATTCTACTATTGAGGGCACAGACTGAGTTTTTCATTTCATCTACCGAATCTTTTATTCGTGACATTTCTGCTCTCATTTCTTCCTGTAATTTGTCGATTTCTTCTGTCATGTTACCGGATATCTGTCTGACTGTTTCTTTGAGTTGATTGAACATCTTCATGACTTTGTATCTGAATTCTTTGTCAGAGAGGTCCCTTAGGTGAGCAGTATCTACAGAGGCTACTGGATTCTTTTTGTCCTCCTCTCCATGTGGTAGGGAATTGCATTTTTTCTTCATGTTGGTGTGTAGGTATGGGGACTAGGTTTCTTGGTATGGCTAAACTACCTGTGGATGCGTGAGCAGTGGCCCACCTATAATTAGACCACGCTCATTTCTACAGAAGCCACGCCCACTTCTGAAAAGGCCACGCCCCCACCGGTACCTGGTGTGTGTGGGGGGAGTAAAGCCTGGGGAGGGGAGAAGATCAGCACAGCTTGGGGGAAGTAGACCAAGAGGCAGAGGCTCAGGGCTTCTTTTCTCCCAGCGTCTGAAAGGACACCCGGGGGTCTTGCAGAGAGAAATCCAAGTCCCGGGTTTGAGTACCGGCAGATGAACTGACCAGGGTTTGGGAGAAGATCAGCACAGCTTGGTGGACGAAGAGGAAGAGGCAGAAGATCAGGGCTGCTTTTCTCCCAGCGTCCAAGAGCATGCTTAGGGGGCTTGCAGGGAGAAATCCAAGACCCATGTTTGAGTACCAGTGGATGAACTAACCTGGGTTTGGGAAAAGATCAGCACAGCTTGGGGGACGAAGAGGAAGAGTTTAAACCATTCTTAACAAAAGTAAAATTATTCCTTTTCCTGGAGATATATATTAACTTAGCAGGCAAAAAATATTGGCACATTTGAGGCAATAATATGTAAAAATGTGTAAAGAGTAATGAATGAAAAGATTTGGTTTTTCAGTTCTCCCAAAGTCCACATTATTTGGCAGGGCCTTCTCATGCTGATTCTGAACTTGTTCTTGAAAATTGCTTAGGCCAATAAAATTTTAGAAAATTTGATACAACTGCTAGTGTGAGAAAGTGCTTTGAGTTTTCAGTTCCCTTTTTTCTTGGTCATTATCATCAAAGTATTTTGTGGTCCTCCTGGATGAGGTGAGACACATGGCTTGTTGTGGCTATTACTCTGGTTGATAATCAGTTTCCAAACATGCAAGTAAGTTCAATTGAAAAGCATAACTTGGGTAAATCCACGCTTAACTATTAACCCAAGCTTGTTAGCTACCTAAATGTGTGGTGATCTAAATCCCATGATTAGAGGCGTTTTCTATTTATTATTTAGGCATTATTTCAGCACTCAGAGCCTGGCAAGCTCCCTTTTCGATATGCCAAAAACAGTGACAATAACGGGTCTCATTCCCCTGACCTTGGAAGGGCCTCCAATATGGCACCATTGGGAAGGACGATTAAGGAGAGGCTGCTAAAATCTCAGGGCTGGGATGAATGGAGACATTACTGGCACCCACTCGAGCAAATCAATGAACAAGGGGATGACAGTGATAGTGATTTCAGCAGTACATAACAAACACATTTTATGTCTTTAACTAGAATTTTTTAATTTTTAGTCTTTGACTAGAAGCAAATTTTTATAAAACTTAAAATATGTTATTGGCTTTGGTAAAGGTATTGGGTAGAGACTGAGGGTAAGTATCAAGAGAATGAAGGGTACTAAGGGTGGCAAAGGAGCAGGAGAGATAGTACAGTGGGTAAGAAGCTTGCTTTGTAGGCCAAGATTCAATCCTAATATCCCATATGGTTCCTCAGGCACCTCCAGAAGTTATTTTTGAGGGCAGACCCAGGAGTAACCCCTAAATATCTTCAAAAGTGATCCCAAAGATATAAAAAATGGTAGGGAAATTGTCATAGTAGCCTGAATAAATGTCAAATCATATTATATAGAGAAGAAATATTTGGTAAAACATTGCAATTCAGAATATAGATAATATACTAAATTAGCATTTAAAGGAGTAAAGATAGTGTTAGATATGATGTTAAAATATCATTTGGGGGAGGCTGTAGTGATAGTAGAGTGGGTAGGATTTTTGAATTACACTCAGTCTTTCATTTCACTGTTTATTTTACTTTGTATATTCATCTTAAGTCCTATCCATTTTGTCTCAAAGTGCGCAATTTTACCTCTTTTATGGTGTAGTTTTTCATTGAGTATATAAACCACTTTTTTTCTTCAGTCCTCTGCTGATGAGCACTTAGGTTAATTTCGTGTTTTGGCTACTGCGAGTAATGCTGTTGTGAAGATAGGGGTCTAAATATCCTTCCTAATTAATATTTTTATAGCCTTCAGATAAATGTCTATGAGTGCTTTTGCTGAAACTTATTCATTATTATTTTAAAATGCGTAATAAGCATTAAGCGTTGGGCGGGAGCAATAGGCTAGCGGGTAGGGTGTTTGCCTTTCATGCGGCTGACCTGGGTTTGATTCCTCCACCACTCTCAGAGAGCCTGGCAAGCTACCAAGAGTATTCTGCCTGCACGGAAAAGCCTGGCAAGATTCTGTGATGTATTCAATATGCCAAAAACAGTAACAACGAAGTCTCACAATGGAGACGTTACTGGTGCCCGCTCAAATCGATGAACAACAATGGGAGGGCAGTGCTACAGTGCTACAGTGCTATTAAGCATTAGTTTTCTCTTATATTAAACGGAAATGATGCTATATAAATTTAATGGCATTCTAAAAAAGTGATATGGAGTGATAAGAAATAAAGTACTTCACATAATAATACTTCACATAATAATACATAAAAGTACTTTATTCAAATAATATACTCTTATAATTCTTTCCAGAAGGCTATAACTTTACATCATTTATTCTTGAAATCCAAAATGTGAAAAAATATTACTGTAGATAAGAAATACTGATGCAAAATGTCAGAAGAAAGATCTTTCTTCACCACATGTATGCAGAACTCAGATTTTTTACTTAAAGAATTCATCATATTAGGCTCCATTGCTGAATATGACTCAATTTGATTGATTAAGTTAAAACAAAAAGCAGACACTATGGGCTTAACTCGCTTGTTAGCCAACTTATTAATTCTATAAACATGGACAAAATATCTAAACTCTTTGGGTCTTATTTTTATATTTATATAGACTTCTGTTAATATTAATTGTCATAAAACATTGGCAAAAAAGAATTTCATGGCAGTTCAAATGATAGTTACTATTCATTGTCATCTTATATCATTATTAACAAATTATAGCTTGAGATATAATTTAAGCTCTGATGCTGTTGTTTTATTAGATATAAAAAAGCTTGTGTTCTTTCATGACATTCTGAGAACTGGAACTCTTACTGGGAAATTTTCAAGCTTTCAAAATTCTTTTCACCTTTTGAATGCTAGTTCTTGTGAGCGTTTCCAAAGGCAAAATGGCATTTCAGAAGTAATGATAAGTGTACTTCTAAAATAGAATACACACCAGGCAGTTTCCTAGGACAGAATAAAACCCTGATGAGAGCAGCTGGGCTGGTTAGGGGAACAAATGGTCAAATGCAACTCTTGAAGATGTTCTCTAAGGCTGAAGGCAATTGCAACCATATGTGCTTCTCTCCTTGATTTCCCAACATACCTTTCTCCCACTATGGAAACTTTTTACTTAGTATTGAAGAAAATCTCTGTCAAGATTCTTATCAATATGAGTATTTTATTTTACTTTTGTTTTTGTGGGGTCTACACCGATCAGTGCCCAGGGCTCACTCCTAGCTCAGTGCTGAGGATTCACTCCTGGCAGTGCTTGAGGGACCCTATGGTCTACTGGAGATGGAACACTGGTTGGTTGCCTGTGAGGCAAGTGCCCTACCTGTTGTCCTCACCCTCTGGACCACCATATGAGTGTAATAGCAGTAGTGGCTATTTCCACTAGTTGGGAAAAGTCTATATAAATTTGAAGATGTACTGAGTTGAGTATTTATCTCTCACAATGAATTCATGTGAGTGTATGTGAACCACAGTGCTTTCTTTCCCTGTCAGATTTATTTTCTCGTGTTGCTCAGGAAAAGAATATTCACTTTAAAGAAAATTATTTATTATCAGTGCATGAATCATTCACGTTATCTGCCTAGAGCAGATTTCACTACTTCTTATTGGTTTGCTCATGTATCCTAAAGATTAGGGAAACATATTTTCAGCTGTATCGACTTTTTATCATTCTTGATAATAGGAAATGTGTTGTGAACTTGGAAGCGTTGTTTCATATACAAGCTGCAGGGGCAAAGGAAGAACTTTGTTTAAGTTTTTTTTTTAAATTTTATTTCCTTACTATGACATAGGCTGTAGAACGGTAAAGGTTATTATATTTTATTATTTTTAACCTCCTCCCCATTGAAGAGTACAATACATATGACAATATGTATTTGCTGATTGATAATGTATAAAGATTAAAGAATGATATTTATATGTGCTTTATGTGTAATTTCAAGTGTACTTTCTACTTATATTAAAATGCATTATATCTATCTTTCCCTCAAAATAATTTTCAATTTTTAAAAAATTTTATTATATAAATTTCATAATTAAATGCACCTTTCAGGTGCTGTACCAGATATTTGGTTATCTCACTAAATTCTCCAAGCAACTCGCAAACTATTTAGCTTTCCATTAATTTTACTGATATAGAAACTTAGATTTAAGATGAAGGAGTTATCTTTTAGTGTTTTCTGACTCTGATCACTGCTTGTGGCTTGAAATGAGATCTTGCTCAGCTACATGGTAGGGCATGATATCTTATATTGAGTTTCTTGCCAAACTTTAATTAATCAATGGTGACTGTAATGAATCTTTTATTTATTATCAGTTTTCTTCGTGCTAATGTTGTGGAGTAGAAACCTGTTACAGTGATTTCCTCAGTGACAACAGGCTTTTGCATAATATGAGAAATTAGAGAATATGATGTACTTCTACTACACTAGTTCTATCTCAGGGCAAATGGAATGCTTGTTCTAAACAAATTGAACATACAATTCTACGGTATACATCAGTTCTGAACATCAGTAAACATAGGATCTGATAGAGATATAGAATATGAATAGTGATGGGAGATGGAACTCAACATGCTGGCAGGCAAGATATCATGAAGGACTTTCTTTGCCATGGCTTTCTTTGAACAATCTCCCTGGAATATTCATAGTAATTCACTGAATAATTATAAGTGAAGAAGTAACCTGGTGAAATCCATATAATAGAAATATCACTGTACCTGGAGGCAGTGACAAAAAAACAGATGGAGGGGGAGATGTTAAGTGAAATAAATCAGAAGGAGAAAGACACATATTAGATGATTGCATAAGCTATATAAATAAAGTAAGGGAAGATAGAATGTTCAGTGAAAACAAACACTTATACTGATCACAGAACTTAAGTCAGTAGTTTCTAGAGGGCAGAAAGGGTTCAAATAGATTGTGCTAGTTGGCTACTGGCACATTAGTAGTGGGTATGATAGCATAAAATATATAAAATTTCATGATCACAATCATCCTGTTGTTCGTCGATTGCCTCAAGCAGGCACAAGTAATGTCTCCTTTGTCCTAGCCCTGAGATTTTAAAAAGTGCCATATTCAAGGCTCTTTTGGGGTTAGGAGAATGAGACCCATCATTATTACTGGTATTTGGCATACTGAGTACGCCACCGGGAGTTTGCCAGACTCTGCCGTGTGGACAGGTTACATTTGGTAGCCTGCCAGGTTGTCCAAAGTAAGAATGAGATAATAAGATGTTGCACAGCCGCAAATGCGACCATGTGCTTCCGGGAGCTGGATTTTATAGTTTCTGGGTCTTGGCCATTGATGGGATTACCTGGCACTGGGGGTAGTTGGTGGGTGTGACCCCTGCCTACTGGAAGATGGAGGATCTGGGGTGGAGGATGCTCAGCCCCAATCTGAGCAGGCTTGGAGATCTCAGTCCCGGGACCCACATGCCTATGTTCCTCTGCCGGTTCCTTCATGCGTGTGGAGAGTGGTCTCGGCATGGTTGTGGCAAGTGTCACACCCACCAACTGCCCCCAGCGCCAGGTAATCCCATCAACGGCCAAGGCCCAGAGACTATAAAACCCAGGTCCTGGAAGAGTACAGCACAGTCTCCTGCCACCGTGCCTGGCTGTCCTCACTAGGGCCCCTTGAGGGGGGCGGGTTGAGTTTCCCTCCCCGCCCTGAGCAGAGCCCTGGCAGCCAAAGATAAATCTTATACTCCTTTAAAATAGTGTTACCCCAATATAAAATTAAATAAACAAGCTCTATTGGATATATCAATTAGAGAAAGGCTATATAAAATACATGTGATATAAAACATAGGGTGACTGGGGCCCAAAAGATAGTATAGAGGGTAAGGCCTTGCACAGCTGACCCAGATTGACCCCCGGCATCCCATGTAGTTCCGGAGTTTGCCCAGGACTGGTACCTGAGTGTAGAGCCAGGAATAAACCATGAAAAATGCCTGGTGTGGCTGCCAAATAACACCCCCCAAAAGAAGCCCAATAAAATAAAGCATTAGCTTTATTAAGAGATGAAGAGGAAAAATAAATAGAAGATGTAGCTGTGATCATAAACTATTTCAGTGTATATTAGTCTGTCAAAAATCCATCTTGAAGAGAATAAGAGAAAATTGTCTTCCATAGAGCCAAGGGTTGGTGTGGGGTATGGGTGGTGGGAGGGATACTGGGGACATTGGTGGTAGAAAATGTACACTGGAGGAGGGATGGGGTTTTGATCATTGTATGACTGAAACTCAATCATGAACTCTTTGAAACTGTATGTCACGGTGATTCAATAATAAATAAATAAATTTTAAAACTTCATCTCTATAAGAAAAGAAGTGTTTATCATAGAAGCCAAGATTAAGTAGAATCTGATTTTCCCTAATATAATGCGATTCTTATAGGTGATAAAACTCAAGACACCATTAAAATTGAAATGTAAGCATTGGAGAGACAGCTGGTCAAACTCAGGGCTAAAATGTGAGAGAAAGGAGTAATTTTTCTTTGTGTGAATTTAAACTCATGTACACAAAGTATGTATTTTTTGTGTTTTCACCTATGGTTTCCAAACTGCGATAGCTCAAAGTATTTGTCACATTAACTTGAACACATCAAGTTATTGAATTCAAAATGAGATGAATTAAGGAAAAAAAGTAGCACTGTAGTACTGTCCTCCCATTGTTCATCAAGTTGCTCGAGCGGGCCCAGTAACGTCTCCATTGTGAGACTTGTTACTGTGTTTGATATCAAATACGTCATGGGGAGCTTTCCAGGCTTTGCCATGTGTGCAAGATACTCTCTGTAGCTTGCCGGGTTCTCCAAGAGGGGTGGAGGAATCGAACCTGGGATGGCCAGTTCGGCCTCGTGCAAGGCAAACGCCCTACGACTGTGCTATCACTCCAGCCCAGGAAAAAAAGTAGAGTTCTAAAAATGTGCATGAGAAAGGACTCGAGCCTAGCAGCATGGCAGTGAAGGCAGATTTTTGTGTCTAGGGGAGATATTCTCCTATAACAGGTATCCCGAACCTGGCATGAAAAAGCATTGCCTCACACTCCGAACCTGAGCACCATTTTTACACTCAATAGCTCATGCTAAACATACAAAGACATCCTAATTTAGGTTCCTACCCACACAAAAGCACACAGGAAAGAACACCAAACTGCAAAGATCACAATGTAAAGCAATGCAGAAACCCATCAGGCTTTGGGAGAGAAGAAGCTAGCCCAGTTGACCAAAGAAATTATAATGAGCTATATGGCCTCTCTGATAAAGAATTTAGAATGAAACTGTTAAGAATTAATAAGGATCTCAGAGAAACAATAGATTGCACCACCAATACAATTCAGGATATGAGAGCAGAAATGAGGAAAATACAAACAAAAATATAAGCAGAAATGACAGAAGGAATAAAAGCCTGATAGGTAAAATAAAAAATTCACTGGAAGGCCTCAGCAATATACTAAGGAGTAAGAGTTGCTCAGGACCCAATCAGTGAGTTCCAACATAAGGTGCAGAGAATCTGAAGACTATGCAGAAGATTAAAAAAGTGCATCAAAAGAAACCAACAGATGACAAAAGAACATTGAGATGAAGTCAAGAGGAAAAACATAAGAATCATTAGCGTCCTAGAGGGTCAGGAAGACAACCCCAATGAAGAAGCATCAGTAAAAGACATCATTGCTGAGAAGTCCCCAAAGCTGAACAGCAATTGCACCCGAATCCAGAAGGTGTTAAGGGTACTGGCTACAAGAAAGCCAAATAAAAAACACTTCAAGTCACATCTTAATGAGTTTGACAAAACCTGTAGAGATAGAATACTGAAGGGATCAAGATGAAAGAAGGAAACAATATACAAAGGAGCTTCCTAAAAATATATAGCAGGCTTATCAGACAAAACCCTCCAAGCCCAGAGACAGTGGTGGGATAGAGTGAAAAAATTAAAATGAATACCTCTCCAAGAATTCTTTACTCAGTTCAAACTTTCATTCAGATTTTAAGGAACAATACACAACTTTACAATAAAAAACTCAGAAAATTCATAGACTCATAACCGTTCTTACAAGAAGTAAATGGGCTAATTTAGACAAGACAAGCCCCACAAACACATCAAACTCCTGCAGAAAGGACTTATGGCACAAAACTCCATAAGATCAATCTCTCTCAATGTTAATGGACTAAATGTACCAATCATTAGGCATACAGTGTAAGGATGGATTAGCAAACTGAAAACAACACCCTGCTATATGCTAAAAACACATTTGGAGACTCAGAGCAAACAAGGGTCAGAGTCAAAGGTTGTAAGACAATTCTAAAGGCAAACACACTGCCCCCACCCCACCTCAGAAAGACATCAGGGACCAATAGGATCTCAAAATCTGATATATTCTACAATTGGAGAACTGGAGATCCAGTGGCATGCCAATGACCTTTTGAAATGCATCTATTTATGCAGTGTTCTTGTTGATGCTACATTTCGTGTCAAAAAATATTTTTTCGGGTAACAGTGACATCATTTCCTCATTGGAACCCAAGGAAAAACTCAAATGTCTTTTGTCCAACTTTAATGTTGAATTCCTGTAAGGAATAAGGATATTTATAGTTATATTTGCATTTTCACCAGATCTCTATGACTTTAAAGGCTTGTGTCCTGCAGAGAGCAAAGTATTTCTGGTATGAGGAGAGGGGGTGTCCCCTTTAAGCTTGAGGACACACCTGCTACCATAGCAGCAGTCTCACAGCAACATGGTTAGTGATGTCACAGTCACATACTTTGGGTGCTTTGGTGAGGAGGCTGACTGAAGACGTGGGCCTCAAAGACCAGTGAGGCTTCCTGGATGGGGCAGGATTTCAAGGACACAGAGGATAAGAAAACAACCTGAGAAGATAGCAGCTCTAAAATATGAGGAACACATAGGTACACAAGCCTACTAGGCCTCTTGTTGAAATCTACAGAGGAAGTTATAAGAAGAGGCAGGAAGAAGTAGCTTTAGAGTTTGGGTGGCTGTAGAGTCAAGACAAAGATGTCCATAATAAAGGATCAGAGAAGCAGAGGTCCTCAGGTCTAGTCTAGGCAGTGAGAAAGGGAAATAAGTGGTCTGGAGTCTGTAGGAGAGAAACCAGGGCTGGTCTCATGGGTCTGTGCTTTACCACCTCTTCCCTCTTCAGAGACTGACCCAGTTCATCCTCCTTGTTATTTCTCCGCATCCTTGCTCCTTTCCCTCTAAATCTTCAAGTCTCCCATTACCCTATGAAAGCAAAGGTGAAAAGAGGCTGTGATGAGATGGAGGGCACAGAGCTCTCATGGAAAGAAACTGATTCCTTGGGTAGCCCTTGATTACCAATTAAATTCACATGTGAGGGAAACAACGCATCCTGTTTCAAATCCTATCAGTGGCCTATAGAATTATGTATTCATAAAATGAGAGGCTTTTTGCTTTACCAAGAAGGGAACTAGTTGTGCATAAAATAAGCTGAACACTGAGGGCAAAATGACACTGACCCCCCCAAACAACGATCAGAACTCAACCGAGCCATAGCTGATTACCTTTGTTCAAATGGCTTTGGACAGGCATATTCCATTTTTAAAAAGAAAGCTGAAGCGGATATGAATCAACCATTTGATAACAAACAAGCAAGAAAGGAAAAGAAATGGACATTTGTTATTAGATTAGGGAAGAATATTGTTTAGAATTAAAACTAAAAAAAAACAAAGAAGACCTGAAAAGAAATGTGTTTTGGGGGCTGGAGCAATAGCACAGCGGGTAGGGCGTTTGCCTTGCACGTGGCCAACCTGGGTTCGATTTCCAGCATCCCATATGGACCCCTGAGCACCACCAGGAGTGATTCCTGAGTGCAAAGCCAGGAGTAACCCCTGAGCATCGCCGGGTGCGACCCAAAAAGCAAAAAAAAAAGTGTTTGTTGGAAAGTTAATGTCCGGTAGAATAGGCTCCCCCTTGTTACTGAAAAACATGCATTTAATGGACCCAAGAGCCTGATTACTAGAGTGATTTTCTACCTCATGTTCACTATTATTGTTTCTTCCTAGGAAGATGATACAATTAATGCCTGGGATTATGAAAATGGAGCTTTGGGAAAGTCCACACAGATTCAATTCAGAATATTTCATTTGACCAGAGCAGGAAATTGCTCACCTCCTGCTCTGCAGATACAACCATCAAACTGTGGGACTTTAGGAATTTTCTCTGTGTTGGAACCATTTATGGCCATTAGCACAATCTTTCTTCAGTGGCCATCATGCCCAATGGAGATTTTATTATATCAGGCTCACGGGATACATCCTTAAAGATGTGGAATATACATACAGGCTATTGCATTAAGACATCCACTGGCAACACATAGTGGGTAAGTATGGTATGCCCAAGCCAGGATGGCACACTGATAGCAAGCTGTTCACATGACCACACAGTGCTTGTTTGTGATACAGCCACTATGCAGTGCAAGAGCAAGTTTTGGGAGCATAAGCAGATAGTAGAATGTATTTTCTGGATTTCAGAATGTTTACATCCTTCTGTTTGTGCAAGCAATGAGTTCTGATACTTAACAATGGGGCAAGGCTGAACCTTAATTACTCTCTGAATCTATAGATAAGATGATTAAGATGTGGGGTATCAGCACTGGCAAGAGTCTTATGACCCTAGTGGATATGATGACTAGGTGTGCGGGGTCCTAATGGAGTCTTTGGGGCCCTTCATCATGAGCTGTGCAAATGCCAAGACCCTACCTACATGTATGGAATTATATGAATGGAAGATATATCAAGATTATCAAAGCACATAATCATTTTATGTCCACCTTCAATGTCCATAAGATGACCCACTGTGTGGTGACTAGCATTGTTGATCAAACCTTCAAGGTCTGAGAGTGCCAGAGACCTCAGCTGCCCCTACTTCCTAGCACCGCCAAAAAGCAGGGTCCTGATGAGGGACTGAATGGAACCACGGCAAGCAGTGTGCAATGTGCTACCCTGGCATGGAGATGGGCCTGGCCAAAGTGCCTAATGCTTAACTATAAGTTAAGAGCTTGGTCATGGACAAATTCTGTCATGATCCAAGGAGCAAAAACTAGATTCAGACCCTGCTAGTGTTAGGAAAGATTAATCTGGCCTGAGCACTATAATCTGAGTCTGTGGCAAGATGCTCCCAAGAGAGCTGCCCTACAAGCTTCAAGTATCTCTAACTGTGACAATACACAAATAACTAATAATAAGATGTTGATTGAGTTATTGGACTGAGGAAAGGAGAAAAACACTTAAGAGGTATTTTGCCCCTGGGCATTCAGGAAGGGCAATGGAATGCCACTAGGTGATGTTTCTGCTCTTGAGCCAGGAAATCACAAAGGGCTTTCTTATGTTGATTTTGCTACAAGACTGGGTGTAGCCTAGAGGGCAAGGTGGAGAGAAAGTTGGGGTGGAGAGATGAGTGGGGGAGAGGCAGAATCCAGAGAGCTGGGATGAAGGACTGAGGGGCTAGGAAGGAAGCAGGAAGCATGTGTGAGATGGGAGAGAGGAGAGATTGAATAAATGATAACTAATCAGCAACCATCTTGGTCCACATTCTTCCTCCGCCTGCCCATCACCAACTGCCATCCCAATCCAGTCCATACACAGGGTCTGGAGGGTACTGAACGCTGGCTGTGAGAGAGAGCAGCCTAGAGAGTATGAGAACACACACCCTTCCACGAGCATATTTCTTACATCTGACCTTTTTAAGAAAACGGAAAAATGTAAGCTTGATTTTCTACCATGAATGTAAGAGCAGTTTGAACTATATTTACAAGCTTAAAAAATAAGATTTAATGGAGCATGCATAACAATATACTGTATTTGTCTTTGATTTATATAAAAATGCTTTTAAGTACTTGGGCCTTTTTTTGACCACACACATTTGAATGTACTTTTGTTCCAAATTTTATATTATTATCTTTTTAAAAAAATTTTATTGAATCACCATGATATAGTTACAAGCTTTCATGTTTGGGTTACAATTACACAATAATCAAACACCCATCCCTCCACCAGTGCACATAACCCACCACCAATACTCCTGGTATAGTCCCCCCTTTCCCACCCTCCCCCTGCCTCCATGACAGACAATAATCCACATACTCACTCTCTACTTTTGGGAATTATGGTTTGCAATACAAACACTGAGAGGTTATCACATTTTGTCCTTTACTTTCTGCACACATCTCCCATCCCGACCAGTTCCTCAAGCCATCATTTTCTTAGTGATCCCTTCTCTATTCCAGCTTCCAACTCCCCTTTGCTCATGAGACAGGATTCCAGCTATGGAGCAACCTATCTGTCCAGTGTATCTACCATCCTTAGGAGTCAGTCTCATGTTATGTTGTTTTATACTCCACAAATTAGTTCAGTCCTTCTATGTCTGTCCCTCTTTTTCTGACTCATTTCACTTAGCATGATACACTCCATGTCTATCCATTTATAAGCAAAGTTCATGACTTCATCTATCCTGATAGCTGCATAGTTTTCCATTTTGTACATGTACCAAAGATTCTTTAACCAGTTGTCTGTTGTAGGACACTTGGGTTGTTCCCAGATTTTGGCTATTGTGAACAGTGTTGCAATGAACATTTAGGCACAGATGTCATTTCTACTGTGCTTTTTTGCGTCCTCGGGATATTCCCAGAAGGGTATTGTGGGGTCTTTAACCAGTAGTCTGTTGTAGGACACTTGGGTTGTTCCCAGATTTTGGCTATTGTGAACAGTGCTGCAATGAACATTTAGGCACAGATGTCATTTCTACTGTGCTTTTTTGCGTCCTCGGGATATTCCCAGAAGTGGTATTGCGCGGTCATATGGAAGCTCAATTCTAGTTTTTGAAGCACTGTCCATATTGTTTTCCAGTAAGGCTGGATTAGTAGGCATTCCCACCAACATTGAAAAAGTGTCCCCTTTTCCCCACATCCATGCCAGCACTGGTTGCTTTTGTTCTTTTGAATGTGTGCCAGTCTCTGTGCTGTGAGATGATATCTCATTGTTGTTTTGACTTGCATTTCCCTGATGGATAGCGATGTGGAGCATTTTTATGTGCCTTTTGGCCATTTGTATTTCTTTTTTGCGGAAACTTCTGTTCATTTCTTCTCCCCATTTTTTGATGGGGTTGGGGTTTTTTGTTGTACAATTCTACTAGTGTCTTGTATATCCTGGATATTAATCCCTTATCAGATAGGTATTGGGTAACTATTGGGTAAATATAAATGAGTAAGTTCACATGCATACACACACATACACACACATGCACACATACAACATTTGTTAGGTCTTTGGGATATTGATTTTTGGTAAACTGCTAAGGCATAGAAGAAAAATAAATTATTCTGTGGAATATCAAGCTTTATAAAAATTAATTATGAAGACATAATGAATCATGTTAGATTAAGTTGCTAAATGGTCACGGTCCGACTGATGGTACTCCCGTTGTTCATCGATTTGCTTGAGCGGGCCCAGTAACGTCTCCATCATGATACCTGTTGTTACTGTGTTTGGCATATTGAATACATCATGGGTTACTTGCCAGGCTTTGCCATATAGACAAGATACTCTCAGTAGCTTGCCGGGCTCTCCAAGAGGGGCGGAAGAATCGAACACTGGTCTGCCATGTTGGCAGTGTGCAAGGCTAACGTCCTACCCGCTGTGCTATCACTCCAGCCTAATCCCTCTCTTTTTACCAAAAATAAGCTTGAATAACATCGTAAAGCAAGAACACTGAAATTCTAAACCATAATCAATCAAGTATCTTTAATCCTTCCTGTTGATCTGATTTATAATATCTTGTTTAAACATATTTAAATTGCTGTTTGTGATCTGTCATTTAAATATATATATATATTGGAGCATATTTAATAACCAGAAGATACATCTAAGCTTGTTATATTTTGTTGGTGAATAATACATATCATTAAGTAAGACTTTCCAAACCCTATGATTATGTTCTTTGATGTAAAAATATTTCTGCTTAATCAATAATTTTGCTTAATATCAATATAAAGTGTTGGCCTATCCTTCGCCAACTGCAAGACCAAGATGAACGTCAGCCCTCCGACATCCTGATGGATCTATCACATCTTCCAGAATGACAATGGAGAAGGTTATCCATGACTTCTACTTGGATCTCTTTGATAGTCACGTCTGTCCACCTGCACATACCAAATTATGCAGGATGGATATGTCGTTCCCAACATTCTCCCTTCCAAAATACGACACGCCATTTCATCGGTAAAGAAGCATACAGCACCCAGTCCAGACAAGGTCAGGCCAGAACACCTGAAAAATTTGCCTCCAGTACTCATCAATACACCGGCTCGGCATTTCACATGCTTCTTATCTGAATGCAAGGCTCCATCCCAACGGAAAATCAGCAGAACTGTTCTGTTGTACAAGAAGGGAGACATCCACAACATTGGCAACTATCACCTGATCTACCTGTTGTCCATCGTCTACAAGTTGTTCACTCGGGTCATCCTGAATAGAATAGGCAGAACACTAGACAAAGGACAACAATGCGAACAAGCTGGGTTCTGAAAAGGATTCAGCACGATCGACCATATCCACAAAATAACCAAGCTCATTGAGGCATCTCGGGAGTTCAAGATACTGCTCTGTCTAATGTTCATCAATTTAACGGAGGCCCTTGATTCTGTTGATACTGAAGTGTTCATCAAATCCCTAGCAAAACAAGGCATTCAAACTCAGTACATCAGGATGCTCCATGAGCTGTAATACAGATCCACCACCAGAATCTCACCATTTTACAAGGAAGTGATCATCAACATAGAGAGGGGTTCGGCAGGGTGATAACATTTCACCAAAACTCTTCAGTGCCACCTTCAAGAATGCCATGTGACAACTGGAATGGGAAGGAATGGGAGTGAAGATAGACAGTCGGCAACTACACCACCTCTGCTTCACTGATGACATCGTTCTAATAACACCAAACATCAGCCAAGCGGCACAATTGCTGGCCGACTTTGACCATGAGTTTGGAAAGGTTGGACTGCAGTTGGATCTCACAAGGACAATGTTTATGAGAAACGGACTCATTTCTGATGTTCCGTTTGCACTCAAAGGAATGAATATCTCCGAATGCAGCAGCTATTTGTACCTGGGTTGAGAACGCAACATGAGGAAAGACTTGGTGCCAGAATTGTGCAGGAGGAAGAGTGGCATGGAACGCCTTCAAGAGAAGAAGTTATTAAGAGCATGAAGAACCTCCCTCCCCGGGCATATCTTTTAGACTCTACCATTCTTCCTGCACTAACATGCACCTCAGAGACCTGGACCCTACGAAAACAGGATGAGAAGACTATTCAGATCATGCAAAGAGGAATTGAAAGAGCTATGCTTGGAGTATCATGCGTCACTCAAGTGAGAGAAGGAATCCGGAGTTCTGACCTCCATCAATGATCAAAGATCAGGGATGCTGCCTCATTTCCAAGGTGTTGAAAATCAATGGTCCAGACACATAATGCTGGACTAGAGCCATTACTGATTGGATTACATGGAACGTCAAAATAACACCTGGCCACTCACTTATGAGATGGTCGGACTTCTTCATCAAGACCCTGAACAAATGGTTTGATGCTCTTCATGTTCCCAGAGTGAGCAGACGCCACTGGGCTACATTAGCACATAACAGAATGGAATGGAGATGTAACTGCATCCGCTTGAGCAAATCGATGAACAACAGGATGACAAGTGTTTATAGTGATTGCAATATCAAAAAATATTTTAGAAATAAAATTTTTAAAATTATTACTTTTCCATCCTAAACTATTTGAAAACTAGTTCTGACTGGGAAATTTTTTCTGCTAAAGGAAAAGTACTTTCATGCCTTAACTTGCCCCCATAATTTGGTGGTTTAGCAGCTGACACTCCCTTATATATTGTGATCCAGAGTTGCTAAAAGTAGGTCTGGAAGAATTTCATAATCTCTGACTTTGAGTAACTTATTCCTAGAAGATTGTCAATAAATTATTTCATCGTTTGGTAATAAACAGTGTTTCGTTATTGTTGTTTTGCCAAAGCTGGGAGTGGTCAGGATAAACTCTCAGTTTTGCACTCAGGCAGTGGCTCCTGGTGCTACTTGGGAAACTATGTTCAGTGCCAGGAATTAAACCCTGGCTAGCCACATGCAAGTCAAGTGCTTGATTGCTATAATAGCTCAGGCCCTAACTATAGGTGGTTTATCTTTTCCAAAGAAAATGATTTGAAAAGCTGATACAAATGAAATCACAAGGCAGTTTACAAAGACATTTTTTCTTGATTGCATTTCATTCATTTGTGTAATGGTGATTTTTTAATACCACTTTTAACATTTAAGAGACTTTTAGTTCCTGAAATATGCAAACAGCTTGAGTTATGTCCTGTAGATATACACACAGATATCAGGGCATATATTTTTATGGCAAAATTTATATCTAGTTTGTGTGTTTATGCTTGTTTGCAAGTTTCTTTTTAATGATTTCTAAAAATTCCCTGATCAGGAAACTTTTGATATTCAAGGGATTTTTGCAGAAAATCAAAAATAGCTAATTTTTAAAATTCACTTTTAGGGCAGTATATTGCCTCATAACCCTATTCAACTGAAGACCTCTGGTTCCAGCCATAGCCATGCTTAAGATCACTCTCCACACGTTTGAACGAGCCTCATGCATGAAGGAACTGACAGAGGAACCCAGGTAAACGGGACCCGGGGCATAGATCTCCAAGACTGCTCGGATTGGGACTGTGGCCTCCTCCACCCAGATCCCCCATCTTCCAGGCGTTAAACCCACCAACTGCCCCTGGCGCCGTGTAATCCCATCAACAGCCAAGACCCAGAGACTATAAAACCCTGCTCCTGGAAGTGACATCTTATTATCTAGGTCTTACTCTGGAGAACCTAGCATGCTACCAAAAGTATCCTGCCCACACGGCAGAGTCTGGCAAACTCCCCGTGGCATATTCAATATGCCAAAAACCAGTAACAATGATGGATCTCATTCTCCTGACCCTGAGAGAGCCTCAAATGTGGCACTTTTTAAAATCTCAGGGCTAGGACGAAGGAGACGTTACTGGGGCCTGCTCAAGACAATCGATGACCAACAGGATGACAGTGATACAGTAAACATCCTTTTCTGTTTAACTTAAGTTTTTTTGGAAGAATATTTTTTGTAGAAGTTTTGAAATTTTTCATTTTACTTATGTTCAACTATATCCTGTTTTGCTTAAAGATGTAAGTACATAAAAATTGTGCATTTTGACATTTGCTTCTAACTGTATAAATGCCTTATATTTCAATTCAGTTTTAGCATGTAACAACAGAACTTGGGTTTGGGTAAGCCACAACCTCTAGAAATCACTGATAGATATGAACAAACATGAAGGAAAATTGACAGATTTTGGAAAAAACTGCTGCCCAGGGATTGTTTTGTTCTCTCCAGTGTGCAGTGACTTTCGTTAATCGTGAAGTAAGAACCTTCTACTTTAAACTCAGCAAAATGTTACCCTTAGTTAGAAAATTTTCAGTCTACTTCCTAGTTCATCTGACAGATTTGTTTTCCATTTAAAAGCAATAAATATATTATCTCAGGGATGGTCTGCAAGAAGGATCTCCATATATTGATCCCAGATTGAATAATGAAGATGCTTCTGATGAGTGATCCTTCCACTATCTCATATTAGTTTTTAAGAATTTTTCTGTATTGTTTTTTGACACTGCCCTATTGATGCCCCCTTCTTCTGGTAGCCTCTGTTTTCTCTGTTGCTTAACCCTGTGTTTGTCCAGTATACCAACACTGAATTTACTGCTTTCCATTGTCAGTAGTCTGTATGCTTGAGAGGTTCACTGCTGATTTGTCAGATTCTCAAACCTTTTGGTCATTGATTTCAGAACTAAAAACTTCAAGTTACCTGAAGAAAACTATTAATATTTTATTTTAGGAACCATGACTTACACTTTGTTAATGATAGGGTGAAATAATGCAAACAATATGTCAACATCACATCCTCCACCACAGTGTCCCCAAAGAGGGAGAATCTGGAGGAATTGTCAGGGAGTGACACTCTGGTAAAAGGTGTGATATTGGAACATCTTATGCATGACAATATATCCTTAACACTTTTATACATTATGGTTTCTAAAATTTAAAACTAAAACAGTTCATGAGTTATGGGGCTGGAACAATAGCACATCAGGTAGGGCATTTGCTTTGCAGGTGGCCAACACGGCCGATCTGAGTTCAATTCCTCTGCCCCTCTCAGAGAGCCTGACAAGCTACCGAGAGTATCTTGCCCACACAGCAAAGCCTGGCAAGCTACCTGTGTCGTATTCGATATGCCAAACACAGTAACAAGTCTCACAATGTTACTGGGCCCACTCAAGCAAATCGATGAACAATGGGCAATGACAGTGGCATGAGTTAAGTAGCATGTCCTCATTTACTATCATATATAATCAATGAAAAGATTCACCACCATTTTCCTAAGCAGACCTAACTTTTGTAATCATTAAAATCCCCTTATTAATAGGAAATAAACCAAAGTTTGCTAAAATTCCCAGTGTACTGACCGATTTGGAGAAAAGAGAAAGGGAGGTGGTAGGGTCTAAGCACAGAAAGATTAGGAGCCTAATCATTCGATGCCGAGTCTAATATTCAAGTTGTGCTTTCTTGACATATATCTAAAAGTCACTATAAGAATTTTCTCTACAAAGTGAATATAACAAGCAAATTGCACCAAAACTCTGAAGAGTTTGAACTTGGTAGAGGATACTGTGTAATCTCCGGGCAGAGTTGGTCTCTGAAAATTCAGTGTTTTAGGTACCCTGTTATGCAGGAGAGATACTGAATCAAATCCATATATGGCTTTGCCCATTCAATCTGGCTTGGAAACAATGAAAGATCATGGGAAGGCACAGAATCTGTCCTTAGTAGAGGATTGCTGCCAGGATTCTAACTCCCAACACCTTAAAACAATCCTGTTTTCCCACTCACTTTCTAGAGTTGGGGTCCACCAAATGCTATTCTTACCTTTAGTTGGTGGTTCGTATCTAACCCAGGGATACCAGCTGTGTAATCACGGGGCAGCTAGGGACACTCACACGGCTCTCTCCCTTGCCACCTGTGTTTGGTGGACTCAGGCCACTTGCCATGGGGAGATGAAGAAGGAAATGAGACCTCCAGGCTGGTTGGTGATCAGTTGCCATTTATTCCATTCTCCCCACGCACCGGTTCCAGACTCACTAAGCTCCCCATTCTGTCTCCTCCTGTCTCCCCTGCTCATCTCTCCATGCTCCCTCTCACAGCCACGTCACTCCTCTCTCCATGCCCTGCTCCTGCATTCTTCTCCTACGTTCTTCTCCCTCTGCCCCCCTTGCTAGTCTCTCTGCTCCATCTTACTGCCCCTGGTCTCTCTCTAGTCTCTCTCTAGCTCCTTGCAGAGGTGGTGTAGTTGCCGACCGTCTATATTCACTTCCATTCCTTCCCACTCCAGTCATCACATGATGTTCTCAAGGGTGGCACTGAAGAGTTTTGGTGAAATGGTATCACCCCGCTGAACCCCTCTCTTGACATGGATAATCACTTCTTTGTAAAATGGTGAGATCCTGGTAGTGAATACGTAATACAGCTCACAGAGGACCCTGATGTATTGAATTTGAATACCCTGTTTGGCTAGGGCTTTGATGAACACTTCAGTCTCAACAGAATCAAAGGCCTTTTTTAAAATCAATGAACGTTAGAGAGAATGGCATCTTGACTCCCAAGAAACGTCGATAGTGCTGAATCCTTTATAGAACCCGGCTTGCTCACACGGTTGTCCTTCATCTAGAGTTCTGCCTATCCTATTCAAGATGACTCGTGTGAACAGCTTGCAGACAACAGAAAACGGTAGATCGGGCAATAGTTGCCAATGTCGTGGATGTCTTCCTTCTTGTACAGTAGTACAGTCCTGCTGGTTTTCCATTGGGACGGAAACTTGCATTCAGACAGGTAGTGTGTGAAGAGCCGAGCCAGTGTATTACTTAGAGAGCCTCCATAAGACTCAAAAATACCATTTCTGGGAACATACCTCAGGGGCTCCAAAACACACTAGAAATTCTATTTGCCCTTCTATGTTTTTCAGCACTACACACAACAGCCAGAATCTGGAAACAACCTAAGTGTCCAAGAACAGATTACTGGTTAAAGAAATTCTAGTAGAACTACCAATGAAATACTATTCAGTTTTTGGAAAAATGAAGTTATAAAATTTGCTTTTAAATGGGTTGACATAAAGAGTATCATGCTGAGTGAAAAGAGTCAGAAGGAGAGGGAGCATCAGCAAGTGTCTCCAAAGAAAAATTAAAATAATTAATTAAATATACATGAAATCTCTAGCTATATAATGGAATACCTTGACATGTCTTTAACCTTAAACACTTCATTTCCAATAGGCACATGCATCCAATATGTACAGATTACATACAAATATGAATTGGATAAATTTTAAGATGAGAACAGATGGCATTCGATGATTCAAAGTGTCCTTTTATAGAACACATGGGGAACTTTTCAGGAAAAAAATGAATCAAAAGGGTTGTTATAAGGAAAAAACAGAAAGTGATAAAAATAATATAAGTAATACTTTCTGAGTTATACCTAGAAAGAATGAGATCAGCTTGGTGAGTTTGACTGAACAAGGGATTTATCCTGTGTTTGCTGAAATTTAGGCATAATCTGTTGCAAAGGGACTACCAATTATTGATAAGTTTATAACTTAATTATGTTTTTAATTATATGATGTGATAAATAACACAATACGTTTCAAATTAATTTTATTGTTGAGAAATTTTCACAGATGTAGTTTATAAACACACTCAGTTATAACAAGCTTGACCAATAGGTCAGATTTTATATTGACTTGCTATATTTTCTTTCATGTAATTTCTATGAATTTTGCAAATTTTAACTTTCTTCTCCTTCTTTGTGAAATATAATTAGGTGTCATGACTTCATCAAATTTTGGTAGATATTTTTAGTAAACAGACTAAAATTAATGAAAAAGACATTTTTATTTGTCATTGTAAGTTGCTAAACATAACACATGCAAAAACTACAGGGTTTCAAGTTTACTCTGCATGAGAGATTATAGATGGATTGCCAGTTTGCTTTCTATTTATTTTAATTCTAAGAAATGTGTAGTGACATTATTTTTTACATCATTTGATATGATTTTTAAGTATTTCCAGAGAAATGCCATTTATTTATTTCTTTGGTGATGAAATCACATTACCAAGTGTTCCTAATAGTTAAAAATTTTATAATCAAGTTGTTTTTATGACAGCTGCCTCCATATATAATTCCTCTATTGTATCATCAACATTAAAAATATCAAAGTACCATGTCCCTGAAATGGCAGATTATATATAATAAATTCATGGTAATGGATTATTTCTCAGATACTCAGACATTTAAAATCAGAGAAATTAGTTTCAATATGTAAAAATTGTGGCCCTCATCATTTTTGTGATTCCTTAACATCATAATGTTAAGAAATACATCTGCTGTTCAATATAGTACTGGAAGTACTTGCAATAGCGATTAGGCAGGAAAAAGATATTAAGGGCATTCAGGTAGGAAAGGAAGAAATCAAGCTCTCACTATTCGCAGATGATATGATACTCTACTTAGAGAACCCAATAACTTCCACCAAAAAACTCCTAGAAACAATAGACTCGTATAGTAAAGTTGCAGGCTATAAAATCAATACCCAAAAGTCCATGGCTTTCCTATACTCAAACAGTGAGAGAGAAGAAAGCAACATGAAAAAAACAATCCCATTCACAATTGTGCCCCAGAAAATCAAGTACCTAGGAATCAGCTTAACTAAGGAAGTAAAGGACCTGTACAAAGAAAACTACAAAACGCTACTTCAGGAAATAAAAGAGGACATGAGGAAATGGAAAGATATCCCCTGCTCATGGGTCGGGAGACTTAACATTGTCAAAATGGCAATACTACCGAAAGCATTGTATAAATTCAATGCAATCCCTATAAGGATACCCATGACATTCTTCAAAGAAATGGAGCAAACACTCTTGAAATTTATATGGAACAATAAGCCCCCACGAATAGCTAAAGCAATTCTTGGGAAAAAGAAAATGGGAGGAATCAACCTCCCGAACTTCAAACTGTACTACAAAGCAGTAATAATTAAAACAGCATGGTACTGGAACAAAGGCAGAACTGCAGACCAATGGAACAGGGTTGAATACACTGACATCTCTCCTCAATCATATGCTCATCTAATCTTTGATAAAGGTGCAAGTAATGTGAAGTGGAGTAAGGAAAGCCTCTTTAATAAATTGTGTTGGCATCACTGGACGGCTACATGCAAAAAAATAGGCTCAGAACTCTGCCTAACACCATGTACAAAAGTAAGATCAAAATGGATTAAAGACCTCAACATCAGACCAGAAACCATAAGGTACATTGAAGATAAAGTTGGCAAAACCCTCCATGACATTGAAGCTAATGGTATCTTCAAAGATGCCACGCCACTGGCCGAGCAAGTGAAAACAGAGATAGATAAATGGGACTATCTTAAACTAAGAAGCTTCTGCACCTCCAAAGAAACAGTGACCAAAATACAAAGACAGTCTACAGAATGGGAAAGGATATTCACCGAATACACATCTGACAAGGGGTTGATATCCAGGATATACAAAATACTGGTTAAACTCCACAAGACGAAAACATCCAACCCCATCCAAAAATGGGGCAATGAAATGAACAGAAACTTTCTCAAAGAAGAAATCCGAATGGCAAAAAAGCACATGAGAAAATGCTCTACATCATTAATCATCAGGGAGATGCAGATCAAAACCACAATGAGATACCATCTCACACCTCAGAGACTGGCCCACATTCAAAAGTACAAAAGCAACCGATGCTGGCGTGGATGTGGCGAGAAAGGGACACTCCTTCACTGTTGGTGGGAATGTCCACTGGTTCAGCCCTTCTGGAAAACAGTATGGACGATTCTCAAAAAATTAGAAATTGAGCTCCCATTTGACCCAGCAATACCACTCCTGGGAATATATCCCAGAGAGGCAAAAATGTATAGTCGAAGTGACATCTGCACTTGTTTGTTCATTGCAGCACTCTTTACAATAGCCAGAAACTGGAAGAAACCTGAATGCCCAAGAACAGATGACTGGTTAAAGAAACTTTGGTACATCTACACAATGGAGTACTATGTAGCTCTTAGAAAAGATGAAGTCATGAAATTTACATACAAGTGGTACAATATGGAAAGTATCATGCTAAGCGAAATGAGTCAGAAAGAGAGGGATAGACATAGAAAGATTGCATTCATCTGGGGGATATAAAGTAACAAAGTATGAGATTAATACCCAAGAATAGCTGAGATCAGCACCAGGAGGATTACTCCATAACTTAGAGGCCAGCCGGGTATCCTAGAGGAAAGGGCTGTTCAGATAGAGAAGGGAGCACCAAATAAAGGATGTTTGGAGGATCCTCCCAGGAGGGGAGATGCATGTGGAAAGTAGACTATGGACTGAACATGTTTGCCACTCAATGCCTCTTTTGCAGACCACAACACCCAAAAGGAGAGAGAGAACACAGGGGATTGCCCTGCCACAGAGACAGGGGGGATGGGGGGATGGGGGTGGGAGGGATATTATCCATGGTGGCGGAAAATGGGCACTGGTGGAGGGATGGGTATCTGATCATTGTATAATTGAAACCAAAGCACAAAAAATTGTAAATCTACAACTTTAAAATAAATAAAATAAAATAAAGGGGAAAAAAAAGAAATACATATAACTTGCATAGTTATATATATTACCACATGTAATTTCATTGTTCTATAGTTGTATAAATATAATTTACATGTATGACTGAATTCTCAGTTGTTACATTTTATCACTGTATTTACTATTACTTTCATGTATTGATGTATAAGGTTTTTTCTATTGATTGAAATTTTTGAGAATTTAAAATAAAAATTTAAAAAGAGTATGAAAAAGTTAAACAGCAATACACGAAATTAGTCTATGTGTTATAAATCATGTTAAATATTTAATAGGTGTTGTCCAAACCATAATTTATATATATTCTAACACTTGTCTAAAGTTTAAGTATACAAGCATTACTAAGATTGTAAAAGAATTAATATTAAAATCATGAATACTTTGGATTTTTTATTTGAAAAAATGTTCATAGAATGCTAACTAGTAAAAAGCATAGCAGTTTACTCAATATTTTTACATAAATTTTCTGTTGTCAAATGTTTCATGTTATATCATTAAGAAAGATTGTGAAGGCTAGAAAGCACAACAGTAGCTGTCCTCAAGGAACATGTAATTTGATGAATAAGATACAAAAATTTATAAGAAAAATATTACTTCAGCATTGAACTTCACACAATCTCTTTTTTACATCCTTTAACATGGGGAATTTAAACTAATCCACTTTTTTCTAAGAGACAAGCACTACACATAAAAGAGTAACAAAGTAAAATGTAATAATCCTGTCACTTTTCCATATCCTTTAGTAGTTTTATAAAACAAAATATTGTGGTGTACTGGAAATTACACTGAACTGGAAACCATTGTGTCTTTTTGGTTCAACTTTGCCCTTAGAAGTTTTGTGATTCACAAGTCCCTTAACCTTTGGGGGAATGTCTACCTTTATTTTTTTTAAAAGGAAACTCAATATTGGTTGGGACAAGGGGTCACACCCAGTGATGCCCAGGGGTTATTCTTGACTCTGCACTTGGGAAATACTCTTAATAGTGTTCAGGGAACCATATGAGTTGCTGGTGATCAAACCTGAATTGGCCGTGTGCAAGGCAAATGCCTTCATGATTGTATTATTTCTCCCGCCATAACAAACTCAATTTTTATTTGTCTATACAGTACAGGATATGTAGACAAAGTTTCCTTACAGTCCTTGTAACTCTGAGGTGATATAATTGAGTTTATTTATTTTTATTTTTTTAAAGATAGTTATTTTGTTTTTATTTATTTTTAAAATTTTAATAAAATATCCACAAGATAGAGATAGAAGATTACAAAGTTTTACATGATTGGGTTTCAATAATACAATTATCTAACATCAATTCCTCCACCAGTGCAAAGTTTTCACCAACAATGTACCCCATTTTCCTCACACCATGCCCCCCCCCACTCCTGCCTCCATGGCAGGCACTTTTCTTCTTTCTATCTTTCTTTTTGTGCATTATGGATTGCAATACAGGTACTAACAGGTGATCATGTTTGTTCAAGGTGTTCAGTATTTTTATCGAGAATTTATGGCTGGAGTAGCTGTTTTAACTCTGTGTGTGAATGTGACTGCCAAGGCTTCTGGAAGTACAGAGAGATGAGTGTATGTAGCCCATCCTGACACTGAGAAATTCTGTAGATTTTAGTCACAAAACCCATGTACCTGAATTTTCAGCAGATTATATCTCGGTGAGGTCTGTCTTGAGACAGTGGAGCCACACCACAGGCATGGCAGTGACTTTGGATTGTGGAAGAAAGCGGCTGCCAGGGTCTCTGCTTGTGCAGGCACCAGGCTGACCAAACCCTCTCCTATTAACTCTGGTCTGTTCAGCCTTGCATGGGTCCAAGATTAACAACAGTTTTAGACTCTTTCAAAATGTATTCATGATACTCTGAGGCAAGGCCAATAAATGAGCTTGTATAGCTGAGCCTGAGGTGTTTGGGGAGTATGGCTCCCACATGCCTAATGTTTGGCCATTTAATTTATCATGAAACTTGTTGGGGTATTGTCAGAAGCATAGCAGCAATTTCAGGATACCTGATGGTGCTATCAGGCTGCTGATGCACTAGCCCAATGTGTAGAAGTTCACCTGCTGGTAGTACCGCACCTCTATATCCTTTAGTTTAAAATGAAGAAAGTGATAGCAAATAAAACTCTGAGTTCCAGGAATGATAATAGGACATCAAAATCATAAATTAGTGCTTAATTAATTGCTCATATACTAGCAATATTTTATGCCTCATATATTCTCTTAATCCAACTATCTCAGTAGCCCTGTAGTTTGCACATTGCACAGTCTGACTCTATCTACATATAATGCCTTTCTTTCTGCTAAATTTTAGCAAATTAAAATAGCATTTATGTATAGGGATTTGTGTCTGATGAGTGCATTGCCAGCAAGCATGCAAATTTTTTTTATTGAATAACCATGAGATACAGTTACAAAGCTTTCATGTTTGATTTTCAGTTATACAATGACCAAACACCCATTCGTCCACCAGTGCACACTTCCCACCACCAATGTCCTCAGTATCTTCCCGCATCCCATCCATCTCCCTGACTCTATGGCATACAATTTCCCCATACACTCTCTCTACTTATGGGCATTATGGTTTGCAATACAGATACTGAGAGGCTATCGCATTTTGTCCTTTATCTGCTTTCAGCACAAATCTCCCATCCTGATCAATTCCTTCAACCATCATTGACTTATTGACCCCTTCTCCATTCCAACTGCCTTCTCCCCCAGCTTATGAGGCAGGCTTACAATCATGGAGCAATATTTTTGGCCTTTGTCTCTAGTGTCCTTGGGTTTCAGTATCATATTATGTTATTTCATAATTTCACAAATGAGTACATCCATTCAATATTCGTCCCTCGCTTTCTGACCCATTTCACTTAGCATGATGCTCTCCATGAACATCCATTTAAAAGTAAGTTTCATGACTTCATCTTTTCTAATAGTCACGCCTACTTTTTGATTGCAGCACCTGTCAACATATAAACTGTGACCTCCAAAAGAGACTGGAAGTCCTATGACATAGAATAACTGTCTATATATGTTAAGTACCTATGTGGCTCTGATCAGATATCCTAAATACAACTTTAGTAGCCTATCATTGTTTTGTATTGAATCACCGTGAGATAGTTACAAAGCTTTCATGTTTGAGTTTCTGTCATACAATGATCAAATACCCATGCACCTAGCAGTGCACATTCTCCACCACCAATGTCCCTAGTATACCCTCCCTTTCCAACCCTCCCCCTGCTTCCATGCCAGGCAATTTCCCCCATACTATCTCTCTACTTTTGCATTCGCCTGTAATTTTGTGATTCCTAGGTTACTTTTTGATCCCATATGGTAGTTTTTGGTGAAGATTTCTACTGTTAGCACCATTTTGGGTTCTTAGAAAATCAAATAAATTGCTCTGTTTTTCCTCATGCAAACAGTAGTTTACTTCCTTCATTTTATCTAGGGGGTGTGAAATTTTAACTCTTTTTATTTGTTTCAGGAGGTAATTTTTCATCTTCTTTAGTAAGCAACTTCAATACTTCATTGTCAGCTGTGAAGGCCTTTATGTTCCCCAGACTTTTGTTTTGTTTGACATATGTCATCTTGTTTTTCTTTTATAAAACACATAACAGACAATGGATATTGTTTTCTACTTCTGAAATTTGTGATTTCAGTGCTCCTATTCATTGCATCTGAGAATTTACTTAGTTGTAACGTGTCCCTGTGTTGAGACTAGCAACGATGTCAATGTCAATGAATTAAAATCAAACAATAAGGAAATGACAGCTGAACAGATGTCAGCTAATAAACATACATAGGGGGCCAGCCTCCATATCTTCACCTTACTCTGGGGTACTATTGAAATGCTGCTGTTAGCTCAATATTTGACCTGCTTTGAGACTCACGAAGCCCTGACTTCCAGAAGTTTAACTCACGAAGGCTGTCCCTGAAGAAAGAAACACCCAGGTGTATTCCATCTGTCAGCTCTTCAATAAGCAGAACTTGTTGAATTTTGCTTCACCTCAGTGTCATTTCCTCTCCTTAAAGACACAGAAACAGCTGAGAGAGAAAAATGGAGAGAAAGAACAAGCTGTTTCTTCGAAGGAAAATACAAAGGGAGTAGGAGGAAGAGGGAGTCTTTCTAATTTCTCTCACAAAGAGAAAATGATAATTCCCTTATAAGCGGATATTTTGTTCAGTTTACGCTGTCTTTTAGACCAAGAAATTTTTAGATACATTGAGTATGTGTTGATATTGAATCTCTAGCAAGGTGGACTAATCTACTCAATGTCCATTGTATTTAAGTGGCACAATAGTTTCATGACTCAAATCTCTTAAATTCTAGTTCCAGGACTTTCATTAGATCTCAATAATACATTGATTTACTAATGATAAAGTCTAGGAAGTCTAACTTTAATCATATCAGATAACTGCTAATATCCACCGCTTTGAAACTGTCACCGTTGAACAGTTTTGTTGGTCAGCACAACTTTCCTAGAGCCCAGGAAAAAGGAAATGCTAAGCATTATCTTTTAAGCATGCATAAGAGCTCACTACCCAATTCTGTAATTTGCCCAAGAAGGAAAAACTATTTGATGCCATTTGTGATGAGCCAGGAATATTATTTGAATAAATCCTACAGTCATGTGAAAAAAATTTAGACTTTAATGTTACAAAGATCAAGAATCCTACTTTTGCCCCATACTTTGAAAGATTGGGTCTAGTACATTAACTCTCTGCTTCATCTATAAGCAAGAAATACCTAAAGTGGAGCATCTGCCCTTCCCTCTTCACTCCTCATGCTGTGCTGCTCTCGTCCCAAACCCAGGTCAGTCCATTGGCCATTTCTTAAACCCGGGACTTGCATCTCTCCCTTCAAGACCCCAGGCGTCCCCGCAGATGCCTGGAGAAAAGCAGTTCTGGGCATCTGCCCTCCCCTCTTCACTCCTCACACTGCGCTGCTCTCATCCCAAACCCAGGTTTCCGTAGGGGCGTGGCCTCTTCACAAGTGGGCGTGACTTCTGTAGAAGTGGGCGTGGCCAATTCTTCCCTGGGCGGCCACTAACACTGCCACAGGTAGTTTACCCATACTAAAGAACCTAGTCCTCCAGGAATCTAGTCCCCAACCTACAAAGCAATATGAAGAAACAACGCAAATCCCCACGACAAGGGAAGGACAATGAAAACAATCTAGAAGATTCTGTCGATACTGCTCACCTAAGGGACCTTTCTGACATAGAATTCAGACACAAAGTCATGAAGATCTTCAATCAACTCAATGAAACACTCAGACAGACATCAGGTAACACCACAAAAAAAAATCGACAAAATACGTGAAGAAATGAGAGCCAAAATTTCAGGATTAAAAGATTTCGTAGATAAAATGAAAAACTCAATCTCTTCTCTTAACAATAGAATGAGTGCAGCTGAAGAGTGAATCAGTGAGCTGGAAGATCAGCTGCACCAAACCAACAGGCAACAACAAACAGTGGTAAGGGACATTAAATAGCTCTACAGAGAATCAGAGTCCTAGCAGATGATTCCAAGAGGAACAACATTAGAATCTTTAGACTACCAGAAGCTCAGGGAAACAATGCCAATGAAAAAAACACCGTCAAACAAATTATTGCTGAAAAATGCCCAGAGTTCCACAATGCGGCCATTCAGGTTCAAGGAACCCGAAGGGTGTCAGCTAAAAGAGACACTAACAAAAAGACTCCAAGACATATCATAAATAGAATGATTGATGCTGCCGATAGAGATACAATAATGCAAGCAGCAAGGGCAAAGAAGGAAAAGACATACAAAGGAGCACCACTTCGATTCACAGTAGATCTATCAGAGAAAACCCTCCAAGCCCAAAGGTAGTGGCGAGATATAATTAAAAAACTCAATGAAATGGATGCTTCACCAAGAATACTCTATCCGGCTAAACTCTCACTCAAAATCGAAGGAATGGTACACTATTTTCTAGACAAACAGGAGCTCAGGAACTTCATAGACTCAACCAAATCTAAAACAAGGGCTAAAGGGGCTACTATAAGACAAGACAAACCCTACAACCACAACACACCCTTACAGAAAGATGGCACAAAACCCAATAACAATAATCTCTCTCAATGTCAACGGTCTAAATTCACCAATTAAAGACACAGAGTGGCAGAATGAATTCAGAGACAGAACCCAACTTTCTGCTGCCTACAAGAAACTCATCTCAATACTCAGAGCAAACAGACTCAAAATCAAAGGATGGAAAACAATCCTGCAAGCAAACAGCTCCCTCAAAAAAGCTGGGGTGGCCATACTAGTATCCGACAGCATTAATTTCAGTCTGAAAAAGATTAGTAGGGACAACGAAGGATATTTTCTCTTCATCAAGGGATATGTACAACTGGAAGAAATCACACTCTTAAATGTATTTGCACCTAATGAGGGAACAGCTAAATACTTAAAACAACTGCTAACAGATTTTAAGGAGGACATTGCTAGCAACACAATAGTAGCTGGAGACTTCAAAATCTCCTTATAACCCCTGGATAGATCAACAAGAACAACACTCAGCAAGGAAACATTGGCTTTGAAAAAAGAAATAGAAAAGAAAGAACTTATAGACCTGTAAAGGGCCGTACACCCCCAAAAGAAAGAATACACATTCATCTCCAGTGCACACGGAACATTTTCCAAAATAGACTATGTCCTAGGCCACAAAACCTACCTAAATAGAATAAGGTAAAGGTAAAGGTAAAGGCCCTCCCGTTGATCGTCGATTTGCTCGAGCGGGCCCAGTAACGTCTCCATTGGAGACTTTGTTGTTACTGTGTCTGGCATATCGAATACTCTCGGTAGCTTGCCAGGCTCTCCGAGAGGGGCGGAGGAATCGAACTCGGGTTGGCCATGTTGGCCGCTTGTAAGGCGAACGCCCTACCCGCTGTGCTATCGCTCCAGCTGAAATGGCTCCACCCCAAATAGAATAAGGACAACAGAAATAGTATCAACAATCTTTTCAGACCACGATACACTGAGAATAGAAGTGAATCACACACAGACACCGAGAACCAAATCAAACGCCTGGAAATTAAACAACTCAATGCTGAACAACGAGTGGATCAGGAAGGAAGTCAAGGATGAAATCAAAAGATACCTGAAAACAAATGAGAATGAAGACACGAGCTACCAGAACTTATGGGATGCAGCAAAAGCCGTTTTAAGGGGAAAATTTATTTATAGCTCTGCAAGCATATCTCAGGATAGAAGAAAGGATGCACATAAACAACTTGACTTCACAGCTCAAGATCTTAGAAAAGGAACAACAGAAAGAACCCAAATTGGGCAGAAGGAAAGAGATCATAAATCTCAGAGCAGAAATCAAGGACATGGAAAACAAAGAAACAATCCGAAAGATCAATGAAACCAAGAGCTGGTTCTTCAAGAAAATAAATAAGATAGATAAATCACTCGCAATACTCACAAAGAAACAGAGAGTGAGAACCCTAATAAACCGAATCAGAAATGAGAATCCAGATATCACAACGGAAACCAAAGAAATTCAAAAGATCATCAGAGACTAGTTTGAAAGTCTCTATGCTACAAAAAAAGAGAACCTAGAAGAAATGGATAAATTCCTGGATTCCGATCATCTCCCAAAGTTGAATCAATAAGATATAGAGTACCTGAATAGACCTATTCACATCAAGGAAATTGAAACTGTAATCAAAAGTCTTCCCAAAAACAAAAGTCCAGGTCCAGATGGATTTAGTAGCGAATTTTTCCAAACATTTAAAGAAGACCTATTGCCAGTTCTCAAGATTTTGCAGGAAATTGAAAAAACAGAAACTCTCCCATACAGTTTCTATGAAGCCCATATCTCTAATATACCAAAAGGAAACAAAGACACCACAAGAAAGGAAAACTACAGGCCGATATCCCTGATGAATAAGGATGCGAAGATTCTGAACAAAATATTAGCAAATAGAATTCAACAACTCATCAAAAAGATCATACACCATGACCAAGTGGTATTCATCCCGGGGATGCAAGGATGGTTCAACATTCGGAAATCAATCAATATCATCCATAATATCAACAAAAGAAAAGATAAAAAGCATATCATCATATAAATAGATGTAAAGAAAGCATTTCACAAGATCCAGCACCCATTTACGATGAAAACCCTTGCCAAAATGGGGATAGAGGGGACTTTCCTCAATATAGTTAAAGCTATCTATCACAAACCTACAGCAAACATCATCCTCAATGGGGAAAAAGTGACAGCCTTGCCGCTAAGATCAGGGATGAGAGAAGGATGCCCACTCTCTCCACTACTGTTCAATATAGTACTGGAAGTACTTGCAATAGCGATTAGGCAAGAAAAAGATATTAAGGGCATCCAGGTAGGGAATGAAGAAATCAAGCTCTCACTATTCGCAGATGATAAGATACTATACTTAGAGAACCCTAAAACCTCTACCAAGAAACTCCTAGAAACAATAGGCTTATATAGTAAAGTGGCAGGCTATAAAATCAATACCCAAAAATCCATGGCTTTCCTATACGCACATAGTGAAAGAGAAGAAAGTGACATGAAGAAAACAATCCCATTCACAATTATGCCCTAAAAAAATCAAGTACATGGGAATCAGCTTAACTAAGGAAGTAAAGGACCTGTACAAAGAAAACTACAAAACGCTACTTCAGGAAATAAAAGAGGACACGAGGAAATAGAAAAATATCCCCTGCTCATGCATGGGGAGAATCAACATTGTCAAAATGGCAATACTTCCCAATGCACTGTACAAATTCAGTGCGATCCCTATAAGGATACCCATGACATTCTTCAAAGAAAAGGAGAAAACACTCCTGACATTTATATGGAACAATAAGCCCCCACGAATAGCTAAAGCAATTCTTGTGAAAAAGAAAATGGGAGGAATCAACCTGCCTAACTTCAAGCTCTACTAAAAGCAGTAATAATCAAAAAAGCATGGTGCTGGAATAAAGGCAGAACTTCAGACCAATGGAACAGAGTTGATATACTGACATCTCTTCCCAAGCATATGATCATCTAATCTTTGATAAGGGGGCAAGAAAAGTGAAATGGAGCAGGGAAAGCCTCTTTAATAAATTGTGCTGGCAAAACTGGACGGCTACTTGCAAAAAACTGGGCTCAGATCTCTGCCTAACTCTATGCACAAAAGTCAGATCAAAATGGATTTATGACCTCAACATCAGACCGGAATCCGTAAAGTTTACTGAAGGCAAAGTTGGCAAAACCCTCCATGATATTGAAGCTAATGGTATCTTCAAAGATGTCATGCAACTGGTCAAGCAAGTGAAAACAGAGATAGACAAATGGGACTATCTTACACTAAGAAGCTTCTGCACCTCAAAAGAAACAGTGACCAAAATACAAAGACAGTCTACAGAATGGGAAAGGATATTCACCAAATACACATCGGACAAGGGATTGATATCAAGGATATACAAGGTACTGGTTGAACTCCACAAGAAGAATTCACCCAACCCCATCAAAAAATGGGGCGAAGAAATGAACAGAAAATTTTGCAAAGAAGAAATCCAAATGGCAAAAAGGCACAAGAGAAAATGCTGTACATCACTAATCATCAGAGAGATGCAGATCAAAACAACAATGAGATATCATTTCATACCATAGAGACTGTCCCACATCCACAAAACAAAAGCAACCTGTGCTGGCACGGATGTGGCGAGAAAGGGAGCCTCCTTCACTGTTGGTGGGAATGCCGACTGGTACAACCCTTTTGGAAAATTGTCTGGACGATTCTCGAAAAATTAGAATTTGATCTCCCATTTGACACAGCAATACCACTCCTGGGAATATATCCCAGAGAGGCAAAAAAATATAGTCGAAGTGACATCTGCAATTGTTTGTTCATTGCAGCACTGTTTACAATAGCCAGAATCTGGAAAAAACCTGAGTGCCCAAGAACAGATGACTGGTTAAAGAAAATTTGGTACATTGACACAATGGAGTACTATGTAGCTGTTAGAAAAGATGAAGTTATGAAATTTACATACAAGTGGTACTACATGGAAAGTATCATGTTAAGCGAAATGAGTCAGAAAGAGCGGGATAGACACAGAAAGATTACATTCATCTGGGGAACATAAAGCAACAAAATGGGAGACTAACACCCATGAATGGCTGAGATTAGTACCAGGAATTTTGCTCCATGATTTGAAGGCCAGCCACACGTGCTAGGGGAAAATGAAGCTCAGATTGAGAAGAGAGCACCAAATAAAGGGTGTTGTGAGGATTCTCCCAGGGTGGGAGAAACATACTGAAAGTAGACTATAAACCAAACATGATTGCCACTCAATGCCTCTCTTGCAAAACACAGGATCCAAAAGAAGAGAGAGAGAACAAGGGGGAATGCCCTCCCACAGAAGCAGGGTGGGATGGGGGGGATGGAGAGTGGGAGGGATGCTGGGACCCGTGGTGGTGGAGGACGGGTACTGGTGGAGAAATGGGTACTTGATCATTGTATAACTGAAACCAAAGCACAAAAATTTGTAAGCCTATAACTATACCTCATGGTGTTTCACTAAAAAACAAAAAAAGAAATACCTAAAGTACTAAAATTCCCTTCAGAGTGTTATTTATGAGGCCTGAGTAAGTGAGATAATGGTATTAAGCATTTAGTAAGCAGATGACTTAGAATTCCATGCCATAGTAGTCACTGTTATGATTAGCTTCCTTATTCATCTCTGGGTAAATGCATGTAATGCCTGATTTTGTCCCTCCTTTATAGAAGGAAGTATTCATAATAACTCCTATATTTTTCACTGAAGAATACTAACACATTAATTATTAACATATATTAATACTTTTTCATAGAGTTGAGAATTAAGGACATACTTATTTAATAAATGAGTAATGTAATAGACCCATGTAAGCAGGTCTATTGCCTCTAAGATAACATGAAAGAAAATATTTTCAGAACTAATTTAAAATTAAATTTTTTTCAAAATGATTTCGGTAAATCAGAGCATTGCTGTTTCCATCCCATTATTTGACATTACTTATTAAATTAAAATCATCTTCTTCAGCAATAGAAGGCATTTATTTACCTGATTTGCTATATTTTCAAAGAATTCTATCTATTCTTTGTTAATACATATTCTTTATGCAATTACTCCTTTGCTGGATGTGGGAATAATTTATAAAAGAAATTGAACAGAAAAACAAAACGGTCTTATGGGTAATATTTATTTGTCTTTCAATTCAATCATATTATTATTATTGTTAGTGATTTTAATGTTAGATAATGGCCCATCTGTATATCAAACACTGCAACCAAAGGATTAATGAGAACAATAAAAATAAAATATAATTAATATAAAATTCTTGTAGAATTTGCTGTCACTTTAAAGAAAATCTGTCTAATGACTAGTCACTATCTTTCATAATCCCCTTGACTCCTAATATACACATTCATTCTACTTCCACGGTCTTTCTGAGTCTATTAGGTTTCCCTCAGGAATGAAAGTGACAAAGGAAGTAGGCAGGTCATTAGGGTTTACATAGGGTAATCTCTTGGCAATGATCTTAGAAAGTCTAAAACACTATGAAATGGGATTTTAGAGATAGCATAGTGGGCAGGGTGCTTGTTTTCATGTGTTTCAATACTCAGCACTCATAAGTTCAACCACACCAGAAGTCTAGATCCCTGACCACAGGCATCAAAGTAAATCCTGAACTCAGCTGAGTGTGGTCCCAAAACAAAACAAAACAAAACAAAAACTAAGAACTATTTTGGAATTCTCTTACTATCAGAGTCTTGATCCAGAGTAGATGACTGCTCAAACCCAAAGGTCCCTCAGAAGATAAGTCTGCAGAAATAAAGATCCTGGTAAAACTCTAAGGGAATTTTTGTTGGTTTGGTGTCTCTGCAGAGTTTAGTTGTAAAGCCATTGCCATAGCATCAGCTGTGTGTGTGGGTACAGAAGCAGGGGTTTTGGCAGGGTGAGGGCTCAGCCTATCATCTTCTAAGAGCACCCAAGTTTTCAGTGAGAAGACCAATGCACCCATTAATTTTAGTGGCTTGGCTTGTGCATATATTCTGAGATTCAGTTGTGAATCTGTAAACCAGGGCAATGAAAATTTCAGCTACAGTAGTTTTCAAGCTTAGAACTTTAGGGACTCCTCTAGGGTTTTCTTTGAGTGGAAGTGGGCAGCCTAATTGCCATTCCGGACACTTCAAGATGATCCAGCAGCCACAACCACATCTCACAGCCTCTTCCAGGTAAATAGATTTCTATAGATCATGGATCATAGCTGTAGGACACATCTAAATTCCACAATATTGACATACTAGTAGGAGCAATGCATCAACATTACAAGAAAATTTGAAAGGCAAAGAAAAATATAAGGAAGCGAGGGTGAAGGAAAAAATCCTTTCCATCATTCACTCTCAGATAATAGCATATTTCCTGCTATTGAGTCTCCTGCCCCCATGCCTGGCTGTCCTCACCAGGGCCCCTTGGAGGGGGTGGTTTGAGTTTTCTTCCCCACCCTGAGCAGAGCCCTGACAGCTGAAGACCTCCAGAACCAGCCACATCCATGCTGAGACCACTCTCCACAAGTCCAAACAAGCCTCATGCATGAAGGAACCGGCAGAAGAACCCAGGCATGTGGGTCCTGGGGCTGAGATCTCCAAGCCTGCTTGGATCTGGACTGGGCCTTCTCCACTCAGATCCCCCATCTTCCAGTTGGTAGACGTTACACCCACCAGCTGCGGCCGGCGCCAGGTGGTTACATAAACAGCCAAGACCCAGAGACTATAAAACCCAGCTCCCAGAAGAGCACAACATCTTATTATCTCGTTTTTACTTTGGAGAAAACAGCAGGCTACTGAAAGTATCCTGCCTGCACGGCAGAGTCTGGCAAACTCCCCATGTCATACTCAATATTCCAAATACCAGTAACAATGATAGGTATCATTCTCCTAGCCCTGAAGGAGCATTGAATATGGCTCTTTTAAAATCTCAGGGCTAGGAAGAAGACGTTGCTGGTGCCTGCTCGACGCAATTGACGAACAACAGGATGATCGTGATCATGATGGTGAGTAGGAGCAAAATAAATTCAGTAAGAAGATAGCATACAAGTCAACTAAGTTGAATAAACAAAAACAATAACACATATGGTTCAACTAGCAACAAAAAGCTTAATAAATCCTCAGACAAGAATAAAATGGGTCTACGGTGAGATCTAAAATTTTTAAAATTTTTCTCTTATTGATGTATTTTTTTATCTTTTATCATATTTTAAAAAAATAAAGCACTGTGATTTACAAACTCATTCACAGTGGGTGTTAGACATATGATATTTCAGCACCATTCCCACCACCAGTGTCAACTTCCATCCATCAATATTCCCAGATTTCCTCTTATATACTATCCTTCTCAAATCTGGCCTGCCTATTGACAGACACTTTTCTAAGTTTGATTATTAAACATTGGGTCTCTTGATTTCAGTGTTGTTGACTCTGTGGTTTGGATATTCTTCCTTAACAATACCTTTGTACTTCACTCCCCTTACCTGGACAACATAGTATTTCATCGGTTTCTTCTGCCTCTCCCACTCTTTCTTTCTTTCTCCCTATACTCTGGGGCCACGTATGTTGTGCATCACATCTTTAAAAAGTTGCATTCCTTCATTCAGTTATTACATGTATGAGAGATATCTCCCTGTGTTTATCATTATTTTTCTGGCTTAAATATGCCAAACACAGTAACAACAAGTCTCAAAATGGAGACGTTACTGGGCCCGCTCGAGCAAATTGATGAACAATGGGAGGACATTGCTACAGTGCTACTTAATTTAATGTGCAGTCTCCCAGTTCCATCCATGTTGCAAAGAATTGCATGATTTCATCATTTCTTACAACTGTGTAGTATTCCATTGTGTGTGTATACATACCACTTTGTCATGATCCACAAATCTATCTTTAGACATCTAGGTTGATTCCAAATATCAGCTACTACATTGACCTTCAATGAATGATGGTGTGTATATGTTCTTCTGAATGAATGTTTTTCTGTTTGGGGGATAGATTCCCAAAAGTGGAATTGCTGAGTCATATGGAGTTCACTTCGGAGTTTACTGAGTAAACTGTTTTCCATAGGGTTTGGACCAGACAATATTCCCACCTGAAGTGGATGAGAGTCCCCTTTCAACCACATCCCCACAAACAGATTGTTCTCAGTAGTTTTGATATGTGTCATTTTCAGTGCTGTAAGATATCTCATTGTCATGATTTGGATTTTCTTAATAATAAGTAATAATGAATAGTTTTTTTCATGTGCTTGTTTGCTATCCATTGGTCTTCCTGAGGGAAGTGTCTGTTCATTTCATCTACAGATTTTTAGTGGGGGTTTTAGATTTTTTTATTTGTGAGTACTTTAAAGATTCTGGATATCAACCCTTCATCTGATATTTGAGTTCAAATGTTTTCTCCCACTCAACTGTCATTTAGTTTTAGCCCATGTTTCTTTTGCTATACAGAAAATTTTGTTTGATGTAGTTCTTTGTTTAATTTTGATTCTGTAGTCTTTGCCAATTGTATCATATTGTTGAAGACTCCTCTGAGGTCTAGGGTTTGGAGCATTCTGCCTATATTTTCCTGAAGGTATTTTAACGATTCAGGTCTGATCTTGAGATCTTTGATCCAATTTGAGATGACTCTTGTATAAAAGTTTGAGATATGGATCCAGCCTTAATTTCTTGCCTGTAGTTATCCAAGGCTCCTAACACCATTTTCTGAAAAGACTGTCTTTATTCTATTTCATGCTGTCAGCACCTTTGTCAAAAATTAACTGACTATATATATATATATATATATATATAGCACAGCGGGTAGGGCGTTCGCCTTACACGCGGCCAACATGGCCGACCTGAGTTCGATTCCTCCGCTCCTCTCGGAGAGCCCGGCAAGCTACCGAGAGTATTTGATATGCCAGACACAGTAACAACAAAGTCTCCAATGGAGACGTTACTGGGCCCGGTCGAGCAAATCGACGATCAACGGGAGGAAAAAAAAAATATATATATATGTATATATATATATATATATATATATATATATATATATGGGGAATTAGTTTACTTTTGGATAGTCTATCCTGACCCATTGGTTGGAGGGACTTTCTTTATTCTAGCACCGTGCTGTTTGATCACAATTGCTTTACAGTATATATTCAAGTTAGGCAGTGAGATGCTTCCCAGTTTTCTGTTTTTCTGCATGATTTTAGCTATCTTGAGTTTTTATGGTTGCACACAAAACTTAGAACTGATTGATCTAAGTCTTTGAAGTATTTTTGAATTTGAATAGGGATTGCATTAAATTTATATAGTAGTTTAGATTGTTCGTCAATTGCCTTGAGCAGGCCCCAGTAACGTCTCCTTCGTCCTAGCCCTGAGATCAAAGCTCATTCAGGGTTAGGAGAATGAGACCCATCATTGTTACTGGTATATAGCATATTGTGTACACCACGGGGAGTTTGCCAGACTCTGCTGTGTGAGCAGGTTACATTCAGTAGCCTGCCAGTTTGTCCAAAGTAAGAATGAGATAATAAGATGTCGTGCAGCCGCAAATGCGGCCATGCACTTCCGGGAGCTGGGTTTTATAGTCTCTGGGTCTTGGCCGTTGATGAGATTACACGGCACCAGGGGGCCAGTTGGTGGGTGTGACCACTGCCTGTTGGAATATGGAGGATCTGGGTGGAGGATGCTCAGCACCGATCTGAGCAGGCTTGGAAATCTCAGCCCCGGGACTCACATGCCTTTGTTTCTCTGCCGGTTCCTTCATGCATGTGGAGAGTGCTTTGTTATAGTTTTGTTGAATAGTTTAGATAAGATGGCCATTTTGGCAATGTTGATTCTTCTAATCCATGAGCATGGAATGTTTTACTATTTCTTAAGATCTTCAGTTTTTTTCTTGAGCATTTTAACGTTTTCATGATATTGGTCTCTCATGTCACTTGTTAAGTTGATTCTGAGGTACTTGGTGATTTTTGATACTATATTAAATAAGCTAGAATCTTTGACCTCTTTTTCCTTTGATTCATTATTTGTATATAGGAATGCAAGTGATTTTTGTGTCTGGACTTTGTAGCTGGCCATTTTGCTTTATAAGTTTATTCTTTCTAGGAACTTTTTAGTGGACTCTTTATGTCATCAATGTATAATATCATGTCATTTACAAATAGAAATAATTTGATTTTCTTTTTTACAATTTTCAACCCTTTCATTTCCTTTTCTTGACTGACCACTGTTGCAAAGTCTTCCAATATATTGTTGAATATTAGTGGGGACAGTGGATATGCTTGTCTTGGGCCTGATCTTGGCAGAATTGCTTTCATTTTTCACCACTAAGAATAATATTAGTTATGGACTTTTTAATTTGTAGCTGTCACTAACTTGAGGAAGTTTCCTTCCATCCTACTTTACTGAAGGATTTTTACCATAAATAGGTACTGCACCTTGTCAAAATCTTTTAATCAATTGATATGATCTTATGATTTTTATCTTTCCCACCACTGATATAGTGCATTATGTTAATTGATTTGCATATATTGAACCATGCTTGCATCCCTGGTATGAATCCCAATTGATCGTGGTGCATAATTATTTTTATGTGTTGTTGAAATTGCTTTGTTATAGTATTGTTGAGAATTTTTAAATCTATGTTCATAAAGGAAATTGGTCTGAAATTTTCTTTTTTTGCAGTAGGGCATTTGCCTTGCACGTGGCAGGCTCAGCTGACCTGGGTTCGATTCCTCCACCCCTCACAGAGAGCCTGGCCAGCTACCAAGAGTATCTCGCCTGCACAGCAAAACCTGGCAAGCTACCCGTGACGTATTTGATATGCCAAACACAGTAACAACAAGTATCACAATGGAGAAGTTACTGGGCTTGCTCGAGCAAATCAATGAACAATGGGAGGACAGTGCTACAGTGCTACAGTAATGTCTCATTTAGCTTTGGGTATTAGTGAAATTTTGGTGCCATAGAGGGTGTTGGGAAGGATTCCTATTTCTCCTCTATTTTGGAAAAGCTTAAAGATCAAAAAGAGTAAGTTTTCTCTGAAAGTTTGGTAAAATTTAACTATAAACCCATATGGCCAGGGTTGTTGTTCTTGGGTAGATTCTTAATTACCGTTTCAACTTCCCTTGCTTGTGATTGGCTTGTTCAGGCTACCAACTTCCTCATCATTCAGTTTTGGGAAATTATATGTTTCTAGCAACCTGTTTATTTCTAGGTTCTACAGCTTAACAGGGTAGAGTTGTTCATAATTTCTCACGAAGTCTTGGATTTCTGGAGGTTCTATTTGAATTTCTCCCCTTGTTTCTAATTTGAGCACTTTATTTATTTCCCCCTGAGTCTAACCAATGTTTTGTCTATCTTGTTTATACTTTGATTTTTCCTCCTAGGTCTAACCAACAGTTTTTTTTTGTTTATCCTTTCAAAATATCCTGCCCTAGCACCTGACTGTTTTCACAGGGGTCCCTTGGCGGGGGATTGAGTTTGCCTCCCTGCCCCGAGCAGAGTCCCAGCAGCCGAAGACCTCTGTAACCAGCCACAGCCATGCTTAAGACCACATGTTCAGACGAGCCTCACTCTTGAAGGAACTGGAAGAGGAAACCAGGCATGTGGGACTCGGGGCTGAGATCTCCAAGCCTGCTCGGATGGGGCTAGGCCTCCTCCACCCAGATCTCCCATCTTCCAGTAGGTAGGCGTTCCACCCACCAACTGCCCCCAGTGCCATTTTATCCCATCAATGGCTAAGACCCAGACACTTTAAAACCCAGCTCCTGGCCCTCTTATGATCTAGTTCTTACTCTTGGAGAACCCAGCAGGCTACCGAGAGTATGCTGCCTGCATGGCAGAGTCTGACAAACTCCCTGTTGCGTATTTGATATGCCAAAATCCAGTAACAATGATGGGTCTCATTCCCCTGACCCTGAAAGAGCCCCAAATGTGGCACTTTCTAAAATCTCAGGGCGAGGATGAAGAAGATATTACTGGTACCTGTTGGAGGAAATCGATGAACAACAGGATGACAGTGATACAGTGATCCTTTCAAAGAACCTGCTCCTAATGGCTGAAGAGATAACACAGCGGGGAGGCCACTTGCCTTGCACGCGGCTGACCTGGGTTCAATTCCCAGCATCCCATATGGTCCTCTGAGCACTGCCAGGAGTGACTCCTGAGTGCAGAGCCAGGAGTAAAACCTGTGCATTGCTGGGTGTCACCCAAAAAGGAAAAAAAAAAAGAACCTGCTCCTGGTTTCATTAGTTCTTTGTATTGTTTTCATGGTTTCTATTGGTTTCTATAGTGTTTAATTCTGCTCTGGTTAATTTTTAAGTTTTTTTGTGAATCACTGTGAGGTACAGTTACAGACTTCCAAACTTTCATGCTTACGTTTCAGTCATACAATGATCGAGTACCCATTTCTCTACCAGTGCCCATTCTCCACCACCAATGTTACCAGTATCCCTCCCAACACCACCACCCAATTCCCCCACTCCACATCTGTGGCAGGTGCATTCGCTTTTACTCTCTCTCCTTTTGGGTATTGTAGCTTGCAATAGACCTATTAAATGGCCATCATGCTCTGTCTATAGTCTACTTTCAGCAAATAGCTCCCATCCTGAGTGAGTCCTCCAATCATCCTTTACTTGGTGGTTCGTTCTCTATCTGAGCTGCCTTTTCCCCCAGCATGTGAGGCTGGCTTCCAAGTCATGGAGAAATCTTCTTGCTCCTTATCTTTACTCACTTGGGGTGTTAGTCTCCATACTGTTACTTTATATTCCACAAATGAGTGCAGTCGTTTTATGTCTGTGCCTCTCTTTCTGACTCATTTCACTTACCATGATACTCTCCATGTTGATCCACTTATAAGAAAATTTCATGGCTTCATCTTTTCTAACAGCTGCATAGTATTCCATTTTGTAGATGAACCAAAGTTTCTTTAACCAGCCTTCTGTTCTCAGGTACTCGGTTTTTTCCAGATTCTGACTATTGTAAACAGTGCTGCAATGAACATACAAGTGCAGATGTCATTTCTACTATATTTTTTTGCATCTCTGGTATATATTCCTAGAAGTGGTATTGCTGGATAAAATGGTTGCTCAATTTCTAATGTTTTTGAGAAAAGTCCATACTGTTTTCCAAAAGAGCTGAAGCAATTAGCATTCCTACCATTCTGCTCTGATTTTACTATTTATTTTCTTCTACTAGTTTTTGGATTCATTTGTTGTTGTTTCTCCAGAAATTTAAGGTATGTAGTTAGGTTGTTGATTTTATCTTTTTCTTCTTTCCTTATGTAGGTTTGTATTGGTATGATTTCTGCCTAAATCTTGTTTATGTTGTGGCCCATAGATTTTAGAAACTTTTTTTCTTCATTATCATTAGTCTTAAGGGTTTTTTTTTTCGTTTATTTCCTCTTTGATCCAGCTGTTATGTAGCAGCATGGTTCTCAATCTCTAGTTGTTCATTTTCTCCCCATCTTCTTGTTTTTCTTTATTAAAATTTTATTTTGTTAAAGTACCCTTAATTAAAGTTGTTCATAGTAGTAATCATATTCAAAGTTATTCAATCACAGACCCACCACCAGTGTCAAATTCACTTCACTTCACCAGTGTTGCCAGATTCCCTCTCCAACTAGAGCCCCAGATTGCCAGTTGACAGACACCTTTTAAACTTGTGTATTGTAGTTTTACTCTTGTGATTTTGGTCCTGATGATACTGTGGTTTGGTTATTTAGCTCTTTCTTTCTTTTAAATTTTAATTTATTTTTAATTGAATCACAGTGATATACACAGTTACAAAGTGGTTCATGAGTGGATTTCAGTCATATAATGTTCTAACACCCATCCCTTCACCAGTGTATTTTTCTCACCACCAATGGTCAAAATGCTTTTCTGTTTTTTTTTGTTTGTTTTTTAATTTTAATTAGTGAAACACCATGAGGTACAGTTGAAGACTTACAAATTTATGTGCTTGGGTTTAAATTATACAATGATCAATTACACATCCCTCCATCAGTGCCCATTTTCCACCACCACAGATCCCAGTATCCCTCACACACCCCATGCCCCCCATCCCACTCCCACTCTGCCTCTGTGGCAGCATATTTCCTTTTGTTCTCTCTCTCTCTCTCTCTCTCTCTCTGTGTGTGTGTGTGTGTGTGTGTGTGTGTGCTGTGGTTTGCAAAAGAGACACTGAGTGGCAATCATGTCTGGTCTATAGTCTACTTTCAGCATGCTTCTCCCATCCTGGGAGGATCCTCCCAACACACTTTTTTGGTGCTCCCCTCTCTATCTGAGCTGCCTTTTCTCCTAGTGTGTGTGTCTGGCCTACAAGCCATGGAGTAAACCTCCTGGTACTTATCTCGGCAATTCTTGGCTGTTAGTCTCCTATTGTGTTACTTTATGTTCCCCAGCTGAATGCAATCTTTCTATGTCTGTCCCTCCCTTTCTGACTCATTATGATTAGCACAATACTTTCCATGTAGTACCACTTGTATGTAAATTTCATGACTTCATTTTTTTCTAACTGATACATAGTACTCCATTGTGTAGATGTACTAAAGTTTCTTTAACCAGTCATCTGTTCTCGGGCACTCAGTTTTTTTCCAGATTCTGGCTATTGTAAACAGTGCTGCAATGAACAAACAAGTACAGATGTCACTTCGACTATAAATTTGCCTCTCTGGGATATATTCCTAGGAGTGGTATAGCTGGGTCATACGGGAGCTCAATTTCTAATTTTTTGAGAATCATCCATACTGTTTTCGAAAGGGCTGAACCAGTTGGCATTCCCACCAGCAGTGAAGGAGGGTCCATTTCTTGCTACATCCACGCTAGCACTGATTGCTTTTGTTCTTTTGGATGTGGGTAAATCTCTGTGGTGTGAGATGATATCTCATTATTGTTTTGATCTGCATCTCCCTGATGATTAATGATATAGAGGATTTTCTCATGTGCCTTTTTGCCATTCAGATTTCTTCCTTGAGAAATTTTCTGTTCATTTTGTCACCCCATTTTTTGATGGGGTTGGATGCTTTCTTTTTGTGGAGTTCAACCAATACTTTATATATCCTTCATATCAACCCCATGTCGTATGTGTATTGGGCAAATGTCCTTTCCCATTCTGTAGACTGTCTTTGTACTTTAGTCACCATTTCTTTTAAGGTGCAGAAGCTTCTTAGTTGAAGATAGTCCCATTTGTCTATCTCTGTTTTCACTTGCTAGGCCAGTGGCACGACATCTTTGAAGATAACATTAGCTTCAATGTCATGGAGGGTTTTGCCAACTTTGTATTCAATGTACCTTATGGATTCCAGTCTGAAGTTGATGTCTTTAATCCATTTTTATCTTACTTTCGTACCTGGTGTTAGGGAGAGATCTGAGCAAATGTTTTCCATGTAGCCATCCAGTTTTGCTATCACAATTTGTTAAAGAGGCATTCCTTACACTATGGCACATTTCTCGCTTCTTTATCAAAGATTAGATGATCATATGTTTGAGGGGAGATGTCAGTATATTGAATCCTGTTCCATTGGTCTGCCTTTGTTCCAGTACCATGTTGTTTTAATTATTACTGCTTTGTAGTAGAGCTTGAAGTTAGGTAGATTGATTCCTCCCATTTTCTTTTTCCCAAGAATTGCTTTAGCTATTTGTGTGGGCTTATTGTTCCATATGAATTTCAGGAGTGTTTACTCCGGTTCATTGAAGAATGTCATGGATATCATTATAGGGATTGCATTGAATTTGTACAATGCTTTGGGTAGTACTGGCATTTTGACAATATTAATTCTCCCGATCCATGAGCAGGGGATATCTTTTCATTTTCTCTTGTCCTCCTTTATTTCCTGAAGCAGAATTTTGTAGTTTTTTTGTACAGGTTCTATACTTCCTTAGTTAAACTGATTCCTAAGTAGTTGATTTTCTGGGGCACAATTGTGAATGGGATTTTTTTTTTCATGTAACTTTTTTCTCTCTCACTGTTTGTGTATAGGAAAGCCATGGACTACTGGGTATTGATTTTATAGCCTGCAACTTTAATATACAAGTCTAATTGTTTCTAGGAGTTTCTTGGTAGAGGTCATAGGGTTCTCTAAGTATAGCATCATACCATCTGCGAATAATGAGAGCTTAATTTCTTCCTTTCCTCCCTGAATTCCCTGAATATCAATATCTTTTTCTTGCCTAACTGCTGTTGCAAGTACTTCCAGTACCATATTTAACAGCAGTGGAGAGAGTGGGCATCCTTGTCTCATCCCTGAACTTAGGGTGAAGTCTCTCAGTTTTTTCCCATTGAGGATGATGCTTGCTGTAGACTTGTGGTAGATGTCTTTAACTATATTGAGGAAAGTCTCCTCTATACCCATTTTGGCAAGGGTTTTCATCATAAACGGGTACTGGATCTTGTCTAATGCTTTCTCTGCATCTATTGATATGATCTTGTGCTTTTTATCTTTTCTTTTTTGATATGGTGGATTATGTTTATAGATTTCTGAATGTTAAACCATCCTTGCATCTCTGGGATGAATGCTACTTGGTCACGGTGTATGATCTTTTTGATGAGTTGTTGGATTCTATTTAATAGTTTATTGAGGATCTTTGCGTCTGTATTTATCAGGAATATAGGCCTGTAATTCTCTTTCTTTGTGGTATCTCTGTCTGCTTTTAACATCAGGTTGATATTTGCTTAGTAGAAACTGTTTGGAAGTGCTTTTGATATTTCGATTTCGAAAGAGGATTGGGAGTAAGTCCTCTAAAGATTTGGAAGAATCCACTAGTGAATCCATCTGGGCCAGGACTTTTGTGCTTGAGGAGACTTTTCATTACCATTTCAATTTGCTTGATGGTGATAGGTCTGTTCAGGTATTCCAGACTTCTTGGCTCAGACTTGGGAGTCTACAGGAACCTAGGAATTTATCTATTTCCTCAAGGATATGTTCCGTGGCAAAATGCTTCTGAAAGTACTTCCTGAGGATCCTTTGGGAGTCATTAAAACAGAAATGTCTGTTTTAATGACGCCCTTTTCATTTCTGATTCAGTTTATTAGGGTTTTCTCTCTCCCTTTCTTTGTGAGTTTTGCTAGAGGCTTGTTTATTTTCTCAAAGAACCAGCTCTAGGTTTCATAGATCTTTCGGATTATTTTTTGGGTTTCCATCTCGTTAATATCTGCTCTGAGTTTTATTATTTCTTTCCGCCTCTTCGGGTTGGGCTCCTTTTCTTGGTCCTTCTCCAAGCTCTTAAACTGTGAGGTTAGGTTACTTATGTGGGCTTGCTCCTCATTCCTGAGGAATGCTTGTAGAGCTATAAACTTTCCTCTTAACACAGCTTTTGCTGTGTCTCATAAGTTTTGGTAACTCGTGTCCTCATTTTCATTCGTTTCCAGGAATCTTTTGATTTCCTCTTTGATTTCCTTTCTAAGCCACTCGTTGTTCAATAGTGCACTGTTTAATTTCCAGGTGTTTGATTTAGTTGTCTTTTATTGGAGTTGCTTTCTATTATTTCTTTCAGCTCTCTAAACATCCTCAGTTGCTCCCTTCTAAATTCCTTGTCAGAGAGGTTGTCTAGCTTCATTGTGGTTGGTGTCTTCTGGGCTAGCCTCTTCAATAAGAAAACTTGGTGGGCTCTTGCGTTGCTTTACCATTGTGACCAGTGTGGTTTAGACCTTCACACTCACTGTTACTATTCTGCTTGAGATGCAGAATGAATTGAGATGGGTTTAATGAATTATTGGCTAATGTGTTTCTGGTGGTTAAGCTAACCTAGTGAAAGTTCCATCTAAGAGGGTAACTTATGGTTCTTATGGGATATGCAATGGGAGAATAACTCATGGCTGCTAATGTGGCTGCAGCTCCTTGCAGGGGCCCTGGTGCTAAGCGGGTACTTGGTGAATGAGGAGAGAGTTCCAGCAGAGATTCAGCTTTGTTTTCGCACGGTGTGCCTCGACTCCCATCTCCCGGAGACTAAGGGTGAAAACCGACTGTTCTCAGGGGATCTATTTAGCCACAAAGGCCCCGGGAAGGGGCTCTGGTGCTGGGCGGGTACCTGGTGAATGAGCTAGCTCTTTCTTTAACATTACCAATGTGTCAAATTTCTCTTGACCCCTATCCCTCTTGTTTCTCATCTCTTCTTCCCTTCCTCCTCTCTCTCTTTCCTTCTTGTTCATATACTCTAGGGCCAACAGACACCTACACATCACTCTTTTTAATCTCTGGATATCTTCATCCAGTTTTTCTAAAAACTATCTTTAAGTTATATCATCCTGTGCTCCAAGGAATAATGTGTACATATGTCCTTTTGAATTAATGTTTTTCTATCTTGGGGATAGATACCCAAACGTGTAATTGTAGGGTAATAAGATAGCTAAATTTTAATTTTATTGATAACTCTCTATAGAATTTTCCACAGGAGTTGAACCAGACAATATTCCACCATCAGTGGATCAGAGTTCCTTTTTCCCCACATTCCTGCCAACAACAGTTGTTCCTATCATTTTTGATATGTGTCATTCTCACTAATGTGAGATGGTTTCTAATTGTCATCTTGGTTTGGATTTCTTTAATAATAAATGATGGTAATCATTTTTCACATGTCTGTTGGCTATCTGTTTGTTTTCCCTAGAGAAGTACCTGTCCATTTCTGTTCCACATTTATGAAACCTTTATATACCTGGCTTTTTGGGTCATACCTGTAAATGATCAGGAGTTACTCCTGACTTCGCATTCAGGAATTATGCCTGGAAGTGCTCAGAGGACCATTTAGAATGCTGAGGATTGAACCCAGGTCTGCTGGATGAAAGGCAAATGCCCTACAAACTTTAATATTACACCGGTCCTCCTTCTACAATTTTTTAATTTTTCTATATGGAGGTATTATATTATGTACCTTACTTTTAGATCTTGTTTCTTCCCCTATAATTTATATTGCTGGGGAATCTCACCTCTCTGAAGAAGTCTGAACTCTTTGTGGATGATTTTTTAAATTTATCTTTAATAGTACTTTTATACATCACAATTTGACTTCTTCTGAAGTTCCCTTCCATGAGATAATGGCCCTAGTAAACTTGGTTGTGGTCAAGATGACTTCCAGTTTTCCTGTGATGAGTATAGTCTCATCTCAGCCTTAGAATTACAGCTCCCTAAAAATATAAATGGTATGATAGAGTTCCCATACCACTTATATCAAGTGAGTCTAAAGGAGAGTGTAAGGACTCCAATAGTGAAACTAGCAGGCCGCCAGTGTCTATCTATATCAGAATTTGTGCAGACTTTTACCAATTCTGACCTCCCTGAACAGTCAGGAAAACAGCAACATGGCAAGTCAGACAGAAATTAGTGTAAGGTTTGACAGGTCAAATAGTATCCCTCAGGACTGAATGGTGGCCGGCTTATGAAGTAGTGACATTCCAAGAATCAAGATTACCCTGCCCTCAGTGCAGAAGACAGGACTTAAGGCTTCTCTGGAGATAGAAAGCCACCAAGTTTTGTTCTGTGCTGTCTCAGATCCATCCCCTATAGAAAACAGAGGCCAGATCAATTGCACTGGTCCCATGTGTCTCTGGTCCTTTTTTCCACCCAAGACAACTTAAAATCCCCGTTTAGTCTCTCCCAGGGTGCGTCTTTACCCAAGCCTCACCAGAACTTTGGAAAGTCCCACCAGGGACCATACCCCAGTAAACTTCTATTCCTTAGATTTTACTCATCTCTTTCCCTCTGTCTATGCCAGCTGAGGTCAGTGATCTGTCAATGAGGAATAAATGTACTTGACTACTTTCTCCCACTCTGTGCCCCCTATTTATACTCACACAGTAACAGAAAGTTGTTATTCAAATCTCTTTTCCACATTTAGGAATATTGCAATTCTTACCTTGTTTGTCTGATTTCCTGGTTATCAGCAAGCTATTTCATTGCTTCTCGGCCTCTTGGCTAAGGTGAAGTGAAGCATTAAAGAATCTATTTCAATAGTTCTCATTTCACAATGGCCCTAAGTAGGCTGATTTAAAAAAATCTTACCTATATCCACCCACATTGCAGCAAATTGCATTATTTTAATGGTCATGCTGTATGTCATTGTGTATATGTACCAGAATTTATTCAGTTATCTCTAATGTGTGATATATAATGAAAACTAGTAGGGGAATGGCAAATGCACAAAGGAAAAAGAAACCAAAACCTTAGTCTACTGTAGGAAACTTGCTATGAAGGGGGCTGTATGAAGGAGTTAGGATGGATGGGGAACATTGATTGCAACAATAATGGAGTGAATAATTTACTCTGGTGCTTCAATGCTTTATGCAGGAAACCCTACCATTAACAGTATTGTAAACTATGGTATTTAAGATAAATAATATTTTAAAAGTATCTCAAACAAGGTTAGTTTATTTTATTTCTTCTTAGAGAAAGCTGAGTTTAAGAATCCTAAACTCAGGATATTTACATAAACTGAAAACACTAAAAATTTAAACATTGTAAACCATAGTACCTCAATTTTTCTAATTTCTAATTTCTAAGGCCCTCCCGTTGATCATCAATTTGCTCGAGCGGGCCCAGTAACGTCTCCATTGGAGACTTTGTTGTTACTGTGTCTGGCATATCGAATACGTCACGGGTAGCTTGCCAGGCTCTGCCGTGCGGGCGAGATACTCTCGGTAGCTTGCCTGGCTCTCTGAGAGGGGCGGAGGAATCGAACTTGAATCGGCCATGCTGGCTGCATGCAAGGCAAATGCCCTACTGCTGTGAATCAAGTTAATCAAGTTAATTAAATCAAGTTGGATTACTCAAGATCCTACTTGAAGTTTTTGAATATGCAAATGCTGTTAAATAATATCCATTTTTCAGTCTATCCTATATACTACACTAAAAATAATGTTTATCTACCTTACCCCCGATACCTTAAATGAGCAATGCTGTAACAGTGAGAGTTTTTATAAGACATATGTTGGGTTAGTCCAGGGTTCTCAGGGTAGGACACCTTGAAACCACTGGTGAGCACCTGCATATGTGGCTCCTAAATCCAAAGCCAACCAGGGTTTCCAGAATTCTATCACTTTCTCAAAAGCCCCTGTCTGACAACAGCAGGCCCTTGAATCAGCTGACCCTTATTCATAGCAATCTAACCACACATTTTTCCCACACCCCAGACCTCCTTTACTTCATAATAAATTCATTCCAAAACACATCTTGGGCGCAACTTCAATGGTTTCTTCCTAGACCCTTGAACCTCTTCCAGGAGTGCTTCAATAAACATGTTTCAGCCTGATTCTTCTCTTGGTCTCTGCTTTTTCCCTCCAGGAGCCCAGTCCTGGATCTTTCAAGATCAAAGTGGGTTCAATATCAAGAAACCTAGATTCTAGTCCTATTTTCACCTCTAATCTTTCACGTCTAATCTTAGGCCCATAGAGTGGGTTGAATAATTTATAGATTTAACGAATAGCAATAAATGACTAATTTACTTCTAATATCACTGAGAGGTTTTTTTGTTACATAGAAAGTAATGCAGTATTTATTTTATTTTGCCTAATTCTATTCTATAACACATCTATTTCAAAGCTCATGGAGTAATTTAGCTTGCATACCTGCAGTATAACACCTAGGAAAGAATTTGTCCTATCTTGGTTAGAAACAACTCAGGGTTTAAACATACTCTCTTAGTTTGATAACTGCTTTAATATTATTTTAATGAGTACAAAATTTTTATTATAATTTAAATTTAATATATTATTAAATGTCATTGATTAAGCTAAATATGGCACATATACACTTAGATCTCCAAATATGCATATACTCTTGACTATCTTAAAAGATAATTAAAGAATTGCCATGACAGGGGGCTGGAGAGATAGCACAGCAGGTACGGCATTTGCCTTGCATGTGGCCTACCCGGGATCGATTCCCAGCATCCCATATGGTCCCCTGAGCACCGCCAAGGAGTAACTCCTGAGTGCAGAGCCAGGAGTAAGCCCTGTGTATCGCCAGGTGTGAACCCCCCCAAAAAAAAATAATTGGCATGACAGTTGCAATTTATCTCAACATTTTAATGCAAAGGCCCTCCCGCTGTTCATCGATTTGCTTGAGCAGGCCCAGTAACGTCTCCATTGGAGACTTTGTTGTTACTGTGTTTGGCATATCAAATAGGGCTGGAGCACAGGGCTGGAGTGATAGCACAGCGGTAGGGCGTTTGCCTTGCATGCAGCCAACATGGCTGACCCGAGTTCGATTCCTCCGCCCCTCTCGGAGAGCCCGGCAAGTTGCCGAGAGTATCTCACCCGCACGGCAGAGCCTGGCAAGCTCCCCGTGACGTATTCGATATGCCAAACACAGTAACAACAAAGTCTCCAATGGAGACGTTACTGGGCCCGCTCAAGCAAATCGATGATCAACGGGAGGGCCTTTATTTTAATGCAAAAGTGACATACAATTATAATAAAAGATAAAATATTTAAAAATATTTACTTTCATTCTGGAAAATTATTGTTCAAATTTAAAATTTTTGGTATCAATTCCATACAATTGCTTAATTCAATTATCTTTAAATAGAATGTGAAATAGAAATTCTTTCATATATATGTGAATTTAATAAATAAGCAAAAAACTGACAAAAAGAGCTCTTGAGTATCTAGAATATAAATATTAAAACTTATATGCCTTCCCTTCCACTTGTCTATTATTCAAGACAACTCCATAAGATATTAAAATGTATCAGCTTTTAAAAAAAAAGCACGGGAACGTAACACCATAGCACTGTCTTTGTCCTCCCATTGTTCATTGATTTGCTTGAACAGGCACCAGTAACGTCTCCATTGTGAGACTTGTTGTTATTGTTTCTGGCATATTGAATATGCCACGGGGAGCTTGCCAGGCTCTGCTGTGCATGCAGGATACTCTCAGTAGCTTGCCGTGCTCTCTGAGAGGACCGGGGGAATCGAACCCGGTCGGCCACATGCAAGGCAAACTCCCTACCTGCTGTGCTATCACTCCAGTCCCATCAGGAACATATAAATAGAAAAAAAGGATTTTGTTGCTTGAAAACAACCTAAGTTGGAAAGCACATCCACCAGCTCTGGCTAGAGATCTGTTTCATATAAATGGAATAGGGGTCTAGTTTTATGTCCTGCAGAGAAAGAGTGATCAAACAATTTACACATATTTTAATATTTTTAAGGAAATTCATACATATTCACAAGGGATAATTATGAGAAATCACAATAGAGGAACGTATAGTAAACATATGTTGTGTGTACAGAAAATGGTAGTGAAATATTATCAGGGAGATTTTTTTTTAATATGGTAATAAGGAGCAAGAAAGCTAAGAGGTCAAGATGGACTTACTATGTGTTCTCCACTGACCAGTACTGTGAAAATTTATTATCAGTGCAGAAGTGTTTGCAAACAGTCAATAAATAAACAGGCCAGAGCAATAGTACAAAGAATAGGGCCCTTTCTTTGCATACAACTGAGCCAGGTTCAATTTCTGGCATCCCATATGGTCTTCCAAATGCCACTGTAAGTAATTCCTGAGTACAGGGAGAGGTGGAGTAATCTCTGAGCACCATAGGGTGTGGATCAAAAAACAAATTACAAAAAGAGTCAATAAGTAGAATGCTACAGGGAAGCTTCTAAAGACAGGTAGACTATAGAAGTTTTCTTTTTTTGTATAATTCTTTGCTCTTACTGATTTTAAGATTTTTTTGTCTTGAATCTTGTCATTTTAATTATTAAGTATGTTTATGTGCATCTACTTGGTCTTATTTTGCTGGGAATAGTAGATTTACTGTATCTGAATGTCATGGCTATTGTATTGAGAAAAAAAACTGTCCCTTTTCCTGTTTCTTCTCCATCAAGAACCCCTATTCTGCAAATGTACCTTTTTCTGTTGTTTTACACCCTGTTGTCTTCATTTATTTTTCATGTTGCTAGTATTTTTAGTTGATAGCCTTTATTCTACGATTATATTAATATGATTTTGAGCTTTTATATTTTATGTTGAACCCTTACATTATTAATATTCTATTATCTTTCTAGCACTGCATTCTTTTTTTTTTCTTTTTTGGGCCACACCCAGCGATGCTCAGGTGTTATTCCTGGCTCTGCACTCAGGAATTCCTCCTGGCAGTGCTTGGGGGACCATATGGGATGCCAGGGATCGAACCCAGGTCGGCCGTGTGCTAGGCAAACGTCCTACCCGCTGTGCTATCGCTTCAGCCCCTAGTACTACATTCTTTAGCTCTATTTCATTTCTTTCTCACTTACTCTGTTCTAGTAATTTCCTCAAACATTAATCTCACTTTAGTTATCATCATTAAGATTGGCACATGTAAGCATCCAGGAATTTGAGAAAGCTGCACTATTTTGGGGTTCTTCCATGACTGTTGTTTTGATCTATTACTATGGCTAAATTTTCTGTCACCTCATTATGTCTTATGCTTTACAAGAGTATAAGCCAGGGTTCTGTGTTCCAGCAGTCTGGGTAACTATCATTCACTCAGAGTTATGTAAGCTAGAATGCAGATGGGGACTCCGGGTACTGTGAGTACTTTGTGATCATAAGCGCCTCTTACTAGCTGGAGTGCTCAGATATTTAGGTTTGGTCAGAAACCAGGGTTTTGGTAACTCTTCCCCAGCAATATCTGTAGTGCCAAAGTCAACGGGGCATGAAGAGAAACCTGGATTTCTATAATAATTAGTGCCTGAGTAAAGCTGTGGTGTTAAGCATGATCCTGACAGAGTCTAGGGGTTTGAGATTGATGTTGGTAGGGTGCTGGGTGACTTATGTAAAGTGGGGAGGAGGGAGGTGGCAGGCTCAAGAAGGAAATCTTTCATTTTCTGCTACCCTGTTCATGGCTGGGGGAAATCTAGGACTGACAAGAGCTGGTTGTGAGCCTTGCTCCTTGCAGAAAAAGTCAGCCCTAGAACTTAACTAGGTCTTTCGGGTCCCTGTCTTTTTGTCGCAGAAAAAAAAAGGGAAGGAGATAAGCAGTGATGTATAACAGGTTTTATCTAGAAGTTTTAGAGGATGGGGTGGGGGAGGAGAGAGAAGAAATCATGCTCCAGAGAGAGTGTGGGTTTCTCCAGAGTGGAGAGGGAACCCCAGTACACATATCAGCCTTAGATGTGAAAGTATGAAAATACACATCTTGAGAGGGGAGGTGTGGGTGGCACATGTGCTTGGGCACCACATGTGCCTGGAACGAACACATGGGCACAGGCAGCACATGGAATTCAGCAGCATATGTGCACATTTCCTTTGTTCAATTTGGCTTTTATAGAGTTTCTCCCAAGCTGCCTCACGTGGGGTTTTCTCTCTAGATAAGAGTCTATTGCTAGGGGGCTTGCCAAGGAAGTAGTTTGGAGCAGTTGTTGGTTTTCTTTGCTATATTCTTTCTTGGCCTTTGTTCTTGCTAGAGCTTCTCTTGGAGAAACTGGGGGTAAGGAGTGGTGGTGTCCAGTCTTAGTTGGGTCTATGCTGGAACCAGGTAAAGGTCTTATAAGGCCTTAGTTTCTGCATCCACAAGGTGGGATCCACAAGGTGGCCTAAGGGCTAGTTTGGTTGTATTACTTCTCAGGAGTTCATTGTCAAGAAGGGACCCTTCCCTATCAACCCTGCCTGCCTGCTTCAAGATTATAGCATCTGGCAGTTTCTGGAGCACTAAGGTTAAGAAGGTATGAGTGGCTGATACCTGGAGATTATGATCATGACCTGCATGGACCTGAGTAGTGTTCAACATTTCAAGATCAGTTTCCCAACAGAACTATACAAACTGTAGTGGGTCTGGGAGGTGACCAGTGAATAAAGCTCATCAGGTAGATCTGAGTGCTCATGATGGCTTCTATACTGTGGATGCCTCCCAGTCCCTAGGCTGCCATGATACTGGATACATGTTCAGTGACTGTGAAATCATGTTAGGGCAATTTTAAGAAGTCTGAAGTGTCAGTCTTAGCTGGTGACAAAGACATTATTTTAGGCTGACTATGGAGTGGCAAGAAAACAACAGTCAACAACAGTCAGTCAGTAAGACCCCTTGATAACTGGCTGTGCTTCAGCAGGTATGTGAGATGTTTGCTCTATGTACTGGTGTGGTTTGGTTGCTAAAGTCAGATGAGAATTGAAAAAGACCTGTCCACTTATCTGCCAGGAGTAAATATCCTTGATACTTCTTTATCAATTCCCAGACTATTCTATTTTCTCGTCAGTAGAGTGGTTGGGTGGGGGGGTGATTCTTTAGGATTTGTCCTCAGGGTCCATTAGAACAGTGATATCTTTTACGAATTTGTCAATACTATTATCAGGAAGGTTGTCAGAGGCTGCCAACAACTCCTCCTGAAGGTTGTCAGAATCATGCCAGCAACTCCTTCCTTTGCTTCTACTCTACACTTTCTTGCCTCCCATTGCATAAATACAAGATCACAGGAATGGTTGTGTTCAGCACAAACTTTCACCTTTGTTTCTGAGGATAAAGTTCTATACATTAGCAATCTCATTACAATTTCAATTTATTACCCAATGGAATGTACCCTAAATCAGTTTCTATGTAAATTGATCCAAATTTTGATAAAAATTTGGAATGATTACAGAAAGATATAAATACCTGTCTGTCATCTTGACCCCTTGTCTCTTCTGCCTTTTAATTGATTTTTCCTTCATTCTATCAGTTTTTAAAATATATTTTGGATAATAATCCCTTATATTCTGCTTTGAAAATATTGTCTCCTATTTAATATGTTGTCTGTTTTTTGGTCTTTTTTGCAGTATAGAGACTTTATATATGCATATATACATATATATGCATATACACATATACGCATATATGCATATACATATATACATATGTATATATGTAAATAGTGGGTCAACCAGTCATGCTTGGGAGGCCCAAGTGGCTGTTCTTGACAGTGCTCTGCAATGCACATATTGGTGGTGCTTGGGGCACAATATGGTGCTGGGGATTTAATTCAATTAATCAAATAATGCTTCTACCATTGCAATAAATTCCCAAACCATAGGAGCTTAATGTACTCCTACTGCCTTATTTTTAATATCATATGTTTGGTTTACTTGTTTTGTTTGTCAGTTGGTTTGGGGGCCACACCTAGATGCCCTCATGATTTAGTTTTGACTCTACACTCAGGGTTCACTCCTGGAAAGGCTGGAGAGACTGCATGTGGTGCCAGGGATCGAACTGGGTTTAGCCACATGCAAGACATGGCATTATCTGCTGTAATATTCTCTGGCCCTGTATTGTAATTTGAATTATTGATTATGCATCCCAAGGACCAGAATATCCCTATACCTGTTCATTTTATTTATGAACCTCTAGCAGATATCTTATTCTCTCCCAGATTACTTCGTGTATCACTTTGTCACTGTCACTTTCCTCCTGTTGTTCATCTATTTGCTTGAGCAGGCCCAATAACATTGTGAGACTTGTTACTGTGTTTGGCATATTGAATACATCACAGGTAGCTTGCCAGGCTTTGCCGTGTGGGTGAGATTATTTCAGTAGCTTGCCAAGGCTCTCTGAAAGGAGCAGAGGAATTGAACTCTGGTCAGCCTTGTCGGCCGCATGCAAGGCAAACACCCTACCCGCTGTACTATTGCTCCAGCCCGTGTATCACTCTAGGGAGGAAAATTCAAAAATAGTCATTTTAGCAATAAGCATAAATTCCATCTCACAAAATCTGGAAATAAAAAGTCACACTTTTATGAAGATTTTCACAGTTTTAGCTGCGAAATTCCTTGGTTTCTCTATATACACTCAAATTTATTATGATAAAAATTTTTTGTTTTACTGTTTATCATGGGGGCTGGAGCAATAGCACAGTGGGTAGGGCGTTTGCCTTGCATGCGGCCAACAAGGCTCACTGGAGTTCAATTCCTCTGCCCCTTTCAGAGAGCCTTGGCAAGCTACTGAGATAATCTCACCCACACGGCAAAGCCTGGCAAGCTACCTGTGATGTATTCAATATGCCTTGCACGCAGCCAACATGGCCGACTCCAGTTCGATTCCTCTGCCCCTCTCGGACAGCCCGGCAAGCTACCGAGAGTATCTTGTCCGCACGGCAGAGCCTGGCAAGCTACCCGTGATCTATTCGATATGCCAAACACAGTAACAACAAAGTATCCAATGGAGACGTTACTGGGCCCGCTCGAGAAAATCGATGAACAACGGGAGGACCGTGACCATGTTTATCATGGGCTGGAGTGATAGCACAGCAGGTAGGGCATTTGCCTTGCACGTGACCTACTCGGGTTTGATTCTTCCAACCCTCTCGGAGAGCCTAGCAAGCTACTGAGAGTATCCCACCGCATGGCAGAGCCTGGCAAGCTCCCCGTGGTGTATTTGATATGCCAAAAACAAGTCTTACAATGGAGACATTACTGGTGCCTGCTCGAGTAAATCGATGAACAACAGGAGGACAAAGCTACAGTGAACTGCAGTGCTACTGTTTATCATGTTTTACAACTGTATTGAAGTAATTGTTTTATACTTCTAGTGCTTCTGCATAATTCCTCCACAAGTGTCCCAAGGTTTCTTCCCATGGTTCAGCCTTAGTCTCCTCAGTTCTCTGTTTTCAGTTCTTTTGATCATATCTCCAGATGGATTTCCACCAGCATTTTTCAGATCCCATGCTTTGTTTCTTTATACTCGCATATTAGAGACAATCACCCAGTATTTGTGTTTGACTTTCTGAATCACTCCACTTAGCATGATGTTCCCTAATCAAATCCAAGTTGTAGTAAATGGTAAGATTTCATATTTTCTCATAACTCAGTACTATTCATTGATTATATACACCAAAATTTCTTTATCCACATATCTCTTGGACAATTGGGTTATTTAAATATTTTGCATATTGTAAATAATGCCATGATGAACAAGGTGTGCAAGGTGTGCATACATTCTTGCAAATTAATGCTTTTTCAAGTTAACAGTAGAAGCACTGGGTCAAATAGAAGTTTTAGTCATAAATGTTTTATTAGCTTTGTACTATTTGTGCACCCAAGCTACTTGTCCATGTTTTCTTGTGACCCAATTATTAGCCAATGAATATATTTTTAACTTCTTGACTGCAGGTGGCTGTTTTACTTGAAGGGACTTTCTGGTTTCTACTGGTATTATTTCAGGTTGTATCTAATACTCAAATAAGTTTCTCTGTAGACTACATAAAAACATTTTACTGAAGCAACACAATTTCTTCATTAAAATAAAACTATATTGTTTCTAACAAACAACATTTACCATATATTTCCAGAAAGATAAAAGCTAAAAAACTGGAAAATCTGGCAAAGATTACAGTCAGAAATTCCTTCAGAGTATTGAAAAAGCTGAACACCAGTGTAATTTTTTGTGTTGTTTATTTGGTAGGAATTTTGGCTACATTAATGCTGTGTCAACATATTCAAGAAAACTGCTTTCTCAGATAAGTAGTTACTTAATGCTAAATTTTCTGTAATGGTTCTTCTTTAACACAAACTTAAAAAAAAAGTAGCAAAAGAACAAAATATACAGGATGTTACTCTGCGATTTCTTCAAATTTACTCCAATTAGAATATAAATTGCACATTAAGACGTCAGTGTCCTTTCAAAGGAAGTAATAAAACTCAGGACAAAACTCCATTTTATCCAATGATAGTCTACATATATGAAATTCTTGTGTTGTGATCTTTGCTTAAACACTCTAATAATGCTAAAATTCAGGAAGTGAGGATAGTTCTGTTATATTTTTTGACCTAAAACAATGTATTCATAAAGTTTTTCTCTCTTCTAAAGAAAGAACATTGCTACCAGTTTTGTAGTAAAGCTATTTTAGCTAAATAAAATAATTGAAATTTCACTGAAATGCCCATGTCATAAGGTATAATCATGTATATGTCATATAAAACAAAATTTACCACACGCTAGGGGAAAAGGCAGCTCAGATAGAGAAGGGAGCACCAAATAAAGGGTGTTGGGAGGATCCTCCCAGGATGGGAGAAGCATGCTGAAAGTAGACTATAGACCAAACATGATTGCCACTCAGTGCCTCTTTTGCAAACCACAACACCCAAAAGGAGAGAGAGAACAAAAGGGAATGCCCTGCCACAGAGGCAGGGTGAGATTGGGGAAATGGGGGGTGGGAGGGATACTGGGATCCGTGGTGGTGGGAAATTGGCACTGGTGGAGGGATGGCTATTTGATCATTGTATAATTGAAACCCAAGCACAAAATTTGTAAGTCTACGACTGTATCTCATGCTGTCTCACTAACAAAAATTTTTTAAAAATTAGTTTTGTTGGGCTGGAGCGATAGCACAGCGGGTAGGGCGTCTGCCTTGCACGCAGCCAACATGGCCGACCCGAGTTCGATTCCTCCGCCCCTCTCAGAGAGCCTGGCAAGCTACCGAGAGTATTCGATATGCCAGACACAGTAACAACAAAGTCTCCAATGGAGACGTTACTGGGCCCGCTCGAGCAAATCGATGATTAATGGGAGGGCCTTACTTTACTTAGTTTTGTTGAAGAATATAAAGAAGTTTGTGATTCAGCCCAAAACTTTTTCATGCCATTCTCTACCAGCAACAATTTTCTTGAAGTCACTTCTCTTTGGTCAAGTATAAGAACAGCTTAAAATTCACTGATGAATTAAAAATATTGTTAAAATTTATATTATGTTTAAAGGGTATAAACATGAGGTCTACACACTTCTTGACTATTAAATCATTTTCAGAATTAAAATATATATTAGAGGTCTGTGAAAATATTAACACATAATTTTAGTCTTAGTCATATTATTAATATATCATAAAACTCACTTTTTAATATATAAAATTATATAATGTCTTTAGGATAGAGACATATAACTGTTCACAATATCTATTTTTAAGACATTTTCATTACTTCCTACAATAAAGGTAAAATTCTTTGGTGATCAATACCTGTCTCACTATATATCCTTGTATTAAGCAGCAACTAAAAGTCTATTTCTGTCTTTATAGATTTAGCTATTTAAGAATTTAATTTAACTGGAATCTTATAAGGAGGTATATTTTGTGACTTTTTATTTAACATAAAATTTTCCCTTTTATTTATAACTTTGCTGGGATACAATTTAAATACAAAGTATTTCATATATTTATTGTGAAGATTTGATAAGTTTAAATAAATGATAATATATATTCAATCAAGTTAATAAATATAACTAATACTTTCAAGTGTTCCCTTGCATCCCTTTGTGTGAGTGTTATGAAAACACAAGCTCTATATTTAATACAGTTTGAAGGACATATATGCCTACCTACAGGCACTATATTATAGCAGCATACTATAAATTTCATTGAGCATAAATGAAATTCTTTACTTACTGAATAACAAACGCCTTTCCTCTACATGCTATAAGAAAATACTTATATTTTTATATGAGTTTATTTTATTTCTTTCATTGGAAGTTTGGCGGTTTCACACTAACTTTATTCAGACCATACTATTGACTCTTTGCTCAAGAAGCACTTCTTTTGGTGCCTGGGGTACAGTGGCAGAGATTTAACCAGTTTGGGCTATGTTCAAGGCATGCTTTTCACATTATAGTATTGCTCCAGCCCTTAATTTCACTGTTTTAGATATCTTATATTAGCTGAATCATGCTATGTTTGTCCTTCTGCGACTGACATTTTACTTAGCACTGTTTCTTTTTTTTTATAATTTTATTTTTATTTTTTTCTTTTTCTTTTTTTTGGGGGGTTTCGATTATACAATGATCAAATACCCATCCCTCCATCAGTGCCCACTTTCCACCACCATGGATAAAATCCCTCCCACCCTCACCCCCCCCCCCCCCATCCCACCCTGCCTCTGTGGCAGGGCATTCCCTTTTGTTCTCTCTCTCCTTTTGGGCGTTGTGGTCTGCAAAAGAGGCATTGAGTGGCAAACATGTTCAGTCCATAGTCTACTTTCAACATGCATCTCCCGTCCTGGGAGGATCCTCCAAACACCCTTTATTTGGTGCTCCCTTCTCTATCTGAGCTGCCATTTCCTCTAGAATGCCCGGCTGGCCTCTAAGCTATGGAGTAATCCTCCTGGTTAGCACAGTTTCTTTAGGTTTATATTTGTTGTGCAAATCCATTTTTGTTTTGTTTTGTTTTGTTTTGATTTTTACTTTTTGGGTCACACCTAGCGATGCACAGGGGTTACTCCTGGCTCTGCACTCAGTAGTTACCCCTGGCAGTGCTCAGGGGACCATATGGGATGCTGGGAATTGAACCCGGGTAGCCGTGTGCAAGGCAAACGCCCTACCCGCTGTGCTATTGCTCCAGCCCCAGGAGTACCTTTGTTTTAAGGTCACATAATAAAATTTTATTGTATGCATATAGAAGTTTTGTTTTCTGAAATTTAATTTACAATCAGTCAATCACAGTCTAAAAATGTTATGGAAATGATATTTCAGAGCAAATCCTCATTCATATACCTTTAGCATATATTGCTAAAATGGTCTGATTTTATTATTGCTATTAATCTCTTACTGTGCCTAATTTATAATCTCTGTAACAGGTATATATACAGAGTAAAAATAGGGCTACCTGCTGTTTCAGGAATCCCCTTTGGGGTTCTGGAACATATTTTCCATGGATAATGGGATACTAGTTCATATCACAATTTCTTTATTCATATATCTATTGAAGCTACCTGAGATGTTACTATAGCAAGAATATTATGAATAGTGCTACAATAAAGAGGGAAATGCGGATACTTCTTTAAGAATCTGATTTCATTTGCATCTCCCAGATTATTAGCAATGTGGAGCATGTTTTAATGTGGCTTTTGACCATTTGTATTTCTTTTTTGAGGAAGCTTCTGTTCATTTCTTTTTCCCATTTTTTGATGGTATTGGAGGTTTTCTTCTTGTACAATTCCACTAGTGTCTTGTATATCCTGAATATCAATCCCCTATCAGATGAGTCCTCCCGTTGTTCATTGATTTGCTTGAGCGGGCCCAGTAACGTCTCCATTGTGAGAGAGAAGTCTCCATTGTGAGACTTCTTATTACTGTGTTTGGCATCTTGAATACTCTCAGTAGCTTGCCAGGCTCTCCGAGAGGGGCAAAGGAATCAAACCCGGCTTGGCCGGACTGGCCGTGTGCAAGACAAACGCACTACAACTGTGCTATCACTCCAGCCCCATACGAATTTCCATACGATCCTGCAATACCACTTCTGGGAGTATGTCCCAAGGATGCAAAAAACCACAGTAGAAATGACATCTGCACTTCTATGTTCATTGCAGCACTGTTCACAATAGCCAGTATCTGGAAACAACCCGATTGCCTGAGAACAGACGACTGGTTAAAGAAACATTGGTACATCTACTCAATGGAATGCTTATGCAGCTGTTAGCACTGTAGCACAGTAGCACTGTCCTCCCGTTGTTCATCAATTTGCTCTAGCGGGCCCGGTAGCATCTCCATTGTGAGACTTGTTGTTACTGTGTTTGGCATATGGAATACGTCACAGATGCAGCTGTTAGGAGAGATGAAATCATGAAATTTGCTTGTAAGTGGATAGTCATGGAGACTATCATGCTAAGTGAAATGAGTCAGAAAGAGAGGGACAGACATAGAATGCACTCATTTGTGGAATATAAGATAATGTAACATGAGACTGACACATAAGGACAGTAGAGACAAAGGTCAGGAAGATTGCTTCAGAGTTAGAAGCCTGCCTCAAGAGCTGGGGGAAAAGGCAGCTGTAATAGAGAAGGGATCACTAAGGCAATGATGGTTGGAGGAATTGTTCAGAATGGGAGATTTGTGCTGAAAGTAGATAAAGGACCAAACATGATAGCCTCTCAGTATCTGCATTGCAAACCATAATGCCCCAAAGCAGAGAGAGAGTATGGGTGAAATTGTCTGCCATAGAGGCAGGGGGAGGATGGGAAATGGGAGTACACTGGGGAGATTTGTGGTAGAGAATGTGCACTGGTGGAGGGATTGGGTATTTGATCATTGTATGATTGTAATTCAAACACGAAAGCTTTGTAACTATCTCAGAGTGATTCAATCAAAAAAAGAAAGAAAAAAGGAAAAAAGGAATCGGATTACAATTATTTTGTATGGATACTCAGAATAATTTATGAGCTCAGCAGATAATTCTTTTAATTTTTTTAGATATATGTATGTTGTCTTTCACAACTTTTACATTGATTTACTATCCCAATATTAGTAAGGCAGGGTTCCAATTTCTCTACAACCTTGCTGGAACTTGTTGTCTTTTGCTTGTAAACAGGTTTTTTTAACATGAGAAAACTTGATTTTTCTGATTATGAATTATGTTTATCATCTTTTCACATTTCTATTCTTTATCTTCAGAAAAATAACTGTTCAAGTTCCTGACCATTTTTAAGTATAGCTATTTTGTTTTTACTTGCTATGAAATTGTAAATTTATGATATATGTTGAAAGTTAAGCACATTAATTATACATATATATCTATGTATGTATCCCTGAATTTTTTTTTAGTGAAACACCATGAAGTACAGTTATAGACTTAGAAATTTTTGTGCTTGGGTTTCAGTTATACAATGATCAAGTACCCATCCCTCCACCAGTGCCCATCCTCCACCACCACGGGTCCCAGCATGCCCCTCCCTCCCCCCATCCCACCCTGCCTCTGTGGCAGGGCATTCCCCCTTGTTCTCTCTCTCTTCTTTTGGGTACTGTGTTTTGCAAGAGAGGCATTGAGTGGCAATCATGTTTGGTCTATAGACTACTTTCAGCATGCTTCTCCCACCCTGGGAGGGTCCTCACAACACCCTTTATTTGGTGCTCTCTTCTCTATCAGAGCTTCCTTTTCACCTAACACGTGTGGCTGGCCTTCAAGTCATGGAGCAAAATTCCTGGTACTAATCTCAGCCATTCCTGGGTGTTAGTCTCCCTTTTTGTTGCTTTATGTTCCCCAGATGAATGCAATCTTTCTGTGTCTATCCCGCTCTTTCTGACTCATTTCGCTTAACATGATACTTTCCATGTAGTACCATTTGTATGTAAATTTCATAACTCCTGAATTTTTTTATGTTCCTTAAATTATTTCTTTTTTATCATTTTGATAAATTCTTTTGCCAAGCAGAAACTTTTTGGTTTGACATAGTCCTACTAATTTAATTTTAATTTTGTTGTTTGTGTTTTTATGCAAAACACAATAAATCATTGCCAGAACAAATGTTAAATTTTTTTCTATGACTTTTTCTTTAGGAGTTTAATAGCTTCAGACCATCTTTTGGGAGTCAATGAGGCTAGGCCACACCTGGCAAAACTCAGGGCCTACTCTGACTCTGTGCTCAATGATTCTGGGCACCATATGCAGTCCTGCAGACCATAGTGGAGTCAGGAGCATGTAAGTCAAGTGCCTTAACTCATTTACTATCTCTTTTGGCCCCAGTTTCAGTCCTTAGTCTTTAGTCCACAGGGACAATAAATAAGTCTAGAATCTGATATTCATAACAGTACATTAGAACTGGGTGTTCCTTCCCGGAGTCCCTTGGAGGGGAGCGGGTTGAGCTTTCCTCCCCGCCCCGACCAGGGCTACGGCAGCCGAAGACCTACAGGACCAGCCACCACCATGCTGAGACCACTCTCCGCACACATGAAGGTACTGGCAGAGGGACAAAGCCACGTGGGTTCCGGGGCCGAGACCTCCAAGCCTACTCGAATTGGAGTCGAGCATCTTCCACCCAGATCCTCCAAATTCCAGTAGGCGGGGGTCACACCCACCACCTGGCCCCCTGGCGCCGTGTAATCCCATCAGCGGCCAAGACTCAGAGACTATAAAATCCAGATCCCGGAACCGCGTGGCCGCATTCGCGGGCGCGCGACATCTTAACAGAACTTTTTTTATGACATCTTATTGTCTATTTCCTACTTTGGACAAACTTGCAGGCTATCGAATGTAGCCTGCCCACAGGGCAGAGTCTGGCAAACTCCCCGTGGCGTACCAAATATGCCAAATACCAGTAACAATGATGGGTCTCATTCTCCTAAATAGCCTTGTATATAATCTCAGGGCTAGGATGAAAGAAACGTTACTGGGGCCTGCTCGAGGCAATCGACGAATAACATTAGAACTTGCTGCTGAAAAATCATTTTCCTCCCTATAGTCACTTATGTTTGTATTTAAAAAATCACAATAAGACTAATTCTTTTGTAAAATAAGTTAAATCTTTTTTTGGGGGGGGGTTGATCACACCCGTCAATGCACAGGGGTTACTCCTGGCTCACACACTCAGGAATTACTCCTGGCGGTGTTCAGGAGACCATATGGGTTACTGGGAATCACACCTGGGTGGGCCACATGTAAGGCAAAAGCCCTACCTGCTGTGCTGTTGCTCCAGCCCCAAAATAAGTCAAGTTTAAGTTTAAATCTCCTTAAACTTGACTTATTTTCACATGTGAAACAAGAATACTGATTGACCATATAGGCTATTTTTAAGTCCACCTTTATGATTTTCTGAAACATTTAGTAAAGACTCTGAAACTGAACTTTTAAAATTCAGTCATGTCTAGAAAAAAACTCAAGGAATTTTTATTACATGTTGCCCATAGTATCTATAAAATTGTTTATCTTATTCTCTCCATGATGCTCCAAACATATCTTGAGTTTCCTAAAACCATTAATTGACCTTCCTTATTAATCTGTAAGGGTGGGAATCCTTTAATCTACAAAACTAGCCAGATTTTTTTCTTTAAAAGGTTTTATGAACACCATGAAGTCAACCTTAGTCCTCTAAAATTGTGTGATTGTCTCCAACCTTAAGCACATTTTCAAGTAACATTCTATTCAAAGTCTGACTAAAATAGTTCATTTTTCTAATTGTCTCTTTTGCAAGGAAAGCAGATTCTTACTTATTTTATGCAAATAAATACACCACTATAAAAAGATGAATACTCAAGAAGAGTTTCTTAATGCTAGAGTAATCAAATGGGGAGGAAAATATTTTTTGTTTTTAAAAGTATCATATTAGTGAGGTATGGCTGGAGTGATAGCACAGTGGTAGGGCGTTTGCCTTGCACGCAGCCAACATGGCCGACCCAAGTTCGATTCCTCCGCCCCTCTCGGAGAGCCCGGCAAGCTACCGAGAGTATCTTGCCCGCACAGCAGAGCCTGGCAAGCTCCCCGTGACATATTGGATATGCCAAACACAGTAACAACAAAGTCTCCAATGGAGATGTTACTGGGCCAGCTAGAGCAAATCAATGAACAGCGGGAGGACAGTGACAGTGACAATGAGGTATATGTAGCATTGCACTGTCCTCCCATTCATCAATTTGCTCAAGAGGGCCGAGTAACGTCTCCATTGTGAGACTTGTTGTTACTGTGTTTGGCATATGGAATACGTCACGGGTAGCTTGCCAGGCTTTGCTGTGCAGGTAAGATACTCTCGATAGCTAGCCGGGCTCTCCAAGAGGGGCTGTGCTGTCGCTCCCTTATTGTTGAAGCACAAAATATTAAATAACCAATAATATGTCAAACTAAAAAATCATAATTTTTTATAATTATTTTTATCAACTCATTTAGTCCAACTTAACTATCTTAATTATCCATTTAATCAAAGTGACAAAATATTTAAAAGGCAAATACAGTTACATAGTTGGGAAAGACTAGCGTTTTTACTGGAGAAAACTCAATTTTCTTCATCAAATATATGCAATGTAAGACATTAATTTGGTAAAACACAAACTTTTTGTTTCCTAAGAAATTGCTTAACACATTATAAGAAAAGAAACATTTGTCCTTTTAACAATAAGTCCAAATTCAATTTTAACATCGTGTGCTTTTGATACCAAGGTTCATTTCTGAAATCTCTACGATATATTTGTTCAATTTTTGCCAACTTGGTCACACAATATTTTTTCTCTGCTATGTTCTGTTCTCATCTATGTTCTGTTTTTATCTTCTCCCCTCATAACTCTATTCTACTCCCTCTCTTTCTAACTTTCTTATACATTTAATTGCAGTTCATTATCCCCAATTTCCAATTCTAAACAAGCATTTTACTGTCTGAATTTTCCTTTAATATAACACATCATGTAAGCCTTATATTTTTACTTACCAAAACCATAGCTTACTTTTCTTATTTATTTTGAAAACAGTAATATTCCATATTGTTGCTGATAATTGTAATAACATGCATTTGATTAGAATCATTAACCTTTAGTAACCTCACTTTCTTAAGAAACATAGAATTTGAGAAATCATGAGCTATCTGCCGCATCAGCATTCTTTCTGCTTACTAACAAATATGTTAATATAGCCTTTCATAATTTCCAGAAGTATGTGCTTCCTTCTAATGTAATTTTCTGTATGCAAAGGCCATATTTAATAGTAGACACAATTTCTAACAATAAACACAGATATCTTTAGTCTCTGTAAAAATCAACAAAGCAAAAGTAGACAAACACAAACTTAAGATGAGCAATTAACATTTCAATATTTTATCTTATTTGAAGATCTACAAATAGAAAATGAGATGTGGCGAGCATAGGAAATAAACTACTACTCAACCCTAGTAATAGAGAAAATCTTTCCATATGCAAGAGTGAGAATGGGTGTTCAGGAAATTATGCTATGAGCAACAAATCAAAGAAACTCGAATATAGTATGGTTTCATTCATATTAAAGAGTTAAAAATAATGCAAAGGAATAAATCAAAACCAAGTATGACCATCATATTCTGACTTCAGAATAGTTTAACAGAGGGGAAGAAAAATAAGGGGTGGATAAAATATGTGAAGATCAATCATAAAATGTCATATAGAAAATAGACTTTTAGTGGTAATTGCAATGTAGTAGGTACAAATGTCAAATTATAAAGTTGTATACATGAAATTTACACAATGATTTAAATGAATACTGCCTCAGTAAAAAATACTATGTGTATTTAATGAGTTTTAATTATTCAACTTGAATTAGAAAAATTCTAAGAGTTTAAAAGTCATCAAAGAGATTTGAAAAATTCTTATATTACATTTTATAAATTATTTAAAGTAGATATATTATGCAGAAAAATCATTGTTGAATAAAATTGTTACTACTTCCATTTATTTAATGCTGTTGTTTTAAACAATTTTTCTTGGCTTAATCATAAAAATTCCATGAGATGTTAAACCTACAATCATCATCTTTTTTACAACTTAGAGATAACATGAGTTTATTTGTTTAACAAATCTAAGTAGATTTGCTTAAGTAGATTAAAACTTTTGTGTTTATGTATGTTTAAGGTAAAGGTAAAGGCCCTCCCGTTGATCGTCGATTTGCTCGAGCGGGCCCAGTAACGTCTCCATTGGAGACTTTGTTGTTACTGTGTTTGGCATATCGAATACTCTCGGTAGCTTGCCGGGCTCTCCGAGAGGGGCGGAGGAATCAAACTCAGGTCGGCCATGTTGGCTGCTGTAAGGCGAACGCCCTACCCACTGTGCTATCGCTCCAGCTGACATGTTTTAAGCTGACAAATCTAAAAGTATATTCAATTTCTCCAAAATAATAATATTCTAATTTACAAAACAATGATCAAATCCATACAAACACGAAAAACATCTACGTTAGTTTCAATTTTTTGAAAGAATATTCAATCTAAAGTTATTTTTAATCCAATAAATAAAGCTTTTTTTCAGATTAATTCTTGAAATATCATCTGGAGTTAAATAAGATATCACATATCCATAAAATGTAGAAATATTTAAATCAATAAACTTAAATAAAATGTCTTAAAGCTCTTAAATAAAGTGTATTAAATCTCTCATTTAAGACTTTGTTTTATTTTGTGGGGTCCATATGCAGTGCTCAGAGTTTACTTCTGGTTTGTTGCTCAAGGATCACTCTCGGCTAGGATTCAGGAGACCACATGAGGTGCTAGAAATTAGACCCCAGTCTACCATGTGCAAGACAAGTGCTTTACATGCTGTATTATCAATCTAATGCCACTTTTCAATTGTTTAAGCTTTATTAGGTATAGCAATACAAAACTCACAAATTTTCAAATAGCTGGAGTTCAAACTGAATTCCTGGTAGATCAAATTAAGTTTACTCACATAAAAGTCCCAAAACATTATATTATTATTTGTGGAGAAGACTTCACATTTTTATCACTCTCCAGTTTGCCTCTACATAGGTACCATTATTTCCTGATGAGTCATCCTTTTGATTTTTGAATTTTATATAAATAAGTCTCAAGTTCTAGTGGATATAGAATAAAATTTTTATATCTTATTTATATAGAAAATATTTAACTTTTCTCTTAGAAGGAATATTGGGTCATAGTTACCTATATATAGATATAAAATAATTAAGTTTATTCTTTTATGTCTTTCAATTTATTGTTTTGTCTCCACTTCTCTTGATTAGTGTTGCAGTGACAGGAGTTCACAGACTTAGATGTTATGCTTGCACACTTTAGACTTGATGATCATCAGGAGTTGTTCTCTTTAGTGCTTGCTTGCACTCACTAATTGCATTACACTGCAGATTACATTTCATTGTATCACCAGAAATTAAATATGGCAGTGGAAGTGGAATTGCATTTAGCAAGTCATGCAGTCTCAAGGATAAAACTCATGGCTTCCGGTCTGCTAGTGAGTCAGTCTGCCACTGAACTGGACTTCTCTGTTTTAAATGTGCTGATCTCTTACAATATCTGCCAGCAATTTGAGATGATTAGGAGTGGTATACTTTGAATTACTTCTAGAGCAGCATTATTTGAACTACTTTATTTGTAAGAAAAGGACAACTGTCTTTGATTTCTGAAAAGAATGGGCCTATATCTAGAATTATATAGAAGTGCAAAAGACTTATATAAAAGTGTCAAAGGGATGACCCATCTATACAACTGCATTACTTTTAATTTTCATCTTTATACTGGGGAGATTCCAACTAAAATGGAAATCAAAGATCCCCATGTTCCAGATAAAGAACTGAAATGTAACTTTTGGAAATGAATAAATAAATATTAATGAATCAAAATGTTTATTTCCCCTTAAATAAATGATTCCAATTTAGTTTATTGAAAAATATGCTATAAACAGTTCTGAATTCATTTCAGCAAGATGGAAGAGAAGGATATCTTTTCACTTGTTCCCCCAAATAAATCATTTTGATTGGGGCCAGACAGATAGTGCATGTGCTTGCCTAGCATGTGTTAAACCCCACTGAATGCTATTAGAATCCCTAGTTATTTCTATGGTCCTTCTAGCACTGCCTGGTTTATTCCTAAGCACAGAACCAGGAGTAAGCCTTGAGTACAACAGGGCAAAACTACTCCCCCCAAGTAATCAACAGGATATCTATCCATTAATAAAACAAAATTCTATGATATTGTAGATCTTCAAATTAATTTGGCCTACTGTCTCCTCTTCAGAAAAATAAACATCACACAGAGGTCCTGTTTAAACACATAAAAAAGTGCCAGATAAATGTATCATATTTTACTACAGACTCCCTGGATCTTTCCAGTACCTCCGTTGGGGATGGTATTGCACACTTTGGGAACTCTAGACTACAGTTAAGAATCTACCAAAATAAAGGGCCAGAGAAATAGAACAGTTAGCAAGGCACTTGCCATTTATACTTCCAACCTAGTTCGATTCCTGAAACCCTACTTGGTCCCAAGCACCAACTGAAGTGATTCTTGAGCACAAAACCAGAAGTAAGGGATTGTACACTGCAGTGTGTGGGGCCAAAACCAAACAAAAAAGATCAGGGATGAGGGTGGATAAAGGGGGAGAGAGAAAGAGAGAGAGAATAGCTTCACCAAAACAAGGCTGTTTCATTTTTCCTTCATCAACCATCCTCTAGGTAAACACAACTCAATTCTGAAAAGAATCTCCTAGCTCTGTATTTTTTCACTGTAGAGAAAAAGGTGAGCAATGACTAGCTTTCCAAGGCGTTCAAGGTACTAAGCAAGCTCTATCTAAAGGATACAAGGAGATTTTACTCCACTAGATTTTTCAGGAAAATCAGGATAGATGAGGTATGTGAAGAAGGAAAGGAACAAAGAAGGGTGAGGCTCTAGAAACAGCTATGGGAGGGATTGGCATCGTTGGCTCCAGTGATTTGCTCTGCCAAATATCTCAGCAGCCTCTGCTGCTGAGAAACCGAACAGAACTAGAAGTCACTATGGACATCATGCAATTCTCACTAGAGGACTCTGAATTGTTCACCATCTCAGAGGTCTCCAATATTCATTGCTGCTGAAGAAATAAAGAGCCACTGCAAGTGCTAGCCCATCAGCACTAGCACCAACCCTGACTACAACCTTAGCCACCAGTCTCATCAAGCACATTGATAGTCCTCATTGCATCATTTCTTGCCCCTACACCCATTTTCCCAATGCCACTGGTCATGGAAATGCTGCTGAGGAACATAGTATCACTCTTAGCCACTCTTGATCAATCTTCAGTAAAAAACTCTATGTAGTTGTCAACAACATGGACATATGCCTGAATAAACTCCTGTGACATCACAGGATGACATATCCCTATCCTAAACCCAGAGTAACCAGACACCTAATATCATCTACATACCTGTCACTGCAAAGGTGTGTTCCCATGTAACCCCCAGGCTGTAATCTTGCCATGTTCCCCATACTGCAAGAGAAGGTCTTTCCTAACCACATTCAGTTCTTAAAGCCTGTAAGTGTAAACTGGTTCCTAAAAAGTACAGTTAGTAGGCCGCCTCTGAGCTTTTGGGAAAGCCAGGTATGAGCTGGTGGTGATGGGCCAACTGCAACCTCATGGGAAGGGGGGCGTTCCCGGTTCATCCTTCATGCCCTACCAAAGTCACGAGTTGTGCCCCATGTGCGGCTTTCCGGCACGGCCGTGGCTCCAGAGGCACAAGGACTTAATGCAGAACCTGGAAGCTTGAGGCAGAAAAATGAATGGATTATGCGTTAATCCACAGTATCATGCCTCCCTGGGAGGGAAGGGGCTGTCACTCCCTTCCGCCTTTTTCCCCCTGGGCAGCAAGATGGCGGCCTCCTTGGAGTTTTTTGATAAGCCCGGTATGAGCCAGTGGTGACCCGGCAACTGCAACCTCATGAGAAGGGGGCGTTCCCAGCTCGTCCTTCACACCCTACCGAGGTCACGAGTTGCCCCCCACAAGCGGCTGTCCAGCACGGCCATGGCTCCAGAGCCACAGAAACCAATCTGGTAATTATCTGGATCTTGGCATAAATCCCTCCAGGCTTAATAAGTAAAATATCAGAAATCCAAATTTCTGGACATCATACGGTTCTCATAACCAGCTGTAGAAGACAAATTATTTCACAATGCCATTTTAGCAGTTCTGATTGTTGGGTATAAACTCTAAACAATAGTGGTGCATCTTTTGTTAAAATGAATGTAATCAAAGTAGATAAGTAGAATTTATTTGCCTCACAGGCATTGGGAGGGGTGGAAGGGGGAGTATATTGGGGTTCTTGGTGGTGAAAAATAAGTACTGATAAAGGGAAAGGTGTTTGATTATTGCATGACCGAGACTTAAACCTGAAAGCTTTGTAACTTTTCCCACAGTGATTCAATAAATAAATATAAAAAAAAGTACAGTTAGTATCACAAGTAAAATAGAAACACCAAGAATGAGGGAAACATGTCACTATGGAATCTTTTCCACAAGTTTCATTTCAGAGACCCAAAAATAAGTTTCTAAATAGATCAGAATCAACAATTAATCTTGGGCCTGCACAAGTCTGGAAAATGGAGTACATAGGAGGGAAGCGGGTGAGCCTATCCCAGCCTAATAAAAGCCCCCAATAGATGCTTGTTCCCACAATCCACAATTGCTGCCATACTCCCAGCCGGACTCCACTGTCTCAGGACAAACCTCACCAAGATATTAATCTGCTGAAATTCCGGATATGAAGTTTGTGTGACTGAAATCTCTAGGCTCTCTCAGGTTGGGTTTGGAATGGGCTACCTCTCCCCATATCCCTGAACCTCCCTAAGCTCTGGCAGTCACATCCACAACCCAAAGCTTCTACCAGTTGCAAACCAAAATGCACAAAAGGAGAGAGATAGAGAGCAAGAAGTAAGATGTCTTCCATAGAGGCAGACGGATGTAGAGGTGGGAATGGGTTGAGAAGATGGAGCAGGAGTGGGATATTGGTGGTGGGAAATGTACAGTGATGGAAGGATGAGAGCTGTAGCATTGTATGACTGAAACAAAAAAAAGAAAAAAGAATTAGGGAAACATGGCAGTGCAAAGAAGCATGATAATTTTCTACTACTCAACTTCACAGAAATGGAGTTCCACAAACTATATGAAAATAATTCAAAGCAAAGTACATTTTTATAAGACTTAATTATAGTTTATGCAACATGCTTACAATGGTATTAACATTTATGTTATTGATACATAACCTCACCTAGGGCTGGAATGATAGCAGAGCAGGTAGTGCATTTGCCTTGCATGCGGCTGACTAGGTTTCAATTTCCCCATCCCACTTGGAGAGCCTGGCAAGCTACCGAGGGTATCTCTTCCTCATGGCAAAGCCTGCAAAGCTATCTGTGACATATTTGATATGCCAAAAACAGTAAAAACAAGTCTCACAATTTGTTGTGAGATGTTACTGGTGCCCATTCAAGCAAATCGATGAACAATGGGAGCACAGTGCTACAGTGTTAATCTCATCTAAGCACCACTAAAATGACCAAGACTTTCTACCAACACCATTTTGTTACTTCCAGATGTCTTCAAGTCTGTAAAAAAAACACTATGAATATTTCTCAAAAAAATAAGAATAGAGCTTCCATATGACTCAGTGATTCTACTTCTAGAATCTACTACCCCTGTCAAAAAACATGTTAATTCAAATGATATATGATATATGCATACTTATGTTTATTGCAGCACTTAGTACAATAGTCAGGATATAGAAACAAACTAAATATCCAACAATAACTGAACAGGCAAAGAAATCAATGTACAGATATACAATGGAATACTGTGCATATGTAAGAAAACATAAAATTATACATTTAACTGCAACATGTATAGAACTAAACTATATAACCAGAGGGATGAGAACCAATACTAGATGGTTTCCAAACAATAACTCTAAAGAAGCTCAGCAATCTATAAAGGTACACAGATAAATAACTTCATTGAATCAGTCAAAAAATAGAAAAAAATAAGAATTTCAAAAACTATATAGAAAACGTGAGAAAAAAAAGAACAAAAACCCTGGAGACCATGAATATAATGACTGAGTATTTTTTTCAAAGAGTATGGAGGCCAGAGAGAGGGTAGAGTGGGTAGGGCACTTGTATTACACACTACTTACTGGGGTTCTATCCTGGCTCCCTATATCATGTCCAAATCCTGCAAACCTTCAGCCCTGAGCATTACTGGTTGTACCCCAAAATCAAAAAGAAAAATTAATTTAGAAATAAAAACATAAATAAAGTATAGAACTTCAACAGCACTTTCAATGAAGAGTAAAATAATTAATGAAATCAAAGATACTACTCTCAAATTATGTAGTTGGAGGAGGAATAGGAAAATAAATGAAAAAGTGAAGAAATGCGTTGAATTAATGTGATACAACAAGGAAATAAATTTGCATTATGAAAGTCCCAAAGGGCAGATAAAGAAAGGAACATATAGATTATTTCTCAAAGTTGGTAGGGAAAAATAGGTTTATATTCTGGAAGACCATAAGATCATCAATTGATTAATTGAATTCTCTGAGATCTATTCTCTATCCATAGGTATACACTATATAATTAACCTGAAAATATTGAAAGAATTTTAAAGAACATAACAGAGTAGTTACTCTTCACTACAAAGTCACTGTATAAGTAGTTCAAATCAACAGGAAGTTCTATTAATTGCAAATGGCAGTTGCATGTCACTTAAAGAAGATATATTCTGAGAAAAGTTAGGCAATTTTGAAATTGTGTACATTTCATAATACTAGATGGCATTTTCTACTACACACCTAGGTGATATGGTGTGTAGTAGATATTGGAACCACAGTAACATGTGCACATAATGTTTTTAAGCAACAAATGACTGTATATGCACTCAATGTTGGAACACATAAATAAGAGAAATAGTGACAAATCTGAAGTGAAAGAATTTCAAGAAAATGACACTAAGAGCCTTCAATAGAGCAAATCGATTAAACAGACCTAAATGAAGTGCAAAATAAAAAGAAATCAACCAAACTAATAATTCATCTTTTTAGCAAATAAGACAAACCATTTGCTAAACTAATTCAGAAGAAAAAATTCAGACTAAAAACTCAGAAGTATAAGAAAACATTTAATGGCAGATGACAGTGAATAAAAAAATAATCATATGGGACCATTATGAATAATTATGAGCCAACAAACTGAATAATCTGGAAGAGATAAATATGTTCCTAGATGTATACCACCTATGAAGTCTGAGTTATAAATATATTCAAAGCCTCAAAAGATCAATAGCAAAAAAAGGATATCAGTTAATAATCACAAATCTCCCAAGAAAGAATATCCTGAGACCAGATGGCTTCATGTAGGCATTCTATTCAACATTCAAATAGCAACTAGTATCAAACTTCCAAATTTTTCCATAAAATGCAAGAAGGAACACTGCCAAATTCATTTTCTGTGACTACAATCACCCAGATTCCAAAACAGATGACATCACAGGACGACAATAAGAACAACTAAATAGCTATAGGCCAATATCACTGGTAAACAGCATTGCAAAAATCCTCAGTACTTACAAAATAAATGCAATTGCATATTGAAAGGATTGTACACACTGGCAATAATTCTCTGTATGATGCAAAGGTGTTTCACATATAAAATCAGTAAACATATAATACCAGTAGAATAAAGAATGAAATCCACAATATCTTTTCAATATATGTAAAACAATTATCAAGAATGCTTATTCCTTGCAGACAGATATATACCACTTCCTGTCTTCTGCAAACAACTACTAACATCTCTCCATCCACGAAGAAACTCACAGAATTCCAAAAGCATAGCCAGCTAGCAGGGAGAGGTATTATTGCCTCTTATACTACTTCGACAGTCTATAGCCAACCAGGTTATGCTCCTTTCTTGTAGAAGTACATTACTAAGTGGGACTTAGACCCAAAGCACTTTCAAACATGCTTTAGCCACTAGTCAGATCTGTGGAACAGTGGCAGTCTAGTGACTGCTGGTCACTCATTCTGACATCTAACCCTTGTCAACTGTTCTTAAAATTGACACAGCTATCATCAGACAATTAAGGCACCCTCAATCCTTGTTTTCTGTTCACATTACTTTAATTATAGCCCACAATGTCACTTGGTACCCCAACTTGATCCACCACTCACTACCCAGACCAATTCAAACTTGATAGCACAGCCCACTCACAAAGTCATACTGCCTGCTAAACTTCCCTGCTCAATACTGGCACACAGGAACTTACTGTCACACGTGACCTAGATCCCCAATTGCTATCAAGGCCATTTGAACTGGTGCTTCAGACTTGCAGGTTACTTGCTGCTGCCTACCACTGCATAACACCAGACTCACTTGACCTTGATGCTACAGCCTCTACCAGGTAAGTATGATCCAACAAACCTTAGTCATCAACCGGGAATGCTGATAACTCAATATTGACACATTCAAAACTGAATGTCCTGTCATTTGACTTTGATCCAGGTTGACACACAGGGATTCTAGATGTTGGAGTTACAACTGTTATGCACTAGTGACCTTAAACCTTTGTTCATTGCCCAAGTTCACTCAACCTAAGAATATAAGTCACTGTGGGACAGCAGCAAGTGAAAACCCAGGCATTAGCTAAAGACCTCACAAATTGCTTGAAACTTATGACTGTTAATGCCTAAACTGAGAGATCCTGGCCAGAACAGCTCATAGAACTTCCATGCACTGCTCATAGCAACAAATATTATGAAGAGATATAGGAACTTCCCAATACTTATGGATAAAGACAAAAGTCTGGGAAGAACTCCAAAAACAGCAGAGTTATATAAACTTTCTGAAGAAGACTTCAAGGCAATTATTCTTACTATACTGAGATAAATAAGAGAACTTCAACATAAAAGAAAAATGTATGAGATAAAATATAAAAGTCCAAGCAGAAACCACAGAATTGAATATAGTATTAGAAGTAAACAAATATTTTAGAACTGCTTAAAAGGCAAATGAGGAAAACTGAAGAATCAGTGAAATAAATAATAGAATAGAGGAAATTATAAAAAGGATCATCAAGAAGAAAAAGTAATTCAACAATGCATAAAATGATACTATATCATGATCAAGTGGAATTTATTTCAGACTTGCAAGAGTAGCTAAAGATATGCAAATCAAAAGTCCTAGTGACAGCAATCAAGAAAAGAAAAAAATCCAAATTAGAAAAGAAGTGAAGCTTTTCACTTATTTTATGAAATATGCATAGAAGATATTAAGTATTCCATTAAAATTATTCTCTAGTAACACACTATAGAAATGATCCCTGAAAGTACTAGAAACATTATATCAATACAAAAAACTGATTTTCTACAAATTTTTAATTTTAAGGCCCTCCCATTGATCATCGATTTGCTCGAGCGGGCCCAGTAACGTCTCCATTGGAGACTTTGTTGTTACTGTGTTTGGCATATCGAATACGCCACGGGGAACTTGCCAGGATCTGCCGTGCGGGCGAGATACTCTCGGTAGCTTGCTGGGCTTTCCAAGAGGGGCGGAGGAATCGAACTCGGGTCGGCCATGTTGGCTGCGTGCAAGGCAAACGCAGGTAAGATATTTGCCTTGCACGCGGCCAACCTGGGTTCGATTCCTCCACACCTCTCGGAGAACCTGGCAAGCTACCGATACGTATCTCGCCCACACAGCAAAGCCTGGCAAGCTCCCCGTGACATTCTACAGATTTGATAAACACAAATCCGTTGCATATCCATATGAAAACAAAGAACTACAGAACTCTAAAAAATAACCTATTCACAATAGAATTGAACAAATCAACTACCTAGGAATTAACGTAGCAAATCACTATTTAAAGAAATAGAACAGGATATGAAGAAATGTTATAATGTTTTTTTTGTTTTTGTATCAGAAAACCTGGAATTTGATCATCTTTGAGGCTTGAGCTATATAGTGTAGCATGTATATCATGCTGTACAAGGCTGACATTGCACAAGACTGACCCAGGTTCAATGCCTAGCATTCCTTATGATTCCTGGAGTACTGCCACAGGTGTTTCTGAATGCAGAGCCAGGAATAATCTCTGAGCATCATCGGGTGTGGCACAGAAACCAATAAATAAATGAATGAATAAATAATGATCTCCATGCCCGAAGCACTATACAGACTTAAAACAGTTCCTACCAAATTTCCAATAACTTTCTAATCTTAAAGCAAACTGAACAAATATTACTACATTTTGTTTTAAATGCAAAAGAGCTTGAATAGTCTAAGCAATTCTGGGAAAAAGAATGGAGTCATCATGTTTACCCTCTTTATGATGCTACAAAGTTATGGCAATAAAATGTGGTATTGGAGCAGAAGTAGACATTCAGATATGCAAGAGAATACATATTCCAGAAATAAACCCTCAAAATAAAGGCAGCTAATTTACAACAAAGGAAGGAAACTATAACAAAATATAGAAGGGAAAGATTCTAACAAATGATAGAAAAATAGCTACATGGAGAAGCATATAATTGGATCTCGCAGTATGAATAAAAATTAACTCAAAATGAAGTAAAGACTTGGATATTACACCAAAACCCATAAGACTCATGGGAGAAAACAAAGGGGAAATCATTCTCTGAATATTATGGTTTCAGTAATGTTGTCAGGGTTCAACTCCAACAGGGATGAAATGGAAAATAAAAATAAACAGACAGAATTGCAGCAAACAGTAAGCTCCACAGTGGAATAAACTGTCATTTAAATAAAAAGGCATACTATTGAATGGGAGAAAATACTCACAAATGATAAACCTAATAAATCAATGTTATCCAAAGCATATAAATATATCACAAAATTCACCTTTAAGAAAATAAACAATACCATCAAAAATGGTGAAAAGCGCTTAGAACAATTTTTACAAAATAAGACATTCAGATGGCCAATAGGCACATTAAAAATTCTCCAGAACTAATTTTCAGGGAAATTTCAATCAAAATTACAATGGCATGTTACCTTACACCTGCGAAAATTTCCTATAGCCAAAAGGCCAGGAAAAAAATCAAATGTTGACAAGAGTTAGAAGGAAAGGGAACCCTTATTTGGTGCTAAATTGTTTCACTCTGTATTAAATTGTTTCATTTGTGCATGAAAATTGTTTCATTCTGTATGAAAAACAGATTGATTAGCGGTTCTACTGGGAAGGGTACATAGGGGCAGGTGGGGTAAATAAGTGAATCTTGCTCTGTGCTACTATTTTTCTTTATTATCTGACAAATGGCTCATCAATATTTATATCAGTTTTTGTCTCCATTGTCACTAACACTGGCTTTTAATTTTATTGTAGTTATTTCTGCTCTAATTCATATTATTTACTTTCTGCTTACTTTGCATTTTTTCACTAGATTTTTTTTTTTTGAGGTAAGTAGTAGTTTGAACCACAAACAGCAGTGTTCAGGAGCTGTTCCTATCTCTGTGCTCAGGAATGGCTCCTGAAATTGCTCAGAAGACCATAGATAGTGTTGAGAATCAAACTTGGATCAATTTCAGATAAAGAAAGCATCTTATCACCTATAATATATCTTCAACCATCTTTCTTTGGCTCTTAAGCTATTAGTTGAGAGCTGAAAAGAAAGTTCAGTGGGTAAGATGCTTGCCTTACTTGCAGCCCACCCAGGTCGGGTCCTTAGCAATTTGTATTGTCGCCCATGCCCAGCCAAGAGCACAGGTGTAATCCCTAAGTATAGAGCCAGGAGTTAGCCCTGAACACCACCAGGTTTGGCTCCAAAACAACAATGAAAAATTACCAGTGATCAAGCCAGCATGGCATTGGATTAAATAGAGACTTTCTGACCAATAGGTCAGATAAAAAATCCAAGAACAAACTCCCACATCAGTTTATTTTAAAAAAACTTGTTTGTTGTATCACTGTGAGATAAACCCTTAAAAAGTTGACCACTTCAGTTTCAACAGAATCAAAGGCCTTCTTTAAATCAATGAATGTTAGATGGAGCGGCATCTTGAGCTCCACTACCCACTACTCATGATACTACATACATCTCCCAACCTGAGCCGAATATAGACTATTACTATCTTTCTCCATTTACTATTTGTTTGTAGTATCATGTTCTAAGCTTTATTCTCTGTCTTGGAAAAGTAAGATGTTTTTCCTGTAGGCAGCAAAGCAATGGATTTTGTTTTTTGAAACACTCTGCCTCTCCAGACCACTCAGACCATTAACATGTTGGTTCATTCCTGGAATATGTAATTAAATATACTGTTAGAAGAGCTAGGTTTAATAGACACTTACTGGAGTCTACTCTAGACACTTACTGGAGTCTACTCTCCCAAAAAAGAGTACAAATTCGTCCCCAGTGCATATGGAACATTCTCTAAGATAATCCTCAATATGTCCCACAAAACTTGTGTCAGTCAATGTGTGCCACAAAATATGAGTCAGTAAAATGTCATATATATTAAAATGTATCAAACATTGAAGTCACGCCCACAACCCGCATCCAGCGCGATCTTACAGCACATAGCAGCGAAGAGAACTGGCTGGCAGGCTCCACAACTCCTGGAGAATTTTCCAGGCCCCAGACAGAGCCAATATCACCGGGAGGTCTTAGGTGGGGTAGGTGCTGTCTCCCCGCCTTCTCCAGATGGAATCCCGGCAACCATGAGCTTCTACAGGCATGGCTCCATATGAAGGTACCAGGACTATTTTCCATATGAGGTGGAGGGATAGGTACTCAATCATTGTATGACTGAAACACAAGCACGGAAGTTTGTAAGTCTATAAGTGTACCCCATGGAGATTCACTAATAAAACTTTTTAACAAAATAAAAATAAAATAAAATTTTCCATCTAAAAAAAAGAAAAAGAGTTATGTCTATATTTCAATAGGCTCATAAGAGATAAGACAGGCTTAATATCGAAGTTCAGCACTTAAACCAGCAAGAATGTGCCAGAAAGAGAGCCCAGGGGGCAAAGCACAGGCCTGGCTTGTGGGTGCAGTAGTCATAAATATATCTTGCATTCTACCTGTGTACATGGTGCATTAGCACTGCAAATATTCAATAGTAGTATTGTTACTATTATAAACAAAAATAAAAATAAAAACAGAAGACATGTAAAGCTAGCATGGAGGGTCTTTTGCATGTTGGTGCAGCAAATTTTTATACTAAACTCGAACTCGAAAACTACTGTAACCATATTACTTCAGTAATATGGTAATACTACAGTAATATGGTAATATGGTAATACTACAGTAACCATATTACTTCAACTACAATGAAATTGAATGTAAAAAAATGAAAAACAGAAACTTCCAGTAACTCAGATCACACATAAAGGTGAAAAGTTATAAAACATAACACAGAAGTACAAAGAATCCAAAAGGACTACAATGATCAAATTTGTGCCATTAAATTAGGGAAATATTAAAAACTTGATAAATTGACAAAGCTCCTGAGTCTGAATCAGGAGAAATACAATATCTGAATGGTTCCTTTTCAAGTATGACAATTGAAACAATAAACAAAAGTCTCTGGGAAAACAAAGCCAGGGGCCAGAGTGAATAGAGCAACTTGGGTGTTTGCTTTGCAAACAGCACACTGGATTAGATCCCCTGCACCACTTATGGTCCTCTGACCCCCTCCAGAAGAGATCCCAGAGGTTAGAGCCAGGAATATGCCCTGCATACTTCCCGGAATGACAAACCCCTTAAGAAGAGGGAAAAACCAGGTCCAGGTTTTCTAACAAGGTAGTTCTACAAAACCATTAAAGAAGACCTATTATCAATCCCTTTTAAGCTTTTCCAGAAAACTGGAGAAACTAAAATTAATTTTTTTTGTTTGTGGGCCTCAGGCAGCATTACTCAGGGTTTTCTCCTGGTTGTGTGCTCAAGGATCATTCCTGACATGTTCTGGGAACCATATAGTGTGCCAGGGACTGAAACTATGTCAGTCGTGTGCAAGATAAGTGTCTTACACACTGTAATATCACACTGGCCTCCCAGAAACTAAAATTCTTCTAAGCAATTTCTATGAGATCAATATTATCCTGACAGCAAAAGAAGTTATATGCATCATAAAAAAAAACTTCAATCAATATCCAAAGAAATATTGAAGCAAAAGTTACCTACACAATATTAGCACCCTGAATTCAAGAATACATTGATAGAAAAAGACATCATTACCAAGTGGCATTTATTCCAGGGACAGAAGGAATATATGCAAATAAATTAATAAAATTTATCATGCTTTAAAAATGAAAGACAAAAGTCACATGATAAACTGTATAGATGCAAAGAAGACTTTTATCACAATACAACACTGGATTATAATTTAGAAAATTTCTAACAAAATGGGTTAAAGAAAGAATTTACCTCATTTGAGCAAAGTCTATGTAAAACAAAACCACTACTAATATCATACAATATGGTAAAACTTTAAATCATTGTTTATAAGATCAGAAAAGGAAGAAGAATGTCCATTCTCACAACTATTAATAATAACATTAATTATATTAATATTATATCAATTATATTGTATCATATTAATTATAATTATACTAACATCACTGTCACTGTCCCTGTCCTCCTGTTGTTCATTGATTTGCTCAAGCGGGCCCAGTAACATCTCCATAGTGAGACTTGTTGTTACTGTGTTTGGCATATTGAATACGTCACGGGTAGCTTGCCAGGCTTCGCTGTGTGGGCATGATACTCTCGATAGCTTGCCGGGGTTTCCGAGAGGGATGGAGGAATTGAACACGGCTTGGCCAGGCCAGCTGTGCACAAGGTGAATGCCCTACCACTGTGCTATCGCTCCAGCCCACTATTAATAATATTAATAATCAGAAAAGTACTTAGGCAAGAAAAAGATAGTACTAAAATTGATTATGAACTATCAATATTTTTGGATGCAATGATAACAAACATAAAAAAACTTTAAAAACCATATCACAAAACTTTTGGAAATTATGAAACTGCCATGAAGTTGACAATCAATATACAAAAATAATGCATGCTAACAATCAGGTATGCTAACAATCATGAATGCTAACAGGGAACTAGGAAAGATATAACCCACCCCATTTTAATCTCATTTAAGATTTAAGTAAAAAGAAACAAGTGCTGAGAAGAAGAATTCACAAGAATCAATTTAATAAAGAAAGTTAAAAATATATAACTAGTTCCCGAGAACAGACGACTGGTTAAAGAAACTTTGGTGCATCCACACAATGGAGTACTGTGTAGCTGTTAGAAAAGATGAAGTCATGAAATTTAGATACAAGCAGTACTACATGGAAAGTATCATGCTAAGCAAAATGAGTCAAAAAAAAAGCGATAGACATAGAAAGATTGCATTCATCTGGGGAACATAAAGTAACATAATAGGAGACTAACACCCAAAAATAGCCGAGCTAAGTACCAGAAGGTTTACTCCATGGCTTGGAGGCCAGCAGCACAAGCTGGGGAAAAGGCAGCTCAGTTAGAGAATGGAGCACCAAATAAAGGGTGTTGGGAGGATCCTCCCAGGATGGGAGATTCATGCTGAAACTAGATTATAGACAGAACATGATTGCCACTCAATGCCTCTTTTGCAAACCACAGCACCACAAAGGAGAGAGAGAACAAAAGGGAATTCCCTGCCACAGAGACAGGGTAAGCTGAGGGAGATGGGGGGTGGGAGGGATACTGTGATCAGTGGTGGTGGAGAATGGGCACTGGTGGAAGGATTGGTACTCAATCATTGTATAACTGAAACCCAAGCACAAAAATTTATAAGTCTACAACTGTACTTCATGGTGTTTCACTAATAAAAATTTAAAATATATGTATATATAAAGCTACAAATCACTATTAAAAGAAACAGAGAATGACATAAGGACTTAGAAAAATATTCCATGCTTACAGTCTAGAAGAATCAATCTGTTGTTGTTGCTGTTCTTATTAATGCTTTCACTTTTCTAAGTAATAGGAGTTGTACACAAATGACAGTGAACCCTTAGGTCTTTCTTTATATATAATAAAATATAACTGAAAATTAATCTTCAAGTAACAAAGTAGTTTTTCACATAAGGGGTCATACCTTCATCAACTTGGAACCAGTAATTGTGTTGCTGTCACATAAACTGGAAAGAGGATGTGATAACTTAGAGGAGTTACATATGCTACGCTATCATTTTACCAGCAAGCCAGCTGCCATCAATGCATTAACTGTATCAATGGCTGCGGCACTCTCCAGGCATATACACATTGCCCTGAGCTAAAATTTTGTCAACATAAATATGAATCACTCCTCCATGTTTACTACATTCTTCACTCACATCATCTTTAATTTCTGTGCCACATCCCTCTTCTTGTGTTTGAGGATTTCCAACATATTAGAGAGTTGGACACACTAATTGAACAGAAGCAAATGCAGTTAAAGCTTCAGTCTGTTAGGGAAAGCCTTGCGTACAAAACTACAAAAGTACCAAATGCCAAAAAAACACTCACTTATAGAGCTTACCACACTGCTGATGAAATCTGCAAATCTATACTTTATGGAATTATCACTAAATATTGGAAGTGTCTGGTTGTTCTCATCCACTCCATTTCTCCAGTTCATCACTGTCTAAATATGAACTAGCTGTCATTGGAAGAATTGGTTCTTTCAGTAACATGATCCATTTTTGTTGGCCTCTCCCCTAGCTAAAATTCATTCAGGTATTAAGATGTTCTTGGCACATTCTGAATAAAAAAAAAATGGGGGGTTGGAGATACAGTACAATGGCTGGGACTCTTGCCTTGCACATGGTTGACCCAGGTTTTGTTTTTTCTCGGCATGCCACATGGTCCCCTGAGTACTGCTAGGAGTAACTCCTGAGAGCAGAGCCAGAAGTAATCCCTTAGCATTGCCAGATGTGACCCAAAAACAAACAAGAAACATGTAAAAAATTCATACCCCTTGGATCAACTTGTTTCACTATCCATCATGTGCTGAATTCTTTCAATCCTTTGAAAGTTCAAAGATTCCCCAAAGCACATCTGTATCCAGTTATGTTAAAATGTAAGCAACCCGAGTAAAACTTCATAGATCAAGTGCTTCCCTTCTTCCCTTTTGAAGACTGTTTGCCATAACCTTAACACTGTTTTCTGCCTGGGTGCCTGCACAATGATCTGCACTCCTAAAACATGCTGGCCAGTTAATCCCATTGCTAGAGGCACTGAGCTGGCATCAACAAACTCCACATATGTGATTCCACTGGAACAAATGAAATATCTGTCAGAAATCATACTCACATCTCAAATCTTTTACTGTAAAGCAGAATGGGTATGTGTTTGTGCAGAATTATGACTTCAGAAGCAGAGAGTCCACTTATGCAACAGCAACGGGGAGGTATCTGAAATGGCAATCACTGATTCCTCATATACACATTTACACACCCAAAATTAGCATTATTAAAATGACTATCTGATCTAAAGCATTTGTGCACATTCACTGTAATCCCTAAGGAAATGTTAATGGCATTTGTTAGGGAAACAGAATAAGTACTACCAAAATGGTATGCAAATTCTAAATCTACTAAACTGCCAAAGTGATGAGTAAATAAGTAGTTAGAGGGCACCGTGTGAACTTCTGAGCAATGCAGGATATAGTCTGGTGGTACAGAACACTGCCAAATTGAACCTAGTACCCAGCCTCTGCAACACCTCATAACGTGTCATGTAAATATCAGGTCAACACCACAGGGCCAGACATCTTTGAGAGTTTCCCTGGGGCCCCTAAGCACCACTAGAACTCACCTCTAAACATTTCTGAATTTTCAATTATTATAAAGTACTTTAAATTACTATCACTTCAAATTACCATAGAGCTATAGTAATCAAAACAGTGTGGTACTAGAATAAAAATAGATATTCCTTTCAATGAAACAGAATTGAGTCCAAAAGTAAATATTCATATTTATTCCACTTCATATATATAAGGAAGTCAAGAAGAAAACAATGTAGACAGGAAGTTCTCTTAAATAAATGGTATTTGAAAATTGGATAGCCACTTACAAAATAATGAAATCATACTGCAAACATAAATTGCCTCAAACAAATGGACTTAAAGCTTAGATGTTGGAGATTGAAGAGCTACACAACAAGCTGAGCTTTTTTTTTTTTTCCACACAGAGCTGAACTTTGAATCTAGAAGTCCTGGATTTGATCCCTGACACCTCAATATCCCCCAAGTAACACAGAGTGATCCCTCAAGAACAGAGCTGAGAAGCACCACATATGGCCCCCCAAAAGAGAAAAATTAGATGTTGAGGTGGGTTTTTTTTAATCACATTTAACAAAACATAGGCAAAATACTCCACGATATTGACTTGTATATATTTTCAATTATTCTACTCCATTGGCAGGAAAACAAATGAGACAACACCAAACTAAAAATAATCTGCTATGCAAAAGACACATTTTGTTTATTTTTTGAAGAGAAGCTCCATTCAGCTGTGCTCACAGCCTTGTTGCTCTATGCTCCAGGGTCAGGTAGGACTGAGGGGAGCATACACAGTGTCAGAGATTAAACCTGAGTCAGCAATGTGCAAGCAAGCACCCTACCCACTGTACTATAGCTGTGGTTCCAAATATGCTTTTAATAAATATATATCTTTTGGAAAGTAATAAATAAATAATTTCATATACACACATGGGTTGGAGCAATAGCACAGCGGGTAGGGCGTTTGCCATGCACAAAGCCAACATGGCCGACCCGAGTTCAATTCCTCCACCCCTCTCGGAAAGCCCAGCAAGCTACCGAGAGTATCTCGCCCACACGACAAGGCCTGGCAAACTGCCCGTGGCATATTCGATAAGCCAAACACAGTAACAAGTCTCACAATGTTACTAGGCCCGCTCCAGCAAATCAATGAATGGGAGGACAGTGACAGTGACAGTGACACACACATACACCATCTAACAAAGGGTGATATCCAAGATATATAAAGACCTGACAAAATTCAACTGCAAATAAAAACAAACAGCCTGACCAAGACATGGGAAAAGAACAGACACTTCTCCAAAGAAGACAAGCAAATGGCCAACAAGCAACTGGAAAAAAAAATAATCATTATTGATTATTAGGAAAAAAACTGAAATGGTAGGGAGACGTCTCTAGACACATGGAGAATTGTCTATCTTAAAACAGGCCAGAAATATGAGTGCTTCCAGGACTGTGGAGAAAATATATCCCCGTTTACTGTTGGTAGAAATGTAAATTGTTTTAACTTCTATGTAAAAATTGTAGAGATTTCTTAAAAGTTGAAATTAAACTTAATTTATGATCCAGAAATTCTTTTCCCTGGTATCTATTCCAAGAAAACAAAAACACAAAATCTTAATATCAAACAGATGAAAAAACTCTGTTGTCACTGCAGTACACATACAATAGTAAGAATCAGGAAATAACCCAAATACCCAAAGACAGATAAGTTGAAAAGATGTGGTACTTATACAGACTAGAACATAACTTATCTCTAACAGGAGAGCTTACAATTTGCTAGAACGTGGATGAACCTAGAGGATGTCACGTTAACAGAAAAAAGTTGAAAGAGAATGACAATGTCGATCTTACTCATATGTGGTATGTAAAGAAAAGAAAAAAGCAAGGACAAAGACAATGTCCAGTGAAAACAACCTTTAGACACTAAAGGAAAAAAGTGATAATGTTAAGCGTAGCAATGTAGCTATATAGAGATTTAGTTATAGAGCAATGTACCACACAATATTGAAAGTTGTAATGTCTAATATAGCAATGTCCAATCACAGTAGTAATTACAATACTCAAAAAATGAAAACAACTGCAGTGCCAATTTTTTAAAAGAGATATGTCCCATTTATGCAATGGAATACTACTATGTAATTAAAAGGTGAAATACTTGCCTTCCACAACGTAGTAAAATGAACTTAAGAAAATTATGTGAAGCAAAATAAAAGGATCATGCTGGATTCTTAGAAAACTGATTAAGTAATGTAAAGTAAAGGCCCTCCCGTTGATCATCGATTTGCTCGAGTGGGCCCAGTAACGTCTCCATTGGAGACTTTTGTTGTTACTATGTTTGGCATATCGAATACGTCACAGGGAGCTTGCCAGGCTCTGCTGTGCAGGCGAGATGCTCTCGGTAGCTTGCCCGGCTCTCCGAGAGGGGCGGAGGAATCGAACTCCGGTCGGCCATGTTGGCTGCGTGCAAGGCAAACGCCCTACCACTGTGCTAAAAAATGTAGAACAGTGAGCATTAATAATAGAACAAACATTTAGCTGGAGAGATAGTATTGTGTTAATGTGCTCAGATTATGAGCAGCCAACTTTCTTTGATCCCAAGCACCGCATTTGGCTCCCCAAGTACCAACAGGAGCATCCTTGAGCACAGAGCCTGGTGTAAAGCTTGAGCACCACCAGGTATGGCCCCAACTCTGTCCCCACCAAAACAATAATAGAACTAATGTTATCTGAGAATGGATGAGGTTTTGTAGATAAGGAGGATTTTATAAAAACAGTGAATTTCTTTTTTGCAGTAATAATAATTTATACATACTCTTTGCCGTTTGCACTTAATTAAATGCATAACAATAATGTCACATTTTATGCATATGTACAGATAATAGTAAGTAAACAAATGATGTTTCAATAGACCTAAATTATAATAGGTGTGAACATTGAAAATGTGGTACTGAGCAACATTATACAGAGTTTTCAAATGAAGTGAACTATAAAATTACCACAATTTTTTTCCCGTCTCTTAACAACAACAGAAAATTGGCCATACCTGGTATTGATCTCTAGTCAGGGATCACTATTGGCAGTACTCAGGGGCATAAGATACAATGCCATGGTCAAACCCAGGTCAGACATATGTAAGGCAAGTACCTTTTTTTTTTCAAAAAAAAAAGTAGGAGTACTGCTATTTATTCAGCCATTGATTAAGCTTATTGAACTGGGCATGAACTCCACTAATGCAAGAATCTTATCCATTATACTGTCTCACTGGCTCTGGTTCATGATTCTTCATCCCTTATCCACTTAGAAAATAGCATTACAGAAAGCAAAAATATTTTGTGGGAAAGATTTTCTTCAGGAGAAAATCGGACTGTTTTCATCCATATCCATGCTGTTGTCGCAGGAGTTGAGAGAGGATTTCAACAAAATTTGGGAGAGAGCTACAACAAAATAGTTTCGGAAAAAAATGACTACTTCCTTAAGCAGCTGGTAGCAGTGCATAGAATAGACACCATTTGAAAGTGGGCTGCTACCAACATTTTAATTTGACTATACCTTAGGGTCTTCAAAGTAAATTTGAAAATTGGACATGAAAGGACTAATACATCTGCAGATGAAAAGCAAAGGCAAGTTCTCCGAACACAACTAAAACAAAAAAAGCAATAGTTCCTTAGAGAGAGATAACAAAATATCAAAAACCAAATTCTGACAGCTAGAATTCAAAGAGTAAATCATTACAATTGTTTTTCTCCTGTTATTCTGAATTTTAGGGAAAAGGGATTAGAAATTTTTATTTTCCTCTGTTAATTGGGCACTATGAACAGATATTTGGAAGAGCAGAGTTTGCTAAGAATTCTTACCTCTCTCTGGTTGCTGCCCGTTTTTTCATGAATCCTTCTACACATTCTATAGTGGTCCCAGCATACATTGTCAGAAATTCGAGAGGGAAAAATAATTTTCCCTCAACCTTGTGAAGTTACTTTCTAGGGTTCCTGTAACAAAGGCAAGCCAATAAGAGAAAAAAATAGCAAATAGGTATCCATTAACACATAGTATCTCATATATACATTGGAAATATCCATGTAAAAAGACTAACTCTCCTGAATCTTTTTCCTAACTCTCTTGGAATTTTTTTAAAGTTTTGCTTTAAAGTTACTATTTGTTAGTGTTATAAACATTTTAATACTTTTTTTTAAAATGTAACTCATGAAACTTGCTTATTTTGTACTTCCTTCACAAATAATTTTGAACTCTATGTTGTAGTATCACAGTCTACTTCCTCAACTCCTGGCAGACCTCAATCTCAAATATAGGAAGCAATTTCAAACAGTGGGTTGAACAAGAGAATAGCTATTCACCTTGTCCCAATATTGGACTTTTATTTATTTATTTATTTATTTATTTATTTTTGCTCGAGCGGGCCCAGTAACGTCTCCATTATTGGATCACCGGGAGAACCGTTACAAAGCTTTCAGGTTTAAATCTTGGTCATACAATGATCAAACACCCATCCCTTCACCAGTGCATATTTTCCACCACCAAGAGCCCCAGTATACCCCCCATCCCACCTCTCCCCCTTCCTGTGAGGCAGATGATTTCCACTTAACTCTCTCTCTCTACATTGATTACATTCATTATTTCGACAAAAGATACACCATTATTATTTGGAATTCCTCCCCCCCCCCCCCAAGAATCAGACCTGCTGAAAAGGCATCGTGAAATAATTTGTTTTCTATTGCTGGTTACGAAGATATATGATGCCGCACGCCCACGATAGTGACTGCTCAATTTTGGATTTCTGGTACTTTACTAATTAAGTCTGGGGAGATGTCTGCCAAAAGCTGCATAGTTCTGAGATTGGTTTATGTGCCTCTGGGTCCATGACCATGCCAGAGAGCTGCTCGTGGTGGGCAACTAGTGGTCTCGGCGGGGTGGGAAGGACATTGCCAGTTCTATCTCCCATCCCATGAGGCTGCAGTTGCCCTGTCACTGCTGGCTCATACCTGGCGACCGTGCTGCCAGAGGGGAAAAAAGGCAGAAGAGACAGAAACCCTTTCCCTCCCCGGGGGTCACAGCACCGTAGCTTAATGCATAGTCTATTCACATTTCTGCCAAAAGCTGCTGGGTTCTGAATAAAGTCCGTGTGCCTCTGGGTCCATGGACGTGCTGGAGAGCCGCTCCTGGACTTTTATTAAGGGTTGGCTTCCAACCAGTAATATTAGAATATAGTAATTTGACAACTTAATATAAAATGATATGGTTTATTAGGGCTGGAGAGATAGCACAGCAGGTAGGGCATTTGCCTTGCACATGGCCAACACAGGTTCAATACCTCCGCCCCTTTTGGAGAGCCTGGCAAGCTACCGAGAGTATCCCGCCTGCACAGAAAAGCCTGGCAAGCTACCCATGATGTATTCAATATGCCATAAACAGTAACAACAAGTCTCACAATGGATGTTACTGGGCCCGTTCGGGCAAATCGATGAACAACGGGAAGACAGTGACAGTAACAGTGATAATTTATTAATAACTATAAGGTTTTTACTCCTGTTTCAGATCTGATTTGCTCCTCCAGAGATCCAACAGATTTCTCTCAGCTAAAGCTTTTTAAATTTTTTTTTATTGAATCACAGTAAGATAGTTACAAAACTTCATGTTTGACTTTCATTCATACAATGATCGAACACCCATACCTCCACCAGTGCACATTTTCCACCACCAATGCGCCCAGTACCCCCCATCCCCATCCCACCCCTCCCCCTGCCTTTACGGCAGACAATTTCCCCCATTCTCTCTAATTTTGGGCATTATGGTTTGCAGTTTATTTTACTCAATGGTAAACTCATTCTTCTGCCTCTTGGGCAGTATCAGTGTAGCAGCAGTATAGAACAGTGTACACACTTTCAGTACACTGTGAGATATATCAACTTTCAACTAATCCTCATCATATGTCATGCCCTGCTTCTTTGAAACCATTCAGGGGGGCCTTGAGAAAGCAGAGTGAGGGAGGTAGCATGGAGAAAACAGTGCTCCCACTTTTCTGCTCCTCAAACCTGGCCACTAAGAGAACTGCCTGGTGTGGGTCAGGACTGGTAAAGGTTGGCTCTAAATACCTGCACAGCCTGGACACTCTCATCTCACTAGCCCTAGGAGGCAGCTGTCTTGCTATCCCTGACTTTTAATCCACTTGTTCTGCACAGAGCTAGAATGGGTCTCCACCATCAGAGTTTTGGAGGTAGCTGTAGACTCAAGTTGGAGCAAGATATTGATCTTTGTGGGAAACAAACTGTCAATTCTAACGTCAGCTCAGGTGTATTAGGTCTGTGGCCTTTCTCTCACAGAAGCAATTTCAGAAGGAGGCAAACAGTGAAGCAAATAATTTTTATTGAAAGAAATTTAATTAGAGACAGGCGAGAGGAAAGAAATGCTTCTTCAATAGAGAACTTTGGCTTCTACAGAAAGAAAAAGCAGAGAGCGGCTTTTGGAGAAGGTTATCTACAATTTCTCCAAATTGTCTTGGCCTGGAATTCTCTGCGTACATAGAAGATAATCTGGATGTTGTCACAGGGAAAACCTTGACTCTTAATGATCCTTCCATATTCTGGTCATGACCTTTAGAGTCTCCTATAGGTTCTTCTTTTCTGAAGGGTTCATTCTTCTCTGGGCTTCTTCATCTCCAAAGAGCTCAAGATTTGCATCACAAGGAAATATGTTCTTCACTCCTTTGAGCTACTTCTGGGAGGGGAGTTTCTTAAGTTTTATTATTCCCCATAAGTTCTCCACTAGGAAGCCTGCTGTGCATCTGGCCTGGAATTCTACATATCAATGGTTTTCCAGGCTGCTGAAATGGGTCTTTTGTCTCAATAGCCTTGTGCATTTGGGCTGATTTAGTATCCAGTGGTCTTCTCCTCTACATATAGTACCAGGGGACTCCAACCCCATTTATCTGCCTGAAACATTTTTATTTTAATCATATTTCAGAAGATAATAAAACGACATCAGTCTATGTATTCTGTAGATTATGTTTATCCAGAAGACTTTGGACATGTTTTTTTCACATGATGGATATGCCATCATCAGAAGTTTCCTTTTAGATAAGAGGTGGGCATGCATGTGGTTTTCTAACCTCTTCAGCGACTGAAAAAATATTAGAATGATCTGTGACATGTCTTTCTTTCATATTTATGATTGACTTAAAAAATTTAGCTCTTTACATTCATTTCATCACAGCTACAAGTCTATTGCTGTTAAGAAGTAAAGTTATTCTTCAGGCAAGGATCACATATTTATATATGTATATGTAAATAAACTTTATACATAAAACATATATTATGCATATAATATATAAAATAGAAGACACATGTATTTATTGCATAGTAAACTTAATATAGGAATTAATATTACTATAACTTACAGTCAAACCTTCAGTGATCTGATTAATTCACCCACACATTCTTTTTTCATCAGTATGTATACTTCAAATCTTGATTTGTATTTTGATTGATGGTTTAAACTGTACAGAACAATTAGGAGCAATTCTAGGTGCTTACAATTATTTTTAAATATATACCTATCAATTATCTTTACAAAAATATACCTACTATGATTTTACATAATTTTAAAACAGTTTATGCCATTAGTCATAAATAGAGCAGGTACAGAAAAGTAGATCAAGTAAGAAAAATAGTAAAACTGAGCTGATTGAGGTGAATGGGGTTGGGCACATCCAGTGGTACTCAGAGCTTCCTTCTTGCTCCATGCTAAGGACTCACACTTGGCAAGGATAGAGATGTGCTGTGTTGATATTCAAACCCATGTCTATAATGCAAATACCCTGCCTGCTATCCTACCACTCAGATCCCGCAATAAATATTTATATTGAGACTGAATATGAGATCAAAATGTGGGCGTGTGATGTGTGTGTTCAGTGGACAAGAGCCGCCTTCCCACCCTGCCAACATGATGTCTGTTGGTGGGCCCCATGGTGGCTTATGTGAGGTAGAGTGGGGGTGGGAGAAAGACAATCATTTTCTCCTGATCTACCTCTGCCACCCTAGGACCCAGTGTAACTGGGATCTTGTCTCACCTCGCAGAAAAAGAATTTTAGGAGCAGATGAGCAGTAAAGTATAACATTTTATTTGGAGGTTTTTGAAGTGAAAGGAGAGAGAGAAAGGAGAAGAGTGGAGTGTTCAAAGAGAACGTAGAATTCTCCAAGGGCAGAGAGAGCCCCTACACACATACCAGCATTTAGATAGGAAAGCACACACATCAGAAAGTGAGATGCAACCAACATGTGTTCAGCCGTCATATGTGCTTGACCACGTAGGTACAAGAACTTCTTTTGTTCAAGGTGGCTATTATAGGGTTTTTCCAATATGCCCCCGCTATGGGGCTTCTACCTAGGTAAAAGGGAGGGTTGTTAGGGAGGTTGCCAAGGAGGTTAGGTTTGACAGTGGTGATGGGCTTCCTTAAAATTCCTTTCCTGGCCTTTTGTTCCTGCTATAACTTCTGTAGGATGGGGGTCTAGCAATCTCTGGGTCTGTTGCTGGCCAAAAGAAAGTTTTATCGGGCCTTAGTTCCTGTTTTCTGTAAAGTTTGCTTTTTGTCATGTCAGAGCTATTGATAGTATTTCCCAGAAATTCATTGTCATTGCCTTGAGGAAAGGGACCTTCCCTGTCTACCTGCCTACATCAAAGGGACTAATAAAGGGAATGGTCAAATGTCTGCCAGATGGGTGGGTAATCAGTTGCCATTTATTCAAGTCTCAAAGCAGTAGTTATAGAGAAATTATGAAGAGTTGGAGGTATAAATTAAACATAGGTGTGGTTGAAAATTATCATAAACAATGAACAGATGTAATTCCCTTCCTTCATGGGAAGTTCTTGGGGATTAACTCAAGAACAAAATCTCATCTGGATGCTAGCACTCTAGATTCCTTCTAGAAGATCCACCTCTAACCAGAATTCCACCTACGAGTGTGTTACTTTCTCCTTTCCTTATCCCTTATCCATTTAAACAGTCATCTTAAATTTATTTTAAATATTTCTTGTCATTTTGTACGGACACAGTAAGAGATATATTAAGCTTAAAGGGTGACTCTTTCTGAGGACATCTCTCTATATATCTCAGACTACAGTCCTCAGGTCAGGATAGTCTTTCCTAAGCCCAGGAGGGTCCTTATTCACCTACTTTTTTGGGGGGTCATGACAGAGTTTTTTTAATGTCTGTGCTCTTATCATATATTTTATGGAACTTATCCTGCCACTCTTCCACTCTTCAATGACAGGGTAGCTTACATCTTCCCCTGGATCCATCCTTGTACCTCTGAAGGACCCCCATTTAGGGTGTTAGGAATTAAGGGCAACTGAGGCTTAAATCAAGTAAATATGACAGATGCCTAGGAGTAAATATTATTCGAAGTTAACTCTCAAGTTAGAAAAGCATAGCATTAACTGTCTTCCTCTGTTTGTACAAAATGGACATTTCTCTAAAATCACTGGATCACTTGACATCCCGTTACTCATCGATTTGCTCGAGTGGGTGCCAGTAATGTCTCCATTCATTCCTGTCACATGCTAGTGTAGCCCAATGGTGTCTGCTCGTTCTAGGAACACAAAGAGCCTCAAACTGTTCGACTTCCTCTACCTAGGTACATGTAACTGTTGCATTCGGAAAAGTTCATCCCACTGAGAGTGAATGGAACAGCACATGATGTTCTTGAGGGTGGGACTCAAGAGTTTCGGTGAAATGGTATCATCCTGCCAAACCTCTCTCTTGACATGGATGATCACTTCCTTGTAGAATAGTGAGATCCTGGTGGTGAATCCTCAATATAGCTCACGGAGGATCTTGATGTATTGGGCTTGAATGTCCTGATTGGCTAGGGCTTCAATGACCGCTTCCGTCTCAACAGAATCAAAGGCCTTCTTTAATCAATGAACGTTAGATAGAGGGCATCCTGAACAACCGAGAAACCGCAATGAGCTTGGTTATTGTATGGATATGGTCGGTCTTGCTGAATCCTTTTCGGAACCCGGCTTGAAAAGGACATAAAGGAAAGAGAAAAGCAACATGCTACCATATATACTAAATCCAGAGTCTTCAGAAGAATCTGACTTTACAAGTCACAGAGTCTGATTTGGGGATGTTAGTGATTAACAGATAGGGGAAGCATAACTCAAATAAGAGGGTAAATATAAACTTAGAGGACTGGGAGTCCTTGATGGAATTAGGTATGCCTTGGGAGCACTGTGATGGGAGTCACTCAATAAACCTAACCTCCCTGTAGGGGAAGAAATGACATATCAATGCTATTCAACAACTGAATATTTTATTTTCAAGTGTAAGCATATTTTGGGCCTCTCTTTCCACTAGTTTACAGCATTCTTACTTTGTTGCATGCATAATAATAGAGCAGCCTTGGTATATAGGGAAATGTTTATAGAGAAGAATATATATATATATATATATATATATATATATATATATATTGGAACCTTAAACCAGTCCAAAGACATGAAAGATTGGATACAAAACACCCATCTCAGAAGTCTGGAAAACAATTGGGATGCAGAATTTCAGGTTGGGTGCAAGTATGGCTATCCAAAGGGAGAGGTGACTGAGAGGTGAGTGATCCCCTGGGAGGAGAGGCTCCAGAAAGAGGAAGTCTCAGTTTACCCTTGTCTGCTGTGAGCAATTCCACTTCTGACTGCCCTCATCCTCCATATTTTACATTCTGCAAATTCTTGGACTCTTTCTGATAAACAGGGAGTTAAAAATTGTCCACCATAAAATTCTTTCCCAGAGTTTAGGCTTACCTGGAGGCTATGATAATGTGCAGTACATAAGTCAAATGGCCAGCCAAGGATCTGCTGGATCCTTGCATTCTCTGTAACATACTTGTCAATTGATAAGAAATGTAAAGAACCCAATTTTCAGTAAAAGGGCCTACACACAAAAAAACTTATCTTTAACTTCCCTACATTCTCTATAATGTGAAGATCAATTTTTCCTACAAAAAGACTCATAAAATGAGCCATGGTTAACTTAGTCCTATTGCAAATTCCTCCCCACATGGGGAGATCCTTTTCGTTTCTCTTCTAATTTACAATAGACATTTCTACCTTCCAACTCTGAGTCTGAGCATCTTTATTACTGAATATTTTCATATTGAAGAATCTGTAAATCATGAACAGAGATCTGCCTTCATAGTCCCTGCAGCATTCCCATAAGTGGAACAGACCAAAGAATATCAAAAGAAGACCATCAGCTCCTCCAAGTCTCGCCCTTGACAACCACCCTAGCAATGGGCTGGTGGAGGTCAGAGTTGCAGAGCTAATGAGAGGAGAGGAGATGAATAGAATTCAGCAACAGAGCTCCTAGGCAGGGTTTTCAGGTCTTATTAGAAGCTGTGGGCCTCTCTGTGGGCAAAAATCATGTAAAATGCATCAGGTTGAAACAGAAACGGGGACCTAAGAAGTGGGCTCCCTTTTAGTTGGTTTTCTTGGACAATTGATGATTACCAGATCCTATTTTACAGAATACAGTGCACCTCTGTCCAGAAACTCAGGCGCCAGTGAAGTTTTTACTGGATATGGTGCACCTGTTGTTAGGTGCACAATTCCAGAAACTGAGCCCTCAGTGAAGTTTTCCAGCAGTTATATGGTGATTGTGCTACCTTACTGCCTCGTCTCCTGCCTCAGAACATTATTCTGTAGATTAATTTTTCAAAGGAAAAGGGACTTATCTCTTTGGCCCTCATTTGCTGGGGAGGCATATTTTCTTATTTTACCTTGTGGCTTCTGTGGATGGCATCTGCCTTAGATGTATGTTTTCCTTCTTTTAAAGCTTCTTTCTTTTCATCCTGGGGAAGTGGCATGGGATGTGTTCTTGCACTTTTTACTCTGGGGAAGCCTGAACTCTCTCTTGAGCAGGTATCTCTCTTTTCCTATTTCCCAGAATAAACTTAGGGGGTCCCCCAACCTCCTTGTGAATTTTTTTCTCTGAGGGAAGGTGATGGATCTGTAAACCCTGGCTAAGATTTAGAAACCGACTCACCTTTTTCGCAAAGAGTAGTTCCTTGCTCCAGCCCAGGTTTCATAACACCCTACCAAGAAATCCTGTGATAGTAATCATATACCATATGCACCAGAAGTTGTGGAACACAGGTGTGCCTTGATAACCACCTGTGGGCTGGTGGGACTTGAGATCTGTACTGTGCATGTGCTCACAGCTGCCTCTCATCAATTCTAAATTTCCCCAGGCACTTCCCTGTTTGAATGCTAGTAGAGAAGGAAGAGTAGATGCTCTTCTCTAGACTACCTCCTCTCTTGTCCCCACTTCATGTTAGCCATCTGGGGAACCTTAATCTTTTGCTGGTGGGAGTCCTTTCTTCTCTCTGCATTATATTGTGAATTTCCTTTACAAAATTTTTATATAATTCTCATAGCAATTCATTTTATCAAGTCATATACTTGTTTTATAGCACAGCGGTAGGGCATTCGCCTTACAAGCAGCCAACATGGCCGACCCGAGTTCGATTCCTCCGCCCCTCTCGGAGAGCCCGGCAAGCTACCGAGAGTATTCGATATGCCAGACACAGTAACAACAAAGTCTCCAATGGAGACGTTACTGGGCCCGCTCGAGCAAATCGACGATCAACGGGAGGGCCTTTACCTTTACCTTTACCTTATATTTCCTAGTAAGAATAGCCCAAACAGTCTAAGTTAGGTTGTGAGAAATGTGGACTATGTGAAAAGAAAAAGCAGATTTAAATTAAGTTATGTTACTCACTGTATGATCTTAGGTAATTTTCTAATTAACTTTGTCAAACTCATTATTTGTGAAAAGTACAATATACCTTTCCTCCCCGCCCCGGCCAGGGCTACGGCAGCCGGAGACCTCCAGGACCAGCCACCACCATGCTGAGACCACTCTCCGGCCGCGCGACATCTTATTATCTCATTCCTACTTTGGACAAACTTGCAGGCTGTCGAATGTAGCCTGCCCACAGGGCAGAGTCTGGCAAACTCCCCGTGGCCTACCAAATATGCCAAATACCAGTAACAATGATGGGTCTCATTCTCCTAAAGAGCCCTGAATATAATCTCAGGGCTAGGATGAAAGAGACGTTACTGGGGCCTGCTCGAGGCAATCGACGATTAACAATATACCTATCATTCAGGATAATTTTAATAACTAATCAATTTAACTATGTGACTAGTTATATAATTATTCTAATAAATGCTGCAACATGTGCTTAGTTATGTAGTTATTCTAAATGCTGCAACATTATCAATGATACACCTGTTGCTATAGTTTTTCATAGGCTATGTCTGATTTTTATTTTGTATGTCCATATTACTCAGAATAAGACTGTTTATGGCTCATCAAATAACTGGATCAACATTCTAGTCAGTGTCTGCTCTTGTGACATTTGGTTGAGCATTTCTATAATATTTTGAGGATTTTTAAAAACAATCATTAGCTCTAGCCCAGAAATTACAGTCTCATTTGGCATTTACCACACTTTCTGATCAAAGGTTTCTAGCAATAGCAGGGCAAGTACTTCCAGGTAAACTCAAAGGATTTACTCCTGCACACTCATGGTATTTATGGGTAAAAAATGGAAGTTAAGACCCTAGCAAATAAGGGAAAATACTGTTCTTTCTACTTTAAATGCACATACTCTCAATGATTCAGACAGGTAGCAATATCATTTTTCTTTGAGGAAAAAGGAAGATTTAGAGAATATTCGTACTCTCAGATACTGTCAGCAGATGGCCTGTGCACGTGCTGTGATGCCCTAGGCTGGCAGTACACTTTCTATGCTTGCTAGAGAGCAACCATGCAATGATTAATAGCCAGCCATCAAAGGCATTTCTCAGTCTTGGTTTATGAAATTAAGTAGCTGCCAAGATTTTTCTTTTAATGCCTCTGACTCCTCTGCATCTTTCCTGATAACTGACCACACCTGAGCTTTTAAAGCCTAGTTGGCACCAAATGAGTGTTACCCAATTGACACTTTTATTCTGGCTTTGTTTCTAGGGCCCTTTGGCTAAGAAGCACTCTTTAAATCTCAGCTTTGTTTGTTGCAGATGTAGACCCTTGACTTGTTTACAAAAAGGAATCTGTGTAAGCTTGCCAAGGAGCTCATGAGGCTGTCTCTTGACTGTCTGAGCAGTGTCATCATTGTCCTTGAGGGGGAACACCTGCTGTGCTGCCAGCACCAATTAGCTCTTCTCTCTCTCCCCTTTTCACTCTCCAGGAGAGATACTCTTCATTTCATTGTGTTCTGAAGTTCCACAGGATTCTTTTTAAAATTGAATGAATCAAAATACAACATGGTCTTTCAAAAAAAGGGGGATGAATCCTTGGTTACAGAAAATATGTGGTCTTCTGTGGCATAAACTATGCAAGCAAAGGATGTGGCTTTAAATGTTTCAAAGAAAATGAAAGTAAAACTGCAGATTTTATAAGTCATTTGTGTAAATCGGTAAAAAATTACAATTACCTTATAATCTAGCATCAAGTTCCCTATCACCACTTTAGTCTAGTGTGAAAATTTGATTTAAATTGGGTCAGACATATAATGAGTCGGTCTACTTCCTCAAAGCAAGTCTTTTTAAGTAGCATGATACTTCCCTGATACAGAGATCCCAAGGACTAACATGGGAGATTATAGACTGATGATCATATAAGAAATAAAACTGCTCGTTGTAGATGCATTTTGTTTCATCCAAACGAAGTTGTTCTGTGCAATATTTTTATTTAGTTGTGCAAATTAGAAATAAGAAACTTTCACATAATATTCCTCGTACAATTAATAATCTTTCACACTGTGCCTGTTCCTAGGAAACATATAACTCTAACAGTCTTTAAGAGAAGCATGTTCTTTCTTCATCATTCAGTTGTCTCTCAAACTGGAAAGTTTAGTGTTGACTGTCATTTATATTATTGAATGTGACTTTTTAGGTTTCAATCTATAGATATCTTCATGATGCATTTTGATGTGCCATGTACTTAGGTTTCAAATGATAAATCTCTAGATTTGTAGATGTAGAAAATCTGCGAAGATTGTTTCACATGGATAGAGGAAATATATTCATGTAACCATTTATTTAGTTTCCTATTGCTGTTGTACAAATTGGTAGAAACTTATGATTATATCATATATTTTGATGTCATATATCTTCAAAGGTAAAACTTGCTGTGGACAGGTCTGTTCTTTCTTCAGAAAGGGCTCAGAGTTCTTCCAGGCTATGAAGGGAAAATGTATATTCCTGGTTATTTTTTGCATATTCAAGAGAGTGTTACTCATATCATACTATATTCCCAATGACTGACTTCTTTTGTCATATCTCCTACTGTATAAAGGTTATTATGATGAAGTTCATCAAGATAATACAGGATAACACACTGCATCAATATACTTGCAGCTGGAAAGATAGTAAAGCAGATATGGTTTTTATCTTACATGTGTCTGACCTGGATTCAATTCTTGGCAACCCATATGGTCCCCTGAGTCACACCAGAAGTGATCCCTGAGTGCATAGTCAGGAGTAAGACCTGTGTACCACGAGGTTTGGGCCAAATCCCCTTCCTCCTGTAAAAAAAGAAGATACTTATTCACATATACGAAGAAACTTTTCCCAGGTTAGGTTAATTATTTACATGTTTTAAGGATAAGGATATAGACAAGTTTGGGCTTTTATTTGCTTGTTTCTGGTTTGGGGCCACAGCCAGAAATGCTCCAGGTTTATTTCTAGCTCTGCACCCAGGGATTACTCCTAGCAGTACTCAGGGGACCATAGAGATGCCAGGGATCGAATCCAGGTTGGCTGCATACAAAGGAAAAACTCTAACCATTGTGCAATCTCTCTGGTTCCAAGAACGTCATGTCATCACTCAAGTCAATCATTCATGTATATGGTGTTATTATTGGGGACGGTTTATTTCAACTATCTTTAAAATGTAAATTCAAGTCACTTTCTTTGCTCTCACTATTTGTGAATAGGAAAGCCATGGACTTTTGGATATTGATTTTATAGCCTGCAACCTTACTATACAAGTCTATTGTTTCTGGGAATTTCGAAAGTGACATAAAAAAAAAAACAATCCCGTTCAAAATTGTGCCCCAGAAAATCAAGGACCTAGGAATCAGCTTAACTAAGGAAGCAAAAGTTCTGTACAAAGAAAACTACAAAACGCTACATCAGGAAATAAAAGAGGACATGAGAAAATGTAAAGATAACCCCTGCTCATGGATCAGAAGAATTAACATTGTCAAAAATGGCAATACTTCCCAAAGAACTGTACAAATTCAATGCGACCCCTATAACGATACCCGTGACATTCTTCAAAGAAATGGAGCAAACACTCCTGAAATTCATTCGGAACAATAAGCCTCCACGAATAGCTAAAGCAATTCTTGGTAAAAAATAATGGGAGGAATCAACCGCCTAACTTCAAACTCTACTACAAAGCAGTCATAATTAAAAGAGCATGGTACTGGAACAAAGACAGAGCTGCAGATCAATGGAACAAGGTTGAATATACCTATATCTCCCCTCAAACATATGATCATTTAATCTTTGATAAGGGAGCAAGAAATGTAAAGTGGAGCAAGGAAACCCTCTTTAACAAATTGTGCAGAGAAAACTGGACAGTTACACGCAAAAAATGGGCTCAGATCTTTGCCTAACACCATGTACAAACGTAAGATCAAAATGGATTAAAGAACTCAACATCAGACCAGAATCCATAAGGTAGGTACATTGAGGACAAAGTTGGCAAAAAACTCCATGACATTGAAGATAACGGTATCTTCAAAGATGTCATGCCACTGGCCAAGCAAGTGAAAACAGAGATAGACAAATGGGACTATCATAAACTAAGAAGCTTCTTCACCTCAAAAGAAATAGTGACCAAAATACAAAGACAGTCTATAGAATTACTTGATCACTTGACACCCCGTTACTCATCCATTTGCTCACATGGGTGCCAGTAACGTCTCCATTGGTCCCTGTCGCGTGCTAATGCAGCCCAATGGCATCTGCTCATTCTAGGAACACAAACAGCCTCAAACTTATCGTTCAGGGTCTTGAAAAAGAAGTCTGACCATCTTGTAGATGGGTGGCCATGCAATCTTTTAACGTCCCATGGAATCCAGTCCGTAATGGAACTGGTCCAGTGGTCGTCTCCAAATTTCATTATGTATCCAGCCCATCTGATTTTCGACGCCTTGGCAAACAAGGCAGGATATTCGTCCAATACACATTCGACAAGGGGTTGATATCAAGGATATATAAAGTACTGGTTGAAATCCACAAGAAGAAAATATCCAACCCCATCAAAAAATAGGGTGACGAAATGAACAGAAACTTCCTCAAAGAAGAAATCCAATGACTAAAAGGCACATGAGAAAATGTTCTACATCATTAATCATCAGGGAGATATAGATCAAAACAACAATGAGATACCATCTCACACCACAGAGACTGGCCCACATCCAAAAGAACAAAAGCAACCGGTGTTGGTGCGGATGTGGCGAGAAAGGGACTCTCCTCTGCTGGTGGGAATGCCGACTGGTACAACCCTTTTGGAAAACAGTATGGACAATTCTCAAAAATTAGAAATTGAGCTTCTATTTGACCCAGCAATACCACTCCTGCGAATATATCCCAGAGAGCCAAAAAGTATAGTCGAAGTGACATCTGCACTCGTTTGTTCATTGCAGCAGCATTTACAATAGCCAGAATCTGGAAAAAACTGAGTGCCTGAGAATAGATGACTGGTTAAAGAAACTTTGGTACATCTACACAATGAGGTATTATGTAGCTGTGAGAAAAGATGAAGTCATAAAATTTACATACAAGTTGTACTACATGGAAAGTATCATGCTAAGGAAAATGAGTCAGAAAGAGAAGGACAGACATAGAAAGATTGCATTCATCTGGGGAACATAAAGTAACAAAATATGAGATTAACACCCAAGAATAGCCGAGATAAGTACCAGGAGGTGTGGCTCGGAGGCCAGCCACACATGCTAGGGGAAAAGTCAGTTAAGATACAGAAGGGAGCACCAAATAAGGGGTGTTGGGAGTATCCTTCCAGGATGGGAGATGCATGCTGAAAGTAGACTATAGATCAAACATGATTGCCACTCAATGCCTATTTGCAAACCACAGCACCCAAAAGTAGAGAGAGAGAACAAAGGGGAATACCCTGCCACATAGGTGGTGTGGGATGGGGCGGGGACGGGGTTGGGAGGGATATTGGCATCAGTGGTGGTAGAGAATGGGCACTGGTGGACAGATGGGTACTCGATCATTGTATAACTGAAACCCAAGCACAAAAATTTGTCACTCTACAACTGTACTGTACCTCATGGTGTTTCACTAATAACTTTTTTTAAAAATGTAAATTCCCAGTAAAGAAATACTACAAATTTACCTCTGGCTCTAAACCCATGGGCTCCAGTGTAGCTCTGCGTGTCTCTTTGGACTCTGTGGCATTAGTACTTCACTCCTAGCTCCATCCACCAACTCCACAGGAAAACTACACAAGGCGGTGCTGATGATAAAAAATTATAGAACCTTAAATTTCAGCTGAAGTAGAGGCAGAGCCAAGACACAATGGGCCTGAAAATCACAAGCCAGTAATAGCACAAAGTTTGTGGAGAGCACTGTGGGGCAGAAAAAAAGAGCAACACTTGGAGAGGTTTGGCATGGGAAGAGAATTCTAAATATTATACAAAACAGCTTCTAGAAGCAACAAACTTATATAGAAAGATGGTATTAAGTCATGAAATTTGTTTATAAGTGGATGGACATGGAGGGTATTATGCTGAGTGGAATCTTGCAACAGATGGAAGGATGAGAGGAGGGCTGTTAGACAACTATTATTGTCAGAAATGATCACTCAGGACAAGATCAGAGTGCTGGAAGTAGGTAAAGTGATTTACAAGATAACCTCTCAGTACCTATGTTGAAAGCCATAGTAATCAGAAGGAAACGGAGAGAAAGAAGAAAAGTGCCTGCCATAAACACAATCTGGCATGGAGGGACAATTGGGGAGGGTGTCAGAAGGGAAACTGGTGATATTGGTGGTGGGAAAAGTACTCTGGTGAAGGAATGGGTATTGGAATATTGTATGACTGAAACCCAGTCATGAACAAATTTGTAACTGTGTATTTCATGATAATTCAATTTAAAAAAATAAAACAAGCTTGATCTTGCTGGACCTGAAATCATTAACTATATTAAGGAAAACATAGGATGAATACTTCATGACATCTAAAAAACAACTTTATGCCATTTTCCAAACAAACAAATGCCAAGATGAACAAATGGGACTATATTAAATTAAGAAGCTTCTGCACTGTGAAAGAAACAATGGCCAGAATAAAAAGACAAGCTACAGGCTTGGAGAAAATGTTTGCCTACTACTCATCTGACAAAAGGGTAATATCCATGATTTATTAAGTATTTATAAATCCTAACAAGAAAAAAATTAAATGCCGAAGGAAAAATCTCAAAAAAGGCATACAGATAGCCAATATATCTATTAAAAATGCTTTGTACACCATCTCATCAGGGAAATGCAAACCAGAAACCATGAAGATTTCATCCCATACCAGTAAAAATTGCACATCAAAAAGAGCAAAACCAGTTAGTGTTGTGTAAATTTGTGCTAAAAGAAACCCTTACACATAGCTGGTGAGAATGTAAACTGGTAGGGGGAAACTCTTTGGAAGGCAATATGAACACCTCAAAAACCTAAGAATTGAGCTTCCAGTAGCTGGGGACACATCCTGCATCTCCACCTTAGATGAGTACTCTTGACTGTCATCATATGGAAAGTTTCTGTCCTCCTGTGAACTAATTACTCTCTCTCTCTCTTTTATACTCATGCTCTCTAAATCAAAGTTCTTTAGATCGCATGTACACACACACACACACACAAATTTTAGATTCCCCATGACTCAGAGCAATTACATTTTTTTAATTCAATAAAAATCTTATTTTATTTATTTTTTTAAATCTTAAGACCCTTGTATTTATTTTATTTTATTTATTTATTTTTTAATTTTTATTAGTGAGACACTATGAAGTAAAGTTGTAGACTTACAAATTTTTGTGCTTGGGTTTCAATTATACAATGATCAAATACCCATCTCTTCACCAGTGCCCATTTTCCACCACCACGGATCCCAGTGTCCCAGTATCCCTCCCACCCTCCATCCCCCCCATCCCACCCTGCTTCTGTGGCAGGGCATTCCCTTTTGTTCTCTCTCTCCTTTTGGGTGTTGTGATTTGCAAAAGAAGCAATGAGTGGCAATCATGTTTGGTCTATAGTCTACTTTCAGCATGCTTCCACAATGGAGTACTATGTAGCTGTTAGAAAAGGCAAAGTCATGAAATTTACATAGAAGTGGTACTACATGGAAAGCATCATGGTAAGCGAAATGAGTCAGAAAGAGAGGAACAGACATAGAAAGATTGCATTTATCTGGGGAACATAAAGTAACAAAATAGGAGACTAACCCCCAAGAATGGCCGAGATTAGTACCAGGAATTTTGCTCCATGGCTTGGAGGCCAGCCACACATGCTAGGGAAAAGTCAGTTAAGATACAGAAGGGAGCACGAAATAAGGGGTGTTGGGAGGATCCTCCCAGGATGGTAGAAACATGCTGAATTACACTTCTTGAGTTCTATTATAAGAGCCCCCAAACTCTATTTTGAAAATTTATTTTCACTCCTATGTTCCTTGTGTCATTATTCATAATAGCCTAAATCTGGAAGCAACACAAGTGTTCCAGAAGAGATTGCTGGATTAAGAGACTAAGATGTATATACATAGTGGAATACTACATGGCTATAAGGAAAGATGAAATAATGCAATTTTGTATGATGTGGATGGATTGGGAGAGTTCATGCTGAACGAGGTCACTCAGGAGAGGGACAGATACAGAATGAGCTCTCTCATATGTGAAATACAGAGGAAAAAAGGTAAGGGAATAACACATGGTCAAAAGCAACAGTACATAAGAAAGAATTGATCTATAGAACTGAGCTTACTATGACAGAAGTTTGAGGAGTTCATTGGAGGGACACTGAGATAATGGTGGAAGGACACAGACACTATGGTGGAGAGTGTGATGTTAGAGCATTATATGCCTGAAACTCTATCAATAGCAGGATTGCCAATCACATTTCCTCAAATAATATGTAAAAATTAGCTTGCTATTTAAGGCATTGGAAATTATCCAAAATATGTTCTAAAATCAGAACTTAGTAAACCATATTAAGAGAAATGCAAATGTAAAGTATACTCAACTACTTGGAGCTTATGCAACATTATTTTAAACAAAAATTGATTAAATAAGTTACATGATAATAAAACTACTTTGAAGAAAATGAAAATACATGTACTTAATAGATCTTCAAAAATAATCAAAATCTTCAGCATGAAAAAAACCCAGAACCAGATAGCTTTTCTTGTATATTCTATAAAAAACTCAAAGGGATTCACATTAATGTTTATCAGACCTTCCCTAAATTTAAAAGTAAAGTACATTTACCAAGTCATTTTATGAAAGCTGGAATTTTCTGATAGCAAAATCAAATATACTTTACAAGTGAATGAAAACAAGCCAAAACTCATGTGAATTCTGATGCAAAAATACTGTCAAATTCTAATACATTGAGTCGAAAAACATGTTAAAAATGGTTACACACCATGATCAGGTGCAATTTATTTCATGAATGCAGGTTCAGCATATGAAAATGAATCAACATGACATACTACATTAATGGAAAAAAATAACATGATCATCTCAATTCATGCAGAAGCACTGACAAATTCAACAACCTTTTGTGCTGAAATAATGACAACACTATATAAACTACAATCAGAATGCAGTTGCCTTAATATGATAGGATGTGAAACATATTCAATTAATATCGTAATGAATGATGAAAAACTAAAACTTTCTATTTTAATAAGGGAAAATAATTTGATGCCTACTTTGTCACTGTATTTTAAAATGTTCTGTAGTTTCAACTAGAGAACTTGGGCAGAATAGATGATCTAAGTATAAAGAAGGTGTAAAATTATCTACACTTGCATACAACATTATACTACACATAAAATTCTGAGAATTTACAAAAATTGAAATTGATAAATGAAGTTATCAAAGGTGCAAAATAAGATTTAGATTCAATGCACAAAAAATCAGCTGCATAAACAATCTGAAAAGAAAACTGATTGAGGTATTTTCACTAAAATAGCACCAAAAGAATAAAGCATTGGGCTATAAGTTTCACGAATAAAGTTGATATTTTCTGAATACTTACGTCTCTCAATTTCAAATGTAGTTGATGGTGTTAGTAGGTAGCACTTTTGAAAGGTCATAAGGGAAGAGACCACTTAAATGGGATTAATGCCATTATGAAAGCAACTCCAGAGAGCTGCCTCATGTCTTCTGCCATAAAAAATTAAAATCACAATGAGGATCCCTGGCATAGTATATAACCCAGGGATCTGCCTTAAGCACCGAGCCAGGTCCAATAACCACTAGGAGTGACCCAGCCTTGCCCCAATCCCCATAAAAATGAATAGTGAAAAGACTGGGGGGGGTTTATTGGGGTTCTTCATGGTAAAAAATAAGTATTGGTAAAGGGAAATGTGTTTGATATTTGCATGACTGAGACCTAAACCTGAAAGCTTTGTAACCTTTCCCATGGTGATTCAATAAATAAATAAATTAATTAAAAATAATAATTATAAGCATAATAAAAATAATTTTATATTGTTTAAAAAATCATATGAAAAAAAAAGAAAAGACAGCTATCAGAAAGCTGGTCTTCTTAAGTGTAGCTTGAAGGTAGAGCACTTGACTTGTATGTATGAGGTCCTGGGTTTTGTTTCAGTACAGATAGCTTTTAAAAAAATGGGAAAAAAGAAAGAAAAATGATCTTCAACAGATATTAATATCTGTTTATTTTAAACTACTCATTTGAGGTATTTCTCTTATGAGAGCAATGTGAATGAACTAAAAAGGAGATGGAAGATACTGGAAATTAAAATATTACTGAAATAAAACTTAAAATCTCGAAAATACAGACATTCAACATTGATCACTTCATTACTTGACATCCCGTTACTTATCCATTTGCTCGAGCGGGCACCAGTAATACATCCATTCGTCCCTGTCACGTGAGAGTGTAGCCCAATGGCATCTGCTCGTTCTAGGAACACAAAGAGCCTCAAACCGATTGTTCAGGGTCTTGAAGAAGAAGTCTGACCATCTTGTAGGTGGGTGGCCATGAGGTCTTTTGATGTCCCGTGGAATCCAGTCGGTAACGGCTCTAGTGCAGCAGTCATCTCCAAATATTATTACATGTCCAGCCCATCTGATTTTCGATGCCTTGGCAAATGAGACAGCATCCCTGATTCTTGACCGTCAACGAAGGTCAGAACTTCGGATTCTTTCTCTTATTTGAGTGAAGTGTGATACTACAAGCATAGCTCTTTCGATTCCTCTTTGAGATACCCAAATAGCGTTCACATCCTATTTTCTTAGGGCCCAGGTCTCTGAAGCGTATGTTAATGCAGGAAGAACAGTGGACTCGAAGAGTTGTGCCCAGAGCCAGAGGTTCTTTGTGCTCTTAGTTATTTCTTTGATGTTCTTGAAGGCGTTCCAAGCCGTTCTCTTCCTCCTGCACAGCTCAGGTGCCAGGTCATTCATCATGTTGACTTCTCAACCTAGGTACACATAACTGTTGCATTAGGAGATGTTCATCTTGTTGAGAGTGAATGGAACTTCAGGAACAAGACTGTTACTCATAAACATTGTCTTTGTTAGATTCAGCTTTAGTCTGACCTTTCCATACTCACAGTCGAAGTCTGCCAGCATTTGCACCACTTGGCTGATGTTTGGTGTTATAAGAACAATGTCATCAGCAAAAGCGGAGGTGGTGTAGTTGCCTACTGTCTATCTTCACTCCCATTTCTTCCCATTCCAGTCATTGCATGACGTTCTTGAGGGTGGCACTGAAGAGTTTCGGTGAAATGGTATCACCCTACCAAACCCCTCTCTTGACACGGATGATCACTCCTTGTAGACTGGTGAGATGCTGGTAGTGAATCCATAATACAGCTCACAGAAGATCCTGATGTATTGAATTTAAACGCCCTGTTTGGCTAGGGCTTCAATGACTGCTTCAGTCTCAACAGAATCAAAGGCCTTCTTTATATCAATGAACATTAGATAGAGAGGCATCTTGAACTCCTGAGATACCTCAATGAGCTTGGTTATCATGTGGATATGGTCGATTGTGCTGAATCCTTTGTGGTACCAGCTTGCTCACATGGTTTTCCTTCATCTAGTGTTCTGCCAGTCCTGTTCCGGATGACTCGAGTGAACAACTTGTAGATGACAGACAATAGGCAGATAGGACAATAGTTGCCAGTGTCGTGGATGTCTCCCTTCTTGTACAGTAGTACAGTCCTGCTGTTTTTCCATTGGGATGGCACCTTCTATTCAGACAGGTAGCATGTGAAGAGCCAGGCCAGTGTATTGATGAATACTGATGGCAGGTTCTTCAGGTGTTCAGGTCTGACCTTGTCTGGGCCAGGTGCCTTTCCCTTCTTTACCAAAGAAATGGCGTGTCAGATTTCGGAAGGGAGAACGTTGGGAAAGACATATCCATTATATCCAACATTAACTGTGTTAAAAGACAGAATTGGGGATATAACAATGCTCCCTAAAACAATCTACAGAATGTTTGGAATTCCTCTTAAAATGCCAATAACTTTTCATTTTCAAAAATAGAAAAAAAGTCAAATCTAAAAGTTAATATGGAAGTGTAAGGGATGCCAAACATTCAAACACTTCTAATAAAAACAAAATTGGGCAGGATGGGAAGATGGGGAGATAAAGAACAGTGGTGGAGGCGTTTACCTTGTACTTGGCTAGTTCCAATTTGTTTTCTAGCACCATATATTGTCATCTGAAAAATAACAAGGAGTGTTCCTGAGCACAGAACCAATAAACACCAGTTATCAATTTTCCATAAATCCTGTAAAATTGATAAATAAGACAAAGACTAAAGCATAAAGATAGTTACTTAGGTTTTGTGACCTGCCCCTAGCTACAGTGCCACCAGAAACTGGCCACCAAGTGGCTGAAACACAGCTGTGCTTTATCCATAAGGACTACTGAAAATTCACAAAATCTTAATTTGGTATCAAACTACCCTACGAAAGTCCTCACCATTAGAATAGAGAACTACCTCCATGCCTTCCAGTACTGCTGAAATATTTTAACAAGGCAGTAGAGATATAAACAGCAGACGCATAAATAGCGGACTGATAATGTAAATAGCGTATTGGGTCAGCAATGAGATTCTCAAATCTGAAGCTCTATTGTTTGCACCCATGAAACATTTAGAAGAATGAAAAAACAGAGAAATTCAGCTGTATCAGCAGAAAGGGACTAAAGGTTAGGTAAGTCCTTAGTTAATAAAACTCCTTGATCCTGGTAGAAGAAAATCTCAAATCAACATTTCATACTTTAGTAATGTAAATAATGGAAGCTTTGGAGGTGAATTTCAAACAACTAAAAGAACAATTGTTTTAGAATATTAAATAATACATTCAAATATAATTTCAGGAGTTAAAGAATAGAATGTCAAGTCACAGCAATGAAAATCTGAATGCCAAATCTGGCTCAGCGAAGTTGATGACAAAATGTAAGTCATCGACAAAAAAGAAGAGAAAGAAGAAAAGAGATGCTACAATGGAAGAAAATGTAAGATACTTAGTGGAAAATAACAAGAGAATTATAGGAATACTGGGAAAAGAAAGGGAACAAAGGAGAGAAACAAGTGATAGAAGAGATAATTGCTTCAAAAATCTCCAATCTCTGGAGGAAGATTTGTGTAGAGATTCAAGACACCCAAAGAGTACCAAGCAACACAGACACAATCAGAACAGCACCAAAACATAATATAATCAAAATGGCAAGGACTGAAAATAAAGCTATATAATTTAAAGCATCAAGAGAGAAGAAAAACTTCAAACATGAGGGCAACAACATAAAAATTACAGCAGATTTCTCATATGAATCTAAGCATGAAAAGAACAGAATATCACATTCAAAGACCAAAGACCTAAATGAAAAAAAAAATTAAGCTAGAATACACGACCCTGCAAAGTTGTCATTTAGATTTAAAATAGGAATAAACATATTTTCAGACCAACAGGACATTTTGAAACAAAATTTGAAACAACTCTGAAAAAAATTACTGAAAGACCATCTGTAAAAAATGAATGGCTATTGCAAAATCAACTAAATACCACAGAGAAAAATGGCAACACATCCATTTCTATCAAAAATATCACTTAATATCAATGAACTGTGTGCTCTCAAAAAGGCATAGAGTACCTGGATGGGTCAGAAAACAAAATACTATTTTCTTTTGCTCACAGAAAAAGCATTTGAATTAGTAAGATAAACAGGCTCAGAATGAAAGAATGGAAAACAACTATACAAGATAGCATGTTGTAGGGGGAGAGTGGGTACAGTTATACTTATATCAGACCAAATAGTATTTAGATAAAAGAAAGTTATACCAAATAAAAATGACCATTATGTACTGGTAAGAGGTCAATAAATCAGAAGATCAACTTTCATGCATCAAATAAAGATTTGGCAAAGTTTCTAAAGAGATTTCTCACTGCTCTAAATAAGCAGATTAACAGAAATACAATAGTAGTGGGGAACTTCAACTTTTGCCATTAGACAGATTAACCAGAGTATCTATACTATAGAGAAACAAAAGTCCTAAATGAGAAACACGGAGAACTTTTGACAGATATAGGACTTTCCATCCTCATAAAACTGAACACAAATTCTTCCCTATATTCTATACATATCTGGGGAACAGAAGGTATCAAAGGTAAACATAATATTGACTGGGTTACAAAAAATAAAATGTTACCAGCTATAGGGCAATCCTCCTGGACCTTGTATCTACTGTCCTTGAGTGTCAGCCTCATGTAATGTTATTCTATACTCCACAAATGTGTGCAGTCCTTCTATGTCTGTCCCTCTCTTTCTGACTTATTTCACATAGCATGATACTCTCCATGTCTATCCATTTTTAAGCAAAGTTCATGACTTCATTTCTCCTGACAGCTGAATAGTATTCCATTGTGTAGATGTACCAAAGTTTCTTTGACTAGTCTTCTGTTCTAGGGCACTTGTGTTGTTTCCAGATTTTTCCTATTGTGAACAGTGATGCAATGAACATATAGGTACAGATGTCATTTCTACTTTGCTTTTTTACATCCTCAGAATATATTCTCAGAAGTGGTATTGTGGGGTCATATGGAAGCTCAATTTCTAGTTTTTGAAGGACTGTCCATATTGAAGGCAGATGGAGTAAAGAAGAGATCACTGAGAAAATTATGGCTGAAGGAATCAGTCAGGATGGTAGATGTGTTCCAAAAGTAGATAATGGACAAAACATGATGACCTCTCAGTGTCTGTATTGCAAACCATAATGCCCAAAAGTAGAGAGAGAGTATGGGGAATATTGTCTGCCATGGAAGCAGGGGGAGGGTTGGGAAGGGGATTATACTGGGGAGACTGGTGATGGGGAATGTGCACTGGTGGAGGTATGAGTGTTTTATCATTGTGTGATTGTAACCCAAACAGGACAGCTTGTAACTACTCATGGTGATTCAATAAAATTTAAAATTAAAATTAAATAAAATGTTAGAGATGGAGATAAATGGAATTGGAGATGGTGATAACACGTATTCAGGAAGTAATTAGGGGCAAGGCTCAAGGGTATATAGAATCTAGGTATCTATCTCTCTTTATAAACCTTTAGACCCAACACCACCTTAAGTGTGAAACCAAACTGCAAAAATGAAACTTAAAATGTTTCTCTTAATGAGACAGGTTGGGGAGCAGAAAGGAAATTATAGTCATTACAGAGATTACAGTTGCTATCAACATAGCTAATACAAGACACAACTGCATCTTGTTTTCAGTATAAGATCGTGTGTAATCTTACATCAAAGAAATGGAAAGCTGATGGAACTAAGCCAACTATGTCCGTTTATTTCTATGCAAATTTACCAAAACCACAATAAATTTAAAATTCTTTGGGCTATTAGAGGACTGTTCAATAACATTAATATGCTTTCATATTGCAACTTCTGGTCTGGAGAAAATTGTTTTATTTTAATAGTCTTCTGGCTTGTGTAATTGTAACCCATTAAACTTAGCAATTGTATCTATACTAGTGTTGTGACTATTTACCCCCATGGAAAAGATAAGCAATTTTGCAGAAGTCTTATTTCCTCCTATACCAATCACAAATCCTTTTGATGCATTTCCAATACTACACTTATTCACTATAGATTTTTTTCCCTGCAGAAAATACTGGTATAAATTGTGTATCACTCCAAAATCTTCTCCTATTCTAATTTCATGACTGATGTTATATCTAGCCACTGTATTCAATATTGTAGAATATCTGTAATGAAAATAATGGCCATATTTATACACCGAAACATAGTATTTCAACCACTTGATCATTCCCACTTGAATATGTTGTCTCTTTATGAAATGGCCATGAAGTACAGAAACTAATTCTACTAGGAAGTTAGGTCCAAGATCACAGTCACGGTCCTCCCGTTGTTCATCGATTTGCTCGAACGGGCCCAGTAATGTCTCCATCATGAGACTTTGTTGTTACTGTGTTTGGCATATCGGTTACATCACGGATAGCTTGCCAGGCTCTGCCCTGTGGGTGAGATACTCTCGGTAGCTTGCCAGGCTCTCTGAGAGGGGCAGAGGAATCGAACTCGGGTCGGCCATGTTGGCCACTTGTAAGGTAAATGCCCTACTGCTGTGTTAAATTACCTTGCTCTTACCAGTTATGAGATCAAATTTTTCCCCATTTCATACACCTAAATCTCAGAGCTCATGATAGAATTATCATTTCTTTAGCAACTTCAGTATGGGCTTTCTTTAAAATGATGGTAGTTTGGAACCAGAAAGATAGTGAGTACAGTGAATAGGGTGCTTATTTTTCACAGGACAAACCCTGGCTCAATCTCCTGGCACTATATATGATCCTCTGAACCCACCAGAAGTGATCCCAGACTGTGGAGCCAAGAGTAAGACCTGAACACCACTGGATACTGCCCCAGAGCAAAATGGTGAGAATTCTTTCAGATAATTACTGCTTTCAAAGAGAATGGGCACTGGTGGAGGGATGGGTACTCGATCATTGTATAACTGAAATCCAAGCACAAAAATTTGTAAGTCTACAACTGTACCTCATGGTGTTTCACTAATAAAAATGAAAAAAAGACAAGTCTTTCATGAACCTTGATTTTCAAATGATTTAGAGTTCACAGATCATACAATTATTAGAATGCAGGTCATAAATGTGACAAATGCAATTTTAAAAGAATTCTTTCTATGAAAGTTTTGCCAGGCAAAACTATGTTCCCTGAATATAACAATTATAACAAATTCCTTAACAGAGACTTACAGATATTGGACAAAAGAGGGCAGATGAAAACATTTTTATTGAAGTACAATCAATGCTTAATATTCTATTTTTTTCAGATATGCCTCATAATTATTTGATATGTATAAATATAGGAAAATATATTGACAAAAAGTTTAATTACCATCAATCTCCAAACAAAATTATGAATCTTGAAAGATAAGAACGTTGAAGATATTTTCACATAGCATCTTTCAAATATGTAGAGAAATATTATTAATTGTAGTCACATTATAGTCTGTAGCATACTTATTAGTATTTACCTGAAAATAAATTGTGTTATTAAAATTTTATACCAATAAAGAAACTTTGGTACATTTACACAATGGAGTACTATGTAGCTGTTAGAAAAGATGAAGTTATGAAATTTACATACAAGTGGTACTACATGGAAAGTATCATGTTAAGCGAAATGAGCCAGAAAGAGCGGGATAGACACAGAAAGATTGCATTCATCTGGGGAACATAAAGCAACAAAAAGGGAGACTAACACCCAGAAATGGCTGAGATTAGTACCAGGAATTTAGCTCCATGACTGGAAGGCCAGCCACATGTTCTAGGTGAAAAGGAAGCTCAGATAGAGAAGAGAGCACCAAATAAAGGGTGTTGTGAGGACCCTCCCAGGGTGGGAGAAGCATGCTAAAAGTAGTCTATAGACCAAACATGATTGCCACTCAATGCCTCTCTTGCAAAACACAGTACCCAAAAGAAGAGAGAGAGAACAAGGGGTAATACCCTGCCACAGAGGTAGGATGGGACAGGGGGGATGGGTGGTGGGGAGGATGCTGGGACTCATGGTGATGGATGACGGGCACTGGTGGAGGGATGGGCACTTGATCATGGTATAACTGAAACCCAAGCACAGAATTTGTAAGTCTATAATTGTACCTCATGGTGTTTCACTTATAAAAAAAACAAAAAAAAATTTATACCAAATTGCTTTTGGTTTTCAGCAGCACAGAACATCTTGTTTTTTTATCTTTTTTAATTTCAATCTATGTGTGTCCTTATATCTTAAGTAAATTTCCTTGTAAGCAACATATAATTTTTATGTAACTGTCTTTAGATTGGAAAAGTTTGTTCATTTACATTAAACTTATTGTCTGACAGGTATTCATTTATTGCCATTTTTGTCAATCATTTTCTGTTTGTTTTGTACTTCCTTTCTTTGTGTTTCATTCTTCTCTTGCTCTATGTGGGAAAAAGAGCCAAAAAAAAGCTATTAATTTTAGCTTTGTCAAGATTTCAAACAGGCAAATTTTCCCTAATTTTGCAACTATAAACTTAAACTTAACGAAAATATTTCCTACAAGAACAACATTTGGCAATTTCCAAAACATTGTTTCTGGAGGATAATATGCTCATAAGTTATGATCTCTTTAGAAATAAGCATTTGCATAATTATATCATTTTATTATTTTTAAATGAATATGCCTGTAGAAAAGTTGAAATTTTATTATTATGAACATTCAGGTGACAAGATCTATATTCTTTGAATAACACTTCACTATACTTGATTTACAACATATATACATAACCATACACTCATTACATTATCAGTTACTTTTAAATTTTAGACATCTGTGCAGTTCTCTCTTCATATATAAGTATGTTACGTTAATAATTATTCAATATTTATGTGAACTACTCTTCTTTTAATGAAAAATGTATATGCATAGAGAGGCACATTTTTTTATTTTTTTTTATTAGTGAAACACCATGAGGTACAGTTATAGACTTACAAATTTTTGTGCTTGGGTTTCAGTTATACAATGATCAAGTACCCATCCCTTCATCAGCACCCATCCTCCACCACCACAGGTCCCAGCATCCCTCCCAACCCCCACCCCCCCATCCCACCCTGCCTCTATGCCAGGGCATTCCCCCTTGTTCTCTCTCTCTTCTTTTGGGACCTGTGTTTTGCAAGAGAGGCATTGAGTGACAGTCATGTTCGGTCTATAGTCTACTTTCAGCATGCTTCTCCCACCCTGGGAGGATCCTCACAACACCCTTCATTTGGTGCTCTCTTCTCTATCTGAGCTTCCTTTTCCCCTAGCACGTGTGGCTGGCCTCCAAGTAATGGAGCAAAATTACTGGTACTAATCTCAGCCACTCCTGGGTATTAGTCTCCCATTTTGTTGCTTTGTTACCCAGATGAATGCAATCTTCTGTATCTACCCCGCTCTTTCTGACTCATTTCGCTTAACATGATACTTTCCATGTAGTAACACTTGTATGTAAATTTCATGACTTCATCTTTTCTAACAGCTACATAGTACTCCATTGTGTAAATGTACCAAAGTTTCTTTAACCAATCATCTGTTCTCAGGCACTCAGGTTTTTTCCAGATTCTGGCTATTGTAAAGAGTGCTGTAATGAACAAACAATTGCAGATATCACTTCGACTATACTTTTTTGGAGAGGCACAAATTTTAAGAATTATCTAAACACTGTTTGGATAAATACTTTCATCTATCTAAGCCATATCTCTATCAAAGTCTAAGACACCAGCACTGGTCTAGAAAGGTTCCTGATGCCCTTCCTAACTTATTTCCTTCCCTAGTACTCTGAAAAAAAAACCCCAAGTGTAGTATTTCTCTTTTAGAAGATTAAATAAAAATAGAGCCATACTATAATAGGATATAGACACTGTGGAATTTTTTTTATATTCTTTCGTTCATCACAATGTTTTTTGCATTTGTTCATCTGTGTAATAGTTCTTCATTCCCTGTTACTGCTAAGCCAGCATTTATCTGACAAATTTGAACTCGGTTTTCAATTACATGGTTGTATGTCCTGTAAATGAATTGAATAGATACATTTACTAATTACTTCCTCTTATTTTTAGATTTTTTTATTGAGCCATAGCGAAGATACACAGTTACAAAGTTGTTCATGATTGAGTTTCAGTCATATAATGTTCCAACACCAGTGTTCATTATATTTCTCACCATCAATGTCCCCAGTTTCTCTCCAGTTCCCTCCCCACATCCCTCACCAATACCCCTCCTGCCACCTGCCTCCAATGCTGGAACGTTTCTTCCACCTTTTCTTACCCTCTCTCCTCTCTCTTTCATTTTGAGCATGAGGGTTTAAATACAGATACTGAAAGGTTATCATGTACATCACTTTGCCTGCTTTCAACATTCAGCTCTTATCCAGAGTCATCATTTCTAACTACTATTCTCACAATGGTCCTTTCTCTATACTAAATGTTCTTTAATGACACCACATTTTGTTTTTTAAAATGTTTTGCAGGGGCTGGAGTGATAGCACAGTGGGTAGGGCGTTTGCCTTGCAGGTGGCCAACCCTGGTTCAATTCACAGTACCCATATGGTCCCCAAGCACCGACAGGAGCTAATTTCTGAGTGAAAAGCCAGGAGTATCCCCTGTGAATCACCATGTGTGACCCAAAAAGCAAAACAACAAAAAAAGAATGTTTTTCAGTTTTGGTAGCACAGTTACAAAAGTGCTTAAGCTTGTTTTATTGATGTATAAAGTTATTGCACTACCAAAGTGCCCATAACCTACCATCACTGACTTAATAGTATACATCTGTTCCTATATCCATTCCCCGTATGATTTGTCCTCCAACTGCTTATCAATACTTTTATAATCCAAGGTCAGGTTTTATTGATAATGTCTATTCCCTTGTTTTGTGTTACCTCTCCCTTATTTATTTAACTTTGTTCTCTGTAGTTCTATCCATATTGCAGAAAATTGCATGATTTCATCTTTTCCGTTTTTTTAATTTTTGGGGTCACACAGGTGGTGCTCAGTACTTACCCCTGGTTCTTCACTCAGGGATCACTCCTGGAGCACTTGGAGGACCACGTGGGGTACCAGGAATCAAACCTGGGTTGGCCACATGCAAGGTCAGCACCATAATCTCTGTACATTGCTCCTGCCCTAGATTTTATTTTTAGATGTATAATATTATATTATTTATTAATATTACATTATCAACATTTTGTTATTAATTTGTTTTAATATTATTTACATCGAGTTAATTAATATTCCGTTATTAATTTATTGTAAACTTAAATAAATTTTCTAGACCAGAGAGGTAGTTAAATGGGTTGGGGTCTTGCCTTGTGTGTGGACAATCTGGGTTAGATGCCCAACACAACATATAGCACCTGTAGAACTGCCAGGAGTGACATCTGAGCACATAATCAGGAGTAATATCTGAGCACAGACAGTTGTGGTAAAAATCAATGAAAAACAAATACATTTCCTTTAGGACAAGACATGATTAAAATATTTATTTATTGTTTAATAGCATGTCCTGTTTTTAGAAATGTCTACATTTTGTTCATTTTTCTTAGTTATTGATATATTATGAGTATATAGGAGTTCTACATGTAACATGCATAATATATTTTGTAGGTACATGTTTTGTGACTGTATTTTCCTCTATGTGATTTGTTTATTCATTTTGAATTATTTCTATTTTTTTATCATTTTTTTATTAGTGAAACACCATGAGGTACATTTATAGACTTATAAATTTTTGTGCTTGGGTTTCAGTTATACAATGATCAAGTACCCATCCCTCCACCAGTGCCCATCCTCCCCCACCACGGGTCCTAGCATCCCTCCCACCCCCTATCCCCTCCCCCTGTCCCACCCTGCCGCTGTGGCAGGGCATTTCCCCTTGTTCTCTCTCTCTTCTTTTGGGTACTGTGTTTTGCCAGAGAGGCATTGAGTGGCAATCATGTTTGGTCTATAGACTACTTTTAGCATGTCTCATTATTTCTATTTTTAACTTAATTTATAATTTATTTCTCAATTTTGCTTCTTCTTGAGGTAACATTGATTACCAGGTAATTAAATGTTTATGTATTTTAAGGAGTAAAATGCTATGATACCACACCCACTACCACAAAGATAATATCTCTCCAGCATAGACCATGGAACCTTTTAGCCAATTCCCCTGGTAACTCAATTCAATGGTCAGTCTTAAAGTTAGTTTGCATCAGACATTAGCTATACCTTTATTATATGAGGGAGATGATTTTTCTTATCTTCCTTATTTATCCCACTGAGTGTGATTCCCTCCAATTCCATTTATATAGCAAAGAAGAGATTTTTTCCCTATACTTAAGTTGTGTTCCATTTTGTGTATATATATATATATGTGTGTGTGCGTGTGTGTGTATATATATAAATATATATATATAATTATTTTCTACTCATCTGTTCTTGTACAATTGGGTTGTCTCCACACATATGCAATTATAAACATTGTGCAATTAATGTATATGTGTATCTATCTTTTACGATTTTTGTGTATTTATTTTGGGGTTTGGGCAAAAGAGTTCATGGCTTACTTGTTACTCTTGTGCTCAAGGGAAAAAAAAGAATCATTACTGTGATGCTTGGGAGAACTGTATGTGATAACTGGGTGTCAGCCACAATCAAGGCAAACCCCTGTATCTCTAGATGCTGTTCATTGTAGTTTTGATACATATAGGAAAATATGTATGATGAGATTTAAATCTCATCATACATAATACATATGTAAGATGTAATATGTAAGATATGTAATATATGTAAGATATGTAAGATATGTAATATATGTTTGAGGCCCTCCATGTTCCCGGAGCGAAGAGATGCCATTGGGCTACACTAGCACGCGACAGGGACAAATGGAGACGTTACTGGCGCCCGCTCGAGCAAATCGACGACTAACGGGAAGTTAAGTGAAGTGATTAAGTGATAGGAAAATAATTTCTGGATTACATACAAGTTAGGTTGCTAATTTTCTTACAAGTCCCCAGACTTTTTAGCTAGAGATGGAAACTGAGTTTCTTTTTTCTCCATGTCTCTGCCAGCACTTACTGTTTTTTTGTCATTTTGATAGAGGCCATTCTCACTTGATGAGGTGGTTAGTCATTGCTATTTTGATTTGAATTTCCCTGATAATAAGTAATGAAGAACATTTTTGATGTTCTTGTTTTTTATGTGCTTTTTTGGCCATCTGCACGGATAAATGACTATTCAGCTCTTATTCCTATTTCTTTTTTATAATTTTGTTATTGTTGTTAGTGAGTTTTGTGAGTTCTTTATAGATGTTGCATATCATTAGCCCTTTGTCAAATGTATGGTGCATAAAGTATTTTTATTAACGTTTATTTTTCTGCCAAATAAGTAAAGTCACTAACTATATCACAGAAATCAATATCATGGAGTATTTTATCTCTACTATCGTTCATGTTTTTAATTCAGGTCCAACATTTAAGGGTTTAATCCATTTTGAGTTAACGTGATGTAAGAAAGTGTTCAATTTTATTATTTTGCCCATGCCTAATTTTCCCATCACCATTCTATACACTTGCATTTTATGCATTCATCCCCTTATACTTTTTTTTGTTGTTGTTTTTGTTCTGGGGCCACACTGGGTGGTGTTCAAAACTAACTCCTGATTCTCCACTTTGGGATCACTTTTGGCAAGACTCAGGGGGACCATGCAGAGTGCTGAAGATCAAGCCTGGGTTTGCTCTGTTCCAAGAAAATGCCATTCCTATCGTACTATTTTGAAAGTCCTTTAAATACTTGGCTTTTTAACACAATTTAAGTCTAATTTTAAAATATTCTTTCACTTCTAGTTTGCTATTTGAATAAAGAAATGAAAATTTTTAGGCTGTAAATTTACTCTATTAGTTTTATTTGTTTATTTTTTGAGGAATTTTATTGTACCTTTAGGGTATTCTTTGTATATTATCATGTAACCTGCAAGTAGTGCTAGTAACTTTTCCAGTTTGGATCACTTTTATTATTTTTTGGTGTCTAATTTCTGTGGTGTGGTGTTCCAATACTATATTGACATCTTTTCCTTGAGTTGATGTTATAGTAATAGCTTTCATTTTTTTGTTTTTACCAATTAGTATGGGCTGGAGCAATAGCACAACAGGTAGGGCATTTGCCAAGTGGCTGACCCGGGTTTGATTCCTCCACCCCTCTCAGAGAGCCCAGCTAGCTAACTAGAGTATCCCGCCTGCATTGCAAAGCCTGGCAAGCTACCCGTGATGTATTCGATATGCCAAAAACAGTAACAACAAGTCTGAGAATGAAGACATTACTGGTGCCCACTCGAGCAAACCAATGAACAACAGGAATACAGTGCTACAGTGCTACAGTGCTACCATTTAGTATGATGTTTGCTGTGGGTTTGTTGTATATAGCTTTTGCTATTCTATAGTAGATTACTTCTATCTCCATTTTGCTGAAAGTGTTTATGTTTGTTTTTTTGATTTTGGACTACTCTTTGCAATCCTTAAGGGTTACTACTGATTCTGCAATCAGGATTTATTTCTGGTGTTGCTTGGGAGACCCAATGTGACCCTGTTTGGCAGCATGTGACACAAGCGCCTTATCTGCTGTGCTATATTTCCAACCCCCTTTTGACAGTTTTTAATCATAAATGGATGGTGCACTCTTTATTTTCAACCAAACAGGTCTATTGAAACCTGGGGCACAGGTGCCCTTGCGCTATCATAATCTTATACTACGGGTTATACTTAGGCCTACTTGAAGTTGACACTGAGTGTCCATGGGCTTTTGTTACTAGAACCTGTGGAGCCTGGCAATGGGTGCTGAGTAGATAGATCTGTTCCTGCATAGCAGATAAGACCTGTCCCTGTGTAGATAAGACCCAGTAGGAAGTGTCTGGGTCCATTTTACAAGCACCAAGTTATCCGGTCTTGAGTCTGTCACCTAACCTAATTGCATGTAGACCTAAATGGGATTGGGCCAGGGCAAAGCAGAGTTGGAAAGGTGATAGTTCAGTAATGGTAAACTTTATGTGATGGTAAACTTTATGTGATTGGAGCATCCTCTTAAGCCAAGACCCCCTATAAAATATGTGTGTATGGGCAGTAAAGTGAGTGACCATCAGCTATCTCCTGGAGTGGTTTCTTAGAGCACCCATCACCCTTTGCCCCTCTTCTGCCCGACCCGGTGTGCAACATGTCTGGGCACATTGCGGGAAAAACTGTTCCCCAACAAAAACCATTCTTGAGAACCAACTAAGCCAGTTCAAATTTGTTGCACAGATGCACCTAGGAATGGATAATATAGAATCCTCAGCTGCCCTGTAGATTATTTTGAAATTGATGCAGTGGTTCCCATAGGGAATCCAGAGCTCTAAACCCTGTTTTCTGACACTATAAATCTGTATGTTATATAGATGCCCAGGAGCTTGCAATTTTAAATATTTGGTTGCAGTGCAAAGTCATTCAAACTTATTGCCATTAGCCTTGGAACACACAACATGACAGAAAGCTAATGAATTTTGCTTGACCTTGACATTACAGTGACTGCTAGGTGATCACAAAAACAAACCCACCAGAGGTTTCACACATCTTCTCGGTTCTGTTTCGCACTTGAGATTACAAACTCCCAGTTGGCTGCACAGTCTTGCTGGATTTCTAAACCACAGCTGCTGCTGCTGGCACTAGCAACTGTGAACTCTGATTCCCTTTCCACAACCACATGACCTCAGAGTGACAACTGCTGCACAGTTAGCTTTTGTTGAAAATAAAGTTGCCATTTTGTTCCATTAATGTATGTATCAACTGAAAAATTGTATTGATTAGAGTAGGTTTTAAAGTCAAAGTGGGAAGCACAAACATTCTCTCTCCAATTATGTGCTATTTAAAGCTTGAATTAGGCAATTTATAGACTTATTTTCATCTATATATTTAGCATATGTAGCTTGTAAATTCTGAGAAAAACACTGTGGGGATTTTGATCAAAATTTATTAAATCTTTTGAACTAGAAATTCAAAACCTTTGATCTCTGAACAAAATGAATTCTTCCAATCTGTGATTAACGTATATATCTCCCTTTAAAGAAATATTACTGGGACGGAGTGATGGCACGGCGGGTAGGGCGTTTGCCTCGCACGCGGCCGACCCGGGTTCCATCCCCCGCATCCCATATGGTCCGCCAAGCACCGCCAGGAGTAATTCCTGAGTGCAGAGCCAGGAGTGATACCTGAGCATTGCTGGGTGTGACCCAAAAGGCAAAAAAAAAATAAAAAAATATTACTGGAGCTGGAGCGATATTTCAGTGTGTAGTGCATTTGCCTTGCACGTTGTCGACCCGGGTTCAATCCCCGGTATCCCATATCGTCTCTCAAGCACCAGCAGGAGTAATTCCTGAGTTCCTGAGTGCAAAGCCAGGAGTAACCCCTGAGCATCACTGGGTGTGACACAAAAAGCAAAAAAAAATTATGAAGGAAGAACTTAATATAGGTTTTATGCTAAACTAATATTAGCTAAATATCATTCTAAATTAATATACTGGTTAAGTATTTGTTTTTTAAAACCTTATTATTTCTACATAAACATCTCTGTAAATATATGTCTAAATTAGTAATATATTTGCTTTCCTTATTTCTATGACTTTAGGTGGAATTGGTTGGAACATCAGTGATATAGTGAGAAAGTGATCAGAATGAAGTAACCTTGCTAAAACTCTCAATTTTAGGAAAAATAATTCTATATTTCACAATTAAATATTCTTACATCTTTTTGTTTTCTCTAGATCCCCTTTACTAAAGTAAATAATTTTAATTCACAGCTTAATAAGAATTTATTTTTTTTACAAACTTGTGTGTCATGCCTACAAGTCCTCCTGGTCTACTCCAAATAGCTTGGAGGTCACTTTCAGCAGTAATTTGAGAGGCAGTGTGGAACTAGAGATGAAACCTCAACCTTCAGTATGTCAAACCTGTGCACTAGCCCTTTGAGCAATCTCTCTGTTTCCAGGAATTCTATTTTTATGATTTAATAATGAATTCTATCAATTTTATTTTTATGATATTAAAATTACCTTCTGATTCCTCTATCATTAATTGTATAATTATATAATTTTAATTTATCTATAACGTGTTAATAAAAATGAATTTGTGACTGTTGAATATTTAATCTCTTTTATTTTAAAACTATATGTGATGAAGATCTTTATAATTTAATAAATTACTAAACTTAGTTTTCCCACATTATATTAAGAATTTTTTCATTGATGGAACAGGAGTTTGCCTTGCACACAGCCAAACCAAATTTGATCCCTGGCATCCCATCTGGTCCTCTGAGCACTGCCAGAAGTTATTCCTGAGCACAAGGCCAGGAGTAACCCCAGCATCGCCAGGTGTGGCACAAAAAGCAATACAAAAGACAAAAAAACACTTTTTTCCCAACATATATACATTGTAAGAAATAACTATCTATGTCAAATTTTGGTGTCAGAATACACTAGATTATACAATAGACTGGAAGACATTCTCTTCTATTTAATTTTTAATGAGTTTGTATATTCCTGGTGTTATTTCTTTCTTAAATCTAACCACCTGAACTTCCAATTTTCTCTCTTTCTGTTTTATTTATTTTTGGGGGGGTCCAGGAGACATACCTGGGTTGTGCTTAGGGCTTATCCCTGGCTCTGTGCTCAGGTATCACTCCTAGCTGTGCTTAGAAAAGCGTATATGGTTCCACAGGATGAAATCCAGGTATGTACAACAAACATCTTAACTTCTGTACTATAACTCTGGATCCTACCTTTTTTTCTTTGTAGGTTTTGGGTTTGTGGTTTTTTTTTATGTTTTTACATGTATTTTTATTAGTAAAACACCATGAGGTACAGTTGTAGAATTACAAACTTTTGTGCTTGGGTTTCAGTTATACAATGATTGAGTACCCATCCCTCCACCTGTGCCCATTCTCCACCACCAATGATCCCAGTAGCCTCCCCACCACCCAATTCCCCGCACCCCACCCCGCCTCTGTGGCAGGGCATTCCCTTTTGCTCTCTCTTTCCTTTAGGATTTTGTAGCTTGCAATAGAGTTATGAGTAGCCATCGAGTTTTGTGTTTTTTGACTCAGAATTTACTCCTGACTTTAATCTCAAAAATCACTCCTGGAAATACTGGGGGGCCATATGTGGTGTCAAAGATCCAACCGGTCAGCTGTGTGCGAGGCATGAGTATTAAAACCTTGTATCATCTATTCAGCCCACAGACTTGTGCCTGATTTTGGGGGAATTATTTTCATAGTAAATTCAATTCGTTTCATTGATTGGTTGAATCTACTAGTTCATAGTGTATTAATTTTGTTACAATGTAATTTTTTTAGAAATTTATATTTTTATCATATTTATTACGTTTCTGGAATAAAATTATGTGTAAAATTATACTCTTACTCTTACTTTTTTTGGCTTTTTTTTGTTACATCTGGTGATGCTCAGGAGTTAGTTCTGGCTCTGCACTCAGGAATTATTCCTGGCAGTGGTTGGGAACCATATGCTATGCCAGTGACCATACCTGGGTTGACCGTGTGCAAGGCTGTACAGTACTACCTTATGTAATATAGCTCCGGTGCCTCATTTTAGTACCTGTGTTATCGATGTTTATAAATATTCTTCATCCTGACATTAGTAATCTGATTCCTTGCCTTTTTCTTAATCATCTTACGTAGGAGTCAAACAGTTATTTGAAGGGTGCCACACTTGCCTCTATTCAGGTCTTACTCCTGTCTCTGTCTTTTTTAAAAATTATTTTAAATATTATTTTTAATAGTGAAACACCATAAGGTACAGTTGTAGACTTATAATTTTTGTGCATGGGTTTCAGTTATACAACGATCGAGTACCCATCCCTCCACTAGTGCCCATTCCCCAATTCCAGAGCTCCCAGTGTCCCTCCCACCACCCTAACTCACCCCATCCCACCCCACCCCTGTGGCAGGGCATTCCCTTTTGTTCACTCTCTCTTTTGGGTGCTGTGGTTTGAAAATGAGGCATAGAGTGGCAATCATGTTCTGTCTATAATCTACTTTCAGCATGCATCTCTCATCCTGGGAGGATCCTCCCAACACATTTTATTTGGTGCTCTCTTCTCTATCTGAGCTGCCTTTTCCCTAAGCATGTGTGGCTAGCCTACGAGCCATGCAGTGAATCTCCTGGTACTTATCTTGGCTATTCCTGGGTGTTAGTTTCCTACTTTGTTATTTTATGTTCCCCAGATGAATGCAATCTTTCTATGTCTTTCCCTCTTTTTCTGACTCATTTCGCTTAGCACGATACTTTCCATGTAGTACCACTTGTATGTAAATTTCATGACTTCATTTTTTCTAACAGCTACATAGTATTCCATTGTGTAGATGTACCAAAGTTTCTTTAACCAGTCATCTGTTCTCAGGCACTCGGGTTTTTTCCCAGATTTTGGCTATGGTGAATAGTGCAACAATAGAAGTGCGAATGTCATTTCAACTATACTTTTTTGCTCTCCAGAATATATTCCCAGGAGTGGTATAGCTGGGTCAAATGGGAGCTCAATTTCTAATTTGTTGAGAATCATTTATACTATTTTCCAAAAGGACTTAACCAGTTGGCATTCCCACCCGCAGTGAAGGGGAGTCCCTTTTTTGCCACATCCATGCCAGCACCGGTTGCTTTTGTTCTTTTGAATGTGGGCCAATCTCTGTGGTGTGAGATGATATCCCATTGTTGTTTTGATCTGAATCTCCGTGATGATAGTGATGTAGAGCATTTTCTCATGTGTCTTTTAGACATTCGGATTTCTTCTTTGAAAAACTTTCTGTTCATTTCATCACCCCATTTTTTTTGTTTCTCAGCATTTATTCAATTACACATGTGAAATCAAGATCAGCCACAATGGTAATTAACACAATGTAAATTCTTTAAGTCTACTCATGTAAAAAATCTGTGGCCTAAAATCAAGAACCTCGGTTTTTAAGAAATGTGCTTTTTTCCCCCTTTTTTTATTAGTGAAACACCATGAGGTACAGTTATAGGCTTACAAATTTTGTGCTTGGGTTTCAATTATACAATGATCAAGTGCCCATCCCTCCACTAGTGCCCGTTATCCATCACCACAGGTCCCAGCATCCCCCCCAACCCCCATCCCCCCCGTCCCATCCTGCCTCTGTGGCAGAGTATTCCCCCTTGTTCTCTCTTTCTTCTTTTGGGTACTGTGTTTTGCAACAAAGGCATTGAGTGGCAATCATGTTTGGTCTATAGACTACTTTTAGCATGCTTCTCCCACCCTGGGAGGGTCCTCACAACACCCTTCATTTGGTGCTCTCTTCTCTATCTGAGCTTCCTTTTCACCTAGAACGTGTGGCTGGCCTTCCATTCATGGAGCAAAATTCCTGGTACTAATCTCAGCCATTCCTGGGTGTTAGTCTCCCTTTTTGTTGCTTTATGTTCCCCAGATGAATGCAATCTTTCTGTGTCTATCCCACTCTTTCTGACTTATTTCGCTTAACATGATACTTTCCATGTATTACCACTTGTATGTAAATTACATAACTTCATCTTTTCTAACAGCTGCATAGTATTCCACTGTGTAAATGTACCAAAGTTTCTTTAACCAGTCATCTGCTCTTGGGCACTCAGTTTTTTTCCAGATTCTGGCTATTGTTAAGAGTGCTGCAATGAACAAACAATTGCAGATGTCACTTCGACTATACCTTTTTGCCTCTCTGGGATATATTCCCAGGAGTACTATAGCTGGGTCAAATGGCAGATCAAATACTAATTTTTTGAGAGTCGTCCATACTGTTTTCCAAAAGGGTTGGACCAGCCGGCATTCCCACCAGCAGTGAAGGAGGGTCCCTTTCTCGCCACATCCGCGCCAGCATTGGTTGCTTTTGTTCTTGTGGATGTGGGCCAGTCTCTGTTGTGTGAAATGATCTCTCATTGTGGTTTTGATCTGCATCTCTCTGATGATTAGTGATGTAGAGCATTTTCTCATGTGCCTTTTTGCCATTCGAATTTCTTCTTTGCGTAAGTTTCTGTTCATTTCCTCACCCCATTTTTTGATGGGGTTGGGTGATTTCTTCTTGTGGAGTTTAACCAGTACCTTGTATATCCTTGATATCAACCCCTTGTCGGATGTGTACTTGGTGAATATCCTTTCCCATTCTGTAGGTTGTCTTTGTATTTTGGTCACTGTTTCTTTTGAGGTGCAGAAGCTTCTTAGTTTAAGATCGTCCCATTTGTCTATTTCTGTTTTCACTTGCTCGGCCAGTGGCGTGACATCTTTGAAGATACCATTAGCTTCAATATCATGGAGAGTTTTGCCGACTTTGTCTTCAATAAACATTATGGATTCTGGTCTGATGTTGAGGTCATAAATCCATTTTGATCTTACTCTTGTGTATGGTGTTAGGCAGAGATCTGAGCCCACTTTTTTGCATGTAGCCGTCCAATTTTGACAGCACAGTTTATTGAAGAGGCTTTCCCTGCTCCATTTCACTTTTCTTGCCCCCTTATCAATGATTAGATGATTATATGTTTGGGAGGAAATGTCAGTATATTCAACTCTGTTCCATTGGTCTGCAGCTCTGCTTTTGTTCCAGTAGCATGCTGTTTTAATTATTACTGCCTTGTAGTAGAGTTTGAAGTTAGGGAGGCTGATTCCTCCCATTTTCTTTTTCCCAAGAATTGCTTTAGCTATTCGTGGGAGGGCTTATTGTTCCATATAAATTTCAGAAGTGTTTGCTCCATTTCTTTGAAGAATGTCATGGGTATCCTTATAGGGATTGTATTGAATTTGCACAGTGCTTTGGGAAGTATTGCCATTTTGATGATGTTGATTCTCCCCATCCATGAACAGGGGATATTTTTCCATTTCCTCGTGTCCTCTTTTATTTCCTGAAGTAGCGTTTTGTAGTTTTCTTTGTAAAGGTCCTTTACTTCCTTAGTTAAGCTGATTCCTAGATACTTGATTTTCTGGGGCACAATTGTGAATGGGATTGTTTTCTTGATGTCACTTTCTTCTCTTTCACTATTTGCGTATAGGAATGCCATGGATTTTTGGGTATTGATTTTATAGCCTGCCACTTTACTATACAAGCCTATTGTTTCTAGGAGTTTCTTGGTAGAGGTTTTAGGGTTCTCTAAGTATAGTATCATGTCATCTGCGAATAGTGAGAGCTTAATTTCTTCTTTCCCTCTCTGAATGCTCTTAATATCTTTTTCTTGCCTAATCGCTATTGCAAGTACTTCCAGTACTATATTGAACAATAGTGGAGAGAGTGACATCACCCCATTTTTTGATGGGGTTATATGGTTTCTTCTTGTAGAGTTCAACCAGTGCTTTGTATAACCTCGGTCAACCCCTTATCAGATGCGTATTGGATCAATATCCTTTCGCATTCTGTCAATTGTCTTTGTATTCTAGTCACTGTAGTTTTTGATGTTCAGAAGCCTCTTAATTTAAGATAGTCCCATTTGTTTATCTCTGTTTCCACTTGGTTGGTCAGTGGAGTGTTGTCTTTGAAAATACCATTAGCCTCAATATCGTGGAGGGTTTTGCCGAACTTGTCTTCAGTGTACATAATGGATTTTGCCCTGATGTTGAGATCTTTAATACAATTTGATCTGACTTTTTTTCATGGTGTTAAGTAGAGGTCTAAGCCATTTTTTTTGCATGTGGTTGTCCAGTTATGCCAGAACCCTTTGTTAAAGAAGCTTTCCTTTTTCCACTTCACATTTCTTGCTCCCTTATCAAAGCTTAGTTGTTCATAAATTTGCGGTTGTGTTTACGGATATTCCACCTTGCTCCATTGGTCTGCAGCCCTGGATTTGTTCCAGTAACATGCTGTTTTAATTACTACCGCTTTGTAGTAGAGTTTGAGGTTGGGGAGGGTAATGCCTCCCCTTGTCTTTTTCCCAAGAATTGCTTTAGCTATTTGTGGGCGCTTGTTGTTTCATATGAATTTCAGGAGTGCTTGATCTATTTCTTTGAAGAATTTCATGGGTATCCTTATAGGGATCACGTTAAATCTGTGTACTGCTTTCGGGAGTAGTGCCATTTTGATGATGTTAATTCTTCCTATCCAATAGCACGGGATTTGCTTTCATTTCCTCGTGTCCTCTTTTATTTCATGGAGTGCGTTTTGTAGTTTTCATTGTAGTGGTCCTTTAACTCTTTAGTTAGGCTGATTCCTAGGTATTTGATTTTCTGGGGGCACATTTGTGAATGGAATTATTTTTTTATGTCACGTTCCTCTCTCTCATTATTTGCATATAGAGAGGCCATAGGTTTTGGGGCATTGATTTTATAACCTGCGACATTACTGTACAAGTCTATTGTTTCTAGGAGTTTCTTGGGAGAGGATTTAGGATTCTCTAGATATAGTATCATATCATCTGCGAATAGTGAGAGCTTGATTTCTTCCTTTCCTATCTGGATGCCTTAAATGTCTTTTTCTTGCTTAATCGCTATTTAAAATACTTCCAGTACTATGTTAATCAGAAGTGGTGATAGTGGGCATCCTTGTCTTGTCCCTGATCTTACAGGAAAGGCCCTTAATTTTCCCCATTGAGGATAATGCTTGCTATGGGTTTGTTGCAGATGGATTTGACTATCTTAAGGAAAGTTCCTTCAAAACCCATTTTGGTGAGAGTTTTCATCATAAACGGGTGCTGGATCTTGTCAAAAGCTTCCTTTTGCATCTATTGATACGAACATATGTTTTTTATTTCTACTTTTGTTGATATGATGGATTATGTTGATTGATTTCTGAATGTAATACCACCCTTGCATCCCTGAGATGAATCCCACTTGGTTGTGGTGTATGGTGTTTTTGATGAGTTGTTGAATTCTATTTGCTAATATTTTGTTGAAGATCTTGACATCTGTGTTCATCAGGGATGTTGGCCTATACTTTTCTTTGTTGGTGGTGTCTTTGTTTGCTTCAGGTATTAGGGAGATATATGCCTCATGGAAGCTGTTTGGGAGAGTTCCTGTTTTTCAATTTCCTGGAAACGCTTGAGAAGAAATGGCAATAGGTCCTCTTTAAGTGTTTGGAAAAATTCGCTAGTGAATCCATCTGGACCTGAGCTTTTGTTTTTCGGAAGACGTTTGGTTACAGTTTCAATTTCCTTGATATTAATAGGTCTATTCAGATACTCCATATCTTCTTGATTCAGCCTTGGAAGATTATAGGAATCCAGGAATTTATCCATTTCTTCTAGGTTCTCTTGTTTTGTGGCATACAGACTCTCAAAGTAGTCTCTGATGATATTTTTAATTTCTCTGGTTTCTGTTGTGCTGTCCACTTTTTCATTTCTGATTCAGTTTATTAGGGTTCTCCCTCTTTCTCTCTTTGTGAGTCTTGCTAGTGCTTTATCAATCTTATTTATTTTCTCAAAAAAACAGCTCTTGATTTCATCGATCTTTTGGATTTTTTTTATTTCATGTGTTTAATTTCTGCTCTAAATTTTGTTATTTCTTTCCTTCGTCCAATTTTGGGTTCCTTTTGTTGTTTTTTTCTAAGATCTTGAGCTGTGTGGCTAGGTTATCTATGTAGGCTCTTTCTTCTTTCCTTGGGAATGCTTTCAACGCTATAAATTTTCCTCTTAGTATGGTTTTAGCTGCGTCGCATAGGTTCTGGTAGCTTCTGTTTTCATTCTCATTTATTTCCAGGTATCTTTCTATTTTATCTTTGACTTTCTTCCTGACCCACTCATTGTTTAACATTGAGTTGTTTGATTTCCACGTGTTTGATTTGGTTCTCGATGTTTCTGTGTGATTCGCTTCTCTCTTGAGCGCATTGTTGTCTGATAAGATTGTTGATATTACTTCTATCTTTCTGATTCTATTGAGTATGTTTTGTGGCCTAGCATGTGCACTGGAGAAGAAAGTGTTTTCTTTCTCTTTGGGGTGTAAAGCCTTGTATAGGTTTATTAGCCCTCTCTGTTCTATTTCTTTCTTCAAAGCCAATGTTTCCTTGTTTAGTTTTGTTCTTGTTGATCTATTCAGAGGTGATAAGGCAATGTTTAAGTCTCCAACTACTCTTGTGCTGCTAGCAATGTCCTCCTTAAAATCTGTAAGTAGTTGTTTTAAGTATTTAGCTGTTCCCTCATTAGGTGCGTATACATTTAAGAGCGTGATTTCTTCCTGTTGTACGTATCCCTTGATAAATAGAAAACGGCCTTCACTGTTCCTTCTAATCTTTTTCAACCTGAAATCTACGTTGTTGTTTACTAGTATGGTCACCCCAACTTTTTTGAGGGAGCTGTTTGCTTGAAGAATTGTTTTTCATCCTTTATCTTTGAGTCTCTGTTTGCTCTGATTGTTCAGATATGTTTCTTTTAAACATCAGAATGTTGCTTTCAGTTTCTGGATCCATTTTGCCACTCTGTGTCTCTTGATTGGTGCATTTAAACCATTGTCATTGAGAGAGATTTTTGCCATGGGGTTTGTGCCATCTTTCTGTAGGGGTTGGTTGTATTTATAAGTGTTTTCCTTCTTCTCTTACAGGAGCCCCTTTAATCCTTCTTTTAGATTTGGTTTTGGGTCTATGAAGTTCCTGAGCTGTTGTTTATCTACAAAATGGTGTATCATTCCATCGAGTTTGAGTGAGAATTTAGCTAGATAAAGTATTCTTGGTGAGGCATTCAGTTCATTGATTTTTTTCACTATATCCCACCATTGTTTTTGGGCTTGGAGGGTTTCCTCTGATAGGTCTTCCGTAAATCTAAGGGGTGCTCCTTTGTATTTGATTTCCTTCTCTGCCCTTGATGCTTGCAGTATTGTGTCTCCATCCACAGCATCCATCATTAGCTGGCACTCTTCTGGCTTCTTGGATCTGGATGTCTGCATTCTTTAACTCTGGGAACTTTTCAGCAATGATTTCTTTGACTGTGGCATTTTCATTGGTGTTGCCTCCCTGTCCTTCTGGCACTCCGATGATTCTAATATTGTTCCTCTTGGCATCATAGCCTAGGTCTCTGATTCTCCTTAGAGCTATTTTGAGGTCTTTTCCCATTGTTTGTTGTTCCCTATGCAATTTCTGTGGCTAATCTTCAAGCTCACTGTTACTGTCTTCTGCTGTATTCATCCTAAAGCAGAGGGCACCTACTGAGTTTTTAATTTCGTCTACCGAATCCTTTATTTGTGATACTTCTTTTTTTAGCTTTTTTATTTCTGCTCTCATTTCTTCCTGTATTTTCTTGACTATTGTTCTATTGTTTCTTTCATTTCCTCCTTTAGTTTTCTTGATATATTCTTCTTCAATTCTTTGAGTAGTTCCTTGACCATCCTCTACATTTCATCTCAGAATTCTTTATCAAAGAGAGGATATTTGTGGAAAACCCTGGTTGAGGATTCAGGACTCTTTTCTTCGTCCTTCCTTGTAGTGGAGATTTGCACTGTTTCTTCATGTTGTTTTGGTTTTCTAGTGGTCAAACCCTGGAATTCACTAGCACTGTTCCCTCTTATCGTGGGAAAGGATTCTGGATAAGGTTGGTCGATGATGGTCACTCTTCTCCCTCTCTAGAGTCTGACCTTCCTGTCAGGCATTATTCTTTGGCTTATGATGGGCATGTAGTTAAGCTCTGGAGGAGGTGTTCTTTTAATATTGGGCTTCTACAGCTTCTTGTGTACTGGTGTTTTGTTAGAATTGGAGTAGGCCAGTGGATAATTGTTGTAGTTGAGGTGGCAAGGAATTTTTCCACAGAATTAGGTGATAAAGGCTGTTGGGGAGGGGCGGCACTAGTTGGGCTGGCACTCTGCTGCGGAAGTGGAGGAAGGTGCCCCAGGCTGGGGTGTCGGCGGTGGCTGGCTTTCTGGGTCCCAAGTTTGAGTGGGGTGGGTGGCAAGAGGGAACAGACCCGTTGGGGAGAGCGACGACTAGTTCGGCTGGCACTTCCTGCAGAAGTTCCTGTCTCTGTCTTTTGGTATCATTTATGATGGTGCTTGAGGGAACACACGTGGTGCCTAGAATTCAGACTAGAGTCGACTGAGTGCAGAGAAAGCACCTTAACCCCTGTACTATCTCCATGACCTGAGGTCAATTATTGTGTATGTTTTTCTCAAGAACTAGCATTTATCCATATTGATTTTTATGCTAATTTTAATTTTGTGATTTTTGCAATCTATTTTATTTGCAATTCTCTTCCTAAATTCATAAGGTGAAACTGTGAATCCATTTTGGATTTTTGAAGTACTTTTCAACTCATAGAATTCTCTAAAGTTACAGATTTCCCTCTAAGTGCTGTTGTGGTTGTATTTAATAAAGTTTTATGCTATTTATTGAAAAACATTTTGAATTATTTTCTAAATTTTCCTTATGAGTTATTTGAACCAAGAGTTTTTAAGATTTTTACTTAGTATAAATATGTGATGTTTTATAGATATTTCCTTGTATTTCATTTCTGTAAAAATAACTTTGTGTTTCAGTATTTTTTAATTTATTGAGATTTATTATATAGGCCAACACAAAATCTATTAGATGCTAGTACATATACCATATCCATTTAAAAATAATTATATTTTGTAATATAAGGCCAACTAAGTCATATATTATATTTTGTAATATAAGGTCAACTAAAGCATATATTAAATAATCCTATTAATCAGATTTCATGTTTTTATTAGTTTTATCAAACCCTTCCATTTCTTTTTTCCCCCAAACTATATTTAGGTCCCATGATCTACAATACTGTTAATTATAGTGTTCCAGGCATTCAATATTCTGATTCCATTGTATCCATTATCAAGATTCTTCCACCAATGTCCCAAGGTCCCCTTCCCTTTCCCACCAACTTTCTTAACAAATTTTTGGGGGAGTTTCTTTGTTTATTTTTGGCACCGTACCTGGAAATGTTCAGGGCAAACTCTGATTTTGTTTGTTTGTTTGTTTTTGCTTATTTTGGATCACACCCAGTGATGCACAGGGGTTACTCCTGACTTTGCACTCAGGAATTACTCCTGGCAGTGCTCAGGGGACCATATGGGATGCTGGGAATCGAACCTGGATCGGTGGTATGCAAGGCAAACACCTTACCTGCTGTACTATCATTCTAGCCCAACAGGACTTACTCTTGGCTCTGCATTCAGCGACCATACTGGCAGTGTTTGGGAATCATACATGGTACCAGGGATCCAACTGTGGTTGGCCATGTACAAGATAAGCACCCTACACAACTTCCTATCTCTACAGTTCCCCAATTTCTTTTTTTATAATTTTGCTTTTATTTTTGTTTTGGGGACATACCTGAAAATCCTCAGAGATTACTCCTGGCTCTGCACTTAGAATAACTTGTGGCAGTGCTTAGGGGACAATATGGGACGCATGAGATGGAACCATGCTCAGTCGTGTGCAAAACCAGACCCAACATTCAACTCCATAATAATCTTATTTTTTTAATTTCTTATAATTTCTTCATGTGTTTTGTATCTCTTTCATCAGACACACATAACAATATTTTATATCTTTCTGATTATTGTTGTAGTTTAGAATGTATAACTTTATATTTTCATAACTTTGACTTGAAATTGTATTTGATGTCTATATAGCTCCCCAGGATTAATATGGTTCATCATCATGTTTTTAAAAGTTTACGAATCTGAATATTTTAAGATCTCAGAAAAAGAGTGATGTAGATTTCCAGACCCAGGGTCATGTCTGGACCCCCTGGGATTGAAGGGCTCTGCCACAGGAACAAAAGCAAACAATGTCAGAGAAGACTGTTAGACTAGTACTGAATTTACTCCTGAGCTCCTGGGTTCTTGAAAATTGTATGAAAATTTTGCGTATGGATGGCAGAGAAACAGTGCAATGATATGGCACTTGCCTTGCATTCACAGGACCTGGTTTTGATTCCAGCACACGATCTGGTCCCCAGAGCACCACCAGAAGTGATTCCTAAGGTCAGAGCCGGGGGTAAGCCTGAGCAATGGGAGAGCTGCCCTCAAAAAAATAAACAAAATTTACATACAAAACTCAGATGCTTAGTAGTTTATTGTTCAGTATAAGTATGTGGTTTCAGTATAAGTATGTGTTTTCAGATCCTTCCTCTGTTTTAGCTTTTTATTTTTAATTTTTATTAGTGAAACACCATGAGGTACAGTTGTAGACTTACAAATTTTGTGCTTGGGTTTCAATTATACAATGATCAAATACCCACCAGTGCTGATTCTCCACCACCACGAATCCCAGTATCCCTCCCATCCCCCATCCCCTCCTCCCTCCCTGCCTCTGTGTCAGGGCATTCCCTTTTGTTCTCTCTCTCTTTTTGGGCTGGAGCAATAGCACAGCGGGTAGGGCGTTGCCTTGCATGCAGCCAACATGGCCGACCCGAGTTCGATTCCCCCGCCCCTCTTGGAGAGCCTGGCAAGCTACCGAGAGTGTCTCGCCAGCACGGCAAAGCCTGGCAAGCTACTTGTGATGTATTTGATATGCCAAACACAGTAACAACAAAGTCTCCAATGGAGACGTTACTGGGCCCACTCAAGCAAATCAATGAACAATGGGAGGACCGTGACCGTGACCGTGATTTACAAAAGAGGCATTGAGTGGCAATCATGTTTGGCCTATAGTCTACTTTCAGCATGCTTCTCCCATCCTGGGAGGATCCGTCCAACACCCTTTATTTGGTGCTCCCTTCTGTATCTGAGCTCCCTTTTCCTCTAGCATGTGTGGCTGGCCTCCAAGCCATGGAGCAAAATTCCTGGTACTAATCTCGGCCACTCTTGGGTGTTAGTCTACAATTTTGTTACTTTATGTTCCCCAGATGAATGCAATCTTTCTATGTCTATCCCTCTCTTCCTGACTCATTTCACTTAACATGGTACTTTCCATGTAGTACCACTTGTATGTAAATTTCATGACTTCATCTTTTCTAACAGCTACATAGTACTGCATTGTGTAGATGTACCAAAGTTTCTTTAACCAGTCATTTGTTCTCGGGCACTCAGGTGTTTTCCAGAATCCGGCTATTGTAAACAGTGCTGCAATGAACAAGTGCAGATGTCACTTCGACTATACTTTTTTGTCTCTCTAGGATATAGTCCCAGGAGAGGTATTGCTGCATCAAATGGGAGCTCAATTTCTAGTTTTTTGAGAATCGTACATACTGTTTTCCAAAAGGGCTGAGCCAGTCGGCATTCCCACAAGCAGTGTAGGAAGGTCCCTTTCTCCGCACATTCACGCCAGTACCGGATGTTTTTGTTCTTTTGGATGTTGGCCAGTCTCTGTGGTGGAGATGATATCTCATTGTTGTTTTTATCTGCATCTCCCTGAGGATTGATGATGTAGAGCCTTTTCTCATGTCCCTTTTTGCCATTCGGATTTCTTCTTTTAAAAGTTTCTGTTCATTTCGTTGCCCTATTTTTCGATGGGGTTGGATGTTTTTTTCTTGTAGAGTTCAACCAGTACTTTATATATCCTTGAAATCAACACCTTATCGGATGTGTATTCTGCGAATATCCTTTCCCATTCTGTATACTGTCTTTGTACTTTGGTCATTGTTTCTTTTGAGTTGCAGAAGCTTCTTAGTTGAAGATCGTCCCATTTGTCTATCTCTGTTTTCACTTGCTCGGCCAATGGCATGACATCTTTGAAGATACCATTAGCTTCAATGTCATGGAGGGTTTTGCCAGCTTTGTCTTCAATGTACCTTATGGATTCCGGTCTGATGAGAGGTCTTTAATCTATTTTGATCTTACTTTTGTCCATGGTGTTAGGCAGAGATCTGAGCCCATTTTTTTGCATGTAGCAGTCCAGTTTTGCCAGCACTATTTATTAAAGAGGCTTTCCTTACTCCACTTCACATTTATTGCTCCTTTATCAAAGATTAGATTATCATATCTTTGAGGGGAGATGTCAGTATATTCAACTCTGTTCCATTGGTCTGCAGCTCTGCCTTTGTTCCAGTACTATACTGGTTTAATTATGATTGCATTGTAGTAGAGTTTGAAGTTAGAGAGGTTGATTCCTCCCATTTTCTTTTTCCCAAGAATTGTTTTAGCTATTCGTGGTGGCTTATTGTTTCATATTAATTTCAGGAGTATTTGTTCCATTTCTTTAAAGAATGTCATGGGTATTCTTATAGGGATCACATTGACTTTGTACAATGCTTTGGGACATATTGGCATTTTGACAATGTTAATTCTCCCGATCCATGAGCAGGGGATATCTTTCCATTTTCTCGTGTCCTCTTTTATTTCTTGAAGTAGAATTTTATAGTTTTCATTGTATAGGTCCTTTACTTCCTTGGTTAAGTTTATTCCTATGTACTTGATTTTCTGGGGCACAATTTTGAACGGGATTGTTTTTTTATGTCACTTTCTTCTCTCTCACTGCAATAGGAAAGCCATGGACTTTTGTGTATTGATTTTATAGCCTACAACTTTACTATACAAGTCTATTGTTTCTAGGAGTTTCTTGGTAGAGGTTACAGGGTTATCTAAGTATAGTATCATATCATCTGCGAATAGTGAGAGCTTGATTTCTTCCTTTCCTACCTGAATGTACTTAATATCTTTTTCTTGCATAACGGCTATTGCAAATACTTCCAGTACTATATTGAACAGCAGTGGAGAGAGTGAGCATCCTTGTCTCGCCATGATCTTAGAGGAAAGGCTCTGAGTTTTTCCCCATTGAGGATGATGCTTGCTTTATAGCCTCTCTTTTTAACCAACTACAACATCACTTTTCTTGTCCTTATGTACCAGTTCCAGATTATGCATCCTAGTCCTGAATGTTTCTGTTTGTGATTAACTTGTATTTTGAAAGCATCATGGTATAAAAGGATAGTTGATAAGATTTCTGTCATCTTAATTTTATGAAGATATATTTTTGATCCCGAATTCTATCTTGCAGTATGCCCCATGTCACTGAAGACGAATATGAACTAAATTTTTAGGAGGAGGGGTGCCCTGTATATGTCTATTAGGAATATCTCTTCCATTTCTTCTTTTAAGGTCAGTGTTTTTGCCCACTTGGTCTATACAGAGGAGTATTAGAATTTCCTACAACTGTTGTGTTACTATCATGCAGTTAATATCTTTCTTCAGGTCTATTAGCAGTTGTATTACATATTTTGGTGGCCAGTAATTAGGTGCATTTGTTTTAGAAATGTGAGTTCTTTTTGATGTATTGATTTCTTGATCATTTAGAAATTACCAGTTATAGCTTTTTAAGATTTTATTTTTTCCAAAAGGGCAATGGAAATGTTAACCAAGAGGTCACCTCACCTGGAAATGGAGCAAGTAGAAAGTCTGAATTGTGGATGTTTGCCTGCAGAAAAAAGCAGAATTTGGATGTGGAGGCTGCCTGGCCACAAGTAGATAGAAAGGTGCCATGTTTGAACTGAAATACTGAAGTCAATACGTCCTCTAGTTAACCGATTACTATATGATACTTGATATTCTTTAGGATTATTCAGAAACCTGAGGCAGAGAAAATAGATTGACTAATGGCTGGAGATGGAATTAACTGGGTAAATATTGTAGGCAGACAAAGAAATTCAAGATGATAGTTTTAGTATACTTTTAGAACTTTGTCACAAATATTTAAATGTTATAGGAAGCTACAGAAAAAGCGATAAGAGATTAACATTTTGTTCAAAAGTAAATAAAAGCTAGGCTGTTTAGGGTGCATTTAGGCTATTTTGAGGTATACAATAAGATATATAAGTGAGAAAGCCACAAAAAGACTCTTGTCTTCAGAAACTCTCTAGCTCATTCACCAACGTGGTTTGGCGCGAGCCTCAGGCAATCACAAGCTAACGTCCAAGCCCACAAAGCTGTGCAGAGAAGCTATAAATGAAAACCTCAAAGAGAGAAGAGCAACAGTATTGGCCGATGCCGCAGAAGCTGGGAAAAGTGTTCACAATGCCTCCCTGTCCTTCGCCAACTATAAGACCAAGATGACTGCTCTTCGACGTCCTGATGGATCTATCACATCTTCCATAAAGGCAATGAAGAAGGTTATCCATGGCTTCTACTCGTATTCTTTCAATAGCTATGTCCACCTGCCTGCATATCAAATTCCACAGGATGCACATGTCATTCCAGCATTCTCCCTTCCAAAATCCGACATGCCATTTCACTGGTAAAGAAGCATACAGCGGGGGTATGGTGCCACCAGCATGTCAATCTGTACCTGTGAGGTGAGTGCATCAGCAGCTTGATAGCGCCTTCAGACTTCCAGATACCCCAAAATTGCTGCTGTGCCTTTGGTCAGACCCCAAAAACTTGGGGCAAAGTTAACCAAGAAAGTAAATGGCCAAAAGTTAGGTATGTGGGAAACACACCCACAAACCACCTCCATCTCAGCTATATAATTGGAGGCATGGCCTCTCTGGTTCCTGATCAAGCTGCTTAACGACCATGATCCCAGAGACTCAGAAACAAATCTTGGAACCCAGCGGCTTTTGGCAGAAATGCATCTGGACCCCATCGTAGATTACTGTTGCCAGGCCACACCAGGGAGAAAAGGGTGTTGTCTCTCCACCTGCTCCCCCTTGGCGGCTCAGTGGCTGTCATCCTCCAGAGGCCATTGGACAGTCAGGTCTGGGCCCGCAGTGATGAAACTTTTTTGGCCTCTCAGGATGGGGGTTGAGCCAGTCCTGGTCTCCCCGTCCCAACGTGACCCCAAGTCATTGCCCACAAATGGCCTCTCTGGCTCCTGATCAAGCTCCTCAACGGCCATGATCCCAGAGACTCAGGAGCAAATCTTGAAACACAGTGGCTTTTGGCAGAAATCCTTCCAGATTTAAGTGTCACAATTTCGGAATTTCAAAATCACGTGGCCCTACTGCAACCAAGCGACATCATATGTTATTCATAACCAGCAATAGAACACAAATTGTCTACTGTTGCCTTTTCAGCAGATCTGAGTGTTGGGGTAAACTCTCAAATAATAATGGTGGGTCTGGTGTCAAAATATTGAATGTGTTCAAAGTAGAGAGAGAGTAATGTGGAAATCATCTGCCCCACAGGTAGGGAAAGGGTGTGGGAAGGGGGTGTACTTGGATTTTTGGTAGTGGAGAATGGGCACTGGTGAAGGTATGGGTGTTTCATTGTATGACTGAGACTTAGATCCGAAATCTTTGTAACTGCTCTCATGGTGATTCAATAAATCAAATTATAAAAAATGAAAAAAGTGAGGTGGAGTTCATGCACAATTTAATCAGCTAATCAGTGGCTGAATAAGTAGCAGTACTCCTACACAAAAAAGAAGCATACAGCATCTGATCCAGACAAGGTCAGAGCCAAACACTTAAAGAATATGATGCCAGTACTCATCAATACACTGGCTTGGCTCATCAAAGGCCACCTGTCTGAATGCAAAATTCCATCCCAATGGAAAACCAGTGGAACCATTCTGTTGTACAAGGAAGGGAGACATCCACGATATCAACAACTATCTCCGGATCTACCTGTTGTCCATCTCTACAACTTGTTCACTCAAGTCATCCTGAATAGGATTCGCAGAACACTAGACAAAGAACAATCATGTGAGCAAGCTGAGTTCAGAAAAGGAATGAGCATGATCGATGATATACACACGGTGACAAAGCTCATTGAGGTTTCAAGAGAATTCAAGATGCCACTCTGTCTAATGTTCATCAATTTAGAGAAGGCCTTTGATTCTCTTGAGACTGAAGCAGTCACCGAAGTCCTAGCCAAACAGGACATTCAAACTCAGTACATCAGTATCCTCCACAAGCTGTATTATGGATTCACCACCTGGATCTCACCATTCAACAAGGAAGTTATCATTGAGGTAAAGAGAGAGGTTAGGCAGGATAATACCATTTCACCGAAACTCTTCAGTGCCACCCTCAAGAGTGTCATGTGATGACTAGAATGGGAAGGAATTGGAGTGAAGATAGACGATCGACAACTGCACCACCTCTGCTTCTCTGAAGACATCATTCTAATAACACCAAATATTAGCCAAGTGGCACGAATGCTGACTGACCTTGATCGTGAGTGTGAAAAGGTCGGACTGCAGCTGAATTTCAGGAGGACAATGATCATGAGAAATGAACTAGTTCCTGACTTTCCATTTGCTCTCAATGGAATGAACATCTCCGAATGCAGCAGGTACCTGGGTCGAGAACTCAACATGAGGAATGACTTGGCATCAGAACTGCACAGGAGGAAGAGAGCAGCGTGGCATGCCGTTAAGAGCATCGTACAAGTTAAGTGGATGAAAAACCTCTGACTCCAGGCACATCTTTTTTGACTCCACCATTCTTCCTGCAGTAACATATGCCTAAGAGACCTGTTCCATATGAAAACTGGATGAGCACGCTATTTGGGTCTCCCAAAGAGGAATCGAAGGAGCTATGCTTGGAGTATCACGCTTCACTCAAGTGAGAGAAGGAATCTGGAGGTCCAACCGCCATCAATGATCAAGGATCAGGGATGCTGCCTCATTTGCCAAGGTGTCGAAGATAAGATGAGCCAGACACATAATACAATTTGGAAATGACCACTGGACTAGAGCTGTTACTGACTGGGTTACACAGGACGTCAAAAGAACACCTGGCCACCCACCTATGAGATAGTTGGAGTTCTTCCTCAAGACCACAATATATGGTTTGATGCTTTTTGTGTTCCTGGAGCGAGGAGATGCCATTGGGCTACACTAGCACAGGACAGGGATGAATGGAGACATTACTGGCACCTGCTCGAGCAAATCGATGAGTAACGGGATGACAAGTGATACAAGTGAAGTGATATATGTCAGAGTTAGTGATTACGGAGGAGGATGATTTAGTTGTGGGTGATGAGAAATTCTGGTGACTTTTTATTGTGAGTGATTTGTAGAATATAATGTGTAAAGGTGCTCAGGGAAGAAAAATCTGTTAGGGATGTGTAATTTTTAGTTGAAATGTTTTAGGATTATGATGGACATGAAAATATATAACTGTATAACAGATGCCAACATCTTTGAAAATAGTGGAAAAGTGGCTTGAGAATGATTGAAATTGGAAAGGAAAAACATTGTTTTACAGCTTAAGAGGAGTGAAGGATATTAAATAAAGATGAGAAAACCATGTCTAAAATATTAAAGAAATCAGGGATATTCTAGTTCACTTTCATGGACCTAGTATAAATCAGTTGTGGGAGAACAAGGAAATGTCAGCTGATGGATACATAGGGGAATCAATGTTCATGAACTAAAAGGTTCCAGTTAAAGGATAACATGATGGAGAATGTAATCCAGAAAAAAAATTGAACATATGAATTCTTAAGGAAAAATTAATTTGTGATGGACATTTAGCTCAGTGATTGAAGACCTGACTTACATATAGGAGGTTTTGGTTTTTTATCCAGGCTCTGCAAAATAGAAAAAATTATTTAGAGGTTAGGGTGTGAATTAGTTTATTAATGAAGTTTGAAATACTGTGAGCATGATCACGATCACGACCATCCTGTTATTTGTCGAGTGCCTCGAGCAGGGCCCCAGTAATGTCTCCTTCATCCTAGCCCTGAGATTTTTAAGAAAGTGCTATAATCAAGGCTCTTTAGGAGAATGAGACCCATCATTGTTACTGGTATTTGGCATATTGGGTACGCCACGGGGAGTTTGCCAGACTCTGCCGTGTGGGCAGGTTACATTCGGTAGCCTGCCAGTTTGTCCAAAGTAGGAATGAGATAATAAGATGTCATAATAAGATGTCATTATTATGACAACCGCATTCGCGGCAGTGCGGTTCCGGGAGCTGGTTTTTATAGTCTCCGAGTCTTGGCCGTTGATGGGATTACATGGCGCCAGGGGGCCAGTTGGTGGGTGTGACCCCCGCCTACTGGGATTCAGAGGATCTGAGTGGAGGATGCTCAGCCCCGATCCGAGTAGGCTTGGAGATCTCAGCCCCGGGCGAGACCCGCTTGCCTTTTTCCTCTGCCGGTACCTTCAGGTGTGCGGAGAGTGGTCTCAGCATGGTGGTGGCTGGTCCTGGAGGTCTTCGGCTGCCAGAGCCCTGGTCGGGGTGGGGAGGAAAGCTCAACCTGCTCCCCTCCAAGGGACCCCAATGAGGACAGCCGGGCACGGGGACAGGAGACTGCACTGTTCTCTGTTGAAATACTGCATGTGCTATAAATTATACTTTTGAAGAACACTCTTTTACTGAATCAGAGTTTTCTCTCCTCAAATTATTCACATTTCTTGAGATACCTGACATTTATTTCTGTCCTTACTAAGGCCATTCAGTAAAAATCAATGAATTAAATTGAGTGACATTAAGAATTCAATTTTCTAATATATTTGGAAATAGATAACTCATTCAACCTCAATGAAAATGCATTCAGACTATACGTCTTAACCTGATTTCAAATTCTCAATTTTTATTCATAACCCTCATTATGTAGTATAATATTTAGCACCTGAAAAATTATTCCCACCCTAGTTTTTTGTGGTTTTTTTTTACTACTTTTACTACTCTAAGTTGCCTATCTTAGACATATTTTGAAAAATAGACAATTTTTTTATTAAAAAAATTTTTAATAGTGAGACATCGTGAGGTACAGTTGCAGACTTACACATTTTTGTGCTTGGGTTTCAATTATACAATGATCAAATACCCATCCCTCCACTGGTGCCCATTTCCCACCACCACGAATCCCAGCATCCCTCCCACCCCCCATCCCCCCAATCCCACCCTGCCTCTGTGGCAGGGCATTCAGAAAAGGAAGGGAACACCAAATAAATGTGTTGGGAGGATCCTCCCAGGATGGGAGAAGCATGCGGAAAGTAGACTATAGACTAAATATGATTGTCACCCATTGCCTCTTTTGCAAACCACAACACCCATTAAGAGAGAGAACGAAAAATAGACAATTTGGATATAATTTTCTTATGCTATTTTAAAATTATATTACTTTTTTCTGTGTTATTAGTTTATAAAAGTGTAAATATTTTTATATTTTTAGGGAATAATATCCCTATATGGGCTGGTGTGATAGCACAGCACATAGGGCGTTTGCCTTGCATGCAGTCGACCTGGGACAATTCAGGTTCGATTCCTCTGCCCCTCTAAGGGATTCCGGCAAGCTACCAAGAGTATCCTGCCCACATGGAAGATCTTGGCTAGTTCCCCCATGGGGTATTTCATATGCCTAAAACAGTAACAAGTCTCACAATGGAGACATTACTGGTGCCTGCTCGAGCAAATCAATGAACAACATGAGGACAGTGCTACAGTGCTAATATCCCTATATGACATACGGCCACAGTTATAGTAACCCTGAACTATTGTCCGTGGGACCCTTCACTACTACTCCTATTAGGTAACCATGGTCCTTTTGTAAGAGTCTAAAGATATATTTCCATTAGACACTATACATTCGTTTTCTTTGCTTAAGCACTATTTATCAGTGGAATCACCTGATATTTGTCTTCCTTTTTCTGACTTATTTTACTTAGATGATAGCTACCAGCTCCATCTATACTGTAGCAAAAGGCATGCTGTCATCTTTTCCTGTAGCCAAGTAGTATTGGTGTCTATAGATAACAGTTTATTTATTCATTCATCTATTATTGGGTACCTGGGTTGTCTGTAGCTCTTCAACATCAAAAATAATGATGCACTGTACATAAGTGAGCATATATTTTTGAAATTAATGTTTTTGTGTACTTTGGATAAAGAGAAATAGAAATGTTAGATCATATGGTAGTTCTACGTTTAATATTTGAGAAATTTCTCTACTGTTTTACATAGGCTCTGAGAGCCAGTTTATTTCTACCAACAGTGAACTAAGAATCCTTTTCTTCAACATCCATGCAAGCAGTCATTTGATCTGACCTTTTTGATGTAGTTCTTTTTTTTGGTTTCAGTGTGTTATGTATCTTAGATATTAGCCATTTGGGTCAGAAAAATTCTGTGTGTATGAATATTTTTCCCTTTCAGTAGAATAATTTTCTATTAGTGGACAAGCCTCACGCATGAAGGAACTGTCAGAGGAACCCAGTTGTGCGGGACCTGGGGCGTAGATCTCCAAACCTGCTAAGATTAGGACCGGGGCCTCCTCCACTCAGATCCCCCATCTTCCAGTATGTAGGTGTTACACCCACCAACTGCCCCCAGTGCCGTGTAATCCCATCAACACCCAAGACTCAGAGACTATAAAACCCTGCTCCCGGAAAAGAACAGTGCAGAGTCTCCGGCCTCCATGCCTGGCTGTCCTCACCGGGCCCTCTTGGAGGAGGATGGGTTGAGTTTACCTCCCCACCCCGAGCAGAGCCCCGGCAGATGAAGACCTCTGGTTCCAGCCACAGCCATGCTTAAGACTACTCTTCACACGTTTGGAGGAGCCTCACGCATGAAGGAACTGGCAGAGGTACCCAGGTGTGCGGGAACCGGGGTGTAGATCTCCAAGCCTGGTCGGATTGGGACTGGGGCCTCCTCCACCCAGATCCCCCATCTTCCTTTATGTAGGTGTTACACCCACCAACTGTCCCCTGTGCCATGTAGTACTATCAATGACCAAGACCCAGAAACATCTTATTATCTAGTCCTTACTATGGAGAACCTGGCAGACTACCAAAAGTATCCTGCCCACACAGCAGAGTCTGGCAAACTCCCTGTGGCATATTCAATGTGCCAAAAACCAGTAACAATGATGGGTCTCATTCTCATGACCCTGAAAGAGCCTCGGATGTGGCAGTTCTTAAAATTTCAGGGCTAGGAAGAAGGAGACATTACTGGGGCCTGCTCAAGGCAATTGATGAACAACAGGATGACAGTGACAGTGACAGTGATGTTTTCTTTATAGAGCAGAGGCTGTTTGGTTTGATGTAATCCTATTAGAAGCATTATTTCTGTGTTTATTTTCTTGGAATGAAATAGCCAAAGACCCCAATGAAGAGCAAATTATGGATTGTTTTGCTTATATTTTCTCCAATGTTTTTTTATGAAATTTAGGTCTAACATCTAAACCTAATCCGTTTTGAGGTAACTTTCATTTGTGGTGTCAATCACTGACTTCAGTTTCAACCTGCTGTATGTTACTAACCAGATTTTCAAGCATAACTTACTGGAAAGGATTTTCTTCACACATTTTCTATTCTTGGCTCCTTTGTCATAAATTACCTTTATATGTGTGGATTTATATCTGGGCTTAAAATTCTATCTGATTGGTCTTATTGGTTTGTTTTTACTTCTATGGATTTATAGTATATTTTAAAGTCAAGTTAGGGGTGGCTTCTCTCATTATTTTTCTCAGGATTTTCTTGACTATTTGGTGGAGTTCTGTAGCTCCATACAACTATTAGTAGTATGTATTCTATACCCTTGAAAAATGCCATTGAAACCTTGAAAATGATTATAATAAATGTCTATGTTTTTGGTAGGATGTTAATTTTAGCTTGTTAATTCTATCTTCGTTGTCTACGCACCAATATCTCATTATGATGAAAGAGAAATCGAGAAGTTCTACATGGAGCTAGAGAAGTTCTATAAAGAAGAACACACATTCTACAAGATCATTGTGGGTGATTTTAATGCCAAGATAGGAACGAGAAGATCAGCTGAAAAACTTCACATCGGGACCCATGGCCTAGAATGGAACGAACAGGGTGAGAGACTGTCTGAGTTCATCATGTCGACCAAGACCATTCATGGTAACTCACAGTTCCAGAAGGCAGAATCTAAACGATGGACATGGGAGTCTCTCGGTGGACGATTCCACAATGAAATAGACCACATCATATTCAATCGACGGTTTTGCCTGACTGATGTCGCTGTTGTCCCAAAATTTCGAACGGGATTGGACCACCGTCTCCTTCGTACAAAATGCTACTTCACAGAGTGGGGAGAAAGGGCTGCAAAGTTCAAAAAGAGAACTCCCAGAATGACCACCAACTGGGAACTCTTTGGTACTATTGCGGCAACATGGGAAGATCCCATTGTTGACAACATTGACAAGGAATACAATTGACTGGTTCAGCAACTCCATGAATGTGCGAGGAACGCCAAGAGAGAGATAGCCACAAAATATCGCCTATCTTCGAAAACTCTTGAGCTAATTCGCCAGCATGGTTTGGCGCATGCCTCAGGCAACCGCAAGCTAACGTCCGAGCTCGCAAAGCAGTGCAGAGATGCGATCAAGGAAGACCTCAAAGAGAGAAGAGCAGAAGTACTGGTAGATGCAGCAGAAGCCGGGAAAAGTATTCGTAACGCCCGCCTGTCTTTCGCCAACTATAAGACCAAGATGACTGCCCTCCGACGTCCTGATGGATCCATCACATCCTCCAGAACGGCAATGGAGAAGATTACCATGACTTCTACTCAAATCTCTTCGATAGCCATGTCCACTTGCCGACATACCAAATTCCACAGGATGGATACGTCGTTCCCAACGTTCTCCCTTCTGAAATCCGACACGCCATTTCGTCGGTAAAGAAACAAACAGCACCCGGCCCAGACAAAGTCAGACCTGAACACCTGAAGAACCTGCCGTCAGTACTCATCAATACACTGTCTCGGCTCTTCACTCGCTACCTGTCTGAATGCAAGGTTCTGTCCCAATGGAAAACCAGCAGGACCGTACTACTGTTCAAGAAGGGAGACATCCATGACATTGGCAACTATCGCCTGTTCTGCCTATTCTCTGTCATCTACAAGTTGTTCACTCGAGTCATCCTAAATAGGATTGGCAGAACACTAGATGAAGGACAACCATGCGAGCAAGCAGGGTTCCGCAAAGGATTCAGCACCATCGACCATATCCACACGATAACCAAGCTCATTGAGGTTTCTCGGGAGTTCAAGATGCCGCTCTGTTTAACGTTCATTGATTTAAAGAAGGCCTTTGATTCTGTTGAGACGGAAGTGGTCATTGAAGCCCTAGCCTATCAGGGCATTCAAGCCCAATACATCAGGATCCTCCGTGAGCTGTATTGCGGATTCACTACCAGGATCTCACCATTCTACAAAGAAGTGATCGTTGATGTCAAGAGAGGGGTGTGGCAGGGTGATACCATTTCACCGAAACTCTTCAGTGCCACCCTCGAGAACATCATGCGACGACTGGAATGGGAAGGAATGGGAGTGAAGATAGATGGTCGGCAACTACACCACCTCTGCTTTGCTGATGACATTGTTTTAATAACACCAAATATCAGCTAAGCGGCACAAATGCTGGCCAACTTTGACCGTGAGTGTGGAAAGGTAGGACTACAGCTGAATCTTACGAAGACAATGTTTATGAGAAACAGCCTTGTTCCTGACGCCCCATTCGCTCTCAATGGAACGACCATCTCCGAATGCAACAGCTATGTGTACCTAGGTCGAGAGGTGAACATGACAAATGACCTGGCACCAGAGCTGTGCAGGAGGAAGAGAACGGCTTGGAACGCCTTCAAGAACGTCGAAGAAATAGCTAAGAGGACGAAGAACCTCCGGCTCCGGGCACATCTCTTTGATTTCACTGTTCTTCCTGCATTAACATATGCCTCAGAGACCTGGGCCCTACGCAAACAAGATGAGAACGCTATTCAGGTCTCCCAAAGAAGAATAGAAAGAGCTATGCTTGGAATATCACATTTCACTCAAATGAAAGAACGAATCCGGAGTTCTGACATCCGTCGACGATCACGGATCAGGGACGCTGTCTCATTTGCCATGGTGTCGAAAATCAGATGGGCTGGTCACGTAATGAGATTTAAAGATGACAGCTGGACTAGAGCTGTTACCAACTGGATTCCACGAAATGTCAAAAGACCACGTGGCCGCCCACCTTCCAGATGGTCAGACTTCTTTGTCAAGATCATGAACGATCGGTTTGAGTCCCTTCATATTCCCGGAGCGAACAGATGCCATTGGGCTACACTAGCACGCGACAGGGACAAATGGAGATGTTACTGGCGCCCACTCGAGCAAATTGACGACTAACGGGAAGTTAAGTCATTAAGTGATTAAGTTAATTTTAGCAAAATTTATTCTTCCAAACTTTAAATTTTTTTAGATTATTCTTCTAAAAAGAAGAATAGAAAAAAATCCAAACTTTAGATTTTTTTTATTACTTGTCGTCTATGTCTTTTTATTTTGACTTAAAGTTTGTGCGTGTGTAATTTTCCACTTCTTAGCTAATTCCTAGGTACTATATGAAATCTTTTTAAATTTTTTCTTATTATGCCATTGTAAATGAAATTTTCATTTAAATGTCATTCTTATTTTATCATTGTTTTAATTTGTTATACAAAAATTTTGCATATTGTTTTTGTAGCCTTTCAATTCATTATATTGGTATATTGTCCAATAGTTTCCTTCGTTGAATCTTGAGATTTTTTATGTATGTTATCATATTATAGAAATGATAAGATTAATCCTTAGCTTCAAATTTAAAACTCTGTTATTTATTTTACTTTCCTAATTGCTGTGGCTAGGCTTATTTACTATGAGAACAGAGATGAGAGCTGACATTTTTGTTTCATACTTGATGTTAAAAGAAAGTGTTCACTGTGGGCTTATGGCATATGGTTATTTCCACAGGAAATGTGGAGTTTGTTTATGCTGGAAGTGTGTAGGCTGCTTTCACTGAAAGTAAAGAAATATCTTACCCAGTCAAAGATTCATCGGTATTAGGGGCTCAGTGTAGTAAGTTGTATCAGGATGTTTCCATATACCACCTTCTGTAAGCCAAGATGATCTATTTTTTCACAAATAAAGTCCTAATTTAAAAATTTGTTTTGTTTAGTTTGGAGACCATACCTAGTGGTGCTCAGGATTTACTCCTGGCTCTGAGCATCTGCTCTAAGTCACTGGGGATCATATTGGATGCTGTGGGTCTAACCTGACTAGTCCGTGTACAGAGCAAGTGCCCTACCCACCATACTGCAGCTCAGCCCTCCCCCAACCCCAATTAATTAATTTTAACAGTAGATAATCTGTAAGGATGGGAAATAAACTTGGTATGTAATTCAGATTACTTATGTCATCATGCATTTAAAAGATAAAGGCCTCTTTCAGGAAAAGTATTGATGCCTTTAGGTCATTAATAGAGAAGTTGTGCTAGAAATTTTAACCCCTGAGCTTGTTATTTTTCCCCAATATTTTATAAAAGTGATATTAAGAGAAAATAATATACTAATAGTTATTAGTTTTCAAAGAATGAAAATATCATGTTTCTAAGTAATAATGATCAACAGTATCCATTATGGATAGTTTACAGATTTCTATTGACACATCATGTTGTCGTCTAGTAATGTTCTCTGTATTACCAAAAATAGAGTGAAGACTTTACTCAGACTTGCCAATAATTGAAACTCTGGAATCAATTTAGAAAAATCACCCTTAATATGCTGTCTTTTGAGAACTATTCTTGCAATCAAAATCTGTTTTAGAATTCTCCAGATAAATAGTATTTTATAATAGTATATATATGCATATATTTATATGCATGTATACATTAAGTATATAGACAGCACACGAGATGGTCTTATAACCAATATACTGCTTAATTTAGCTAGCATATACACATATCCAAGGTAAGATATTTGTAAGTGATTATCTTGTGTGATTATGGAGCTTACACTCTGTGAACTAGAGACATAAGCATGCCAATGCTTCAAATTTCCAGTCAAGTACTAAGGCTGAGACTTAAGGATAATGCATCTCAATGGTAAAAGTCTCAGTCTAAGAGCAGAAGAACAACACTTCAGTAAATAGTCAGTCAGAGAGACCAAGTTTAACCTTCCCTGATTTTTCTTCTATTCAAATTTTCAATTAATTATATAATGCCTAGTTCCATTTAGTAAGGTAATCTGCTTTACTCAGTACACCAATATAAATATTAACATTTCTCATCTGGAAACATATGCACAGATATGCACAAAAAATACTTAACCACGTGGTTATCCCTTGACCCATTTAAGTGGATACATAAAAGAAATGATCACATAGCAAAACCATACTGAAAAACAGGAAACTGGGAGGCAGCTCATCACCTAACCTGAATCAACACTGTGTAGCCATTGTGATAAAGCATCATGGTACTATAATAAAGAAAAACTCTCTGACCAGGTCAGAAAATAATAGCGATGGATGAACCACCATATATATGTTCAGCTAGTTTTTGACAAAGCATATGGTAGTATAAAATTGAATAAAGACAGCCTTTCCAACAAATGGTGCTGGGATCATTGGATTGCCAATGCAAGAAAGTAAAATTAGATCCATATCTCCTAGATTGCACAAAAGTCAACTAAAAGCAGATCAAAGGCATTGAAGTCAGACCTGAATCTATAAGGTTTAATGTTGCTTGGTCCAAACTCTATGGAAAACATTATGGAGGGTACTCAATAAACTCAGAATTGAGCTCCACATTGAGGAAAATACAGACAGAAAGCTCCAATACTTAGACCTCAAGGGAATCTTCAATGACCTGATGCCATTGGCAAGGGGTACAGAATCAAAACTAAACAAGTGGGACTGCATAAAACTTGAAAGTTCCATATGACAGAAGAATCATGGGCTAAAACTAAACTACAGCTGAGTAAGAGAAAATATTTGCACTCAACAATCAGATATCCAGGATGTCTAAAGTACTCACAAAGATTATATACATATATGCATATATTACAAATCTATATACATACGTGTATATATATATATATATATGTGTGTGTGTGTGTGTATATATATGTCCCACCAAAATGGGTAGTTGAAATGAACAGACACTTCTCTGATACAGATCAACAGATGGCCAAGAGACGCATGATAATATGTTCATCATCATCATTTAATTTTAGAGAAATTCAAATCAAAACAACAATGAGATACCATCTTACACCAGTGAGAATGACACATATCAAAACTACTGGGAACAATCTGTGTTTGTGGGAATGTGGTGAAAAGAAACTCTTATCCACTGCTGATGGGAATGTTTTTTGGTCCAACCTCTAAGGAAAACATTATGGAGGGTACTCAGTAATCTCAGAAGTGAGTTCCCATATGACCAAGCAATTTCATTTTGGGTATCCCCAGGACAAAAAAACATTCATTCAAAACAACATATGCACAGTATTATTCATTGCAGCACTCAGTGAGATAGCTAAGGTTTGGAATCAACCTCGATGTTCAACAATAGATAAGTGGATCATGAAGATATGGTATATATACACAATGGAATTCTATACAACTGTTAGGAATGATGAAATCATGTAATTTGCAGAAACATGATGGAACTTGAAGACATCATATTAAATAAAGTATTCCAGAAGGATAAACAAAGGATGATTTATCATTCATATGCTTATTTTGAATAACTGAAGGAGGGAATGCAATGTTTTAAAGGGGGGATGTCCTCATCATTCTTGACTCCAGAGTACAGGGAGGAGAAGGGAACAAAGAGTGGAAGGGTTGGGGAGAAGAGACAGATGAAAAGCATCAGAGGCCATGAACAGAGAACCCAGTTGCAAAGGTGATATTAAGGAATGATAGAGCCAAACATCAAAACCAGAGTCAACAGCTCTGAAATCAAAAGACCCACATACCTAGCTTTTTCTGCCGGTTTGCTCTTGAGTGAGGTTCATCCTGTCTTGGGTGAGGCTCATCCAAGTGTGTGTAGAGTGGCTTTAAGCATGGCAACAGTTGGGTTCTGGAGGTTTTTGGCTGCTGGTGTTCTGCTTCGGGTGTGGAGGGAAACTCAAGCCGCCCTCCTCCGAGGTGGCCCCGTGAAGACAACCTGGCATTGGGGGTCAGGGCATTCTGCCTTTTAAAATATATTTGAGATGTGTTTTTCCATGAAATTCTAGTCCCTAATTGGCTGTTATTAATTTTATATGTATTGAAAGTACAAATAAGTGACAAGCAAGACAGTGGATACCTGTTCTTAAAACTTTGAAATACACAGCAGAATATAAAAGCTATTCCACAGATAACTAATGATTCTTCATAGACATCTCAGTTAAAACACTCATCTATCCTTTCAAAAATATTATTGAACCGAAAAGTGGTTAATGGGATGGACAAAGTAAGCTGGCAAGGAGTACAGAAAGTCATGTGTCTTCCAATATCAACCAGTTTGTGTCTGATTTAGTATTTTATATCTTATATTTGTGAAAAATATTTACTTGACTATAAAACAAAATATTATTAAATAACAAATAATCCACACTGTTATCATGCTAGTTAGCAGAAATATCACTTTGATTTACATATATTTTCAATCTCTAGTAAAGTTATATTGCCTTGAATTCTTCATGCATTGTATTACAATGTTAAATATGCAGAGTTGTCCAAAGTGTCTTAATTGCTATGGTTACCATGTTGAAGATTGATTCAAAACAGGGGCAATGCATCCTGTCTCTGATTTAAGGAAAAGTCACAGAGAGAATAGCTCCAAATAGTCTGTGAAGATGGTTCATTAAAATTAAAATTCCAGCCATTTTTGTTTGTTTTCTGTTAGACTTGCTTTTATATTGAATATTCCTCATACTACCTTGACTAGAAACTAGAAGTATTATGTTGTGATTTTTATTAATATTACTTATTATTAATATTATAATCTTTTAACTCCTTCCTTTATAGTAAATTGACAGAACTTAAGCAGTGTTTAATTATTGCCTTTCCTGACTATACATTTCTATACATTCTCTTACACATTTGTAACATAACTAATAGAGACATGCGCTTGAATTACTTTTTGAAAAACAAATAAAATTCTATTATACAAGGAGAAAATATTCTGAATCAGCGAGAAAGATAAGAATTATTCAGAACATTCAAATCCACTGAGAGAGGGAAAGAGAGAGAGCAAGAGAGAGAGGAGCAAGAGAGAGAGCGAGCACAAGAGAGCAAAGAAGAGAGAAAGAAGAAAAAAATGCCTTCCATGGATGGAAGTAGACTATAAGGGAGGAGGAGGGAAACTTGGCACATTAGTGGTGGAAAATGTGCACTGGTGAAGGGACAGATGATGGAACATTGTATGGTTGAAGCCCAATCATGAACAACTTTGTAACTGTGAATCTAATGTTGACTCAATTTAAAAAAGAATAGCAGTTTGTATTTTTTTATAGATTTAGTTTCACATAAATATATGCTACCGTGCCTCTGTAGCCACATGTGCAACCCTATTGTGTCCACAAGGAGCAAAACAGTTATCATGATAACAATTCAGAAGCCCATAGAACATAAAGAGTTACAGGAAATTTTTTTCAAAATACTTTTCAAAATGTATTCTAAAGCTGGTTTCTTAAGGTTATGAAATTTAAAATGCCCTGTTAAAAGAATTCAGACTACATGACATAATCTTTCTGGAGATACTAAATTTAAATTTGCCTTCTTGAAAGTATATATACAGAGTATTTGACAGCAGAGGACTCACGAATATTTGAGATGCCTTCATAGACAATTTACGCAGGGTTGTATACTATTAATTAATTTAGGTGCGACAGCTATGTAGGTTAAAAGAATTTAAGGTTAATCACTTCTTCAAACTGTAGAATTTTTTTGCTACTCCTGGACTTAGTGTCCATAGGCTTAATCCATTTTACTGTAGAAAATGAACTAGTACCATGCTATATGATGCTTTCTAAGCTGTGGGTTTTTGTGTGTGTATGTGTGTAGGGGTGTGTTTTTGATGCGGTTATTCGTGATTTTATTTAAGCAAGCATTGTCTTAAAATGTTTAAGGTTTAAGAAGAAGACTCCCAGAACAACCACCAACTGGGAACTCTTTGGCTCTGTTGCAGCAACATGGGAAGATGCCGTCATTGACAACATTGATGAGGAATACGATCGAATGATTCAGCACCTCCATGATTGTACAAGGAATGCCAAGAGAGAGATAACCACAAAAAACCGTCTTTCTTCGAACACTCTTGAACTTATTCGCCAACGTGGCGTGGCACGTGCCTCAGGCAACCACAAGCAAACGTCCGAACTGGCAAAACAGTGCAGAAAAGCCATCAAGGATGACCTCAAAAACAGGAGAGCAGCAGTACTGGTAGATGCAGCAGAAGCTGGGAAAAACATTCGTAATGCCCGCCTGTCCTTCACCAACTACAAAACCAAGATGACTGCCCTCCGACATCATGATGGATCTATCACATCTTCCAGAAGGGCAATGGAGAAGATTATTCATGAATTCTACTCAGATCTCTTTAATAGCCACATCCACTTGCCCACATACCACATACCACATGATGGATATGTCGTTCCCAATGTTCTCCCTTCTGAAATCCAACATGCCATCTCGTCGGTAAAGAAACAAAAAGCACCTGGCCCAGACAAGATCAGACCTGAACACCTGAAGAACTTACCATCAGTACTCATCAATACATTAGCTCGACTCTTCACACGCTACCTGTCTGAATGCAAGGTTCCATCCCAATGGAAAACCAGCAAGACTGTACCACTATACAAGAAAGGAGACATCCACGACATTGGCAACTATCGCCCAATCTGCCTATTGTCTGTCATCTACAAACTATTCACTCGAGTCATCCTGAATAGGATTAGCAGAACACTAGATGAAGGACAACCATGTGAACAAGCTGGATTCCGAAAAGGATTCAGTACCATCGACCATATCCACACAATAACCAAGCTCATTGAGGTATCTCGGGAGTTCAAGATGCCGCTCTGTCTAACGTTCATTGATTTAAAGAAGGCCTTTGATTCTGTTGAAACGGAAGCGGTCATGGAAGCCCTAGCCAATCAGGGCGTACAAACTCAATACATCAGGATCCTTCGTGAGCCCTATTGCGGATTCACTACCAAGATCTCACCATTCTACAAAGAAGTAATCATCCATATCAAGAGAGGGGTTCGGCAGGGTGATACCATTTCACCAAAACTCTTCAGTGCCACCCTCGAGAACATCATGCGACGACTAGAATGGGAAAACATGGGAGTGAAGATAGATGGTCGGCAACTACACCACCTCCGCTTTGCTGATGATATCGTTCTAATAACACCAAACATCAGCCAAGCAGCACAAATGCTTGCGGACTTTGACCGTGAGTGTGGAAAGGTCGGACTACAGCTGAATCTTATGAATACAATGTTTATGAGAAACAGCCTTGTTCCTGACGCTCCATTCGCTCTCAACGGAACCACCATCTCCGAATGCAACAGTTATATATACTTAGGTCGAGAAATCAACATGATGAATGACCTGGCACCTGAGTTACGCAGGAGGAAGAGAGCGGCTTGGAATGCCTTCAAGAGCATTGAAGAAATAACTAAAAGGACAAAGAACCTCCAACTACGAGCACATCTCTTTGATTCCACTATTCTTCCTGCATTAACATATGCCTCAGAGACCTGGACCCTACGAAAACAGGATGAGAACACTATTCGGGTCTCTCAAAGAGGAATCGAAAGAACTATGCTTGGAATATCACGATTCACTCAAATGAGAGATAGAATCCGGAGTTCTGATCTTCGTCAACGCTCAAGAATCAGAGACGCTGTCTCATTTGCCAAGACATCAAAAATCAGATGGGCTGGACATGTAATGAGGTTTACAGACAACCGCTGGACTAGAGCCATTACTGATTGGATTCCACGAGACATCAAAAGATCACGTGGACGCCCACCTATAAGATGGTCAGACTTCTTCGTCAAGACCCTAAATGATCGGTTTGAGGCTCTACATGTTCCTAAAACGAACAGATACCATTGGGCTACGCTAGCACGCAACCGGGATGAATGGAGACGTTACTGGCACCCGCTCGAATAAATCGATGAATAACGGGGATTAAGTGATTAAGTGATAAGTGATTGTCTTAAAATACCAGAGAGCAAATAGTTGGACTCTGTGGATATAACATCTCAATTTCAACTCTTCAATTATACCATTGTGAAGTAAAACATACATAAACAAGGTATGGCTATCTTAAAATAAAAAGTTAGGTATAAAAATAATTTGCTAACCAGTTTTAGTTTCCAACTGTAATATAAATAGCTCATTTCGATTCTATATGAACAATATATGACTCTATATGAATAAATATGTATATATAATAAGCTATTCTATATCACCTATGTACTATACTCTATATTTTCTAATTCTATAGAATATATTCTACATATAATATTAGTGAATCATATATGTTCTATAAAGTATATAATAATTAATATTATATATAGAATATAGGGATATATAGGATACAGCATGTCTACTATAAAAATATATTAGTTATTGTGATGTGCCAGCCCCTTTTTTCATACTTTGTTACTTGACTTTTCAATCTCACTCCCCATACATACCACTCTATATCTTTATATATGTATATCTTTTCATTTGTCTTATTTGTTCTATATTTTTTCTTCCTACTTTTTGCTTACTTATCTATAAACTGTATTCTGTGGGGCTGGAGCTATAGCACAGCGGTAGGGCATTTGCCTTGCATGCAGCCAACATGGCCGACCCGAGTTCGATTCCTCCGCCCCTCTCGGAGAGCCCGGCAAGCTAACGAGAGTATCTCGCCCGCACGGCAGAGCCTGGCAAGCTCCCCGTGACGTATTCGATATTCCAGACACAGTAACAACAAAGTCTCCAATGGAGACGTTACTGGGCCTGCTTGAGCAAATCGATGATCAACGGGAGGGCCTTTACTTTTATTTTTTTTACTGTATTCTGTGATATTCTCAATATGATACAATATGCTTTAATTTATGTCAAACAGCTCATTTTACTTAAGTGTATTTCACAACCATTTTCTTTTTCACCTTGTATTATCATCAGCATAAGATTAATAAATTGGTCATTAAATTGTTATAAAATCCATCTCAAGGGGCCTGGAGAGATTGTGCAGTGGGTAGGGCATTTGCCTTGCATCCGGCTGACCTGGGTTTGATTCCTAGCATCCCATATGGTCCCCTGAGCACCGCCAGGAGTGATTCCTGAGTGAAAAGCCAGGAGTAACTCCTAGGCATCGCCGGGTGTGACCCCAAAAGAAAAAAATATCCATCTCAAGATAACAAGATAAATTATTATCTAATAATCAGAATTCTTATTCTTCATAAATGATTCAGAGAGCCTTTTAAAATATATAGTTATATTTTGTATGGAAGAGATGTTAAGAGTAATAGTGAGGGCAAAATTGGGGAAAGGAGATGTGGATACTGAGGGATGCATGTGTCTTCCCTATCTACTCATTTTCTCCAAGACCAGAATGAAATATATTCAATATTTGCAAGGTTTATATAAGATTGGTGAAGGTATTTACCAGGTAGTATTATATACTGAGTACTGTAAGGTTTGTTACAAATTGTTAACCTAATCTGTTAATTTATTACCACCAGCTGCAAAGAATAAAATAAGGGACTTGATATAATGCTCTCCTTAATCATAAATCATAAACTTTCCTCCTCCCACAACTCAGTTGCTTCAAATACTTTTGAGTTTGTACCAATTTTCCAGAGAACAAAGTTCTCAGGAAATAGGGTTCAGGACTGAAAATTATAGGGAAAAATCCAGAACATAGAGAGGCCTCAAATGGCCTGGTAAAATTGTGGGACAATTCAAGCAGACAAATCTCAGTATTAGCACATTGCATGCATGAAAGAACACAACACATCAGTGGGCAATTCTTTATCACAAAATTTCCTGGGATATACTTTTCAGAAAGGCTTGAATTAACTTTATTCATGTTTTGTCAGTTCTAATAGTATGCACATTTCAGGAATACAGTTTCACACTTTTATAAATATATATACCAAATGAGATCCATCACAAAATTTCTGGTACCTTCAGTATTATCAGAACAACCTCCTCCCCCCATTCCTATTATCCCTGTCCCCTTCTGTTCTGATACAACAACCATTTTGTCAGCATAAACTGTGGGTTTTCTTCTGCTTTGTTGTTCATATAATTTATTTCTTCATATTGTTCATATGAGTGAAATCATCAGGTATTTGTCTTCTATTTATTTATTTCACGATCACGATCACGACCATCCTGTTATTCGTCGATTGCCTTGAGCAGGCCCCAGTAACGTCTCCTTCGTCCTAGCCCTGAGATTTTTAAAAAAGTGCCATATTCAAGGCTCTTTCAGAGTTAGGAGAATGAGACGCTTCATTGTTACTGGTATTTGGCATATTGGGTACGCAACGGGGAGTTTGCCAGACTCTGCCATGTGGGCAGGTTACATTCGGTAGCCTGCCAGGTTGTCCAAAGTAGGAATGAGGTAATTATTTAATATAATTATTTCACATTTCTTCCATGTTATTACAAAAAGCCAAATTTCATCTATTTCATTGGAGAGTAGTATTTTCAGTACGTATGTGTGTGTGTAAACATATACATGTATATATTTATCACATTTCTTTCTTCAGTTCTCTTTTTATTGGGACAATTTGGGTTGCATCCATTCCTTGGTTATTATGAACAGGGGTGATAATAAATAATCATGATACTTATATTTGAGGAAATAAAAATCAAAACCAAAATCAGATATTACCTCATCCCTATGTGAATGATCTGTATCAAAAAGACTAGAAACAAATGTTGGTAAGGTCTTATAACTATTTGTGGGAATAAAATTGTTGTAACTTTTATTCAAGACCGTATGGATGTTCCTCATAAAATAAAAGGCTAACCCATGTATAATCCACCTCTGAAGAATATGAAAACTCTCACTCAAAAATATATGCAAACATTTATTGTATTGTTATTAAATATGAGAAGTAATGACTTAGCACAGCCAGTAGGGCGTTTGCCTTGCACTTAGTCGACCTGGGTTTGATTCTTCTGCCCCTCTCGGAGAGCCCAGGAAGCTACTGAGAGTTTCCGAACTGCACGGCAGAGCCTGCAAGCTCCCTGTGGCGTATTAGGTATGCCAAAAATAATAACAACAAGTCTCACAACAGAGACGTAAATGGTGCCCGCTTGAGCAAATCGATGAACAACGGGAGGACAGTGCTACATGTATAAATTAACTATGAAAACTGATAGTCAACATGGGTTTATCTGTAGAATATATGTGGAATGGTAGACCAGCACTTGCAAAATCTCTCTAAGAAAGTCCTCTTATGCTCCAAACTCTATCAGATATTGACTAAATCTTTTTGCATGTTTACATCCCAACAGATTATAGAAATACTAGATTTCAATATGAGTAATTCCAATGTGCTACATGAACACAAATGAGCTGAATATATTTTTAGTCAAGCAATGCTTCTGGGAATAAGTTATACTTGACATGATAATTGAACAATGTATGTTTTAGTAACAGTGAGTACCAAGTTGACAAGGCCTAGAGTTGGGACCAGTATTGTACACATTTGGAATATTGCTTGTCTTTCAGAAAGAAATAACTGTGGTTGCAGATATCACCCAAGCATGGGAATGCTGAAGAAGTATTGTGAGTTGAGTAAGCCAGGAAAGTTAGTGGGAGAAATATTGATTCCGACCAATTTATCAAAAAATCTAGGTCTCAGTAACATCCCAGGAACCTAAAAATATCCTTCATGGTACATTCAATAAGTCAATTTTATTTAGGAAAAATATAAATATGACTTTATGTGTGCCGTTAGTATGATGAGGTCATTCAATTTACATAAGATTGATTTCTAGATAGGACATTAGACTATTGGTTACAAAGAATCTCTTATTTCCACCCGCTACTTCTGAGGGTTAAAAATATAATTAATCCTAAATAAAAAGGGCACTGACAGTTTGTTCAGCTTCCAATTAGGCAGGATATTCTATCAAGTCCTTCAGCAAGGACAATCGAAATAAAGGCCATAACATGGAATTTGTATTGGTGTGCAACACAATCATGCCCTAGAGACTTATGGAGCTCACAGCAAATAGATGAGAGTAGCTTCCTCTTCTCGATTATATATTTGAATAAATTCAATAAATTCTCCTCTATAATTATAGATAGTCTGATTAGTATAGAATTTGAAGTTTCTCATTATAATTTTCAAAGGATTAAATATAATTTGCACAAAACTAGTTTGACTGTCCTCTTTCTTTTATATAGCTATAATTTTTGTCTTATGAAGTTGTCCCAGGGTGAGTTCTTCACTTTATTTGACTTGAGAAACACGTACTTAAATATAAGGTTTTTTCATTTACTTGTTTCTTAACTGCAGAACTTCTTTGTAGCTTCAATATGTCAATTTTATTTCTGAATGTAACAAAAAGATATATTGGACATGTTGTCTGGTCCCTTATATGATCTTGAAACTTTTCTAAACAGAAATTACATGTTTTCCGATATTCAATGTCTTTGTGGCACTTATTAGTACTTTCAATATATATATATACATATATATGTATATATGTGTATATGTTTATATATAAATATATATGTATATGTATATATATATATATATATATATAATAGCCAACTTAGGGCCTAGAGTTTTGTGGAAAAACATTTCACAAATGTATTAAGGACACTTTTCTGACAAATGTCAGACAGTTAATTCTACTATATTTATATTTGATATCCTATCTGTAAAGCAGTACTGCTATTTTGGTAATATGTATATTGCTGATATCTCCAGTACTTCCAGAAAATATAAAGATAAAAGAATAAACACTGAGACAATAAGGTAATCTCAGTGAAAACCTAACAGCTTAAAATCCTGCATAAACAGAGTATTTTAACCATCTATTTTACTCTTCTTCTAAAACATTATTAGTTATTATGTGAGCCTAAATTTAGTAGCTGAATAATGAGTAAAGAATAATTATCTTTCAAAATTCCTTTGAGACATTGAGAAGTAACTTTGTTTGATTTGTTGTTTAAGATTTTCAATATAAAGATTTTCTTTGAGATTTTTCTCAAACAAATGTAAATCGAATCTCCTGGGAATGAAGATATTTAATAAATAAATTAGATATGCATTTTGGAATACATGCATTTTTGATGGCAGATGCTGAGTTCAGAAACCTTTTGTCACATTTTATTGGGAGCACCATCTTGCAATATGCAGTATGCTAATGTGTCCTGGTATGATTAGAAGAATCACTGCCAGTTACTGATGTGAACAGACAACAACTGCTAATCCCAAAGCTCAGTTGTTTAGACCATGAAATGAAAACCCCCTAATTAAACCCCACAGCCAATTGATAATCACCCATGCACAGGACATTCTTACTTTTTTTGCTATAAGCATGTGATAAGACTTTGGCATTTGGCCTCCTCCAGTCATTATTTAGTTTAGGAATTTTAGTATCAAGACTAAGTGATTATGCTCTATTCATGTTGGCAGACAAATAAAAGAAGTGATTTTTAGCTTTTATTGGAACCTGTTAATTTTGAAATGTCCTAAGCACTACAGATAGTAGCATGCATGTTACATTAGGGAAGTTTACATTTAGCTCCATTTTACCTTCCTTTCTTTAATGATAAACGATTCTAATGTTTTCACTTCTTTCTTTTTCAAGTAACACAGGTTAAGAGAGAGAAAGGTGAGAGAATAAAAATAAAGGGAGGGGAAGAGAAAATAATACAATAGTAAAAACAGAAAATAACATTGATGTTTATGCTGACCCTAAGAAACATAGCTAAATGTGACCTTAAAGATTTCCTTATTTGTAAACAAAACATGGACTTCAATTTGGTTGGCATTTGTTGTTGGTGGTGGTGGTGGTGGGCCACACATGGCAATAGGTGCCAGTTCTTTTGTAGCAAAATTTGAGGTTGCGTGGAGTGAAGTGTGAAAGATTTCCCCAAGAACAAAGTCCTGATCCAGCTGGGTTCACTTGTGAGTTTCTATGAAACCTTCAGAGAGCACTTACTGCCTTTACTTCTTAAGCACTTCCAAAGCATTGAACAAATAAGAATCTTTCCTAACTCCATCTATGCAGATAACATTATAGTAATAGCCAAAGCAGAAAGAGACATTTGATGTAATTAAGTGAAAAAATGAAAACTAATAGTCAACAATACCTAAACTATCTTAGTTAGGGGTGTATCCCACCTTTGGGATTTTTTTTGTTAGGTGTAAGAATTCCAACAGCCCCCTCTCTCCCAACCCACCTTTTAATTTTTCAGATAAAATTTCAGACAAATCTCCAGGATAAACATAGGTGTAAAAAACTTTAACAATATTTTAGCAAACTGAATCCAACAGTATATCAATATAATTATACACCATGATAAATTTGGATGCAAGAATGGTTCACCATATGAAAATAAATTAACATAATATATCACATAAGTAAAAAGAAAGAAATCATGTGATCCCATTGATCAATGCAGAAAAGGCTTTTAACAATCTCCAACATCTGTTCATGACAAAACATAGGCTTAATAAATTGGGGATGGGAATTTCCTTAAAGATAATAGCAGCCATATTAGAATAAGTCCAGAGCCAGTGTCATTCTTAGTGATGAAAAACTGAAATTATTCCCTCTGAGATCAGGCACAAGGCAAGAATATCCACTGTCTCCACTCTTATTCAATTTAATATTAGAAGTACTGGCTACAGCATTCAGTTCAACAAAAATTATTAGAATGATTTTAAATAGCAAAAATATAAATAAAATATTCACTATTTGCAGAGGACATGATGATACAATATATATAATAACATAGAGGACCATAAGGAATCTACAGAAAAGTTCCTAGAAAGCAAAAACCTATACAATAAAGTGACCAGCTTTGTTGGTGACAAAGTGCCAAATTCAATACAAAAAGTTGATCACATTTTTATATGCAAATAATGAATCAGAGGAGAAAATTATCAAAGAGTCTGTCTCCTTCAAAGTAGTGTCTAAAATAATAAAATATTTACAAATAAACTTAATAAAAGATGTGGGAGATCTATACCATAAAATTTTAAATCACTTAAGAAAGACTTAAGGAGGGCCTGGAGTGATAGCATAGCTGGTAGGGTGTTTTCCTTGCACATGACCAACCGGGGTTGGATTCCCACCATCCCATAAGGGAACTTGAGCACTGCCAGGAGTAATTCCTGAGTGCATGAGCCAGGAGTAACCCCTGTGTATTGCTGGGTGTGACCCAAAAAACAAAAAAGAAAAAAAAAGACTTAAGAAAATGTAAACATATGGTTATGCATTAGATGAATAATATCGTCAACATTACCACCAAATCTAAATTTTTATATCGGTTCAGTGCAATCTCCTTTGAAATTTAAATGACATTCTTCAAGGGCTTAGAATACTCACCCTTAAAGTTTGTGTGGAATCATAAAAGACCCTGTATAGATAGCCAAAGCCATACTTAAAAAGAGAAAACTGGAAAACATCTCAGTATATAACCTGAAAGCTATAGATATCAAAACAGCATGGTATTAGAATAAAGATAGGCTCTCTGATCAATGTATTAAAAACAAATCCCAATGATAAGTTCACAAATCTTTGGTCAGCTAATTTTCAACAAAGGAACTGAGAACTTGATATGGACTAAACATAGCCCCTTCAACAAATGTTGCTGACAAAACTGAAAAAAACTTGTAAAAAATTAAAGCAAGACAAAACTTACACACCTTACACAAAAGCCATTTTGAAGTGGATCAAACACCTTGAGATCAGTTTGGATCTATAAAGTACATAGAAGATATTGGTAGAATGTTCCACAACTTAAAGACTCCAAGGAATCTTCAAGGATGCTCTGCCATTGGTAAAGTCTACAGAATCAAAAATGAACAAATGGAACTACATCACATTACAGGATTTCTGCATTAAAAAAGAAATACAGGCTAAAATAAAAGATATATATCTGAAAAGGGAAAAGTACTTGCTCTCAACAAATCAGATAAAGGGTTAATATGACAGATATATAAAATACAAAGGTAAGGTAGTCTGTGGAGAGAGAGAGAACCTGAGGACACTGGTAAAGAGAAATTAATACCAATGATGGGATTGGTGATGGAATATTATATGCCTAAATCTCAATTATGAATAATTTTGTAAACCATGGTAACATGACAAAATTTTTTTAAATTACAGTCTCTTGTAAGGGTATAGTATAGTCTAATAATTTCAAATCTTATATTTTAGTTATTGACAAGTGATTTATATGGAGTATGTATATGCTCTGAGTCACATTATCAGTGGGAAACTATTGTCAGAACTATGGAGCAGTTTTTATCTGCAGACAGTATCAATACCGAGGAAAAGAATGTTTCTTCTTTTCTTCAATGCTAGTTTTACTGTAAGTGTCCTATGACAAGGGCAATATGTTTGTGTCCGTGAAGATGGTGCATTTTGAGTTATCAGTGTATCTAATACTTTTGGATATTTGATGCCTGGCTCCTGTCTTCCATAAATTGTGTTAAGCAAGGTTTGAGGGACTTGCTTGTATAGACGCTTTCATTGTCTTGCTCAACAATTTTAGTAGTTCTTTGGAGCCCTTAGACTAATTATCCCATGCCTAATTAGGTAACTCTTCAGGCTCCTTACCTATCTATGCCTATGCATGTGCTGTGAATTTACAAGTTAAAACATCAAGAAGTGTGCATTGTTATTTAGAAACATACTTGTTAAAAGAAATTTAAACCACTAATTTAGACTCTAGTTTATGACAGCTTTCTGAATTATTCCCCAGAATGTATCTTAGTAATTCTTTCATTTATTTAAATTTGCTTGTCCATCAATGCTTAATACTCTACTCTCAGCAAGATGCTCAAGGGTCACTTTCAGCAGTACTCAAAGGACCATGCGGTATAGGGGATTGAAGCCATGTCTTCCTCATACAAAGCATTCATTCTAGTTCTTTGAGCTCTTTCCCTGATTCTGGGCAACCAAAATAAATATTTTGTTGTTTCAGGGCCATACTCGGCATGTTCGGGGTGTACTCTTATCTCTATATTCAAGGATCACTTCTGGTAGTGTTGAGGCGACCCTATGGGACGGCAGGGATAAAACTGAGGTTGGCCACATGTAATACAAGCACCATACCAGCCCTAATATCGTTCTGCACCCTAGTTAACATATTATGAGATTAATTGTTTTCATATTAATCCACAAGGAAACATTGAACAACCCCTTCCAATATGGTGGATCCAAAAATTTTGGCCCTCCCATTGTTCGTCGATTTGCTCGAGCGGGCCCAGTAACGTCTCCATTGGAGACTTTGTTGTTACTGTGTCTGGCATATCAAATATGTCATGGGGAGCTTGCCAGGCTCTGCCGTGCGGGCGAGATACTCTCGGTAGCTTGCCGGGCTCTCCCAGAGGGGCGGAGGAATCGAACTCGGGCCGGCCATATTGGCTACGAGCAAGGCAAACGTCCTACCGCTAAAAATTTTACTATTTAAATAATCTAAACAATATTTTATTTTTCCCCTGAGTCAGAAGTTCATAAAGTTATAATAACCTGTTCAGTATTAAGGATGAAGGAAATTGTCTTGTGAAGGAAGATTACATATATTCTTCGTAACAAAATATTATGACTTTTACTTAATTTCACTATCCCTGCTCTATTTGATGCAATGTATGATTTTTTAAAATCAGTATTTCATGAGTTTAGGAGATCCTGTTATTAATTTTTTCATAATTTTTCAAGCCAAATATAAATTTTTCGTCATTATTTTTATTTCATTTTATTTTTATTAGTGAAACACCATGAGGTACAGTTGTAGACTTACAAATTTTTGGTTTGGATTTCAGATATACAATGATAGAGTACCCATGCTTCCACCAGTGCCAACTTTCCACCACCAGTGATTCCAGTATCCCTCCCACCACGAATTCCGCCATCCCACCCTGCATCTGTGGCAGGACATTCCCTTTTGTTCTCTCTCTCTATTTGTCGGATAGGTATTGGTAAAATATCCTTTCCCATTCTGTAGACTGTCTTTGTATTTCTGTCACTGTTTCTTTTGAAGTGAAGAAGGTTTTTAGTTTAAGCTAATCCCTTTTGTCTATATTATTTTCACTCGCTTGGCCATTGGCATGTCACATTTGAAGATACCGTTAGTTTCAGTATCATGGAGTGGTTTTCCAACCTTGTCTTCAATGCACCTTACGGATTCCGGTCTGGTGTTGAGGTCTTTAATCCATTTTGATCTTAATTGTGTACATGGTGTTAGGCAGAGATCTAAGCCCATTTTTCTGCATGTAGCTGTGCAGTTTTGCCAGTACAATTTGTTAAAGAGGGTTTACTTGCTCCACTTCACATTTCCTACTCCTTTATCAAAGACTATATGATCATTTATTTGAGGGGAGATATCAACCCTGTTCCATTGGTCTGCAGGTCTGCCTTTATTCCAGTACCGATTTGCTCGAGAGGGCCCAATAGCGTCTGTTTTGAAACTTTGTTGTTACTGTGTTTGGCATATTGAATACATCACAGGTAGCTTGCCAGGCTTTGCCGTGCAAGCGAGATACTCTCGGGAGCTTGCCGGGATCTCCGAGCGGGGCGGGGAATCGAACTCAGTTAGGCCATGTTGGCTGTGTACAAGGCAAACAGCCTACTCACTGTGCTATCGCTCCAACCCTTTCCAGTACCATGATCTTTTAATTATTATTGCTTTGTAGTAGAGTCTGAAGGTAGGGAGGTTGATTCATCCCATTTTCTTTTTCCCAAGAATTGCTGTAGCTATATGTGGGTGATCATTGTTCCATATGAATTTCAGGAGAGTTTGCTACATTTCTTTGAAGAATGTCATGAAGAATGTCATCGTTATAGGGATTGCATTGAATTTGCACAGTGCTCTGGAGAGTATTGGCATTTTGACAATGTTAATTTTCCCGATCCATGAGCAAGGGATATATTTCCATTTTCTCGTGTCCTCTTTTATTTCCTGAAGTAGTGTTTGTAGTTTTCTTTGTACAGGACTTTTGCTTCCTTAGTCAAACTGATTTCTAGGTACTTGATTTTCTGGGGCACAATTGTGAATGGGATTGTATTTTCATGTCACTTTCTTCTCTCTCACTATTTGTGTATAGGAAAGCCATGGGCTTTTGAGTATTGATTTTATAGCCTGCAACTTTACTATACAAGTCTATTGTTTCTAGGAGTTTCCTGGTAGAGGTCTTAGGGTTCTCAAGTATAGTATCATAATATCTGCAAATAGTGAGAGCTTGATTTTTTTTCTTTATTACCTGAGCGCCCTTAATATATTTTTGCCTGACTGCAATTGCAAGTACATCCAGTACTATTTATTGAATAGCAGTGGAGAGAGTGGACATCCTTGTCTCATCTCTGATCTTAGAGGCAAGGCTCTCTATTTTCCCAATGATACTTTCTGTAGGCTTGTGGTAGATGGCTTTAACTAAATTGAGGAAAATCCAATCTGTCCTCATTTTGTAGCGGGTTTTCATCATAAACTGGTGCTGGATGGTGTCAAATGTTTTCTCTGCATCTATTGATATGATCATATGGTTTTTATTTTTACTTTTGTTGATATGATGGATTATGTTGATTGATTTCCAAATGTTAAACCATCCTTGCATCCCTGAGATGAACCCCACTTGGTCGTGGTGTATGATCTTTTTGATGAGTTTTTGAATTCTATTTGCTAGTATTTTGTTGAGTATCTTTGCATCTATGTTCATCAGGGATATTGGCTTGCAGTTTTCTTTTCTTGTTGTGTCTTTGTTTCCTTTTGGTATTAGACATATATGGGCTTCATAGAAACAGTTTTGGAGAGTTTCTATTTCTGCAATTTTCCTGGAATAGCTTCAGAAGAACTGGCAATAGGCCCTCTGTAAATGTTTGGAAAAATTCGCTAGTGAATCCATCTGGACCTGAGCTTTTGTTTTTGGGAAGACTTTTGTTTATAGTTTCAATTCCCTTGATGTTTATAGGACTATTCAGGTACTCTGATCTTCTTGATTCAGCTTTGGGAGATTATAGTGATCCAGGAATTTATCCTTTTCTTCTAGGTTCTCTTGTTTCGTGGCATACAGATTTCCAAATTAATCTCTGATGATCTTTTGAATTTCTTTGGTTTCTGTTGTGATATGCCCCGTCTCTTTTCTGATTCGGTTTATTAGGGTTCTCTCTTTCTTTGTGAGTCTTGTTAGTAGTTTATCTATCTTGTTTATTTTCTCAAAGAACCAGCTCTCGGTTTCATTGATCTGTGTTCCTTTTGTTGGTCCTTTTCTAAGATCTTGAGCTGTGAAGTCAAGTTGTTTATGTGGACCCTTTCTTCTTTCCTGAGAAATGTGGGCAGAGCTATAAATTTTCCTCTTAACAGGGCTTTAGCAGCATCCCATAGGTTCTGGTTGCTCATGTCTTCATTCTCATTTGTTTCCAGGTATCTTTTGATTTCTTCCTTGACTTTATTCCTGACCCATTCGTTGTTCAACATTGAGTTGTTTTATTTCCAGGTGTTTGATTTGTTTCTCCGTATCTGTGTGTGACTCACTTCTATCTTCAGTGCATTGTGGTCTGAAAAGATTGTACTCTTTCTATCTTCCTGACTTTATTGAGGTATGTTTTGTGGCCTATCGCATTGTCTTTTTTGGAAAATGTTCCCTGTGCACTGGAGAAGAATGTGTATTCTTCCTTTTTGGGGTGTAAAGCCCTGTATAGGTCTATAAGCCCTATCTCTTCTATTTCTTCCTTCAAAGCCAATGTTTCCTTGCTGAGTTTTGTTCCTGTTGATTATCTGGAGATGATAAGGCGATGTTGAAGTATCTGTCTACTATTATTGTGTTGCTATCAATGCCCTCTTAAAATCTTTTAGCAGTTGTTTTAAATATTTATCTGTTCTCTCATTAGGTGTGTATACATTTAAGAGTGTGATTTCTCCCTTTTGTACATATCTTTTATTAAATAGAATATGGCCTTCGCTGTCCCTTCTAATCTTTTTCAACCTTAAATTTATGTTGTTGTATACTAGTATGGCTACCCCAGCTTTTTTGAGGGAGCTGTTTGCTTGCAGGATTGTTTTCCATCCTTTAACTTTGAGTCTGTGTTTACTCTGACTTCTCCAGATGAGTTTCTTTTAGACAGCAGAATATTGGGTTCTGTTTCTGAATCCATTTAGCCACTCTGTGTTTTTTAATTGGTGAATTTAGACCATTGACATTGAGAGAGATTATTGTTATGGGGTTTTGTGTCATCTTTCTGTAAGGGTCTGTTGTGCTTGTAGGCTTTGTCTTGTCTTATAGTAGTAGCCCCTTTAGTCCTTCTATTAGGGAGGGTTTTGAGTCTATGAAGTTCCTGATCTGCTGTTTATCCACAAAATAGTGTACTGTTCCTTTGAGTTTGAGTGAGAGTTTAGCCGGATAGAGTATTCTTGGTGATTCATTCATTTCATTGAGTTTTTTCACTATATTTCACCATTGCTTTCGGGCTTGGAGAGTTTCTTCTGATAGGTCTGCTGTGAATCTAAAGGGTGCTACTTTGTATGTGATTTCCTTCTTTGACCTTGCTGCTTGCAGTCTTGTGTCTCTATCTGCATGGCATCCATCATTCTAAATATGATATGTCTTAGAGTGTTTTTCTTAGGGTCTCTTTTAGCTGACACCCTTTGGGCTCCTTGAATCTAAATGGCTGTTTGTCCAGCTCTGGGAACTTTTCAGCAATGATTTGTTTGACTGTTGCCTTTTCTTTGGGATTGTTTCTCTGAACTTCAGGTAGTGCAATGATTCTAGTGTTGTTAGAATCTAATGTTGGAATTATCTCCTAGTACTCTGATTCGCTCTAGAGTATTTTGAGGTCTCTTTCCATTGTTTGTTTTTTCCTATAGGCTTCGTGCAGCTGATCTTCTAGCTCACTGATTCTGTCTTCAGCTGTGGCCATTCTACTGTTGACGGCACACACTGAGTTTTTTTTTATTTCATCTACCGAATCTTTTATTCGTGACATTTCTGTGGATAGATTTCCAACTTCTGCTCTCATTTCTTCCTTTATTTTCTTAATTGTTTCTTTCATGTCCTCCTTTAATTTACTGGATATCTGTCTGACAGTTTCATTGAGTTCATTGAACATCTTCCTTACTTCATATCTGAATTCTTTCTCAGAGAGGTCCCTTAGGTGAGTAGCACCTACTGAGGCTTCTGGACTCTTTCCATCGTCCTCCCCTTTGTGGTGGGGGTTTGCGATGTTTCTTCATGTTGGCGTGGAGGTATGGAGACTGAGATGTTACATGAGATTGCTAGGTATGAGTAAATTACCTGCAGCCATGTGAGCGTTCGCAGGTCCAAAATTAGGCCACACCTCTTCTACAAAGGCCACGCCCACTTCTGAAGAGGCCACACCCTCTATGTGTGCCTGGTGTATGGGGGTACAATCTGGGGGAGAAAGAAGACCGGCACAGCATTGGGGATGAACAGGAAGAGTTCAGGGATGGTGAGCATCCCAGTTTACTAGTGGATGCCTAATGCACGTATGCGAGAAAGCCAAGTCCCGGGTTCAAGTAATGACTGACCTAGGGGAGGAAGAAGACTGGGCACAGCGTTGGGGACAAACAGGAAGAGCTGGACATTATTTTTAAATATAAGTTATATAAATTTTCAATTAAATAAAGTATATGAAAACAAAGAAAGTAAATACTCAAAACTCATAACTTTCTTATTACTTTATATTTATTTTTACTATTACTTATGCTCTTAGGCTTATGTGCATCTATTTTACCTATGTTATGAAAATATTATACAAGTGCTCTTAGGCTTCTAATTTCAACTCTTCAGTCATATCATGATAGCTTATAAAGAGAAAGCAGTGCTGTTACTCTCTCCTTTGATTTGAAGTGGTGTTCATACATTTTTTTTTCATCTAGACTTTTTTTCATCTAGACTTGCTTTCTCTGCCATTCCTGCAGTGTATTTTTCCATCAGACAAAACCTCTATTCTAAGGAATGAAAGAAAATAATATGGTATGTATGTGTTATTTCTCCTTGAATACTTTCTTCCCAATAAATGCTGCTGTTCTGGTTGTGTTTCTTTTCTGACCAATTGGTCTATTTCCCAAATGTGGTGAGATGTGTGGATCCTTCTTAGAGTTTCATGGTTCAATTTGTAAAATGAGTGATACAAAGAAATGTGTCATGCCTAAAAGTCAATTAACTGAACTAACCAAATCTCACTTTGAAGGTGAAGTCTTTCATAAAATAACATCTCACTATTTATAGTTAAAACAATGATGACCCCTTTAGGCACTTGTGCTATGGTAATTACTCCCTGGTAGAAAATTTTAGTTATTAAGACAGCTTCTTAGAAATGTATGCATGTTAGATTACATTGGTGGCAATCATACTATTTCTAATAAGACTTGTGGGAGCATGGAAATCCTCAGCTCTTATATTTCTTTCACAGTGCTATAATAGATGGTAGCTGCTTGTAGAAAACATAAGCAAATGAGCTAAGTTGTATGCTGATATTTAGGCATAGATAACTTCAATTTCCAAATCCTGGTTCAGTGTAGTAGTCAAAGTTGCTGAAAAAAGCACTAGGGGATCAAATTGTTCAATTATCAACTTAATTATGTTTCAAGAATATTATGTTATGTGTCCTTTGGATATCACTGCAATACAACAGAGGTACAAAGAGAAAAGTATGTTTTAACATCAGGGAATTTTGGGTAATTTCTTTCTGTTAGCTTACTTTCTTAGTAGGAATTCAGTGCACTGTCATTTCAGGTTAGGTGGTGTTACAATATATTAAATAGCAGCATGTTTCCTTAGAAAACCAAGCCTTTAAAATGTTTAATCAATATTATCCTGTATCTGTTAGTCTTTCTTTGGAATGATCACTGTATCACTGTCATCCTGTTGTTCATCGATTGCCTTGAGCAGGCCCCAGTAACGTCTCCTTCGTCCTAGCTCTGAGATTTTAAGAAATGCCACATTTGAGGCTCTTTCAGGGTCAGGAGAATGAGACCCATCATTGTTACTGGTTTTTGACATATTGAATATACCACGGGGAGTTTGCCAGACTCTGCTGTGTGGGTAGGATACTTTTGGTAGCCTGCCAAGTTCTCCAGATTAAGAACTAGATAATAAGATGTTGCTTCCGGGAGCAGGGTTTTATAGTCTCTGGGTTTTGGCCATTGATGAGATTACATGGCGCCAGGGACAGTTGGTGGGTGTAACGCCTACATACTGGAAAATGGGGGATCTGGGTGGAGGACGTCCCAGTCCCAATCCGAGAAGGCTTGGAGATCTACACCCCGGTTCCCGCACACCTGGGTTCCTCTGCCAGTTCCCTCAATGCGTGAGGCTCATCCGAAAGTGTGGAGTGTGGTTTTAAGCATGGCTGTTGCTGGCACCGGAGGTCTTCAGTCTTCATTCTTTGGAATGACAGTGTTCATAATTCTTGCTATGATAGCTTACCAAATAAGTTTCCATAATTTGGTAGAATTATGGACACAGTAACAACAAAGTCTCCAATGGAGACGTTACTGGGCCCGCTCAAGCAAATTGATGATCAACGGGAGGGCCTTTACCTTACCTTTATAATTTGGTAGAAATACTAATAAATAATTATGAGTGAAATAGTACTGATAGAGTAAGGCCAAAACAGATGGTTAGATGCCAGTTAGTTATTAGAAACTTAAAAGTAATATGAAAATATTTGAGTTCAAAAACTCAAACTTCAATCTGGAAATAGAATGCACATGATTCTCTGTGTCTAAATAATAAAGACTTCCAGAGTTATATGAACAAATTGCTTTTGTAAATGATTTATAAGTCAATAAAAAACAATTGGAAACAATACCTGGCAATTCTCAGATTTACCCCTGTATATGCAATCAAGGATCACTCCTGGTTGATTCACGGGACAATATGAGGTGCCAGTTATCAAAGCCTGGTCAACTGCATACCAGGAAAATACCCTATCTGATTTACTATCATTCTGCCCCCAAACAATTAGTCAGTTTTTAACTTTGCTCACTTTTTTTTAAAAAAAATTCTCTTTTAAAATATTGAATAACCGAGATTCCCGCCTGAAGCCCAGTGGGGAAAGTGCCCGTCCATCTCTGGGGGAACGACCACCAGTCCGTCGGCTCCTCCCCTCCAGTCCGTCGGCTCCTCCCCTCCGGTCCGTGGGCTCCTCCCCTCCAGGTGGGTCGGCGGCATCCAGCCGGGAAGTGCTCCTGCCCCCCCAGCTGCGCCTCAGATTCCCGCCTGAAGCCCAGTGGGGAAAGTGCCCGTCCATCTCTGGGGGACCTACCACCAGTCCATCGGCTCCTCCCCTCCAGTCCGTCGGCTCCTCCCCTCCAGGTGCGTCGGGGGAGTCCAGCCGGGAAGTGCTTCTGCCCCCCCAGCCGCGCCTCAGATTCCCGCCTGAAGCCCAGTGTGGAAAGTGCCCGTCCATCTCCAGGGGACAGACCACCAGTCCGTCGGCTCCTCCCCTCCAGGTGGGTCGGGGGCGTCCAGCCGGGAAGTGCTCCTGCCCCCCCAGCCGTGCCTCAGATTCCCGCCTGAAGCCCAGTGGGGAAAGTGCCAGTCCATAACCGGGAACCGACCACCAGTCCGTCGGCTCCTCCCCTCCAGTCCGCCGGCTCCTCCCCTCCAGTCCTTTGGCTCCTCCCCTCCAGTCCATCGGCTTCTCCCCTCCAGGTGGGTCGGGGGCGTCCAGCCGGGAAGTGCTCCTGCCCCCCCCAGCCGCGCCTCAGATTCCCACCTGAAGCCCAGTGGGGAAAGTGCCTGTCCATCTCCGGGGGACCGACCACCAGTCCGTCGGCTCCTCCCTCCAGGTGGGTTTGGGGGCGTCCAGCCGGGAAGTCCTCCTGCCCCCCCAGGCGCGCCTCAGATTCCCGCCTGAAGCCCAGTGGGGAGACTGTAGATCACCCTTCCTCCATTCCAGGATCCTGGGTGGTGTCGCCTGGGACAGGCTCGGGGCGAGGCCACCAGGAAAGGGGCGTGGCCTTTTAAAAGTGGGCGTGGCCTTCTCCTTGGCGGGCGGCCGCTAACGGCCACAGATATATCACTAACATCAAGCACTGAGGACTCCCATCCCACAACTTGCTGCCTAATACCAACCAAAAATTTCCCACCTCTTCTACTGCAATCCAACAACAACCCACTCGCCTACTCAAGTTCCAACAAAGACCTGTTTGAAAACAGCTGTATAAATTCATTTCCAAATAGCACGTCCTCCAAAAGTTTCACTCAATGTCTGTTATAAAACAAAGAATAACGCCTGACTGAGAAGAACGTCAAACTCAGAAACGTAGAAGGGTGCCTACCATGGACAAAAACTTATCCATAATCCCTTCCCACTATAAAAGGGAATAGTATAATCTGTGCCGGACAGAACCGAGGCCCATTGTTTGGCAACAAAACTGAACGGCTCCTGGCAGTCTCTCCTCATTCAACCAGGTACAGCCTGCCCCACGGCCTAAGACTCCCCCAGGGAATGCTCAGCTAGCTTAATCCCCTAGAATTGCCGGTTTTCTCCCTTGACCTGCGCAGGACGGGAACTGAGGCAACATCAGATCCCGCGGCAACAAAGCTGAAGGGATCCGGGAACTCTCTACTCACTCAACCAGAATAGTAACAGTGAAGGTGAAGGACTAAAGCACACTGGTCACAATGGTAAAGCAACACAAAAGCCCACCAAACTTTCTTATTGAAGAGGCTAGCCCAGAAGACATCAACAGTATTGTAGTATTAGACAACCTCTCTGACAAGGAATTCAGAAGGGAGCTACTTAGGATGCTTAGGGAACAAAAAGACACAATGGAAAGCAATGCCAACAAAAGACAAGAGGATTTGAAGGCAGAAATGAGAAAAATGCAATCGGAAATGTCACACCTGAAAACCCTGGTAGGCGAATTGAAAACCTCAGTGGAAGGCTTCAGAAGCAGAGTAACAGCTGCTGAGAACAGAATCAGTGAGCTTGAAGATGAAGTTCAGAGACTCACCAGAAAAGAGCAGAAAATGGAAAAGAGACTCACAGTTCGGGAACAGATGGCAAGAGAAGATCGTGATGAAGCCAAGAGGGGTAACATAAGAATTATTGGAGTCCCAGAGGGACAGGAAGAAAACCTTGATGAAGAAGAAACTGTCAAAGGCATCATTGCTACAACATTTCCAGAGCTGAAGAAAACTTGTGACCACATTCAGGAGGCCCGAAGGGTACCAACTAGAAGAAATCCGAACAAAAATACCCCAAGACACATCCTGATCAAAATGACCAAAACCTTAGACAGAGACAAAATTATGAAAGCAGCAAGATCGAAGAAAGAAATCTTTTACAAAGGAGCATCCTTAAAATTCACAGCTGATTTTTCTGATGAAACCCTCAGGGCCCGAAAACAGTGGTGGGACATAGTGAAAAAACTCAATGAAATAAATGCCTCTCCAAAAATACTTTACCCAGCGAGACTCTCATTCATAATAGAAGGAACAACACACAGTTTCACAGACAAACAACAGCTCAGGAACTTCATAGACTCAAGACCATGGTTACAAGTACAACTAAATGGGCTACTTTAAGACAGGACAGGCCCCTCAAATACACCTAATTTCATCAGAACAATGGGACAAAATCCCATAACAATAATCTCTCTCAATGTCAATGGGCTAAATGCACCAATTAAAAGACACAGAGTGGCAGGATGGATTAGAAAATTGAACCCAACATTCTGCTGCCTGCAAGAAACACACCTTAATAGTCAAAGAAAACACAGACTCAGAGTCAAAGGCTGGAAAACAATCCTACAGGCAAACAGCTCCCATAAAAAAGCTGGGGTAGCCACCTTAATATCAGACCACATCGATTTCAGAGTGAAGAAGGTCATAAGAGACAGTGAAGGCCATTTCTTATTGATCAAAGGATCTGTACAACAGGAAGAACTTACAATAATAAATGTATATGCACCTAATGAGACACCAGCAAAGTACTTAAAACAACTACTCATAGATTTGGAAAAAGACATCAATAGCAACACAATACTAGTGGGAGAGTTCAACACCGCTTTGTCACCTCTGGATAGATCAACCAGACTCAAACTTAGCAAGGACATACTTAATCTGAGGGAAACAATGGAAGAAAGGGACTTAGTAGATATATACAGGACACTTCATCCTCAAAAGGCTGAATATACATTCTTCTCAAGCGTACATGGAACATTCTCCAAGATAGACCACATGCTGAGCAACAAAACATACCTCCATAAAATTAAGAAGATAGAGATTGTATCAACAATCTTCTCAGACCACAATGCACTTAAATTAGAAGTAAATCACACACAAAATCAGAAAACTAAATCAAACACCTGGAAATTAAACAGTGCGCTATTGAAGAACGAGTGGCTTAGAATGGAAATCAAAGAGGAAATCAAAAGATTCCTAGAAACGAATGAAAATGAGGACACGAGTTACCAAAACTTATGGGACACAGCAAAAGCTGTCTTAAGAGGAAAGTTTATACCTCTACAAGCATTCCTCAGAAAGGAGGAGCGAGCCCACATAAATAAACTAACCTCACAGCTTAAGAACTTGGAGAAGGACCAACAAAAGGAGCACAACCCGAACAGGAGGAAGGAAATAATAAAACTCAGAGCAGAGATTAACGAGATGGAAAACCAAAAAACAATCCGAAAGATCAATGAAACCAAGAGCTGGTTCTTTGAGAAAATTAACAAGATCGATAAGCCTCTAGCAAAACTCACAAAGAAGGGGAGAGAGAAAACCCTAATAAAACGAATCAGAAATGAAAAGGAGGTCATCACGAGAAACTACACAAATTCAGAGGATCCTCAGGGAGTACTTTGAGAAGCTTTATGCTACGGAACATCAAAACCATGAGGAAGTGGATAAATTCCTAGACTCCTACAGACTCCCAAGGCTGAACCAAGAAGACCTGGAATACCTGAACAGACCTATCACTATCAAGGAAATTGAAATGGTAATAAAAAGTCTCCCCAAGCACAAAAGCCCTGGCCCGGATGGATTCACTAGTGAATTCTTCCAAATCTTTAAAGAAGACTTACTCCCAATCCTCTTTAAGCTTTTCCACGAAATTGAAATATCAAAAACACTTCCGAATAGTTTCTAAGAAGCGAATATCACACTGATACCAAAAGCAGACAGAGATACCACAAAGAAAGAGAATTACAGGCCGATATCCCTGATGAACACAGATGCAAAGATCCTCAACAAACTACTAGCAAATAGAATCCAACTACTCATCAAAAAGATCATACACCATGACCAAGTAGGATTCATCCCAGGGATGCAAGGATGGTTTAACATTCAGAAATCAATCAACATAATCCACCATATCAACAAAAGAAAAGATAAAAGCATATAATCATATCAATAGATGCAGAGAAAGCATTTGACAAGGTCCAGCACCCTTTATGATGAAAACCCTAGCCAAAATGGGTATAGAGGGGACTTTCCTCAACATAGTTAAAGCCATCTACCACAAGCCTACAGCAAGCATCATCCTCAATGGGGAATAACTGAGAGCCTTCCCTCTAAGATCAGGGACGAGACAAGGATGCCCACTCTCTCCACTGCTGTTCAATATAGTACTGGAAGTACTTGCAATAGCGATTAGGCAAGAAAAAGATATTAAGGGCATTCAGGTAGGAAAGGAAGAAATCAAGCTCTCACTATTCGCAGTTGATATGTTACTATACTTAGAGAACCCAATAACCTACACAAAAAAACTCATAGAAACAATAGACTCGTATAGTAAAGTTGCAGGCTATAAAATCAATACCCAAAAGTCCATGGCTTTCCTATACGGAAACAGTGAGAGAGAAGAAAGCAACATGAAAAAAACAATCCCGTTCACAATTGTGCCCCAGAAAATCAAGTACCTAGGAATCAGCTTAACTAAGGAAGTAAAGGACCTGTCCAAAGAAAACTACAAAACGCTACTTCAGGAAATAAAAGAGGACATGAGGAAATGGTAAGATATCCCCTGCTCATGGGTCGGGAGACTTAACATTGCCAAAATGGCAATACTACCGGAAGCATTGTATAAATTCAATGCAATCCCTATAAGGATACCCATGACATTCTTCAAAGAAATGGAGCAAACACTCCTGAAATTTATATGGAACAATAAGCCCCCACGAATAGCTAAAGCAATTCTTGGGAAAAAGAAAATGGGAGGAATCAACCTCCCTAACTTCAAACTCTACTACAAAGCAGTAATAATTAAAACAGTGTGGTACTGGAACAAATCAGAACTGCAGACCAATGGAACAGGGTTGAATACACTGACATCTCCCCTCAATCATATGATCATCTAATCTTTGATAAAGGTGCAAAAAATGTGAAGTGGAGTAAGGAAAGCCTCTTTAATAAATTGTGCTGGCATCACTGGACGTCTACATGCAAAAAAAAATGGGCTCAGAACTCTGCCTAACACCATGTACAAAAATAAGATCAAAATGGATTAAAGACCTCAACATCAGACCAGACACCATAAGGTACATTGAAGACAAAGTTCGCAAAACCCTCCATGACATTGAGGCTAATGGTACTTTCAAAGATGCCATGCCACTGGCCGAGCAAGTGAAAACAGAGATAGATAAATGGGTCTATCTTAAACTAAGAAGCTTCTGCACCTCCAAAGAAACAGTGACCAAAATACAAAGACAGTCTACAGAATGGGAAAGGATATTCACCGAATACACATCTGACAAGGGGTTGATAACAAGGATATACAAAATACTGGTGGAACTCCACAGGAAGAAAACCTCCAACCCCATCCAAAAATGGGGCAATGAAATGAACAGAAACTTTCTCAAAGAAGAAATCCGAATGGCAAAAAAGCACATGAGAAAATGCTCTACATCATTAATCATCAGGGAGATGCAGATGAAAACCACAATGAGATAGCATCTCACACCTCAGAGACTGGCCCACATTCAAAAGAACAAAAGCAACCGATGCTGGCGCAGATGTGGCGAGAAAGGGACACTCCTTCAGTGTTGGTGGGAATGCCGACTAGTTCAGCCCTTTTGGAAAACAGTATGGACGTTTCTCAAAAAATTAGAAATTGAGCTCCCATTTGACCCAACGATACCACTCCTGGGAATATACCCCAGAGAGGCAGAAATGTGTAGTCGAAGTGACATCTGCACTTGTTTGTTCATTGCAGCACTCTTTACAATAGCCAGAAACTGGAAGAAACCTGAGTGCCCAAGAACAGACGACTGGTTAAAGAAACTTTGGTACATCTACACAATGGAGTACTATGTAGCTCTTAGAAAAGATGAAGTCATGAAATTTACATACAAGTGGTACAATATGGAAAGTATCATGCTAAGCGAAATGAGTCAGAAAGAGAGGGATAGACATAGAAAAATTGCATTCATCTGGGGGATATAAAGCAACAAAATATGAGATCAATACCTAAGAATAGCTGAGATCAACACCAGGAGGATTACTCCATAGCTTAGAGTCCAGCCGGGTATTCTAGGGGAAAGGGCAGTTCAGATGGAGAAGGGAACACCAAATAAAGGGTGTTTGGAGGATCCTCCCAGGAGGGGAAATCCATGTTGAAAGTAGACTATGGACTGAATATGATTGCCACTCAATGCCTCTTTTGCAGACCACAACACCCAAAAGGAGAGAGAGAACAAAGGGGAATGCCCTGCCACAGAGGCAGGGTGGGAGGGGGGTTGGGGGGAAATAGGCACTGGTGGAGGGATGGGTATTTGATCATTGTATGACCGAAACCCAAGCACAAAGATTTGTAAATCTACAACTGTACCTCATGGTGCTTTACTAATAAAAAAAAATGAAAAAAAAATTGAATAACCATGAGATAGTTACAAAGTTGTTCATGATTTGGTTTTAGTCATAAAGTGTTCCAAGACTCATCCCTTCACCAGTGTACATTTACCACCACCAATGTCCCCAATCCCCCCGCCAAAACACACACCTACAACCCTCTTCTCTCTCCACTTCTCTTTCTCTCCTTTCTCTCTCTCTCTCTCTCTCTCTCTCTCTCTCTCTCTCTCTCTCTCTCTCTCTCTCTCTCTCTCTCTTGTGTCATGTTTTGCAACACATTACTGAAAACTTATCATGTAAGTCACTCTACCTCCTTTCATCACTGCTCAGCTTTTGTCCAAATAGCCATCAGTAACTGTTTGTCTTTTTTGGGTAATTTTCTTAATGCTACATTGTATAAGAAGTACAAGTATGCAAAAGCATTAATGAGCAGCTGATCTCCTACCAACTTTCTTTTGAATTCTAAGCAGAAATATTGATTTCTCACCTTCTTATTAAAATATATGCATATCATTCCTTAAAAGCATAGTATAGAACCTGTCTTCTTCGTGTAGTGGCAAGTAGCATTTTTTGACTACAGTTAATGGAGTTGAGTAAAAATGTACAAGGCAGAGCAAATTAAACGGCTATCTACATTAATAGGTACTCTATGAAATCCATAGAAAATTTACATGCAAATACTCTAACCTATTTAGAGCAAAAGGGTAAACATTTGGATATTAAAATCTATTATGTTAGTACCTTTTTACCTCATATAGAATATTTAAAAAACAACTGAAGATTGAATTCAGATTCTGAGTGTATCAGTAACTCATACTGAGTTTCTAGAGTAGGAACGTTCAATAGTCATTCCTCTACCATCTTCTAATCTAAGTAGCTTTTATTCTTACAGTGACTTTGTATTTCATATCCATTTTTTTCATGGACTCGGGAATCAAAGTGAGAATTCTATATACGCTATAAGATTTGATACAGTCCTAAACAATAGCCATCAATTCCTTATCCCATATGACCTTTTAAATTTCTTACCAGATACACATTTTCCATGAACAAAAAATAGTGATAGCAATCTGAACTTTAAAAATTACTTGCTTATAATTTTCCGTGTTGGATATAAATTGATTTTGTCACTGAAGAAATATACAATGGATAGAGCAGTAGTCTTGCATGTGGATGACCAACGTTTGACCATATATGGTCATATACGGTACCATATATGGTCCTCGGATCACCACTAGGAGTGATCCCTGAATACAGACAGGTGTGACAAAATAAAATTATTTTCTGATTTTTGGATAAATGAAACTACTTAGTAAATCAAAGAAAGGCTGCACTTTATTTTTAATCTAGGGAAGATAATACTTTATCTTGCTAAGTACTCACTAAAACTTCTATAGCACTCTTAAAAATGAGGTCATCAAAGATAATGCCTCTTGCAGTATATGAGCCAACACACCTTAAGTAAACATATTGTTTAAAGTCAGTAGTTATAGTTTTCACGTTCATAGCTATATTACATTAGGTACAAGAAAATAATAGTTTTTTTGTAGGTCTAGTGTAATTGTGCCCAATCATGTGTACATTGAGGCAACTTGTTATCTCATTGCACTGTAGCACTGTCGTCCTGTTGTTCATCGATTTATTCCAGCTGGCACCAGTAACATTTCCATTGTCACACTTGTTGTTATTGCTTTTAGCATATCGAATACACCACGGGGAGCTTGCCAGGTCGGCCGTGCAGGCGGATACTCTCAGAAGCTTGCCGGGCTCTCCGAGAGGGATGGAGGAATAAAACCCAGGTCAGCAGTGTGCAAGGCAAATGCCCTGCCCACTATGCTATCATTCCAGCCCAATTATTTATCTTTTATGAATAATTCCTATTACAGTTGAGCCGATGTATTCAAGATATATGCATATAACTGATTTTATTACCAGGGAACTAGATTTAGAATAATAAAAGAGGGAACTATCATATATTTGATGCACAGAAAAAGGAATATTTAGTCTTACAAGACTTATGAACACTGGAACATATCAATTTCTGTCCACACTGTTGCAGAAGATCTAATGTCCAGTTCTTGTGGGGTTCTTGTAACAATAGTATACTGAACATCAGTGTCTTCAGTGTTACTGTTATTTATTTTAGTGCTCATGCAGGTACATCTCTGTGAGCTGACTCTTCAATGCTGTCTTCAACAGCATCCATCACAGCAACTTCCACATGAGAGCAACCCAAATTGCCCCAATTTTGTTGCTATTAACTGACATTGTCTGATTACCACTCTTCAACCTCTTCCATTCCAGCATCTTCCACTCTGACCTCAATCCCAACTACACAGTGACCTGAATTTGCATAGGTTATGAAGCCCCTCCAGTTAATTTCTACTTTCTTATTGGTTATACACCAACCAAATTGTGTAAATCCCTATCTTATTGATTACTCATATGTAAATGAGGGTTTATGTAACTGATCGGAGTTCATATTGAATAAGTACAGAGCCCTATGTGATGAGGGTTTATGAAACCAATTTTGGCACATATGTGAATAGGAGAGATTTTGATTATTTTCTCTCTCCCTCCTTCTTTCATCCACAGCAACACTGCACTGTAAAACTCCAGGAAATGGGGTATGTTTGCAGCTTTAAGTACAAAATCATGCAATTTGAAGCAACATGGACAGGACTAGAGGAAATGCTAAGTGAGTTAAATTTTAAAAAAGTGCTATCAGTAGATGACTGAATATTATAATGTAATATTAGTCAGTTACTTTAGAAAGATGATCAAATGGAAGCTCAACATTTTTTCACAAGTCTCCAAACCATGTTGCAAAGAGATTTATCCAAGCAACAGTCCCAGCAGTGCAGTGCATGAGTTCTTTTTGTTGTTATTGTTCTTTTTTGCCAAATTCCTGACAGCAGTTATAGTTTCCATACTTTTTGATATAGACTATTCTTACTGGTATGTGGTGATGCTTTATCATTTTTATTTTCATTTCCCTGATAATTAGTGATGACTAAAGTTTTATATGCTAATTTTGTATCCATATGCCATATTTGAGGAATTGTCATTTCTCTCCTTTTCCAATCTTTGTTAGGGTTGTATGCTATTTTGTTTTTCCTTTGTGGTTTAAGAGGGTAATACCCAACAGTATGCAGCCATCACTCTTGGAAGTGCTAGGCAAACCAAATGCAGTGCCAGGGATTGAACTGGGCTGGGCAAGTCTAGTGCGTTAATGTTTGAACTATATATCTCTAACCCTTATTAAATTATTGTTGACCTTAATAGTATTTTCTATATCTAGACATTAGCCCTTTATCAGAAGTGTGTTGTGCAAATATTCTTCCCTATTCAGTGGGGTGTCTTTTTATTTTAGGCTTATTTCTTTAACTGTGCAGTATTTTTTAGTTTTATGTAGTCTTATATAGACCTTATGTAGACCCGGGGCTGAGATCTCCAAGCCTGCACGGTTTGGGACTGGACCTGCCAGTAGCTAGACAGTTACACCCACCAACTGCCGTGTAACCCCAACAACGGCCAGGATCCAGAGATTATCACACCAAGCTCCCGGGAGAGAACAAGGCAGAGTCTCCTACCCTGTGCTTGACTGTCCTCACCAGGACCCAACAGCTGAAGACCTCCAGGCCCCAGCCAAGGCCATGCTGGGACCACTCTCCGTACACTTGGATGAGCCTCACGCATAAAAGAACTGGCAGAGGAACCCAGGTGTGTGGGACCCGGGGCTGAGATCTCGAAGCCTGCACGGTTTGGGACTGGACCTGACAGTAGCTAGACAGTTACACCCACCAACTGCCATGTAAATCCAACAACGGCCAGGATCCAGAGATTATCACACTCAGCTCCCGGAAGCTTATATTATCATCTCATTCCTACTTTGGACAAACTGGTAGGCTACCGAATGTAACCTGCCCACAAGGCAGAGTCTGGCAAACTCCCCATGGCATACCCAATATGCCAAATACCAGTAACAATGAAGGGTCTCATTCTTCTAACTCTGAAAGAGCCTTGAATATGGCACTTTTTAAAAAAATCTCAGGGCTAGGATGAAGGAGACGTTACTGGGGCCTGCTCGAGGCAATCGATGAATAACAGGATGGTTGTGATTGTGATTGATTGTGATGTAGTCTTATTTGATTATGTCATTATTTTCTATTCTAATCAATCTGTTTGTGGATGTGGATAAATCAAGTATATAATGAATGTCATTCTATTGTAAAGGATCGAGGATTCATCTTAGGTCAAAAAATTACCTATGATTTCTTCAATGCATTTCAAAGAAATAGATTTGACACTAAGGCCCCTATTTTCTCATTTTGACCTTTGTGTACTGTGCGATAGAAGGGTCTGGTTTTGTTATTTCTTTGCATGCCATAACAAGTTTTCATAGTCCTATATGTTGAGGAAACTCTCTTTGCCCCACTCCATGTACCTTGGCTCTTTGATGTTAATTAACTACTAATAATTCTGAGGGATTATTTCTGGGCTCTTAATTTTATTACTCTGAGCAGTGGGCATCTACACCAAAAGTACAAAACTCATCAATACAAAAAGGCATACGCATACATGTGTTCATCATTATTTTTTATAATAGACAAAACTATATTTACTGTTTACTGTTGCATCTCGAATGAGTGTGGAAAGGTCGGACTATAGCTGAATCTCACGAAGACAATGTCTATGATAAAAGAACTTGCTCCTGACGTTCCATTCACTCTCAAAAGAACGAACATCATTGAATGCAACGGTTATGTGTACCTCGCTCGAGAAGTCAACATGATGAATGACCTGGCACCTGAGTTGTGCAAGAGGAAGAGAGCAGCTTGGAATGCCTTCAAGAATCAAAGAAATACCTAAGAGGACAAAGAACCTCCAGCTCCGGGCACATATCTTCGATTCCACTGTTCTTCCTGCATTAACATACGCCTCAGAGACCTGGGCCCTACAAAAACAGGATGAGAATGCTATTTTGATCTCCCAAAGAGAAACAGAAAGAGCTAAGCTTGGAGTATCACGCTTCACTCAAGTTAGAGAAAGAATCCGGAGTTCCAACCTCCGTTGACAATCGAGAATCAGGGACACTGCCTCATTTGCCAAGGCGTAGAAAATCAGATGGTTTGGACAAGTAATGCGATTTGGAGACAACCGCTGGACTAGAACTGTTACCAACTGGATTCCACGGAATGTCAAAAGATCACGTAGCCGCTGACCTATTAGATGGTCTGTCTTCTTCATCAAGACCCTGAACAAACGGTTTGAGGCTCTTCGTATTCCTGGAGCAAGCAGACACTATTGGGCAACACTGGCACGTGACAGGGATAAATGGCGATGTTACTGGCGCCCGCTCAAACAAATCAATGAGTAACAAGATGTCAACTGATCAAGAATAGACAAAACATGGTAATTACCCAAGTGCCCAACAACAGATAAATGAATAAAAACATCATGGTATGTATACTCAATGGAATAATACTGAGTTATGAAAAAAAATATATCACAGTTTGCTGCAACTTGGATGGAACTGGAGGAAGTTATGCTCCTATATATGAAGGACAAGTCAAGAGATTAAACAATCCACAATGGAAACACTCCCATGACATGGTCAAATAGAATTGTGATCTGATGGTGCTATGAGGGAGGGATTTGAGAGGAGTACATTAGGATAATGGTAGCAGGATCCTGACACTCTGATGGTTGGCATGATGTAATAATATTATAAAAGTAAAATAATGACATTGAATTATTGCTAAAATATTAAGGAAAATCTGTCAAAATCCTGCCATTTGCAGAAGCATAGATATAGCTATGATTTAGTTCAATAAATCAAATGAAGAAAGATATTTACTATATTTTCACCACATTTTGAAATTCACAGGCAGACTTAAAAACAATAGTAAACATTTAGGGTATGTATAGAAACCCACAGGCAGACTAAAACAATAATAAAAAATTAGACTATAAGACCGTATGACAAAATTAACAGTTATCAAAATGAATAAGGATATAAGATAAGGATAAATCAAGTATAGAATGAATATCAGTTAAATGTTAAAGGATAATTAGATTTTTAGTGGTTAGCTTGATATTACTGTCACTGTCACTGTCCTCCCATTGTTCATCAATTTGCTCGAGCAGGCCCAGTATGGCTCCCATAGTGAGCCTTGTTGTTACTGTTTTTGGCATATTGAATACGTCACGGGTAGCTCGCCAGGCTTTGCCGTGTGGCCGAGATACTCTCGGTAACATGCCAGGCTCTCTGAGAGGGGCGGAGGAATCAAACCCTGCTCGGCTGGGCCAGCTGCACACAAGGCAAATGCCCTACCACTGTGCTATTGCTCCAGCCCTAGCTTGATATATATACCAATAATTATTTATAATTGTACAATATTGCTCATCCAAAAGAAAGGAAAAAAATGTGCCATTTGTCACAACATGGAGGAACGTGGAATGAATTATTTTAAGTGAAATATATCAGGTCAGGAAATTACAAATAATGTGCAAGTGAATGCTATTTTACGTGCATGTCACTGTCACTGTCCTCCTGTTGTTCATCGATTTGCTTGAGCGGGCCCAGTAATGTCTCCATCGTGAGACTCGTTGTTACTGTGTTTGGCATATTGAGTACACCACGGGTAGCTTTCCAGGCTTTGCTGCGCGGGGGAGATACTCTTGGTAGCTTGCCGTGCTCTCTGAGAGGGGCGGAGGAATCGAACTCGGGTCGGCCATGTTGGCTGCATGCAAGGCAAACGCCCTACCCTCTGCGCTATCGCTGCAGCCCTACATGCATGTAAAATACATAAAAGTCAACTGATAAAAGTGTAGACTATGATATTGGTTACTGGGAACTGTGGTTGGGGTTGAGGAAATGGAATTATTGATCAAAAGATAAAATATTACAACGAGAAGATAAATTCCGGAAATTGAATATACAATATTCTAATTTTGTTTATGTATCGATATGACTATATATTGTTATTTTATATATAACAATGTTTTAAACACTTTAATATAAACAGTATAAAACAGATTTGATAATTTGTTGTAAATTGAAAGTTGCTAAGAGATATCATAATATTCTCACCACAAAAAGGAACAGGCAGTTTTGTGACATGATGGTAGTACTTCCATAAATTAGCAGCAATCATATTACAACAAAAGTATAAACTCATCATGTTAGAAAACCTTAAAGTTATGTTATATTTCAATTATATCTAAGAAAGCTTAGAATAAAATTATTAAAGTAAAACATTAAATAAAGATAATGATATTGGTTCTCCAAGATGCCATAATAGTCCTTAGTACAAATCAGTGGGAAGATATATTAGACAAAAACTAATAGAAATTAAGGAGAAATCAATTATTACAATATATTATTCTCCTATTTTTAGAAATAGAATGAATAACAGTAACTGCAGATCCAGCAAACTGGAAATTGGGTGAACAATTCTGAAGGGAAATGGACACTTTGGGGGTGGATAGGGTGTTGAAACATTGCATGCATGATAGACATTAGAAGTATTGCAAATGATGGTACCTCAATAAAAGCTAAGAAAAATACCTGAGATATGAACAGAAAAAAAAATTTGGGGACCTGAACAGCATTATTAATTAATTGGATCTAATTGTATCTATAGACTACTTATTCCGAAAGCAGAACAAAGTATACTTTTCTATAGTCATGAACTATCCACCAGGAGATAATATGTCATAGGTAATAAAACACAACTGTCACTGTCACTGTCCTCCCATTGTTCATTGATTTTCTCGAGAGGGCCCAGTAGCATCTCCATTGTGAGACTTTGTTGTTATTATGTTTGGCATATTGAATACATCAAGGGTACATTGCCAGTCTTCGCCGTGCAGACGAAATACTCTTGCCGGGCTCTCCGAGAAGGGAGGCGGAATCGAACTTGGGTAGGCCATGTTGTCTGCTTGCAAGGCAAACGCCCTACCCGCTGTGCTATCGCTGAAGTCCAAAACACAATTGGAAAAATTAAAAAAATAAAATCATAATAATATGTTCCAAACCCAGATGGAACTAAATTAATAAGTAATCTTATTAAAATAGAATAAAAGTACCAAAATAGTTGCAGGTCACATAACAAACTTCCAAATATTGTTTGGTTGAAAGAAAAATTTTCAAGGGGAATTTAAAAATATTTTGAACTAAATATGAAGAAAGAATCTTTCAAAATTTTGCTTTTTTTTCTTGTTTTGGTATTACACCCTCCCGGCAAGCTACCGAGAGTATCTCGCCTGCACAGCAGAGCCTGGCAAGCTACCCATGACATATTCGATATGCCAAACACAGTAACACCAAGTCTCATGATGGAGACGTCACTGGGCCCGCTTGAGCAAATCGATGAACAATGGGAGAACCGTGACCGTGACTGGTATTACACCCAACGATGTTTGGGTGTGACCAAACCATGACTTATTTCTGGTTCTGTGCTCAGGGATCACTCCTGGTAAGGCTGGGGGACCATATGGGATGCTGGGATTTAATTTAGGTATGCTGTGTGCAAAGGCAAATCTCCTACACATGGTACTCTCTCTCTGATTGAAAATTTCAAAATGTCATCCCTTCAAAATTTCTGGGATGCAGTAACAAACAGTATTTAGACACAGGGGTGGGGAAACTTTTTTTGCTAAAGGCCATTTGGATATTTATAGCATCATTTGCGAGAATTACAGCACAGACAGATGGGCTACAGTTAGCTTATGAGAAGGATGGGTTTGTGTCCTGACATGTAACAGGTCCAGAGCACATGATTTCATGGGTCTACTATGGTTAGTGGACCAGATGTTCCCAATCCCTTGAAGGGAATTTATAGCATTGAATGCATATATCAAATAAAAAGAAGGAACTGAAATACATAATCCAACTTGTAACTTTTAAAGCTAAAAAAATTAAATTCATATTAGTCAGAAAAGAAAATAACAAAATGTGACTATTTCTTTCCAAGAATGTTCTTTGTTAAGGTATTACACTTGCATTCTGGTAATTCATTCAAAGTAAAATTATTCCCCAGATGTGAACCTTTGAAACCAAAAGCGTTATGTGATTCCAAAATACAATGGTGTAATATGAATATGATTAAGTATTTCTAATCCAGAGGGAGATATCAGGAAAAAGGAAATAAGTGGTAGGCACTAAGTATGAAGCCTAACAAGGAAAACATCAAGGGATATTAAAAATTCAAGAGTATCCTCTTTGTAAGGGTGGGAGGAGGGCTCTTAGGAATACAAAGGACCAGTATGATACTGAAAGTTGAAAATAATCACTCTGGGTAAACATTGAGTGCTGATAGTAGGTTCAGCGATATACATGATAGCGTCTCAGTATCTATATTGCAAGCCATAATGCCCAGGGAGAGAGAGAGAGAGAGAGAGAGAGAGAGAGAGAGAGAGAGAGAGAGAGAGAGAGAGAGAGAGCAAGAGATAGGGAGATAGAGTGAGAGAGAGCGAGGAAAAGTGCCTGCCATAGAGTCAGGCTGGGGCATGGTGGATGAGGAACACATGGGGACAGTGACCAGAGGGAAACTGGGGACATTGCTGGTAGGAAATGTATACTGGTGAAGGGATGGGTATGGGAATATTGGATGACTGAAACTCAGTCATGAACAACATTTTGACTATGTATCTCATGGTGGTTCAATTAAAAAAAGAGAAAAGAATATACTCTTCGGGGGTAGGAATGATAATATAGTGGTAAACAAGCTTGCCTTTCATCAGGCTGACAGGGGTTGGATCCCTAGCACCCAATGAGGTGCTCTGAGCACCCCAGAAGATATCCTTGAGCACAGAAACAGAATTAGCCTCCTGGCACCAACAGTTGTGGTCCCATAAGAGCAAAAACAACAAAAGAATATCCCTTTTCTATCAATATCCTGTCCTCCAGAACCACTGGAGAGATTGCCTACTTTCTCAACCCACTGGATGTTAATCCTACCCCAGCAGCATTGCTGGCCAACCCTCCTACCATGGTTTTGGACAATCCTAACACCAAAGTTTCCTGAAGAGACCAGCTAGACTGTTGGAAGCAAACCTTAGAAACACGGAAACAGCCCCGATGATCATTCTTCATTTTGAGGGCCACACTCCACAGTGTTGAGGGTTTATTCCTGTTCACTTCCTCAGGGGTATCTCCCTGCAGTGTTTGAGGGACCACACAGTAGTCAGGATCAAATCTGGACCTTCCACATGGACAGTCTATGCATTATCCCTTGAATTCTCTCCCTAGCCCCTCCTGATGATCCTTTATATAATCTTTAGGGATATTATTACATTCCATCAGAAAATAACGCAGTTGCCCAGTCAAATAACTCTCTGGTTATATCTTTCAAAATCCAAAATGGCAAGAACCTTTACTCACTTCCTTGTTCTCAGGGCCACTTTTATATCCCAAACTCTGGGTCATGCCCCTGGTGACACTGACTTCCCTGCTAATCTCTCAGGGGCATTTTTTGGAACTGGAAGTAAGTAGTAGAGCTCTGGTTCTTCTCTATCTACTCCATGTACTTGAAACTTATGCAGTGAACCCACAAGTTCTCACTGCAGACCTAATCTCTACATCACATGTCAGAATGCTCCAGGTTCACCCCCTTGGTTGCTGTTATTTGAGAAAATGGTAGTGTTCACTCAAATGATGACTGCCATTTGATTGCTTGGGTGAAGGAGACTGAAGGTGGATATAACTTTCAACATCAGGCTATGAACCCTTTGTGATAAATATTTCTGTCTCATGTGAGCTAAAGGAAATGTTTTCTATATTCTCAAATAACTATATATGTATAAATGTGACAGATGGGTGTACACATGCATATAAAATTGTTAACTATGATGCTAGAATATTTATGAAAAGTTTGCATAAAATTTTAAATATAGTAACCCGTTAGAACAGTGACACTCTAACATTCACTTCTTTCTATGTGATATTTCTGTTACCATGCGAGTTTGAATTACATTTTTATTAACACTTATGCCTTAGATGTAGCCCTAGAAAAACCCACTTGAATATTTTTAATAAAATCTTCATTTGTATAGAAAGACCTTGGTTTCTGTTTGTTAATATTATGAAAATAACCCTTAGATTTACCAATTAAAAAGTTAATAAATCATATATCTCTTGTTAGGAAAAGTTATGCACAATGAAATAGAGAAGTGGCATACTTACAAAAACCTGCATGAATATATACAACAAAGTACTGAATATTAAATTGTACAGGGAGGGAGGTGAAAGGGTTGAAATAATTATGAAGTGATCTTGGTCTATTTCCAGTCCTGCTGTATATTCCTATAAAATTAAGAATGTCACTTGGTCCATGATTTTACTAAGCACCTCATTTTTTGAAACTTAGATGTCTTTTCACATTATTTAGTTTGGAACTACGCAGTGGGGAGGGTGCTTGCCTTGCATGAAACTCACCTAGGGTTGAACTCCGGCACCCCATATGGTCTCTGAGTACCACCAGTATCTGAGCACAGAATCAGGAGTAAGGCTTGCACATTGCCAAGTGTGGTCCAATAACCAAACCAAACAAAAAATCATATTATTTAGTTTTGCCCTAAATTGTCCCTGGGGCTATGAATTACCAACATGTCCTCTACTTTATTAGGTATCATGTTCTTTTCATTTGAGTTTTTTTAAATTCTTCTCTATCTTTAAGAAAGTACATATAAAGCCAAAGGCACAATGGAACAGTGGATAGGTAGACAGGTCAATAGATCAATATATTGATTGATCAATTGATAGATAGATAAAAAGATTTTTTGGCTGAATGTGGCAGTGCTCACAGCTTAAGCCTGACTCATGCTCAGGGATCACTTCAGTCAGTCCTCTGAAATATTAAGTGACACAGGTGATCAAGCCCATGTTGATTGCACAGAAGGCAAATGCCATAGTGCTGCACTATCACTGGCTGTCAATGTGACAGTGGTGGAGAGTTATTAATTCTCTGGTGGTGATGGGGGTAAATTAGCACTGCAAGTATAAAATAATTATAAGGAAATTTTTGAAAATTAGTTACTTCAATAAAAATATTTCTATTGCTAAAATTTATATTAAACAATAGAAAAACATACTTATTATCTTTTCTTAAAGGGACCTTGATGTTAATGATGCACACTTGAAAGTTACAGACTGCTATAATGCAGTATTATTATAGTGAAACATTAAATTAAAAAATCAAAAGTCAATGAACTTTACTTCTTCACTTCAGATCTCCTCCATTTTGTTTTCAACCGTGAATTTTCTTCTTTTTAATTTTTAAATTTTTATTTCTTTATTTCTTTATATTTTATTTATTGAATCACCATGAGAACAGTCATAAAGCCTTTCAGTTCAAGTCTCGGTCGGTCATACAATGATCAAACAGCCATCCCTTCACCAGTGCACATTTTCCACCACCAAGAACCCCAGTATACCCCCTTCCCACCCAACCCCAACCTGTGTGGCAGATTTCCACTTTACTCTCTCTCTCTACATTTATCACATTCAATATTACAACAAAAGACCCAAAATTTTTATTTGGAATTTTCCCCAACATTCAGACCTGCCAAAAAAAAAAAACATCACTTGATAATTTGTTTTCTATTGTTAATTATGAAGAGAATATGATGTTGTGTGGCCGCAATAGTGGCCATGCGAATTTGGATTTCTGATATTTTAGTAATAAGCCTACAGGGATTACTGCCAAAAGACCCTGGGTTCTGAGATTGTTTTGTGTGCCTCTGGGATCATGGTAGTTCAGGAGCTGGAGGCGGCATTTGTTTGTGGCAACCCGATGCATTGTCATGGTGGGGAGCAGGGCCGATTCTATCGCCCCCCCCATCCCATGAGGTCCCAAGGTGCCTCGTCAATGCAGTCTCATACCTGACTGTTCATTAGGCTCTAAAAGATGGAGGCCACCATGCTGCTGCTGCAAGGGGGAAAAGGCAGAAGGACAAAAACCCTTCCCATCCCAGGGCGGCATAGGACCATAGTTAAATGCATGGTCTGGGAGCATTTCGATAGGGCATTATATTTTGCTCAGATTTTTCCACCACCATTCAAGCCTGTCTTTCAGGGACAAACACTAGATAATTTACTTTCCATTGATCGCTTTGCATATCAGGAAAGGTTCAGAAGAATAGTCCTGGTACCTGCATACCGGAGACATGCTTGTAGAAGCTCATTCCATCTAGAGAAGACAGGGAGACAGCAGCTACCCTATCTAGGACCTCTTGCAACTGTGAATTTTTTTACTTAAAAAAACCCTGTAGTTTAGTTAGCATGATTATATTAGTGTTAACTTTCATGATTTTGAGGTACAAGGTTACTGTGCCTTCACAACCAGCAAAGTGTGCAAGACTCCTCACAAGTGTCCTAATGTCACATCTAGTCTGCCCTTTCCTTCCTGCAGTCTCCCTGTCCCTCACTGCTCAACTTTGAAACCAAAGGCTAAAGGTTTGTCTTCTTTTAATATTGTCTACCCCCCCATCTCTCTTCTGTATATGCCACAGATGATCTTAATCATCTTGTATCTTGAAATTTTCTTACTGGAGTGGATAATTAGGTTTTATCTCATACCCAGAGTCATCTCTTTATCAAAAGATACCTTGTCTACACCTTAGTACACTGAGTTTCACATGCTGTCTCACTTTTTTTAAACAATATGGATGCTATTTTCAAATAATTCCTAGTTCAATTTTGGCTAACAATTCAAATGTTGCTTGAAATAAAATAGTTTTATTTAGGAATAAGGATAGAAGAGAGAAATAGAGAGACAGAGACAGAGACAGAGTGAGAAAAAGACAAAAAGAACCAAAGGGAAAATGAAAGAGAGATCACATAAAGTTAAGAAAGAGAAATTATGCACCCAAATCTGGGGTATGAATCTTGTTAAGAAACATCAGAATTGTACCTGTGAATGAATAAATATAGGTATTAACCAGAAGCAGCAACCAGATACAATGTTGTGGAATTCTCTGTAATGAGGCCTAGAGTGTTCGTTCCAGAGTACTAGAAGAAGAGTGGTAGTGAATGCTAGTACATGACAAGGGCATAAAGAGTGTAGAGAGATTGGTTCTCTTTGCAAACCACGATCTGGACAATGAAAAAACTTTATAAAGTTTACTTAGTTCATAGTCTACTAACAATTTTCAGATATATTATGTAGAAAGATGCCTTCTTCTGTTCATCAAAAGGATAATTTATTCAGGTAACAATCTTACGTTACTATTTAAAAGTCATTATCCTAACAAATGAAGATAATAATGGTGGCTTGGCTACCACTCCATAGAAAGATGATAAATCCATTACTAATTGAAATCTGAAGCTGGACAATATAGTTTTACATCATTGTTAACAGAGGCCTTCTTGGAGACTCTTACAATTATTTACTACAGAAAACCAGGAGTGGGGTTGGCTACTTAAAAAAATATTGGAATTAAATACTGAGTATATATCCAAGTACAATTATTAGGAGTTGGTATAATAACAGCATAATGATGATGATGATTTCTTTTTTTAGTATAACCTAAAAACAGTGCAACAACGGTATGGTCACATCAAGAACACACTGCAAGGAATTCTTTTCGTCCTCTAAATATAAGAATGGTAAATCGTTTTGAAGCTCCAAGTTCAACAATAACGGTATGCTCCCTGAATATTAATTTTTCTCTTTCTTACATTTCTTCCACGCTCCTTTTCTCCTCCAATACTTTCCTTCTTTACTTCATCATACCCGATTCAACAGGCTTATTGAAGGTATAATCCTAATGAGAGGACATTTCCGAGGCACTTGAATGATCCTATCCCCTTAGAAATATCTTGACCCACAATATGTCTCATCATTCTTTCCTCAAAATTCCAGGAAACAACTAGAAATTGGTTAGGAAAACAGAATGCTTACTGGAATTTTCACCATTGTTTGAATCTCACTTACAAGAATTAATGAGCAGGAGACGGAAGCTTTAGACGTAGAAATAGAGTAAGACTTAGAGCCTTTATAACAACTATTTGTTGATTTAGTAGAAATTGTGTTTCACTAGCAGGGTAATTCATCAGCATGAGGCAATAGCAGCAACATGCCCAGGAAAATCAATTTTCCAGAAGACTCAGAGCTTACCAGAAGTCTTATGCTCCCAAAACAGGAGATTCAGTTTGGTCGCTGATGAGTAAGAAAGAAAATAAAAATGAGCATTGTAAACCAAGGCACATATCATCATCATGCTATGTCAAGTTTTATCAGTCAAAGATGTTTAACAACATTTTATGGTTTTAGTAACCATTTTGTAGTAGAAATAAATCACTTGTGTTTCAGAAAAACTGAAACACCTCACATTTCAGGGACATCCTTTCTGGATATAAGAATTCATCATATTCGCACTCGTATTGTACTCATTAGCTTCCTCGATATAGTCATTCTTATAATTGATTAGTATTTTGATGATAGGCTGGAGAAGTGACAGTATTTTAGTATGCTCAAAACCATTATATATATATATATATATATATATATATATATAAACTGCTCACTCATTAGAATTTTCATTAGTTGCTCCATTACTTATTTTCTACCCAATACTTTTCCATACACATTCAGGATAGCTAAATAAATAAAAAATAAATAAATAAATAAATAAATAGCTCATATTTTATGTATCCCATCGCTTTTAAGAAAATGTCAATGAGAAAAGTGCCAGGGCTGAGTATATGCTGGAAAGACCAGTTTGATCCCTAAAACCACATGGTTCTCTGAGTACCATCATAAATGGCCCCCAAATATAGAGCTGATTGTAAACCCATAGAACTAACAGGTCTGGCTCAGAACCTAACAATAAAAAATGGTAGTAAAAGTAAACCTTCAGTGGAATTTCATATCTTTGAAATAAGTGGGATGCAAATGGCTGCTTTAAGTGGCTTTGAAATAGGGAAAGAGCCCATATATACCCTGGCCATAATAAAAAGTTTACTGTGTCATTTGAAAGGCACCTTTAGGAAAATGGTAAGATTTGTGTTAAGGCACTTGAAGAAAAGATGAAATGTCAACATTTAGAAATTGTCATTTCACAATTTTACTGAGAAATGACACTATAATAATGTGACCTGTATATTGACCATGTAATATCCCAGAAGAGGAAACTTGGAACTAATTTAGCTTGAATAGTATAATTAGACTGTCATTTAGCAATGGCGAGCAACATCTTGATTAACAAATCATACTCATGCAAATCATACAATTTTGTCTGAAAGTCAGAAAAGGAAGAAATTTACACAGGAATACATACACAAGAAGTAGAGAGACAGAGTTAGAAATTAGTTTCAAAGATCTAGCCATGAACATTTTTGTGACTTCATCAGTTCTTTCTGTAACTGGCAAAATACGAATTCAAGTGTCAAAGTATATTTACTGTCCATTCCAACTAGGTTCTTCTATTTATATTTTTTCTAGAGTGCTAGGCTAAATTGACATTAGGGAAAGTAGAAGTAACATATGCCAGTTTATTCACGTCTGAAAGCATGTGACTTTATTATTCAAGAAACATTGCCTTTGAGGCAAAATTACTTCTGACGATGCTACTTTGTGTAAAACTGCTTTGCTTTCCTATTGATTGGTCATAAGCATCTCTGTTTCTGACTGAGCTATCCAGGTTAGCCTTTTGGGAAATGAGTATTTTTACACTTATTGTTGTTTTAAACGTGAATGAGACCAGTTGTAGTTACTGGTTTTGGCATATCGAATACACAGCGGATAGCTTGCCAGGCTCTTCCGTGCGGGCGGAATACTCTCGGTAGCTTGCCAGTCTTTCCGAGAGGTATAGAGGCTTTTGGGGTGACCTCTAATCCCCCTTGTAAGTGTTACCATATTTGAACCCTATCAAATATGGTACGACAATTCCAGAAGACAGGTATTTAGTGTCTTATGATGTGTCGCGCGGCCGCTTGCGGCCGCGCGGGTCTGGAAAGCGTCCTGGAGTGTGGCGACGGCTGGGTAGTGGCTTGGAATATCACGTTTCACTCAAATGAGAGAACGAATCCGGAGTTCTGACATCCGTCGACGATCAAGGATCAGGGACGCTGTCTCTTTTGCCAAGGTGTCGAAAATCAGATGGGCTGGTCACGTAATGAGATTTAAAGACGACCGTTGGACTAGAGCTGTTACTGATTGGATTCCACGGGATGTCAAGAGACCGCGTGGCCGCCCACCTACCAGATGGTCAGACTTCTTTGTCAAGATCATGAATGATCGGTTTGAGGCCCTCCATGTTCCCGGAGCGAAGAGATGCCATTGGGCTACACTAGCACGCGACAGGGACAAATGGAGACGTTACTGGCGCCCGCTCGAGCAAATCGACGACTAACGGGAAGTTAAGTGATAAGTGATTAAGTGTTGTTTTAAAAAATTATTTCACAAATTCTAACACAAAGGTGATATCTTCCACACCTAACGGAAATGGGAACTGTAACTCCGAATCCTAAGATGTTTTTTTTTAAAAATTGTTTATTTATTTTTGTTTAAGCAGGTGTCACATCCAGAAATTCTCAGGGTTTATTTCTGACTCTGTGCTCAGGGATCACTCTTCGTGGTGCACTGGGGATCATATGGGTTGCCAGTGATTGAACATGGGTCAGACATGTCCTATCTCTTCAGAGCCTCCTTTGCATTTCTATTCTTTTTGTGAATAACTCGCTAAGAGTATTGGATAGAGAATATGATTATCTCTTCTGGAAATAAATTAATTGAAGCCTCTATAGGTTAATATGTGTTTTCCATAATTGGGGTAGGTATGGTAGGCAGTGATAGGAGCTAAATCACTACATTAAAGAAACAGTGTAGGAAAGAAAATGACAGTATAAAATTCTGTGCTTAGGGACAAAATATTGCCTGAGACAGGAAATGTAGTTACACAAGGGTAAAAGAAGGAAATGAAGATCAATGGCTGTTTCCCACAAATCCTTTTGA